>NC_082653.1:49316786-50566786 GCF_028023285.1 Balaenoptera ricei | reverse complement strand
CTATATCCTTTTATTCTCCCACCTTCACCCCTTTTGTCCACCCCCATTTCCCTACCTCTGACAACCACCAGTCTGTTCTCTGTATCTATGGGTTTGGGTTTTTTTCGATTTCACATATAACTGAGATCATACAGTATTTATCTTTTTCGGTCTGACTTATTTCACTTACCATAATGCTGTCAAGGTCCATCCATATTGTTACACATGGCAGGATTCCGTCTTTTTTGTGGCTGAATAACATCCCACTGTATACATACAACCATATCATCTTTATCCATTCATGTATCAGGGGACACTTAGGTTGTTACCATGTTTAGGCTACTGTAAACAATGCTACAGTGAACATGGGGGTGCAGCTATCTTTTCAAGATTGTGATTTCATTTCCTTCAGGTAAAAATACCCGGAGTTGGAATTGCTGGATCATATTGTAGTTCCATTTTAATTTTTTGAGGAACCTCCTTTCTGTTTTCCATAGTGGCTACACCAATTTACATTCCCACCAACAGTGCACAAAGATTCCCTTTTCTCTGCATCCTCACAAACACGTGTATTTCTTGTCTTTTTGATGACAGCCATTCTGACAGGTGTGAGGTGATATCTCGTTATGGTTGTGATTTGCTTTTTCCCTGCTGAATAGTGACGTTGAACAATTATTTATGTGCTTGTTGGCCATCTGCATGTCTTCTTTGACAAAATGTCTATTCAGGTCCTCTGCCCATGTTTTTACCTTTTTTTTTTTTCCCTTCTGTTTAGAGTTCTTTTTGTGTTTTGGATATTAGCCTATTATCAGATACATGATTTGCAGATATTTTCTCCTGTTCAGTAGGCCGCCTTTTCATTTTGTTGATGGTTTCCTTCACTGTGCAGAAGCTTGTTAGTCTGATGTAGTCCCACTTGTTGACTTTTGCTTTTGTTGCCTTTGCTTTTTATTTTTTTTAGAAGCCTTTGCTTTTTAAAAAAAATTTTTGATGACTAAGTTTTTATGAAACTTTTTTTAAAAATTAATTAATTTATTTATTTTTGGCTGCATTGGGTCTTCGTTGCTGCGCGTGGGCTTTCTCTAGTTGCGTTGCTGTGCGTGGACTTCTCATTGCAGTGGCTTCTTCTGTTGTGGAGCACCGGCTCCAGGCGTGCGGGCTCAGTAGTTGTGGCTCACGGGCTTAGTTGCTCCATGGCATGTGGGATCTTCCCGGACCAGGGCTCGAACCCGTGTCCCCTGCATTGGCATGCAGATTCTTAACCGCTGCGCCACGAGGGAAGTCCCTATGAAACTATTTTTGAACAAGTAATCTAGTGACCATCTTTGTATGTGTTTGAGGGTTTATAAAATTCCTTAGAATTCCTGGGATAAAGGAATACAATATATAAATATTGGTAGGTGTTACAAAAATTGCTTTTCAAGAGGCTTTGTCATCATCCTCCAGCCATATGATGTGTGAGCATCTTTTGTCACTTCCTCCTTGAGCACACGTTGGTGGTGATCTTGTAGATTTCTGCTTGGAACGGTGTGAAATGAGACCTCGTTGTAAAGTGCATTTCTTAGTTGGTTGTATAATGTTTCGCAGGGAGCTCATGTGGCAGTCACTGGCAGTGAACCTGTGTTTCCAACTTGGGTGTCCTGCCCAGCCCTGCGCCTGCCATGTGACTATCTATGTAGCTGAGGTGGTGTCCACCGTGAAGAGTTTGCAGAGCCACTGGTTCAACTCAGTGCAGCATGGACCACTGGGTGCTGGTCTCTTCTGCCTCCAAGCAGCTGGGGCTGGAGGCGGGCCTTATAGCAGGTCCTCCGGGAAGTCGGCCCTCCTTCACCATGTGAACTTGAGGCACCTCCCCTCAGCTGTAAGGGATGGAGCTGTTTTGGGGAAATTGTTCATCTTTTTTTCTATTTTAGGTCTGGATCAAGAACCAGAGATCGCAGGAGGTAGGTTTTCCATTTATGTGTTCTCAGTGAGATGTTCTTTTCTATGTGCACTTAATACTTAACTTTTATAGCTTCACAGTTATTATCTGGTGGTCAGGTCTGGCTCATGAAGGGCACAGGACGTGGGTGAGACTCCAGTCCCGTTTGTAGCTGGCATTGGCTGGGGCTTAGTGTAGCGTGGGAGTGGGGACCCACTGTCAATGAGAGGGACAGTCAGGGCGCTGCTGGGGCCTGCTGGGCAGCTGGGAGTTTCCTGGCCAATGTACAGGAAGCATCAGCGGGAAGGGTCTGGCCGTAGTTACCAGAGAGTAGTTGGTGGGATTATTGTGAACCCAAGTTGTAAGTTTGTGGGAGGAGGGGAGATACCAGTAAAGCATCAGCAGAACATCTGCTGCAGGTCGCGCTCCCGGGACCGGCGTCGGAGGCGGTCAAGATCTACCTCCAGAGAGCGGCGGAAGTCATCCCGATCCCGGTCCCGAGACAGACACCGGCGCCACCGAAGCCGTTCCCGGAGCCACAGCCGGGGCCACCGCCGGGCATCCAGGGACCGGAGTTCGAAATACAAGTAACTACTCTGACTCCTTCAGTAGCTGCGTCCAGGAGTGAACCCTTTCTTTGTGTGCCAGGGTCTGGGGGTCTGTCATCTGTGGGACAGAGTGTTAGGGCCTTGAGGAGTCCTGAATGGGGCCCAGGGCACTGAGATCCCTAAGCCGAGGGCAGCAGATGGCTTCAGGGCTGGGACGGTTGAGAGGCTGAGGAGGTGGTCGCACGTGGGCATGGCCACGCTCGGGGGCTGCACACTCACTGTCACTTTGGTACACAGAGCCCCTGTAGGCCCTGCTTACCTCTGTTGTGGTTTTTTAAAGGAAAAACAGCAACAACAAAAAGCACCACTAATAATCATATTCAGAGATGACCACTGTTAGCTTTGGTATGATGGATTTTAAATATCTTTTTTTCCATTGTGTTTTTACGCAATGGATCGTATTCCATGTGTGGACTCTTGTTGTATTTTCCTTTGCAGTGTTTACATTACAGTGAAAGCTTTTCCTGTTACTAGAAACCTTTGCAGATGTCACTTTCTAGTGGCTGCCCAGCCCTCCCTGGGCAGTGGGTTGGGCACGAGACGGCAGGCCTGGCACCCTCTGGTCTGCTAGGGCCCTTCCAGCCGTGGTGGGTCCTGCCCTTCCCTGGCCTGGTGCTGAGGGTCCAAGGTGTCAGTGCCTGAGGAGCAGCCAGGAGGGAGGGCCAGCCCTTGCTGAGCCTCTGGTTCCTGTTTCCCAGGTTCTCCAGAGAGCGGGCCTCGAGGGAGGAGTCCTGGGAGCGCGGGCGGAGTGAGCGGGGGGCCACCGACTGGAGGCTCGAGAGCACCAACGGGAAGACGGCGTCACGGAGGTCGGAGGAAAAGGAGGCCGGCGAGATCTGAACCCACGCCCAGGCGCTGTAAATAGTCCGATACATGTTTGACACAGCCTAACGTTACCCTTTATATTTGCTGAATACAACTCATCTTTTGTAGTTTACCATTTCTATTGTTTTGGAGCTAGCTGTGAGTTTCTCGAGATGTACAGAGTTGCTCCTGTGTTCTGGGTTATGTCAAGTGGGAATAAATAGCCTGACAGACTGCCTCCTGATGGCCACGGTGCCGTCTCTCCTGTCCCCGGTGCGCTAGACTTCGCCGTGGCTTCCACAGGTTGGGGGACACACCAGGGGTCATCTGAGTTGAGCCTAGAAATGTGACTTACCGTTGGACTCCCCTTTGACTTTTGGCGTATGATGCGCTGTGCACCTCCAACACCCAGACTGGCTGGGGCCGGATGTGCCCGGCTGTCTGCTCTGTGGGCTCCACGTGTCTTTCTGAAGTCTGAGCTGCCCTCTTACCGAGGGCTGTCTGTCTGATTTGTGGTAAGCAGCCTCAGCCTGGCACTCAAGCTCAGATGAACTGCAGTTCCCCCTCTTGGAGTTACTTAGGGCCAAGAAAGACCCGTGAGTAGTATCTGCATGACAGCCATGAGGTCCTCAGAGGAGGGCGTGCTGACTTTGGGGTCAGGTGTGGTTTGACTCACCCTTGGGGGGGCTGGTGGTGTTACCCACTCTCCCTCAGCCCTTTTGCACGTATTGCTAAAGTGAGCCCTTCATAAAAGTATAACTGGGAGCTCTTTTCTTGTTTTCACTTTTGTGGGGGTATTTTTGGAGGGAGCTTCTGGCTGGGCCAGAACATGCTGGAACATAACCCTGCTCACAGTGGGAGACCACTGGGAAGCCAGGGGTGCGTATCTGTCTGGTAGGTGGGTGGAGGTGTGCCCTTCCAGGTGGGAAGTGGATACAAGTTGGCAGAAAGCCTGGGTCGGGGACAGGGGGTGGGGGTGTAAAGGTGCTCCTTGGGAGGGGAGAGGCAGAGGGGGTGAGGGCTGTGGTCATGGGTTCCCGACTCCACGGTGCAGCCTGGCCTGTGACAGCGGGGGCTGGACTGAGCGGGAAGCCAGGGGCAGGGCTGCACAACTCCTTACACCTCCATTCGTCACCTCCGGAAGGGATGTTTTGGGGTTTTGTCCTGTTTTCATTGTCGTGCAGTACACGTACATTTACCACTGTAACCATTTGTGAGTCTACAGTTGAGTGGTAATCACTGTGGTGGCCACCGTCCGTGGAGGGGTGGTTTTGAAGAGGCAGGGGGCAGATGGTATCCCTGGACTTTGGAGGCCTGGGGTCCCAGCCAGAAAGCAGGTGGCGCTGGGGTCAAGATGCCCGGGAGGGCCTGGAGGGCGGCTTCTGCTCCCCTTACACCTGGATGCTCACCAGTCAGTCCAGGACCAGGCGGTGGCAGCCCTTGCTGCCTAGCTCTTCCAGTGTCAGTGCTGGAGGCACCCGCCTGCCCCTGGCACATCACAGGGCCTGAGAGCCCAGTTCCCCCGACCCCTGAGCCTTGGGTTCTCCGTGTTGGCCCAACTCCTGGGCGCAGGAGTGCAGCAGACCGGCCGTGGCCCTCTGCTCTGGGTGGGCAGAGGAAGAGGTCAGACTGGTTGGGGCACAACCCAGGACACTGGGGCTGCTCTGAGGACGCCACAGCGCACCCTGGGTGGGTCCCAGCACAGGGCCTGGTAGGTGGGTGGAGGACCCAGAGGGTGCTGAGAGAAGGGGACTGGAGCCAGAGGGGGCCACCTACCCAAGCCCCCTCACGCCTTGTTAAAATACTGATGTGGGGAATCACTTATTTAACAGGGAAGAGCAGGGATGCAGGTAGGGAGGTGATTGCAGTCCTAGCAGAGAGTTGGGTCGGCCCAGCCAATAGGTGCAGATGCTTCCGGGGCCCATGGTCATGGTGGGCCCTAGGCCCCTGGGGTCAGCCCCAGCGCTCTATGATGCCCTCAGCCCCTCCCTGTCATCAGGTTCTCAAGGACTCCCCCACACACACCATGCTTCTGGCCACTGGCGGGGGTGGGGTGTGGCATGGTGGTAGCACCTTGTGTAGGTTGTGGAGTCTCCTAAGTGCACAGAGGCCCCAGGCTGTCGGCGGGGCAGGGCAGCCAGGGGGCAGGGCTCTTTCGGCTGCTCTCCCCTCTCTTTCTGGGGGTCTCTAGCCAGGCCCAGAGCTACAGTCTAGGGAAGGGAGGGCTGGAGGATCTGTGCTGGCCCTGCTGCTGCGTGGGAGCCCATTGCATCCAGGGCAGCTCCCAGGCCCTCGCTGCATCATGTGGATACAGGGATATCCTCCCAGGATGTAGCTGGGTGCTCTTGGTTGGGCCTGGGGGCTGGGGGGCTGTGTCCAGCCATGTTTTGTGTGATTTGGGGAGGGGGTGTGCACAAGCAGTGCCTCTGGTGGGCCCCCTGCCTGGGAATGGGGTGGGGGCCACAGTGGGGCTTAGAACGTACACGTGGTCCTGCTCTGGGGAGACTGGGTCAGCTAAGTGGTTTTTGAACTTTATTGCATGTCATTGTCATCTGGAGGACTTGTTAAAACAGGTGGCTTGGCCCCACCCCCTGCAGACTTTCTCTTGGTCTAGGGAGGGGTCCAAAAATATAGACCTTTTTTATTATTTGCAGGTAGATTTTTTTGATTGAGATAAACTCTCCTACCATGAAGTTCAACATTTTAACCACTTTAAAGTGTATGGTATAGTGGTTTTTGTATATTCACAATGTTGTGCTGTCTAGTTTATTACTGTGTAGCTTTAGAACATTTTTATCACCCCAAACCCTGTACCCATTAGCAGTTACTCCCCCTTCCCTCTGGCCCCAGCCCTGAACAACCACTAATCTACTTTCTGTCTCTGGAATCACACAATGTGACCTGTGACTAGCACCTCTTAGTACTGAGCATGGTGTTGGAGGGTTCATCCACCCTGTAGCCTGTATTGGTACCAAGAATGTAACAGTTTCTTTGGGCTACTGGTGCTGCTGGTCCGGAACACACTGAGAGCTGGACTGGGGGCAGCAGGAGGGGTCCCCAACAGCTGGGCCACCAGCTGCAAACCCTCAGTGGCATCTCTCCTGGGACGTGAACTGAGCTGCTGTCCGACTCCTTAGAGCAGGGCTTCAAGCTCTTGCCACCAGGGCACGTGAGGAAGATAACACTTGTTCTCTTTGGACCTGAGGAAAAGAGGGTTGAGTCCTGTCCACAGTTGCTGGCGCAGTGTATTCCTTTATGTCCACTGCACAGGCCCTAAGCCCGGCCCTCAGACAACCCTTCCTCCTTCTCCCACACCCCTGGGCACGCTCCAGCACGGGAGGCTTTGGTGCCACGTGGCCCTGGGTGTGGGGTCACAGGCAACGAAGCTGATGGCTGCTTGAGGACCTACACGTCTGCCACCAAGTGCCAGTGATCCCTGGTCGGAGGTGGCCCTCCACCCCCTGCCCCAGGGCACCTGGGAGTCCACTGGGAAAGCCCGAGGGGTCTCTGTGGTCCCTGCATGTCCTGAGCACCCACAGCTCTCTGGTGCTTTCCGGCCTCTTCTGCTCTTCCATCTTCCCCTCCCTGGGGCACCTGCTCCCCGCCCTCCATGGCTGGCTCCCTTCCCCGTGTCATCCCCGCAGCCTGGCCTGCCTGACTTCCTTGCCCAGTACCCGTGGGGTGGGGGGTGCCCTCCCGAGGAGGTTGTGCGAGGAGCACCGTCCTCACTGTCCAGGAGAGAAGTCGCGCGCGGCCAGCCGAGGGGACTTCCCCTTCCTGGAGCCCGACCACCTTCATTTTAAAATTTTTATTGAGATGTAATTGACAAATGTTATGTTTCAGGTGTACAACATAATGATTTGATACATGTATATATTGCGACATGATTTTTTTCTTGTGAGAACTTTTAACCTCTACTCAGCAACTTCAAACATATAACACAGTATCCTTGTATATATAGTATGATGCTTATAATTACATAATAATGTGAAATATTACAATACAGTATTGTATTGTCCTGGGCCTCCTTCTGTAGCTGCTAGTGCCTCCTTTGGAGCCCCACCGAAGTCCAGCCTGCCTGGGAATCCAGGCCAGTCAGCCCCGGGCCAGGCCTAGGCTCTGTACAGAAGAAAGCACAAAACATTTGTTTAGAGAACGAGGAGCAGGCCCTGCATGACTGGCCCGGGTCCAGAGTTAGGACATCTCCAGCTCCTGGGAGCCCCCATCTTCCCCCACAATCCCTGTCAGAGGTCTCCGCTCTCTTTACCACAAGCAACACACATTTATTGTCCCACCGCTTCTGAGCATCAGGGTTCCCAGAGCTGCAGTCAAGGGGTTTCATCTGAGGCTGTACTGGGGAAGGGTCCTCCCCAGCTCACCTGGTCGTGGCAGCAGTCAGCGGCTTTCCAGCCTTGGCAGGAGGCCCTCCACAGGGTGGCTCAGGGCAACGGGTGAGGGAGAGGGTCTCCTAGCAAGACAGGCAGCACCTCAGCCCTGGGAGTGCCTTCCCATTCCCACCCCAAATCCTGTGGGTTAAAAACAAGACAAGTGGTCGCGGGGTGGGGCTGGGGGAGTGCGGGCTAGAGAGACATGGAGACAGCAAGTGCTGGTGAGGGTGTGGGGAACAGTTACCACAGAGCCCAGCAGAGGTCCACTCCTTGAGACACACTTGGGAGAGCTGAAAGAGACTCAGAAATCCTTGTACACGCGTGTTTATGGTATTCATGGTAGCCAGAAGGTGGAAACAACCCCAATGTAACAGATACAGGGGCAAACAAAACCCAGATTGTCTGTTCCTACAATGAGATATTGCTCGGCCTAAAAGGGACTGGAATTCTGATGCATGTCTAACATGAATGAGCCTTGAAAACCTTATGCTGGGTAACAAGCCGGACACAAAAGACCACGTACTGTATCTGTTTCCATGAAAAGTCCAGGATCAGTAAATCCACACAGACAGTAGGTGAGTGACTTTCAGGGGCTGACGGGGGAGAGGTGTAGAGGGTGACTGGTAATGGACACAGGGTTTCCTTTCAGAGGATGAGAAAGTTCTGGAACTAGATAGAGGTGATGATTGCACACCATTGTGAATGTACTAAGCACCACTGAATTGTACACTTTAAAATGGTTGAAATGGTAAATGTTATGTGTATTTCACCATATTAAAAATAAAAAGCTTGGGGGAGGGATGGGTTGGGAGTTTGGGGTTAGTAAATGCAAACTATTATATGTATGTATAACTGAGTCACTTTACTGTACACCAGAAACTAACACAACGTTGTAAATCAACTATACTCCAATAAAATAAATTTTAAATAAACAAAAAGCAAAGCCACACTCAAAGGGAGGTGACAACACAGGGGGAGAACACCAAGAGGTGGGGTTACGGGCTCCAGTCTAGAGTCTGTCCCCACCATTATTATTAGTGACACTTCTTTTTACTCTATTTGTGTCTTTTGTCTGAAAGTCTTTTGTCGGATCTTTATCCTTTCTTTGGATCAGTTAAGTCGCTTAGTCGGTGTAGTTAACAATGTTCTTGGTTTTGTTGACACTGTCTTTTGTGGGGGGCTTTCCATTTGTCATACCCATTCTCTTTCTCTCCATTTTTGCCCCTTTTTGGGGAGATTGTTTTATTTTAACAGTGTTTTTCACTCTGTTAGTTTGGAAGTCGTATGCTCTATTTCTATTCTTTCTATTCTTCCCCTAGAATTTACAACATGCATACTTGATGTGTTGTGGTTGGCTGAATGATAGCCTCCAAATATATAGCGGTCCTAATCCCTGGGACCTGTGAATATTCCTTTATATGGCAAGAGGATTTTGAAGATGTGATTAAGTGAAAGATTCTGAGATGGAGATGATTCTGGATTATCCAGATGGGCCTAAATGCAATCACAAATGGGAGACAGACGGAGATTTGGCCACCAAAGAAGGCCGGGTGCTCCTGGCTTTAAAGCTGCAGGAAGTGTCCAAGAACCAAGGAATGCAACTCTAGAAGCTGAAAAGATGAGGAGAGGATTTTCCCCCAAAGCCTCCCGAGAGGGCATGGCCTGCGGACATCTTGATTTCAGCATAGAGAAACTGATTTTGGGTGTCTGCTCTCTAGAACTGTAAGAGAATAAACTTGCGTTTTAAGTCACTGAGTTGTTGTTACACCAGCAACAGGAAACAGTCTAAAGTTAATGAAAACATTGTTTGCATGACAGATGATACAAGGACTTAAGAGGACTTGAGGGCTCTGAACCCCTTCTTGCTTAGTATCGGCGGGTGTTTCATGTCTGTGTAGGGCTTTCTGGTGGTTTTTTTGTTTTCTTAACTCCATAGACGTTATAACTTTACATACAATCAGTGTTAGTATTTACCAGTGTTTTTGTTATTCACTCTTCTTACAGCTCAGACTTCTCCTGAAATATATCCTTCAGTAGAGTCAGGACAGGGTGGGGCAAGTGAGGCACCAGGGGCATGACATTCAAGGAAGACCTGGGAAGCTACTTCCCTGGTGGTCCAGCGGTTAAGACTCTGAGCTCCCCAGTGCAGGGGGCATGGGTTCTATCCCTGGTCAGGGAACTAGATCCTGCATGCCACAACTAAGAGCCTGTGTGCTGCAACGAAGACCCGGTGCAGCCAAATAAATATTAAAAATTTTAAAAAAGGAAGAGCTCCTGCTTGGCGTTGTGCAGGGTCTTACGGTCTTGATAATTGATTCTGACTTAATTTTTAAGTTCACTAATTCTCTGACTGTGTTTTGTCTGTTAAGGTTATCCATTGCATTTTTATTGTTGATGGTTATATTTTTCATTTCTAAAAGTTCTTTTTCACATGTGCTGTGTGACTTATTATATTTTATGGCTCCCTGCAGATATTTGAAATCTTTAATTTTCTGAACAAGCAAAGTTGTAATTGAATCTTGACACTTTGGCGGGTCCATTCTGCTGACTCACGTATCTGCTGGCTTTCACGCACGGTGTCTTCTTTCCCCGTGCCTGGTGAGTTTGCTAGTCCTGGCCGTTTGTGGCCTATGGTGAAGTGCTTGCTTCTAGGGAGGATTTATTTGCCAGGTGCCTGGGGTCTATGAGGGAGTCCAGGATCATTTTACACAAAATCCACAGGCTGGAGATTTTGGTAAGGGGAGGACCCCTCTGGTGATATGAACTTGGTCTGCAAAGCCACAGGTATCGGCATGTGATTTCAATTTATCAGGGAGTTGTTTTCCCTTTTCTGCTGAACATAAGGTTTTTTTGTTTTTGCTTTTTGTTTTTTTTTTCTTTCTTTGTTCGTTTTTCCTAGTCCCTGTGTTTGGGGAAAGGATACCCAGTGGGGTATCCTTTTAGGGCCCCAGGTTTATGGGGAAGAGTCACCTTTTGGGTATGTCACCTTATACTTACCCTTTTAACCTATGAGGCCATGAGGAAAAAAAATCCCAGTTCAAGTTTGCTAGTTTCGGCAAGTACATCAGAACCCAGGTGGTATAGGTGCTGTGACACCTCTCTGAGTTCTCACGTTTACTTGGTTTTTGGTCTGAAAATTCCTTATCATCTTGCTTGCCCTTTGTGCTATTGAGAAGATGGAAGGCATCTTATCCAGCATTTTAAATTGTCATAAATGAAGCTGTAGCCTCTTTTCTTGCCAGGTGGGAAATGGCAGCACAGAGCAGGCAAAGCCTTGGAGCATGACAGGGCCCAGAGGCCTGAAGGAAGGGTTGGGTATATTTCGAGGAGAGACTTCCCCCCAAGAAAGACAGAAAAAAATGGGCAAAGGCGTCAGGTCCACAGACCTGACAAAAGAACAAACACCACCCTGGGAAAGTGGGTGATTCTACAGAGAGGTCAAGATGGAGCAAGCAGCATTCACCTTCACAAGTAACGAGCTGAATGAGGGCTGCGGGGTGGGGGGTGCAGGCTTCCGCCTCTTGCTCACGAAACTCAGGAGGGCAGTTTTGGAAATTTTATCAAAAAGCCATAGCAATGGGCATACCAGAAATTTCACTTCTATAAAAATCCCCCAAGGAAATAATTATGTTTGTGCATAGAATTTTTGCTACAAATGCTCAGGGCAAGGTTTTCTGCAAATTAATTGTGAAAGGGTGAAACACATATACATAAATGAATAATCACTCATACCCCCACCACTTTCCTTTTCTGAGATTAGATCAGGTATACTGACTTCTCTGCCTCCCTAGTCCCACGCCCATAAACTGCTGCCATCACTTAGTGTGTGTTGTTTTCAGTTTTGTTGTGATTATGTCAATATGAACCTGGATTTATTCTCTGCAGTGACCTGCTGCGTATTTTTTTTTTTTTTTTTCTGCTGCGTATTTTGTTCCATGAACGTCTTGGCATTGTTCACTGTCTGTGCCCAGAGGCTGACCTCCCTGTGTGCCTCTACCATAATTTTTTTAAAAATTTACTTGATTGAAGTATAGTTGACTTACGTGTTAATTTCTACTGTACGACAAAGTGACTTAGTTATGTGTACGTATACATTTTTTTCATATTCTTTTCCATTATGGTTTAACAGGATATTGAATGTAATTCCTTGTGCTATGCAGTAGGTCCTTATTGTTTATCCATTCTATATATAATAGTTTGCATTTACTAACCCCAAACTCCCAATCCATCCCTCCCCCATCCCTGCTTTCCCCTTTGGTAACTATAAGTTTGTTTTCTATGTCTGTGAGTCTGTTTTTCTTTCACATATAAGTTATTTGTGTCATATTTTTGAATCCACATAGAAGTGATATTATATGGTATTTGTCTTTCTCTTTCTGATTTACTTAGTATAATAATCTCTAGGTCCATCCAGGTTGCTGCAAATGGCATTATTTCATTCTTTTTTATAGTTGAGTAATATTCCATTGTATATATGTACCACATCTTCTTTATCCATTCCTCTGTTGATGGACATTTAGGTTGTTTCCGTGTCTCGCCTGTTGTAAATAGTGCTGCTATGAACATTGGGGTGCATTTATCTTTTTGAATTATAGTATTGTCCACATATATGCCCAGGAGCGGGATTGCTGGTTCATATGGAAACTCTATTTTTAGTTTTTTTAGGAACCTCTAGACTGTTTTCCACAGTGGCTGCACCAATTTACATTCCCACCAACAGTGTGAGAGGGTTTCCTTTTCTCCACATCCTCTCCAGCATTTGTTATTTATAGGCTTTTTTTTTTTTTCTCCTCACCGCGTGGCTCTTGGGATGATCCCCGACCAGGGATTGAACCCGGGCCACAGCAGTGAAAGCACCGAGTACTAACCACCTCACCGCCAGGGAATTCCCATGTTATTTGTAGACTTTTTTATGGTGGCCATTCTAACTGGTGTGAGGTGATACCTCATTGTAGTTTTGATTTGCATTTCTCTAATTAGAGATTTTGAGTATCTTTTCATGTGCCTGTTGGCCATCTGTATGTCTTCTTTGGAGAAATGTCTTTTTAGGTCTTTTGCCTATTTTTTGATTGGGTTGTTAGTTTTTTAGTTATTGAGTTGTATGAGCTGTTTGTACATTTTGGAAATTAAGCTGTTGTTAGTCACATCATTTGCAAATATTTTCTTCTGGTCCCTAGGTTGTCTTTTCGTTTTGTTTATGGTTTCCTTTGCGGTACAAAAGCTTGTAAGTTTGATTAGGTCCCATTTGTTTATTTTTCCCTTTATTTCTATTGCCTTGGGAGACTGACCTAAGAAAACATTGGCATGATTTATGTCAGAGAATGTTTTGCCTTTGTTCTTTTCTAGGAGTTTTATGGTGTCATCTACTTCTAGGAGTTTTATGGTGTCATCTACCCTAATTTTTAAACTTTTCTCCTATTGATGAATGTGTTGGTTGTATTTTTTTCTTATTTTCTTTTTATTTCTCTGCTCTGATAAACAGATCTGCAAAGAACGTCACTGTGCATACATCTTCGTGTGTGTGCCTGTTTTCTGCAGGATAAATCCCAGAATCAGGACTGTAGGCCTAGAGAATTTGCACTTTTTGGATTTAAAGGATACAACCATCATTTGCAGATATTTTCTCTCATTCCGTGGGTTGTCTTTTCGTTTTGTTTATGGTTTTCTTTGCTTTGTGAAAGCTTTTGAGTTTAATTAGGTCCCATTTGTTTATTTTTGTTTTTATTTCCATTACTCTGGGAGATGGATTGAAAAAGATATTGCTGCAATTTATGTCAGTGTTCTGCCTATGTTTTTCTCTAATAGTTTTATAGTATCTAGCCTTACGTTTAGGTCTTTAATCCATTTTGAGTTCATTTTTGCATATAGTGTTAGAGAGTGTTCTAACTTCATTCTTTGACATGTAGCTGTCCAGTTTTCCCAGCACCACTTACTGAAGAGACTGTCTTTTCTCCATTTTATATTCTTGCCTCCTTTGTCATAGATTAGGTGCCCCTAGGTGGGTGGGTTTCTCTTGGGCTTTCTGTCCTGTTCCATTGATCTATATTTCTTTTTGTGCTGGTACCATACTGTTTTGATGACTGTAGCTTTGTAGGATAGTCTGAAGTCAGGGAACCTGATTCCTCCAGCTCTGTTTTTCTTTCTCAAGATTGCTTTGGCTATTTGGGGTCTTTAGTGTCTCCATACAAATTTTAAGATTTCTTTCTTCTAGTTCTGTAAAAAATGCCATTGGTAATTTGATAGTAGATTGCCTTGGGTAGTATATTTATTTTGACAATATTGATTCTTCCAGTCCAGGAACATGGTATATCTTTCCATCTGTTTGCGTCATCTTCGATTTCTTTCATCAGTGTCTTATAGTTTCCAGAGTACAGGTCTTGTCTCCTTAGGTATGGTTTATTCCTGGGTATTTTATTCTTTTTGATGTGATGGTAAATGGATTGTTTCTTTAACTCTCTTTCTGATCTTTTGTTGTTAGTGTATAGGAATGCAACAGATTTCTGTGTATTGATTTTGTATGCTGCCACTTTACCGAATTCATCGATGAGCTCTAGTAGTTTTCTGGTGGCATCTTTAGAATTTTCTGTGTATAGTATCATGTCTCCTGCAAACAATAACAATTTTACTTCTTCTCTTCCAGTTGGGATTCCTTTTATTTCTTTTTCTTCTCTGGTTGCTGTGGCTAGGACTTGCAAAACTATGTTGAATAAAAGTGGTGAGAGTGGACATCCTGCTTGTCTTGTTCCTGATCTTAGAGGAAATGCTTTCAGTTTTTCACTGTTGAGTATGATGTTAGCTGTGGGTTTGTCATAAATGGCCTTTATTATGTTGAGGTGTGTTCCTTCTTTGCCCACTTTCTGGAGAGTTTTTATCATAAATGGGTGTTGAATTTTATCAAAAGCTTCTTCTGCATCTAGTGAGATGATCATATGATTTTTATTCTTCAGTTTGTTGATGTGGTGTATTATACTGATTGATTTGTGGATACTGAAAAATCCTTGTATCCCTGGGATAAACCCCACTTGATCATGGTGTATGATCCTTTCAATGTATTGTTGGATTTGGGTTGCGAATATTTTGTTGAGGATTTTTGCGTCTATGTTCATCAGTGATATTGGCCTGTAATTTTCTTTTTTCGTGGTATCTTTGTCTGATTTTCGTATTAGGATGATGGTGGCCTCATAGAATGAGTTTGGGAGTAATTAGACCGACAAAGGATTAGTCTTCTAATTTACAAACAGCTCATGTGGTTCAATACCATAAAAACAAACAACCCAATCAAAAAATGGACAGAAGACTTAAATAGACATTGCTCTTGGCCATACAGATGGCCAAGAGGCACATGAAAAGGTGTTCAAAATCGCTAATTATTGTAGAAATGCAAATGAAAACTACAATGAGATATCCCTTCACACCAGTCAGAATGGCCATCACCAAAAAATCTACAAACAATAAATCCCAGAGAGGGTGTGGAGAGAAGGGAACTTTACACTGTTGGTGGGAATGTAAGATGGTGCAGCCGCTATGGAGATTCCTTAAAAAACTAAAAATAGAGCTACCATATGATCCAGCAGTCCCACTCCTGGCCATATATCTGGAGAAAAACTTGGTTCGAAAGTGTACATGCACCCTAGTGTTCATAGCAGCACAATTCACAATAGCCAAGACATGGAAGCAACCTAAATGTCCATCAACAGATGAATGGTTAAAGAAGATGTGGTACCTGTATACAATGGAATATTACTCAGCCATTAAAAAGAATGAAATAATGCCATTAGCAACAACATGGATGGACCTGGAGATTATCGTACTAAGTGAAGTAAATCAGAGAAAGACAAATGTCATACGATATTGCTTATGTGTGGAATCTTAAAAAAAAAAATGATACAAATAAACTTACAAAACAGAAGCAGACTCACAGACTTAGAGAACATGGTTACCAGTGGTAAGGTTGGTGGTGGGGGGGATAGATTGGGAGTTTTGGATTGACATGTACACAGTGCTATATTTAAAATAGATAACCGGGACTTCCCTGGTGGCGCAGTGGTTAAGCATCTGCCTGCCGGGACTTCCCTGGTGGTGCAGTGGTTAAGACTTTGCCTTCCAATGCAGAGGACACGGGTTCAATCCTTGGTCTGGGAAGATCCCACATGCCATGGAGCAACTAATCCCGTGTGCCACAACTACTGAGCCTGCACTCCAGAGCCTGAGTGCCACAACTACTGAAGCCTGCACACCTAGAGCCCGTGCTCCACAACAGGAGAAGCCACCACAATGAGAAGCCTGCGCACCGCAGCGAAGAGTAGCCCCTGCTCGCCACAACTAGAGAAATCCTGTGCACAGCAGCAAAAACCCAACACAGCCAAAAATAAATAAATAAATATAGATAGATAACCAAGAAGGGCCTACCAAAAAAAAAATATATATGTAGTTGTGAGGCAAATTTGGTTATATTAATGAGTTCTGTAGATGAACAAGGTGAACATGAGGTTGATTTGGTCATTGGAACATCCTGATGATGGGTGAATTTTGAGATTGTTTTTCCCTCTTATTCCAGAATAACTTTTTGTGATAATGATAAATTATATACTGATTTTTTTTTTTTTCTGTCAGGTCTTAGTTGCGGCACACGGGATCTTCATTGAGGCATGCGGGATCTTTCGTTGTAGCATGTGGGATCTTTCGTTGTAGCGTGCAGGCTTCTCTCTAGTGGTGTGAGGGTTTTCTCTTCTCTAATTGAGGCACGTGTGAGCTCGGTAGTTGCAGCGTGTGGGCTTAGTTGCCCCATGGCATGTGGGATCTTAGTTCCCCGCCCAGGGATCAAACCCGCGTCCCCTGCATTGGAAGGTGGATTCTTTACCACTGAACCACCAGGGAAGTCCCTATATACTGATATTTGATGTAGAATTATTCCTGGGTAAAGAAATAAAAGAAATTTAATATATATATATATTTTTTATAAATTTATTTATTTATTTATGGCTGTGTTCGGTCTTTGTTGTTGTGCGTGGGCTTTCTCTAGTTGTGGTGAGTCGGGGCTACTCTCTGTTGCAGTGTGCGGGCTTCTCATTGCGGTGGCTTCTCTTTTTGTGGGGCATGAACTCTAGGCGCATGGCCTTCAGTAGTTGCGGCACATGGGCTCACAGTTATGGCTCACAGGCTCTAGAGCGCAGGCTCAGTAGTTGTGGCGCACGGGCTTAGTTGCTCTGCGGCATGTGCGATCTTCCCGGACCAGGGCTTGAACCCGTGTCCCCTGCATTGGCAGGTGGATTCTTAACCACTGCGCCACCAGGGAAGTCCAAAAGAAATTTACTATTTTTTAAAAAATAAAGGATACAGCCAGCGGTGTGCTGGAGCCTGCACAGGTTAAGTTGGCTCAGGTTAAGCTGTAGGAATTTTGAGAGCTTGTTGTTAAACACAACCACTATTAAAAATTAAGTTATAGTAATTTACAACTAAATAGGTCATGTGAAAAACAGGTAATAAATACTGAAAGCCAATTACTTCCTAATTATGTTACTACAGTTTACTGTCATCTATGCTTACGTCTCTTGTATCTGGACAGTGGAAATACTACACAATGGCAGCTACTATACGTCTCTTCCTTTTTTTTTTTTTTTTTTTTAAAAAAGGTGAAACCGAATCACTATCACTCTTTTTTTTTTTTTTTGCCGAGCCATGCAGCATGCGGGATCTTAGTTCCCCGACCAGGGATTGAACCGGCACCCCGCTGCAGTGGAAGCACAGAGTCTTAACCACTGGTCCGCCAGGGAAGTCCCTATATATCTCTTCCTAATTTTCCATTCAGTGATAACCTGTTTGATAGCCTGAATCAACCATGATGGCATGATGGCAGTAGTTATACCACGGAAATTGGCTACAAATCAGTTCCCATTCCGTTCTTCCTGAGTGCCAGTTATTTAAATGTTTACCAGCCCACAACTGTATACATCTGAATTACCTCCCAAAAGGTTATACTAAAACTTCCACCAGGAGTGTATCGGATCTTGCCTTTTTAAATATTTCCATGACAGGTGTCTTGTTAATGAGCATTTTAATTTGCATGTCTTTATGCATCTTTGCAAATGTCTCTTGGTCGTTGGTACACTATGAGTTGCCTGTTTGTCCTTTGGCTTATTTTTCTATTGGGTTGACTGGTGTTTTAAAAAAAAAAAAAAAAAATGTAGAGGGGGTGGGAAAGAAGAATTTGGATCTTGTAAAGAAAAAGATAATAACCCTTTGCTATTTGTGGCAAATATTTTTCTCCCAGTTCCTCTTTTAACTTTGTTTATGGTGTCTTTTCCTCCCATACCAAGTTTTTGCTCTTTATATCATCCAGTGTGTCCATTTTTTCCAGTGACACTTTGAGGATACCATTTCTTAAGAAAATCTCTCCAAGGAACTTCCCTGGTGGTCCAGTGGTTAAGACTCTGTTCTTCCACGGCAGGAAGCATGAGTTCGATCCCTGGTTGGGGAACTAAGATCCCACCTGCTGCACTGCATGGCCAAAAGAAAAAAAAGAAAATCTCTGCACATGTGCCTAGAAGGACCTGGAAGGCTTACATTACATGCTACCTTGTCACATGTCTCTGTGGGGCTGTTCTGCCTGTGGGTGTTTGCACCTGTGTGTGTGTGTGTGTGTGTGTGTGTGTGTGGTATGTCTATTCCCTTTTTATTTTTTTTAAATTAATTAATTTTTTGCTGTGTTGGGTCTTCGTTGCTGCACACGGGCTTTCTCTAGTTGCAGTGAGCAGGGGCTACTCTTTGTTGCAGTGCGAGGGCTTCTCATTATGGCGGCTTCTCGTTGCGGAGCACGGGCTCTAGGTGTGCGGACTTCAGTAGTTGTGGCACGTGGGCTCAGTAGTTGTGGTTTGCGGGCTCTAGAGCGCAGGCTCAGTAGTTGTGGTGCACGGGCTTAGTTGCTCCGAGGCATGTGGGATCTTCCCAGACCAGGGCTCGAACCCGTGTCCCCTGCATTGGCAGGCGGATTCTTAACCACTGTGCTGCCAGGGAAGCCCTCTATTCCCTTCTTATCCACTGTTTCACTTTCCATGCTTTCAGTTATCCACAGTCCACCCAAGTCCAGAAATGTTAAATGGAAAATTCCAGAAATAATTCGTAAGTTTTAAAATGTGCATTCTAGTATTGTGATGAAATCTCCAGTGTCGCACTGCATCTCGCCTGGGATGTGAACCATCCCTTTGTCCGGTGTGTACCACCCATTTGTCACTGAATAGCCCTCTCTGTTATCAGATAGACTGTCCCAGCATCTCAGTGCTTGTGTTCAAAGTGATCCTTATTTTACTTAATAATGGCCTCAAAGCACAAGAGGAGTGATGTGCCAAAGAGAAGACCTCACGTGCTTCCTTTAAATGAAAAGCTAGGGCTTCCCTGGTGGTGCAGTGGTTAAGAATCTGCCTGCCAATGCAGGGGACACGGGTTCTAGCTCTGGGCGGGGAAGATCCCACATGCTGCAGAGCAACTAAGCCTGTGCATGCTACAGCTACTGAGCCTGCGCTCTAGAGCCGGTGAGCCACAACTACTGAAGCCCGCATGCCTAGAGCCTGTGCTCCGCAACAAGAGAAGCCACCGCAATGAGAAGCTTGCGCAACGCAACGAAGAGTAGCCCCCGCTCTCTGCAACTAGAGAAAGCCCTCACACAGGAACGAAGAGCCAACACAGCCAAAAATAAATTAATAAAGCTAAAAGTTCCAGACTTAATAAGGAAAGAAAAAAATCGTATGCTGAGGTTGCTAAGATCTATGGTAAGAACGAATCTTCTATCTGTGAAATTGTGAAGAAGGAAAAAAATTCATGCTGTTTTGCTGTCTCACTTCAAACTGCAAAAGTTACAGCCACAGTGCGTGGTAACTGCTCTGGTATTGAGATGGAAAAGGTATCAAATTTGCACAGCAAGATATTTTGAAAGAGAGAGACCACATTCACATAGCTTTTATTACAGTACATTGTTATCGTCTTATTAGTTATTGCTGTTACTCTCTTACTGTACCTAATTATAAATTAAATTTATTATAGGTGTGTACATATGGGAAAAAACATAGCACGCTTCAGGTTCGGTACTGAGGTTTCAGGCATCCACTGGGGGTCTTGGAATATATCCCTCAGGATAAGAGGGGACTCCTGTCTGTGCATGTCACACGTATTCTTGGATGGGACTCCCATGCCCTCCATTTGTTCACACAGTTTCCCCATGTGTCAAGTGGGGAGTGAAGGAATAATGGATGTGCTGGGCCCACTGGGATACACAGGCAGGTGCAGCAAGTGGAGTAGTTCTCCGAATTTTTTAAAGGAAGGCGCTCTGAGGTCTGCCTCCTGAGAAGTGTGGCATGTGGGCAGGGCTCTCTGACGGCTCCCTGGTCCGCCCTGTCCGCTGCAGGAGCCACCTCCTTCCACCAGGTCCAGAGTCTGGCAAAGGCGCCTTTGACCCCAAGCCTACCGGTTACCCAAAGTCCCCAGCACGTTCCGGAGGCGGAGTTCCGGTGCGCGCCGGCAGGGGCGCCGGTCCCTAATTTTCTTGCAGGCTGTGCCGCGCGGTTCTAGGTGGATCTGAGGTGTCCGAAGTGGGCAGCCCGGAGGAGGGTCTGGCCTCGCCAGCTTGTGCCTATGACCGCCACCTGCCACCCCTTCCCGAGCGGCCGAAGCCCCGGGTCTGCACCGCTAAGTGGCCGCGCCCAAGGGCATGGCGAGTCGGGGTTTACCACTTGGGATTTGGGACCCGCTGTCCAGACTTGCCTCAGGCTGCCGGGGTTCGGGGGGCGTCCGCGCTGGGATCTGACAATTGGGAGTGAGACTCGGCCTTCCTCAGACCCCTACTTCCTTTGGGAGGGGCGCCCCCGCCCCTTGTCAGGCCCAGGGCGCGCTCCCCTAGAGAGAACACGCGCGCACGTGAGGCTTTGTCCGCGGACTTTACTCAAATACGAGCCCCACGCGACCACCCTCCCACTTTAGTGACAGTTGGGGACCAGCGCCGAGATCACGTGGCTCAGAAACTTGTCCAGCGAGGCCTGCAGGAAGGGGCTGAAGTCTCCGGGGTAGTGCCGGGCGAGGGTCACCAGCAGGCAGTGGACCAGCAGCTGCGGAAAGAGGGAGTCGTTCCCACGCGGGTGCACACCCCTTCCCTGACGGGAGCCCCCTCCCCCGGCGACAGGGGTCAGGCCCCGCCGGCGAGCTCACCTTGAACTTGACGGGGTCCACGCGCAGCTTGTTCGCGTGCAGCTCGCGCAGAGCCGACAGGGCGCCGGGCAGGTCGTCCAGGTGGTCCACGGCGAGAGTCAGCGCGTCGGCCACTTTCTGGCCGTGCGCTCTGACCTGGGCGGAGCCGGGGCTCAGGTCCAGGTGGAGGAAGTAGGTCTTGGTGGAAGGGAAGGCCAGGAAGGTCCTGCGGGAGGAACGGCGAGTCAGGCTGGGGAGGAAGGAGGACGCTTTCCCGAGCGGGCTGAAGGCAGGGGAGGTCGGGGCCTGTGCGCACCTCTCCAGGGCCTCGGTCGTGTAGACGCCGACGTTGCTACCCAGCTTCAGCCACAGCGCGCGCACCGCAGCCTGGTCCGCCGCCTCCAGCACCATCGTGGAGCCCGGCCGGCCGCGCGCTCGGCGCCTTGATGAAGCCCGGGTTGCGCCTGCGCGTATCTGCCCGCGGTCCCCTTGGCCTCCGGGGTTCGCCGTGCCTCTGGTCGCAGAATCTGGCCCCAGGGGCCCGGACCGCTCCACGGAGCGTCTGCTCCGACCTGGGGCCTTCCTAATCGCCCTGGACTCTGAGGCCCCTATTTTTGAAGGTTTACTCTATGGAAACTAATATTTAGTATGTATCATTAATATTAGGTAGCCCTGAATTTTAGCATGGATTTTGGCATTGAACGTCAGCTTATTCTACCTCCCTCCCGAGTCTATTATGACACCTTTCTGAGTCTATTTTCTCATTTATGGTATATAAGGAAGGTAATAACAATTTCTTCTTTCCAAGGCTGTGCCTGGTTCATAACAGACGCCCCTTTCTGACAATGAGCATTTATATTGGGTGCCTGGGATATATCCCCAAATAATAGCTAATACCTATGCAGCACTCATGCTGTGCCAGGCATCACTATACATCCTTTTTTTTTTTTAATTGCGTTGAAATTCATATAACATAAATTTTACTGTCTTAGCTATTTTAAGGTGTACAATTCAGTGTCTTTAATTACATTCACAGTGTGTGCAACTATCACCACTGTCCAGTTCCAGAACGTTTTCGTGGTCCCAAATAGAAACTCTGTCCCCATTAGCAGTCAGTCCATAACCCCTGCCCTCCAGCCCCTGGCCATTACCAGTCTTTCTGTCTCTGTGCATTTGCCTATTCTGGACATTTCATGTGAATAGAATCATGCAATATATGGTCTTTTGTGTCTGGCTTCTTTCACTTAGCATGTTTCCGAGGTTTATCCATGTTGTAGCGTGTATTGACACTTCGTTGCTTTTTATGGATGGATAACATTCCATTTTATGGAAAGATAGATCACATTTTGTTTGTCCACTCATCTGCTGATGGACATCTGGGTTGTTTCCACTTTTAGCCCAGGCCCTCATTTTTCCTAATAATAAAATAAGGAAGACTGCCTCTTACAGAGCTCATACTGTGCCACCAGCTGTGCTAAAAGCATGACACACTGAGTCAGGGAACCCGCCATCGCATTTTCTGAGGATGACACTTGGGCCCAGGGAAGAAAGGACACTGCTCTCAGTCGGGGGCTCAGGGCTGGACGACTACCAGGACTGGACACTAGGGGCACTAGGGGCATTCTCCATGGGAAGGAAGCACATCGGAGTGCAGGCGCCCCACCCCCACCCCCACCCCGGGCTCTCTTCTCCACTGCTGCACTGGGGGGAGTCAGTGGGCCTCAGGGTGATGCAGTGGATCCTGAGCTGGGCCCCCCAAATCAGGCCTTTAGACCCTGTGAGTGTCCTGGGGGGTGTACCAGGTGAAAGGGGCATATCCAGGAAATTGCCTGGCTCTGCAATGGCACTGCTCACCCCAATTTCCTCTAGACTGTGCATGTACTTGGGAGGCACTTGATGGGGAGGGGGCACTCAGTGAGCCTCTGAAGAAGTGTGATCTCTGTGTTCTCCCCACCACCCAACTCTGGGAAGAGCCCTGGGAAAGCTCCAAGGTCCTAGGCTGGAGGTCCACCAACTCTCAGCACAAGTGTGTGTGCCATAAAATGTAAAGACAGGAAACAAACCCATTATTTGAGCAAACCCGCGATGAATATGCAAGTCTCTAGAATTAATTCGGTAAAGGGCGGATGTACTCAGCAAGTCACTCCAGGGTGAGGGTGAGGGCTGCCCAGGGAATCCCGGGCAGTGGCAGTGGGACTGGCTCCAACCCACTCTTCTGTACTGTTTTCCCCTTCCCTCTCTTCACCTGCCTCGGAGAGTTGCTTGGTCCAAGGCAAAGAGAACCACTCCGACCCCGGTACGGTTCGTGGACACAGAGAACCAAGGCTACAGAGGCTGCAGCCCACTCAGACTTTATTCAAAGATTGGGAAGTGAGGGTGCCCAGAGCTCCAGAGGGCCCCAGGCCAGGGTAGGGATCGCAGAGGCTCCAGCTTAACGGTATTTGGAGGTCAGCACGGTGCTCACACTGGCCAAGAACTTGTCCAGGGAGGCATGGACCGAGGGGGTGAACTCGGCGGGGAGGTGGAGAGCCAGGGTCACCAGCAGGCAGTGGCTCAGGAGCTGCGGAGAGAGGGGGTGTCAGGGGGCGTGGGGTTGGGGGGCACCGCCGTGCTCCACCTCTGGAGCCCCACCGCACTCTCTGCCTTCCTAGCTCAGATCTCTCCCGGCCCGGCCCGCGAGCTCACCTTGAAGTTGACCGGGTCCACACGCAGCTTGTGGGCGTGCAGGTCACTCAGATCAGACAAGGCATCGAGCAGGTTGTCCATGTGGCCAACGGCTTTGGTCAGCGCGTCGGCCACCTTCTTGCCGTGGCCCTTGACCTGGGCGGAGTCGTGTCCCAGGTCGAAGTGGGGGAAGTAGGTCTTGGTGCTGGGGAAGTTCATGAACATCCTGAGTGGAGAAGAGGCGGGAGAGCCGGGCTTAGGCCGGTCGGCCCAGGACCAGGACGCGATGGGGCGACCGGCCCCGGTCCCAGCCAGGCAGGTGGGCTGCTCACCTCTCCAAGGCCTCTGCGCCATACTCTGCACCGTGGTTGCCAATCTTAGCCCAGGTGGCCTTGACGTTGCTCTTGTCGGTGGGAGACAGCACCATGGTGGGTTCTCTCTGAGTCTGGGTCAGGACCAGAAGCGTGCAGGGCTCGGAGTGCGCGAGCCTTTATGCCTGGGGCGCGAGGGGCACGCCCGATCGCGCCGCGCTCATTGGCTGGCGCGGGGCCGGGATGCGCCTTTGGACCTGGACAGCAGGGGGCGCGCGGCGCAAGGTCTGCGCCTGGCTGAGCGGTGGGTGCTTCGCTCCCAGTTTGTGGAGGGACCTGGAGACTCTGGCCAGGGTGTTCTCCCTCCCACCGGCTGCTTCCCGCCCGCTGCGTCCACCTTCCCCGGAAGTGATATCCTGGTCCCAGCTGGCGGGGGCCGGTTTGTGGAGCGGGGTGGATGCCCGCTCTTCCACCCTTTAGAACCCCCGAGGGATGGAAGGGAGTAGGTCATCCCGTCCCACCCACCCTGGACCTAGGCTTGGCACACGCTAGGCATTTTAAATTTGGGCAGAATCAGTGAATGAATGGGCGATTCAGTGCGTCTAGTTCAGGCCAGAGACGGATGCACACAAGACGTGTGCGCATCGCTCACATGTCCTCAACAAATCTCTCCTGGAATCCCTCCGGCTGGGGGACTCCGGGTTCAAGTTTCTTCTTCCAGGGTGGTAGTTGCTGCACCCCAGCCTTTTCTTTTTTTGGGGGGGGGACGAGCCGCGGGGCATGCGGGATCTTAGTCCCTCGACCAGGGATCGAATCCGTGCACCCTGCAGTGGAAGTGCAGCGTCTTAACCACTGAACTGCCAGGGAGGTCCCCACCCCGGCCCTTTTAAGGCAAGATTTGAGGAACATTTCTCAGCTGATGTCTTACATTCATAATATGGGAAGACCTCCCACAAAGATATAAGGAAAAGACAAAAGACTTATGAGAACAGTTGACAGAGGATTTTAACAGGAAATTAATGGAAATATCAAAATGACCAACAAATATATGAAGTGAGACAGAGCTGAATGAATTGGCCAGAAGACAGGTAGAGGAGACACAGTTCAGTGAGAAGAGCAGGTTGAAGAAGAAAATGCCTAAGGTAGAATGGTATTTTTGACCAAAAAAAAGTACAGTTGTAGACGTAGCTGTGTCCCCTCAGCACAGGATAGGAGCCAGTGGGCTCAGTCCCAAACTGTGAGCCTTGGCTCTTTCTGCGGGGGTTAGGTGGACAGGACAGAGGGACTCTCTCCCTCCTTTGAATCACACAAAGAGGGTGTGCGCGTGTGTGTGAAAAAAACCATGGGTGGATTTTAATTTAATTCTTCAGTGTTTTTCTATATTTAAATGAAAGTGAATTGGACTGTGGGGCAGAGGAAGAGTGCGTGGTGGAGAGGGGGAAGCCACTCCCCAGCTGTTCAAAGAGGTCCTTGTCCAGAAAGAAAGTGGTGAGCAGGGGCCCCACCACCCTCCCCAAACTTTTATCCAGCGCTGGGTGTTGACCTGAAGATGAGGGCTGGGCTGGAGGTGCTGATAGGGTCCCTAAGAGCTACAGGGTGGGTAGGGTGTGCAAGGTTTCAGCGTGGAGTCCGGGGCACTGGCGCGTGGGATGGGGGCCTTTGTGAAGGTTGCTCACAGCACCAAGGCAGAACTGCCGGGAGACCCCAGGAGCCTGGGGCTAGAGGTTGGGGGTGGGGTGCATGACGAGCTGGGATCACAGGGCTGGGTGCACAGTCAGCTATTCAGGTGTATCTGGGACTACAGGGACAAGGGAGAGAGGAACTCTGCTCAAGGCTGCAGACAGCTCGAGGCCCCTCTTCTTCCCTGACTTCCCGCCTCCCTCCACACCACCGCAGGGAGTTACTGTGACCCCAGGAAGGGTGCCTGGGCCTTCGACCCCTATTCCAACTCACCTTCCCTCTGGTAGGAAGGAAGTGGAAATTCAGGGAGGTTGTCCAGCTCCTACATTTGCACCAGGAAAAGCCTATTTGTGTGGTTTGTTTGCTTGGATCTAACTATCTTTAAGGGGGATCAGAGAAACTGCAAAACAGGGTGGCCATTTTAGGAGAGCCCTTGCAAGTCAGAGCTTGGTTCACTTGGTTCAGCAGATTCTGGGAGGCCTCAGCCTTAGCTCCCGTCCCTCGTCCGCACTCCCACTCCTCGCTGCTGGGAACCACCCCGACCCCGGTACGGTTCGTGGACACAGAGAACCAAGGCTACAGAGGCTGCAGCCCACTCAGACTTTATTCAAAGATTGGGAAGTGAGGGTGCCCAGAGCTCCAGAGGGCCCCAGGCCAGGGTAGGGATCGCAGAGGCTCCAGCTTAACGGTATTTGGAGGTCAGCACGGTGCTCACACTGGCCAAGAACTTGTCCAGGGAGGCATGGACCGAGGGGGTGAACTCGGCGGGGAGGTGGAGAGCCAGGGTCACCAGCAGGCAGTGGCTCAGGAGCTGCGGAGAGAGGGGGTGTCAGGGGGCGTGGGGTTGGGGGGCACCGCCGTGCTCCACCTCTGGAGCCCCACCGCACTCTCTGCCTTCCTAGCTCAGATCTCTCCCGGCCCGGCCCGCGAGCTCACCTTGAAGTTGACCGGGTCCACACGCAGCTTGTGGGCGTGCAGGTCACTCAGATCAGACAAGGCATCGAGCAGGTTGTCCATGTGGCCAGCGGCTTTGGTCAGCGCGTCGGCCACCTTCTTGCCGTGGCCCTTGACCTGGGCGGAGTCGTGTCCCAGGTCGAAGTGGGGGAAGTAGGTCTTGGTGCTGGGGAAGTTCATGAACATCCTGAGTGGAGAAGAGGCGGGAGAGCCGGGCTTAGGCCGGTCGGCCCAGGACCAGGACGCGATGGGGCGACCGGCCCCGGTCCCAGCCAGGCAGGTGGGCTGCTCACCTCTCCAAGGCCTCTGCGCCATACTCTGCACCGTGGTTGCCAATCTTAGCCCAGGTGGCCTTGACGTTGCTCTTGTCGGTGGGAGACAGCACCATGGTGGGTTCTCTCTGAGTCTGGGTCAGGACCAGAAGCGTGCAGGGCTCGGAGTGCGCGAGCCTTTATGCCTGGGGTGCGAGGGACACACCCGATCGTGCTGTGCTCATTGGCTGGCACGGAGCCAGGAGGTGCCAGCCTGGAAAGCTTGGTCTCCAGAGAGTGCAGGAGTGCTGGAGTCCCAAGCGGGCCCCACCCAGTCCTGCCTAGAGCTGCCTAGATCCAGCTCTCTAGGGCCCTCTCTTTTCCCGCTCCTGTGGATCTGGGAGCTCACACATGTTTCCGAGCCACCCAAACCCACTGGCACCCGAGTTTGTCCCCAGCTGGGGTAGCCTCGAGGTGTCTATTTGCCAGTCTTGGAGAGGAGCACAATCTTTTCCGAAGTGAAACAAGCTGTTTTCATACTAAACTTTTCTCCAGGATGAAGAGCTGTAAACTGCCCATGTAAATAATGTGGGTGCAGGATGTAACAGGGGGGAAGTCCTTTAAGCAACGTACCCACAATGGTGGGCAGGCCCTGGGGCAGCGCGGGTTAGCAGGTGTTGTCATGGACGGCGGGGGCATTCCACCCAGCCAGGGTCAGGGCTTAGCATCCAGCAGCCCCTCCCCACCCCCTGCTTTGGACTTGGTCCCCCACTTCCCGGCCCTGCACAGATGTGAGATTGTCAGCCAGGGAACCATTCTCATTCAGAGTTTGGAGAGCTCCTAGGGTCAGGCTCCTGCATTCGCAGAGGCTCTATCTAAATGGAGCACTAAGATCCCTGCACCAGTGCTGCAGAGGGAAGACAGATTGACAGGGCACGTGTGTGTGTGTGTGTGTGTGTGTGTGTGTGTGTGTAAGGTGGGGCACCATGGCCCAGGGACCCCAGAGACTGAGCGGGGCGGCTGGAGCTGGGGTGGGGTTTGGGTGGCCATGGGCCTGCCAGGCACCCACCCTACATTAGGATCTTCTAAATTATTTCAAGACCCAGCGAGGTTGGGGATTTTCCATCGGATGCATTAGGCTCAGCTCGCTTAGGGACAAGCCTAGTATCGCACCTCATGTTGACGTGACACGGGTTGTGGCCGTAGAGGTCTTCCTTCCTACCCCCACTCCCTGCCCCAGGAGATTCAGAGGAAGGGACTAACTCGGACCAGGGCAAGGCAACTACAGAGTGAGCGCTGGAGGTAGGGGAGAAGATGGGAAAGGACAGAGATGAGGGTCCGTGGAGCCCTGGGCCACAAAGTCTGTTTGACCTCAGGCCAGAAACTTGCCCCCTAGGCCTCAGTGCCCTGCCTGTCTGTTAAAGAGGCGAAGATTGAGGCTTGCAGTTCCCGGAGCGAGGTAGGGACAGAGATGAATGAGTGTGTGACTGAGGACGTGCTTTGCGAATGGTACGGCACCGCACGGGTGTCAGATGCGAGATGAAGCTGAAGACCCTTCCCCCATCCGAGCACGCGCTCGGCCCCACCACATTCCCCTGCCCCGGGAGGGCAACTGTTCTGTGCAAGCCTCTGGGTGTACACACCCAGCCCAGACCCCCAGACTGTCAGACCGGGAACTGTCCTTGTTCAGGGTTTGTTGAGTGCCCAAGGTCCCGTTCCTGTGCCCCTGGTTCCATTGTCAGCAAAGGTTGGGGATCCTGCCCTAAGATTCCGCGAGGCTCCCCTCAGGACCCGGAGCTTCTCTGCCCGGCAACTGTGACGTCAGTCCGCCCGCTCCCCAAAGACCACACCTGCGCGGGGTCCAGCCTTTTGAGGCTTGTTTATTGACATGCGCAGACCTAGACCTGGGGCACAGAACTCAGCGGTACTTCTCTGTCAGCACTACCGCCAGGCCCGTCAGGAACTTATCCCACACCGCCTGCATCTCCACCGTGAACTCGCCCTGCAGGTGGGAGGCCAGCACCACCTGGAAACACTGGGTCAGCAGCTGCGGGAGAAAAGGCTGGTGAGAAGAGCTCTGTCCTCGCCAATTCCTTGCCGAATGCCTCCCCACCTCGGCTGCGCGCGCGAACCCTGCTGCGTCCCGGGGTGGCTCACTGGGAAGTTGGTGGGGTCCACGCGCAGCACATGTGCGTGCAGCTCGGCAAGCGGACTCAGGGCCGCGCGCAGGTTGTCCATGTGCCGGACGGCCACTCCCACCGCCTCGAGCACGCGTTGTCCGTGGCTCAGCAGCTGCACCTCGTCAGGGCGGTCGCCCAGATGCTTAAAGTAGGCTTTGGTGCTGGGGTACACCGTGAAGAGTCTGCGAGAGCAAGGGTGAGGAGGGAGGGCGGTCCCTCCAGCGTCTGCGCCGCCCAGACCCCGCGAAACCCCGGTCAGGCCCGCCCCACTCCCGACTCAGGCTCAACACCCCAGTCTCCGCCTCGCTGCGGTTCTGGAGACCCAGCCCCAACCCACCTGAGCAGAAGCTCCGCCCCGAAGGGCGCCTCATGGCCGGCGATCAGGTCCCAGACCTGTGCTACGTGGGCGCGCTCTTGGGCGCTGAGCATGGCGTTGGCGTGGCGTGCTCTGGGGGCCGCGCCCGCAGTCCCGGCCTCCTTATAGCGGCCCTGCCCCCGGCGCCCTGCCCGCCCTTATCTTCAGGAGCGCGGCGCGATCCTGGGGACCCTGGTTGCCAACCCAGGTCCCTGTCACCGCGGAGGAACTGAATCACGCCGTGTGTGTGTGCCTTGGCAGCAGACTTTAGGGGGATCTACAATTATTCCACAGGGAGCCGATGGAGGGATTGGGAGAAAGAGCTCGGAGGGCCAGGAGGTATCAAGGGTCCTCTCAGTGCGTGAGCTGTGACAACAAGCTTTGAGGAAAGGCCCCTGAGTCCCTACACATACCCTACATATACACACAATACGCTGACTGAAGCGACAGACTAGGTGATTTGGGAGGCGGGAAAGAGGCACAAACTCAGGTCTGACCCGAGAAAACGGCGTGGGCGGTCCTGGGCTGTTCTGCTCCCTCCGGTCGCGACTCTGGGGTCCTCAGGACCAAGGACCGCCCCCAAAGCACCCTTGGAGTGACCTCCAGGCCGGGGGTGACACTAGGGTCGGCCGTGTTCCTGCGAAGCCGCCATTCCCTCCCTTCATTCTCCTCCGCTTCCCCCAATACTGAGACGCACGACCAGGCTCCCTCCATCCTCATCCATTTATTGGGGGTCCCGGGTGGAATCGTAAGAGGGTGCAGGGGAAGGGGAGGGCTCGAAGCCTGCCCTGGGGGTCGGGAGGCATCCTCAGCGGTACTTCTCGGTCAGGACGCGGGACACAATGGACAGGAACTTGTCCCAGGCGGCGTGCGCGTCGGCCGTGAAGTCGGCAGGGAAGTGCGAGGCCACCGTGACCAGCAGGCAGTGGGACAGCAGCTGGGGCGACAGGGCGGCTCAGGGCGGGCGCGGTGCGAGCGGCGGGCACCCAGCCCCGCCCCCGGACCCCGCCCCGCCCCGGGCCCCGCCCCGCGCCCACCTTGAAGTTGACCGGGTCCACGCGCAGCACGTAGGCGTGCAGCTCGCTCAGCTTGGAGAGGGCGCCCGCCACGTTGTCGATGCTCTTGACCGCGTCGCCCACGGCGGCCACCACCTTGGAGCCGTGCGCGCGCAGCTGCGCGGAGCCCGCATGCAGGTCGAAGTGCGGGAAGTAGGTCTTGGTCTGGGGGTAGCTGGAGAAGAGCCTGCGGGCGGGGCGGGCCGGAACATGTCACGTATGCACGCGGGAGTTAAAACGTAAATATTAGGGCAAAAAATGCAACTTGACCCCAATATGAACATTTTAAAGACAGACAGGATCGGTATTGCGGACTTCAGCTGTTGCCCCGGCTCCAGTATGGCCCGGCCCACCTCACCCTCACCGCCCCTCCTCCAGTCATTCGTCCCTTCCTTCACTCACTCATTCAATCAGCAATGATTGTGGAGACCTGGGTGCTGGGCGCGGAGGGAGAGACACAATCGACCCTCATCACCCTCCCCATTCCCCTCCTCTTCCTGCCCGCTGACCACCGTGCACCCGCCTCACCGCTGCTCATGCTTACTGAACCTGCATATGTCCCCTCCTCACTGTCCCCTCCTCAGTGTCACCTCCTCACTGTCCCTCCTCACTGTCCCCTCCTCAGTGACCATCCTCAGTGTCACCTCCTCACGGTCCCCTCCTCACTGACCCCTCCTCACTGACCATCCTCAGTGTCACCTCCTCACGGTCCCCTCCTCACTGACCATCCTCAGTTTCCCCTCGTCACTGTCCCCTCCTCACTGACCCCTCCTCACTGACCATCCTCAGTGTCCCCTCCTCACTGACCCCTCCTCACCGACCCTTCCTCACTGACCCTCCTCACTGTCCCCTCCTCACTGACCCTCCTCGCTGACCCATCCTCCCTGACCCCTCCCTACTGACCCCTGTCCTCACTGACCCACACTGTCCCCTACCAGGCTCCATCCCTCCCACCTGGCGCTCACCTCTCCAGGGCCTCGGTGCCGATGATGTCTGCCTGTGTGGAGATCTTGCCCCACATGGACACGACGATGGTCCTCTCAGCCCTGGTCAGAGACATGGTGGCGGCTGAGTGGGAGCTGGGCGTGCTGAGAACTGGCGTCCGTGGTGCTCAGCCCCCAGGGTCCCCTTATATACGTGGAGCCAGGGTGGGGGCCAGGCCGTGGTCATCGCTGGGAGAGGGGAGGGGGCCATGGGGGTGGGTCTCTTATCAGATCCAGTGACAGTGGGCAGTCAGGGCCCGGTGGGCCTGGTGGGGTGAGGGGCTATCACTCCGGCTGCCCTTGCTGGGCCTTAGAGGGGGCGTTGGCTGCAACCTGACCAGACTCCAGGGGAGATAGGGGCCCAGGCAGCCCAGTGCCGCACTGCCCTTGTCCGTTTCAGAATCACAAAATGGGAGAAGCCAGAGGAGCAGTGCCCACACACCCTCTTCGGCTGGCCTGTGCCCATGCTGCCTGCGTTGCTCCTCGGTGGGTCCTGTGGCTGGACCCACGTGCCAGCACCGCCCCCCGCACCCCCCTCCCCCCCAGACACTGGCTCTAGGATCCCTGGGTTTCCTCCAAGAAAGCAATGGTTTTGCCAAGTGGGCCCTGAGGAGAGAGGTACTGACTGGTCCTGTTCCTGAAAAGCTGGAAGAGGTGGCCAGTCAGTAAGAGAATCCTAATGTCATGTGCTTTTGGGGACTGCTCTGTTGCTCACCATGTTATAATTTCAACATAATGAGGCAAATATGCCTTTTAATTTTATTTCAACATACAATACAGCTGATTTTTTTAATGTACTGCTCCGTGAATTTTGACACGTGTGTAGATTTGTGTAACCCCACCACAGTCAGGACACACAACAGCTCTATCAGCCCCAAAACTCCCACTGCCCCTTTGCAGTCTCACCCTCCTCTGTCCTCTAAACCCTGACAACCACTATAATTCTGTCTTTTTCAAGAATATCCTATAAATGGAACCATGCGGCATGTCATCTTGTAGGACTGGCTTCTTTTACTTAGAGTAATACCCTTGAGATCCGTGCATGTTATTGCCTGTATCAGTAGTTGGCTTCCTTTTATTGCAGAGTAGTACTCCACAGTACTAATATTCATTCATTCTCCCACTCAAACATGTGGGCATTTTCCAGTTTGGGGCTATTACAAATAAAGCTGCTATGAACATTCTTGTGTAGGTCTTTATGTGAACATAAGTTTTTATTTCTCTGGGATGATACCATATCTAGGAGTAGGATTGTTGGTTCATGCGCTAAGTGTATGTTTAACTTTGTAAGAAACCACTAAACTGTTTTCCAGAGTGGCTTTACCATTTTGCATTCCACTCAGCAATGAAGGGAAGTCCTAGTTTCCGTGCATCTTTGTCAGCATCTTTACATGTTAGTAGTTCTGACGGTTGTGAGACAATATATCATTGTGGCTTCAATTTGCGTTTCCCTGATGGCCAGTGATGTGGAGCGTCTTTTCACGTGCTTATTTGCCATCCATGTAGTCTCTTTTTAATTAATTAATTAATTAATTAATTAATTAATTTATTTTTGGCTGTGCTGGGTCTTCGCTGCTGTGTGCAGGCTTTCTCTTGTTGTGGTGAGCGGGGGCTACTCTTCATTGCAGTGCACGGGCTTCTCATTGTGGTGGCTTCTCTTGTTGTGGAGCACGGGCTCTAGGCACGCAGGCTTCAGTAGTTGTGGCTCGCAGGCTCTAGAGTGCAGGCTCAGTAGTTGTGGCACATGGGCTTAGTTGCTCCGCTGCATGTGGGATCTTCCCGGACCAGGGCTCGAACCTGTGTCCCCTGCATTGGCAGGCGGATTCTTAACCACTGCACCACCAGGGAAGTCCCATATATTCTCTTTGGTGAAATATCTCTTCTGGTCTTTTGACCATTTTTAAATTGGGTTGTTTGTTTTCTTATTGTTGAATTTTGAGAGTTCTGTATATGTTCTGGATGCAATCCTTTGTCAGATATGCAATTTGCAAATATTTTCTCCTAGTTTGTAGCTTGTCACTTCATCCTCTTAATAGTGTCATTTGCGGAGCCAAAGTTTTATTTTTGATGAAGTATAATTTATCAAGTTTTTCTCTTAAGATTCATATTTTTAGAGTCATGCCTGAGAATTCTTTGCCTAATCCCAGGTCACAAAGACTTTTATCTATGGTTTCTTCTAAATGTTTCATAGTTTATATTTTACACTTAGATCCATGATCCATTTTGAGATAATTTTTGTATGAAGTGTGAGGTTTATGTCTGGGTTTGTTTTTCTTTGCCTATGAGTGTTCAATTTTTCCAACACCTTTTGTTGAAAACACTATACTTTCTCTATTGAATTGCCTTCTCTAATTCATTTGTAAAAGATTAATTCGACATATTTCTGCAGGTCTATTTCTGTACTCTCTAATTTGTTCCATTGATCTATGTATCTATCCTTCACCAAAATCACACTGTGTTTATTACTGTAAACTTTATGTTCGGTCTTAAAATTAGATCCTGTCCCAAGAATGGGAGAAAACATTTGCAAATCATACATCTGTTAAGGGACTGATCCACAATGAAAAAAAATCTTACAACTCAAAAATAGAGACAAAAAACTAATTGAAAACTGGGCAAAGAACTTTAATAGACATTACTCTAAAGAAGACATACAGATGTCCAATAAGCCAATAAGCAATAAGAGATGCTCAGCATCGTTACTCATTAGGGAAATGCAAATCAAAACCAAAAAGAGCGCACTCACTAAGATGGCTATAATCAAAACCCCTAACCCTGAACTCTAGCCCTAACCTTACCTACACCTATTAGAATGGCTATATTTAAAAGACAAATGACAAGTGTTGGTGAGGAGGTGGTGAAATTGGAATCTTTAGACACTGCTGGTGGGAATGTAAAATGGTGCAGCTACTGTGGAAGACAGCCTGGCAGTTCCTCAAAAGGTTAAACATAGAGTCACCACATGACCCAGCAATTCCATTCCTTGGTATATACCCAATAAAATGAAAACATACATCCACTCAAAAACTTGTACTGTGTTCGTAGCACCACTATTTATAATAGTCAAAAAGTGCAAAAAACCCAAATGTCCTTCAACTGATGAATGGGTGAATCAAACATGGTATAATCTATGCAATGGAATAGTATTCTGTCATAAAAAGGAACAAAGTACTGATACATAAATGAACCTTGAAAAAATACATATTGTGGGACTTCCCTAGTGGCACAGTGGTTAAGAATCCACCTGCCAATGCAGGGGACACAGGTTTGATCCCTGGTCTGGGAAGAGCCCACATGCCGTGGAGCTAAGCCCATGTGCCACAACTCCTGAGCCTGTGCTCTAGAGCCCACGAGCCACAACTACTGAAGCCCACACACCCTAAAGCCCACATGCCGCAACTGCTGAGCCCACATGCCACAACTACTGAAGCCCACGTTCTCTAGGGCCCGTGTACTGCAACTACTGAGCCTGAGTGCTGCAACTACTGAAGCCCGCAGACCTAGAGCCTGTGCTCCACAACAAGAGAAGCCACCGCAATGAGAAGCCCGTGCACCACAACGAAGAGTAGCCTCCACTTGCTGCAACTAGAGAAAGCCCGAATGCAGCAATGAAGACCCACCACGGACAAAAAAAATTAAAAATACATATTGTTTGATTCCATTTATATAAATGTCAAGGACAGGCAAATCCTTAGAGACAGAAAGTAGATTAGGTTGTTGTCTGGGGCCGGGGTAGTTGGGGGGTGTGACTGCTAATGCGGATGGGGTTCCTTTTGGGGTGATGAAAACGTTCTAAAATTGTGCTGATGGCTGCATAACTCTCTGAATATACTAAAACCCATTGAATTGCACACTTTAAATGGGTGGAATATATGGTATGTGAATTTTATCTAAATAAAGGTGTTAAAAGACTGGGTGATGTCATTCCTCCCTCATTATTCTTTTCCAAAATGGTTTTAGTGATTCTGGTTCCTTTGCCTTTCCATATGAATTTTGGAGTTAGTCAAAGAGTTATCTGCACAAAAGCCTATTAGACTTTTTACAGAATGGGTAAACGTTTCCCGCGTGGCAAGTTCTGATCACAGATATGTTGCTGAACTATTCTTAGAGAAAATTGTGAGGCTCAGACAAGCCCTCTGATTGGAAAACGTGTACAAGAATAAGCAAGGATCGAGCACCTTCTGTATGCCAGACACTGTGCTTGGCACGTTATTGTGCCATGATGTTGGTCTCTTCTACGCCCAAGCCGGGCTTGATGGGAGTGTGGAGGTTTGAGTGCAGGAGCTGAGTCCAATGGATGCCTCCCCACTGCTGAGCAGACAGGGCGGGGATCTCACCCGGGCTGTTGGTGCCTGTCTGTGGCCTGGAGGTCGAGTCTGCTTTCATGGAAGCCCCTTCCAGGTCTCTCCCTACTTACATTTCACAGCTGTCCCCCTCTTCTACTGTGACAGGGTCGCCCTCTCCCAGGGAGGCGCTCACCCTCCACTGGCCTTAGGCTTGTTGCTACCTCTCCTGGCAGTGCTGACTCCAGGGCCCCAGGTGTTCACCGGGAGTGCGGTTTTGCCTCTCTGGGTTCGTTCCAGAATGGGATGAGCCCGGCCCTCCCCAGTCACCTCTGGCTGTTGCTTGGTTCAGAAGGAAACTCCAGGGCCACCGCCAGCATATGGGCCTTCCATAAGGGTATGTAAGGCTGATCCTGAGGCTTCAGCTCCTAGAAAGGAGAGGTGTCAGCAGGGAGACAGACAGAGACAGATGGACAGACTGGCAGAGAAAACAGACTGAGCGAGGGAGACAGAGGAGGCTGAGCGCCAGGTGGAAGGTCATGCAGAGGGAGGGAGTCTGGAGGTCCTGGGTGAGGCTGGAGCGGGCCTGCCAGGCGAAGGTATTAGGTCTGCCAGAGGGGGAGGCACAGTGGGGTCTCAGTGAAGGATGTGTCTGGGAGACGCCCCCCAGCTGCAGCGTCTGGGGTCTGTGGCCAGGAGCCAGTGCGGGAGGTAATGAGTATGGACTCTAGGCCTCCCACTATGGGGCCGGTCCTCCCCTCCTCTCCGGCCTCAGGGCCTCCTGTTACTCTCCTGGCAGCACTTCCCCCCATCCTTGGCCTCCATAGGAGAGGGAGCCACAGGAAGCCACTTTGTTTCTGAAACGACCAAGCCCTGCAAAGCATTGGTGTGGGCAGGGGTCCTTTTCTTTTTTTACTTTTTTCATTGTAAAATATAGCACAAGATTACATCATAGCCTAATGAATTATGTCATAGCCTAATTAATTATTATAAGGCACATCTCAGCACCCCAATCCTCCCCAAAGGTGACCCCTACCCTGACTTACCTTCTTGCTTTTCAATAACTTTTTAAAAATTTTATTTATTTATTTAGTTAGTTTTGGCTGTGTTGGGTCTTCGTTGCAGTGTGTGGGCTTCTCACTGTGGTGGCTTCTCTTGGTGAGGAGTACAGACTCTAGGCTCGCGAGCTTCAGTAGTTGTGACTCGCGGGCTCTAGAGCACAGGCTCAGTAGTTGTGGCTCTGCGGCACGTGAGATCTTCCCGGACCAGGGCTCGAACCTGTGTCCCCTGCATTGGCAGGTGGATTCTTAACCACTGCGCCACCAGGGAAGTCCTTCAATAACTTTTTACTACCCAGACGTGTGTCCTTAAGCACTTTAGTTGGTTTTGCCTGATTTTGGCCTTCAGGTACATGAAACAGTACAGTGTGTTCTGTCACCCGTGTTTGTGACGTGCCAGAGATGCTGTGGGTGTTCATTGTCATCTCTGTGTTGTATTTCCTTGTAGGAATATATCACAAAGTTACGCAGGGTACTGGGGAATGGACATTTGGGTTGTTTAGTTCTTGGTTGTTGTGAATGATGCTGCAGTGAACATTCTGTCAGATATATTCCTAGGAGTGGGGCTGCTGCGTCTAGGGCATGGGAATTCTCAGCTTCAATAATTAATGCCATACCGCTTTCTGGAGCAGCTGTACCACCTTGCATTCCCCTAGTGATGGTTGAGTTCCTCTTTCTCCACATCCTTACAAACGTTTGCTGTGGTAGGTCTCCTGGTCTCAAATTTTAGCTATTCTGGTGGGTGGGTATTAGTTTCTCATGTGGTCTTAATTTGCACTTACCTAACACTGATGAGCTTGGGCCCCTGTTCACATATTTGCTGTCCTTTGGATTTCCTCTTTCTTGAAGTTTCCAAGTCATGGCCATTTTTCTCTTGTGTTGCCAGTCTTATTGATTTACAGGAATTTAAAAAATATTCTGGATATAAGTTCTTTGTCAGTTTCATGTGTCTTATATCCCCCAGGTCTGTACCTTGCCTGCAGTCTCTTAGCACTGTTTTTGAACGGAAGTTTATAATTTTAATGCAATAAAATGTAGTGATTTTTAAAATTGGGTTTAAAAATGTTGTGCCTTTCTTTCTTTTTTTTTTTTTTTTAATAGCTACTTTATTTATTTATTTATTTATTTTTGGCTGTGTTGGGTCTTCGGTTCGTGCGAGGGCTTTCTCCAGTTGTGGCAAGCGGGGGCCACTCTTCATCGCGGTGCAGGGACTGCTCTTCATCGCGGTGCGCGGGCCTTTCACTATCGCGGCCCCTCCCGTTGCGGGGCACAGGCTCCAGATGCGCAGGCTCAGTAGTTGTGGCTCACGGGCCCAGCCACTCCGTGGCATGTGGGATCTTCCCAGACCAGGGCTCGAACCCGTGTCCCCTGCATTAGCAGGCAGATTCTCAACCACTGCGCCACCAGGGAAGCCCTGTTGTGCCTTTCTATACCCAACAGCCAAAAGGTGGAAACAACCCAAATGTCCATCAGTGGAGGAATGGATCAACAAATCATGATACTTCCATACAATGAGATATTATTCAGCCATAAAAATGAAGTACCAACACACCCTGACATGGATGAACCTTGAGAACATTATACTAAGTGAAAGAGGCCAGATGTGAAAGGCCACACATATTGTGTGATTCTACTTATATGAAGCATCCAGAACAGGCAAATCCAAAGAGACAGAAAGTGGATGAGTGGATGCCAGGGTCTGGGGGGAGGGCAATGGGGAGGATGGAGAATGATGAAAATATTCTGGAACTAGTTAGTGATGATGGTTGCATCCGTTACGAATATACGAAATGCCACTGAATTAACTGTTCACTTTCAAATGGTTAATTTTGCGTTGTGCAAATTTTACCTCAATTTTTTAAAAAAGTGGAATAAGCGTTGGACTGAAGGCTTCAGTGAAGTGAACCTTCTGTATTACTTTTCTAAGAACTTTACTGTTTGGTCCTTTGAGCCGGGCAACAGTCCACCTTGGACTGATTTTGTGTGGTGTGAGGTGAGGTCTGTTGTGTGGCCCTAGCTAACATTTACCAAGTGCTTTCTAAGTCCTGGGCATAGACCGATACTCTTCATGTTGGGTATTTGACCCTCACAGCTCTGTGAGAGAAGTTTTATCTTACTATCATGACATGTTTTAAGATAAGGAAACAGAGGCTCGGGAAGGTTACGAAACACGTTCAGTTTCAGTGGAGGGGGACCAGCCCCAGTGGGCAGAGGAGACCAAGGTTTGTTGTGGGCAAGGTCTTCTGTCTCTAGGCCTTGCATTCCCCGCCGAAAACAAGAGGGGCCCGAGCCTGTGCAGGACTTCAGGGTGCTGAAACCTTCTGGCCTCTGGGCCGAATTCCAAGCCCCAGGCTTGTTCTGAGCTTGTGTGGCTGGGGCTGAGTTCAGAGGGCCCTGGTCTCAGCAGAAGACCGAAGAGGGATCTGCATACCCTCACCAGAAAGCAGCCCCTGGGTGACCCTGGGCAGGGTCAGGTAACTTGTGAGCCCCAGTTTCCCTGGTTTAACCTCTGGTGGGGGTTAGAATAGCCTCCACCTCACTCTTAGGAGGGATGAGCTGTCACCATGTGACCTTGAGACAAGGCAGCATGAATTCAAGATTATCGTGGTTCCTATTGTAGGTGAATGATTCTTTCTGGGCAGAGATGGTGGAGATGTCAAGGTGGGTCTGAGATAGGGTCTGTGAGCCCCGCCTGGCCCTCTGGCAGTGGTGGCTCTATCAGGCCCAGACCAAGTGGCAGGACTGATAAGGCCTGGCCGTCCAAGGAGCCTCCTGGCCCTGCCCCGGGGAGTAGGGGGAGAACCCAGGCTGGGAGGAAAGGTCAAGAGTTTCAGTTTCCAAGAATCCACTTACCTTCCAAAAAGCAGGTTACTAAAGAGAGTTATCTAAATTTAAAATGAGGACTTAGAGGTGTGGGGTGCTGGCAGGGAAGAGTCTGAGGACATACCCTGCAGTGAGCAGAGGCTGGACCTGGGCATGTCATTGTTCAGGAGACCATTTGTTCCCACTGCTGTTACTGGTGGGGAACCTGAGGCCCAAAGTAGGGCCAGCCTACCCTCGGTCCCTCTGGCTGCCGGCACCAGGCTGGATTGGCCAGGGAGTGACCGTGAGCCCTGGCTTCCCTAAGAGCCCAGTGAGGCAGACAGACAGACAGACATGGACTGAGATGCTGCCAGTGAGGGTGATGTGGGATTCGGACCCTGCTTTCTCCAGTCCAGCCCTCGACAGCCCTGCACCTGGGCCTTGGGAAGGGTTGTATCCTGTATCCGGGACCTCCGGGAGCAGGGATCCTGGTGAGCTCCCATCACCATTCATTGATTCCAGTGCTTGTTACAATAAAAAGACATTAGCCACACAGCCAGAAAAATAAACAATGGATGCTTTTGTGAAGGTTGCTAGCAGGGAGCGGGCCCTAAGGGGGTAATTGAGGAATAGTGGTTTCTCCATGTCTGGGCCTTCCCCCAGCCTAAGGACAGCCAGGTTCTGGGGCCATAGGACCATCCAATGGGCAGCAGCATGTCCAGGGAAGTCGGAGGAAGGAGGCCTGAGTCGGAGTCCTGGTTCTTATGTCTGGGCACCCGCAGAGTCCCAGCACCCCTGTGGGGAGGCCCCCATTACCACAGCTAGCCCATCTACCCAGCTCTCCCAGCCTCACATCCTGCTCCTGTGCCCTTGTTTCCATTCTGGGGACATTCATGGGAACTGGGGGGAGAACTCAGAAAACTTTTGATGATACATAAAATCAATATATTCTAGAGTGGGAAAAAGGCTTGCAGAATCTGTAACAGAGGGTAACTAACCCTCATGAAATAAAAATACATCAAAGAAGGACAAACAACCCAAAAGGAAACATGAAGGCAATTCTTAGGCTCTGGCAAATAATCAAGTGATACAGTTAGTTCTGCTCCTCAGTAATAAAAAAAATGCAACGTAAGACACTATTTCCTTTTTTTTGAAATTTTGGGAAGAAATAAAGTCCATGCTATGTAGCCCTGGGCAGGGCAATATGTTGGTGGGCAACGTCTGAGACACTTCAAATGCATGTACCCGTTATCCTGGCAGATTCAACCCATGAATCTGCCCTGCAAAATACACGTTTGTGTCATCTCAGTGCAAGAGGTTACTTTGGCAATGAAAATCTCATTCCTTAGCCCATTAGTTACTTTCTCATGCATCTGATGTGCTTGAAAAGATTCGGAAACAGTTGCAGTAGACTCTTCACTACAGTAATCTCTGGGAGAAGACTGGGATGGGGTGGGTGGGGTGATTTTTTTTTTTACTTTTTAAAAACAGCTGTATTCTGAGATAGAATTCACATATCATACATTCCACCCATTTAAAGTGTGAAATTCAGCGGGTTTTAGTATATTCAGAGTTATGTGACCATCACCACAATTTTAGAACATTTTCATCACCCAAAAGAAACCCCATCCCCATTAGCAGCCACACCCCCCAACTACCCCGGCCCCAGACAACCTAATCTACTTTCTGTCTCTAAGGATTTGCCTATTCTGGACATTTATATAAATGGAATCATACAGTATCTATTTTTTCAAGGTTCACTCATGTATCGGTATTTTGTTCCTTTTTATGACTGAATACTATTCCATTGCATGGATTATACCTTATTGGATTCACCCATTCATCAGTTGGAGGACAGTTGGGTTATTTGCACTTTTGGGCTATTATGAATAGTGGTGCTATGAACACAGTACAAGTTTTTGAGTGGATGTATGTTTTAATTTTATTGGGTATATACTAAGGAATGGAATTGCTGGGTCATATCGGAACTCTATGTTTAAACTTTTGAGGAACTGCTAGGCTGTCTTCCACAGTAGCTGCACCATTTTACATTCCCACCAGCAGTGTCTCAAGATACCAATTTCACCAACACTTGTCATTTTTCTTTTGGATTATAGCCATCCTAGTGGGTGTGATGTGTTCTCTTTCTGGTTCTGATTTGCGTTTCTCTAACGAGGAATGACGTTTGAGCATCTTTTCACGTACTTCCAGGCTACTTGTCTATATTCCTTGGGGAAATATCTATTCACATCTTTTGCCCACTTCTCAGTTGGCTACTTGTCTTTTTCTTGTAGAGTTGTAAGAGTTTAATATATATATATTCTGGATACAATTCCCTCATCAGATATATGACTTGCAAACATTTTCTCACGGTTCGTGAGCGCTCTTTTAACTTTGTTGGTCTTGTCCTTTGAAGCACAAAATTTCGCAACTCTATTCAGGCCAATTAACTTCTTCTTTGGTCGCTCGTGCACTTGGTGTCGTATTTAAGAAACCTCTGCCTAGCCCCAGGTCACGAGGACTTACCCCCGTGTTTTCTCCTAAGAGTTTTACAGGTTCAGCTCTTACATTTAGGTCCGTGATCCACTGAAGTAATTTTTTTTTTTTACTTTTTTATTTTTAGTACTTTATGTTTCTAAAAAAGAACTTTCTGCCCAAAGCAAGTATTCCTTTTATAACGAAGAAAGCAACATTTAGAGAAAGATTCCTTGAACCGGACGGCTAAGCCGGCCGCACCCTCCCGCTAGCGTTCCCGCTGGTTCTTCTCCCCACTCCAGAAAAATGCCGCCCCCCGCATGCGCGCGAGCACAGCGCCCAGAGACTGCCTCGCGCCTGCGCACACGGCAGCCTACGCCTGCGCAAACTCCTTCGGTCTGCGCGCAGGCATTTTCTGCGCGTTTGCCCCGTGCTGTCGCGCGAGTCTCGTGAGCGTCGCCGGCCGCGTTAGGGGGCGCCTGGGTTGCGTCACTGTCGCGCGGGCGGCGTCGGCCTGGCTCCCCTCGCCCTCCGCCCCCAACCAGTCCTCAGAGCCCTCTGTCCCGCGTCCCCGGCCCGTCCTCCTCGGGGTCCCCACCTCCCCGTCCCGGCCTTGGCCCCGGCCCGACCCCTCCCCAGGCCCCCGGCGGGATGGGGGACAACACCAGCCCCATCAGCGTGATTCTGGTGAGCTCGGGGAGCCGGGGCAATAAGCTGCTGTTCAGGTACCCCTTCCAGAGGAGCCAGGAGCACCCGGCGTCCCAGACAAGTAAGTGGGCGCCGGGCGGAGGGCCTGGCGCCGCCTCCCTCGCCGTTAGCGGAGATGTCGTTTCCTTTTTCCTTCTCCTTATCGTACAGGCGGTGCCTTCTCATCACAAGAGTGTTGGGGAAGGATAGAAAAGTAAAAAGAAGCAGGGAAAAAAAAAAAAATCACTCATAGTTTTAGCATGCCAAAGCCACTCCTGCTAACGTTTCATCGGTGTCTCTGGCCTTTTAAAAGAGCTAAAGCACCGTATGAATGTATTCAGCTTGGATAAAGTAGGAAATACAGGTACATCGGAAGTTTTCTTTGACCGCTTCCCCCCAGTTCTGCTGCTCCTCCCCCGCTTGCAGGGATAACCACTTACCATGTTCATAATTGTTCCTCCTGTACATAGACACCAAATATACCTCCATAGAAAAATAGTTTATTGCTTTGGGTTTTTCTCCCTGTCACATAGATGTACTGTTCTCAGTCGCTCTTTTTTCCATTGGACCATCTGCCTTGGAGCATTTTCCAACCTAGTAAACAGATAACCTCCGTTTTTGGTTGTACACAGCTGCCTGGTAAGAACATGCCCTTTCCCTATGGATGGAAGTGTAGCTTACTTGCAGTTTTTCACTATCGTAAATGTTCAATTTGTAATTTATGTGATTTTAAAAATTACTTTTTAAAAAAAATAAATTTATTTATTTCATTTATTTTATTTTTGGCTGTGTTGGGTCTTCGTTGCTGCACGCTGGCTTTCTCTAGTCATGGCGAGCGGGGGCTGCTCTTCGTTGCGGCGCGCGGGCTTCTCATTGTGGTGGCTTCTCTTGTTGTGGAGCACGGTCTCTAGGCACGTGGACTTAAGTAGTTGTGGCACACGGGCCCAGTAGTTGTTGCTCGTGGGCTCTAGAGCGCAGGCTCAGTAGTTGCAGCGTGAGGGCTTAGTTGCTCCGTGGCATGTGGGATCTTCCTGGACCAGGGCTCGAACCCGTGTCCCTTGCAGTGGCAGGCAGATTCTTAACCACTGCACCACCAGGGAAGCCCTAAAAATTGCTTTTAAGTTTGTTACTATGGTACAAAGTTTTAAAGGTACAAACGGATTTAGATTATGAAATGAAAGTTCTTTCATCGATCCCAGCCACCCACATCCCCTTGTAGGGTCACGTGCTGTTACCATTTTCTTGTGCATCTTTCCGAAACCTTCTGTGTAAATACAAGTATATACATGCATTGTTTTATTTTCTAAACACAAGTGAGCACACGATTCACACTGTTCTGCCCTGTTTTCATTTTCACTTTACATTTTGGATTATAGATTCAGAATTATCAGAATCATGGGAGGAACTTGCTGTGATTTAGTCATCCAGTCTTCTGTTGATGGGCATTTAAGTTGTTTCCAATCTTTTGCTAATACAGTGTGAATGTCCTTTATGGATATATATTTTCATTCTGCAGAATATATGATCGATTCACAGAAATGGGGTGTTTGTATCCAAGGGATAATCCGCTATGTATTTCTTTTTAATTTATTTTATTTTTGGCTGCGTTGGGTCTTTTGTTGCTGCACGCGGGCTTTTCTCTAGCTGTGGCGAGCAGGGGCTACTCTTCGCTGCGGTGCATGGGCCTCTCATTGTGGTGGCTTCTCTTGTTGCGGAGCATGGGCTCTAGGCATGCAGGCTTCAGTAGTTGTGGCTCGTGGGCTCCAGAGCGCAGGCTCAGTAATTGTGGCGCACGGGCTTAGTTGCTCCGCGGCATGTGGGATCCTCCTGGGCCAGGGCTCGAACCCGTGTCCCCTGCACTGGCAGGCGGATTCCCACCCACTGTGCCACCAGGGAAGCCCCTCCGCTATGTATTTTTTTTTTTAATTTTTTTTAATTTTTATTTTTTTAATTTATTTATGGCTGTGTTGGGTCTTTGTTTCTGTGAGAGGGCTTTCTCTAGTTGTGGCAAGCGGGGACCACTCTTCATCGTGGTGCGCAGGCCTCTAACTATCGCGGCCTCTCTTGTTGCGGAGCACAGGCTCCAGATGCGCAGGCTCAGTAATTGTGGCTCACGGGCCCAGTTGCTCCGTGGCATGTGGGATCTTCCCAGACCACGGCTCGAACCTGTGTCCCCTGCATTGGCAGGCAGATTCTCAACCACTGCGCCACCAGGGAAGCCCTGTATTTTTAATAGATCGGATTTTTCTATGTTTGTTAATGAGACAGGTGAAAAAGTGTATCTGAAAGTAGTTTTTATGGGCATTTGCCTTCCAGCTGAGAGTGATCATGTTTTCTTGTTTTCAAAGCCATTTGGATTTCCTTTTTAGTGAACCACCTATTCATAACCTTTGCCTAATTTCCTCTTGGATTGCTTGATTGTTTTTCTTTACAGATTTGAAGGAGTTTTTTATATATTTAGGATAAAGATACACCTTTTTGACAAAGCTGTACATATTTAGCCAGTTAGCCTCTGAGTTTTGATTTTTATGGAGTCAAGTTTTCAGTCTGTTCTTTCGTGGTTTCTGAGTTTTGTTACACATAGAAAGGCCTTCTGCTCTCCAAGATTATTAACAAAAGGAGTCTCTCTTGTTTTCCCATGGAATGTTTATCTTCTTGTTTTTAAAATGTGTTTCTTTTGGTGTAAGGTGAAGGCTCCTCCCTGGAGCTGGTATTTTCTGGGCACTTGCTGAGAGTTGTGTGTGTGCCCCCATTTGCCTCCTGGAGCCCCGTGGAGCGGGGGCTGTGATGGATGAGGAAGGATGTGGGAACATGCGGCCCACACATGGCTGGAGAGGGGTTGGCTCAGAGTCAGTATAATTTTCTCTTCCATGTGTCTGCCTAGTCCCAGCATCATTTTATGGACTGATTCACGTTGCCCTCCTGATTAGTTTTGCTGCCTTCATGGCATACTAAAGTCCCATGTTTATTTGAGTTTGTTTTCTGACTTTTCTTACCTCTCCCAGTAATCTATCTATCTATGTGTGGGTTCCACACAGATGAATTATTGTAACTTTATATTGTGTTATACCATCAGGTAGGATTAGTCATTTACCATCACTTTTCTTCTTCAGCATCATCCTGGCGTTTCTGCTTGCTTTCCTGGTAAACATTAGTAGTGACTGTGTTAGGCCCCACTCCCAAGCCATTGCTGTTGTTTTGGGGATCACATTAAACATGGTGATTAAATGGGGAGAATGGGATCTTTATGTTGAATCTTCTCATTCAGGAACATAGTCTGTCCTCTTTTCATTCTCGTCACCCTTGTTAGCATATATGTTTTTTTCTTGGGCCTCTTGTACATGAAAAACTTGCCTGTGATAAATGTCCTTAAGTCTTTAAACTTTATTATTTGGGTAGGATATTGTTGTTTTTGTATATGAAGGATATTGCTGTATGGACATTTAAAAATTCTTTCTTTTGCCTTTGCTTTTTCCAACCTAGTTGCCAGCATACACTGAGAGTGTGTGTGTGCGCATGCACGCATATATATATAATCCCTTTTTTTTTTTTTTAACTTAACGTAGTAGCAAGAGCATTTCCCATGTTATCACAACTTATTGGAAACTATAATTTAAAACTTTTTTTTTGTGGCCGCGCCACGTGACATGCGGGATCTGAGTTCCCCGACCAGGGATTGAACCCACGCCCCCTGCAGTGGAAGCACAGAGTCTTAACCACTGGACCGCCAGGGAAGTCCCAGTACCACACTGTTTTGATTACTGTAGCTTTGTAGTATTGTCTGAAGTCTGGGAGTGTTATGCCTCCAGCTCCGTTCTTTTTTCTCAAGATTGCTTTGGCAATTCTGGGTCTTTTATGGTTCCATATAAATTTTAGGATTATATGTTCTAGTTCTGTGAAAAATATCATGGGTAATTTGATAGAGATTGCATTAAATCTGTAGATTGCTTTGAGTAGTATGGCCATTTTAACAATATTAATTTTTCCAATCCAAGAGCAGAATCCATCACTTTTAATGGTTCAACAACCTTACTGTATGTGGATGGATCCTGTTTTCTTAGCTATTCTCCCCTTTTTACCTTCACTCAGGTAAGCCTCGTAGCAGATACGCTGTCAACAGCACCAGAGAGCATGCCGAGGACCAGGACGGCGACTCCAGGTATGGGCTCTGCAGTCACTCCGTGGCAGGACTGGTCCTCCCGTTGACCCAGATGTTTTCTCCCCTGAGAAACCCCGTGTTCTCTTTTCCACTTGGTGGGTGTTTCAGGCAGACACAGGTGGGGATTGTGTTGCCAGTCCCTGGCTTTCTGCATAATTCAGTTTCATGGTCCTGCTGTGGGCTGTGTGGTTGGTAGGGCAGGTTGGAGAACAGATGAGGCCGTGTCGCTGCAGGACGTTTATCTCCCATGAGAGGAACGTGCAGGACGGCAGATCCCGGTGCTGTCCTCAGACCCTAGTCGTCAAGCACGTGTCCAGAGGTCAAATGTAGGTGCTTAGGTGCAGCACAGCCTGTCCAGGTGGTGAGGTGGCCTGAGAGCCAGGGCTGTTGTGACCCTTGCTTTTTAGGGCCCGGATGAAAGGCAGGTCCTGTTCTTTCCTGTGCATGCTACCCCTCTTCTCTCTGGGAAGTGCTTTCTGGGTGGCAACCTTGAGAAATGACCACTTCTGCCTTCTTATGTTCATTTTAAAGCTTAATGAATGGTAACTCAGGCCCAGATGAAGAAGAAAAGATTGTAAATTGCCAGTCCTGCGTGAGGTAATGTCTGTGGGAAAGTTGCTGAGGTCCCCACGCTGGGCCCTCGCCATGCAGTGTGTTAGTACGATTTCCCTCAGTTCTCTGACACGGCACCATGCCTGCCATAGTGCTGTGTACTTCCAAGAGTGGTTTGTATCCCTTTGTGTAAGGATGTCAGGGGTCTCTGGCATGACCAGTGACTATCTCTGAGGGGAGTGGGTTCTGGAAGAGGGACCAGTGGTGGGGGCTGCTGCTGGATATCCCGTGGGTCATCCTGCTTGACTTAGAGGCCTGTGGATGTCATGTCCTTTAAAGATGGCAACAGGGAACAAACTCTTGTTTGTGAGGCACATAGAAAGCTTTTGCCCCTGCACACCCCCTGAGTGCATTTTGTCCCCGACCTGTGTCATGGAGAGTTCAGAGCAGGGCTGGCCACCTGCCTGCTCCGTGACGTGAGGCTCGGGCTCCTGAAGGCTCAGAAAGAGTTCTTGGAACAGTCTGTAAGGAGGACCGGCAACACCTAATTGCTGCAGTTACTTTTCAGAGGCTTGTAATAAAATGACCATGAGGATGTTTTCTGGGGAATTCATTCTGTATTTAGCATAATGAAGAGAGGAAACCAGGGGAAGGGAATAAGACACTGTGGGTCTTTCGGGACCCCAGACATCCTTGTTCCCTAAGGAGAACAAGTTGGTCTCTTTAGACGTTCATTAAACTGAAGAATGCCTCTATTTGGTCATTTCAACACATTGTAGCACCTGGTGATCCCACTCCCCACCCCACACCTGCAGAGGTGCAGGTCAGTACCCCCAGGGGCCCGGCTGCATTTTGTCCTACAGACCTGCCAAGCTCCTCCTCTTGCCCTGGCACCGGGGGGGGGGGGGGCCCTGTCCCAGCCCAGACATCTTCCCGGAGCCACGCAGTGACGGTGCCTCACATCCATTCTCCATTTTCCTTAGTTGTCATTTTCAGAGGTGCTTTTTCTTCTGTAACCGGTGGAACGTTCCTGCTTGTCAGTTTGCCAGGTCAGAGGCACATTAATAGGACTGATGGGTCGCCTCTGCATGTGGTGATGGCCGGCCTCAGGGGAGGGAGGACGCAGAGCTGTGCTGCCCAGGGCTGTCCTCCCTGGCCCGGGTGGCCGTTTAAAATGAGGTGGACTGAAATTAAATAAAATTAGAAACTGGGACTTCCCTGGCAGTCCAGTGGTTAGGACTCTGCGCTCTCACTGCCGAGGGCGTGGGTTCGATCCCTGGTTGGGGAACTAAGATCCCGCAAGCCGTGCAGTGAGGCCAGAAAAGAAAGAAAGAAAGAAATTGAGTTCCTCAGTTGCACTGACCACATTTCAGGTGCTCAGTGGCCACACGTGACCAGCTGCCACTGTGTTGGAAGGCGCAGGTTTAGTGTCTTTCCATCGTGTAGAAAGCTCTGTTGGCTGCACTGCCTTAGAGCACGGGCTAATTTTATAAGATGAATTATCATCATGATGTGTTTCAGGGTACACGAATTGACCGTCACAATTTTTTTAACCCTTTTCTAGAATTCACTAGGGAGAGAAGAAAATGGTTATTGTCTGTTTTTTCTACAGCCTGAAGGTCAAGCTTAGAAAAGGTGTGGTCTTCCTGTCAGGGAGGTCAGCTCTGCAGGTGGCCACAGGACCTCGGGAATTGGGGCTGAGATGCTCATCAGCGCTCTGCGGTTTTCGTGAGGCTTCCACCTGTGGGACCTCATTTGATCTTGTTGAAACGGTTTGGTCAGAAGATTGAACACTTGTGCCCAGGCGTCTAGCTAGTGCGTGTGGTGCTGGGCTCTGACCGGGGTCCTCTGGCCTTGCTCTTGCTTCTGGGAACTGACTCATTCTTGCCTGGCCTGGGTTCACACGTGAGGATTGCAGCGTTGGTGGAAAGACTGTGCAGTACGTCTTCCACGTGGGGAGTGTCTGTTCTTGCTTGTGTGGCAAAGTGGCTTAACCTTGACCTCAGTAGTTAATGTAAGTGGTGGTACTTCTGCCATACCTTAGCACTGTGTTGATCACGACCTCGTAACTCTTAATGATTTTTAGAGTCAGTGTGTTCTTGTTTGGTGTCGATGGTCCTGTTCCCATCTCAGCAAGCCGTGTCCTTCAGGTGATGGGCGGTTGGCTGCAGGGTAAGGCCAAGGGTTCTCCACCGTCCTTCTGTCTCAGTTCCTGCCGCCTTCTTCTGTGGTTGTGCTGGACTCCTGATTTCCCTCAGTGTTGGAGAAGGACTGACGGGCACACAGGCTCACTGCCCTGTGCCCCATGAGTGCCCAGGCTTTCCACAGCCCCTGCCCTTTCTCCCCCTGGACTTAGTTAGCTGGTTCTCTGTACCTGAGTGCCAAGACAGGGTTGGCTGGCACCAGGGACTTCTGGGACTAGGCATGCACACAAATGCCCCCTCCTCCAGGCAGACACCGTGCCCTGGGAGGGTGGTTGGCAAGCAGGAGCAGGTTTGCTTGTCTCACCCGCCTGCTGCCCCCCAGAGAGACCCTTGATCATTGCTCCTTGCCTTCATTTATCAGAGGGGCTTAGTGGGGGTCTCTATCAAGGGCTGAGTGTTCCATGTGATGCTTGGGCTTGGATGCTGTTGTGTGTGCCCATTAGAGGCAAAAATGTTCCCATGGGGTTTATATGACACTTTACTGGAAGGCAAGGATACAGTGGGGCCCTCCCATCCCCGACAGGGTGTACCCCCTGGGTGTTGGAGGTGCACAGAGCATCTGGGAGCCCCCAGAATGGGAGGGGGCAGAGTCGAGCTCTCTTCCGTGCTGTCCCTTCTTTTTTTGGCCAGGTCAGAGAACAAGCCCTGTTCCCAAGTGTCTTAGCAGGAATGGAAGGTCTTGGCTTGTCTTCCAGCTGGGCTGATTCATCTTTCTCAATGTGTTTTCTTTCTTAATCTCTAAATTATTACAGGAATGTTAGTTTTTGTAGCAGCGATTTTATTGTGTTACAGTATATTTACCAGGCCTTTCACCATCAAAACAGGGAAAAGTATTTTTCTAAATTTTGGAAACAACAAACAAATATTGAGGGAATTCCCTGGCAGTCCAGTGGTTAGGACTTGGTGCTTTCACTACCAGGGCCCAGGCTCAATTCCCTGGTCAGGGAACTAAGATCCCGCAAGGCATGTGGCACGGCCAAAACAAACAAACACACAAACATTGACACTTGTTTTTGTTTCAGTTTGCTATTTATGGCAGTTATGTCATGAGGGACATAACTCTGTCTTTGTGCATGTTATGTCAGCAGATGCTGTATAAAGTATAAAGCCACTCAAGTGTTTTTTCTGTCATCAGTTGTAATATTAAGCTCTGGTGAGTGGATTTCTCTGTGAACCAGACTTGCTCAGACAAGCAGAGTGGCCAAACAGCAGAGGGACCTCCCTGAGTGGCCACGTAGGGCAGTGTGGCTTTTAACTTGAGCAGCACCTGGCTTTCTGGTTGGCTGCCTTCGCAGACCCCAGCCTCTCTGGGCCCAAGTGGGGAAAGCGCTTTCTGTTTGGCCTTTGGATTTGGACATTTATAGTTGTGAACTTGGCCACCACTTCTTGCCTCTGAATCTCAGGCCCCATCCCACAGCCCGGCTAACTTAGGTTCCTGGAATGGTGGCTGAGGGTCAGGGCTCAGGCCTATCTGAGGCTCTTCGTGGCAGAGCAGAGGTTTTCGGTAGAGATTTTTGGATATCACAGAAAAAGTGAAGTCTCTGGGGTGGCGGGAGGTTGTTTTTCTATCTGTTAATTGGTGTGTCCTGAGTCAGTGGGTGGCAGAGTAGAGGGAGGTGTTTGTTCAGATAGGGCAGGTAGTGTTGGCACTGGGTCAGGCGCTAGGGCAGCAGTGTTTGTTAGGTTCCACCACCCTGGGCCCTCCGTCACCCTAACCGGGCCCCCAGACGCAGCTTCCAGGGCAGAGTGAGCCATTGGGGGCTTTTGAAGAAAGCATGTAACGATTCCATTCTAAGACACTGGAATATTCCATCTCTGGTTTAATCACTCCAGAGAGCAGTATTCCAGGGCGAGACACCCACAGGGGAGGCCAAGAGCTCCGGCTGTGGGGGCCGCGTGTCCCAGAATGTCTTTGATGGTATTGGTGTCGGAAGGTCTGACCGCAGCCCAGACTGTGCAAGTGGAACGGCAGCCCATTCTGACAGACCCTCTGCATCTGGTTTGTTTTGGGGCCACATGGCGACTTAGGACGCCTAGAAGACCACGTCAGTCCTGGAGGAAGGCTGGACACCAGCGTGACCCCACCCCACGCTCCCCACCCGCTGGCGGGGAGAGGCTTGGGAAGTCCCGTGCTTTGTCTTGCTCGGTGCTGGTTGAGCGTAGCCAGGCCCTTGCTGCAGGTGGCTCCGAGTCACTCCTGCTTCGGTTGGTGAGCCCTGCAGTGTGCGAGGAGCTGGGAGCGAGTGGCCCCTCTCCTAGATCCGTTTATCCCGGAGGTGTTTGCTGTTTTGGAGTTGCAGCAGTGTGCAGCACCCTTCCCTTCTCTGAAGGCGAGGGTTGTGGTGTGAAGTGCTTCCCTTCCCCCAGAGCAAGGGCCTCCTGGAGAGAAGTATCTGGTGTGGTGCCCGTTCACCACAGTTCCTCTGGAAGGCCCAGGACTCAACGCTGAGTGTTTGTCCTTGATGGGCTCTTTAGGACAGAATGCGGCCCCAGGGAGGCTGGAGCCCCTCCCAGCACAACCTGTCCTCCGACCTGACCTGCGTGATGGAGATGCTTTCCCCAGGTGGAGAAATGAGCACAGGACTTGTCTGCCTTCTGGCTCCAGGTTAGACACGGTTTCCAGAGTGGAAGCCCCGAGCCTGCGCTCTGAGATAAGAGTCTGCACTGTCCTCTCCTCCCTGCAGTGACTCTCCCTTATCTGATCCGCCCCCCCCCCCCGCCCCCACCGGCCCGGGCAGGAAGGAGACCTAAAGGTGCAGAAGAGCCTGGAAAAGGGGCAGTTTTACAGGGATCATATCCAAATCTGCTCTTACCTGCACCCAGTCATTCCTCCTCCGTGGTGTCCAGCCCTGTCCATCCCTCCGTCCATGTCAGTCAGTGGGTGTGCACATCTAGTGCATCTGGAACCTTTCTTCCCTAATAAAAACTGGAAGGTTTAAGTGTTGAGGGTAAGGGAAGGGACGGGCAGCCGAGCTGTGAGGAGAGTGATCCATACGCTGCAATTCGTGCTTCCTCTCGGCCTTCGCACAGCACTGAGGGGTGGGGGTCCCGGGGGCTGAGGGGAGCAGCCCAGCACACCTGGGCCGGTGGGGGAGGCCCCCAGCCTGACAAGCCGCGCAGGCTCCCGCAGCTTCCTCCTCTCCGGGCAGGTGCCTTGTTCCTCCTGCCCTCCCAGGCGGGCAGGGCCCAGGGTGGCAGCACGCACCTTCCGCCTTGTAGTTCTGGTGACTTTGCGACCCTAGTCTTGGGGATTGCTTCAGAAGGGAGACTGTCGGGGGACTTCCCTGGTGGCGCAGTTGTTGACAATTCGCCTGCCAATGCGGGGGACATGTGTTCGGTCCCTGGTCCGGGAAGATCCCTTATGCCGCGGAGCAACTAAGCCCGTGAGCCACAACTATTGAGCTTGCGCTCTAGGGCCCGCATGCCACAACTGCTGAGCCCGCGTGCTGCAACTACTGAAGGCTGCGCACCTAGGGCGGTGCTCCGCAACAGGAGAGGCCACCGCAATGAGAAGCCCACGCACTGTAACGAGGAGTGGCCCCCACTCACCGCAACTAGAGAAAGCCTACGCCCAGCAACGAAGACCCAATGCAGCCAAAAATAAATTTAAAAATAGGGACTTCCTGGCGGTCCAGTGGTTAAGACTTCACCTTCCAATGCAGGGGGTGCGGGTTCGATCCCTTGTCGGGGAGCTAAGATCCCACATGCCTTGGGGCCAAAAAACCAAAAACATAAAACAGAAGTAATATTGTAACAAATTCAATAAAGACTTTAAAAATGGTCTACATCAAAAAATAAATAAATAAAAAATAAAGGAAAAATCTCCAACGTCCAAAAAAAAGAAGGGAGACTGTCAGAAGCTTCCAGGTCAGTGGTGGGGGCAGAGCCACCCTGCGCGCAGCTGCCCCCCACCCCTGGGGCAGCAGGCTTGGTGCTGTGGCACTTGGTTAACTCTTTCCCACTCTACCTTTTTTTAATTTTAAGGTTTTCAGATGTCATTCTGGCAACAATTTTGGCAACCAAGTCTGAAATGTGTGGGCAGAAGTTTGAACTGAAGATCGATAACGTGCGTTTTGTTGGGCACCCGACGCTGCTGCAGCACGCGCTGGGCCAGGTACACCCTCCCTGGACTGATGCAGGCCTGTAGAAGGCAGCCCCGTGCAGCAGACCCCATCAGGTGCTTGCCTAGCTGCACCTCCTCCTGGGCCCTGAGGGTCTGGCCGAGAAGGACACAGGCATCCTTGCCCTGGTGTCTCAGCCCCTGCCCTTAGCTTTTGCTGTTTGCATCCAGCCTTTCTCCTGACTGTGGCCTTCTACTTTGTAGATACGATGCCGATTTCTGGGGGGAGGCCAAGAGAATGAGATCAGCGGCGTTTGTCAGATTCTTGAACTTTATATAAAGTAGTACAAGCATTTCTTCTTACTTATTAAGTGATATCATAGCCAGTATTGTTATTAATTTAGCTCTTACTGTTGTGCCATACCCTCTCTGACAGGCCTGATTGAGACGGCCCAGGGACTCCTCTGCCCTCTGGTGGCAACACTTGTAGGCAGCTTGGTGTTTGGGCCCTGGGCTGGCTGGGTGGCAGCCCTGTCTCTCCTGGGTGGGAGCATTGTCCTGAGTACTTGTCCTGCCTGGGAGGACTCAAGTGGGCACGGGGGTTGGCGTGGGGAAAGGAGGGTCTGGGCAGGGAGCACTCCATCCACTTGAGCACCTCTCCACCTTTTCTCCTCTGGGCACCTCAGCTCAGTCGAGGTGACTGGGACAGTCTCGTCACTTTGGGTCTCAGCACCTTCCTGCTCCTTTCTCCACTGCGACTGTCTGTCCACGCAGCCAGCACTTGCCTGTGCAAGGGCGCTGGTCACTTATCAGACACCTAGGTCTCTGTTTTTCTCTGGTTCTGCTGTATTCTGGAACACTTTCCCTGCCTGAAGTAATAGCTCTAAGTGCTCTTCTTGGGAAGTGGTGGCTCTCATTCACTAGAACTGTGCCTCTTTCACAGGTCTCCAAAACAGATCCATCCCCGAAGAGGGAGGCTCCCACCATGATTCTTTTTAACGTGGTATTTGCACTGAGGGTGAGTGTATAAATGGCTGAAGAGCAGATCAGGGAGGTGGGGTGGGGAGGACGGTGGGGAGGGGGTGGGAGGGCAGAGCTCATTTCCGGTGACCGTGTTGTTGATTTAGAGCTCAGACCGCTGTGGGCACGGCACTGGCCCTCGTGGGGTGCTGGAAGAGTCTAACTTCATTGTTTCCCTCTTTTTTTTTTTTAAGTAAAATATACATAACATCAAATTTACCATTTTAACCATTTTAAAGAGACATTTTGGTGGCATCTGGTAGCAGTGTTGTGTAACCATCACCACTATCCAGTTTTCGTTGCCCCAAAAGGATGCCAGTTATTCCTCATTCTCTCCCCTCCCCCAGCCCCCAGAAACAACCAATGTGTTTTCTCTTTCTGTGGATTTACCTGTTCTGCATGTTTCATATAAAAGGGATCCTACAATATGCAACCTTTGGTGTCTGACTTCTTTCACTTAACATAATGATTTTGAGATTCATCCATTTTTTTATAATTTTTTTTTAATTGAAGTGTGGTTGATTTACAATATTTCAGGTGTACAGCAAAGTGATTCAGTTAGGTATACGAACTATCTTCAGTATCTTGTAATAATCTATAATGGAAAAGAATCTGAAAAAGAATATACATGTATATCTATATATACACACATATCTCTACTGCTATACAGTAGGGATATATAGCAGGTCCTTGTGGGTTTTTAAAAATTATTTTTAGTATTTTTTTAAAATAATCTTTTAATTGAATCATCCATGTTATAATGTATATCAGTACTTTATTCCTTTTTATGGCCCAATCATATTCCATTGTATGATAGACTGTACTTTATCTGTTTATCTACTGGTGGACTTTTGGATTGTTTCCACCTTTTGGCTATAAGAACAATGCTCTTAAGGACATTTGTGTACAAGTTTTGTGTGGACAGATTTTCCTTTCCCTTGGGGTCGATAACTAGGAGTGGAGTTGCTGGGTCACGTGGTGACTCTATATTTAACCTTTTGAGGAGCTGCCAGGCTGTTTCCCACAGCAGCTGCACCATTTTACATCCCCACCAGCCATGTACGAGGGTTCCAATTTCTCTACATCCTTGTCAACACTTGTTATTTTCTGTTGTTTTATAATTAAGCGTAATTATTTCTTATGGCAGTTCCCAGCACTGTCTGAAGTTGTGTTTTCACTAGTTACAGGGAATTTCTTTTCAATCAAGCTGTCAAAATACAAGGGATCTAAATAAATATAAAAAGCACCCCTGGGTAAGGACTGGCTGGTATTACGAAGGGACTTTGAAATTTAGGAAATGTGTATATTCTGTACTGTTAAATAATGGCATTCCTCAGAAATATCCCACTATCAGTTTTCACCAAAGAATTCAGTAGTTCTTTCTGGCTGGGCACATGTGAGCTGCACGATGGCTTTTGTACAGAAGTGTCAGTGAGAAAGTGGCTAGATCTTGGTGACAAGGAGCAATGTGCTCTGTACCCTTTGGTGTGGTGGGGGGGAGCCTGAGCAGGAGGGAACCTGTCCTATCAGGTGCCGTCTTAGTCTCAGAGTGTTTTTCCCACTGAGGCTTTTCTGTTGTGGAGACCACAGGTCTCACTGAAGAGTTCAGAATCAAAATAATGCTAGGGAAAAGCTCCTAAATGGAACTTTCTCCTTTCTGAAGGGAGCTTAATTCTTAAAACTGGCCCACCTTGTTGATAAATAAAGAGCTGCAAGTTAAAACAAAGTCAACTGTTCCTGGTGGCTGTCCCTGGGGCTCAAGGTTCCGAGAGGAGACTCTTACTTTCTGCTTCGTGCACTTCCATAGTGTTTGCATTTTCACAGTGTCCCTTTATTACTTATATCGTTACGTAATACAAACATCCACAAAGAGAACTGAAGTTAAAGACAGGCAAACCAAATCCATGACCAGTGCTGTCCCCCTGTCAGCACTGATAGCCCTGTGGGGTGGGCCATGAGAAGCAGCCTCAGCCCCACCCTGGACGTTGCTGGCAAGCCCTCATCTCTGGGGAGCAGGGTGTGATAGCGGAGTGTATGACACCCATGGACATGGCAGTCAAGAAAACAGGCAGATTTTAAAGTTGTATGAAGATTTTTATAATAAGTAGGCTGGAAATAATCCTGGTATCCAGTAGTTGGGGAATGATTAGACAGGGTGGTGGTTTCATACACTGGAACGTCCTGTGGCCACTGAAGATGAGAAATGGGGGCGAGGCCAGACCCTGGAGCGGGTGGGTGGCTCACTGCCAGGTTAAAGCAGTGGGAACAGGGCAGTGTAGGATTTCAGAGCACAGAGGCCGTGAGGTGAACAGTGGGAGGAATTTAAAATAGCGTAAAGGGTGGACCAGTTTTTTTCTTCTTTTCTGTAGTCATTTAAAAATGTGCACGCTAAAAAAAAAATGTGCACCCTTTTTACTTTGAAAAGTTTTAAACAAACCCTGAGCTAGTGACAATAGATTGATGGTCCTTGCACACCTGTGTCTGAGATGCCACAGCTGCTGCCTTGCACCCTGGCTCCATCTGCCCCCAACCCCATCGCTCAAGCATTTCAAGACAAGTCTCAGACCTCATGTCTGCTCACCCCCACATACTTCAGAAGGCATCTCTGGAAGAGGGGGGACAGCTATTTTATACCATTACCTGACAGAACTCACCGTAAGTTGGTATCAACTACTACCTGGTCCATGGAAACGCGCCCTAGTTACCACAGCGTTTTTCCCTGTTGACCTGTCTGAACTGGGGTGAAAACCAGAAGCCAGCCCACACAAGCTTGGGGGTTGTGTCTCCAGGTCTCTGACTCTCCCCTCCTTTGTCCCGTGAAGGGTCCACGGTCGGACCCATCTCAGCGCGCAGTCAGGCTTGCTCCATGTCCGTGTGTTTTCCGCAAGCTGAACGTTAGCTCTGAAGGCCTGACTGGATTTGGGTACAAGTTTCAGGGTGAGAAAGTCTCGCAGGCAAGTCCCTACACTTCATTGTTGCTTCATGTCGCCTGCGGGGAGAGTGGGTGTTTCTCAGAGCTCCATTCAGGGCTGGCACGGCCTGGGTGGTCGCTTTCTCACTGTGGCCCCACGTAGCCCAGGCTCTGTGGGCACCCTGAGCCGAGCCTGGCCTGTGCAGCCGGTGGGGACACCCAGGCACGCTCCATCCTCGCTCATCCCGGAGTGTGAGCGTGCGGCCCCGGACGCCTGACTTGTGACACCGTTGTGCCCCAGCCAGTAGGAGCGTGATGGAGGGTCAGGCCCTCAGGTGTGACCGGGCTACTTCAAGGGAGTAACCATGTGCCCAGGTCATTCTCCTCTCTCTGCTTTGCTGCGGGGAGGAATTTTACACAGATTTCTCTAAAATCTAAAGCAGAACATTTTGTTCTGAGGCAGTTGTGTACACCCTATACCCCAGACCCTCCGTTCTATGACCTTGCGGGGACACTTGAGGGGCTGTCCTGGGCATGGGGCAGGGCTGCTGCCTGTAGGTGGGGCCGGCGTGGAGTCAGCCCTCAGCCCTGTCCCCGCACAGGTGTGCTGCCTGGGGTGTGCTCTGTTTGCGAACATGGGTCTGCTAGGAGCTCAGAAAGTGTCTCCAGCTCCAGGTGGTGAAGGGGTTTACTGAGTCAGGTCAGGATCTGGCCCAGGAGCCTGGCTGTGGACACTCACTGCAGGGCCCTGCCTGTAGATAACCGGGAGCGGGGGCGACCAGAGGTTCTAATCGTGGGCACCACTCCTCCCCCTCCTCCCACCTCCACCCGCGGGATGACTCAGCTGTTCTGGCGGCCTCCTGGAGCGCTGAGTCACGGTGGGCTGGTTATCTGCTCCGTGGACCATCTTCACAGACCCCACAGCTGCCTGCCCCACCCTTGGCCTGGGTGGATGCGCCCGCCTGGCCTGGCTGTGGCCCTGATAGGTCCCAGAGTGAGCACGGGTGTGGAGGGAAGGGGGTGGCCTGGCGCCTCCTGGCTTCTCTGTTAGCCAGGGTCTCAGGAAGAGCTGCTTACCCTGAGGACAGGTCTTCACTGAACAGTGGGCCTGGTGCTTCTGTTTCTCACACTGTGTCCTTATTGTAACATGGGCCGTGTGACCAAATTCTCACACAGTCGGTCCTGTCCACTAGCACTCAGCGGCACATTGGTGACCGCAGACACTGCCAGGGGTTCTGCTCTGTTCTGAGCACCTGACGTGTTGACTGATTGCTCAGAGAGGGGCCACTGTTCTTCTTTCTCAGATGGGAGCCTGTGACCCAGAGTTGCACAGCAGGTGGCTGATGGGATCTGTGCCTTCCATTGCGCCACTGGGCTGCCCCTGTCATGCCCAGAGTGGATGCCTGAACGTCCTCTGCCTTCCTGGATGGCCCTGGCCTGGGGCCCTGGGCATGGGCACCTCTCTCTGCTTGTTAGAGATGCCTGTGTTCCCCCTCCCTCCACACCGGGGACCCCCACGCAGCCATCTGTGCTGCCGTCCAGGCGGCCGTTCCATGCCCACGTTGCTGGGACAGGCCCTAGAGGGCACCCGGGACTGGGGACAGTGGTGGCGCCCAGAGAGGGGCTCTGAGTGTTGCTGCGTGTCCTCCCCGAGTGCGTGTGCTACGATCGAGTTGGCTGTGGCCTCTCTCCTGCAGGCCAACGCTGACCCATCGGTGATAAACTGTCTGCACAACCTCTCCCGCCGCATTGCCACCGTGCTGCAGCACGAGGAGCGCCGCTGCCAGTACCTCACGCGGGAGGCCAAGCTGATCCTGGCGCTGCAGGACGAGGTGTCTGCCATGGCCGACGGTGAGGGCTGCGGGCGGCCTCTCTGGGCAGGGACCCCATTGGGTGGGCCGATCTGCAAACTAATGGTCTGTATGGTGGGCTGAGCATGCCCTGGGTGCACAGGAAGACCCCCAAGGGACACAGCTAGACCCAGATTCCTGAACTGATGTTCCGGGAGTGACTTCCCAGCCCCAAACGTTCCCCTCCCCCCAGACCCCTGCATGGTGGCTCTTCCTGCAGGTCAGGCACCGCCTGTCCCGCCCTGGTCCCGCTGGACACTCCCCTGAAGCAGGGGGCATGCAGAGGGGCAGCAGGAAGATTGAGCTGGCTGAGGGGGGGCCAGTTCTTTGCTTTCACCTAAATTGAAGGGGGACCCTACTGAGTTGTCAGTTGACCAGTTATTAAAAGTAATGTCTGCTAATAGATCCCCATGAGGCTTTGGTGTACTGTCAACATTTTAGAGCAGAGAGATGCCCACCTGTCACACACTGTTCACCTCCGTCTTCTCGGGTCAGCACCTCTATAACAGAAGAGAAAACTAGGAACAGATTTGCCAGTGAACCTGGGCTAATTTTAGCAATAAGTAGAAATGTACATGAACTGTGTCACTCGGGTGCATTTTTTCAGTAAAAATTAGCTTTTGACGTTTGACAGTTAGTTGTCAAAACGTGTAATATATTTGTTTTGCCCAGTTATGTACTAGCTAATAACAATCCAGAAGTTTTGTTTTTTAAACATTCTCTTTAGAATCTGTGACTTTTTCACAGGAAATTTTTAAAAGTTCAATTTAAGTACATATATTTTTTTGTTAGACATTTATGAGAAAAGATTAACAAGAGACTTTGGATCCTGAAAATAAATTGCACTAGTGTAAGTGTGTGGAGGAAGGAGTGGGGTGAGGCAGGGAGTGCTTGGTCTGAGGTCGGGGTGGCTCTGGCGGCCTGCGGGGAGCCTGCAGGGTAGCTGCAGAAGGGTTTCTTCCTGTAGGGCTGTGGCTACGGGGTCAGGTTGGGCCACTGGTGAAGGGTAAATCCAGACATCCCGTGTAAAGACGGTTGAGCACACCAGTGGGGAATTTCCTGATGTTTGGTTTACAGCCACTTAAAATTCTTTTTAGGTTAAGCTTGTCTTCTGGCCTGTGCAAGCTCCTCGCTGTGCAGACTCTGAGTCGAGTCCTCTGTGTTACAATTCTTGCAGCAAATGATGGGCCTCAGTCCCCGTTCCATCACATCCTGCCCAAGTGCAAGCTGGCCAGGGACCTCAAGGACGCTTACGACAGGTGAGACAGTGGCCTGCTTCCCATGGGCCTCCCCAGGCTGGTGCCGGTTCCCTGCTGTGCCTGAGATGGAGGGAGGCTGGGGAGGAGCCCCACTGGGACGGTCACCTCCACACTTGTCTTTAGCCAGAAAATGAACCTGAAGAAAGCTGAGCATGGGACCTGAAATGCACGGTGACGCTGACTGAGTGCAACACCGTGCCAAGTTCCAGGCCCACCTTCGTTAGGCGTGGTCACTGTCACCACCTCACCCACGAGGAGACTGAGGCTCAGAGGCTGGGGCTGGGGTTGGCTCTGCTCCCCCCACGCCAGGGTCGTGGGGGTTTGGGACCCTGAGTGTGTGAGGGCAGCAGGCGTTGGAGACACTGCTCATATTAGTGGCTCAGCACCAACTCTCTTAAATGTGGACCAGCAAGGCACTTCTCTTCTTTTTAAAGAGCATCCGTGTGGCTCTGACCACTGCTCCCTGGCCCTGGGTCTGCAGTGGGGATGGGATGGGGAATGGGGGTGGGGGGCCGTCTGCCCAAGTGCACCTGGCCAGTTGGCTCACCAGGGGCCTCTCAGGGCTGAGGGGACCTCGCAGCACTAGGCATGTTGCTGGACAGATAGTGTGCAGGTGCAGGCCTCCCTCCTCTCCACCACCCCCAACTTCCCCACATTCTCCTCTGCTCCCCCACCTCCCCCGCCCCGGCTTTCTCGGGGCTTCGCTCCGTCCAGTGGACCCACATTCCCTGCTGGAGGTGGACCTGATCTGAGAGCTGGGGCCACAGCACCATCGGGGATCTTCGTTGCAGTGTGCGGGATCTTTAGTTGCGGTGTGCGGGATCTTTAGTTGTGGCGTGCGGGATCTAGTTCCCTGATCAGGGATTGAACCTGGGCCCCCTGCAGTGGGAGCGTGGAGTCTTAGCCACTGGACCACGAGGGAAGTCCCTTTCTTTTTTTTTAATGTTAATATTTTTTCTGATTTCACCAATGATATGTGTTTATTATAGACATTTAGGAAATATAAAAAAATATAAAGGAAATAAAAATCATCTATAATCCCATACCCAGTGATAATCACTATGACCTTTTGGTAATTTTCCTTTTTTTTAACTTAAGCCTTTGAAAAGGTCACCTGTCCTTTGAGTCTGAAAGTCAGAGCACAGAGTTTCTTTCCTGTTGCACCCTCGCCAGGTTTCCTTCCTGGTGGCAGGGTGCATTGCATCAGGCAGCCGAGTGTTGTACGCCCTGTCGCAAGGTGCTAAAGCACATACGGCGAACCCTTTCACCGCCAGAGCGCGCTGAGTGCACGGTTTGCCCTTTACCTCCTCACTTTAACGTGTAGCTTACCGACAGGCTTCTGTCTGTTGGTAAATAGGGACTGACTTCTTGCTGTACAGCTGCCTGCCCCCTCCCTGGGGCATCATTGGCTGCAGCTTTTGCTGCTGAAAGACGTGCTGCTCAACTATATGCGTGTTATTTTGTGCGAGTGCCTGTGCATCCATGAGATAAATTCCTAAAAGTAGAATTGCCGGGCTGAATAGGCCAGGTGTGCATGTCATTTGGAGGCACTTCCTTCTGTGGCTCAGTCCGCATTCCCATCAGCAGCACCTGAGCTTTGCCAGCACAGGGTCTTGTGAGCTTTTGGGTTCTGCCCACTGTGATGGGTGGAGGATGGGGTCTCAGGGCAGCTTTATCTGAACGCAGGTGTGCACGACTTCACGTGTGGAACATCCCTGTTTCCTTTTCTGTGAGCGCTCTGCTCCGACCCCTCACCTGTTTTGTTTTTTGTTTTTTTTTTTCTTTTTTGGCCCAGCTGCACAGCTTGGGGGATCTTAGTTCCCCGACTAGGGGTTGAACCTGCGCCCTCTGCGGTGAAAGCGTAGAGTCCTAACCACTGGACCGCCAGGGAAGTTTTCCCCCCTCACCCATGATCTGTTGGGGGCACAGGTCCCTTTTTGTGGGAGAGAGAGCTGTCCTTTGGGGTGTGCGTCTGGGCTGGAGTTCCATTTCTTTGTTTCGGTGACCTCTGGGCATTGGGGGAAATCAGAGCAGCATGAAACACCCCTTGCTAGTTGATTGCCTTGGTTTCTGGTCCCTCCTGCTCTGGAGACCTCTTGGCGAAGCCTTGGTCTTGACCCAGAACAGATTTCTGGTCTTGTAGTCTGACCCTGTCTCTTTTTATCCACATGATCACATGGAATTTTTTCCTGCAGTAAGAGAATTGCTGCCCTCTGGTCTGGGTGGGCTGGTATGAGAAACCCCTTCCTTGGAAACTGTTGCCATTTTCTGAGTGGGAGTTTGCATGCCTCAAGTAGGATTAGACTACAAGCTAAATTCACGCTAATGTGGAATTACAATAAAAAGCAAACCAGAACCACACTTTATGTTTCTAAGTGAATAATGAGCTGTGATTTCTTAGGTTTGAATTGTGTTGGAAAGTTGGAGGGAATGAGGCCCTGGAGAGTTGGCTGCTTCCTTGGTGACCTGCTGGGCCGGCCGAGCTGGGGCTTGGGGCAGCCCAGCACCCTCTAGTGGCACTAGTTCCAAGGACAGGAGTCAGCGTTTGCTGCGAAAACAGCTGCCAGGGTCCACCATTCAGCACTTAGCTTCCTTCCAGAACCCAGGTGTGTCAGTTTCCTCCAGGTGAAACCCCACCCCATCCTTCCTGTTTCCAGACCCCACTCTGACCAAGTGGGGTCTGGAAACAGGCTCCTGGGTCTGGCCCCAGGGAAACCGGCGGTGCTTCTCCCACAGGAGTCCCAGGGGCATCGGTGTCCTCCCCGTCCCCTGTCCCCGCCTGGCAACAGCAGCAGCTCTGAGACTTCCCAGGAGCCCCCTGGTCTGTGGCCTTCCCTCTGACCCACCAGGTCTGCGTTGGCCTCGAGGGTCTGGCCTGGCCCACTCCGCTCCTGCAGGGTGGACTGCACCTTGGAGCTAAGAAGGGGAGGCTGCGCAGGTGGCGGGGAACACGCAGCTCTTTCTTGGTGGAGACTTGCTGGCTGACCCCTGGGAAGGGCATTCTCAGAGCAGAAGTGAGAGGCTGGAAGCTGTGAGAACTGGTTGAGGTTAGGGGTTGGGGTGGGACTTTGCAAAGGAATGGCTCTGGATTGGCTGCTTTAATTAAAATCCGGGTTTGTGGTGTGGCCTGGTGGTCCTGTGCCCCGGGACCTACGCGTCTGTGGCCGCCTCAACTTGCCCAGCACCTGTGTCTCCCCGTGCAGCTTGGTGACTTGAGTGACAGCACCCCGCGAGGTCAGGTATGTCCCCTCGCTTTCTGTGATACAGCCCTCGTGCTCGGCATGTGGTTGAAGGGATGAGTAAACAGGAGTCCCCTTGATGTGGATTCCGTGGGGCTCGAAGAAGTGTTTGTTGAAGAGTTCTCAGAGCTGACAGGGCCTGTGGTGGGCCCGGGAGGCTGGGAGCCTGGGGAAGCCACCCAGGCCCGGGCCTGCGGGTGGTGCTGTGTGCGCTGGGAATGCTGCCTCACTGCTGCCCACCCAGAGCAGGGGTGGGCCCACAGACGCGTCCGCAAGTGTCCTGGGAACTTCAGTCCCTGTTGCCATGAAACGCACTTAACTTAAACTTTAACATTTCAAGGTTGGCCTTTTGGAGCCCACCCAGACCTCGTGGGTCATGTGCAGTTTCGTCCCACTGCATGTTGTGTTTGGGACCAGAGGGTGCAGGGCTGGCTTCGAAGGCCTCTGGCCTGGGGCAGGAAGAAGGGTGACCGGTCCGAGGCTAGAGGAGGACGTTAGGTTAGGAATTGAAATTCTCTCTTGGATGCTGAGGTGTGAGCTGATGAAATGAGCTGGTGCACAGTCGTCTGGGGTGTGAAAGATAAGAGCTTGTTGGAAGGCCGGTGTGGCCGCCTCAGGACTCGGGCTCTGGAGGAGCATCTATCTCAAGTCGCAGGCGGGGCGGCGTCTCGGAGCTGTGTGAGGGGCCGGATAAGCCTCACACAGGGACAGTGTTTTTCCTCAGTGTTCCCAGACCGAACCGTTAACTGCCGGCAAATAGAAGTGAGAGCTTCCCAGGACCCTTTTCGGGCCCAACTTCTACTCTGCTAGTCTTGTCTTAAAACTGCATACACTTGAGAAACAAGGGCAAACGTTTCTCTTTCCTCCTGACAGACCTCAGCACAGCTCCGGGCTCACCTCTTGATGACGGTGGGGTTTATAGAGCATTCCCAGCGTGGCGCCCTCCCTCCTGGCTTGTTCCAGGGTGTCCTGGGGTTCGCCTGGGCCTGCTGCTGGCCCTCGGGTGTTGCTGGAGGTGGCGCTTAGGGTCTGCACGCTACAGAGCTCCGTTTGTTTGTAAAGAGGCACCAGCCTCAGTGCCAAGTGCCCCACGGGAGGAGGTCGCCAGTGTTGGGAACATGGAGTAAAGTCCACGTGGAAACTAGGGACCCAGGGAGGGCGTGTCTCCCCCCAGAGAAGAGGACCCCATGCCAGCGTGTGCCCAGACTGTGTGGCCAGGGATCTGGGGACAGTGACATGGTGGAGAGGCTGCACAGGCCTTGACTCTTCGTTTCCCTGGTACCCAGATTCGGCACTTGCAGCTGAGTCTCCATGAGGCCTGTCCTGAGCCCCCTCCCAGCCCATACACACCCCTGCACCCTCCCCCCATCCTTTTCTTACCGCTCTCTCCAGCTTCTCGTGTTCACACAGTTTGCTTACGATTCCCCATGTCTTTCTCGGCACCGCTGAGTGGGAGCCCCCAAGTGCAGGGCTGTAAATTGTGCCCCAGGAGCCCGAACCAGTGCTTGGGGCCTCTGCACGTGCCACGGCGACCTGCACGCGGCATCCCTGGGCTCCTGGAGGAGCCCACACGGCTACCTCTGAAATGAGAGGCCTCTCAGTGTTTACTTCTGACTCTGTGGCATTCATTCCAGCAGGCACTTTGAGCCGTGTCCTAGAGGGGAGCTCAGAGACAGGAAGGCCTTGATTTTGAATCCACCAGCCTTTCCGAGCAGGGGTGAAGTGAATGGAGGAGGAGCTGGCGCCCGGTTTCCCCTGCCTGTTTCCCTCATACACAGATGCTGAGAGCATAAATGTTGCCCAGTCAAGTGGAGCCACTACCCTGGGTCCCCTGGGCGAGTCTCTTCATGTGACTTTTGATCCCGGAAGATGCTGTTTCTCAGGGTTTGACGTGAGCCGTCCAGCCCACAAAGGCCCTTGGCCAAGGAGTGGGGAGGCTCCAGGAGCCTCCGTCTGCTCAGGTGTACTTGCTTCCTTCTGGAAGAAGCCAAGAGCGGTGTTCTCCACTGGGACCTGGGGAAGGACCCGGGGTCTCTTCCCCAAATCGTGACAGTCACCAAACTCGTGCCTGGGTTTCACCCTGAGGGGCTGTGGCATCAGCAGTGGCCAAACCTTTGCCCTCCAGACTCAGCCACAGCCTGCAGCCCCACCCCTGCAGCTTAGAGCCTAAGACCATCCCTTGAAGGGGGCTCCTGGGGGCCTGGTTCTCCTGACGCCCTGGTGGCAGGACAGGCAGAGGGAGCAGACGTTGGTGTTGGCAGGAGTCCTGGGGCAGTTGAGGTCACAGACGTGCTCTTTGTTCTTCCCACGGTCCTCTGCCCGTTGCCCATTCCCTGCTGGAGACAATGAAGGCTTATTTTTACATTTGAAACTGCTGACCATGGATTCTGCCGTCCGTCTGGGCGGAGCTGTGGGGAGAGACTGTAAGAACGGCCTGTGGGCGCAGGGCGGGGGCCACGGGGCGCCTCCCAGCACCCTGCATCTGTGTGCCTGAGAGCCCTGAGACCTGGGCGCCAGAAGGGCCAGCAGAGTGGGGCTGGAGTGTGACGGGGAGGGCACCCCGGGCAGGGCAGGCGGACCTCGGCTGGGCACAGACCCCCTTGCCCTCTGCTCCAGCAGTCGCTCCCCCCGCGTCCACACCAGGTGCCATGCCACGGAGCCGTGGCCCCAGCTTTGTGTGTGGTCCCCCTGCACGGCGCCGCTAAGAGACTGTTCTCCTGGCAGGGGCTTCCTGAGAGATGGTCCCCCCAGAGCGGACACATGTTCCTTGGGCCTTTTCCTTCCTCCATTCAGGAAATGCCCTCAGTGCCCCCGCGTACCCCACCATTACCGGCTGTGCGGTGAGCAGTGCACCCTGTGACTGAATTCTGGTCGGGAAGCAGCACTGACCAGCAGACGGCAGGTCGTGCTGCTGTCCGGTGCACAGGACACGGGAACTGTGAGCGGCCTGTGGGGCCTGGCTCATGGTTGACCCACTGAGAAGGTGGCGCTTGAGCTGAGATCTGAAAAGGGGGGAAGGAACCCCGGGGCACCTGGGGGAGAGTGTGTGGCCCAGGGCAATTACACGGGCCTGGAGAGCCGCAGGGCAGCCTGTTCTGCTGGACCCATGGGAGGCGGGGAGGAGACAGGGTCGGAGAAGAATGGGCAGGTCCCACAGGGCTCTGGCACTCTGGGGTCTTGGTTGGGACTGCTTACGTGGGAGCCCTGGGGGTCTGAGTGGGGAGGGCGGACAGAGGGGGCCGGAGCGGAGAAGGTCTGGACTTTGTCCCTGCCATGAAGCAGATAGGATTGACAGATGGTTTGAGGTGGGACGTGAGAAATGAGGGTCAGACACAAGAGTTGCCATGTCTGGCCTGAGCAAGGCCAGGGCTTGAAAGAACCAAAGTTCCATCACGGAGACGAGGGAAGCCTAAGGTTTGAGCTGAGGCTGGCGTGGGCGGTGGCCGTGGAGCCCCTGGGGCTGCTGGTGTCTGCAGGGGGATGGGCCCCTCCCTGGCAGGACCGTCCTCTCCTGCTCACTTCTCCCTTTTGGGGACAGGCCCTGCCCTGCTTGGCAGCCCACTGTGATGGAGCCTTCCTCAGGTGTGCAGAGGCAGCCTCAGGATACTCCTAGTGCATTGAACCTGTGGGACAGAGACGGGAGCCCTGGCTCTCTGGTTGGACTACAGATTCCAGGGCTGGCCAGGAATACAGTTTTTGTGGGTGTTCCTAATACTTTTTCTTCTCTTACACATACTGAGGTCTGGGACAAGATGCTTTCTTGCTCTGGAAGTCTCCCCCTGCAGTTTACTCCGTGTGCCGGGAGGAGACGCCCTCAGGGGGGTCTGTGTGGCTTGTGTGCACGGCTGGGAGCTGCTGTGTGGGTGGCTAATGGCCCGCTCTCTGCAGCCTGTGCACATCTGGCGTGGTGCGGCTCCACGTCAACAGCTGGCTGGAGGTGAGCTTCTGCTTGCCCCATAAGATCCACTACGCAGCCACGAGCCTCATCCCCCCCGAGGCCATCGAGCGGAGCCTGAAGGCCATCCGGTGAGTGCCAGCCCCACGCACACCCTGCCGGGGCCCTGCTCTCCTGTGTCCTGAGGTTTACCAAGTACTTGGTTCCAAGAATCGTCTTTTCCCTTTCCTGCCACAGAAATTGGCAGGTAGGGCGCTGCTGTTTACAGAGTAAAAACACACGCTTTTGTGTCCAGTTTTGTCTAGGGATGACCACCCCAGGTTCCCCACGGGCCCTCTCAGGGCTCTCACGGGCCCCCACTGCCTGGCCAAGCGGGGCGCTGTGCTGCGGTCCCAGACGAGGGCCTGGGCAGGGCTGGGGGGCTGAGCATCATGGCGGGGCCTGGGAGCCGACCACCGGAGGCGTTGTGTCTTCATGGTGGTACTCACTGGACCTCCTGCTCAGATCAGAACTTGTGAGATCTGTTTCTTCATGTCACTGATTTCCTTCAAGGAAAGCGCTGAGCCCAATCTTCTGCCTCCCCCTCCTCCACCAAGTCCTTTGTTTCCTTAAATGTTTTTTAACCAGAAAAAGAAATCTGGGTACATAACAGAAAATGTTGAGATGACAGAAAGCAAAGCACTGCCTGTTCCTCCTCCCTCCCCAGGCCTGTGCGCCGCCCCAGGCTTCCTTGCTAAGCGTATTTCTAGGTAGTTCTGTTCATAGTCTGCAGTGGGGATTTTGCTTTTCCTGTATTTGGGACTTTTTCCTTAGGAAAGATTCACTGGTTTTTGAACGAACGTTTGCTGGGCAATCCCAGAGGTGGTGGGATGGGGCCGGGTCACCCGTTAGGCCTTCCTTAGTTTTTGCTGTGGGTGATCCTTGCAGGTTTTTAAAGGCCTCAGGGCAGAGCGCTGTCTTCCGCTTCCTCCCCGGCCTCTTCTCTGCAGGTGCACACCCAGGGCAGGGGCCTGGGGCTCGCTGGTTGTGCTGACCCGTGTCTCTGCCCCACAGCCCGTACCACGCCCTGCTGCTGCTCAGCGACGAGAAGTCCCTGCTGGGCGAGCTCCCGATCGACTGCTCCCCAGCCCTGGTGCGTGTGATCAAGACCACGTCTGCTGTGAAGAACCTGCAGCAGCTGGCCCAGGACGCAGACCTGGCCTTGCTGCAGGTACCCTGGGGGCTTGGGGAGACACCCTGGGTGGGCAGGATGGGCAGCAGGGAGGGGCTGGACGCATCACAGCTGGCACCTCAAGCCGCCTCCCGAGGGCCTCTGTCCAGCTGAGGGCTGCTGCATGGCCTGCTGTGGTGATGGGTGGATCTGGAGTCCGACCTGGGATCAGGGCCTCGGGATTGACTTCCTCCTCTGTGGAGGGAGGGAGCAGTGAAACTGCGGCAGAGGAGTGAGGCCGTCGTAGTGCCAGGTGATGGGGCCGCACAGGACCAGAGCCAGGGCTAGGGACTTGCAGGGTTGAAGCAGGGGCACGCAGGGTGCCTTAGCCCATGTGGGAGCCATGCAGAGCCAGCACCAAACCCAGTGGCCTTGATTCCCCCCGCCACGCCCCGCGGGCACACAGGCCTGTGTTCTGTGCAAGGTGCCACCTCCTTGCTGAGCCACGTGCTCATGAGCTGCCCTTTCTGATCAGATGAGGGCCCCTCCGCCCTGCCCGTGGATCTGGTTTGAACCTGGGCAGGGGCTGGGGCCAAGGAAGAGCACAGGGAGAAGTTGGAGGCCAGGGGCAGGGGGCCTTCCAAGCGACAGCCTGAGGGTGGACTCAGGGTCTGGAACGGGGCACTGTGTGACCGCCAGGGGGCAGCAGGGCCTGGCCCAGGGACCAGCGGCTCCTACAAAGGCCAAGGGTGGAGCACCATGAGGCAGGCCCACCTAGGCCTCTGCGAGGCACCTCCAGGGAGCCCTTGGCCTTTGCTGCTTAGCACGTTAGGGGAGCTTGTCTACCAGGCCTGACTCTCAGGCCATTTTTCCCCAAAGCAGCCTTTCTGGATTCTGTCATCCAGAATAAGCCCTTCCCCTGTCTCTACCCCATGACTTTGTCCACCCCGTCTGAAAGTGTTTATCGGACTCTGCCTTGGTGTTTCACATGGGCTCCTGGACTGCCTTCCTAGCACCCACGAGACACAGAACATTTAACGCGCTAGCTGTTGTGTGTGTACCGCGGAGTTTGTGTTCTGACCAGTACTGGCTGATCGGCAGATGCCTGTGAGTGTGCAGCTCTGAGGGGGTGACCCTCACTGTCCCCTGAGGCTGCCCATCATGGAGCCTGTTTGGATGCTGTGCCTCACAGTTCCCCAAGACACAGACAAAGCTCTGATGATGTCCCCTTCGCCTCTCCCCGGCCTTGCCATGGGGTCCCCTTGCTGTTTCCTTCCATGCCCCTCCCCACTGAACCCGGTGCAAATCAGGGTTTGCCGCTGGTGTGGTCGTGCAGACGCCCCCTGGGGCCCAGCCCTGGTGGTGGACCTTACCAGCCTCTGGGACTGCTGCTTCCTGCAGCAAACCACCTAGCGGAGGCCCCGTGGGGAGGCAGGCCAGCGAGCCCAGCTGGAACCTCCAGCGCAGGTGTGAATGTCACCAGATGATTTAAAATCACTCATGTTCCATTCTAGGCAAAAAAGCTCTACAAGTATTTTGAGGGTTTTTTGTCATGATGAAATTAATATATTCTTATAAAAATTCAAATATCATACAAATTATAAACAGAAAAAGAGAAAGTCCCCATAATCCCATATCCTAGTGGTAACCTAGATTCCTCCAAGCTTTTTTTTTTTTTTTTTTTAAAGATTTATTTATTGATTGATTGATTGCTATGTTGGGTCTTCGTTTCTGTGCTAGGGCTCCCTCTAGCTGCGGCAAGCGGGGGCCACTCCTCATCGCGGTGCATGGGCCTCTCACCATCGCGGCCTCTCTTGTTGCGGAGCACAGGCTCCAGACGCGCAGGCTCAGCAGTTGTGGCTCACGGGCCCAGCCGCTCCGCGGCATGTGTGATCTTCCCAGACCAGGGCGCGAACCTGTGTCCCCTGCATTAGCAGGCAGACTCTCAACCACTGCGCCACCAGGGAAGCCCCAAGCTTTTTATATACATATTAACACATAATCTTTGAATAACAAAATTAGGATCACACCTTACTTGTGATTGGGTGAGCAGTGGCCCCGTGGACCTAATCCCTGGGACCTGTGAGTGTGACCTTCCTTATGTGGGACTTTGCAGATGGGAATAACGCCCTTGAGACAGGGTGATGATCCTGGATGACCTGGGTGGGCCCTTGTTAGAGGGAGGCTCGGATGTGACCATGAGGCAGAGATGAGACGTGTGGTCACAGCAGCTTGGAAGCAAAGAACAGAGTCTCCCGGCCGACAGCTTGACTCCAGCCGGGTGATCCTGATTTCAGACTTGTGGCCTGCAGAGGGCGCTCTGGCTGCAGGGAGAGGTGGGAGGTGGAGCCCATTGGGCGAGGGTGGTGGCAGAGATGGAGGGAAGGGGGCCTGTGTCCTTTAGAGCCATCAGCACTGGGACTTGGGCTGAGAAAGAAGAGGGTCAGCGATGGAACTGAAATTTCCTCTGTGTTCGAGTTGGGTGTGGCACTGGAGGCCCTGTTTGCCGAGACGAGGTAGAGGTGTCCCCGGCACTGTCACAGGTATGCATGCACCCTCAGAGGCACTTGGCCGTGGTGCTGCAGGGTGAGCGGTGCCTGTTGCCGTGGTCTCACCCTGGCTCCCTGTCCTGGCATCATGGTCTGTGTGTGGCCCATCCTGATGTCTTGAGAGTCCAGGGCAGCAGGACAGTGGGATGTTCTCCAGGGATGAGTGTGTGGAGTGGGGGCAGGTGCAGTGACCCACATCCACTGTCACATGGAGCCCCGTCCCCGTGCTGGGCGCCTGTTGGGCTGTGGGCTGGCCTCTGCCAGGATGTGCAGCCAAGCCCCTTGATCAGCTGGACTGGCCTCATCTCGGGTGCCCCAGCGTCCCTGTGCTGGTGCCAGCCAGGACGGCTCAGGGACCAGTGATGGAGAGGCTTGAGGCCATGAGCCAGGGGGCTGCGTGGGTTGGCCTCCCCAGCACTGCTCTCCTGGCCCTCTGCCCACAGGTTTTCCAGCTTGCGGCGCACCTGGTGTACTGGGGCAAGGCCATCATCGTCTACCCACTGTGTGAGAACAACGTCTACATGCTTTCTCCCAACGCCAGTGTGTGTCTGTGAGTCCCCCCTGGCTGCCAGAGCCCAGGGCCCCCGAGTGGGCAGGGGTGTGGCTGGCAGGGCCGGCCAGGTGGTGCTCCCCAGGTCAGCTGGGCCCACGTTCCAGTTCTGGCCTGGTCCAGCCCTGCATGGCACCCCTGGCCTGTGCTCTTCCAGCACCTACGGCCTCCAGGAAGGGTCTGCGCCTGCCCGTACCTGCCGGCCAGTGGGTGCTGCATGGGGCACCTGGTGGGAGGTCGGGAGCCTTGGCCTTGACCTGGGGGCTCATAGGGGCTGTGGTGTGGGGAAAGCATCTGGGTTCTGTCATTGCACCCATCCTGGCCCACCCACCAGGCTGCGCCCCCTCCTGCCCACCACAGGCTCATGGTAAGGGTGCAGACGCCTGAATGGTGGGGAAGTCTGCTGAGCTCACGGACCCTCATCCCCTGTCCCCAGGTACTCTCCGCTGGCTGAGCAGTTCTCACGCCAGTTTCCATCTCACGACCTGCCATCTGTCCTCGCTAAGTTCTCCTTGCCAGTCTCCTTGTCAGAATTTAGGAACCCCTTGGCCCCCGCTGTGCAGGAGGTGAGTCTCAGGAGCTCAGGGAGCCCAGGAACCACCCACCTGGCGTCAGTCCCTGATCCCAGGCTCTCAGTGCTGCCGTGCTTTTAGCCTTGGTTTGTGGGGAGGTGCTTGCTGTGTAGGTGGTACCTGCCCTGCCAGGGTGACCAGAAGCCGGGTCCCTGGCTAGGCCGCCTGCAGACACTTGGGCATTGCAAGTCCCTCCCCCCATGGAGCCCCCCTGCCCTTGGTGGGCACTTCTTAGGGTTAGAACACAGTTAAGAGGCCCAATTGGCAGGAGATCAGTGACCTCTCCTGGGAGGACAGAGCCACTTGGTGCCCGCTTCTGGGCCTGGGGATCCCATAGTTGGGGGACGCAGAGGGGATTTTGCTTTCACTGAGCCTGGTCCCTACACTCCTACTCCCTCCCCTGCCTGCCATGGTCCAGGTAGCCACAGGGTCTGTGGGTATAAGTCCTGGGCTCACTGGTCCCCAGAATCTCCTCATCCAAGGGGTCCTGGGTCTTGGTCAGGGCGAGAGGCAGCCAGGGGTGCTGGGTGTGGTGGGCTGGCCACCAGGGAGGGGTGAGACGTGTGGAGCGAACTGGTGAGTTCTGCGTTTGTGGCAGGGTTGAGTGTAGCCTGGATCCGAGAGGCTTTGCCTCCTCCCCTCCACTGCAAACCTGGGGCTCTGGGGCTCTGGGGCTCTGGGCAGGGCCAGGTGGGACAGGTGTTGGAGATGGGTCTGGGTGTTCTCAAGGCTTTGTCTTCAAAAGTAAAGTATTTGTTTTAATAAGTGCCAGGTCTGTTAGGCAAAAACAGTCCTTAAAAGCTTAAGCAAACTCAAGTTGTGAATGAGGAGGAGACCCTGTTGGTTCGCTCATTTAGATGCCAAGCGTGACTGTTCTGAATGCCGTCTTTCATGGCACCTTTGGTTTCCAGGAACTGTGCCAGGTCGTGCCAGCTGAATAAAAGACACACTTTGCATGTTCACCCTTTCCCCTCCCCAGCGGAAACTTCCCGATGGTCCGGATGGCGGGTGGCTTTTCTAGGCCGAGCCCGAGGGGCCTGGATAGACCCAGTTCTGGTTCTGCTCAGTCCCAGGGTGAGGCCACCTGCCTTCCATACCTACTATTTCAGGCCCAGAGTGTGCTCAAGTGCTGATGAAGTCTCTTAATTTAATATAATTTTTGTTTATTTATTTATTTAAATTTATTTATTTATTTATTTTGGGTGCGCTGGGTCTTTGTTGTGGCACGCAGGCTTAGTTGTGGCATGTAGGATCTTAGTTCCCTGACCAGGGATCGAACCCGGGCCCCCTGCATTGGGAGCAAGGAGTCAACCAGTGGACCACCAGGGAAGTCCCTCATAATTTAATTATTTTACAATCCTTTTCAATTTTCTTTGGTGTGACTGGGTCACATATGCCCCTATTTCCATGCCCGGTCAGCCAGCCCCTCCCAGCAAGGGACCCCCAGGGATGAGCAGGCGGGTGTGTGGGTCTGAGGACGTGGGCACCATGTGCACACACGCCCCCACTCACGGCTGCTGGAGCACCACCTGCACAGGCTTCCCTGTCCCCGGGCAGGCTTTCAGGTTGACCCAAGGGGAGGACTTTTCTGCTCTCAGAGCAGCTGCCAGCAGCCTCTTTCTGAACAGTGTCCAGGGTCCTCACAGAGGCCAGTGGGCTGGGGAAGAGGAGGCAGAGCAGGTCCTCCGTGTCACAGGTCCTGCTCCTCAGCTCTGGGCAAGAAAGGACAGCTGTGGGCAGCCCGGGCATGTGATGGAGCAAGGGCAGGTGTGGCCCCGCTGCCTCCCCTGGACGGGAGTTGGGGTTGCAGAGCGGGTGGCAGCTGGGCGCTCCCTCTCTTGAGGTGTGGGGCCTCACCCTGACCTCCGGGGTGACCTGGGGGTCATGTCTCAGGCCTGCCCGTCCTGCAGACGCAGCTCATCCAGATGGTGGTGTGGATGCTGCAGCACAGGCTCCTGGTCCAGCTGCACACCTACGTTTGCCTGATGGCCTCGCCCAGTGAGGACGAGCCCCGCCCCCGGGAGGATGACGTGCCCCTCACCACCAGGGTTGGTGGCCGCAGCCTCAGCACGCCCAACGCCCTCAGCTTTGGCTCCCCAAGTAGGACCCCCTGCCCAGGGCATCTGATCTGGTGGGGGGTGAGCACGTTGGGCGCCCTTGGAAGAGGCAGGCGGCCAGGAGGCCCAATTTGGGCGCCGCAGGGAATGACCACAGCACCTTCACAGGGCTGCACTCGAAAACGTGCACACACAGTGCCCATGGGCAACTGTGTCCCCGAGGATGTCACTTCGCCCAGCTGGGCAGCTCTCCCTGGCCCCCTCGCCCGCCTCCCTGAGGACGAGGCTCTACCTTGCTGAGTCAGGAGCATCCTGGCCCAGCCTGGGGTCAGAGCAGACCGCACCCCATCCCTCGGAAGACCGCTGAAACCTCCGTGCTCAGGGCCTATGAGGAGACAGTGACTGTCATAGTCCCTTTTTGAAGGAGCTGTTTTGGCCACGGTGTGCCCCCTAAGGCGGCAGCCCCGAGCCCCAGGTCCCTGGCTTGGGGAAGACGAGGGGCTGGAAGGCTTAGGGGGAGGCAACTCCCCAGGCTAAGGCGGGGCCTTGGACGTCAGGCTCAGTGCGGGACCTGCCTGCCCAGGGCTCCTGTCCTCTGAGTGGGTGGGAGGGGTTGGATGACCAGGCTGGCCTTGGGGTGAGGGGCTGCTCCCCAAGGGCACAGCAGTTAATTCCCAGGTGGGCGCAGGTGACTCGGGCTGGGGGTAGCCGCTCCCTGACTGTGCCCGTCCTCAGCCAGCAGTGATGACATGACCCTCACCAGCCCCAGCATGGACAACTCCAGTGCAGAGCTGCTCCCCAGTGGGGACTCGCCACTCAACAGGAGGATGACGGAGAACCTGCTGGCCAGCCTGTCCGAGCATGAACGGGCAGCCATCCTCAGCGTGCCCGCGGCACAGAACCCCGAGGACCTCCGCATGTTTGCCAGGTGGAGCAGGGGCCACATCTAGGGTCAGGACAGAAAGTGGATCTCAGCTTAAATCCCGATGGCAAACAGCCCTCACTGGTTGAGGTGGCATCTGCAGTACACAGCCGTCCCCACCTGGCACCTGCATGTAGGGGTCTCTCCTGTACTTCCTGGGTGTTTCTTGTCACGTCTTGGGAAGCAGCAGCAAGTTCTTGTCCTCATGGGGATCGGGTGGGGCCCTTGGTCTCCACACCATAGGTGACACAGACTTGTCACACCCAACCCTGAGTTGGGTGCGCTGGGTGTATGGTGTTCTGGGAGCGTCAGGTTGTCAGGGACTGAGCCCCCAGCCGAGGTGCCCCAAGAGCCACAGCAGCATGAAGCAGAGAAGCTGCCAGCTGACCCTGCACTGCCCTCACCTCCATCAGGGCACTGAAGCAGCGTGATATTTCAGGGGCCACGGTGGGCAGCGGGTCCAGGGCACTGCTCGGGGCAGGGGCCTGAGGACCCCCCCCCCCCCCCCGGCCACCAGCTCCGTAGTTGTGCTCATACCCTCCCCCCACCCCCCAGGCTCCTGCACTACTTCCGCGGCCGCCACCACCTGGAGGAGATCATGTACAACGAGAACACGCGGCGCTCCCAGCTGCTCGCCCTCGTGGACAAGTTCCGCAGTGTCCTGGTGGTGACCACCCACGAGGATCCGGTCATCACTGTCTTCCAGGCCCTGCTCACCTGAGCTGGGGCACCGGAAGGAGCCTCCCCCACCCCAGGCTCCTTCCCTCCCCACGGGGCCCCTGCTCTCCACATCCTCACCCGCCTCCGGTCCTGGAAACAGCCTCAGGGGCTCTGAGCTGAGAAGGTGAGGCTCGAGCTGGGAGAGCGTCCAGGACTCTTGCCTCTGAGTGAGGCTTGCAGGCTGCCCACACCAACTCAGCCCGTGTTTCTCTCAGAGCCCCTCCCCGCCTCCCGTGTTCCCCAGGCCTGGGCCGTCCAGAGCTTCAGGTCCGAGGGCCTGGCCTGGACTGTATGGCCAGCACCGGCCACCTGCAGGCACCCTTCCCCCCAGCTTGCCGGTGCCTGGCCCAGCCCCTCCCCCCACCACAGTCCTGTGTTAGCCACCAGGAGGCCATGGCCAAGTGGTCACCCCCGTGCCATCTGAGGCACGAGGACCTGGGCTAATGGTGTCCTGTAGCTGTCTTAGCTTTCCCTTGGAGGCGGGGGGGGGGGGGTGTCTGGTGCACCGGTGCTCCCCACACACGGTTGCCTCAGGCCTGAGGAGGAAGTCTGCCTGCTGGCCCCGGGTCCTCCCACAGAGACGAGCTGGCCACCGATGGGGACTCTGGGCAAGACACAAGTGACACTGTTTTCTATAAACACAGCATTTATTTCATTTTTAAACAATTAAAAATCCTCATCCCGGCTGGCCTTTGCTCTGGCCTGTGCGTCCCGCTCGGCCGCTCTGTCTACCACACTGACCCAGGGGCTGCCCTGCACATAGAAGCGCAGGGGCTTCAGGGCCCACTCTCCTGCGTGGCCTATGCCCACTCGGGCTGCTGCCACCACAGCTGGCTCACTGGGCCCCAGGGGGCCCCGCTCCAGCCACACAGCCTCGTCTGTGGCCAGGTCCCGCTGGTCGAAGCTCTTGTCGATGGCCAGGGCCTGGCATAGCTTGGAGGGACCATTGCAGAGCTCAAGGTCTTTGAGGGCTCGTCCGGCAGCGCCTTTGCGGAGGGTGTGGCGAAGCTGCCGCATGGCCTCCAGGCCCCCCAGGGGCTCCACCGCTCGGAGCAGGACACACGCCCCATCCCCTGTGGAAGAGATGGAGCCTCCCAAGCTGTTGCCCCGCTACCCAAGACCCGACCAAAGCTGCTTGGGTGACACCTGTGCTCACTCACCATCCAGATCCTCTGCCTGCCTCCCCCTCCTGCACACCTGCACCCACAAGGCACCTGTGCCTCCTATGGGCACCAGCTGGGGATGCATGGAGCTCCCTGGCTCCCTCTGTGAGGTCAGCAAAGAAAACCCCAGGGTCCCCCAACCATCTCCCCCACTGGCTGTTGGGGAAGCTGGAAGCCTGGCTTGGAGCAGCCACCAGTGTGCACAGGACGCAGGTGAGCCCCACCCCAGGACCCAGTGCGGAAACTGACAGAGCAGGAGGTACCGGATATAGCCCCCCACCTCTGTGGGGTCCCCTCCCCAACCAGGCCACTTGTGGGACGGCAAATAGACACCCAGGCCCAGAGATTCCCTCGAGAAGACACATCTGTCCAGACCCCCTTGGATTCCTGGCTGGGGACAGTGATTACTTGCTGCGCCCTGGACAGAGGCACCCTGACCCTCCAGCAAGGCCACTGTCCTGGGACACCTGCTCCCCTCTCAGCCCACCCACTAGCTGGGAGTCTGAGGGGCTCAGCCTGAGGTGTGGCCAGGCCAGTCTCTCTCTCAGGCCTCAGCCACACAGGCCTTCCCATCAGCACTCAGGAGCTGGCCTCTTCCACAGCCAGCAAGTGGGGGGGGGGGTGTGCGACCAGATGCCCCTTAACCAGCCAGCTTTCAAAGCACTTCAGGATGTGCCCAAGGGCACCTAAAGCCTTGAGTTTTAGTCCCTCTGTGATTCCTGGGCCACTCCCCTCACTGGCCTCAAAGCTCCCTCTGGTTCCATCCTGAGCGTAGTTGGGTACCACCTGCAGACAGGTCTGGAGGAGTAGCTGACCCATCTCCTGGGACGCACCTGAGTCCAGACTCCTGACAAGCAGGACATCCCCACCTCGTCGCACCAGGCCTCCCCATCACCCCCCGCCAACCCCGTCTGCCTGCACCAACCGCGCAGCCCCAAGTCTGGTCTCTGCACGGCCTCCACCCCACAGGCAAGGACGGTCTCGGCTGCCCCTCTCCCTCACTCCACCTGGATGACCCTTGGCCCTGTCTGTACCCATGTGGTTTTCTGCTCCCCTAACCTCGACGTTCCCGGGGCATCCTGGTCATGTAACCAGAAAGTAACACACCACCTCCCACATCTGCTCTGTCCACTGTACCTGCAGAAACTTGGGCTCCTTCCTTTCCTCACTGACTGCAGCCCCTTGTCCAAGTGCAGTCTCCTCTCACGTGAGGGGTTGGTTCTAACGCCAAAGAAAAGCTCAGCGACCGGAATAAGCTCTGCGCCTGGTAACAGGGCCCTCAGGGGCAGTCCCTGTCACTCAAGTTTCACACAGCACCTGCCTTCTGCTGGGCACAAGGCCAGTCGTGGATTCCCTGTGTCCTCTGGCCCTGTGGCTCTGGCATCAGGCATCCCCAGCTGTCCATTCTGGGCAATCACAACTCACACGTCAGTGGAATCCTTCCACGTGTGTGACCGGCAGCCCCTTACTGTCCTCGAGCCTTCATTCATCTTGCGACGGCGGCGGGAGGCTCGGCAGATGGACGCTAGCACTGGCTAGCCAGAGTGGGTTGGGCAGACCACCACCCACCCCTCACCCCCGCCGCTGCTGCTCAGCGGCGGCTCTGGCAAGACGGTGCTGGGCGCTTCCTTCCCAGCAGAGACCACTCAAAAAACACAGCTGCCTACCCACGGAAGACCCAGTGGGTCCCCCAAGGTGCGTGGACCCTCCCGGGAGCTTTAGACCAGCATCTCTCCCATCGGCACCACTGACCTTTGGGGCCATGATTCTGTGGAGTTGGCCATCCTGTGCATTGTGAACTGTTGAGCATCCTCCCTGGCCTCCACCCACTAGAGGCCAGGAGATCCCCACAGATGTGATGACCAAAAACGTCTCCAGACATTGCCTAATGTTCCCCAGGGTGGCAGTATCATCCCCAGTTGAGAACTGACCCAGACCCCATAACTGGCTGCCTGGCGAGGCTCCTGCCTGAGCCCAGCTCACCCCAAATCAATCTCACTCTTGTTTCCCCACATCAGCCCCTCCCAAGTCCTCTCTGGGCTGGCAGTGACACCAGCACTGAGCTCTGGGCCCAGCGGTGGGCTCGTGAACCCACGTGCTCTGTGTTCAAGTCAACCCGTGACCTCTATTCTGTGGGGCCCCTGGCACCTCTAACCACCATCCGTGCAGCCAAAGCTCCTGAAACCCCCGCCTAGCCTAGCAAGGGAACCCCTTGCTCAATCACCTAGCCAACCTGGTCCTCCCAGGGTCTGCCAGCTGAGGGGGCTCTGCCCAGGCCTCCTGCTTCCCCAAGCCCCAGCACCACTCACCTTGGCTGGAGACATTCATGCAGAAGTACATGCCATAGATGAGGTACACATACAGCGTCCCTGGCTTCATGAACATGCTGCGGTTGCGGGGGGTCTGTCGGCCGCCCCTCGAATGGGCAGCTTCATCCTCTGGCCCCAAGTATGCTTCAGTCTCCACGACGCGGCCACGGAGCTCTGTGCCATCATCCAGCCGTCGGACCAAGACCTGCTCAGCGTAGGAAGGAGCTGGGTTCACTCCACCCTGACAGTCCACAGCCTGGACTCATCTCCCAGCTCAGGGTGTATAGGTATAGGACACCCAGGTACAGCCGGCTCTTCCCCACCATCCCCTCCATCCTGCTGGACCACTGGACCACAGGCCCTGCTCACCAAGTGCCCTGTCCACAGCGTGCAGCCATCTCAGGCCGGGCAGGGCTGGGCTGGGCACCAGCACTAGTGAATTCTTGCACTTCCTCTCAGCAGGGTTCCCTTGGACTTAAAGCTTAGCCTGGGGCCGAGCAGTGTGAAGGGCACAGGGCCCCGCCTGGGATTCCAGGGCCTGTGGAGCCCCCTCCCCCTGGACTAACTGCAAAGGACCATCACACTCAGCCCCCACCCAGCCAACTCTGAAAGCAGCAGGACCAGCTGCCCCGCAGTGCCCCAGGCCTGGCCTGGGGGTAACGAGCTCCACAAGGAGTGGGTCAGCGCAGGCAGCAGGCCAGGAAGGCGAGCCTGGCGACGGTTGCCTCGGACAGCACCCTGGGCAGGGTGGGTCCAGGAGGGGACAGAGGGGCCAGCCGAGGACAGGGCAGGGGGCAGTTGTCAGGGGCTGTCCCCAGACGGGTGGGTGCTCTCAGGCCAGCAGAGCACCTAGGAGAACAGAGTAGGCCACAGGAGAGCCAGGCAGGGCCTGCGGAGCGCTGAGTACCCCAGGAGCTGAGTCCTCCCCCGCCTGGAGCCCCTCTGCCCTTCGCCACGCGTCACCATGGTACGGCCCCAGGAATGGCCAGCAGTCATGCCCGTGTCCGGAGCCCCAGGTCTGACTCAACCAGGGTTCACTGTGGAGTTTCCAGGGCCAGCCACCTCACCAGGGCTGTCCCTAGCACCTGCCTTGTCCTTAGGCCAGAGCCTTAGGCCAGTTGGATGGCCAGGCCACCATGCCTTAGCCCACGGAGCTCAATGTGTCTGCGGCCAGGGTCAGTGTCGTGGGGGCAGGGAGGGGTGTGCTGGAGGCTGGACTCGGGGGTAAGGGTTAGAGGAGGCCTTCCTGGAGACAAAGCCCATAAATCCCCGTATGTGTGCACAGGTGGGCTTGGCCAGAGCACCTCAGGTGAGGCCTCCCTCCCATCTTCCCAGGGGATGAGAGGGAGCATTCCCTGTCAGCCTGACACCTCCATGGGGCCTGGGGAGGAGCCTCCCACAGCCCTTTCCTCACTGTCTTCTTTCCTGTCCTGAATTTCACTGATATCATTTCCAGATAGCAGATGGTGGCTGCCCCTCACCCCCATCATAAGCATCTCCTCCTTGCTGGTGGAGGGTCCCGAGAGAGGCAAGACCCTTCTCAGCCGAGAGGGTGACACAAGAGTGGTCTGGGTTGTCATGGCAACTCATTGCTCCTTGCAGTGACCTGCTTAAGGATGAGTGCATGACCCAAGTCTGGTCAAGAGGTCTGTGAGGACATCCACTGGGAGGTAATGAAAAAGGCTCTCCTCCCTAACCAAAGGCACATACAGGGTGAGACCCTCCCTTCTCTGCTGGTCATCGCCCTGTCTACCCTCGGGCTCAAACAGGAGTGATGCGAGCCTAGGGGAGCCTAGGGGGAGACGGTGACACACTGAGGCCCTTAGGCCCTCGACCTGATGCTGGGCCCACCTGCCCCATGTGCCCTTTTACGTGAGATCATAACCTCTCCTGACTTAAGGTGCTTTTACAAGGACCTTCTGGCCCTTGCAGCTGAAAGCATCCTCATGGGAACAGACTCTGGTCCCTTCTCGATGAGGTCACACTTTAGGTCACACTCCACTAGCTCACATTTTAGGATCTGTTCCTGGCACCAATTTTGTATTAGCCACAGAAACTGACTCTCCTTGGCCACTTTAACCTAAAAGTAGGCTCACTAAAGGACCCAGGGTAGCCATGGAACCTCCAGGAAGACCAGAAAGCCAGGCCTAGCCAGATGGTACTCCAGACGGATGTGGCCAAAACTCTGCTGCTGCAGCACACGCCATGTACACACCGCATGGTGACGGGCTCCACCCCCGAGGGCCCTGGGCGGTCCTGTTTCCCACCCCAGGACTTGGAGCTGCAGGGGCTGCTGGGAAGCCAGCTCTGGCGCTGTGAGCCACTGTGGGGAGAAGGAGGCTGTCCTTCACCTAGACAATCCTGATGCTGGGCAGCCCGTAGTACCCATGGCCTCAGCTGCCATGTGTCTAAAGCTGCTACACACATAGACAAGCTCCAGCAGGGGCACTGACTGTGTCAGGGGACGGGGCAGGCAAAAGCAGCCCCTCACAGACAGAGGGGCCAGCACTGACCGTGGTCCTTGTAAGAAACCTGCCCTGAGGGCAATCCCAGGTGGACCAGGGGTAATGCTCCCACAGCCCCAGGGGGAAGGCTAATGTTGTAGCTGCCCCGTCCTCACTGCCCAGAGCAGGCAGGCACCCCTAACAACCTCGGCATTCTTCCCAGCTGACCCCGGACCCAGACGCTGCCCCAGATGACTGAGGTAAAGCTACCCAGGAGCAAATGTGGGCAAAGCGGCTGCCTGCATGAGGCCACGCAGGGCCAAGTCAGGGACGTGAGCCCAGCGGGGAGAGGGCTGGGCCCACAGACACTGCACGGTGATGACCCTTCAGCAGAGACCACGCCGCTACATTTCCATTACCTGTCCCAGAAATGCCCGTGCCAGGGGGACTGCGGGCTGGTCGAAAAACTCTGATCCCAGGCGAGCAGGGCGGCCCTTTAGGCTTGAGAAATAGATGCTGCGCTGGGGGCCGAGGGTCATGGGTGGCCCCAAGCGGGGCTCCTTGGGGGAAGCTGTCCGGGTCGCACCTGGCGGGCTCTGATGCCGCTTGGCCTCCAACAGTCGCTGCTTTTTTTGCCCCATTCTTCACGAAAGCTGAAATGGGAAAGGACAAGATAAAGGGTCTGAAAAGGAGAGGATAGATGGTTGTGCAGTGAAGTCAGGAGCTCAAGGACTCATTCAACTGCCTGCCTGTCTCCTCATGTGCAAAAAAGGGGCAACCAGCCTGTGCAAACAGCGTGCCATACCTGAGCCATACCTGGCATGCTCAGCCCTGCGCTGGGACCCAGGAGGACTTGGGAAATGACGGCACGTGAAGGCAGGCTGGTGGCGGCAGTGACAAGGTAGCCACTCTGCTGCACGTGCCATCCACAAGCAGGAGTGGCAAAGGGCTGCAGGGCCTGGGGAGGGGACAGTGGCACCCAAGCCTGGGACAGGAGGGCTACTACCCTCTGATTGCCACTCATCACGTGGTCTCCAAAGGAACTTCTGAGCTTCTTTCTGGAACCCTGCCCTTTGCACCTACCCCTAACCAGGAATTTTAAAACACCTGTGACCTCAGTGGGGCCTGGTCGAGGAACGGATTGTGGGTCACTGTGTCATCCACACCCCTCCCCAATGCTGGCAGGGCTCCCACTGTGCCAGACCCCTCCTAGAATGGCCCAGAAGGCCTGACACATGCACATGGGTGAGCACCAGGCAGATCGTCTACTTGGCCCCATCCCAAGCGCTCAGGGTGTGACCCCCAGTGAGTCCCCAGCTATCCTCTGTCTCATGACCCAGGATGTCAGAATAAGGAAAAGTGAGGCAAAAGTGAGGTGCGAGGAATGAGGATGATCTGCCGAGACCGGCGCACTGTCTGCCTCCCACCTGCTGCCACAGGGCCTGGGAAACCTGACCACGTGCGCTTGGCCGTTCTGGGACCAGCTGCTCTCCAAGGAAAGGAGCAGCAGGGGAGCACTGAGGCCTGGAAACACCCTCCTCAGGGGCTGATTCCCGTACCTCCCTGGCATGTGACAGACCCATTGTTTTTAACGTAAGTGCTGACATTCTATGCTGTGCTGTCCGGAGCCGGAGCCGCCACCCTGCTGAGAATGGATGTTGATATGACCCTGTCTGCAGCCAGGCGCATCTGCCAACACCCACCACAGGCTGACTCCAGGACGCTGCGGCCCCTGTTCTCCGCCCAAATTTGGCCCCCGGCCTGCCCCGAGGCTCTGGGGTGGCACTGGGTCTCTGCCCTGACCCACCCTGCGCGGTAGGGGGGACTCATGCAGATGCCCTGGGACTGAGGCTCAGAGAGGCCTTGGCTCCCCCTCTGCAGACCTAGGATTTGAACCTGCCTCAGGCTGAAGAGTGGGGTGACCCTGCCGTTGCACCCAAGAGTGACCGCTGCCCCAGAAAGTGACCTAAGGTGTCTGTGCCTCTGTTTCATCTGCAGAAAGGGAACCAACATTGTCACACAAGATGGTTCTGAGAATAAAATGAGAAGCCGGGTAAGCACTTGTCTGGGTACAGCGAGCGCTCCCCAATGTTAGGGAAGAAACGCAAAACCTGGGGACAAGGGTCTCTTCCCAGGCTGGGCCCAGCCAGTGGAGGGCAGAAAACAGCAGCCTAGATGGGGGCACCCAAGGGACCCGCCAGCCCTCCATCAAAACCTGGGCAAACAATGAGTTAGTAAATAAAGGGAGAGCATTTATCCGTCTGGGACAGACACTGAAGGGAGGAGTGTGGGGAAGTGGCCCCTCGAGCCAACCCTATGGTCATTTCTGCGGCAGGCGGGCTCGGGGCAGGGGGCGTCTGAGCCAGGCCGAGCGCCCAGCACGTAACCAGGAAACCGGTGGCGGCCGCTCCTCCCAGACCTCACTGGCGACCTCGGGCCGGGCCTCGGCTTTGTTTTTGGCAAGTGGAGCAGCCAAGCCGGCCCAACCCCGCCGTCAGGCGCTCGTCTGGGAACTGCAGACGCCGAGGGGCGGCCCGTGCGCACATTACTGGCTCCCACTCAGGGCTCACTGCGGTGGCGGTGCGACTCCGGGGGGGTCCGCCCCCGAGCCAGTCCTAAGGCCGTGCGCCCGGCGAGGAGCACGTTCACCTGGGCGCGCACTCACCTGGGCCCCGCGGCGCGCGGGCAGCCGGCGGTTCCGTCAGGGCTCTCGAAGCTGGTACCTGCCTGCTCGGAGCCCAGCCCAGCGCGGAGCACACCCCCTCACCCACCCGGAAGCGCCGCCCGGCCCGGGGCTGGAGCCGGCGCCTGCGCTGAGAAGGACGGAAGCCCGGCGGGGGGAGGGGGCGGGCGCAGGCGCGGATCCGCCCCGGGGGAGGGGCCGGGCTAGCGACCGGAGTTCCCCGCCATCGCCTCTGCCCGGCGCCCTACTTCCCATCCGGGACAAAGGCCCGGGGCTGCTGGGGCAGTTGTGGTGTGAGGAGGGGGAGCAGGCAACTGGGGTGGAGGGGAGCCCTCCGCCCCGCGCCCCTCCCAGTGACATGCCCCCCGCCCCACTTGCATCCTGGTCCCGCCGCAGCCGCAGCGCTCACTCCACCTGGTGACCTCCAGCTGGTGGTCAGACCACCAAGAAAGAGGCTTGGTCCCTGTGAACCTTGACTGAGCCCTAGAGGGGCTCTGGTTGGGGGTGTAGTGGTTTGGGGGTGCACCAGACGGTTCGGTGGGGTGCGCGTGGAGTGTGCGTGAGGGAGGTGGTGTCGGAGCCCCTGGTCCCTGGGACTGCGGAGGGGCATTACTTGCTCCATACCTGCCGAGCATTTGGGTGGAGGGGACAGATAGGGCGGGGGAGTGGGCCAGGAAGACTTTGTCCTGGAATTGGACCCAGGCCTTTCTGGAAGCACCACCACTGCCATCACAATATGGATGGGTCCTGGGATTCTGTGTCTGCAGTGGGGCCCCCACCCTTCCCACCACCGAAGGATGCTGAGAGGAGCCCGCCCAAGTCCGGGGGTGGGCCTGCTGGAGCATGGCTAGCCTCCTGAAGAGGCTGAGGCCAGCAGGAGGGCTGTGGGGACCCGCGAACACCCCTCCTGCAGGGCAGTGGCTGGGGGCAGTGTGAGGTATGCCACTGCCCTTTGGGGCAGCAGGGGGAACGCCCCTGCCCTGGACCATGTCCTGAGCTGTCTGACTTGTGTCACCCTGGCCCTGTGAGGGGTACCCGTGGGGCCTTGGAGAACAGTTGGGCAAAGGATGGTGTGTGTGTGCGGGGGGAGGTGCTGGACGGGCCACGTGACTGGGACCCTGGGATGAGCGAGTGTGGCACCTGGTCTCAGGGCAAGTCCAGCTGGGAGAATCCTGGTCTCCAACTCCTCCTCCTCCTCCGTGGACCAGCCCAGGAGCTCAACTCCAGCCCAGGCCCAGGCCCAGCTGTACTCCCCGCTCCCCCCAGGGCCCCAACCAGGACTTCCTGCGGAGGGAGGAGCAGCAGCCTTTCAGCCGCCTGCTGGAAGCCACCCAGCTGTCTGTGGCACTTTGTGCCGCTTCCTTCCGGGGGTGGGCAGTGTGTCGTCAATGAGTGCTTGTGAGGCGGGCCTGGATGTGACTCTCACCCCTTTCTTTCCTCCTTACCCACTGCAGCCATTCTGCCTGAACAATGACTCCCCCTCCTGCCTTCCTGTGTGCCCAGCCTCCCTTCCCTCCTCCCTTCCCCCTCTCCCTGCTCTGGGAGGGAAACTGAGGCTACAGTTGGGCCAGTCCCCCTGGTGGGGGCAGGGGCAGGGTGGGTGCGGTTTTGTATTCATTTTCATTTTGATTTCACAAATAGTGCATGGTCCTTGTAGAAATCATGGGGAGTCCACGCATTCCCAGAGGGGCATCTTTTTCCCAACTTGAAGATGAGGAAAGAGAGGCTTGGAGGACAGCCCAGGAGGAGGAGGCAGGGCTGGAGCCAGCAACCCCTTCTCCAGATGTTCCAGCCTGAGTGCAGGGCCTTGCACAACCTCTGCCCCCCTTCCCCCCACCCCCCCACTTCCTGGTTTGTGGTCTGAGGCTCCACCACAGGCTGGAAGTGGTGGGCTGAGCATTCCCACTGTGGCCTACAGGGCAGGCAGGCTGGGGGTAAGAAGGTGGTCTCGGTGGGAGGAGGGGCCTGGGGCCTTCTCTTCTCATCCCCAGAGTGCCCTGCTTCTGGGCTGGGAGAGGCTCTTTGGAGGATGTCAGTGGAGGATGAAGGTGAGGACACCCTCAATGCTTTGAAAGGGGCCAGTACTGGGGTGAGTTGCTCTGTGCCCTGCCAGGCCAGCCATGGCCCCCGGAGGAGCCGTCAGACCCTGGAGCCTTGAGAGAAAGGACGGCGGCGCCAGCAGCCACAGAGGCCAGCACTGTTCCTACCCAGCACACTGTTCACTGTTCTTCTCTCTATGTAGGGGCAGCTAACACCGTGAAAGGGGCAGCACCTTCTGGGGGGTGCCATCTCAGCAGGGCGGCCTCTGGGGCCCTGCGCAGCTGATGGGTCCTGGGGGCTCGGAGGCTCCTTGGGCAGAGCGAGCAGCTGTGGGCTGCATCTTCCCTTCCCGGGGCTGTGCTGCCAGTGCTGCCGGGCCCTGAGGCCAGGTACTTAAGGGCCCCCTTGCCAGGCCCCAAGACGTGGGGAGGGGCAGCTGCCTCAAATAGACAGTGACTTCAGGCCCTGGCTGGTCTGGCCCACTTCTGCTTCTTCCCCAAATAGCCAGGGGCTGGTCCCGGGCCCATTCAGGCCCCCCAAAGCTCAGGCTGGCTTGCTGAGCTGATTCCAGAGTGGCTGGTGGGGATTCCTCTCAGTGGTCAGGACTGCCACCCCCTCAGGTCCTAGAGTGAAGTGTAGTCAGGGGGTGCTCCAGACACTTGCCCATCCCCAGTCACCTGTGCACATACTGGGCAATTGCAGCTGATTTCTATTTCCAGGGCCTGGGAAAAGGAAAAAGAGGGACAGGGAGCTGGGTTTCCATGTCAGGGCCTCCTCCACCAGAACACAGGGCAGTGGGCCAGGTGTGAGGCACAGCACATGTGTGTGCACACACGTGTCCCTGTGGACTGGGTCCAGGCCTCTGCTCATACTGTCCTTCTGATACCCGGGTCCTCGCTCAGGAGGCTCGGTGGGCTGAGAACCTGGGGATTCCTGGGTTTGCCTGCCAGGGTGTACTTGGGAGCCACACCTGTGAGGGGCAAGGGTTTGCAACAGAGGCTGCTGGGGGTCCCACTGGAGCTGAGAGGGTCTTTTGGAGGTAACCCGAACGAATGAACCAGGGGGAAGCCACATAGCTGTGACTGGACACATAGACCACCCTCTCTGGGGAGGGGGTGTTACTTGGGGCAATGCAGCTCTCATTCACTGAAGGTGACTCCTGGTGGGGCGGGGGTTGAGGTGGGGGGACCGGGGGATGGGCACCTTTCTCAGCTGTGAGCCAGCTATGGCTGTGCTCCTGGCAGCTGGGAATGAGTGTCTGGGTCAATGAGGGGGCCTGGGTACCCCGCAGCACCCACTGCACGAGACCTGGCAGCACTGGATGCCTGGCCATGGCAAGCTTTGGAGGTGAGCCCAGGCCCTGGACTCCAGAGATGACACCACTGCCGCTGGCCCTGCCGGCCCAGGCTGAGCGTCCAGGTGGACGGGGCATGCTTATTCCTGGGGGGGGGTCGAGGATGCCAGGCATGGAGAGACTGTCCTTTCTGTGGGTGAGAGCCTGGCATGGGAGGGGTGGCAGTGCAGGCAGCCGGAGCCCTGAGCATCGGCACTGGGCAGCCTTCAGCCTTCTTCTTGCCTCGTGTCCCCAAGGCCCTTGTAGTCACCACCCCAGCCCCCAGTGAAGGAGTCCTCTTGTAGCCCCTCCAAAGCTTCCATTGTCTCCCTCTACCTAGGAATTGTGTTGATACACCTGAGTTCGTAAATGACCCAGAGTGTGCAGGCACCACTCTGTCCTGTGGTGTGGACGAGGAGACAGTCGGAGGATTCTGTCCCTTTCCCAGGCTCCAAGGCCAACTGTGAGTTGGCTGCCACCTCAAGTTGTCTACTTTCTGTGTAGCCAAGGACCAGGGCTTTGTCTGCGGTCGTACCCTGGGCATAGCTTGCTGACCTGACCGTGGCAGCACCTCTGTTCAGAGAGGACCACTCCCTCCTGGTCCCAGACCAGCAAAGGGCCTGTGAAGACACACTTGTGGGCCCTCCAAAGCTGGAGGGGCTGGGCCTCATGTGCCTCAGTATTCTGGCTCCCAGCGGAAGTGTCCTTAAGACACCCATGGTCCCAGTTCTGCTCCCTGCGGGGGAAGTCTGTGCCCCTCCACCACTCACAGCTCCTGGTCAGCCCTGCCCTGCTATTGGCACCCCCTCCCCCATTCCCGGGTCTTTCTCTGGTGATTGTGCCCCACTGACTCCTGCAATGTCAGGAGAGAGGGAGAGGAATGCTGGAAAACTCCCGCCAGCAGCCTCAGCCTAGAGCAGATGGGCCATTTTGTGTTCGACTCAGGCAGTGCAGGGATGGACCCACAGGGCTGGTGGGTGAGCCCTGAAAGAGGGAGGAGCACAGAGTGGTCGCCGGAAATGGTGCTGCCGCCTCTGCGCCTCTGCTCCAGGGGTTCCAGCCTGGCCTGGGAGTGCCTGTTGGGGGAGCAGGGCTTCAGCGGGTGGGGAGCACAGGGGCCCCGGGAGGAGGTCACTGCTCTGATCCTGCTTTTGGTGCGAGTGCGACTGAGTGTGCATCAGTGGTTGTGTGCACGTGTGTAAATGGGTGAGAGTGAGCATGGAAGTGTTACAGTGTGTGTATGCGGAGGTGTGTGTATTTGAGTCTGTGTAAACAGGTGTGGGTAAAGGAACACGTGGGCGAGCATGAGTGTGAGTGGGTACAGAGCGTGTGTGTAAGTGCATGAACGCAGGGGCATGTGTGTGCGAGTGAGGCTGCCGTGCGGCTTAGGGTGAGAGACTGGGCAGCGCGGCCTTCGGAGGAGGCTGGCGGTTCGGTTTACGGTAGATCCAGGGCCGCCTCACCCCTCCCCCTCCGCCACAGCGCCCCCCGCCCACTTTTCAAGCACAAGTCAAGGCAGAAAAAGGTCAGGACTCACTCGGAGTTCGGGAGTGGCTGAGGCTGACCATCAGGTTCGGTCCAGCTGGGCCACCAGGTCCTCCCTCCCCGACCAAGGCGCTTTCGACCCCCAGCCGCAGGTGTCCCCGCCGCCCTCCCGGAGGAGGTGACTTGGGCCGGGCGGGCCGCGCGCATTCCTGAGCCTTGAGTCAGCGCGGCCGCCCCCTCCGGCCGGGCCCGCCCCCGGCGCGCACGCCCCTCGCTCCATGGCATTCCCGGGCGGGCGGGCGGGGACTCGGCGCGGGTGCCCTCGGGCCGGCGGCGGCAGCCCCTCCCCGAAGCCCTCAGGACCCCCGAGGCCCCGGTGCCGGCGGCGGCGGTGAGTGAGCGCGCGGGGTGGGGGGCGCGGGGCGCGGGCCGGGTGGGTTCCGGGGCTGCGTCCGCCGCGCGCGGGGCTCGTCCCCACCCCTCCACGGCCGAAGCCGCTCGGAGCGGCCGGAGTCTGGCTGCGTCCCGGCTTCGGGCGACTCTCCGCCCGAGGCGGCCGGACTTTCCTTCCCGGAGTTTCCCGAGCCGCCCGAGGAGGCGGCCCAGCCCCGGATTCCTAACCCGGCGCGCCGCAAAAATAGCCCGTGGCCGGATTAGCGCGCCCCGGCGGCCTGACCCGGCCGGACGTCTCGGCTCCATCCCCCGCCCGACAGCTGAGGGTCCCGGGAGCGGGAGGGCTCGGAGTCCGGGGTGTCCCCAGGCGCCTCTGAGCTGTACCCTCCCCCCCTTACGCTTTCCTTCCCGGCCACCACCAGTGGGTGGTGTCTCCAAGTCGAAACTCCAGCTCAGAGGGTGGGACTTCTCCGGATCATCCCTGTCCCAGCCGTGTTCCCTGGGGATGGGAATAATTTCAGCAATAATAGCAGTAGCTGTGGAGCTGGGGGGCGGGCGGTGCGAGGAGGGAGTGACCCCACCTTCCGCTTCACAACCCAATCTCCCCGGCTTTAAACACTGGAAGCTGCCGGGCACTTTCCCTACCCTGTGCTCAGTGGCCAAGAGGAGCAGGCCGGGGCTTAGCCTGTGGCCACTACACGGTGCCTCAAAGCAGGCCTGCTGGGGAGATTGCTGGACCCCAGGTGCTCAGGGCACTGGAGGAGGGCCTGGCTGTCTGCCCTGCCAGGGGCATGTCTGTGGGGCTGGGTGGGGAATGGGCAGGGGAGCCAGATGGTCCTGAGCAGAGTTCCTTCTTCTGTGTGTGCAGTTTGGGGTGGCGTGTGCAGTGTGTCTGTGTGGGTGGGTGAGGTCTGGGTCTGGAGGCCCTAGCCCTGTGCTGGGAAAGGCCCCCCCACCCCCACCTGGGGACTTCCTGGCAGAGAAGATTCAAGGATGAAACTGGCTTTTCAGGTTTGGCCCAGCCAGATGCTGGGTTCTCCCCACCCCTGTGGAGCCAGCCCCAGCCCCCTTAGCCCCCACCCAGAGGTTGGGAGGAAGCTGGGCCATCCAGCAGATGGCGGGGGCCCAAGGAGTCCCTGAGGCTGAGTTCCCTGCAACCAGGGGTTATTCTGGGCAAGCTGGGTCCTTTTCCTTGAGAAAAGCAGGGGCTACTAGCAGGGGCTACTAGTGGGGCATAAGAGTTGAGTGGCCCTGGATGGAATGTGCTAGGCCCCAGGCTGCTTCCCAAACCCTCCAAGCAACCTCCGCCCATTGCACAGAGAGCTGACTGAGAGCACCAGAGCTGGAGGACTGCAGTGACAGCATCCCCGTCCAGCGTCAGTGGGCCGGCCGGCAAACCACTGCCCTTGGGAGCTTGAATTCTAGGGGAGCCCTTGGTTCAGAGGGAGTCACGCAGGCCTTGCCTGCCTTCCTGGGCCCACCCTCAGGGCCTCCAGACTCAAGCTGCTGCTCAGGGCACCTCCTGTAGCTCCTCTCCCCAGATGTGAGGGGCTCCCCCCGCCCGCACCTCCCCAGCTCCAGTCCCTCCATGTCATCGGTGTCTGTGACAGGATCGACTTTCAGCCCAAGGATCAGATTCCTTAGCTTCTGCCTGTTTTCTGGGTTAGGTGCGTTTGAGGGTGACTCCTTCCTCCCTGAGCTGAGATGCTCTGGGTGGAGGTGGGGTGGAGTGGTGGCCCAGAGGGGCCTGTTAGCCCTCCCCAGCCTGAGGAGCCCAGATGGTCTACCCCTCCCCTGGGGGGCTGTGGCTACCTCCCCGGCTCCTGGGCAGACATGGCCCCAGGCTTTGAACCCCCCTGGAGGCTTGGTGACCACAGGTGGTGACTGGCCTCTCTGAGCCTCAGTTTCCTGATCTGTAAGATGGACACAGAGGACCCCTGCAGGGGTTGTGACAGGTGAGTGGGGCTAGCCAGAGTCAGGTTTGAGGCAGGTGTGCCAGGCTTCTGCTGACTGAAGCCATTTCTGCTCCGATAATCGACTTCAGGGGCTTGGTGTCCCCTCCCGCGGCCTTGCAGATACTATCCAGCAGCTGATGTGTCCTGAGAAGGGTTGCTAAGCCAGAGGGTATGTGGGCACCGGGAGCTCGTGTGGGGGTGGGGGGTTGGTCAGGGGCACTTGTGGGGCCTCTAACTGGTGATTAGGCTGCTCATCTGCCTTCTATCCAGGCCTGTTGATGGGATGTGGGTCTTTCCACTGTGCAGCTTGAGACAGGCTTGCACCTACCTCCCAAGGTCCAGCTAGATTCCAGATTGTCCCACCCAGAAGCTGCTATAGCTGAGCCCCTGCCCTACCCCACTGCTGGCTGTGTGGCACGGATGGGTCCTCTGACCTTTCTGAGCCTGGGGCTCCCTGACCCCAGGGTGCATCCACCCTGCCAGACCCAGCCGGGTCATAGGCTTTAATTCTGGTGGCCAGTGACCCTCTGGGTCATAGTCTGCCGAGCCTTTGGGCAGCTCCCAGTCCACAGGGCCAGTGCCCCCTTTCCTGCACCACCCTCCCAGGGCAGTTACCTTCAGGGCCTCCTGTGCAGAGAGCCTCCTGTGGTTCTGTTGTTGGATCCCTGCATCCCTATCATCTGGGGTGACAGCTGGTGATGGGCGCCTTGGGGGGGTAGGGATCTGATGTGTCCTCTTGGGGACAGCACGGGGCACCCAGCAAGCCACTGGCCAGGTGTCAGGTCTGCCCTGCTCCCTTCTGAACCTCATATCTTCTACAGAAAAGTGGAGGGGTCTCTGGGCAGGGTGAGGGCCTGGCCAGGATCATTCCCGACAAGGTGCCGGTTACTGATGATGAGGTCAAGAGGCACAGGGCAGCCAGCTCACTTTCGCTTTGCCACATAGTAGCACGTAGTGGAGGACTGAATTCTAGGCTGCCAGACAGCTGGCGATCCCCCCTCCCAAGGGAGACCTGGGGCCGGGCATCAGACTAGGGGTCAGACAGGACACTGAGGGTCAGAGGTCAGGGCTCACGTGGGGAGGTCAGAGGAGCTGGCGCCTCCCGGGACCATGCTCAGGTGAGCTGGGCACACGTCTGGGCAGGTGTCCTGGGGTGGGCCCAATTGCTCCAGCTGACATGGGTGGCCGGCGGTCCCCTGGGCAGGTTAGGCCCCAGGCTTGGTGGGTCTGGTCCTGGGGCCGGGCCGCTTGCTTGACCTCCAGCTGCCCCTGGTCCGTGTTGTCCCTCAAGTGTGCAGGGCAGGCCTAAGTGCAGAAATAGAGGGTCCAGCTTAATCCCGGCCACAGCCTGTCCAGGCCTGGGTGGGCCAGAACTTCTCCCCGGTCTCCTCCTGCCTCTTGGCCACACCTTCCCAAACTGGGCCTCCCCAAAGGGTGTCGCCTGGGTCCTCCCACGCCTTGTGCTCTGGTTGAACGCGCTCCCGGGCCCTCCTTGGGGAGCTCCCCACAGCTGGTAGGCAGCACCAGCCTGCTCGTTTGTTTGTTTCTTTCTTTTTAGTTGAAGTATAGGTGACTTACAATATTATATTCGTTTTAGGTCCAGCCTGTTTTTTTTTTTGATTCAGCTGCCGCTTCTCGAGCACCTACTGTGTGCCCAGCACTGCTGTGGCCCCTGATTTTCAGAGGGGAAAATTCAGGCTCTCTCAGGGTTGCAGGTGGTAGAGGGGAGCTGGGTCAGTGCACAGTGTCTCAGGCCAGGCTCCCCGACACTGGCCTGCCTGCACTGGCTCCTGCTTCTGGACCCTCCTGGACCCCTGCCCAGGGTCCCCCGTCATCCCCAGAGCAGGCGTGGCTGCTTCTCAGGGCTGCCCCACAGCCCTCCACCCTGCTGGCTGCAGCGGCTCCCACTCCCCTCGCTCCCGCTTGAAGCAGCCCTGGTGGTCCCGGTACCCTGCGGGCCCTCCCTCTGCAGCCCCTCCAGCCTCACCCCACACTCCTGAGCTGCTCAGAGCTCCGTCCTCACAGTTAGCTTTTGCTTCATCAGCCTCCCCGCTGTGCTTCTAGTTGCCTGTTTGGGTGTCTCCTGGTGGGTCTGGGCCCCGGGTGGGCAGCCACGAATGTCACCAGAGTGACTCAGACGGCAGGCAGGCCCTCCCTGGGCTGTGGTCTCTCCCTGCACTGAGGGGCAGCAGAGCAGAGATGCTGTTGGGATTCCCCCTCAGGGACCGTCTAGGAACAAGAGCCCACTGTGCGCCTGGGGGAGACCCAGACACTGAGCCACTGTCTCCTCTGGGCGGGCGCTGTGCCCCTTCCCGGCCCAGACTCTTTGTCCGGTCTGGGCCCGACCCTCCCCCACACCCTCAGGGTCCACTGTGGAGCCACCCCCGACCCTGCTTGTGAATCCCACCCACTTGATGCCCAGATTGCCGCGGGGGCGCTGGGGGATTGGGCACACAGGGGCGGGTCAGGCCGGGAACCCATAGCACTGAGGGCAGGGAGCTGTGTGGGTTATGGGGCACCCTCCAGCTTCTGCCCCAAACACAGGAGGCATCTGGTGGGGTGAGGGCCACTGGGAGGTCTGTGTGTCCAGGCAGGGAGCTGGTGCCTCCCTCGTGAGGGGAGCGGCTACTGTGTCTGGTGGGCCCAGGCCAGCGGGGGTCGGGGGGGCGTCTGGCTCCTGTGTGTGCTCACCACCCCCTTCCCACCTCCTTGCTTGTGCTCTTTCTGTTCCCACCCGGTCATGTGGTAGCTCCTCCTCCCAGACCCAAGTGAAGGGGCATCTTTGGGAACTTGCCATCACCCCACTTCATGGGGACGGGCCCCTGCTAGCTCGTGCTCTGAAATGCCCAGTGATCATTCAGCAGTGGCTCTGGAGCAGGCCTGTCCTAGGCACTGTGGACCTGGCATGACAGGACCGGACAGCACACACGTGGGTGTGCTCCCGGCCGTGCCAGGGGAATCCAGGGCCTGTCAGGGAGGGGCTGCCTGACTGAGGCGGGGGGTCCTTGAACACATGGGCAGAATGCGTGTACTGGGAGAGCCAGGTGTGAGGAGAGGCTGTGGGAGCATAGTGGGAGCCAGGGAGGGTCGCAGGTGTGTGTGTGGTGCTGAGCCAGTCAGCTGGCAAAGGTTCCTGGCACTCTTTTTTTTTTTTTTAATATTTATTTATTTATTTAGGCTGTGCAGGATCTTTAGTTGTGACATGCAGACTTCTTAGTTGCAGCATGCGGATCTTAGTTGCGGCATGTGGAATCTAGTTCCCTGACCAGGGAACGCACCCGAGCCCCCTGCATTGGGAGCATGGAGCCCTACCCACTGGACCACCAGGGAAGTCCCTTCCTGGCACTCTTGAGTGGAGAACCAGCTTCTGTCACCTAGAGGTGCTGGGCGTGCGTGGGGAGGCTCCTGTAGGGGCTCGTCCCTGGCACCCAGCCTGCCTGGTACCAGCAGTGATCCCGGGTCCACACTTGGCCTCTCTGGACCTCACAATAGCTTCACCAGGAGCGTATGAAACTCTGTGAGGCATGGGGTGGTCGGGTGGCAGGGACAGACTTAAGGTACCATAGCCTCTCCCATCTGAAATGCTAAGGGGGTCCCCATCCTGTCTCGCCCCTTCCTGACAAGGCCCCATGGGCACAGCACCATCTGAGGGGTCCGATCGCCCGGATGTCCACCTGGCAGGCCCGGCCCGCCGTGGCTCAGAGGGTGCACCCAGGGTGCTGTCCCAGCCCTGCAGGTTCTGGGCGCGCCTCTCAGCACCTTCTGCCTTCTCGATACGCCTAACACTGTCTGAGGTTCCACCATTAGTGCTTGAGACCCGGAGCTGTCCTGCCCAGTCATTTCCTTACCAGCAGGGAGAGCTTACAATCACCTTGGTCTGTGAAGGGAGGGCTGGTGGATGACAAGGAAGACGCTGCCCTCCCAGGATGCTGACCTGTGGCCTGGTCAGCCACAGCCGTGCAGGGCTGGGCTGGGTTGTGGTGTGAGTTGGATGCTGAGTGCTGGTCTCCTGGTTCAGGTCCCAGAGGGACCCAGTTCTCAGTCAGGATGCCCTCATGTCAGACGCTGCCTCCATCCCCTCCAGGGACTCTCCATCTGACCACAGCTTGTGGGGCTCAGTGTAGGCGGGGCCAGGAAGGGATTCCCAGGGATGTGGGAACAAATGCTGCCCTCAGCCCTTTTCCTGAGACCAGAGCAGGTGAGGGCAGGGGAGAGAGGCTTGGCCCTGGGAGCTGTGTTGATGGAAAGACTCCTGGGTGCATAGTCAGCTCAGGGAAAAGGTCGGAATGTGAGGGATGGGCCAAGAGTCAGAAGGCATCCTCGAAGGACTGCCTCCTTCTGGGCCTGTTCCTGGTTGGGGTAGGGCCAGTGGGAACCGTGATTAGTGTTCAGGCTCAGCCCCATTTGGTACAGGACCAGTAGGAGCTGCCAGCTGCATCCTGGCCTGGTCTCCGGTCAATATAGGGCCAGTAGGACCTGTGTGCTGGGTCCTGGGCCGGTCCCCGATTGTCATAGGGCCAATAGAAGCTGTGAGTGTTGTCCTGGGCCTATCCCTGGGTGGCAGAGGGCCGCTAGGAGCTGGGAGCAGCATCCTGGGCTCTCTGTGTTTTGTGAGCAGCACAGCAGTGTTCTGTGCCATCCCGCGTCTGTGTCGGGGGGCCAGGGGTGGGGGGGGGGGATGAGCGACATCCCTGGCCGTTCCCAGGTCCATAGGGAGCTGTGGGGTGGCACTGAGCAGGGTTCTGGACCCCTGGACCTTCCCTGATCTGTAAAGGACCAGTAGCAACTGTGTCCTTAGTTATGCCGCCTGAATATGTGGCCTTGGGCAAGACAAGCCTCTCTTTCTAGGCCTCAGTTTCCCTATTTGTAAAATATTTTCTCTGTATCTCTCCAGGCAGTTGAGAGGGAGGCTCCAAAGTAGAAGCTGTTTCTAGCGACCTCAGTGGATGGGTCACAGACCCCGCAGGTCAGAATCTTTAGAGTCTGAAGCTCTTTGAGAGGCTGAGAAATTTTGGAGTCTCCACCATGCTCCTGCTATCCTTGTCCCCGTTGTGCTAGGAACCCTTCTAGTCTTGGATATCCTGTTTCCAGGCCTTGTGATCCTTCTCTGGGGCGGGGAAGCAGATATGCCCTGAAACTGCCATTTTGTAAAGGGGGAATTAAGTGCCAAGGAGCCATGCTTATGTGGCCACTGCCTCACGGTCACATGGCCAGGCTGGGGTGGCCCAAATCAAGCCCTGGCCTCTCTGCTCTGGGTCTCAGATGCTTAAGGTGGCACGGAGCAAGGCGTCTCCAAGCACTGTGGGGCTTTGCTGCTGTTTCTGGGCCTGTGGCGCCCCCTTGTGGTCACAGCGGCCTTTTCACCAGGTGGTTTCCAGGAGGTCCCTTGGCTATAGGAGCCCTTGGCCCCTGGGAAGCCAGGTGGTCCCTCCTCTGAGAGATGGAGGGACCACGCACCCTGTCGTGGGCATAGTGAGCCCTCTGTCTCTGGAGCAGCTGTCATGGTGGTTAAGAAACTGAGGTCTGTGTCCAATAGGCTTGAGATTTGCCCCATGTACAGACCGGGTCAGCCCCTCAGCTTGCCTCTGCCCTCGTGCTTATTCATACCTCTGCACTGGCCATTCCCTGTGTGGGGAACACCCTGCCACCTAACCTTGCTCACTAGATCAAATCGAAAGCCTTTGCTCAGATGTCACTGCACAGAGAGGCATCGCTCCTCTGGCAACTGTAATGAGCTGTTTTCTGGGTTTTTTCAAATTAACTTTTTAAAAAAAATTTATTTTTGGTTGCGTTGGGTCTTCGTTGCTGTGCGCGGGCTTTCTCTGGTTGCAGCGAGTGGGGGCTACTCTTCGTTGTGCGCGGGCCTCTCATTGTGGTGGCTTCTCTCATTGCGGAGCATGGGCTCTAGGTGTGCGGGCTTCAGTAGTTGTGGCACGCAGGCTCAGTAGTTGTGGCACACGGGCTTAGTTGCTCCGTGGCCTGTGGGATCTTCCCGGACCAGGGATCGAACCCATGTCCCCTGCATTGGCAGGCGGATTCTTAACCACTGTGCCACCAGGGAAGTCCTAATGGGCTGTTTTATCCCTGTCACACGTTGCAGCCTTTAGCACAGTGTATCTGCGTGTAAGCTTATTGTTTGTCTGGACTCTAAGCTTGAGGAGTGCAGGGATTTTTGTGTTTCTGTTTCCCTGCTTCTCCACCAAGATGTCCCAAGCACCTAGAAGTGGCTCATAGTAGGTCCTAAACTATTCATCACATGAATGCATGTCGTCTGAGGACCTAGTGCGTGCCCAGCCGTGTCTTTCGGGACAACAGAGGCAGGAACCAAGCGCGTGGGTGCTGAGCCCGTGCTGGGACTCTGGCAGTGGAGCCGTGCCCATGCCTGTTAGGCTATCCCTGCTTCTTCCTCCTCCTGGGTCTGGGCCGCGTGAACCCTCAGAGATCTGCCAGTGCTGTTTTTTGGCTGCGCCGTGCGGCTTGCAGCATCTTAGTTCCCTGACCAGGGATTGAACCCGGGCCCCTGGCAGTGAAAGTGTGGAGTCCTAACCACTGGGCCGCCAGGGAAGTGCCTGTCAGCGCTGTTATTGAATAACACACCACGCCCCCTAGGCCCCCCTAGCTCTGCCTGGAACCATGGGTGAGGCCCGCAGGGACAGCACCAGCAGCCTGCAGCGCAAGAAGCCGCCGTGGCTGAAGCTGGATATCCCGGCCGTGGTGCCCCCGGCAGCAGAGGAGTCCAGCTTCCTGCAGGTAGGCCCTGGCCAGCGGGGGCTGCAGGTGCAGCCCATCCAGCCGCCTCACTGGGTCCCCGTTGCCCAGCCCCTGAGACGCCAGGCGTTCCTGCGGAGCGTGAGCATGCCGGCCGAGCCCGCCCGCGTTCCCTCACCCCACCAGGAGCCCCGGCGGCTGGGGCTGCAGCGCCAGATGTCCATCACACAGACCATCCGCAGGTACTTCGCTGTCCTGGCTGCTCTGCGGCGGGCTGGGGGCTGGGCCGGTGGGACAGAGGCAGGCATACAGGGTCCCCTTCGGGCACTGGGGCTGGGAGTGGGGCAAGGGCTTTCTCCTCCATCCCGTCCCCACATCACCCTGTCCTCCTCCTGCTGTGGGGACTGACTGCTGTCACCTACTGCCTTTCTCTGCCCCCCTGCCCAGCGCTTGCTCTCTCCTCTCTCTCTCCCCACCCCCCCACCCAATGCTCTGGTCCCCCCCGAACAGCCGACAGGTGCGCTTTGGGCGTGTCCACACTCTGCCCCTGTTGGGCCCCCCTGCTGCCCGCAGGGCCCTCACACAGCGCTCGTCTCTCTCTCGGTCCCTGCTCAGGTACCTTGGGCAGGGCATGAGTGTGTTGGCGTCAGCTGGTGTGTGCATGGCTTGTGACCTCCCGGGAGCTGCCAGCGTGGTTGGTGTCCCCCGGGGCTCCTGACGGCAGGTGCTGGCAGTGTTTTTGCGTGCGCGTCCAAGGACTGTGGGCAGCCTGCCTGGGTGTGTGGCGCCCACTGCCTGAGTTCTGTGGTGTCCAAGGTCAAGCTGCTGCCCAGGGCCACGCTTTCTCTGGCTGAGCTAAGGGCTGAACTCTGACCTCTGTCTCCAGACTCAGTGTCTCCCGACAAATACCCGTCTCAGGGATGGCGTGAGGGCCTGTGTGAAATACTCACCTATTTCACCAAGGCCTGCCATCTCTGGTGCTGGTGGCAGTTTGGAGCTGGCTAATTGTTTAGAGGGTGGCCAGGGCCGAAACCCACTTATCCTCTTAATCAGACCCAGCCCACCTGGACCCCAGACCCTGGAGTGTCCGGAGGCCTGGGGCGGGCATGCTGCCCAGGTGGAGTGCCTCTGAGGCCCCTGCTGGGGAGAGGGGACAGCTGGCCTCCCCTTGCTGAGTCCCTCCCCTGGCAGGGGCACTGCTGACTGGTTTGGAGTGAGCAAGGATAGTGACAGCACCCAGAAGTGGCAGCGCAAGAGCATCCGTCACTGCAGCCAGCGCTACGGGAAGCTGAAGCCCCAGGTCATCCGGGAGCTAGACCTGCCCAGCCAGGACAATGTGTCGCTGACCAGCACTGAGACGCCCCCTCCTCTGTACGTGGGGCCATGCCAGCTGGGCATGCAGAAGGTATGCTCTCCCGCTGCTGCCTCCCACAGTTCCCTCGCTCTGCTGCCCTGAGCTGGGGCTGGGGACACAGCCAGTCTAAGCACAGGAGGTTGCTTGGAGCTCACGGTCTGGGAGGGTGGTCGATGGTCCCGTAAAGGCACCTAAGATACTCTCTGGGAAGGGGGGCTTGGGGGAGAGGACAGGGTCCTGGGATTGTACCACATGCCAGCCTATGCGTGGGAGAGCATCCCAGGATGAACAGCAGCGTAAAGGAAATACAGGCGGAGAACGGGACCCCTCTGGTGCAGTGGGGTGGGGTGGTACCCACTCAGCTGTCCAGGGACCCACTGGGGAGTGGGACGAGCAGCAGCTGTGTTCTCCACGGTGGGGTCTGGGGTGGGGAAGAAGCCCCCTTGGCGATGACCCAGCCCCCGACTCCTGCATCTCCTCCCCTCCTCCAGATCATAGATCCCCTGGCCCGGGGCCGGGCCTTCCGCTTGGCGGATGATGCCGCCGACGGCCTGAGTGCCCCGCACACGCCAGTCACGCCGGGTGCCGCCTCCCTCTGCTCCTTCTCCAGCTCCCGTTCGGGTTTCAACCGGCTCCCGCGGCGGCGCAAGCGCGAGTCGGTGGCCAAGATGAGCTTCCGGGCAGCCGCTGCGCTGGTGAAGGTGGGTGCAGGGGCCGGGGTGGGGGCAGGGGCTGAGCCAGCACCACGCTGCGTCCTCACCCCCTCGCTGGCAGGGCCGCTCGGTTAGGGATGGCACACTGCGCCGGCTCCAGCGCCGAAGCTTCACTCCTGCCAGCTTCCTGGAGGAGGACACGGCTGACTTCCCCGACGAGCTGGACACATCCTTCTTTGCCCGGGTAAGAGCCTGGCACCATCACCCATGACCCCGGTGCCTATGCTTCCCACGCTGACCGTGCGTGTTTGCTCAGGAAGGTGTCCTCCACGAGGAGCTGTCCACGTACCCAGATGAGGTGTTCGAGTCCCCATCGGAGGCAGCGCTCAAGGACTGGGAGAGGGCCCCGGAGCAGGCGGACCTCACGGGTGGGGCCCTGGCCCGCAGCGAGCTGGAGCGCAGCCACCTGATGTTGTGAGTGCCTCCCGGCGCGCTCCGAGGGGGCCGGGGGGCAGGTCCTGCGGCTCTCAGGAGCAGCTGGCCCCAAAGGCACGACCCTAGAGGGCCCCGGGAGGGGGTCATCTTGTGGACTGGGAACCCAGCTTGGCAACTGTGTTTGGGGAACCCAGGGGTGGGCACCATTCGAGTCTGGGCTGCCCACGCCTGGAACAGGATCACAGTCCCAGAGCCCACAGGCTGGAGAGAATCTTGGGGGAAGGAGGAGGTGACGTAGTTAACACTCGCAGATTAGCAGGGACCCTCCTGTAGGTCCGAACCCACCTCCCTGCCATGCCAGGAGTGGCTGGGGATCACGCTTTTACTGGTAAGGAGGGGGCTGACATTAGCCTGCCACACAGTGTCTTCACCGCTAGTTGGGAGCAGGACAGACAAGGAGGGTCGCCCGTGTTCGCCCGTGTCCCGCCGGGGATGGACTGCGGCAGGTGGGAGGTCTGGGGCTGGGAGTGATGGCACCCCTTCCCTCAGGCCCCTGGAACGTGGCTGGCGCAAGCAGAAGGAGGGCGGTGCAGCGGCCCCGCAGCCCAAGGTGCGGCTGCGGCAGGAGGTGGTGAGCGCCGCGGGTCAGCGGCGGGGCCAGCGCATCGCGATGCCGGTGCGCAAGTTCTTCGCCAGGGAGAAGCGGCCATATGGGCTGGGCATGGTGGGCCGGCTAACCAACCGCACTTACCGCAAGCGAATCGACAGCTATGTCAAACGCCAGATTGAGGACATGGACGACCACAGGTAGGCGTGGAGGGGATGCGGCTTCGGGAAGGCAAGGCTCCAGGTGGGCGTGGGGGCTCCGGGTTGGGGATGCCGCCTCTGCTGACGCTTTGCCCCGCAGGCCCTTCTTCACCTACTGGCTCACCTTTGTGCACTCGCTCGTCACCATTCTAGCCGTGTGCATCTATGGCGTGGCGCCCGTAGGCTTCTCACAGCACGAGACCGTAGACTCGGTGAGCCTCGGCGCCCTCCCTGGCGAACCCTGGGCTCTGGGCTCCCTCCCACCCATTCTCCTCCCACCCGAGGAGAGGGCTCAGCTGAGATCCGTCTGATCTTTCTCCCCAACCTCCCAGGTGCTGCGCAACCGAGGGGTCTATGAGAATGTCAAGTATGTTCAGCAGGAGAACTTCTGGATCGGGCCCAGCTCGGTGAGGGCGGGGCCTGGTGGGGGCGGGGCCCCTGGGCTGGCGGAGGGCCCGGCCGCAGCTGCACATCCTCTTCCCCACAGGAGGCTCTCATTCACCTGGGTGCCAAGTTCTCGCCCTGCATGCGCCAGGATCCGCAGGTGCATAGTTTCATCCACGCTGCGCGCGAGCGTGAGAAGCACTCGGCCTGCTGTGTGCGTAACGACCGGTCTGGCTGCGTGCAGACCTCGGAAGAGGAGTGCTCGGTGAGTGCCCGCCCGCAGCTCAGCTCGCACCCTTGTCTGCACCTTGTGTTTGTGGTTGTCTTGGGACTTCAGATAGAGCCGGTTGGTTATCCTAAACCCCTAGTTCTCAGCACATTATGCCGTCCGTCTGTGCCAGGCCCCTTGCATCACATTCTTTCCTTTTTATCCCACACCTCCTCCATCTCCTGCTGCTCACCCTGTAGACCCTGTGTCCTTAATTTTTTTTTTTTTTTTTTTTATGGCCGCGCTGCAAGGCTTGTGGGATCCTAGTTCCCCGACCAGGGATCGAACCCAGGCCTGGCATTGAAAGCGCCAAGTCCTAACCACTGGACCGCCAGGGAATTACACATGTGTCCTTAATTTGGGTGTGCTCTTCCCACACGTGTCCATCTTGTTTTTGTGCACGTGTCTTAAGTTTCTATAAATGGCATTGCCTTTTCCCACTAAATTAAAAAAAAATCTTTTTTTGAATATTTATTTATTTGGCTGCATCGGGTCTTATTTGCGGCAGGCGGGATCTTTGTTGCGGCGAGTGGGCTTCTCTCTAGTTGTGGAATGTGGGTTTTTTCTCTTCTCCAGTTGTGGTGCGCGGGCTCCAGAGTGCATGGGCTCTGGAGTTTATGGCACGTGGGCTCTCTCATTGAGGAGCACGAGCTCAGTAGTTATGGCGCGAGGGCTCAGTTGCCCTGCGGCATGTGGGATCCCAGTTCCCCGACCAGAGATCGAACCCGTGTCCCCTGCATTGGAAGGCGGATTCATTACCACTGGACCACCAGGGAAGTCCCTGAATTTTAAAAACGTTATCCAAGTTTTTATCATCTTATGTGGAGGTGCCATAGTTTGTACCAGTTCTCTGATTTTGGACACTGGTGGTTTCTATTTTTAAGCTAATAGGAACTATGCTGTTGAATTCCTTATAACCATCTCCCAACATGCGAGCAATTTCCAGAGTGTAAGTTCAGAGCGGTGGGGGTGTAGAACCAGAGGGAGGAGCTCAGAATCAGTGCTTCTGATTCCCGCCATCTGGAAACTGCACCGGGACAGGGTGGGCTCTGACCAGGGCTGAGCCCGTGTCCTCCCACAGTCCACGCTGGCAGTGTGGGTGAAGTGGCCCTTCCATCCCAGCGCCCCAGACCTTGCTGGCCACAAGAGGCAGTTTGGCTCTGTCTGCCACCAGGACCCCAGGTGAGTCCTGCTGGCCCCTCCCTTACCTTCCTTTGTCCACGTCTCCCTTGGGAGTGCGGGTGGAGAGAGGTATAATAGCTCTCCTTGTTGTCCAGTCGGGCAGGAGGGGGCTAAGCCAAGGGCACAAAGCAAGGACTGACCACATCCTGGGCTCGTGCAGGGTGTGTGATGAGCCTTCCTCCGAGGACCCTCATGAGTGGCCAGATGACATCACCAAGTGGCCGGTGAGCCGGGGTGGAGGGGTTGTTTGGGAGTCGCCCTTATCGTGTGGGGGAGGCATCTACACCTCATCCATCAGTGATGCCAGAGGTCCCCATTGTGGGACCACCCTGTGCTTCCAGATGCTCGGCCCTGGCTGTTAGCCAGCCTGTCCGTCCACCACAGCCGACCTCTCTGAGCAGAACCCCCACGTGGAGCCTTGGGAGGTCAAATGACATTATTCCAATTTGATAGATGGTCAAACTGAGGCTTAGGGTGTAGAACCTGCTTGAAGTCAAGGGAAGCCTATTTCCCACCCTAGGAGCCTGTCCATCTTTGCCCCAACCAAGCATAGCGTGGGGCCCAAGGTTAGGGGAGACCCTGACCCAACTCACCCCCGTTTGTGACACAGATCTGCACCAAAAACAGCGCTGGGAACCACACCAACCACCCGCACATGGACTGTGTCATCACGGGCCGGCCCTGCTGCATTGGCACCAAGGGCAGGTAGGGCTGCCTGTGTGGGCATGTGCAGCTGGTCCTGGGCACAAAGTGTTGCCCTGGGGTTGTGCCCTCCTCCCCTCCCCAGTCCCAAAATAACCCAAGATACCAAGGGGCGTGGGGTGAGGAAGGGGCTGGACCTATCCAGGGCCAACAAAGGTGGGCAAGTGGGGCCGAAACCTGGGCCTGGAAGCCCTCCCAACCCTGGCCTGACCTTCCAGGTGTGAGATCACCTCCCGGGAGTACTGTGACTTCATGAGGGGCTACTTCCACGAGGAGGCCACACTCTGCTCTCAGGTAGGCCTCCGGGGTGAGGGTCCCTCCCCGTCCCCGCAGCCACGGCGGGTGCTGACAGGCCACTCTGCACAGGTGCACTGCATGGACGACGTGTGTGGGCTCTTGCCCTTCCTCAACCCCGAGGTGCCCGACCAGTTCTACCGCCTGTGGCTGTCCCTATTCTTGCACGCTGGGCAAGTGACACCATGTGGGCTGAGCGGGGTTGGGTGGAGTGGGTGGTCCCAGGGACCCCAGGAGTGGCTGGTGAGCCTTCCCTGCTGAATGGCCCCCCTCCCCACAGGATCCTGCACTGCCTGGTGTCCGTCTGCTTCCAGATGACTGTCCTGCGGGACCTGGAGAAGCTGGCAGGCTGGCACCGCATAGCCATCATCTACCTGCTGAGTGGCGTCACTGGTAACCTGGCCAGTGCCATTTTCCTGCCATACCGGGCAGAGGTAAGGCTGCCCCCCAGGGTGGGGCCCTCCTACATGCACCTGCTGCCCAGCACGAACTGGTTCCAGCACAGAGTCGAGTTGCTACAGTGCCCCGCCCGGGAGCAGCTCCACTTGGCTCCTGTCCCGATTCGCTCTGGGCAGAGGGAGGTGGGACGGGGCGACCTGCTCAGGCCCACCAGCTCACGGGCACCCACACGCCCCCAGGTGGGCCCCGCCGGCTCGCAGTTTGGCATCCTGGCCTGCCTCTTCGTGGAGCTCTTCCAGAGCTGGCAGATCCTGGCACGGCCCTGGCGTGCCTTCTTCAAACTGCTGGCTGTGGTGCTCTTCCTCTTCACCTTCGGGCTGCTGCCCTGGATCGACAACTTCGCCCACATCTCGGGCTTCGTCAGCGGCCTCTTCCTCTCCTTTGCCTTCTTGCCCTACATCAGCTTTGGCAAGTTTGACCTGTACCGCAAGCGCTGCCAGATCATCATCTTTCAGGTGGTCTTCCTGGGCCTCCTGGCTGGCCTGGTGGTCCTCTTCTACTTCTACCCTGTGCGCTGTGAGTGGTGCGAGTTCCTCACCTGCATCCCCTTCACTGACAAGTTCTGTGAGAAGTACGAGCTGGACGCTCAGCTCCACTGAGCTGGCGGGGTGCTGGCGCCGTGTGCCCTGTGGGCTGGGGCCAGGCCTGAGGCTCGGGACTCCGCCTGCGAGCCCTGCTCCCCTTGCACAGACCCCTTGTGCCGTGTTCACTGCTGTTGAACCCCTCGTACTTCCGGGCATTTATCACAGTAGTTCCCGAGATTACCCTCTAACTAGCCTCTCGACGACCACCTCATGTGGCCAATAAATGGACCGGGAGCGTTTTAGCTGCCACTAACTTGACCAGAGCTGCCTCCTCCTTTCTGGGTTCTGGCTGGAGGCTGTGGAGGGAGGTCCTTCAGTGCCCAGGCCTCCCACTCACAAGTCCCCAAAACAGGGAACTCAGTGTCAGATGTACCTCCCAGGGAAGTCCTCAGCCAAGTGCACACACCCTGTCCCCGTTCTATAGGAGTGGTAGGCGACAAAGGGACAAGGACCTATGAATGCACAGTCACACTTCCCCACCCACACTGAGAGGCGCCCCACCCCAGCCCTCCCTGCCCAGCTGGCAGCTCCAATTCCAGCCCCGGGCCACCACCCTTTCCAGGAGCTGGTGAAGGCACTGCTGTAGGTGAGCCCTTAGGCTGAAGCGGGAGGCCCTGTCCATGGCTGGGCTCAGACACAGGCCTTTGTTTCCCCACAAGCAGAAACAGAGAGCCAGCCGCTCAGCTTTCACCTCCTCGCTGCAGAGATTACAGGGACAGGTGTGTATGGCTTGGGGAATGGGGTGGCCAAGGGCTCAGGTGCAGCGTTCAGACCATGTGACATGCCTGCACGTTCCCTGCCCTCGCCTCCTCACTGTGAGGGGCAGCGCCAGTCCCGCCTGCCCCCGTACAGTGGCTTGACTTTCCAAACTCAGAAGCAAATAGGTTTATTCTGTATACAGGGCCAGGCCCACAGCCCTGTGGGATCCACCATGGGATCGGGGTTCACGTTGAGAGTCCAGGCGGGTCCAGCTGGGGTTAGGCTATCTCAACACTCTTCTGGGAAAAGGGCCCAGTGGCCAAGGCTTCCTCCTCTCGGGGAAGAGCTCGGCCACCAGCACAGAGGGTTTTCCATGTCTGGAGATTCACTTTTGTCTCAGCTTTTTGAGGAAGGACACCTCATCCCGATTCCGGATACCATAACTGAGAAAGAAATAAAGGCACAGAGTGTCCGATCTACAGAAGGGCACATCTGTGACTCCTCACCTGAGGCTTGTGAGGGATAACAGAGACCAGGTGGGAAGAGCATGGTGTCTGGGAAGGTGAGGAGGTGGCAAGGGCCATGCACACTCTTAGTTCTCTCCTCTTGGCTCTATGCAGCCCTGAACCGCTGCTGGTGAGGAGCGGCAGGGCCCCTTCCACTGCTCCTCTGTCTTCCGTCCTCCTGGCAGGGAGGCCTCCAGGGGGCTCCTTGCAGGAGGGCCTCAGTCCAAACAGGGACTCTCCTGGTCTCACACATTCCCTCCTTCCCTTACGAGCCTCTGGAGAGGACCCCAGCCCTATGGCAGGGCATGGGGAATCAGAGGGCCACAGACCAGATACTTCCCTGCAGCTCAAGGCATAGCCTGAACTTACTCTCGGAGCTTCTTCTGGTCTTCTGCGAGCTTCTCTCCTGCAGAAGTCAGGTGGTACGTCCTCCACACATAGGACCTGCAAGATGGGAATTCAGTCAACCACGAGCAGGGTGAGCAGGGCAGCTGGGATGCAGCTGTGCATAAGGAGGGCTCAAGGCGCTCAGCTCTGCGGGGCCTGAGGCCGCCAGCCTCCTCCCTGGGCTCTTTCCCTGTACCTTGTGTGTACCAGGCCTGAGGCAGGTTCAAGGACGCACTGCTCTCAAAGGGATGCATGGGGTGGCTGGGGGCCAAACCCACGTTGCTAATGAAACGGGTGGCTGTACCAAGACACAGTTAATGGGACACTTGATCCCGAAGGAGACTGAGAGCTGAGAGCACCCAGGCGAGGAGCTGGCAGCTGCACCATCTGTAACCAGGGAAACCACCTCTGGACACACCGGAAGTGCCCTAAGGTATCCTCACGTGAAGATACCCAGCTGCCTGGGTGGGGTGATGTCAGTGAAGAGCAGCTGAGGCAGGGCTCGCGGCACAGAAGCACCTGCCCTGGCTGAGGCTCGGGACAGGGAGCTCGCTGCTCCAGGCCGCACTCTGGAGCAGAGTCCAAGTGATGAAACGGCTCACGTCCAGCAAGTGCTCCTGTGAAGTCCAGCTCCTAGGAAGGGCTGCAAGGAGGAGCTGTGGCTGCACTCACCAGCTGATGTGCTGAATGCCCCCTTCGCGCTCCTGCCTGAGCTGCACGTATCTCTGGATGGCCTTCTTCAGGTCCAGGACCGTGGCGTTCTGGACTACAACCACAGCTGCACAAATGGGAGAAGATCCGTGGTGGGAGTCCACAGCCACAGCCTCAGATGGCAGGAGAGGAACCCAGAAGCTTCTTCCTGAGGCTCAAGGCTGGGCAGGGGGAGCTTGTGGCTGCCCCAACACCCCTGGGCATGGCCCTGAGTTTCCACTGACCAGCCCTGCTAACATCTTCTCCCGTGAAGGTTCAGACCGCACGGCCTGACGGGGAGGGCAGCACTTACGCATAACTTCTCCATCCATCTTGCACACTCGGACTGTCATTGCTTGGCCGTATTCTAGTGCTATTTGGGAATTGACCTCTTCCAAAGTAACCTAGAAAAGACCAAGGCTGGAGATGGGAGCTCTTTTCACCACCCCAAACAACAAAGAAAAACAGCTGATAGTCTTCAAAAAGTGGTGCCACATTTTTGGGAGATTCTTGCATATATGTTAGGATTTCCCGGTTTTTCAGCACTTTAATCTCATGTCTCATCCACATTTTCTATGAAGTGTATAGACGCTCAGGAGAAACAGGCAAGGAGAATGAATCGCCTTGAGGAACAACCCCTGGCTCCTCTGGGCCAGGTGCTGGGTGGGAGGAGGAACACTGGGCCCCACTGTCCAGCCTGAGAGCCCCTGATCATCAGGATCCAGGGCCTCAGGCAAGGCTGGGGCACCAAAAAACGGTAAAGATAAACATGTCAATACAACCGTTAACACAACAGAAGTTAATTTAAAAATTCCACGATGGGCAAAATAACAAAGATTTTAAAACAAGACAGTGCCAAAACTTACTGAAGATTGAAGAGAAAGGAAAAACCGGTAACAGTGATCTTTTATTGGAACATGATATTATTTTGTTTGCCGTAGGCTTTTGTAAACCAACTTTGAGTTTTAAAAACACTGGTGAAAAGTCATGTGTGCTAACTAGTGGGGGTTTTTGGCGCCCCTTTAAATTCCGCGCCAGAGGCCACAGCCTCGCTCGCCCCCAGGCCGGGCCGGAGCCTAGACCCTCGTTTACGCCCGGAGACGCCTTCCCAAGGCCTCTGGCCGCAGCCCCCATCGACACTCCGGGGTCCGTCCGCGCCCCGACGGCCCCCGGCCCGCGCGCACCTGGATCGGAAGGTCGCAGAGCAGCGGGTCCTGTACCACCATGGCCAGACCCTCCTGGAACACGTCCACCGCCTCGGAGTGCGGCAGCGCCTCCTCCTCGTCCTCCTCGTCCTCCTGCGGCTCCCGCCGCGCCGCGGCCCCCGCCTCCTCCAGGCTGCCTAGCCTCCCGAGGGCTCCGCCCGCACGGTCGCTCCGCGCGACCGTGGTGCGGCGCGCACGCGCGGGGACCGCAACCACAGCCTCTCCTTCGGGGCGTCGAGGGGCGGGGCTACCTCGAGGACCAATGAGAAGTGAGTTACTGGGAGCCGGCCTGCCGCAGTGCTCCCTGGGAGCGCGAAGTCGGCGTGACTATTGGTGGCCTGGTTGGGGCGGGGAGGCGGCCGGGACCAATGGGAGTTCGGAGCGTCGGAGCGCCGGCGCCGAACGGCCGCGAGAGCTGCCGGGAGACCCGGGCTAGTCGCCGCGATGCTGCTTTTCTGCCCGGGCTGCGGGAACGGGCTGATCGTGGAGGAGGGGCAGCGCTGCCACCGCTTCGCCTGCAACACCTGCCCCTACGTGCACAACGTCACCCGCAAGGTGGGCCCCGGCCGGCCGCGCGGCGCGCACAGCGCGGAGGCCGACCCTAACCTTCCCCGCGCATCCTCTTCTCGGATTTCGGGTCCAGTGGGCCTTCTGCCCGCGACGCCAGCCTCTCGGAGGCGCTCCCGCCCGGCACGGGCACTACTCCCGTAGCCTGTGCACGACTTTTCCGCCCGGGTCGCTCTTGTCCCTAGGTACTCATGTCAGTCGTTGCTCGTGTCTTTGCTTAAAGGATTATTTAAAATTGCAGCCTCTTTCTAAATTTTATGTTCCTTCCCATAATTTTATTTTTTCCGTAAGACTCATTTGCCTTCCAATACGCCTTGCAATTTACTAATGCGATTTGTTTATTAATACTAGGGCATAAGCTGTAGGAGGGCAGGGATTTTTCAGTTTTGTTCCCTCTTATGTTCTAGTCTGAACAACTGGAATGTATTGGATATTCATTACGTGAGTGATGCACACTTTATTATAACTTGTTACTCTCCCTCGGTAATGCATCTTTCCTTTTTAGAACACCTTTAATTTTTAGAAGTAGAGCACGTTGGTACTACCTCATTCTTAATGTTTGTATAGTATTCCACCGTATAGCTGTGTTGTGGGAGTTTAGAGTCTGAAACTATGCAAAGGGTGACGTTTCAAGGACGTCTGGTAAAACTTGGAAAACAGAAAACTCTCTGCCTGAGGAGAGTGGCTGGACTCCTTTTTGGCTTCAGTTGTATTTGGTTCTCTTATCTTGGATTACCAAGTACCTTAGAGGTGTGGGAAAAGAAGAGGGTCACACCTAAGCTATTTTTTTCCTCCTGCTCTGTTGCTTCATCCAATCCTTGCAGAGGTCTTCTCACTTCTTTTGGGGACATCCCAATCGCGGATCCTCTAAATTCTGACGGAGCATCCTGCTCTGTGACAGCAGGAACTCTGCTTTCATTTAGTATTCCTCCAGTCTGTGTTGAAGGAAGGAAGCGAAGGCTGGGGAGACACTTGAGGGCGGTATGGTTTGGTGACCCAGGTTTGTACCGTTCACTTACTTGTAGAGTCTGAAGACCTGCTGTTGCTTATTAGGTAACAAATCGGAAGTATCCAAAGCTGAAAGAAGTGGATGATGTGCTCGGTGGAGCAGCTGCGTGGGAGAATGTTGACTCTACTGCAGGTGAGAGGGAAAACCTTTTCTGTTCCAGAGCTGTGGGTAAGGATGAGGCTGCTGGCTGTGCCACTCTGCGGCAGAGTCTGTGATGTACTTGTGTGAAATGGGCTTCTAAAACTAGAAAGTGTTTTCTTCTCTTATAATGTATTTGTTACGCAAACAATATTGGCACAAGCTTTGGAGTCCTTCAGACCTGAGTTAGAGTCTCAGGGGGTCCTTGATTTGTCTGGGCTAATCCATAGTCGTAGATTGTGAGAGCACAAATGAGTGTTTGGCATATAGCAGGCACTTAGCAGGTGTGATTGGAGTAATAAAAAACCAGTTTAAGGATTTTGTTCTCATACAGATTTCTAAAAGTTAATGATACAGAGTATTAAACTGCACTAAACATTCAGTAAAATAAATATTTATTCCAAGTCTTCATTCATTTCTGGTAGAGATAGATGTGACCAAAGAAGGAAGGAGAGCCCTAGACATTACCTGTATTGAGAGGAGGAAGGGCTAGCGCATGATCACTGCTGTCTTTTTCCCCCCGGAGAACATCCAGATCTGCTATGTTAAAAATCCAGCACTGGCAGAATTTGTCGTTAGGAGATGAATTACGTACCAAAATGGTGTTTGAGAGTGTTTGAAGGCATTTCCATCAAAAGCAAGGTTCTCAAATTGAAATCTCAGTGAAAGTAAATACGTGCCTTGGGACACTTTGAAAAGGCGTGGGATGTATGTTGAGATCTTGATAAGAACAGCCTGGACAACTTCTGCCAAGACGGATCTCTAAATTCACGGGGAAGTGGATTGGTCGTGCGTTGGGATTTCCTTTGGGAAGATGAGAGGACCTGTCCATTACCAGGTGGTGGAGATGCACTTTTTAGGGGAATCTGCAGGGCATGGACCCTGTAATGCACACGGCAGCCGTGTCACCTTTCACGTGGTGTTTCTAGCCAGTCTTCAGCCAGACTTGAAGAAGAGGGACCCAGGGAGAGGAGGACTGTTTCCAAGATCACAGGTCTCATTCCCTCAGTGTGAGAGCGCAGTGGGAATGATAACGCTGTTGGTAACCTTAAATCGTGGTGCAGGACACCCTGGGCAAGGGATTCCAGATGAGCTGTCTTTCGCGTAACACCTACTTCTAACAAGTGTGTTGGTCACAAGCATCATTTTTTTAAGTAAACGTGGGTCACTTGTTTGTTTTTTCTCATTGCCAGAGCCGTGTCCCAAATGCGAACACCCTCGTGCCTATTTCATGCAGCTTCAGACCCGCTCTGCAGACGAGCCCATGACCACCTTCTACAAGTGCTGCAATGCTCAGTGTGGACATCGCTGGCGGGACTAGGGCCAGGCTGGCCCAGCTGTGTCAACGTCTGCTTACCGTATTCCCCAGGGTGAATTCCCAGCTGCGAGTGTGAACTCTGTGTCCTGAGGGTCTTGGCTGGTGTGGTGGAAAGCAAACCCATTTAGGGTGGCTGGCCAGGGGCTGAGGAGATGTAGCCCACCTCCCAGTCAGTGGATTAACTCATTAATGTCCAGGAGGCTGTGTGTGTGGATAGGAGTATCCATAACTAAGTGCATCCTGTTTAAGGTCCTGTTCTGCATCTTTTACATTTATTGGGCAGTTGACATTCTCTCACCATCAGCCGACACTCTTAAATATTTACATTGTTTGCACAACTAATAAAGTAAAACTTAGTAGTTTAGTACATTAGGTGTCCCTCAGTATTTAACTGTTAATTGCAAACTTATTTAATCAAAATTTATTCTGAATATTTAATTAAAGTTAAAAGTCTAATATCACCTTCTCGGTGTTTTAAATGCCTGAAGAAGTAGACATCAAACCCCAAAACAGGATTCCAAAACTGACTACTATACTTAGGGCCAAACTAGTTACAAAATTGTGAATAACATGGATTTCTATTTCTTTATGATTTGTATTCTTTTTTCCTAGGATTGCAATAAACTTAATAGGTAGTATGTTTTTTTTTTTTACACTTTATACTTTCTGTGTCCATCTGTCTACTCTAAAGAGAAAAAGGACACCCTGGGCTAGCAGGGGACAGGATCTTGGTTATTGATGGATTGGTTTCTTGCTCAGACTTAATTGCTTTTTCAGATCTCTCTCTTTTTTTAGTTTATTGAAATATAGTTGACTTACCACGCTGTGTTAATTTCTGGTGTACAGCAAAGTGATTCAGTTATACGTACATGTATTCTTTTTCACATTCTTTTCCATTATGGTTTATTACAGGATATTGAATATAGTTCCCTGTATCTCTTCTCTTCATAATGAAGTCTCACTTATGGAATGATGGGACTTAAATTTATGCCTTTGATACAGATTTTTACTTTTTTGAAACTTGGTATCTTTCCAAGAAACTATTAATCTGTATCGTTCATGTGATGGTTGACCAGGTCCTGAGCTCACTGTGTCCAATTTTTTCTGTTTCAGAGCAGTTTGTGCTGGATTTGCAAATGTGGTTTTATCCTGTGGCTGTTATCTTCAGTGTCTTCTTTCTGTGCCGTTAGTTAGTTACATTTCCTCAGATACCTATTCTCATTTTGGGTTGTTGTTGGAGGCAGGGTAGGGTGGATCAGTGGCGAAGGTCGCGCCCTCTGAAGTCAGCCTGCCTGCCTGTCAAGTCCGTTTCCTCCTGTGTAAAATGGAGATAATAATAGTCTATTTCAGGGGTTTACAACTTTTCCTGTAAAGTGCCAGATAGTAAGTATTTTGGGTTTTGTGGGTCAAGAGTCAAAATCTAGGAGAACACAAGAAAACAAAGTCTTATAAAGAAATTCAAAATATAATCCTACAATATTTTGTAATGCAAGTCCACTGATGAAAGGAATGGATACCATTTTGCATAATTGAGGTTCAGAGTTAGTGTTCCTTGTCATCAGCGTTGCAAACGTGCATCTCATACTGGTTCAGGCCATGAGAGCAGAGGAAGTTCACTGTTGACATTGCTGATGGATTCAGTAGATGCAGTGTGGTGAGGGATGCAGATGTTTTCCTCAGCATATTTGCAGGTAAATAATGCAGTGCAGACTCACAGGCCATGAGCACTTTCTCTCTTTTTTTTTTTTTTTAAATTAATTTATTTCTGGCTGTGTTGCGTTGCTGCGCACAGGCTTTCTCTAGTTGCAGCGAGCGGGGGCTACTCTTCGTTGCGGTGCTCGGGCTTCTCATTGCAGTGGCTTCTCTTGTTGCAGAGCACGGGCTCTAGTCGCGCGGGCTTCAGTAGTTGTGGCTCCCAGGCTCTAGAGTGCAGGCTCAGTAGCTGTGGCTCACAGGTTTAGTTGCTTCGCGGCATGTGGGATCTTCCCGGACCAGGGCTTAAACCCGTGTCCTCTGCATTGGCAGGCGGATTCTTAACCACTGCACCACCAGGGAAGTCCAGGAATTCTGTTTTGTGTTGAGACTCTTGCCAGTGACGAGTGCTCGGTCTGGCAACGTCAACCGTTGCAGTATCGTTGCGTGATAAACACTGCTCTGCGATCCAGTTTGCTGACAGGATAATCTGCACTGCCCTGTGCCTTAAAAACATGACGTTCAGTGCCCACTTTTCTTATTTTGACATGCTGGGTGTGCACTCATAGTAAGCAAAAAAAAAAAAGAAAATGGATACAACCGTATGGTGGCCCTTGAAACGCTGTTAAGGTCACTGCTGAGTTGTGAGCCGGCAGAGCAAGGGCTGGAAGCCCTGTCACCAGTACTTCGCTGTCAGTGCATGAGAGCAGCTGCAGACAACATGAGTGGGTGGTGTGGCTGTCTTCCAGTGAAGCTGGATGCTGACATCTGAATTTCATAGTAGTTCCACATGTCGTATAATTCTTTAAGCTTTTTCCCCCCAACCATTTAAAAATGTATAAACTCTTTTAATTAATTAATTAATTAATTTCTGAGGTGCGGCTTGCAGGGTCTCATTTCCCCGACCAGGGATTGGGACTTTATTTATTTTTCATTTTTTTAAGATTTTTTTGATGTGGACCATTTTTTTTTTTTTTAATAAATTTATTTTTTGGGTCTTCTTTGCTGCGCACGGGCTTTCTTTAGTTGCAGCAAGCAGGGGCTACTCTTCATTGCAGTGCGTGGGCTTCTCATTGCGGTGGCTTCTCTTGTTGTGGAGCGTGGGCTTCAGTAGTTGTGGCTCCCAGGCTCTAGAGTGCAGGCTCAGTAGTTGTGGCGCACGGGCTTAGTTACTCTGGGGCATGTGGGATCTTCCTGGACCAGGGCTCAAACCCGTGTCCCCTGCCTTGGCAGGCGGATTCTTAACCACTGTGCTACCAGGAAAGCCCAATGTGGACCATTTTTAAAGTCTTTATTGAATTTGTTACAATATTACTTCTGTTTTATGTTTTGGTTTTTTGGCCGCAAGGCATGTGGGATCTTAGCTCCCCGACCAGGGATCGAACCTGTACCTCCTGCATTGGAAGACGAAGTCTTAACCATTGGACTGCCAGGGAAGTCTCCCACAAGGGATTGAACCTGGGCCCACGGCAGTGAAAGCCTTAACCACTGGACTGCCCACAGATTCCTAACCACTGGACTGCCAGGGAATTCTCCGTATAAACTATTTTTAGCTCACAGGTTTTTTTGAAAGGGTGGGGTGGATTTGGCCTGTGGGCTGTAGTTTGCTAACCTCTGGTCTACCTCATAGGGTTGTGAGGATTTATGTAGCTTCACATATAACATCCTTAGGACATGTCTGACTAATGGTGTTTGTTATTGGCTGTTCCTTTCTTTCAAGGGGCTGGGTTTCAACAGGTGTTTGGTGACTCTGGTTGTATGGTCTTTTTCCCTCCATCTATGGATGTTGTTTTTCTGTTTATCTCCATTTGTTATGGGAGGGGGTGGAGTGTCAGGTTGTGCTATCAGAACACTTCCTGGACAAAGTGGCACTGGTCTTCTTCCCACATCTAAGTGTCAATGATAACCCACCTTTGTAGCCTTGGTGGTCTCTCCTTGTGGGGTTGTGGTGTGGGTGGTGTGTGGTCTGCTGGTCTCAAGGTAGTAAGTTCTAGCCTGACAGAGAGAAGGAAGCTCTTTTGATAAGGATACTAGGGAAGGGATGGCGCCAGTGAGTATAAAAGTACATGCTTATAATAGGTAAGATAGGGGCCAAGCTAATTGAAATTTAAATATTAGAAAGAAGTATGATTATGTCCCTGGTCATTCTTAAGGTGTTTCACGGGCTTGAGCCTTTTTTTTTTTTTTTTTTTTTTAAATTATTTATTTATTTATTTATTTAATTTTGTTTATGGCTGTGTTGGGTCTTCGTTTCTGCGCGAGGGCCTTCTCCAGTTGCGGCAAGTGGGGGGCCACTCTTCATCACAGCGCGCGGGCCTCTCACTACGGCAGCCTCTCTTGTTGCGGAGCACAGGCTCCAGACGCGCAGGCTCAGCAATTGTGGCTCACGGGCCCAGTTGCTCCGCGGCATGTGGGATCTTCCCGGACCGGGGCTCGAACCCGTGTGCCCTGCATTGGCAGGCAGACTCTCAACCACTGCGCCACCAGGGAAGACGGGCTTGAGCCTTTGATTCCATCTCTCCATGGGTCCTGGTTTCTCAGACTCCAGAGAAACTGGAAACCAGCTCTGGGGTCTCTAGACCTTGCCTCAGATGTTTTGATGCACAGAATACAGACATGCACACTCACACCTCAACGTAGGCACAGGGACGCACTGAAGTGTGACCTTATTTGGTACCCCAAAGAACACATAGCCAATAAGTATATGAAAAGATGCTTATCTTCACTGATAATCAAGGAAGTGCAAATTAAGACAACGTTGAAATGTCTTTGCCTATCAGATTGACAAAGATTTAAAAGACTGATAATGTATACAGTTGGTGAGGGCTACAGGCATTCTTACACATCTGGTGGGAGTAGAAGTTGGTGCATTTTGGGGGGGCCACTTGGCAATATCTATCAGTATTTTACAACAGTCAACCTTAGACACAACAGTTCCACACCTAACCTTTTTTTTAAAAATAAATTTATTTATTTATTTTTGGCTGCATTTGGTCTTCGTTGCAGCACGCCGGCTTTCTCTAGTTGCGGTGAGTGGGGGCTACTCCTCGTTACGGTGCACAGGCTTCTCATTGCAGTGGCTTCTCTTGTTGCGGAGCATGGGCTCTAGGCGCCCAGGCTCAGTAGTTGTGGCTCGTGGGCTCTAGAGCGCAGGCTCAGTAGTTGTGGCGCATGGGCTTAGTTGCTCTGTGGCATGTGGGATCCTCCCAGACCACAGCTCGAACCCGTGTCCCCTGCATTGGCAGGCGGATTCTTAACCAGTGCACCACCAGGGAAGCTCCTACCTTCATTTAAAATAGCATGTAGCATATATACACCTGAAACTAATATGATAACGTCAGTTATATATATGACAATTAAATTGAAATAGCGTATGTAGGCAACAATCCAAATGTCCATCAACAGGATTATTAAACCATGGCCTGTACCACCAGTAAAGGCGTGAGGTAGGTTTTTACGTACTTCCCTAGAAAGATTTTGAAAAGAGCCAGAGCAGCGAGGAGGCCGCAAAGCTCAGAGTGAGGAACGAGGCCATTAAATGTGCATTTGTTGGAGCTTCGACGTGGTCTGCAGGGACTTGTGCCTAACTTCTTACAGGGGCTTTCTCTCTGAGGTCAAAGGGGACTCCCATTTTTTTATTTCCTTCCTGAACTGAGACTGCAGTACTTCTATGTTTAACACCCCCGCCACCCACCCCAGCGCTCCCGGATCGCCTGAGCGGCGCCTCCCAGGAAGCCTAGGAAAGGAGACCTGCTCTGTGCCTGGTCAGGGTTCTCACCTCCCGGCGCTAATTTAATACATCTCACTGGTGTTTCCTGAGAGGAACGCGGCGGACACTCATCCGCCAATCAATGGACAGGTCACCGAAGTCCACGTTCAGCAACTTTTCTGTTCCTGAGGACTGAGAGGTAGGATTTATGACTGGGGTGATGGTCGCCTGTCACCCCCACTTGGGACAGCTGCTCGGCTCTGCGCTCGTGGTTTCAGATGTGGGCGGCCTATGTCAGCCTGCCGTGAGAGGCTCACGTCACCGGGCCGTGCAGTTATCTCCTGAATCAGGCTGAGGGACTTGCTGCAAACGCAGGGGTGGTAGGGCGACAAGTCACCTCCAGGGCTGCAGGGTTGGGGGCCAGTCAGACTTGCCATGGGACCTAGCAGATGCGTCTGGGAAGGTGAGTCTGTAATCTGGGCTTCTCAACCACTCAGGTCAGCGTGAACTTGGCGGGACAGAGAGACTGGTGGCCCGCCATCGCGGGCCCCAGGAAGAGCCTGGGGACCACACTTGGACGGGAAGGGCAGAGGGCGTTTGGGCGGCCACCCTCATTTTACCGCCTTTGGTGTCCTGGCCTCGGGCATCTCCCAGAGACAGCGGGATTGCAGTGCTGATGACAGGATGCTGGGCTGCGATTTCCAGGCCTGTAGGGGTCACGGGTGCCTCTGGGCAGAAAGAAGGGCGCTGAGCTTGTCAGGCAGTTTGTAGTTCCTGACCTTTGTGGGGACGAGTGAGCGGGCGTTCTGGGGCCAGGTGGTCTCAGCCGTGACGACCACAAGTGGAGCTGAGGTCCAGTCCTGAGGTTGGTAAGGCCCCTTCTCTCCCCGACACCTTTGGGGAGCTTTAGGGCAGAAGAGGAGCTGGGAGTCTGTGGACCCCCCTTGGAGCTGTGGACGGGGCAGTGGGTGAGGGTGGGATTCCAGGAGGGTTACTCAGCTAAGCAGAGGGAGGGGAATAGAGGGTTCTGCTCGAATAATGTTTCAGAGCCCCCCAAGGGACCCAAGGCATTAACACCGCCTACCCCAGGCAAGGGCAGGCCTGTGGGGAGGTTCAGGATGTGTTTCTTCAACAGTGAGGGGCTGGGTGCAGGGGACGCAGCATAGATCAGACAGGTTCTTGCCCTGGAGGAGCCAGATGCAGGGGCGGTGCCGGCTGAGCCTCGCTGCCAGGGCTGCAGAGGCAGCACGGGAAGAGCAGGGGCATTGCTTCCCCCCATTTAGCCCCAGGCCTGTGTCAGTGTCCTTCCAGCCCGTGCCCATAGCCACTGCCCGCCCCGCCCCCGCCCCTGTCCTAAGCAGGCTGGGCCTGGCTCAGGGGTGTCTGCTCTGGCTGGGGAGACAGCCTGGGGGGACTCGGGGGGCTTCATGAAGGTTCATCATGCAGAAGGCAGCCGGGCAGAGGGGACAGTGAGGGCTCGTCCTGAGGTCCCTCAGATCCTCTCTGCTCCTCCGACTTCCATCCTCGGACCTCCTCCTCCCTCTGCCCTGGGCCCCACCCTCTGTGCCCCTGTCCACCCGAGGCCGCCCCTGGCTCAAGCCTGGCCTTTCCACGTCTCCCGGACCTCCACCCCACTGAGGCGGGCGCCCGTCCAGCTCAGCCCTCTAGGAAGGCAGGCGGCAAGTGCGCTGTGGAACCTCCTCCCTCTTCTGCCCTCTGCGCCTTCTCCGCGCTCTCCCCAGCTGGCCTTGACCTCTTCTGCTCCCTGCCCTTCCCCAGCAGGGTCGGGACCAGCACCACCATGGGAAGCAGAGTCCTCCAGCACTTCCGCCCCACAGCGTCAGGTCCCACGGTGCTGGGGTCGCCCACCTGCGCATGTGGGGCCCAGAGCGGGAGCCGCCTGCTCCCATTTGCAGCCTCATTTCCTGGCTAGTCCCCGTCTCCCCCAGGTTCCAGCTGCTCCTGGGGAGCCAGGACCTGGATTTCCTCCTCCTGCCCCAGCAGAGAGGACAGTGGTGGATAAGTGTGCATTTAAGCAGCAGCCTCCATCCCACCCCCCTCTGTGTCTGCCAGCTTCTGGGGTGGGCAGGGAGAGTAACAGGGTACCCCTCGCTCCCCATTAAAAATACAGACTCTGTGTGAAAGGTGACAGAAAGTGGGTGCAGTAATTGCCATGAAGCCAGTCCGGAGGGCGTGCTGCGATGCACCAGCCCCATGACAGAGGCCTGCTCTGGCCCGGCAGTTCGCCTGGCAGCAGGTGAGCGCTCGGGAGCGGAGGGGCTGAGTCCTTCTGGAGACCTGGCCCTGGGCTGGCAGCGTCTGTGGGCCCCGAGGCAGGGGTCCAGTGCACGGCAGCCCATGACTTCATGTTGGGCCGGGAGACCAGGGCAGGCAAGCTGTGGGGACCAGTGGTCATTTGGGCCAGAACTTGACCCAGAGGCCAGGGAGGAGATGGGGTCCTGAGAAGGGGCCAGAGTGGTTGTGTGCTGAAGGTCCTGATGGAAAGGGACGGTGCTGGGTGGACATGTCAGCCAGGATCCCAGCAGGATGGGAGGTGTAGTGGGCAGCTCTGCCCGAGGGCCCAGACTCTGGGTCCCATCCTCCTGCCGTCACAGCCGTCCCGTGACCTGGTCTTGTCTGAGCTGTGATTAGGCCTCCCTGGGGCCATCCCAGTGCCTCTGCCAGGACCAGGGAGTAGTCAGGTGGGGTTTCTGCCCCACCTGGCCCAGCGTCTGTTGCCAAGGATGGGGGCAGCCCTGCCTCAGTGTTGAGGCTCCCTGAGGAGAGAGACTGATGCCCCGGGGAGGGGGAAGCTCACAGGCTTGTGTGGGAGCTGGTGGGGCAAGTGCCCAGGCCAGGTGACCAGTGCCCCCGATCCTGCAAGTCTGGTGTCTCTGGGCCTCAGCCTCCTCGTCCATAGGAGGGTGATGGCCCTGCCCGGCTCACTATGTTTGGACAGAATCGTGCAGATGAAAAGCAGGGACCCTCCCCCTAGATGGCCGAGTTGCCGTGTGCCCTGCCCACCTCTCCCCAGGGTGGGCCTGGCCTGCTACTTCGCACGAGTGTCCCGTGTGGGTACTGTCCTCCCCACTCCTGCCCCTGGGGCCAGCTGAGCTTGGAGCGCCCCAGTCCACGCTCCTGAGTCAGCCTGTGGCCTTGCCGGCCCAAGTCTCACAAATGCAGGTGTCCCTCCACCGCTGGGGCAGTGGCCATCCCCACTGTGGCCTGGGCCAGCTCTCAGCCGGGCAGCGGTGGCTGTGCCTGAGCCGCCCCCATCCTGGTGCTCCCTCTCATCCCGTCCTCACGCGCCCTGAGAGCCAGCTGCTGCCAGGCTGCCTGTCTCCATCCAGTGGCCGCTGCAGCCTCTCCTGCCGTGGCTGGTTGTAGCAGGTGATGCTTCAGTCTAGGGAAGGGTGGGGTCTTCCTGACTGTTGGCCTTGACAGGGGTCCATCCTGTGGGTCCACGGAGAGGCTGCGGGGGGTGGGGTGGGAGGATGTCTGCTACCGGGTGAGTGTGTGCGGGCTCCTGGAGTGCCTCCGTGCTGCGGTCTGTGCATGTCTGCTGTTTTTCTGCTTCCTTATCACTCATCAGGCTTGCATAACCAGGCTGGTCCTGCTTCCTGCAGAGGAGCTATCAGTGTACCATCTGGAGCTGCAAATGGGGTGACAGGGTGTTAGCAGCCTGTTCAGCCCCAGGCGCTTCCCAGCACCCAGCGCCTGTCTCCAGTGATCCTGGGGCTGACACCCCTGCATTGAGAGCCCTGCTCCCAGGGACGCTCTCCTCTGCAGGGCACCTGGGGACAGGCGTGTGACAGACAGCGTGTGGGAGGTGTTGGCTGTCGCGTGGACACCCTGCTGCCATCCTCCTCCACTTTCCTGGGGCAGAGCACCAGGATGGGAGCAGTTAGCTGTGTGACCCTGGGGTCAGCTCCCTTGTCAGTGATCAGGGACCGTCCCCCACCTCATGTGGCTCTGGTGGGAATTCGCATGGGTGATGCGCCTCACACAGTTGGCCCAGGTGTGAGACCAGGGGGCCCAGCAGAGCTTCTCTGTGGTCGTTGTCCGTGACCCCATTCCCCCAACCGTGCCTCCCCTGCAGGAGGGGACCTGGGCCCAGGGATGGGGGGCCGGGCCCAGAGAGGCGCCCGCTGGGCAGACCTGGACACGTGGCTGGGTCAGAGTCCAGTGACCCCGGGAGGCCTGAGCTGGAGGTTCTTGCCGGTGCTGCTTGGACAGCGGTGCTCAGCCTCCTTCGCGGGACAGGGTGAGGGTGTAGGTGGTGGCCCACTCGGAGTGCCCCTCACGGGAGCACCCACTGGGGCACTCCGCCCACAGCCCCTCAGCCCAGCCCCTTCCAGGTTGGACCTTGCAGAGCGAGGTCCTGATGCGAGAGGTGGGCACCTGGCTCCTGACCTGCGCCTGCATCTGCGCCTGGGTCGGCTTAGGCGTCTGTCTCCCAGGGGATGGAGGAGGTGAGGGCTGGCACTGTGTGTGTGGGGGGCTGTGGGGGCAGAGCTGGGGGCAGGGTTGCCCCCGTCAGGCTCCACGGGGAAGGGTTGGGTTTGGGCTGTGCGGGCACCCGTCTTCCTGAGATCAGCCAGGGCTTCAGCCCCACCCAGGTTGCACGCTCAGAGCCCATCCCCTCGGGGTCTCCCAGCCCTGCCCGCGGTAACTTCTCCTGGGCTCCTTCTCTGGGGCCTGCCCTGTCGGAGGGGTCAGCTGCCACGCCCTCCCCCTCCCCCAGCCCTGCCCTGAAGCAGCCACTGTGGGCTTGCAAGGGTCACTGTTCCCAGGGCCTGGGACTTTCACGTGCCACAATAACAACATCCTCAGGATTGACTGCCACTGGTCTGCCCCGGAGCTGGACCAGGGGGCTGGCCCCTGGCTGCTCTTCACCAGGTGAGGCCGGAGGGCAGGGGTGAGGGTAGGGAGCCGGGCTGGTGCAGTGGCCCTTTAGTGCCGACACGTGCCCTTTCCAGCAACCACGCTCCAGGCAGCAAGCACAGGTGTGTCTTCCTGGCCAGCATGTGCACCGTGGAGCTGCCACCTGAGGAGGTGCTCGTGCCTTCTGACAACTTCACCATCACCTTCCACCGTCACGTCTCTGGGAAGGAGCAGGTCAGCCTGGTGGATCCACAGTACCTGCCCCGGAGACATGGTGAGGCCTGGGTCGGTGCGTTGGCCGGGAGCATCCTGGCTACATCACCCCCACGGCCCAGTCAGTGTTCCTGGTCCCTGCTGACGGATCCAGGGCTAAGAGCAGGCGGGGTCCCCGGGGAGGGGTAGGGTTTTGGAGGAGAATGAAGGTGCAGGGCTTTGAGCTGGGGCAGGAGCCGCAGTTTGAGTCACTTGCGATCTACTTCAGTCACAGCAGGAAGGACTTCAGTAAGACACTAGGAAGAACTTCCAGCAGCAGGTTAGATTTGAAACTCACCTTGTCTGGCTTCAGAGGCTGGAGGAAGTCATTGCTGTCTTGTCCCACCTGGGGCTTCTCTGGACCAGTTTTCCAGTGAGGCCTCTGCTCTGAGGAGGCCTTGGCCATGTGCCCCATGCTTCCTGGGAATCTTTCCGATCCCCAGTCCTGGGCGTGCTGGCCCCCACACCGTTACGTGGCTTCATTCTGTTTCAGTGAAGCTGGACCCTCCCTCTGACTTGCTGAGCAACATCAGCTCTGAGCACTGTGTCCTGACCTGGAGCATCAGTCCTGCCTTGGAGCCGCTGGCCTCACTCCTCAGCTATGAGCTGGCCTTCAAGAGGCAGGAGGAGACCTGGGAGGTAAGGCTGGGTCTGCCTACCCTGGGGGCCTCTCTCTCCTGGGAGCAGCAGCCAGGGTCACTCCTCGTCCCATCTAGGGTGGTGTCACCTTGGAATTGTGGGGAGGGAAGTGACCAGAGACAAGGGTAAGTGAGTGCAGGTGTGGTGAGTGTGCCTGTGTGTACGTGTGAGCGTTCACAGGGTGTGCGTGTGTGGATGAGTGTGCATGCACGTGGATACATGTAAGTCTGTGGACACGTGTAAGTGTGCCCACGCTGTGTGTACGCGTCCTCGAGGACTGATGGGCCCAGTCTCACCCCCAGCACCTCCGAACTGTTCTCCACCCCACAGCGGGCTTGGCACAAGGATCACATCGTTGGGGTGACCTGGCTCAAACTTGAAGCCACTGAATTGGACCCTGGTTCCACCTATGAGGCCCGGCTGCGTGTCCAGATGGCCACACTGGAGGATGCGGTGGCGGAGGAGGAGCGCTACGAGGGCCCGTGGAGTGACTGGAGCCAGCCCGCCTGCTTCCACTCCCCCCAGAGACAGGGTGGGTGCTGCCGCCTTCAGGGGCCTGGGTGGGGCCTCCCCGCCCCCTCGCGTCCCACCCCTTCCCCCTCCTGGGACCCCCTCCCTCGTGGCCCAGTTGACTGCCTTCCCCTGGAGGTCTGCGATGTGTGAAGGGGAAACACCTGCCAAGTGCTGGGCCTCCCAGGGAGCTGCAGCTCCCAGTCTCCTTGGAGCGAGTGTGGCCCCAGCTGCACAGCAGGCTGTTGCTGCTGTCTCTGGAGCCCGGGCAGGGCCTCGTCTGCTTAGGGGGCTGGGCTGACCCTTGTGCACAGAGGTACTGGAAAGGATCTCGGACCCTGATGATCTTGTGGATGGGAAAGGCAAGGCCCAGGGGTGTGTGATTCACCCAGAGTGCTCTCGGAGGCGCAACATAAACCTTCCATTTTGGTCCGAGGCGCCCGTCCAGGTGCCTTTGCCAGGTGAGTTTGGAGGAACACAGCCCTGGGCCCTTCCCGCCATAGGTCGCCTGGTCCCAGCTTTGGGGCAGCCCGACAGCACCCTGGTCGCTGTGTCCATCTTTCTCCTGCTGACCAGCCTGACCTACCTGCTGTTCAAGCTGTCACCCAGGTCGGTAGCCAAGGAGTGTGTGTAGGAGTGTGTGCATGTACGTGAATGTGTTATTGTACGTGTGGGTGTGAGAATTTGTGTGTGCATGAGCGTGTGTGTGCGTTTGTGGGTGTGGGGTAGGCGGTGCATTGAGGGCCCAAACCCGCACCCCTCCCCCAATGCTCCTGGGTGGGGAGGGGTTTTCAGGCCTCTGCCCTGGACCAATGGGGATGTCCCCAGTTGGCCAGGTGCATGTGGGTGGCGGGCAGTGTGGCCCAAAAGAGCCCTGGAATGACCCAAAGTCCCTGGGGCCGAGTCACCTGAGGCCCTTGTCTCCTGCCTCTGGAGGTGCTTGGCGCTGGCTCATTTGCACAGTGGTTCTGTGCAGGCAGTGTTGGGCATCTGGTTTCCACGGGGCCCTGTTCCCCGCCCTGATGGGTGCCACGGACAACCAGATGAACAAAAAAGCCCTCCTGAAACAAGCGATCACACATGTCAACTTACGAGATGAGGTGCAGGGGCCTCGTCCCGCAGGAGGGGGTCCCGCAGGAGACCGGCCAGGCGTGGATGGGTAGCAGAGAGGATGAGAGGAGGTTGGACAGAGGCAGCCAGGGTGAGGGAGGGACGGGGTGCTGGGCAGGGCCCGATGGGTGGCCAAGAAAGCCAGGAAAGGCTCAGGCTTGCCCTCGGGTCCCAGGAAAGCACCTGAAGCCTGGTCGCGTGGGATGGGATCCGGTTTATGTTTTGAGAATGGAGTTTTGGGGTACAAGTGAGGAGGAGGACCTGCGGGGTGGCCAGAGATGGGGTCCAGAGGGAGGCAATTGTGTGTGAGCTGGCGGGAGAAGCACAGCTGGAGCAAAGTGCAGGGAGTGACAGGGTCTCAGGACGGGAAAGTGAGGGGACGTGGGGTGGATGCGATGTGACTGGTGGCCCCTGATGCCACCCTGGGGTGGGGAATCGGGACAGGCCCCCAGGGAGGCTGGCGAGGTTGATCTGGACTTGCTGGGTCGGAGTCTGGGGTGCCGTCCTCAGGGGAGGAGCAGTGGGTCTTGGGCAGGTAGATCCGGTGCTCGGGGAGAAGTCTGATGGGGTTCCCGGAAGGGCTGTCTCCCCCTCCGGCTGAAGACACAGCTGGTCACCCCCACCCCTGAACCCCCATCACCACTCACCTTAAAAGGACCCATGTCTTGGTATAAATCAGTCCTCTGGGGTCATTAGCGAGGGGGCCGCAGGTGCCAGGTGTCAGGCCTGGACCCAACGAGAGGAGAGGGCGACAGCAGCACCGACGGGGCAGGGCTGGTCCCTGCTGCTTGGAAGGAGCCGCGTTCCTGGCAGTGACCTCCTGGAGCTGGGCCTCTGACTGCTGTCTCCTGACCTCAGGATGAAGACAGCCTTGTACCAGGACGTGCCATCCCCAGGCCCGTTCTTCCAGTCACTGTACAGTGTGCACAACGGGGACTTCCAGGTTTGTGACCCGGTGGGCCCGGGCTGCCCAGATGTCTGGACTGCCCAGGGTGTGGGCTCTGGGTGAGGGTTGGGGGCCTCTGTCAGTGCTTTGAGCTTTTTTGGTATATATAGTGGTATATGTAGTATATATGTAGTATATGTACACACTGTGGCTCAAAGGGGCCGAAGACAAATTAGCTTTATTCTCTATTGCCGAGTTCTTTTTCTTCTCATGTCTCTGATTCCATTGCTGATGGGAAAAAAATGTAAAGTTTCTCATGACGTTATCTCTGCCTCTTCTGGTTTGCAGCAGCCCTTGGAGGTAAATGGTCAGTTCAAGGTGCCAGCTCAGGGGGCTGTCTGCACCTGAAGGCATCTGTGTCTTGTGCTGCCCCTGGGGCCCTCCCTGGTCCCTGGGCTACTCTGGTGGCCGTCCTGGAGTGCCTGGCCCCTCCCGGCCCCCTGGGTAGCGATGAGTTGACCCTACACCCCCCCACACATCGTGGTGGGCTCTCACAGGCCATGACGCTGAGAACAGCCTGGAGACCCCGTCGGACCCTCCCTGCTGGCCTGGTAGTTCCTGCTCCACAGGCAGGAGGTGGGGGGGAGGAGCTCCAATGGGTGGTCTCTGGTCCCCACCCTCTCGGGCCCCTCACTTTGGGCAGAGGATGGAGGTGGTGCTGCCCAGGTTCTCCCCCACCGGCTCTGCGTGGCTGCCTTCCGCCTGGCCCTTTTCTCTCTTAACAGGGAGTCTAGTTTTCAAGCTTGTCATCCAAAAATATAATTTGAAGCTTAAAGCCGAGCACTTTGTCAGGGCTGCATGGGGGGTAAATGTTCTGATGCCCTGCACTCATCTTCTGGGCTGCAGGCACCCAGCCCATTCTCTGTAGAACCACAGCACCTGTCAGAGGTTAGTTAGACCCCTTGGGAGGTGGTCTGGAGCCACGGGCTGGCTCTCCAGGGGGCAGGACAATGATGGAAGGTGTGGTGTGTGGTGCACTCGATGGAGACTCCTGGTGCCTCCTAGGAAACAGCCTCCCTTTTTTTTTTTTTTTTTAAATTCTTTTCCATTATGGTTTATCATAGGATATTGAATATAGTTCCCTGTGCTATACAGTAGGACCTTGTTGTTTATCCATCCTATACACACTAGTTTGCATCTACTAACCCCAAACTCCCAGTTCATCCCACCCCCACCCCCTTGGCAACCACAAGCCTGTTCTCTAAGTATGTGAGTCTGTTTCTGTTTTGTAGATAAGTTCACTTGTGTCATATTTTAGATTCCACGTGTAAGTGATATCATATGGTATTTGTCTTTGTCTTTCTGACTTACTTCACTTAGTATGATAATCTCTAGTTGCATCCATGTTGCTGCAAATGGCATTATTTCATTCTTTTTTATGGCTGAGTAGTATTCCATTGTATGTATGTACCACATCTTCTTTATCCATTCATCTGTTGATGGACATTTAGGTTGTTTCCATGTCTTGGCTATTGTGAATTGTGCTGCTATGAACATAGGGGTGAATGTATCTTTTTGCATTAGAATTTTGTCTGGATATATGCCCAGGAGTGGGATTGCTGGGTCATATGGTAGCTCTATTTTTACATTTTTTAAGAAACATCCATACTGTTTTCCATAGTGGCTGCACCAACTTACAGTCCCACCAACAGTGAAGGGTGGTTCCCTTTTCTCCACACCCTCTCCAGCATTTGTTATTTGTAGAGTTTTTAGTGATGGCCATTCTGACCAGTGTGAGATGGTAGCTCATTGTAGTTTTGATTTGCATTTCTCTAATAATTAGTGATGTTGATCTTTTCACGTGCTTCTTGGCCATTTGTATTTCTTCTTTGGAGAAATGCCTATTTAGGTCTTCTGCCCATTTTTTGATTGGGTTTCTTTTTGTTATTGAGTTGTATGAGCTGTTTGTATATTTTGGAAATTAAGCCCTCGTCAGTCACATCATTTGCAAATATTTTCTCCCATTCTATAGGTTGTCTTTTCGTTTTGTTTATGGTTTCCTTTGCTGTGCAAAAGCGTATAAGTTTGATTAGGTCCCATTTGTTTATTTTGTTTTTATTTCTGTTGCCTTGGGAGACCAACCTATGAAAACATTGGTATGATTTATGTCAGAGAATGTTTTGCCTGTGCTCTTTTCTAGGAGTTTTATGGTGTCCTGTCTTACGTTGAAGTCTTTAGGCCATTTTGAGTTTATTTTTGTGTATGGTGTGAGGGTGTGTTCTAACGTCATTGATTTACATGCAGGAACAGCTTCCTTTTGGAGGTAGGGGGCCTCCTGTGGCCCCACAGGGGGGTCCAGGTCTGCTGGCCTTGGCCCCAAGGTGCCAGGCCCAACAGCACCTCCTGTGCGTGCGCGTGTGCGAGCGTGTAGTGGGGTTGCGGTGAGGGTGCCCGGGCTCTGCAGCTGCTGGCAGTGTGTGAGGCAGCAGTGTCTTCAGCCCTGTCACCATCTGTACCCTGGTTCAGGCCTCTGTGAGCACAGGCCCTGTGCTGGGAGCCGGGGGAGGGGCCTGAAGGGAATGGGGGTTCTGTGTTGAGGCTGGGCTGGCCCATGGGGGGAAGATAGAATGTTCTGGGCACAGGTGCTCTTGGCCTCTGGGCGTGGATGTCTGGAGAGCTTCCTGGAGGAGGGGAGGCTGCTCCCACGGTGAGTCCTGAACACACTGCCTGAGGCCTTCCCTCCTCTCGGTGCTCTGTTCCAGACCTGGATAGGGGCCCACAGAGCTGGTCCACAGCCAAGCCCGGACTGCATGGGCCCCGCACGAGGAGCCTGGGAGACCCGTGTCCAGGAGGCCATCGCTTTGCTCACCTATGACCCGGTGGATGTGGGGCCATTAGCGGGCCTGGAGGAGGAGGGGAGCACTGGCACCGGCCTCCCAGCAGATGATGCGCTGCCCGCAGGATGTGTGGAGTGGGGGGGGCCGCCGCCTGCCTACCTGCCACAGGAGGCCTGGGCCCCCGCAGGCCTTGCCAGGCTGGCTCCCCCACAGTCCCAGGGCAGCAGCAGCGACTACTGTGCCCTGGGCTGCTCCAGGTGGGGCTGCCCCTCCACCTTCACAGGAAACGTGCAGAGCTCTGAGCCCGACCCTGCCTTGGCCTGTGGCCTTTTCTGTGACCAGCAGAGCCTGGATGCCCGGCCAGGAGGTAACTGTGCAGGTGTTGGTCACAGTCAGAGGCAGGACTCTGGTGGATGGGCCGCATGAGGCCCTCCTGCTCTCGGCAGACGGTGGGCTCCGTCCCCACGGTGCTGCAGCACGTCCATCCTGGGGAACATGGACCAAAGTCCCCGGAGCCAGCGCTTGACTGGCACTGGACCTGCGGAGGGCCACCCATGCAGCCGTCAGATGTCCGGTCCGGATGGAGGCAGGAGGCTCTCCCCTCCTCCCCTCCCTCTGCATCTGTTGGGAGGGGGCTCTGCCCTCAGCATCCTGCCATCCTGGCCTCCCGTCCACCACTTCCCTCCCCGCTTCCTGGCTTAACCCCAGGGCCCACAGCCAGTTCTGCCCTCTGTCCCTTCAAGGGCCAGCCCGGGCCCCGTGGACACTGGTGAGACACCGTGACCAGGCCTAGTGTCCTGTTTCTGTGCCTTCCTGAGGTCTCTCCCCTACTGAGATTAAAAGCGACACAGCAGCTGTTTCAAACTGCTGATGGCTGGGAGAGGGGCCCAGAGGACATAGGAAGGGTGGCGTCTGGCTACTCCTGGGCTTTCTGGGCTCCAGGAATAGCAGGGGGAGGCTCAGTGACCAGCTCCAGGGAGGCCGCCTCCCCGCCCCTCCTTGTCCTCGTCCTCCCATGGCCCCCTGGGGCTGAGAGCTGTGGCCAGAGCCCCCAAGGGTCAGGGCCAGAGTGACCACCCAGCAGTGGTCTTGGTCTCTGAAGGGCCCTGCCTCTACCCCCACCCCCGTGGTCTGGAGAGAGGAGGACAGAGCAGAGGGCGCCTATGTCCGTCCCTTAGGGCTGCCGTAACGAAGTCCCACAAACTAGGTGGCTTAGAACAACAGAGATTTATTGTCTCACAGTTCTGGAGGCTGGAAGTCTGACATCTAGGTGTTGGCAGGGCCGTGAGGGCACCAGGGAGGATCTGATTCAGGGTTCCCTGCACCTCTGGTAGTTTCTGGCTTGGGACAGCGCAGCTCCAGTCCTCACAAGGTGTTTTCCCTCTGTGTGTTCCTGTCCAAAGCCCCTCTTTTTATACCAACGTAATCATAGTGGATTAGGGCCAACCTGAATGACTGACTTTATTTTGGCTGGATTATCTGCAAAGACCCTATTTCCATATACGGTCATGTTCATATGTACTGGGGGTTAGGACTTAAACATATGAATTTCTGGGCAGTGCCCATGCCAGCCATGCCCACCTCCCTGCTGGCCTGAGCCACCGTGGTCCCTCCCGGGGCAGCCCTGTCACTCTTACTGGGGGCCTCGAACAGGAGACCCTATCCCGCCGCCGGGCTGCGGGACTTGGGTCTGGTGCTGGGATCCTCCGCCCAGTGAGGGCTGGGCCAAGACGGTCCTGGGGTTGGAGGTGCTGAAGTACTGAATGTGGGATAGATGGAGGTCTGTCCCCCTGGGTGCTGAGCCAGAGGGGGCACCTCTCAGGGGGCTCCAGGGTCCCCTGCAGCCTGAGCAGAGAGGAGCACATGCAGCCCCAGGCCCCAAAAGGCAAAGGTCCCTCTGGCTCAGACAGGCCTCCCCCTCCCCTCTGTGTGCCTGTGGAGCCCTGAGGTTTTGCGGGGGCCGCAGCGGAACCGGATCCTGGTCAGCAGGGACGAAGAGGACCCCGCATGTATCTTTAGTATCCAGAGAGCGGAGGGGTGTAGACGGAAATGAGGCGCAGGCACCATCCACTCTAACCAAGGGTAAAAATACCAGCGTGACTCCACTTCCTGGAGCCAACCCTGGGGATCCCCCAGCTGCTGTGTATATGACAGCAGCTGCATGGCTCCTGTGGCTTCACGTGGACTCGGGCCCCCATGGGATCCCACACCTGGGGACAGTGTTCGTTTGACTAACACACTCGGTCCTGGTGGCGCCTGAGTGAGGAGCCACTCAGAGGCCGGTGGTTGTAGGTGAGCCGCGCCCGCCCCTCGGGACACAGGCCTGGCAGTACCTGAGCCAGGTGCCTGCATGTCGTGGGGCTCAGAAAACGCTGATTTCCACTTATTCCGACGAGATGACCCTTGGAAACCGCACGCTGAGATCACAACGTTCGAAAGACCCCGTGAGCCCTGGTGAGGGGTCGCTGATCCCCAGGCGTCTAGGAAGGAGTCAGAGAAGGTGGCCTGGGACTCGATGAGGAAGCTGCTGGCGGAGGAGCTGAGTGCACGGTGTGGCTGGAGCACAAAGGTCCAAAATGTGGCTGGACCGGGGAAGACCTCGGAGGCCCGGCCAGGGCAGGGTGAGGGGAGCAAACTCACCCTGCTCAGGGGAGGCTGCAGGACGCTTTCTCTTTCTTTGGCTTTTGATGAGGTGAAGTTTACATAGTACGAAAGTAACCATTTTAAAGTGTACAATTCAGTGACATTTAGTACGTCTGTAATATTTGCAACTATCACCTCTATCTAGTTCCAAAACATTTTTACCCTCCAAAGGGAAATCCCCTGCCCCTTAAGCGGTCACTCTCCTCCCCACGCCCCCTCTGACCTCTCGCCACTACGAGTCCACTTTCTGTCTCTATGGATTTACCTACTGTGGATATTTCATATAAATGGAGTCATATAATGCATGGCCTTTCGTGTTCATTTTTTCTCCTAGCGTAGTGTTTTTTTTAAAAAAATATATTTATTTATTTATTATTTTTGGCTGTGTTGGATCTTCGTTGCTGCACGCGAGCTTTCTCTAGGTGCGGCGAGCGGGGGCTACTCTTTGTTGCTGTGCGCTATTGTAATTTTTTTTTTCATTTCGAATTCCAGTTTGTCCCCTACATCATTGCTGATTGCCTTAGTCCATCTGGGCTGCTATCACAAACTACCACAGACGGGGTGCCTTATGAGCAATAGCAATTTACGTCTCCCAGTTCTGGAGGCTGAAAGTCTGAGATCAGGGTGCCAGCCTGGTAGGGTGAGGGCTCGCTTTCTGGTGGCAGACTTCTCCTTGTATCTCACATGGAGGAAAGGGGCTAGGGTCTCGTTTACAAGGGCACTAATCCCATTCCTGAGTATTCCACCCTCATGACCTAATCACCTCCCAAAGGCTGCCCCTCCTACCACCATCACATGGGTGTTAGGATTCCCACGTGTGGATTTTGGAGGGACACAAACATTCTGACCATAGCACTGTGATATAGAAAATCACTTGACTTTGGTTGACCTTCTACTTTGCTTTTCCTTACCTGTATATTTTCTGATCAAGGCACAGGACTGGTGGGCTCTACTTCAGTTGGAATTTCTAAATTATGGCATTGAATAATCAGAACACTGAATTTCAGAGATTCACCAGGACTGTCGGAGGGGATGAACTGGCCACTGCTAAACTGTGAGTGGGGCGTGTTGGGCGCTGCATCCTGGAGGACACAGCTGGGATCATGTTGGCAGCTCTGAGTTCGCAGGGGGGAGGTGTGGCATCCTCCCAGAGATGTTAGTCTTCTACGCTTGTCTCCTGGACTCTGCCACATGATGTATCTCTATTTCTCCTGGAGTATTTCAGCAGGACTTATTTTATAAAAGCATCCCTGCATGAAGGCTTTGGGCGCTCTTACTCATGGCACCCTGTGGTTCTTAAAGATTCAGGGTGTTTACGAGGAGAAGTCCCTGCAGAGAAAGAGGAGAAACTCTTGGGCCGTGGGGATGGCAGTCCTGCGTCCACCTGAGGGCCAGATGCCCCTGTGTTCTTGCCCTCAAGAGTGTTGTAATGGTCCTTTTTTGTTACAGTGTTAACACAGTTGAAAAAATAAATTGACACACTGAAAAGTAGGTGTATTAAAACTCGCAGCATTATTTAAGTTTAAATTTAATATTTAGACCCAAACCAGAATTTATTAAAAATGTACTTTTCTGGGGACATCCCTGGTGGTCCAGCAGTTAAGACTCCACATTCCCAATGCAGAGGGCCCAGGTTCAATCCCTGGTCAGGGAACTAGATCCCACGTGCATGCCACAACTAAGAGTTCACATGCCACAACTAAGGAGCCCTGGAGCCACAACTAAGGAGCCTGCCTGCCACAACTAATACCCAGCGCAACCAAATAAATAAATAAATCTTAAAAAAAAAAAGAGCCTACCTGCTGCAACTAAATGATCCCACATGCTGCAACTAAGAGCCTGCATGCCACAACTAAATATCCTGCATGCCGCAACTAAAGGTCCTGTGTGCTGAAACTAAGACCCGGCACAGCCAAATAAGTAAATAAATATTTTTTTTAGTTTAAATTTACTTTTCTGGCTTTAATGGAAGTAATCTCATCAAGAAATTTTTTTCTGAGCAAGTCAAAATTTAATTGGCATCAAAGTTTTAATGGTACATAAAATAATGTCTGTTTTGTTAAACGTTGACATCCTATATTCGATGAAATATGTAAGTACATCAAGCTTTGATATTAAAATCAGAATGTGTTAAAGGTCAATTAACATTCAGTTGTTAACTGTAAACCAATATTTTCCAATGGGAGCTTTTATATTTTCCTTAGTTTACTGTCCATTTTGTCAATGTGTATTTTTACTAGGAAATCACCCATTTCCTCTGGGTTTAGAGTTTTGAAACCAAGCAGGACCCTGCAGGGCCTTCCCTGGGACAGAAACACCACCCCCCTTCTGTGTCCATGGCCTCTTGTTTGAAGGACTTCAAACAAGTTGGCTTTGCTGTGCACAGGTGAGTGGACCTGAGTTTGGTTTGGTAACATGCCCACCACCTCATCATGAACTTCTAGAAATAAATTGGCAACTCGCGTTGTGTATCTTCTGCTGCATCTAGAGAGGCGATTGTATCCATGATTTCTTGTTGAAGAAAAGCTTTAGCCTCCTAGGCCTTCCCCAAGTTCCAAAGAACAGATATAATCAGAGAAGGGAAAAAATTCAGAGACAAAGGAAAACAGTCAGACAAGACAAAATAATAATAGTTTAGCCATTAAACAAAGTCAAGGACCTTTAATTCCTCCTCAAGGGCTATAGATAATATTCTGAGCCATATACTTTGAGCTGTTTTGCAGATACTGAAACCCCCACCAGGTGAAGAAGTTAACTTCATGCTGACCACAAACACATAGAGCCCAGACCTGTTAGAACCAGAAGGTTGATGATGCTGACTCCCAATTACCTCACCACCAACCAGTCAGAAGAATGTCCATGAGCTGATCACGTACCCCGCAACCCTCTCCCTCAACCTGTCTTTTTAAAAAAATTTATTTATTTATTTATTTATGGCTGTGTTGGGTCTTCGTTTCTGTGCGAGGGCTTTCTCTAGTTGTGGCGAGCGGGGGCCACTCTTCATCGCGGTGCGCGGGCCTCTCACTGTCGCGGCCTCTCTTGTTGCGGAGCACAGACTCCAGACGCGCAGGCTCAGTAGTTGTGGCTCATGGGCCTAGTTGCTCCACGGCATGTGGGTTCTTCCCAGATCAGGGCTCGAACCCGTGTCCCCTGCATTGGCAGGCAGATTCTCAACCACTGCGCCACCAGGGAAGCCCCCCCTCAACCTGTCTTTAAAAACTTTTCCCTGAAAGCCTTCGGGGAGTTTGGGCCTTTTGAGCATGAGCTGCCCGTCCTCCTTGATGGCCCTGAAATAAATGCTGCACTTTCCTTCACCACCACCCGGTGTCAGTAGGTTGGCTTTGCTGTGCGCAGGTGAGTGGACCTGAGTTTGGTTTGGTAACATGCCCACCACCTCATCATGAACTTCTAGAAATAAATTGGCAACTCGCGTTGTGTATCTTCTGCTGCATCTAGAGAGGCGATTGTATCTATGATTTAGCATGTGAATAAATATGCACACCTAGGACATTATATCCAGTTTTCACCTGAAAATTGATATCTAGTGAATGCTAGCTTTTCAATAAATGGCTGCATTGCACATAAATCAATGAATCTGTATGATAAAGAATGTGACTGGTTTTGTATGTGTTTTTATCAAGGCACTCTTTTGCAATCCCTTTTAAAATAAATGTGTTAAATTCTATAATTAATCAACTTAGACCTTGTTAGCGGGCTGGCATTTTCAGTCAATAAAGGGCAGTGAGATGCGTCAGATCCCTTAATCGGCCTCCACGTAGGAGCAGCTCCACTAATTCAACGGTTCTTTATGGAGCACCCGCTGTGTAGCAGCGTCTATGTTTGGCTCTGGCCCTGGTTAGCTCCTGTTTAATAGATGCTTAGATCTGTGGGTGGAGGACAAAGGCCAAACGGTCTTGGGGACATTAAGCCCATGAGTTAGTTCTTTTGTCTCCTACACCATCTTCCTGTGTTCATTGCTCTCAGGAAGTACGTCTAGGTTTGGGGGAGATAGGTTTGGAAACCTGGCCTCTACTTGAGGTCACTGCTGCCTGACGTCAGAACCCCTGGTCCATCCCCAGACTTGGTCCACAGTTGTCATGTCACTTGTCTTGCGTGTGCAGAACCAGGCACCTATTCACATCTATGCTATAGTCTTTGTGTTCTTCTCATTTCAGTAAACACTGTTACGTGAACATCTTCTCTTGGTCTGCAAAGGTTCCAGAGCGTTCCTTTGTTTACTTAGTGCCATGTTGCTGGATATTCCACTTTTTAAGCTATAATAAATCATGTTAACCTTCCAAAAAATACACTTGAGTAGTATTCGGGATTAAGATATCATCGTAGTAGATATCAAATTGCTTCACTTAAATTTTGCTTCTCTTTTCCAAAGGAAGTGTCCGTCGTGTGGGCTGCTCTCCTTCTGGAAGTGCACATGCCCAATCCAGGGAGGGAGGTGAGACGTCTTGCCTGCCCTTGGGGAGCGTGCAGTGTTGGAGGCATCGGCTCCCTCTCTGACTCAGACACAAGGCCCCGATGGCATCTGTCCCTAATGGTTGTCAGCCTCAGGAGATTGAGTGTCACCTGGTGTACAGGTGTGCAGCCTGCCTGAGGTCAGACGTTTTGTCTAATGAGAGTTAGGAAGAGCGGGCACTCGCCTACGTGCATGTGACCAGGTGACACCCACGTGCGGCTGACCCCGACATCCAGGAAGCCCTAAGGAGCCACACCACATCCTGACAGTCACAGTGAGGGCACCGCTTTGCTCACAGTGCGCTCACCAGGCACTTGTTCTCTGTGCTCTGTTATAAAACGTGCAGGGCTTTCCTGGTGGTGCAGTGGCTAAGAATCTGCCTGCCAATGGAGGGGACACGGGTTTGAGCCCTGTTCCGGGAAGATCCCACATGCCACGGAGCAACTAAGCCCATGCGCCACAGCTACTGATCCTGCGAGCCACAATTACTGAGCCCACGTGCCACAACTACTGAAGCCCGCGTGCCTAGAGCCCGTGCTCTGCAGCAAGAGAAGCCCAAGCACTGCAAGGAAGAGCAGGCCCTGCTCGCCGCAGCTAGAGAAAGCCTGCGCGCAGCAACGAAGACCCAATGCAGCCAAAAATAAGTAAATAAAATAAATAAATTTTAAAAAAGAGATCAAATTCTAAAAATAAAAAAAAACAAGTGCAGCCGCAGGACAACTGGAGCACAGAGAATGGAAGGCAGGAGGCATTTGCTGTTGCAGGAGAGGCACGCTGGCAGCGGTGACCAGAGGAAGAGACTGGAAAACTGTGAGCAGCAGATCTGAGAGATCAAAAAGCCCAGCACACAGGGCAGGTGGTATCAGGGCTTCTTCCTTGGGTCCAAGAGCCGTTCTTTTGTTCAGTGAGGCGTGGCCTGATCTTGCAGACGTGCATGCCGTGGTCCCGGTGGGCAAGGGATTTCCCAGGCTCTGTAGCAGGTGCTTTGCAGTCATGACTCAAGCTGGTGTCTTTCTCACTGTCTGAGGAACAAGAGCATCAGTGGTCTCTGCAAGCTGCACCCCAGGCCTCCAGGTCTCAGGGGGCTGCAGTAAGGACGAGGCCTCCAATGCAGCGATGTCTGACCTCACGGGGCCCCCTCGTCGGCAACCTTTGTGCACTTTGGAAATGGGCCTGACATTAGCTAATTCAGCCTCATCAATGTCAATAAGATCAAATTAGGTTCTATCATATTACATTAGTTGACAGCAAATCAAATTAGGCATTTTTGAAAATCTGAGTTGACAGAGAAGGCTACCCCCACAAGTAAGTTTTCCAGAAAATAAGCCACGACTTACGGAGCAGCAACTCACAGCCCAGTGACCTGGCTTGTAGCTGAGGCCCTCCTATAAACTCCTCTCCGTGGCTCATGCCACATTTCCTGCTGCTGCCTGGTGGCGATCAACCCCAGGGCTGGCCTCCGTCCATGGCACGTACACGCCTCAGCACAACCAGATGGGACGCTGGCATGGAAGCTGGAATGGAGACTAACAATTCTCTGAGCCCAGATGTAACGTCCAAGGGGATCCAGCCAGCAGAGCAGAGCTACCTGGGCATATGGCTCTGACACAGACATCCATGGTGCTGAAATGATCCCCTGGCCTCTCCCTACCCCACCTCCTCCTGCCATAAACGGATGACTAGAAATTCCAGTTCTAGGTGAGTGAGGGGGTATTAGCCCTGGGAGGTGGAGAGCAGCAAACTGTCCCAGGTCCGATTTCTCCCCCTTCTGGCCCATCCCTGGCAGCATCAAGTCATCTTCGGCCCCAACCTCCTGCTTCAGGACCAGACGGAAGGACACCACTTGAAAAAGCCAACCTCACAGAATCAGCATTTCTTTCCAAGACTCCAAGTCACATCTGAGAAGGGAAAGATCAACTACAAGCAAAGAGCAGCTCTCAGCCCAGTGCTTCACACCAGCCCTGGCTGGTGCTCCAGGGTCCAGGGTTCTGGGGGGAGGATTCATGGGGTCGGGGAGGAGAGCTGCTTCCAAAGGTCTGGGTGTCTCTTCATCATTTCCACCACTGGGTGTGATTTTCTTGGCTTATCCCCCTGCAGCCTGCAGATGCTCACCTCTTCAGGGTGACAACCTGTCCACCAGAACATGTGTGCTTTAGGGGCACTTCGGGGCTGCAGAGGGGGCAGGAGCACCCACAGGCCTGCGTTCCTTAGAGGAGATGCCCCCATGGTTAGGATGTCCGCTTGTCCCAGTGTGGAGGCTGAGGAGATGGTTGCTGGGGAGTGGGGGGGTGGTCAGTGTGACCAGGGGAAGGGATGGGGTCCAGCAGCTGGCACCCCCTGAGACCTTGACACTTGGAGGGGCCTCGAGATGACATCCCTGGTAAGGCCTGCACCCCCTCCTTCCAGCCCACTTTACCCTGCTCGGACCCACCTCTCAGAGGTCTTCATGGAAGAGTCCCCTCGTAGGTGGCCTTTGATGTGTCAGGTGACTGGAGTGTCACCTAGAGACACATGCTGGGTGAGGGGTCCCCCACCCCGACCCCCATCCCAAACCAGGAGATGCATGTGGGTCTTGGGACTGCTCTCCTCCAGGAGGGCATGAGGTCCTCTGTGTTTCAAAACCGCCCACATGTGAGGGAGGTGCTTGGTGAGGGCTGCTGTCCACCAGTTCCCTGCTTTTCCATCCCTGCCTCTCCCAACAGGGGCCCTTATAGGAAAAGCTCCTCAGATTCTTCTTTTTCAATTTCACTCTTCTCTCCCTCATTTCGGAAGGTTCTGAAGCACATTCTCTCATTCCTTTGTCAAACTGCTGTGTCAGAGTTTGAGATACCATCAGGAGACCCCTGAACCTGGCACTGCTGTGGCTTCATCAAAGGGGCTTGGGTGGAGCACAGAACCACTGCAGCCCCGCTGATGTCCCCACTGGGAATGAATCCCATCAGGGCACCAGGGCTCACAGACTTCAGGGGACCCCTGCCTTTGGGACTGGTCTTCCTCCTTCCTCTCACCTGCTTGTCAGAAGCCCAGGCATCCCCACCTTGGCTCCAGCCCCCTGGGACAGCTTTGGGGTAATTCAAGACCCTCACACTCCTTTATCTGCCTGGGGATGTGAATGTCTTTTTTTTTTTTTTTTAAGATTTTAAAATTATTCATTTATTTTGGCTGCATTGGGTCCTCATTGCTGCACGCGGGCTTTCTCTAGTTGCGGCGAGCAGGGGTCTACTCCTCGTTGCGGTGCACGGGCTTCTCATTGCGGTGGCTTCTCTTGTTGCGGAGCGCGGGCTCTAGGTGCGCGGGCTTCAGTAGTTGTGGCTCGCGGGCTCTAGAGCGCAGGCTCAGCAGCTGTGGCGCACGGGCTTAGTTGCTCCATGGCACGTGGGATCCTCCCAGACCAGGGATCGAACTTGCGTCCCCTGCATTGGCAGGTGGACTCCCATCCACTGCTCCACCAAGGAAGTCCCAAGAATGTCTTAAAAACTGCAACTGGCTGATTATGGAGGGCTGAGTGTGTGCTGCAGGTGTGGGTGGAAAGATGGGGTGTGAGGTTCCTATGTCTGCAGGGTCTTCCAAGCGTGAAGATCTGTGTGTTTCCCCCAGCCAGTCGACTCCCCACACCGTCCTCCCAGGAAGCCCAGATCCAGGATTATGAGGGCAAAGGTTTTCCCCTCGCTTATCTGTAACTTCCACTCCCTCTTGGGTTCAAGTCCCAATCTGAGTTGCATGGTGTCATATGTAGATTCATCCATGTCTTTGCATGGGTTGATGGTTCATTTCTTTCTATCGGTAAATAGTATTCTATTGCATGTGTATGGGAGGAAAAATAATTTTCCCTCTACCCTTCTAGGTTCTTGCTTGAGATCCCCTGACCCCCCACCAATAAAAGACAGATTAATAGGCGAAAAAAAAATAGAAGTTTGATAACATGTATACGTATTGTATACATGGGAGATACCCAGGAAAACTAACTCCCTGAAATGACCCAAGTTATTTCCTTAAATGCCATCTTCAGCTAAAAACAAAAGAAAGATGATGGGGTTGGGGGGGAGCCAGTAAGGGAGCTTATCAGGCAAAGGACAGTGAACAAGGGTATGATTCTTATGCAGATTTAAGTTCAGGCCTTCTCCATTGACAACAGTTTCATGTGATTTAGTCATCCTTCAATTCCCTGTGCGGAGAGGGAGAACCCTCTCAAATGGAGATTTGCATAAATGTAAATCTCCCTCCCAAAAGGGCAAATTCTACTCATTTTTCAGAGATTCTCCTGTGTCTGCTGTTTTTAAAAATAAATGAGGGAGCGTACTGCAATGAAGAGTAGCCCCCGTTCGCCACAACTAGAGAAAGCCAGCGCATAACAACGAAGACCCAACGCAGTCAAAAATAAATAAATAAAATAAATAAATAAATGAGGGACTTCCCTGGGTGGTCCAGTGGGTAAGAGTCCGAGCTCCCAATGCAGGGGGCTCAGGTTCGATCCCTGGTCGGGGAACTAGATCCCGCATGCCGCAACCAAGAGTCCACATGCAGCAACTAAGAAGCCCGCTGGCTGCAACTAAAGTCTGCATGCCACAACTTAAAAAAAAAAAAGATCCTGCATGCCTCAACAAAGATCCCGTGTGCCTCAACTAAGACTTGACACACCCAAATTAATTAATTAAATTAAAATTAATTAATTAAAAATAAATTAATTAATTAAAAATAAATGAGCTCAGGGACTTCCCTGGTGGTCCAGTGGTTCAGAATCCGCCTTCCAATGCAGGGGACGTGGGTTCGATCCCTGGTCAGGGAACTAAGATCCCACATGCCGCAGGGCAAGTAAGCCCACGTGCTCTGGAGCCTGGGCGCTGCAATGAAGATCCCGCGGGCCACAACTAAGACCTGAAGCAGGCAAATAAATAAATAAATATTAAAAAAAAATGAATGAGCTCAACAATAATCCTTATGCCAAAGAAACATATTTTGGGGTGGCACATTCTGCTCCCCTTGATATGTATGTGCCCCAATTTGCTTATGTATTCATCTACAGAAGGACATCCTGATATCTTTAAGTTTTTAGCCATTAGGAATGTGCTGTGCATAATTTTTAAAAATATTTATTTATTTATTTATTTATTTACCTGCGCCGGTTCTTAGTTGTGGCACGTGGGATCTTCATTGCCGCATGCGGGATCTTCGTTGCGGCGGCATGCGGGATCTAGTTCCCTGACCAGAGATAGAACCTGGGCCCCCTGCACTGGGAGCTCAGAGTCTTAACCGCTGGACCACCAGGGAAGTCCCAGGATCTCCTCCTTGAATGTCGTGCCCCTGTCCTGACTCTACTGAAGGATATATTTCAGAAGTCTGAGCTGTAAGAAAGAATGAATAACAAAAACAGAGGTAAATACAAACATTGATTGTATGTACAGTTATAATGTCTATGGAGTTAAGAAAGAAACAAACAAAAAAACAGCCAAAAATCCCTACACAGACCCAAAACAACCGTCCTGGGCTGTGCATAATTTTATGTTAGTTTTTGTTTGAACACAGTTTTTCAAAGCAGTTGTCTAAATACTGGAGGTGTGATTGTTGGATCCTAAAGTGAGATTTGTTTAGATTTGGAAGAAACTGCCAAATTGACCTCCAACGTGGCTGTACGTGCATCCCACCAGCAAGGAAGGAGCGCTCCTGTTGAGGCAGGAGATAGACGGGCCCCAGGCTGAGCAGTTGGAGTTTGTCCCATGTGGACAGATACTCCAAGATGAGGAGAAAGAGAAGAGCTGAGTCCTGCCCAGATAAGAGATAAAAGACCACATATTCCTCATTCTCGAGGCCAAGGAGATCTCTCCCACTACACATGCGCAGAAAGGCTCCTGGGGGTCAAATAGGGAGGGGCCGACACCCCACAGTAAGTGATACCAACCTACCCATAGGCCTCTTCTCTAGAATACATCTTGGCTAAGAGATGCACGCGCACACATGGGAGGACCCTGAGATAAACCAAATACGGACTCAGAACCAGGCAAAGCAAGATGATTGGCCAAAGGAAACCTGGAAGAAATGCCCCATAAAAGTGATTCAAACTACCACGAGGGCGCAAATCTCTCTCTGAGCCTGCCCGTGTGACTATCTACAGGTACCCTTTTTCCTCCTAATAAACACTTTACTTGCTTCACTACTTTCCGTCTCTATGTAGAAGTTCATTTCTACACAGCTGACGGGCCGGGGCCTTGTCACTGGCCACTGGTCCCTGGTGGTCTAGTGGCTGGGATTCAGCGCTCTCACTGCCACGGCCTGACTTCAATCTCTTGCAGGGAACCGAAACCCTGCTTCAAGCCGCTGCAGGCCGAGGCCACCCGCCATCACTGTCTAGTCCACTAGCTCGTATTTTTTAATTAAAATTTTATTATTATTATTATTTTTTTGGCTGTGCCGCAGGGCATGTAGGATCTTCGTTCCCCGACCAGGGATGAATCTCCGCCCCCTGCATTGGAAGTGCGGAGTCCTAACCATTGGGCCTCCAGTGAAGTCCCTCCTCTAGAATTGTTAGTTTTGCGATTTAAATTTGTGGACAATTTTGAGTGCCTTTCGGTGTCAGTTGTAAAAGCTTCTGTCTGCATTCATTTCATTCCATATGGTTTCCAATTAGTTGCTCCTTTAACTATGTTTTGAGAAGACACGGCAGGATATTCAGCTCGATTTCAATTTGAATTTCCAAAATTTAGTGGGAGCAGCCCAAGGGCCCGCAGGGAGTGCGGCCTGGCTGAAAGCGGAGCGCTGCGGGGCCTGCACTTCCTGGGCGTCCCGCAGGGGGCGCGCAACACCCCCGGCTGACCCTACCGTGCGTGCGAGTTCCGCCCCCGGACTTCGGTTTGCGGCCGGCTGGCGGGAGCTCGGTTTCCTCGGCACCCGCCAGGGCTTCGGGACAACGCGGGGCCGTGTCCTCGCTGACAGGAGTCCAGTCTCCTCAGGACCTGCCCGGAGGTGCCGACGCGGGAGGAAACAGTGAGGAGAAAGTGGGGAGACTTCCTGAGCTTGCGCACACGCGTTCCCCGCGGGCTCGACTCTGCGCGCAGCTGAGAGCAGTTGGGTCTCCTCAGGCACTGCCGGGGCTTTGGCTGGGACGCCCGGGTCAGCGTCTCTGCTGACGGAGCTCAGTCTCCTTAGGACTCGCCGGGGTTTCAGCTTTAGGACAACACGGGGCTGCGTCCACGCTGACGGGAGCTGGGTTTCCTGACGACCCAGGCGACGCCGGGAGGAAAAGGTGAGGAGAAGTGGGGAGAAGTGGGGAGAAGCTTCCTGTGGGTGACTGACGGCTGTTTTCAGACGACCCAGAAGCGCTTGCTGTGGAAAACTGTGTTTTTAGTCAGTTTGGTGTGTGGTGTAGATGGTGTCCAGTTTTCCCAGCACCGTTTATGGTGGGGACTGTGCTTCCTCTTGGTGTGTCCTTGGCCCTCTGTCATAAATTAATGGACCCCCTCCATATGGGTTGAATTTTGGGCTCTCTGTCCTGTTCCTCTGGTCCGTGCGCCTGTTTTTGTGCCAATTCCGCACTGTGTTGGTGACTGTAGCTTCATACCGGTAGTGTGAAGTCGGGGAGGGAGGTGCCTCCAGCCTGTTCTCCTTTCTCAGTGTCGCCTTGGCTATTTGGCGTCCTTTGTGGTTCCACACAGATATTAGGAGGCTTTGCTCTATTTCTGTGAAAAAATACCATTGGAATTTTAGGAGGGCTTGCATTCACTGTGTACATTGCGTTGGGGGGAATAGACATTTTATTTTAATAAATTTATTTATTTATTTATTTATGGCTGCGTTGGGTCTTCGTTGCTGCGCACGGGCTTTCTCTAGTTGCGGCGAGCGAGGGCTACTCTTAGATGCGGTGCGCTGGCTTCTCATGGCGGAGCGCGGACTCCGCAACAGTAGTTGCGGGCTTCAGTAGTTGTGGCTCGCGGGCTCTAGAGCGCAGGCTCAGTAGTTGTGGCACACGGGCTTAGTTGCTCCGCGGCATGTGGGATCTTCCCCGACCAGGGCTCGGGCCCGTGACCCCTGCATTGGCAGGCGGATTCTTAGCCACTGCGCCACCAGCGAAGGCCAGAATGGACATTTTAACAATAGTAATTCTTGCATTCCATGCGCACGCGGTATCTTTCTATTGATTTGTGTCTTCTTCAGTTTCTTCATCAACGTCTTAAAGTTTTCAGTGTGCAGGTCTTTCACATCCTTGCTTAAATTTATTCCTTGGTATTTTGTTCTTTTTGATGCAATTGTAAATAGGTTTTTTTTCCCCCTCTTTCTGATGGTTCATTATTAGTGTTTAGAAATGCAGTTGATTTGTGTGAATTGATCTTTACTGAATTCATTTATTATTTCTAATAGTTTTTTGGTGGAATGTTGTGGAAAATTGGAATTCCAAAATCCCACTGTTTTTACCACATCCAGGTCATCCACAACAGGGAAGAAAGGGAAGTCCTTTATATTGGGAAGTCCTAATATAGTCTTCCCACAATGCCTCTAAATGACATGTGGACTTTGGGGGAACTGGGTCTGGGTAAGGCTTGGCCTCTGTATGGAAGTTTGATGTTTTCTCTGCTTTTCTGGCATGGTTTTGACATGGTGGTTTGAAAAGTAATTTACTTCCCAGTAATTTCAAATGTACAGACAACTTTACATACATAAAAGCAAGTCTTGTATATTGATTAAATATATTCTTAAATATTAATGTTGACATTATTTAAAATTAAATTGTTTTCATAAGTTCTTTTTCAGATTATTTATTGCTAGTGTATACATATAAGATAGATTTTTGTGAATTGATATTTTGTCCTATAACTTTGCTGAATTAGTTGACTAGCTCAAATAATTTTTTGTTGTTACAGGATGTTTTATATATAAGATGATGTGATCTGTGTTCTGTGAGTAGACACAGTTTTAATTTTTCCATTCACATATGGATGCCTTTTATTTCTTTCCTCAAAACTCTGGGTAGAACTTCTAATACACTATTAAGTAACAGTGGTGAAGGCCAGTTTCCTGGCCTTGTTCCTGATTTCAGGAGGAAAGCTTTCAGTTTTTAACATTGAGCATGATGTTAGCTGTGGCTTTGTGTATTACTCTTTTTCATATTGAACAAATTTCCTTTTATTCCTACTTTCTTGAGTGTTTGTATCATGAAATAGCACCGGATTTTGATTATAGCTTCTTCTGCAATAATTGATACGATCGTGTGTTTTTACTTCACACCGTTACAGAGGTTCAATACATTGCTTAGTTTTAATATGTTGAACAACCTGACATTTCTGGTGTAGAGAGAGTTGCTTATGGCATCGTCCATTTCATGTTCCGTTGGTTTCATGTTGCTCTAATTTTGCTTGCGTTCATATTTACAAGGTATACTGATGTAATTTTCTTTTGTATGATGTATTTGTGTGGTTTGAATAGATCGGGCTGGGTGTTGGTGGTTTGGAGGGTCAGCATTAGGGCTGGGGCTGGTGTGCAGGCTGGGGCTGGTGGCCGTTATGTGACCCACACGTCGCAGACCCGGCCGCCCGCCTCTGACCGCCGCGTCCCGCCCGCCAGCTCCGGCCCGGCCCTCAAGAGACTCCTCACTCCCCGGAGGGCAGGGCTGACCGCCCCCTTGGCCGCCCTCTCGCCTCTGCCTGTCTGTCCGTCCTCCCTGAGTCAGGACACCACGTCCTCCGTGAGGCTTATGGCTTCCGGCCTTGGGGCCCCACCCCCACGAGCTGTGTCGACCACTAGGATTGGTCACCTCAAGAGGTCCCGGAAGACGGACTCCTTGGGACCTCAGAATGGGACTTTGTGGGCAGATGGGCCACCGCAGAGGTGCCCGGGGAGAGACGAGGTCGCTGACCTGTGTGTGGGGAGGTCCTCATGGGCGGAGATTTGGACACAGTCACACGGGGGAGAAGGCAGTGTGATGGCAGAGACAGAGACGGGGCTGAGGGTGGCCTGGGACCGACTGACCCCAGAACCCGCGGGAGGGGCGGGCCCCCAACACCTTGATCTAGGGCTCCAGGCCTGAGAGTAAACGTCCCCTGTTCCAACCCCTGCCCCCCATCTGGTGTGCAGTGACGGGGCCGCAGGAAACCCACACCCGGCCTTGGGGGGGGGCGCTGTGCTTGTTGACACCCAGGACCGTCACTGGCCCCTCCCCTCTGGGCATGACCCCCACTCCTCCTCGGGGAGGGACCCAGGGCCCCCATCCCACACGTCCCTGTCACGGCGACCTTCCCCCCGCCACCCCTGGGGCATCTCATACCCCAGAAAGGAGCCGCGGCGGCATGGTGACCACGGCGAGTGGCTGCAGGCCACTCCACCCTACCCCGAGACCTGAGCGTGGTCATCTGAGAAGTGACCCACCAACCCCCCCGACCCAGGCTCCGCGTTTCACAGGGCAGGTCCTCGTGCCGAGTTCCTGGAGGGGGATGTCGAGCAGGGGTGACTGAGGCCTGTGAATTTGTGGTTCAGAGAGATCCTCCCCAGGAGCCCAGGCACAGCTAGGCCAGGACGAATCCATCCCTCCCCTCCCGTACCCCACGGAGTGACGATAAAGCCCCAGTGACCCCCAAGAAGAGACATGACACCCAGAGGGCTAGAGCATCCACAGACCGGGGACTCAGTGTCCACCTCATTCCCCCAGAGAGAACGATGTCTTCACCGGGGCCACCAGGCTGGCCCATGTCCCCACAAACATCCAGCCTCAGTGAACCAGCCAGACAGAAAACTCTCTTCCAGGGTCCCCTGTGTTTATAGACCCAGGCTCGGGGGAGGCGGGCTGGCCCGAGGGAGGACGGATATGCTCCAGCACCGGACACTCACTGACCATCCCCCTGCCCATCCCCTGTCCCTCTCCTGCTCCCTGTGGTCTCACCCCCTCAGGAAACCCTCCTCTCCAGGCTCCAAGCACCCACATTTCCCACCTCAACCCCATCACTCTCCAATTCAACTTGCTTGTTTCCCCGCTGGGTGAAGAGGAGGGTGAATGCCCGGCACCGGTGTTTCCAGCAGTGTAGACGGGGCTTCCCTTCTCTTCCCGGCTGGGGTCTGGCCAGACACCGGGTGGTTTCCAGCTGTGCGGGTCTCAGACACCAAACAGCAGGGAGCAGCCCTGACACCCGCGCCTGCAGCGCCGCCTGCTGGTCTCTCCGTCCTCCCGTCGGGCACAGTCTTCACCTTTCCCGCTGCCTCGGATGGTCCGTCTCCTCACTGTCCAGCCATCAGCCCCTTCTCCCCACCGCCATCACCCCCAGCTCCACACCCCTCGTCCAGCCTCAGGGATGACCCAGGACCCTCCCTGGGCTCCCCCGCCTGCCCACCCTTGGTCACTGTCCTCAATCCACCTGTGCAGACAGGTGAGGGTTCCCTCCAGCGGCTCCCAAACGCTTCAGCCCAACATCCTCCCCGAGGTCGGCCCCATATCCCGTTGGATGTCCCACCATCACCAAGCCCCCAGCTCCATGGCAAGGGCAGGTATCAGGCCTGCTGCATGCACTGCTGTGTGTCCTGCTATATACACAGGCATGACCCTGCCCCAGGACGCAGGAAAGGTGGCCCTACCGCGGGATGTGGGGAGGTGTGACTGACCACAGGGAGCCCTGGCGTGCTCGCACCCTCCCGGGGAGGACACTTCAGCGTGGTCCCTGGAATGACAGGGAGGTCGGCCAGCAGCGCCCCCACCCAACCTCACTGTCACCACAAGAAACAAAAGATGCCTCCGTGCAGAAAGACGGAACATCAACGGCCTGATGCTGTCCTGAGCAAGGTTGGGAACTGGGCTGCTGTAGTGGGTTGAATGGGGGGCCCCCAAAAGTTACATCCATGTCATGACCCCCAGAATCTGAGAATGGAACCTTATTTGGAAGCAGGGTCTTTGCAGGTACAATTAGTTACGGATCTGGAGATGAGGTCATCCTGGATCAGGGTGGCCCTAAATCAATGACAGTGTCCTTCTAAGAGACAAGAGGAGAGACACAGAGGAGACAGCAGGTGAAGATGGAGGCAGAGATGGGAGAGATGTGGTCACAAGCCCAGGGACGCCTGGAGCCCCCAGAAGCTGGAAGAGGCAGGAAGGACCCTTCCCTGCAGCCTCCGGAGGGAGCGCGGCACTGGGACACCTTGATGTGAGATGTCTGGTCTCCAGGACTGAGAGGACAGGTTTCTGTTGTTCTGAGCCTCCGTTTGTGGCCGTTTGTCACAGCTGCCCCAGGAAGCTAATGCAGCTGGTGAGCAGCTCCCTGCCCTGATCTAAACCCTCCCTCCTCCCGTTAGAGGCAGGCTCCTGCACCTGTGCTGTCTGCACAAACCATGTGGTTCACGCCGAACCCCGGCTCCCCTTCTGGGCACTGGCATTTTGGAGGGTGAGGGCAGACAACACCACGTGACCAGCCCCCAGCCAGGCGCCTAGTCTCTAGTGAGCTTCCCCCGGGGGACGGGGGTGGGGTAACTGTCATGGTTCTGCCCTTCCTCGCTGGGGGAAGAGACACCCTAGAGACCCTCGAGGGAAGGAGGGGACACGAAGGGTCATGACGTGTCTGGAGCAGGGGCCCTCCCACCCGTGCATCGCTACTGTGCACCGTGACCCGTCTCAGCCGTGAGCACACAAACGTGTGCTGAGTCCTGCGAGCCTCCCAGCAAGTCCCTGAAGGTGAGGGCAGCCCTGCAGACCCCACCCCTTTCCTCCACGTCTAGTAGGTGGAAGACCCACTTCTCCTTGCCATTCCAGAAGCGGTTCTGGAGCTGCTCTGGGAGTGGTTCTGGGGTTTTGCAGGCTGAGCCCCTGTTGCTATGCCCCTACTTCCCCACAGTAACATCCAGAACAAGCTGTTTGCTCTGTTGCCTGAATGCCCCCCCGCCCAATATTCTCAGGAAAGAATCGGAGAGGACGCTTATTCACATGCCCCTTGCAGCGCACAGGGCTCTCATGGGCAGGTACCCAGCAGCCCACGGGGCTCACATGGGAAGACCCCTCTCAGGGCACAGGGCCCATCTTTGCAGGCACCCCAACAGGCACAGCACACAGGAACTGTGCACATAGCCCTCGTTGCAGAGTACCCCCAGCCCACCTGTTGGTCAGAGCAGGACCTGAACTAACAAACAGCAGCTCCTGGATAGGTCTGTGACCCTGGGCTTCACTCATGCGCCTCCCTCCACCGGGTCTTCCAGAGGCTTCTGCTGCCTCTGGGGCACTGGGCTCCTGTCTCCACCCACCACCCCTCCTCTCCCTGACTCCTGGGTTCTTCTCAGTAGGAGAGGGTCTTCTTGAAATTGTCTCCCACTCATGGGCCAGATAAAATGATTAGAAAACAAGCGAGAGCTACAGCCTCATGTCCATCCTGATCCTCAAGACACCTGTTCCTTGGACTTGGCCAGTGCAGCAAGACCCATTTTCTGCAATTACAAGCCCCTGATGGGCGAGGACTGGCTGACCTGGGCAGCCTGACCCGGCCAGCCAGCCCTCCCCAGGTGTGCCTGGGTTGAGCTCTGTATAGACACCCTCTCCGGGCTGCAAGAGCACCCACACCTGTACCTGAAGCCATACTCTCTGCCCCATCAGCCACCGCGGGGCTGGGCTTGTGGGAGGGAGTGAGGGGCCGTGGCCTTGTGGGTGGCCCGGTCTGAGTGGGGCTCTGCTGGACCTTCCACAGGAGTTGAGCACACTGGCGTGCTGCAAGCCCTTTCCTCCAGCCTGTAAAGTCCTTGCACATATTTAGGTTTGCTTCCCTGCGAAGGGTGGATAAAGTTCAGGAGCAGCTGGCCTGGGGGTCAGCTAAGGTTTACTCAGAGATGCCGCCGCACCAGCTTTCCAATGAGGACGCTCCTTGGGGTGGGGGAGCTGCCGGCTGCATGAGAGGAAACTGCCCGCCTCTGACCAGCTTGAGACTTGTTCATCGGTGTAGCAAGTGTCCTGATAGGGTTTTCATCTGTGTACCTGGCGGGTTCTTAATTAACAGCGTGAATGGTGACATCAAAGGTCCTGAATCAAGACTGAAAACTTACCGCCTGCGGAGGCCGTGTGCAGCTGGCACCCTTAGGGATGGGCTTCCGACTTGACCCCCAACATTCTGGTGCCCAGCCACTGCTTTAGCGTTTCTGGGGGCCCAGTGCTGACTCTAAGGGTTCCGCAATCCAGCCTCTGTCTGCCTTTAGTGAGACCCACACTTCCAGGATCCTACAGAGCAGGGTCTGTGTGTCTGTTCTGTGGCTTCTCTAACAAATGACCACAAGCTGGGTGGTTTAAAACAACAGGAATTCATCCTCCCCCAGTCCTGGAGACCAGACAGCTGAGATCAAGGTGTCGCTGGACTGAAGTCCCTCCAGAGGCTCCAGGGGAGGATATTTCCTGCCTTTTCCAGCTTCTGGGGGCTCCAGGCGTCCCCAGGCTTGTGGCTGCATCCTTCCCGTCTCTGCCTCCATCTTCACGTGGCTTCTTCTCTTTGTCTGGGTCTCTCCTCTTTTGTCTCTTATAAGGATGCTGTCATTGGCTTTAGGGCCACTCTAACCCAAGATGACCTCATCTCGAGATCCTTAACTACGTCTGCAAAGACCCTTTTCCCAAATATGGTCCTGTTCATGTGTTCTAGGGGGACACATCTTTTGGGGCCACCATTCAACCCATCATCTGTGTATGAAATAACCCTCTCATTTTAGGAGATTACCAAGGTCCTGTATAGACTGGCACAGACAGCAGCCAAGTAGGTGGGGGTCTGGGGAGAATGAGGACCCAGGAAGCACCTGGAAAGGATCAAGGCCTGGTGAGCTCTTCCACCGTGGGGCTGTGAAAACAGCCACTCCACTCTGTCCGTGGAAAGGAGCCCAGTGCAAGTGCAGAAGTGGTCACCTTGCAAAGCTGGCTCTTCTGGGATTTCATCATCAATAGCATCATGTAACCAATAACTACGGGCTTGGAGGAATCGCTTTCTGGTGTGTGATGACGGCACTGTCACTTTAGGCTCATCAAGCCTAGAATAGGAATGTTTGAAGAAGAGTTTGGGAGATTGTGAAGGCATCTTCTTTGGGAGATTATGAACCAGTCTTCCTTGGTTGTCAAGGAAACCAGGCAGGTTTGTCAAGATTGTCAAGGAAACTGCTTTGAAGCACCATCACCTGAGTGGTGGTCTCAGCGTGAGCTGTGGTTTGAGAAAAGTGTGATGAGATTAAGCCTTACTTTCTGTAACAGCTGGGGAGGGGTTTGTAAAGCACCTTGGCTTTTAGGGCAAAGGTTCGTTGCTGGAACAAAGTGTCTCCCAAAATGGGCTGAGGCTCAAGGTGTCTCTGTCCCCTTCATGTAAGAGTCCAGGGCAGGTGGGTGTCAGGGCCCAGGCTCTGTCCCCCTTGCTTCTTCTCCCTGCTTCCAGGTGGAGAGCTCCAACCAGCAGGTGGGGTGACCACGTGGGCACCAAGCCCTCCATCCTAGGATGCAGACTGGCCAAAGCCCTCACCCCCTCCACCACTTCCCCTTAGTAACAGGAGACACTGCGCCCCAGCTGCAAGGGGTGAGAAGGCTGGGAGGCGCAGGGGAGCCATGAGCAGGAGAAAGGAAAATGGGTTCTGGTGGGCAGCTGGGCGGCTCTGCTGTGAGGGTCGCCCGGACACCAGTACACAGTCCTGGGTGCTGTGAAATGACACATCAGCATGAGCTCTTCGATGTTTTGTGGTTCTGGAAATCCTACAGGAGGTGGTTCACAGCAGGTGAAGCTAATGCTCTCAATGGAGGTGGTCAAGCCAAAGGTCTGCAGTTCAGACTGAAGGTGCCGATGTACACACAGGACAAAACCATCTCGTGTGAATGTAGTTCAGGCATGTTAAACGTGAATGCAGTTGTGTTATGCCTAAAATCTTCTATCTTGGACCTCTCCTCGGGGACAACATCCTCAGTTCCTGAGATTCCTGTAACTCACATACGGGGGAATGGAGAGTGGGCTCTGTCCATCTGAGACTTGAGTTACTACCCTGTGTGTGAGTCTGCTCGGGGCTGCCCTAACAAATACCACAGACAGGGCAGCTTAAACAACAGACCAATGTCCTAGTCCTGGATGCTGTCTGAGATCAAGGTGTCTGCAGGCTGGTTTCTCCTGAGGCCTCTCCCCTTGGCATATAGACAGCCATCTCTTCTCCCCATGTTCTCACATGGTCTCCCCATGTGCCTAACTGTGTCCTAATCTCTTCTTGTAGGACATCAGTCCTATTGGATTAGGATCGACCCTAGTGACTCCATTTTACCTTGATCACCTCTTTAAAAACTCCGTCTCCAAATACAGACACATCTGGGGTCCTGGGGGTTAGGGATTCAGCATGTGAATCTGGGGGGACACAACTGAGCCCACACTATCCTGCTTAGGTACCAACACGTGCCTTGGTCCCTCCTTCCCTCAAGTCACACGGGGATCATGCGATGGCCCAGGGAGAGGCCACTCCTGCAGTGTTTGTGTCCAAGCTGGGGAACCCTTCTCTGCTCTCTTTGATCACACAGCAGCAGTACCAGCCCTCTCCTAAGGTGAGCAGTTCTGGATTTTGTGCCGTGTCGCCTGGCCTGCTGAGGTGCTCAGTGTCAGGGAACCCAGGAGCCACAGCCTAGCAGGGATGCCGAGGACCCTCAGGGCCTTGGCAGATGTCTGTCTCACCAGACGCCCAAGCAAATGAGGGAAAACTTTTGGGGGGAATCACAGGAGGGAGGGAGTCAGTCTCGTTTATGCTTCAGAAAGACCACATTGGGGTGAGATGTGAGATGCACCGTGTGGGTGTTACTGAGTCCAAGCTGGCTCTGCTTGCTGCACGACAGGCCAATAAATCAGGGACAAGGTGTTGAGGCAAGGAATACAACTTTATTTGGAAAGCTGGTAGACCGAGAAGATGGCAGACTAGTGTCTCTGAAAAACCATCTTACCGGGGTTTGGATGCCAGTTTCTTTTATAGAATAGAGAGGGCAGGATATGAGGAAGTAAAGTAAAAAGGCCATAACATTTGCAAATGTCCCCTGGAATGGCCAGCCTCCGGGAGGTGATGTGTTAATTTCTTCTTTCTTGCAGCCATCCACAGGTGGAACAGGGTCAGGATGTACAAAGGCACGTTGGTTTAACATTCTGGCAGAGGGGCAGGGTTCCCTGAGGCAGGCCATTCTGTATGATTAAAATAACAAAAGCAACGGAAAAGCAAAGGCTAAAGTCAAAGAAACGATGGAACTTGGAGTCTGATTGAGCTCTTCCCTGTTACAGGGGCGGGGAGCTTTGTCAGGGTCTGATGGAGGAATCAGGCCCAAGATCGGGCTTGGGCCAGGGCTGTGGGTGCAGAGGGGAATTAGCGTGGGGACTGGCCATAGACTCTGGAGGAGGAGCTGACAGTCTGGGGCACAAGGGCAGTGGGAGCCTGGAGACCCCAGTGTTACCGAACCAAACTGGGTTCCACATGCCCATGCATGGTAAAGCCAGTCTACTGACACCAGGCTGTGGTGAAGGAAAGTGCAGCGTTAATTGTAAAAGCACCAATGCAAGGAGGACAGGTGGCTTGTGCTCTAAAAACCCCGAACTCCCTGAAGGGTTTCAGCAAAGCAATTTTAAAGGCCAGGTGAAGGGATCAACTGGTGCACAATTCTCTGGCTGATGGTGAGGTAACGACGGTTAACATTATAAATTCTTAGGCACCAGTAGCTCTGGGGCTACGTGTTCATGATCATCAAGTAGTTAATTTCTTCCATTTGGTGGTGGGTTTAGCATCTGTAAAACAACTCGGGAAGTGTGCATCAGATACTATCTAGGTACTTCAGAGAAGAGTTACAACAGAGGATATGGTAAGAGGGGTCTGTCCCGGGAAGGCCCCAGAGGGTCCTGCTCGGTTACAGCAGGTGTCTGGGCTCAGCAACCAGGGGAGGTGGGTGCCTCCTGGGTGTGGGGAACAGCAGGATAACAGTCCTCTGAGGGGCCTGTTAGCCCCAGGGTGAGGTGGGGATGCAGTAGCTGGACAGAGGTGTCTGGCCTGGGAGAGGGGTCCAGGCTGGAAATGTCACTGGAATCATCGCAGGGAGGAAGAAGAAAGACCAGGCTGAAGCAGGTGGGTCATAGCAGATTATGTGCAGGTGACAGTGGTCCTGATAGAAGCAACTCAGAGCCAGAAAGGAGTAGCTGTCAGGGGCTCAGCTTCATCATCTTGTTCCTTTGTAAAACTCCTATGACAGCTTGAAAAACCACCAGGAGACTTCTGGGCCCAGCGCTGCCATGGCTTCATCATAGGGGCCCAGGTGGAAAACAGAACCACTGCAGGCCCCGCTCATGTCCCCACTGGGAATGAATCCCATCAGGGCCCCGGGCCTCACAGACTTCAGTGAACTCCTGCCCTCAGGACTAGTCTTCCTCCTTGCTCTCACCTGCTGGTCAGAGGCCCAGGCACCCATATCCTGGCTCCACCCCCCGGCCCCCGGGACTGAGTAGTGTTCCATTTTATATCTGTACAACATCTTCATTTTTCTGTCAATGGACAATTTGGTGGTTTCTCTGTCTTGGCTATTGTAAATAATGCTGCCCTGAAAATAGGGGTGCCCATGTCCTTTCGAATCATGATTTTCTCTGGATCTAAGCCCAGGAGTGGGATTGCCAGATCCAATGGGAACTCTATGTTTTGGTTTTTAAGGAACCTGCACACTGTTCTCCACAGTGGCTGTACCAATTTGGATCCCCACCAACAGTGTAGGAGGATTCCCTTCTCCGCATGCCGTGTCCAGCATTTATTCTTTGTAGATATTTGTTGGCGATGGCCATTCTGACTGGTGGGAGGTGATACCTCATTGCACTTTTGATTTGCATTTCTTTAATAATTAGTGATGTTGGGTACCTTTCCACGTGCTTATTTTTTATACAGTGTGAGTAAAATTTACCTCTTGCAACTGGCTTCTTGGAAGTCAGCCTGTTTTGAATTCTTTTCTGATGATTTACCCCATGGCATTTCTTGAGGGCAGGTGACATTTAGAGCCCTGCAGGCCTTGTGAAGATTGTGTCCCAGCACCGGTTTTAAAGTTGTTATGGGAAACGGCCACAAGGTGGCAACATTTCTTCATGCCCAACTCTGGTTACTCGGGCAACCAGAGCCTTAGGGAATGTCCTGTTCCTGGGTTTTCAGTTAGAGTGGAATGTGCCTGAAGAAACACCCAAGGCTTGTGTGACATTACTTCTCCCCCTAATTCCTTGCCCACGGGACAAATCCCAACTCCTGTAACACCACTCTGCTGAGGGTGCTGTCATCCGTTAAGTGGGGCGACCCTAAGGAAGGAGGCTGGAGGTGGGAGCCCACCACCAGGAGACATGGAGCCCAGGGCACTTTTCAAAGCTCTTCCAGCTCCGAGGCTCCACCATCCTGTGGATGCACTAGGCTTGCTTTCCGTGTAGGAGGGCCTGACTCGATCTGGAGATTGTGGGCTCATGCAGAGGAGAACAGACACGCCAGGTCCTTCCGGGGGGCTCACTGGCTGGCACATCCTCCCCAGCTCACTCAGCCCCATGACAGTCCGGCCTTGAGACAAAGCCTGCTCAGGTCCCATGCATGTGACACCATCCCAGGACCCAAGGACTGAGGGGAATAGATTCAGCATTTCTTTTCTCTCTCTCTTTTTTTAAAGTTTATTTTGAATTGGAGTATGTAGGTGATTTACAATGTTGTGGGTTTTTTAAAGGTGTGCAGCCTGATTCACTTATACATAGATCTATATGTGTTCTTTTCCAGGTTCTTTTCCCATATCAGTTATTAGACTGTTGAGTAGGGTTCCTTGTGCTATACAGTGGGTCTTTGTTGATTATTTTATAAATAGCGTGCATATGTTAATCTCAACCTGCTAATTTCTCCCTGCCCGCAACTCTTCCCGTTTGGTAACCATAAATTTCTTTTTTAAGTCTTCCAGGTTGTTTCTGTTTTGTGAAGAAGTTCGTTTGTATCCATTTTTAGATTCCACGTAGAAGTGATATTATATGATAGTTGTCTTTCCCTGTCTCACTTACTTCACTCAGTATGATCATCTCTACTTCCGTCCATGTGCCTGAAAATGGCATTATTTCATCCTTTTTTATGGCTGAGTAATATTCCATTGTGCCTATGTAGCACATCTTCATAATCCATCCATCTGTCCTTCTACACTTAGGTTGCTTCCGTGTCTTGGCTATTGTACCTAGTGCTGCCATGATCACTGGGGCACAGGGGTTTTTAAAAATTTTGGATTTCTCTGGATCTAAGCCCAGGTGTGGGATTGCTAGCTCATATGGTACTTCTATGTTTAGTATCTTAAAGAATCTCCATACTGTTCTCCATACTGGATGTACTGATTTACATTCCCATCAACAGTGTAGGAGGGTTCCCTTCTCTCCACACACTCTCCAGCATTTATTGTTGTAGATTTTTTGATGATGGGCATTCTGGCCGGTGTGAGGTGATCCCTCATTGGACTTTTGATTTGCATTTCTCTAATAATTAGTGATGCTGAGCATCTTTTCATGTGCTTTCTGGCCATCTGTATGACTTCTATGCAGAAATGTCCACTTAGCTCTTTGGCCCTTTTTTTGATTGGGTTTTTGTTGTTGTTGTTTGTTTTTGATATTGAGCCGCATGAGTTATTTGTATGTTTTGGAGATGAATTCCTTGTGGGTATCTTCTTTTGCTGGTAATTTTTCCCGTTCTGAAGTTTTTCTTTTGTTTATGGTTTCCTTTGCTGTGCAAATGCTTTGAAGGTTAATTAGGTCCCATTTGTTTATTTTTGTTTTAGTTTTCATTATTCTAAGAGGTGGATCAATAGAGAACTTGCTGTGATTTATGTCAAAGCGTGTTCTGCCTATATTTTCCTCAAGAGTTTTATAGTATCCATCCTTACATTTAGATCTTTAATCTATTTGGAGTTTATTTTTGTGTATGGTGTTAGGGAGTATTCTAATTTCATTCTCCTTTTAATTGTTTAGGGAACCTCCACACTGCCTGCCATAGTATAGTGGCTGTTACCAGTTTACATTCCCAGCATCAGTGTAGGTGGGTTCCCTTTTTTCCACACCGTCTCCAGCATTTCTTGTTTATAGACTTTTTGACAGTGGCCATTCTGACCCGTGTGAGGTGATACCTCATTGTAGTTTTGATTTGCATTTCGGTAATATTTAGCGATGTTGAAATCTTTTCATGTGATTTTTTCTTTTTTAACAGTGTGAGTACAACTTACCTCCTTAAATTGGCTTCTTGAACGTCTGCCCTGTTTTGAATTCTTTTTCGATGACCTATCCCAGGACATTTCTTGAAGGCAGGTGTTTTTTTACTTACAGTCCCGCAGGCCTTGTGAATATGAAGTGTCCATCACCGCTGGTTTTAAAGTTGTTGTTATGGGAAACGGCCATAGGAGGCACCATTTCTTCAGGCCCACCTTTTTTTTTTTTTTTTTGTAATTTCATTTTTATTTTATATTGGAGTAGAGTGATTTCCGATGTTATATTTGTTTTAGGTGTAGAGGACCTTGATTCGGTTCTACATGGACATATGTCTATTCTTTTTCGGGTTCTTTTCCCTTATAGGTTATTACAGTGCGTTCAGAAGAGGTTCCTGTACTTTTCAGTAGGTCCTTTTTGATTAATTATTTGATATGTATTAGTGTATATGTGTTAATCCCAACCTCCTAATTTATCCCTCCCCCACCTTTCCTTTTTGATAATCCTAAGTTGTTTTTCTAAGTCTGTGAGTCTGTATCTGTTTTGTAAATTAGTTCATTTGTATGAATTTATAGATTCCAGCTGTGACACCTTAGGATCTTTGTCTTTCTCTTTCTGACCTACTTAACTTACTATGATTATCTCTAGGTCCACAGGTGACTGCAAATGGCATTATTTCATTTTTTTCATGGTAGAGTCATATTCCATGTGTACACGTGTCACTTCTTTATCCATTCATCTGTTGATGGACGTGTTGTTTGCCTCCATGTCTTGGCTCTTGTAAATAGTGCTGCAGTGCACGCTTGGGTGCACGTGTCTTTTCAGATTCTGGTTTTACTCTTTTTTTTTTAACATCTTTATTGGAGTATAATTGCTTTACAATGGTGTGTTAGTTTCTGCTTTATAACAAAGTGAATCAGCTATATGTATACATATATCCCCATATCTCCTCCCTCTTGCGTCTCCCTCCCACCCTCCCTATCCCACCCCTCTAGGTGGTCACAAAGCACCGAGCTGATCTCCCTGTGCTATGCGGCTGCTTCCCACTAGCTATCTGTTTTACATTTGGTAGTGTATATATGTCCATGCCACTCTCTCACTTCTTCCCAGCTTACCCTTCCCCCCTCCCCGTGTCCTCAAGTCCATTCTCTATGTCTGCTCAACACATATACTCTTAAAAGTGGGACTGCCAGATCATATGGTAGCTCTATTTTTACCTTTTAAAGGCACGTCCATAGTGTGCTCTATAATGGCTACTACCAATTACATCCCACCAACACCATAGGAGGGTCCCCTTTTCTGAGCTCCCACTCTCGCAGTTATTGTCTGTAGTCTTTTTGATAACGGCCATTTTGACTGGTGTGTGGGGGCATCTCTGTAGTTTTCATTGGCGTGTCTCTAATAATTTGCCGTGATGAGCATCATTTCATGTGCTCTTTTTTTTAAACAGTGTGAGTTGTATTTACTTGTTGATATTTTCTTCTTGATAGTTTGCCCTGTTTTTAATTATTTTCGTTTACTTGCCACTGGAAGTTTTTTGAGGGCAGGTATAATTTAGAGCCCAGCAGTTCTTGTGAATATTAAGTGCCCGTAAGCAATAGTTTTCAGGTTGTTGTTGCTGGAAATGTCCACAAGGCGGCAGGATTTCTTCTGGCTAAGTCTGGTTAGTCTGGCTACCAGAGCCTTAGGAGAAGTCCTGTTTTGGGGTTGTAATTTGAGTGGAAATTTCCAGAACAAACACCCAATAGTTCGTGTCTCATTAGGTCCGCTTTTTATTAAATTAATTTCTATTTCTTATTGGAGTAACATTGATATACAACGTTGTTTGTGTTGTAGGTGTGCACAAAGGTTCTCATTTATACATACATATATATCTAATCATCTTTGGATTCTTGTTTCATATAGGTTATTAAAGAGTATTGATAGATATCCCTTGGTATATATATACATCTTTGTTGATTAACTATTTTATATGAAAGAGTTTGTGTTTGTTAATCCAATCTTCAGAATTTATCCTTTGTGCCCTTCTTTCCTCTTTGGTAACCTTAATTTTTTTTATTATGTATTTATTATTTTTGGCTGTGGTGGGTCTTCGTTGCTGTGCACGGGCTTTCTCTAGTTGCAACAAGCAGGGGCTACTCTTTGTTGCAGTGCTCGGGCTTCTCATTGCGGTGGCTTCTCTTGTTGCAGAGCACGGGTTCTAGGCACGTGGGCTTCATTAGTTGTGGCACGCGGGCTCATAGTTGTGACTCAGGGGCTTTAGAGCACAGGCTCAGTAGTTGTGGCACACGGGCTTCATTGCTCCGCGGCATGTGGGATCTTCCCAGACCAGGGCTCAAACCTGTGTCCCCTGCCTTGGCAGGCGGATTCTTAACCACTGCGCCACCAGGGAAGCCCAATTTTTTTTTTTTTAAGTCTTTGAGACTGTTTATGATTTCTCAGTTATTTTATTCGTGTGCATTTTTAGATTCCTCCTGTAAGTGATGTCTTATGATATTTGTCTTTCTTATTCTGAATTACTTCACTAGTTTAATTATCTCTAGGTTTGTCTGTGTTCCTGCAAGTGGCATTATTTCATTCTTTTACATGGCTGAGTCATATTCCATTGCGTACATGCATCACTTATTCTCTATCCATTCATCTGGACATGTTGTTTGCCTCCATGTCTTGGCTCTTGTAAATGGTGCTGCAGTGCATACTCAGGTGCATGTGTCTTTTCAAATTCTGGTTTTCTCTGCATATACTCTTAGGGGTTGCACTGCCGGATCATGTGGTAGCTCTACTTTTACGTTTAAAAGGCACTTCCATATTGCTCTCTACAGTGGCTGTTAACCATTTACATCCCACCAGCACCGTAAAAGGATTTCCTTTTCTCCATGCCCTCTCCATCTTTTTTTCATTATAAATTTGGTGATGGCCTTTTAGACCGGTGCAAGGTGATCCCTCTACCTGTTGAAATTGCCTTCTTGAAAGTCTGCCCTGTTTTCAATTATTTTCGAACACGTAGGCCTGGACATTTTCTGAGGGCAAGTATCATTTGGAGGACAGCAGTCCTTGTGAATATTAAGTGCCCCTAAGCAATCGTTTTGAGGTTGCTTTTGCTGGAAATGGCCACAAGGTGGCAGGATTTCCTTGGGTTCATCTCTGGTTACCCCGGCAACCAGAGCCTTCGGGGAAATCCTCTCTGGGGTTTGTAAATTAGAGAGGAATGTGCCAGAACAAACACCCAAATCTTGTGTCTCATCACCACTTTTTTATTAGATAAATTTTAATTTTTTGTTGGAGTAACACTGATATACAATGTTGGGTATGTTGTAGGTATACTGAATCAGTTTCAGTGATACATATACAAATATGGAGGCATGTTCGGCTTCTTTTCCCACATAGGTTATTAGACAGTGTTGATAGCCCTTCCTTGGTATGCATAGATCCATGTTGAATATTTGTTTTATATGAAATAGTTTGTTACCTATCCTTTTAATTTATCCCTTTACCCCTTCTGTCCCCTTTGGTAGCCATATGTTTGCTTTTTAAGTCCCTGAGTCTGTTTATGTTTTCTCAGTTATTTCAATGGTGTGTCTTTTTAGATTCCACCTTGAGGTTATCTCATATAATATTTGTTTTTCTGATTCAGACTTACTTTACTTAGTATGATTATCTCTAGGTTTTTCTATGTTCCTACAAATATGGCATTATTTCATTCTTTTACATGGTTAGTCATATTCCACTGTGTACATGTATGAGTTCTTTTTTAACTGTTCATCTGCCCATGAATATTTTGTATGTCTCCACATCTTGGCTATTGTAAATGGTGCTGCAGTGCTCGCTTGGGTGCATGTGTCTCTTCGAATTATGGTTTTCTCCGCATATACTCTTAGATATAGCACTGCTGGATCTTGTGGTAACACTATTTCACCTTTTAAAGGCACTTCCATAATGTTCTCTGTAGTGGCTTTTACCATTTACATCCCACCAGCAGCATAGAAGGCTTTCTTTTTCTCCATGCCCTCTCCACCATCTATTCATTGTAATTTTTTGTGATGGTGTTTTAGACTGGTGCAAGGTGATCCCTAGTTGTAGTCTTGATTTGCATGTCTCTGTTAATTGCTATTTTGAGCATGTTTTTATGGGCTGTTTTTCTTCATCAAAGTGTGAGTAGAATTTACCTGTTGAAATTGCCTTCTTGAGGGCAGAGTCAAGATGGCGGACTAGGAGGACACGGAATTTGTGTTTCTGCACAACTAGGGCACCTACCAGGCACCGGTGGGGGACCATGGACACCTAAGGGGACGGGAGGAACCCCCAGCCACTGGCTTGCAGGATCTTGGTTCCCAAGTCGGAGGTCGGGCCTGAGCTCCTGTGGTGGGAGCTCCGAGTCCAAACCACTGGACTAACAGAGAACCTTAGACCCCAGGGAATATTAATCAGGAGTGAGGCCTCCCGGAGGTCCTCATCTCAGTACCAAACCCGGCTCTATCCAACTGCCTGCAAACTCCAGTGCTGGACGCCTCAGGCCAAACAACCAGTAAGACAGGAATACAACCCCACCCATCAAAAAAAATAAATAAATAAAAAGAAACGACAAAAAATATGTTGCAGACGAAGGAGCAAGGTAAAAACCTACAAGACCAAATAAATGAAGATGAAATAGGCAACCTACCTGAAAAAGAATTCAGAGTAATGATAGTAAAGATGATCCAAAATCTCGGAAACAGAATGGAGAAAATACAAGAAACATTTAACAAGGATCTAGAAGAACTAAAGAGCAAACAGTGATGAACAACACAATAACTGAAATTGAAATTGCCTTCTTGAAAGTCTGTCCTGTTTTCAAACCCTTAGGCCTGGACATTTTTTGCGGGTAGGTATCATTTAGAGCCAGGCAGTCCTTGTCAATATTGAGTGCCCATAAGCAATCGTTTTGAGGTTGCTTTTTGGGAAACGGCAACAAGGCGGCCGGATTTCCTCGGACCCAACTCTGGTTACCGCAGCAACTGGAGCCTTAGGGAAATCCTGTTTGGGGCTTGTGAATTCGAGTGGAATATGTCAGAACAGACACCCAAATCTTGTGTCTCATTACCACTTTTTTAATTAGATTAATTTTTATTTTTTATTGGAGTAACATTGATATACAATGTTGTGTTTGTTGTAGGTATAGAGAATATTTTTCTGTTATACATATACGTATATCTGTGCATGTTCAGTTTCTTTTCCCATATATGTTATTAAAGAGGGTTGATAGCACTTCCTTGGTATACATAGATCTTTGCAGAATATCTGTTTTATATGAAACAGTTTGTATTTGTTAATTCCAACCTCCTATTTATTCCTTGACCCCTTCTGTCCCTTTGGTAACAATTTGTTTGCTTTCTAAGTCCCTGAATCACTTTATGTGTTCTTAATTTGTTCAAGGGTGTGTATTTTTAGATTCCAACTGTAAGTGATATCATATGATATTTGTCTTTCTGATGTTGACTTACATTATTTAGTATAATTAAAAAGAAAAAGAAAAAAAATGGGACTCTATTCCTCTCAGTCCTTGATGACCTGGGCTGTTGTTGCATCCCTGGAGCCTGAGCAGGCTTGGGTCCCAAGGCTGGACTCTTGTGGGGCTGAGTGAGCTGGGGAGGATGTGCCAGCCAATGAGCCCCCAAGATGGACTTGGAGTACCTGATCCGCTCTGCATGAGCACATAATCTCCAGATCCAGGCGGGCCCTCCTACATTGAAATCAAGCCTAGTGCGTGCAAACGATGGTGGAGACTCTGGGCTGGAAGAGCTTTGAAAAGTGCCCTGGGTTCCATGTCTCCTGCCAAGTGGTGTTACCGGAGTTGGGATTTGTCCTGGGGGGGAAGAGGGTAAGGTGGATGAAGTACTTTGACACAAGCCTTGGGTGTTTCTTCAGGCACATTCCACTCTAATTGACAACCCAGGAAAAGGACATTCCCTAAGGCTCTGGTTGCCCAAGTAACCAGATTTGGGCATGAAGAAATGCTGCCCCCTTGTGGCCACTTCCCATACAACAACTTTAAAACTGGTGCGGATGGGCTCTTAACATTCACAAGGCCTGCAGGGCTGTAAATAACACCACCATCAAGAAATGTACTGGGGGGCTTCCCTGGTGGCGCAGTGGTAAAGAATCTGCCTGCCAATGCAGGGGACACGCGTTCGAGCCCTGGTACGGGAAAATCCCACATGTTGCGAAGCAACTAAGCCCACGTGCCACGACTACTGAGCCTGCGCTCTAGACCCCGTGAGCCCACGTGCCACGACTACTGAAGCCCGCACGCCTAGAGCCCATGCTCCGCAACAAGAGAAGCCAAATAAAATAAAAATGAAATTACAAAAAAAAAAAAATAGTTGGGCCTGAAAACATGCTGCTGCCTTATGGCCATTTCCCGTAACAACAACTTTAAAACGAGTGCTGATGGGCACTTAATACTTACAAGACCTGCAGGATTGTGAGTAGAAAACACCTGTCTTCCAAAAACATCCTGGGGTAGGTCATCGAAAAAGAATTCAAAACAGGGCAGACATTCAAGGAGCCAGTTTCAGGAGGTAAGTTTTACACACCCTGTTTAAAGTAAAAATCACATGAAAAGATTTCAACATTTCTAAATATTAGAGAAATGCAAATCAAAACTACAACGAGGTACCACATTCACACATGTCAGAATGGCCATTGTCAAAAAGTCTACAAACAAATGCTGGAGAGTGTGTGGAGAAAAGGGAACCCTCCTACGCTGATGCTGGGAATGTAAATTGGTAACAGCAACTGTGGCAGATAGTGTGTAGCTTCCTTAAAGAATTAAAAAGAGAATGAAAGTAGAATACTCCCTAACACCTTACACACAAAAAAACCCTCCAAATAAATTAAAGATCTAAATATAAGGATGGATACTATAAAACTCTTGAGGAAAATATAGGCAGAACACAGTTTGACATAAATTGCAGCAAGTTCTCTAATGATCCACTTCTTAGAATAACGAAAAATAAAACAAAAATAAACAAATGGAAATTTGCTTTAAATTAAATTAGGAAATGGAACCTAATTAACCTTCAAAGTGTTTGCGCAGCAAAAGAAAACCATAAACAAAAGAAAAAGGCAAATTTCAGATAGGGAAAAAAAACTTGCAAACGAATATACCCACAAGGAATTCATCTCTAAAACATACAAACAGCTCATGCAGCTCAGTATCAAAAAACAAACAAACAAACAACCCAATCAAAAAATGGGCCAAAGAGCTAAATGGACATTTCTGCAAAGAAGGCATACAGATGGTCGGAAAGCACATGAAAACATGTTCAGCATCACTAATTATTAGAGAAATGCAAATCAAAAGTCCCATGAGGGATCACCTCACACCGGCCAGAATGCCCATCATCAAAAAATCTACAACAATAAATGCTGGAGAGAGTGTGGAGAGAAGGGAACCCTCCTGTGCTGTTGGTGGGGATGTAAGTCGGTACATCCACTATGGAGAACAGCATGCAGGTTCTTTAAGAAACTAAACATAGAACTAGCATGTGACCTAGCAATCCCATGCCTGGACATAGATCCAGAGAAATCCAAAATTTTAAAAGACCCCTGCACCCCAATGATCATGGCAGCACTAGGTACAGTAGCTAAGATGTAGAAGCAACCTAAGTGTAGAAGGACAGATGAATGGATAATGAAGATGTGCTACACAGGCACAATGGAATATTACTCAGCCATAAAAAAGGATGAAATAATGCCATTTTCAGGCACATGGACGGAAGTAGAGATGATCATACTGAGTGAAGTAAGTGAGACAGGGAAAGACAAGTATCATATAATATCACTTCTAGGTGGAATCTAAAAATGGATACAAATGAACTTCTTCACCAAACAGAAGCAACCTCACACTTACAAAAGAAACTGATGGTTGCCAAAAGGGAAAGGCTGAGGGGCAGGGAGAAATTAGCAGGTTGAGATTAACATATGCACACTACTATTTATAAAATAATCAACAAAGACCCGCTGTATAGCACAAGGAACCATACTCAACACTGTAAAAACTGTTATGGGAAAAGAACCCGAGAATGAACTCATATACGTCTACGTATAAGTGAATCAAGTGGCTGTACACCTTAAAAAAACAAAAACAAAAACCCACAGCATTGTAAGTCATTTATATACTCCAATTCAAAATAAACATTAAAAAAAAGAAAAAAGAAAAAAGAGATGCTGACTCTATTCCCCTCAGTCCTTTGTGACCTGGGCTTGTGTAACATCCCTGGAATCTGTGCAGGCTTGGGTCCCAAGGCTGGACTGTCGTGCGGCTGAGTGAGCTGGGGAGGATGTGCCAGCCAGTGAGCCCCCCGGAAGGACCTGGCGTGTCTGTTCTCTGCATGAGCCCACAATCTCCAGATCGAGTCAGGCCCTCCTACACGGAAAGCAAGCCTAGTGCATCCACAGGATGGTGGAGCCTCGGAGCTGGAAGAGCTTTGAAAAGTGCCCTGGGCTCCATGTCTCCTGGTGGTGGGCTCCCACCTCCAGCCTCCTTCCTTAGGGTCGCCCCACTTAACGGATGACAGCACCCTCAGCAGAGTGGTGTTACAGGAGTTGGGATTTGTCCCGTGGGCAAGGAATTAGGGGGAGAAGTAATGTCACACAAGCCTTGGGTGTTTCTTCAGGCACATTCCACTCTAACTGAAAACCCAGGAACAGGACATTCCCTAAGGCTCTGGTTGCCGGAGTAACCAGAGTTGGGCATGAAGAAATGCTGCCACCTTGTGGCCGTTTCCCATAACAACAACTTTAAAACTGGTGCTGATGGACAGGATCTTCACAAGGCCTGCAGGGCTCTAAATGTCACCTGCCCTCAAGAAATGCCATGGGGTAAATCATCAGAAAAGAATTCAAAACAGGGCTGACTTCCAAGAAGCCAGTTGCAAGAGGTAAATTTTACTCACACTGTATAAAAACTAAGCATATGGAAAGATACCCAACATCACTAATTATTAAAGAAATGCAAATCAAAAGTGCAATGAGGTATCACCTCCCACCAGTCAGAATGGCCATCGCCAACAAATATCTACAAAGAATAAATGCTGGACACGGCATGCGGAGAAGGGAATCCTCCTACACTGTTGGTGGGGATCCAAATTGGTACAGCCACTGTGGAGAACAGTGTGCAGGTTCCTTAAAAACCAAAACATAGAGTTCCCATTGGATCTGGCAATCCCACTCCTGGGCTTAGATCCAGAGAAAATCATGATTCGAAAGGACATGGGCACCCCTATTTTCAGGGCAGCATTATTTACAATAGCCAAGACAGAGAAACCACCAAATTGTCCATTGACAGAAAAATGAAGATGTTGTACAGGTATAAAATGGAACACTACTCAGTCCCGGGGGCCGGGGGGTGGAGCCAGGATATGGGTGCCTGGGCCTCTGACCAGCAGGTGAGAGCAAGGAGGAAGACTAGTCCTGAGGGCAGGGGTTCACTGAAGTCTGTGAGCCCCGGTGCCCTGATGGGATTCATTCCCAGTGGGGACATGAGCGGGGCCTGCAGTGGTTCTGTTTTCCACCTGGGCCCCTATGATGAAGCCATGGCAGCGCTGGGCCCAGAAGTCCCCTGGCGGTGTTTCAAGCTGTCATAGGAGTTTTACAAAGGAACAAGATAATGAAGCTGAGCCCCTGACAGCTACTCCTTTCTGGCTCTGAGTTGCTTCTATCAGGACCACTGTCACCTGCACATAATCTGCTATGACCCACCTGCTTCAGCCTGGTCTTTCTTCTTCCTCCCTGCAATGATTCCAGTGACATTTCCAGCCTGGACCCCTCTCCCAGGCCAGACACCTCTGTCCAGCTACTGCATCCCCACCTCACCCTGGGGCTAACAGGCCCCTCAGAGGACTGTCATCCTGCTGCTCCCCACACCCAGGAGGCACCCACCTCCCCTGGTTGCTGAGCCCAGACACCTGCTGTAACCGAGCAGGACCCTCTGGGGTCTTCCCGGGACAGACCCCTCTACCATATCCTCTGTTGTAACTCTTCTCTGAAGTACCTAGATAGTATCTGATGCACACTTCCCGAGTTGTTTTACAGATGCTAAACCCACCACCAAATGGAAGAAATTAACTACTTGATGATCATGAACACGTAGCCCCAGAGCTACTGGTGCCTAAGAATTTATAATGTTAACCGTCGTTACCTCACCATCAGCCAGAGAATTGTGCACCAGTTGATCCCCTCACCTGGCCTTTAAAATTGCTTTGCTGAAACCCTTCAGGGAGTTCGGGGTTTTTAGAGCACAAGCCACCTGTCCTCCTTGCACTGGTGCTTTTACAATTAACGCTGCACTTTCCTTCACCACAGCTTGGTGTCAGTAGACTGGCTTTACCATGCATGGGCACGTGGAACCCAGTTTGGTTCGGTAACACTGGGGTCTCCAGGCTCCCACTGCCCTTGTGCCCCAGACTGTCAGCTCCTCCTCCAGAGTCTATGGCCAGTCCCCACGCTATTTCCCCTCTACACCCACAGCCCTGGCCCAAGCCCAATCTTGGGCCTGATTCCTCCATCAGACCCTGACAAAGCTCCCCGCCCCCACGGTGCATCTCACATCCCACCCCAATGTGGTCTTTGTGAAACATAAATGTGACTGACTCCCACCTGTAATCCCCCAAGTGTTTCCCCACTTTCGCTAGGGTATCTGCTGGGAGAGACATCTGCCAAGGCCCTGAGAGTCCCCGGCATCCCCACTAGCTGCTGGCTCCTGGGTTCCCTGACACTGAGCACCTCAGCAGGCCAGGCGACACGGCACAAAACCCCAAAACTGCTCACCTCAGGAGGGGGCTGGCACTGCTGCTGCGTGATCAAAGAGAGCAGAGAAGGGTTCCCCAGTTGGGACACAAACACTGCAGGAGTGGCCTCTCCCTGTGCCATCGCATGGTCCCTGTGTGACTTGAGGGAAGGAGGGACCAAGGCACATGGTTGTTCCTAAGCAGGATGGTGTGGGCTCAGTTGTGTCCTCCCAGATTCACATGCTGAATCCCTAACCCTCAGGACCCCAGGATGTGGCTGTATTTGAAGATGGAGTTTTTTTGTTTTTTTTTTAAAATTATTTATTTTATTTATTTATTTTTGGTTGTGTTGTGTCTTTGTTGCTGCACCTGCGCTTTCTCTACTTGCGGCAAGCGGGGGCTACTCTTCATTGCGTTGCACGTGTGTCTCATTGCAGTGGCTTCTCTTGTCGTGGAGCACGGGCTCTAGGCGCATGGGCTTCAGTAGTTGTGGCACGCGGGCTCAGTAGTTGTGGCGCATGGGCTTAGTTACTCTGCGGCATGTAGGATCTTCCTGGACCAGGGATTGAACCGGTGTCCCCTGCATTGGCAGGCGGATTCTTAACCACTGCGCCACCAGAAAAGTCCCGAAGATGGAGTTTTTAAAGAGGTGATCATGTAAAATGGAGTCACTAGGGTGGATCTTAATCCAATAGGACTGATGTCCTACAAGAAGAGATTAGGACACAGTTAGGCACGTGGGGAGACCATGTGAGGACATGGGGAGAAGAGATGGCTGTCTATATGCCAAGGGGAGAGGCCTCAGGAAAAACCAGCCTGCAGACACCTTGATCTCAGACAGCATCCAGGACTAGGAGATTGGTCTGTTGTTTAAGCTGCCCTGTCTGTGGTATTTGTTAGGGCAGCCCCGAGCAGACTCACACACAGGGTAACTCAAGTCTCAGATGGACAGAGCCCACTCTCCATTCCCCCGTATGTGAGTTACAGGAATCTCAGGAACTGAGGATGTTGTCCCCGAGGAGAGGCCCAAGATAGAAGATTTTACGCATAACACAACTGCATTCACGTTTAACATGCCTGAACTACATTCACAGGAGATGGTTTTGTCCTGTGTGTACATCGGCACCTTCAGTCTGAACTGCAGACCTTTGGCTTGACCACCTCCATTGAGAGCATTAGCTTCACCTGCTGTGAACCACCTCCTGTAGGATTTCCAGAACCACAAAACATCGAAGAGCTCATGCTGATGTGTCATTTCACAGCACCCAGGACTGTGTACTGGTGTCCGGGCGACCCTCACAGCAGAGCCGCCCAGCTGCCCACCAGAACCCATTTTCCTTTCTCCTGCTCATGGCTCCCCTGCGCCTCCCAGCCTTCTCACCCCTTGCAGCTGGGGCGCAGTGTCTCCTGTTACTAAGGGGAAGTGGTGGAGGGGGTGAGGGCTTTGGCCAGTCTGCATCCTAGGATGGAGGGCTTGGTGCCCACGTGGTCACCCCACCTGCTGGTTGGAGCTCTCCACCTGGAAGCAGGGAGGAGAAGCAAGGGGGACAGAGCCTGGGCCCTGACACCCACCTGCCCTGGACTCTTACATGAAGGGGACAGAGACACCTTGAGCCTCAGCCCATTTTGGGAGACACTTTGTTCCAGCAACGAACCTTTGCCCTAAAAGCCAAGGTGCTTTACAAACCCCTCCCCAGCTGTTACAGAAAGTAAGGCTTAATCTCATCACACTTTTCTCAAACCACAGCTCACGCTGAGACCACCACTCAGGTGATGGTGCTTCAAAGCAGTTTCCTTGACAACCTTGGCAAACCTGCTCGGTTTCCTTGACAACCAAGCTTCACAATCTCCCAAACTCTTCTCCTTCAAACATTCCTATTCTAGGCTTGCTGAGACTAAAGTGACAGTGCCGTCATCACACACCAGAAAGCGATTCCTCCAAGCCCGTAGTTATTGGTTACATGATGCTATTGATGATGAAATCCCAGAAGAGCCAGCTTTGCAAGGTAACCACTTCTGGACTTGGCACTGGGCCCCTTTCCACAGACAGGATGGAGTGGCTGTTTTCATGGGCCCATAGTGGAAGAGCTCACCTTCTGATGAAGGCAGGCCTTGATCCTTTCCAGGTGATTCCTGGTCCTCATTCTCCCCAGATCCCCACCCACATGGCTGCTGTCTGTGCCAGTCTATACAGGACCTTGGTAATCTCCTAAAATGAGAGGGTTATTTCATACACAGACAATGGGTTGAATGGTGACCCCAAAAGATGTGTCCCCCCAGAATACATGAACAGGACCATATTTGGGAAAAGGGTCTTTGCAGATGTAGTTAAGGATCTCGAGATGAGGTCATCTTGGGTTAGAGTGGCCCTAAAGCCAATGACAGCATCCTTATAAGAGACGGAAGAGGAGAGACCCAGACACAGAGGAGAAGCCACGTGGATACGGAGGCAGAGATGGGAAGGATGCAGCCACAAGCCTGGGGACGCCTGGAGCTCCCAGAAGCTGGAAAAGACAGGAAATAGCCTCCCCTGGAGCCTCTGGAGGGACTTCAGTCCTGCAACATCTTGATCTCAGATGTCTGGTCTCCAGGACTGGGGGAGGATGAATTCCTGTTGTTTTAAACCACACAGCTTGTGGTCATTTGTTAGAGAAGCCACAGAACAGTCACACAGACCCCGCTCTGTAGGATCCTGGAAGTGTGGGTCTCACTAAAGGCAGACAGGGACTGGATTGCGGAACCCTTAAAGTCAGCACTGGGCCCCCAGAAACCCTAAAGCAGTGGCTGGGCACCAGAATGTTGGGGGTCAAGTCGGAAGCCCATCCCTAAGGGTGCCAGCTGCACACGGCCTCCGCAGGCGGTAAGTTTTCAGTCTTGATTCAGGACCTTTGATGTCACCATTCACGCTGCTAATTAAGAACCCGCCAGGTACACAGATGAAAACCCTATCAGGACACTTGCTACACCGATGAACAAGTCTCAAGTTGGTCAGAGGCGGGCAGTTTCCTCTCATGCAGCCAGCAGCTCCCCCACCCCAAGGAGTGTCCTCATTGGAAAGCTGGTGCGGCGGCGTCTCTGAGTAAACCTTAGCTGACCCCCAGGCCAGCTGCTCCTGAACTTTATCCACCCTTCGCAGGGAAGCAAACCTAAATATGTGCAAGGACTTTACAGGCTGGAGGAAAGGGCTTGCAGCACGCCAGTGTGCTCAACTCCTGTGGAAGGTCCAGCAGAGCCCCACTCAGACCGGGCCACCCACAAGGCCACGGCCCCTCATTCCCTCCCACAAGCCCAGCCCCGCGGTGGCTGATGGGGCAGAGAGTATGGCTTCAGGTACAGGTGTGGGTGCTCTTGCAGCCCGGAGAGGGTGTCTATACAGAGCTCAACCCAGGCACACCTGGGGAGGGCTGGCTGGCCGGGTCAGGCTGCCCAGGTCAGCCAGTCCTCGCCCACCAGGGGCTTGTAATTGCAGGAAATGGATCTTGCTGCACTGGCCAAGTCCAAGGAACAGGTGTCTTGAGGATCAGGATGGACATGGGGCTGTAGCTCTGGCTTGTTTTCTAATCATTTTATCTGGCCCATGAGTGGGAGACAATTTCAAGAAGACCCTCTCCTACTGAGAAGAACCCAGGAGTCAGGGAGAGGAGGGGTGGTGGGTGGAGACAGGAGCCCAGTGCCCCAGAGGCAGCAGAAGCCTCTGGAAGACCCGGTGGAGGGAAGTGCATGAGTGAAGCCCAGGGTCACAGACCTATCCAGAAGCTGCTGTTTGTTAGTTCAGGTCCTGCTCTGACCAACAGGTGGGCTGGGGGTACTCTGCAACGAGGGCTATGTGCACGGTTCCTGTGTGCTGTGCCTGTCGGGGTGCCTGCAAAGATGGGCCCTGTGCCCTGAGAGGGGTCTTCCCATGTGAGCCCCGTGGGCTGCTGGGTGCCTGCCCATGAGAGCCCTGTGCGCTGCAAGGGGCATGTGAATAAGCGTCCTCTCCGATTCTTTCCTGAGAATATTGGGCGGGGGGGCATTCAGGCAACAGAGCAAACAGCTTGTTCTGGATGTTACTGTGGGGAAGTGGGGGCATAGCAACAGGGGCTCAGCCTGCAAAACCCCAGAACCACTCCCAGAGCAGCTCCAGAACCGCTTCTGGAATGGCAAGGAGAAGTGGGTCTTCCACCTACTAGACGTGGAGGAAAGGGGTGGGGTCTGCAGGGCTGCCCTCACCTTCAGGGACTTGCTGGGAGGCTCGCAGGACTCAGCACACGTTTGTGTGCTCACGGCTGAGACGGGTCACGGTGCACAGTAGCGATGCACGGGTGGGAGGGCCCCTGCTCCAGACACGTCATGACCCTTCGTGTCCCCTCCTTCCCTCGAGGGTCTCTAGGGTGTCTCTTCCCCCAGCGAGGAAGGGCAGAACCATGACAGTTACCCCACCCCCGTCCCCCGGGGGAAGCTCACTAGAGACTTGGCACCCGGCTGGGGGCTGGTCACGTGGTGTTGTCTGCCCTCACCCTCCAAAATGCCACTGCCCAGAAGGGAAGCCAGGGTTCGGCGTGAACCACATGGTTTGTGCAGATAGCACAGGTGCAGGGGCCTGCCTCTAACGGGAGGAGGGAGGGTTTAGATCTGGGCAGGGAGCTGCTCACCAGCTGCATTAGCTTCCTGGGGCAGCTGTGACAAACGGCCACAAACGGAGGCTCAGAACAACAGAAACCTGTCCTCTCAGTCCTGGAGACCAGACATCTCACATCAAGGTGTCCCAGTGCCGCGCTCCCTCCGGAGGCTGCAGGGAAGGGTCCTTCCTGCCTCTTCCAGCTTCTGGGGGCTCCAGGCGTCCCTGGGCTTGTGACCACATCTCTCCCATCTCTGCCTCCATCTTCACCTGCTGTCTCCTCTGTGTCTCTCCTCTTGTCTCTTAGAAGGACACTGTCATTGATTTAGGGCCACCCTGATCCAGGATGACCTCATCTCCAGATCCGTAACTAATTGTACCTGCAAAGACCCTGCTTCCAAATAAGGTTCCATTCTCAGATTCTGGGGGTCATGACATGACGTAACTTTTTGGGGCCCCCCATTCAACCCACTACAGCAACCCAGTTCCCAACCTTGCTCAGGACAGCATCAGGCCGTTGATGTTCCGTCTTTCTGCACGGAGGCATCTTTTGTTTCTTGTGGTGACAGTGAGGTTGGGTGGGGGCGCTGCTGGCCGACCTCCCGGTCATTCCAGGGACCACGCTGAAGTGTCCTCCCCGGGAGGGTGCGAGCACGGTCAGGGCTCCCTGTGGTCAGTCACACCTCCTCACATCCCGCGGTAGGGCCACCTTTCCTGCGTCCTGGGGCAGGGTCATGCCTGTGTATATAGCAGGACACACAGCAGTGCATGCAGCAGGCCTGATACCTGCCCTTGCCATGGAGCTGGGGGCTTGGTGATGGTGGGACATCCGACGGGATATGGGGCCGACCTCGGGGAGGATGTTGGGCTGAAGCATTTGGGAGCCGCTGGAGGGAACCCTCACCTGTCTGCACAGGTGGATTGAGGACAGCAACCAAGGGTGGGCAGGCGGGGGAGCCCAGGGAGGGTCCTGGGTCATCCCTGAGGCTGGACGAGGGGTGTGGAGCTGGGGGTGATGGCGGTGGGGAGAAGGGGCTGATGGCTGGACAGTGAGGAGATGGACCATCCGAGGCAGCGGGGAAGGTGAAGACTGTGCCCGACGGGAGGACGGAGAGACCAGCAGGCGGCGCTGCAGGCGCGGGTGTCAGGGCTGCTCCCTGCTGTTTGGTGTCTGAGACCCGCACAGCTGGAAACCACCCGGTGTCTGGCCAGACCCCAGCCGGGAAGAGAAGGGAAGCCCCGTCTACACTGCTGGAAACACCGGTGCCGGGCATTCACCCTCCTCTTCACCCAGCGGGGAAACAAGCAAGTTGAATTGGAGAGTGATGGGGTTGAGGTGGGAAATGTGGGTGCTTGGAGCCTGGAGAGGAGGGTTTCCTGAGGGGGTGAGACCACAGGGAGCAGGAGAGGGACAGGGGATGGGCAGGGGGATGGTCAGTGAGTGTCCAGTGCTGGAGCATGTCCGTCCTCCCTCGGGCCAGCCCGCCTCCCCCGAGCCTGGGTCTATAAACGCAGGGGACCCTGGAAGAGAGTTTTCTGTCTGGCTGGTTCACTGAGGCTGGATGTTTGTGGGGACATGGGCCAGCCTGGTGGCCCCGGTGAAGACATTGTTCTCTCTGGGGGAATGAGGTGGACACTGAGTCCCCGGTCTGTGGATGCTCTAGCCCTCTGGGTGTCATGTCTCTTCTTGGGGGTCACTGGGGCTTTATCGTCACTCCGTGGGGTACAGGAGGGGAGGGATGGATTCGTCCTGGCCTAGCTGTGCCTGGGCTCCTGGGGAGCATCTCTCCGGCCCACAAATTCACAGGCCTCAGTCACCCCTGCTCGACATCCCCCTCCAGGAACTCGGCACGAGGACCTGCCCTGTGAAACGGGTGGCCTGGGTCGGGGGGGCTGGTGGATCACTTCTCAGATGACCACGCTCAGGTCTCGGGGTGGGGTGGGGTGGCCTGCAGCCACTCGCCGTGGTCACCATGCCGCCGCGGCTCCTTTCTGGGGTATGAGATGCCCCAGGGGTGGCGGGGGGAAGGTCGCCGTGACAGGGACGTGTGGGATGGGGGCCCTGGGTCCCTCCCCGAGGAGGAGTGGGGTTCATGCCCAGAGGGGAGGGGCCAGTGACGGTCCTGGGTGTCAACAAGCACAGCGCCCCCCTCCACCAGGCCGGGTGTGGGTTTCCTGCGGCCCCGTCACTGCACAGCAGATGGGGGGCAGGGGTTGGAAAAGGGGACGTTTACTCTCAGGCCCGGAGCCCTAGATCAAGGTGTTGGGGGCCCGCCCCTCCTGCGGGTTTTGGGGTCAGTTGGTCCAACTCCTCTGGGATGACAGGGCATCAGGGACAGGGCCTTCTTGGACCAGCCCTGGACTGTCTGCCTCCAGGCCCAGCGTGAGGGATGCCAGTCCGTTTGCTACTCGGCTGTGGGGCCCTTTGTTGCAGCCGGTGAGCCTTATCCTAAGCAGGACAGCGGTCCTGGAGGGGACATTTCTTGGGGTTCCCTTGGGTCTGGCTGCTCCCAGGACCACAGGTGTCTGACGTTTCCAGCCCTCCATTCCATGGGTGACAGCCAAGCTCAGCTCCATCCCACTCTCCTCTCTGGGTGCTTTTCTGGAAACGAATGCGTGAAGATCGATGCTCCCGACTGAACGAGTCTGGAGCTGATATCTTCCTGGGGCACCACCCTCACTCTCTCTCAGAGATGCAGCTTGTTTTGAAATATGCTGCACTGACTGTTTTCCTGCTAATATCTGTAGATTCTAATCAAATAACTCAGGGAACAGGCCGTCTCATGTGTGGTGTAACTTGATTATTGCTGGAAAGATGAGTTTGGAACCGAAAGCTTCCCTGCTAAGCTGACAAGTGTAAAACCTTAATTTGAAAAACCAACCAAATTCCACTCACAGTGTGAAGGCAGATACTGGGACTTGGTGATGCCTGCGCCTGAGCCCTCACTTTGGGGAGACAGATAGTTAAGACCTCACAAGTGTCTGGTCCTGTCCATGTGATGTTTATATGCCCACCACCCGGATGGAGCCTGTGATTTTATGGGAAAAGGAATTTTAATACATATTAAATTATTAAAGTTGATGATATTATAAAAAGGTTTATAGTTCATTTGTTCTTCATTTGTTTACTCTGTGTCTGCAAAGCGTCTCGTAGGCTGGTTTAAAACAGAACGTTTAGTAGAAAATTTGAGGTCAGTAGTCCAGCAGATCAGGAGACAACTGCCATTTAAAAGAGAGTTTCGGGGCTTCCCTGGTGGCTCAGTGGTTAAGAATCTGCCTGCCAATGCAGGGGACACGGGTTCAAGCCCTGGTCTGGGAAGATCCCACATGTCATGGAGCAACTAAGCCCGTGCTCCACAACTACTGAGCCTGTGCTCTAGAGCCCGCGAGCCACAACTACTCAGCCCGTGCGCCACAACTACTGAAACCCGTGCGTCTAGAGCCTGTACTCTGCAACAAGGGAAGCCACCGCAATGAGAAGCCTGAGAACCACAATGAAGAGCAGCCCCCACTCGCTGCAACTAGAGAAAGCCTGTGTGCAGCAACGAAGACCCAACGCAGCCAAAAATAAATAAATTTAAAAAAATTATAAAAAATAAAAATAAAAAAAAAGAAAAGAGAGTTTCTACTCACAGTCCCGGAGGATGGGGAGGGCAGGAGGTGGAGGAGCCTGGCGCTGTGGACGGACAGGAGCCTTCATCGCATCTCTGCGGAGGGAACGGCAGGCGGGGTGAGCAGGCTGAGGACTGGCAGCTCTGAGTGACTGTGTGGGCTCTGAGGTGCGGGGGCCCCGAGCAGCCTGGACCCTGACCCTGGGGGAGCAGCGCGGTGGAGAGTGGCTTGGAGTGTGAGTCCAGTAGAGGACGTGGTTGGTTTGTATTTGAAAAGTGGGCCCTAGAAGGACTCTTCCTGGGGGAGGAGGGGACTGACAAGGCGGGCAGGAGGCCAAGTCCAGGTGACTCAGAACAGGGGAAGGGGGAACGAAGAGCCAGATCCCAGAGCCCAGGACGGATGAGGGCTCCCAGTCGGCCAGAACACAGGCTATGGTGGCGGCAAGATGCCCATAAAGGGGTGAGGCAGGCCTCACACTGCAGCCCCTGCTCTCTGTCCCCACAGGGCGCCCTGTGTTTCATGCCTCGGCCTGGGTGGCTGGCCCCCATCACTCTCTGTTAGGGGGATGCCCATTCATTCACTCATTCATTCATCACGTATTTGGTTCTTGCTCTGTGCCAGGCCCCGGCTGGATGACGGCTCGTCCTTGGAGGCCCAGCTCAGACATCACCTCCTCCATGAAGCCCTTTCTTGATCCCCATCCCCGCCTGCAGCCTCTCTGGCCTCACCTGGGACCCCCAGTGCTCTGATCACACTCTGTCTCTCCAGCCTGTGAGATCTGTGGGGACTCTGGGCCCAATGCAGAAAGGGGCTCAGAAAAATGTTATGAGGATAAAACACCAAATAGATGAAAGAATTAAACAGGGGCCACGTGTGCATCAAGATCATCCTTCTCTGTCATTCCAGGACCAGGGCTCCATCATCAGTAGGAACCAGAGGGACTTCCTCTCACCCTCATGCTCATTTAGACCATTAACAGTCTGGATTTTTTTCCCCAATTTTAATCTTTTTTAACTTGGAAGCCATGTCATGACGGTGCCCCTCAGTAGTGAGAAACTTATTCACCACTTCAGGGGTGGGAACCATGTCGTGTCTGAGCTGAGACTGGATGAGATGGAAATGCAGGATGTGGAGGAGGGGATGGCTCAGGCCCTGGGCCTCGGGTGCAGGAAGAGGGGAGATAGAGAAGAGGAGGTCAAGGCAGGAGGAGGGGAGACCAGGGTCTCCCAGGGTCCCTCCTGTCACTTCCTGCCGCCCCTGCCTCAACATGGGAGCCTGTTCCCCACGCTGCATCACACCTCCAGGCCCTCACATGGCTGGGCCTGCACCAGGAGCCCCTCTCCTCCACTCACCAGCAGCAATGTCCTCAGCTTTCAAGACCCTGCTCTTCTGGGGGCTTCTCCCTGACCCTGCCTGCCCAGGGCACCCACCCCACCGTGACTCACTCACCTGCTCTGCACCCAGCTCTCCTGGTTGTCATTGCCTGAGGATGACCTGTCTCCCTGGGACATGGTCTACTCTTTGGGACCAGCAGACCTCAGTTATAAGCTCTCTAAGTCTGCGTGACCCTGGGCGAGTCCCTATCCCCTTGGAGGCTCCGTTTCTCACTGTAAAGTGTCTGGCAGTGGCCACCCCACAGCAACACTGAGCTGGTGGAGCTGCCAGAGGCGGAGCTGGCTGGGGGCCTGTGGCTGTGGCCTCAGGGCTGACCCTGGGACTGGGCCCCCATGGCCAGGGTTTGCGGAAAGCCTGGGTGCAGCAATGCATGAGGAGGTGGGAGAAGGGCAGAGGTTAGAGGGCAGCTTTGGAGCCAGAAGACAGGGCATCTAGGGGACACTTGCCAGAGCCCTTGGCCCTGGTCCTTGTCCACATCCACCCCTTCCTGGCTGCCTTCAGAGAGCACGCCATGAACCCCTTCTTTAAGGGCTGCACTCTCAGCGCATTTATCCCACCCGCCCCGGGGGTCAGGGTAGGCTCCACACGGCTGTGGCCCTCATGTTGCTTGTGAAACAGTGAAGCTCCATGGGGCTAGAGGGAGGACTGCAAACTCAGATGTCTCCAGGGCCCAGGCAAGGTGAGGCCAGGGGAGAGCCTGGGCCTGGGGGAAGCTTAGAGAGTGGTGGTGACAGTGGCCAGCTGGGGATACGAGGTCCATCCAGAGGGGGCTCCCGCTCAGCCCCAGAAGAGCTTTGCCCTGAGGGAACATTACCCAGGAGGCCAGATCTTCTTATTTCATATCAAAAACAAAGCTAGAAACCTGAGTTTCTGTCTGAAATTTTCCAGTTTTTAAATGTTAGAATTAATTCAAGAAAACTAGATTTGCCCCTGGGCCCTAGTTCGAGGCCCTTGGTTTAAGATGCTTGACCAAGGGTGGGCTGGGCAGCTGCCCCAAGGCAGGGTCCAGACTGGATGCTCTGTCACCGTTCAGCCCCCGATCCCAAGTCCCAGCCCAGTGCCTCCTCGTGGATGTTCAGGGGACAGCTTCATCCCCCAGGAACCAGCCCCCGGTCAGGGTATGGAGGGGACAGGACTCTTCCGGGGCTGCCCTTTCCTTCAGCGGATCCTCGGAAGCTGGAGCTTTGAGACCCACCTGTTCCCCCCACGCCCCACAGCATTGATCCAGCCCTCTGTGCACCAGACTAGGCTTGCTCTGCATGCTGAAGAGCTGGAGTTGGCCTCCTCCAAAGAAGCATCCCTATGAAGGAGAGTGAGAGTGACTTCTCTGCAGCTGTAAACCTGTATTAAGCACCTGCTGTGTACCTGGTCCTAGGATGAGAGCTTGGGGGACGGGGGGAGCCTGGGCATCTGACCACAAAAGACCAAATAATGCCAGATGGAAGGCAGTGGTGTCCAGAGCTTCAAGGAGGAGGGAGGATACATGTGATGGCGGAGGGGGGCTGGTGACTGGGGTGGCCATGGAGCATCACCACGATGTGATCTGGTGGGGACAGGGGACAGGTGTGCTTGGTGGAACAGCATGCACAATGGCTCAAAAGGTGTGGGGAGTAGAGGGGATGTGACCCTGTCCCTATAGCAGGCCTTCTTCCCCCTTCCTCTGTAATGATGGGGCTGCTGATGAGCTCTCAGTGAGCCTTCCTGGGCCCTGTTACTAGTTGTCTGTTACAGACAAGGACACAGAGAGGGCAGTGGCCACCGAAGGTCACACAGCAGGGTATTAGAGAACCGTCCTGGGGGATTCATTACTAGTTCCTTAAAACTGATGAGGACACAGGGGCACAGAGAGGGGAATGGTGGCCCAAGGTTACAGAGAAGGGTCTTAGGCAGCCATCCTGAGGGGGCCTGTTACTAGTTCTCCATTACAGTGACACAGTTGATGACAGAGAGGGCACTGCTCGCTCAATGGCAGAGAGCAGGGTCTTAATGAGCCTTCCTGGGGCCCTGTTACTAGTTCTTTATTACACATGAGGACACTGAGGCACAGAGAAGGTTGTGGCCACCCAGGTCACACAGCAGGGTCTCAGTGAGCCCTCCTGGGGCCCTGTTACTAGTTCTGTATTACACATGAGGACAGTGAGGCACAGAGAGGGGGCAGGGAACCCCTGCTATAACCCAGGCCCCATGGCCCATATCCTTTACAACCGGCTGTATGCTGCCAGCAGCGGTGCCGGCTTGGAATGGATGTTGAAAGCCGACTGAGCCCCAGGCCTCATCGAGTGCCGGGTCACCCTCAGGAAACACCCCTCAACACCTACTTGCTCACCCCCAGGGACAGGGACCTCATTGCTGATTTTTTTTTTTAAATTTTATTTGTTTATTTATTTATTTATTTTTGGCTGTGTTGGATCCTCGTCTCTGTGCGAGGGCCTTCTCCAGTTGCGGCAAGCGGGGGCCACTCTTCATCGCGGTGCACGGGCCTCTCACTGTCGCGGCCTCTCTTGTTGCGGAGCACAGGCTCCAGACGCGCAGGCTCAGTAATTGTGGCTCACGGGCCCAGTTGCTCCGCGGCATGTGGGATCTTCCCAGACCAGGGCTCGAACCCGCGTCCCCTGCATTGACAGGCAGACTCCCAACCACTGCACCACCAGGGAAGCCCCTCATTGCTGATTTTGGAAGCGCGTTGGGCCTCCCTGTTGATTGACCCTGGGGAGCCCAGGAGAGACTGTGGGAAGTCACAGGGCCCCTGAGGCTCCCTGTCCCCACCTAAGCAGCTCTGGTCCCTCTGACTATCCTTGGCAAGGGGCTTGGTGACAGGAGGTGTCAGCTGTGCAGCCAGGAGTGCTGTGGAGACGAGGAAATGGTGGGCACAGTGCAGGTACATGCAGATGTTCAGGTATTCACTCAACAAACGTCGATTAAGCCCTTGCAGTGTGGCCGGCCTGGGCCTGGGCCTGGGCGTCCAGCAGTGAATATGACCCAGGCTCTTGAGCTGCCTGCCGCCTGGGAAAGCAGTGCTCAGAGAAACAGGCCCCCAGTGCCCCCACCCTGCTCCCTGCAAATAATCACTGAGCTGAGTTTGCAGCCGTGGGTCCCAGTGGAGGGTAAAGGAGTCAAGGGACACCCAACGTGGGCACTGACCATGAGCCTGGATGCTGGAGCTGGACGGCCTGGGGCAGTCACTTCACCTCTCTGTGCCTCAGTTTCCTCATCTGCAGAAAGGGGTGATGATACTGGTACCTCCCCCACAGATTTCCTTGAGGATTAAGTGGGTTCCTGCTTCTAAGGCATGTAAGACAGTGTCTGGCAGTGGATCAGGCTGCCGCTCACCTCAGCAACAGTCTGTCCCCGTTTTTTTTTTTTTTTTTATTTTTACAAGAGATAAATCGACTGACACCAAGCATTGTACATGGATGGTTAGTTTATTATTCTTATTGTTATTTTATTTATTTTTATTTTTTGGCCATACCACGCGGCATGTGGGATCTTAGTTCCCTGACCAGGGATTGAACCCACGCCCCCTGCATTGGTAGCATGGAGTCTTAACCACTGGACCACCAGGGAAGTCCTCTGTCCCCGTTTTAAGGATGAAAAACCAAGGCTGAGAGGGGTTATGAGACCAGCTTAGGCTCACCCTCTCCTCCTGCTGTGCTGATGTCCCCTCTCTGTCTAGCTCTCCTGTGTTCACCTCATCTCTCTGTCCCCTGTAACCACCCAGCAAAGTAGGTGCTAAGAGCCTCTGATCAAGTTAATGCATGAATGAAGACAGGCCCTGCTCCCCGCCTTGCGCTCTCGGGACCGTGGGCTGGACTGGGGCATCGGGCTCCCCCAGACCATCCAGGAGGGGCACAGTGTGTCCATCACCTCACTCATACCCAGCATGGAGAAGGTGTAGGGGCCAAGGGCCAGAGGGCACTGCAATAACCCCTGGGGGAAGCACAGAGAGGCCTCTGAAAGACAGTCTCCAGGCAACCAAGGTGTGGCAACAGTGATGCCCAGGAGGGGCAGAGGATGGAGTCCAGTCTGGCATTGCCCCCTGCTGGACATTGAGTGGGGGGTGAGAATTGGACAAGCCCAGCCCCGACTGGGTCTCCTCCTCATCCAGCAAAGGGAAGAGGAAAAGATAAGAAGACCAGTACAGCTGACCCCACGGCACTCCCTGCGTGTCGGGTGCTGCTTCAAGGATTCTGTAGGTTCCTCAGAACCTTGTGAAGTGCCTGCTGGTTCCAGCCCCATGTGTACAGGAGAACTGAGGCATAGAGGACACATGTATCCTCCCTCCTCCTCGCCCCAAGGACAGAGCCAGGACTCAGGCCAGAGTGTGTGCGCTGGGCCCCTTGCTGAGAGCAGCCTCTGGGCATCACGGACTCTGGAACTGCCCCCTCCTCCCTCTTACGGCAGGTTCTGGGTCCTGGCTTCTTAGGCAGGGAGGCTCCCTGCACCGATCCCTGGGCCTCTCTGAGGGACGTTGACACGTGGGATCACAATGGCTCTGGGGAAAGGAGAGAGAGTGTGGGCTGGGCGTCAGGTCTGCATCAGACCCCAGCTCTGCCCCTACCAGCTGTGGGACCTGGAAACATTCCCTGACCTCTCTGTGCCCGACTTTCCAACCCTGACTTAGAGGATTGCTGTGCTTGGCACATAGTAGGCCCTCAACCAGAGGAAAAAGCCAGTCCTCCCCAAAGAACTGTACCTCTTACATGCCCAAAGCAAAGCATGTGTGCCACAAGTCAGCAAAGCTGATCCTTGACAAGCAGGACAAGTGCAATCTAGCAGCTCCTCCAGTCCCTGCCTGAGGCCTTTCCCTCCTCAGTGACAGTGGCTCGGAGCAGGTCACAGCCTCCCAGGAAGTCTGAACTGAGCTTTCGTGACTTGGGGGAATTCCCTGTTCCCCACAACTTGGTTTCCAGGTCGTTCCAACAAGGAGCAAAACACCTGCTCAGTGTTTCAGCCGCAAGGTCCTCCCTTTACAAATTGCCCCATCATTGGGTGTCAGGAGATGTGAATTCCAGAGCACGTGACCATCTGATGACTTCAGGGGAATCGTGCCCACCCACCACGACACACCTCATAGCCAGCCTCCTGGAAGAGGGCTCAGTGATCCACGGCCAAGTACAGTTTTATGGGAGCACAGCCCCATCCACTATTGGAACTACATGTGCGAGAAGCAGAGGATCCTGAGTGCCTGGACCCCCAACATCCAGAAAGCAGAGGTCAGGGCAACAAACAAGAGGAGAAAGTACTTTCAGATCAGATGTCTCATAAGGGGTTAACACCCCAAACATACAAAGAACCCTTACAATTCAACAGCAAAAAAACCAAGCAATCCAGTTTAAAAATAGGTAAAGGAACTAAATAGGCATTTTTCCAAAGAAGGTACATGAAAAGATGTTCAACATCACTCATCATTGGGGAAATGCAAATCAAAACCACAATGAGATATCACCTCACACCTGTCAGGATGGCCATCATCAAAAAGACAAGAGATTAGTAGTGCAGGTGAGGATGTGGAGAAAAGGGAAATCTGTGCACTGTTGGTGGGAATGTAAATTGGTGCAGTCACTGTGGAAAATAGTATGGTGGTCCCTCAAAAAATTAAAAATAGAACTACCATATAATCCAGCAATTCCAGTCCTGGGAATATACCCAGAGGAAACTAAATCTCTATGTCGAAGAGACATCTGCACTCCCATGTTCACTGCAGCATTATTTACAACCAAGATATGGATGTAACTGAGGAGAACCCTATGGGGCCTTCCTGGGTCAGACCCCTCCCCCATATTCTCTGCTGTAGCTCCTCTCTGATGTACCCAGATCGTAGTATCTCATGCATATTTCCTGAGTTTTTCAGATGCTAAAACCACCACCAAATGGAAGACATTAACTACTTGGTGACCATGAGCACATAGCCCCTAGGGCTCCTGGAGCCTAAGGGTTCATACTGTTAACCCCTGTGACACCTCACCATGAGGCAATCCGAGAATTGTGCAGGAGCTGGTCACATCCCTAGGACGCCCTTCCCTCACCTGGCCTTTAAAAATCCTTTGCTGAAATGCTTTGGGGATTTGGGGTTTTGGGGGCATGAGCCATCTATTCTCCTTGCTCGGCCCTGCTCCAAGCTTCAGCGTTTCAGTTTGTTTGGCTTCACTGTTCATCGGGCACACGAACTTGCATTCAGTAACATGGAAACAACTTAAGTGTCCATCGACAGATGAATGGATAAAGAAAATGTGATATATACATATTATATATATACATGTATAATGGAATCTTATTGAGCCATAAAAAAAGAAGGAAATCTTGTCATTTGCAAGTTTACCAGTGTAAAAGGAAACAGAACATATCAAACCTATGGGATGCTGAAAAATTGGTTCTAAGAGGGGAATTTACAGCAATAAATGTATCAATAAAGTAAAAAGTAAGATCTCAAACAACCTAACTTTACATCTCAAGGAACTAGAAAAAGAAGAACAAATTAAGCCCAAAGTTAGCAGAAAGAAGAAAATAACAAAGATCAGAGCAGAAATAAATGAACTAGAGACCAGAAAAACAATAGAAGAGATTAATGAAACTAAGAGCTGGTTTTTGAAAAGATAGAAAAACACAACCCTTTAGCTAGACTAAGAAAAAATGAAGAAGACAAATAAATGAAATCATAAATGAAAGTGGAGACATTACCACTGCTACCACAGAAATGCAAAGAATCATAAGAGACAACCATGAATAATTATATGCCACAAAACTGGACAACCTGGAAGAAATGGGTCGATTCCTAGAAACAAACAACCTATCAAGGCTGAATCATGAAAGAGAAAATTGGAGCACACTGATAATGAGTAAGAAGATTGAATCAGTAATTTAAAAAATTTCCCAACAAAGAAAAGCTCAGGATCAGATGATTTCACTGAGCCATCTGTTTCAATTCTACCAAACACTTAAAGAAGAATTAATGCCAGTCCTTCTCAAACTCTTTTAAAATTGAAGAGGAGGGAATACTCCCAAGGAGTATTTCACAAAGAAAATACCTGTAGAAGATATAAGAGTAAATGAAATCCATGGCTTTCAGGAAGTGCAGGCCAGGAGCTGGAAGCATATCAGGGCAGGCCAACTAATTTCCACTTTCTCTAATTCTCCTCCCTCACCCTTATCCCTGTTCTCAGCCTGTCTGCTTCATCATTATTTCTCTCCAGACATTCTGTTCTGACTCGCAGTGTTCATGGCTAATGGTGAAAATGTTAGAGCTTCAGAATTTACACACCCTGTGATCAAATCTCCCATGGGGATTCTTGACATCTCTGCATTTCAGTTCCAAATTCTTACAAGAGAAACTACCTCATTGGCTCAGTTTGGCTTCATTGGTAAACCTGAACCCAAACATCTACCACTATGCAGGCGGTGCTGGTGGTTATAGCTTTGCAGGCATAAACAGAGCAGACAGTGGGAACTGGAAAAACACTCCAAAGTGCACCACGACATCTCTGTATATTACTTAGGTATCTGCATAGAGAATATTGATGGCCCAGGGCAATCTGGGCAACTTTCCATGTGTTTTCTTAAAATTCACTTAGCTTATCGGTGACTTATAGATTGTAGAGTGATGGGGAAAGTCTGGTGATTTGTGCTTACAGCAAAGAAAGCTGTGTTTGAATATTTAAGCTGTGTCAGTATAAGGCAGAGAAAGGCATGATTTAAATGGTGTTATGAAGATAATTTCAGCATTTGTCGTTGTACTGAAGTAAAAAGAATAACCTTTGTTTTTAGAGGATAAGGAAGAGATAAGTACAGTTTTCAAAAATTGATTTTTTTAAACTTTAAGGATTGAGGTTTGTTTTTATTGCCCTTATTTCAAGGTCAAAAAGATAGAAAAATTTAGAGTGGTTGAGAGGCGTGACAGTCAGTCCTTTTTGAGAAAATATGACTATTGAAGACAGTCTTAAAGACAAAAGAAGGAATCAATTTATTATGTATGTCCTGAGTGGTTAATTCTAAGTATGGGAGAAGGAAAGAAAGATTACTGAAAGGTAAGAAAAAATAAGTGAGGAGTGTGAGAAGCCTATTTGGCCCAGTTTAAAAGAATAAATAAAGGGAAGGAAAAATCAATACAGATTTATTCCTCAAGTTCATCTGGAAGAAAAATAAAAGTAATTGGTGAAAATAGCCAGAAAGTTTTTAAAGAGAAAGAACAAGGAGAATAAAGTGTTTCTCCTAATATAAAAATAAACTGGAGAGCTACAAGAATTAAAGCCATGTGGCACTGGTCAAAAACCTAAAAAATATATCAAACAAAATAATGAGTCCTGAAAGAGACCCTAAAATTAAAAAAAAAAAGAACCAACTTTGAAAATAGGATACAGGAAATATCACAAATCAATGATGAAATAGGATAGGGGGAAAAGGTAGATCCTTGATTTACATTATATGCTCAAATAAAATCCAGCAAAAAGGAACAAATGGAAACAAAACAAAAGAAAGAAGTAATAGTTTTTGATAAACTAGTAGATGGATTTTAGCTGAATTTGGGTGGGGAATGACTTCCTTAACGTAAAAGCAAGGGAAGAAATCACAATTGCTCAGCCTTGCTGTGTCCCTGTACCCAGGGGAGAGCTAACCGATCACACAGTGAGAGCTGACTTTCTTTCACCTGCAGAAATTGTCTCCTGAAATAGGCAGGTCTGGATTGCCAGGAGCAGGACCTGATGGCTCAAAACTGTTTCTCACACTGTGATCCGTAGAACAACTGCATCAGAGTCTCCCGAGATAACCTGTTAATGAAGGAATCAAGGAAGGAAGGAGGGAGGGAGGAAGGGAGGGAGGGAGGAAGGGAGGGAGGGAGGAGAGAAGGGAGGAAGACAAAATATTTTTAAACTTAAACTTTAAGAACTGTCACTTGTCAAATTTCAGTGTCGCATCAGAGAAGAATATACATGATTATTTGAAAAGGCTATGTGTCTGTGAGGGTGGATTTTCTTCATGTACTTCAACCAGAGCAATGTCTTGAAATTGAATGTAGAAGCGGACGTGAGCATCTAGGTGTCTTTTATTAAGTTCTATACTAGATATGCAACAATTTAAAACAAGGCAATTATTCTCACCAATTTTCTGGTTTGGAAAACAATGATACTTTTCATAAAAATATGTTATTTATGTTAATATATAATGCCTTTATTATTGCTATTTTAATACATAAAGAAATATTAACATTTTTTGTTTTCAATTTATAATACTATAAATATTGAGTCTCAATATGGATCTTCAATAATTTGGGGGTGTAAAGGGGTCCTATGAACAAAAATCTTGAGAACTACGGTTTTAGTGTGCAATTCAATACCACATGTCACCAGGAGGTGGCGCCACGAACATACAGTGGACGCTCCCCAGCCCTAGCTTAAATTTAAGGCTTCGAGGATGGTCCCAAACCTGCAGGGAGGAAACAAGCACAGTTTAGTGGCAGCACCTCCATTAGTGAGTGCTGGTCCATCTGCACCCGACCTTGAGGCTGGAAAGCATCTCTGGATTCCCAGCTGTTAAACGAGATCAGACTTTTCCCTGAAGGAAACCCTCTACTTCTCTGACCACTCTTTGCACCAAGAGAACGATTTCTTACTGTGAACATCAAGTTACTGTGAGACTTGGCCCTGGCTTTATCCTTCACTGTCTGCAAACTCAATTTCTCTCACTAAATTTACAGAAGCAGTTCTCTGCATGATAACTCACAATTCTGTAGCTATCATATACATAGAAATGCCAATTTCCTAGTATCATGAAAAAGTATATGATAGAGTATATATTCATGCAGTGTGTTCCTTGGGAAATTTGTTCTGAAAAAGCCACATCATTCCAAAGATGTAATGCGTACCACCTGGAATGTAATTGTGATGATTGTAGGCTAAACTCTGTAAGGTCTCCATTCCTAATCATCCAGCCCCATGAGCAATGCTCTAAAATGTTGATGTTTCCCCTCCACGTATTGATGTCAGTGCACTCAGAGATCATCCATCCCTTCTAACTTACAGTTGCTCTAAACAGTGAAATGTGAGGATATTACTGTACTGAGCTTCAGTTCTGGAGCAGAGCCACTTCCTTTACTGACCTTTTTTCTCTGTTTCCTGTTCTGCGTCTGAATCCCCCTTGCTGTGCTGGTGCAGGCTCACTTCTTTGTTCCTCCTGATTTTCATTCCTCTGCCTTCCTCAAGGGAATCCCTGTGCCTTGTGCTGACTTAACACCCCCTGGTCTTGCTCTGGATGACTCACACTCACTGCCCTCCACCTACCACCAGACGAGAAAAGGCAGTGGCTCTTTCTTCATCTGCAGAAGAGGAACCCCATCTATATCTGGCATGTATAGAAGAGAGTATAATTTCCTGGGGTAACTCACTTATCACAGTGCCTTCTACCCTACCTTCCAGAGAGCCAGGTAAACTAGCTTGACCATCAATGCCAGAGTTGGTTGATATCCAAGACCAAATCTTTTGGACTGAGAATTTCTGGGGGCTTCAGTCTCTGGAGTCTTCTCAGCCTCTGGGCTCTGGCTTCCCTTCCTCCTGGTTCTGTTCTGTCCCATGATGTATGAACCTCAATACCTTCTTTGTGTTTTACCAGAAGCCCGCCCGCTCAAAGCACTGGTGAGCACTGTGCACCTGTGGGACACTTTAGGGGTGTTCACAGGAGGACATCGATAGAAATCACGTTGCCATGGAGTCGTAAGCTTTACCATTTTCCTTTGCCAGATCCCCCCCTCACCTGGTCCCAGCCACCTCCACCTTGCATGCTCTTTTCTCCCCATCCTTCCTTTGCTCTCATCTCTCCCTTGTCTTCCTGAATCATAAGGACTTTTCCTTCTTTAGGAAGAAAGGCTGCTTTTGCCTTCCCTTCTGCGGCTTGGTCCCAGGAAGGACCCCCTCCTTTAAGGTGTCACCATTCATCCTGGTATATATCACGTTATATTCGGAAAAACAAAACAAAACAAAACAAGAGAAGCTCTTTTGGCTAAATAACTGATGACAATTTTTCTACCTCATTATTATTTTAGCTTGCAGCTTCTATTAAATTGGGATCCCACAAGCAGGCCTCAATTCAAGAGTTTTCACGAGAGTGGTTTATTTGGGAGGTGGCAGTGAATGGGAGGAAAAGCAATAAGAGCAGCAGAGCACTTACAGATGAAGGTGCTGGAACATTCCTGTACAAGTCTTTATGGGACACATGCTTTCATTTCTTCTGGGAAATGCCTGGCAGCAGAATGGCTGGGTCATATGCAAGATTTAGGTTTAATTTTTTAGGAGATTGCCAAACTTTTCCAAAGTGGTTGTAACCTTTTACATTTGCATCAGCTGTGTGTGTGTGAGGGATCCAGTTTTCCAGGATCTGTATGCCGAAAATTACAAAGCAGTACTGAGAAAAATTAAAGGAGCCAGGAGCGTGTTCGTGGGTCACAAGGCTCAAGGGTGTTAAGGTGTTCATTCTCCCCAAACTGATGTACAGATTCAATGCAATACTGATCAAAATCCCAGCAGGCATTTTTAGGAGTAAAAATTGATAAGCTGATTTTAAAATTCATACAGAAATGCAAAAGACCTGGGACAGACAAAATAACTTTGAGAAAAGAACAACAGAGTTGAAGGGATAATTTGACCTGATTTCAAGAATTCTCATAAATATGGGCAATGTTTAAAAATTCTGAGGCCCAGTCCATGCTGCAGGTGGTTTAAATCTCAGTCTCTAAGGGTGGGGCCCAGCAGCAGGAGGTTTTGAGGCCCCCCTAGCTAATTCCTCTGTGCAGCCCACACTGAAAATCCCTTTTAAAAGATTCTTAAGTGAATATATTTCATGAGACCACTAGGGGGCATCCTAAGCTTATGACTGCCAGGGAATTGCCCTTCCATCTAATAGAGGGTCACCCTGGCAGCCTAATTTTTTCAGGTAATCAGATAAGTGGGGGGAAGGAGGAAAGAATAAAGAAAATAAGACTGATGGTCACTGCCTTTGGTAGTTCTTTAAAAAATGCATTAAATATTCACAGAGCATGGGGATTGAGAATGCCTTTATCGGTTTTTGATTCTGTGTTGATGGCATCTTGGTGTGAAAAGATGGTGTGAAAAGATTCTGTGTGATGGCATCTTGGTCTGCTACTTACAGATCTGGGTGGCTGATAGAATTTTAGACTTAGCCTGGCATTTGAAACCTTATCAAACTTGGTTCTAGTTTAAACTTCTATGCTCTTCTGAGCTCTCCCAGACCCCTACATAAACCCTCTGTTTCAGCCACCCTGAAGGGTGGTTAAGGTCTAGTGTAATCACCTTCTTCCAAACTTGATGTCCAACTCCCTCTGACCTTTGAGTTCCCCGGACAGAGAGCGCTCAAGTTGCCCGTGCCCAGGTCGCCCTCTGGTTCCCTCCGGTCCTCAGGGACCCCTCCCTCCCCAGAGCCCCGTAACACCTCATCAGGACACTCACTGGGAACTTATTACAGGACACCCCCTGTGATTTTGAATTGCTTCATACCTTGTCTGATTGACCATTTCAGAAAGCTCTTTGAGTCCTGGGACCCCACCTTTAATTTAATAACCGTTGGTAGTGCTTGCATGTAGATGGTTGATTGACATTTGCTTGATGAAAAATTTTGTATGATTAGTTGATCTTAAAGTGAGCTTCCTGAGAAAAGGGCGATTTTTACCCTAGTGCTTAGCATCCTGCCTAGAACAGTGTGGGCCCTTGATACATGAACGTTGCCTTGAGATAAATGTGTCCACATTCAATATTTCCTTGCTTTAAGCTGAGTCTTTTTTCTCCTCCTCCTCCTTTTTCTCCTTCTCTGACTCTTTTAAAAAGACAGCTTGGTGCAGTCTGCCTCTGGGCTGCCGTATTTCCTTCCCTCTTCCCGCCTCCCCTCCCCTCTCCTCTCCTCTCCTCTCTCTTTCTTAATACGTGTGCATCTGCGGTAGAATAAAAAACATATGTTTGGTCTCTGCCCCCAGTTTCTGGCACAGAGCTTCCAAAACCCTTGTAACTTCCTGAGTGACAGGGATGCTGGGAGCATCTTTTGTTCTAATATTGGGTTTTTGACCCCAGTTCCTGACATGGAGCTCCTGAATTCCTTGGATTTCTGGGGTGATAGGAGCATATTTTGTTCTAATGAGGTGACTCTGGGCGGGCTCCCGGATGGCTTCAGGATGGAGGCTGGTCACCAGAAAGACAAAGACATGATTAGAAGCTTGGGACTTTCAGCTCCATCCTCCATCCTCCAGGAAGGGAGACTGGAGATTGAGTTAATGATGGATCATGCCTACATGGTGAAGCCTCCATAAAAAAAAAAATCCCTAAACTGTGGGGTTCAGAGAGTTTCTGGGCTGGTGAACACATCCACGTGTGTGGGGGTGATGCACCCCAACCTCACAAGGACAGAAGATCCTGAGCATGGGACCCTTCCAGACCTTGCCCTATGTACCTCTTCATCTAGCTGTTCATCTGTATCCTTTATCATATTCTTTATAATAAACCAGCAAATGTAAGCATCTCCCTGAGTTCTGTGAGCCATTTCCACAAGTTAAGGAACCTGGGAAGGGTTGTGGGAACCTCAGATCTACATCTGGTTGGTCAGAAGTACAGGTGGTGTGACGACCTTGGGAGTGGGGACGTCCTTGTGGGGCTGGTTCCCTAACTGTGGGGTCTTTGCTGACTCTGGGTAGTTAGTGTCAGAATTGAATTAAATTGTAAGACACCCCCTACAGCTGAGGTCGGGAGAGTGGCGGTTGTTAGAAGAAAAACCCTGCACATTAGTGTCAGAAGTACTGTGAGGGGAGAAATTGTTTTCCTCGAGCTTTTTTTATTAACACATTAAATGACAAGATTGAAGTAGTGATAAGCAGAATAGTCGAGATACTTACAACTCTGATGCGGTCTGCACGTAGCTTGATGTTATTGGTGACAGAGTCACAGGAACCACCAATGCTACTCTGGTTTATCAACCGACATTCACGGTTGAAAGCAAGGAAATATTGAACAAAATGTTAAATTGTGGTAGAATTCAGTGAACATAAAGATGTAATTTCTCAGGACTTCCCTGGTGGCGCAGTGGTTAAGAAGCCGTCTGCCAATGCAGGGAACACGGGTTCAATCCCTGGTCCAGGAAGATCCCACATGCCGCAGAGCAACTAAGCCCATGTGCCACAACTACTGAAGCCCGCGTGCCTAGAGTCGGTGCTCTGCAACAAGAGAAGCCACCGCAACGAGAAGCCTGCGCACCGCAACAGAGTAGCCCCCGCTCGCCGCAACTAGAGAAAGCCCGCGCGCAGCAACAAAGACCGAACACAGCCAAAAATAAATAAATAACTTAAAAAAAAATGTAATTTCTCCCCATATATGCTCAAGAATCCTCTCCATTCTATCTAGAAACCTCTGGTGCCAGGGGAGAGGTCTGTGGTCTCCCAGGTTAAAAACCTCTCTTGTAGCACAATATGTTGAGTACATATTTTTCTTTCATGGTCAAATGAATTCTCTTTTTCTTTTTATTAAAAAAATTCAAATCTTCAGAAAAGTTTCTAGGCTGCTACCTTTGAGTGTAAGGTCACATGGGTAACCTGAGGCCAACGTCGGTGGTTCTCAAACTGAAGCATCAGAATCACCAGGGCTTTTCTCCTAGTACTGCTGATGCAGGTGTGGGCTGAGAGTCTTCATTTCCAGCAAGTTTCCAGGCAATGCTGATGTTGCTGGTGTGGGATGCTTCTTGGAGAACCACTCCCTTATAAGAGTTTGGCCTTCTGACACGCCGAGGGCTGGAATTGGGCGAGTGACCAACTGGGAAGGAGAGTTGGACACAGTCCAGGTGAAGCAGGAAGAGCTGCTGTGTGTGCTTGTGACATGAGGGGGCTTTGGTGGGGGGGGTAGCAGGGGGGATGGGCTACGTGTGCCACTGGAGACAGAGCCGGGTGGCAGGTGACTTGGATGTCCCACCTTACTTTGCCAGCAGCTGGGGCTGTCACCCTCCAGCTTGCTGACATTGTCCAGAGCCAGGACTTCCACCTGCATCACCTGTGCCCCTGCACACAGGGAGCGTGGCACCCTCAGTGGCAGTGTCTACCCATCGGGGTCCCTGAAGATATTCCCAACCTCCCTGTTCCCACACCCACGTGCTTCCAAGTGGCTTGAGAGCCTGCCGCCCACAGCAGGGACCCACTCACTGCATCTCACTTTAACAGCCACCTCGACCTTTCCTGTCTCACCCTCTCCTCTCTCTCCCCCCTGCTTCCTGGAATCACCTTCCAAATAAAATGACCCGCTTCCCAGTGCTTGCCTCAGGGACTCTTTGGGGGAAACGCAACCGAAGATGTGCATTCAAATCCTGGCCTGCCCCTCACTCTCTGGGTGCCCCAGGAGTGAATCAGTCTCTCGAGCTCCGTTTTTGCATCAGAACCTCGAGGACCACACTACCTACTTCCCAGTTATTGCCAGTATGGATTAACATCATATTCAGGATGAACAGATGAACTGGGCCAGTGCCTGCAGTGGGTACAGGAGCTCAGGAGCATTTAGTCCCGTCCTCCCTTGAGACTGGCTGCAACCTGCGAGGAAGGAGGAAGAAGGCAGAGGAAAGAATTAATTTGTCAGACCCGTGAAGCCCGCAGGCGCGGGGTTCGCATCCCTGCAGTGATCCGGTGTGAGTGTGCGGGTTGCAGCTCCATTCCCCGAGGATGCAGCTTTCACTCTTAGAGAATCGGACTGACAGTAAAAACATGCGTGGTGGCCTTGCATGCTTTGAGCCGTCTTGCTTCTGTCCTGGGATTTAAAAATCCTCATCTGCAGCACCTTCTCCCACAAAACATATTAGGTTTTAGCTGTTGAGTTTTGAGTGGGGAAGATTGCCTCATTGATCATCTGACAACACGCCCTTGCCTTTTCCCTCTCTACCCCATCTTACTTCAGGAAGTGGGTTTGCCTTTTTTATTTTTTATTTTATTATTTTTTTTCCCTTTAACATCTTTATTGGAGTATAATTGCTTTACAATGGTGTGTTAGTTTCTGCTGTATAACAAAGTGAATCAGCTATATGTATACATATATCCCCATATCCCCTCCCTCTTGCGTCTCCCTCCCACGCTCCCTATCCCACCCCTCTAGGTGGACACAAAGCAGTGACCTGATCACCCTGTGCTATGCAGCTGCTTCCCACTAGCTATCTATTTTACATTTGGTAGTGTATATATGTCAATGCTACTCTCTCACTTCGTCCCAGCTTACCCTTCCCCCTCCCTGTGTCCTCAAGTCCATTCTCTACGTCTGTGTCTTTATTCCTGTCCTGCCCCTAGGTCCATCAGAACCATTTTTTTTTTTTTTAGATTCCATATATATGTTAGCATACGATATTTGTTTTTCTCTTTCTGACTTACTTCACTCTGCATGACAGACTCTAAGTCCATCCACCTCACTACAAATAACTCAATTTCGTTTCTTTTTATGGCTGAGTAATATTCCATTGTATATATGTGCCATATCTTTTTTATCCATTCATCTGTTGATGGACACTTAGGTTGCTTCCATGTCCATGTAAATAGAGCTGCGATGAACATTGTGGTACATGACTCTTTTTGAATTATGGTTTTCTCAGGGTATATGCCCAGTGGTGGGATTGCTGGGTCATATGGTAGTTCTATTTTTAGTTTTTTAAGGAACCTCCATACTGTTCTCCATAGTGGCTGTATCAATTTACATTCCCACCAACAGTGCAAGAGGGTTCCCTTTTCTCCACACCCTCTCCATCATTTATTGTTTGTAGATTTTTTGATGATGGCCATTCTGACCAGTGTAAGGTGATACCTCATTGTAGTTTTAATTTGAATTTCTCTAATGATAAGTGATGTTGAGCATCTTTTCATGTGTTTGTTGGCAATCTGTATATCTTCTTTGGAGAAATGTCTATTTAGGTCTTCTACCCATTTTTGGATTGGATTGTTTGTTTTTTTGATATTGAGCTGCATGAGCTGCTTGTATATTTTGGAGATTAATCCTTTGTCCATTGCTTCGTTTGCAAATATTTTCTCCCATTCTGAGGGTTGTCTTTTCATCTTGTTTATGGTTTCCTTTGCTGTGCAAAAGCTTTTAAGTTTTATTAGGTTCCATTTGTTTATTTTTGTTTTTATTTCCATTTCTCTAGGAGGTGGGTCAAAAAGGATCTTGCTGTGATTTATGTCATAGAGTGTTCTGCCTATGTTTTCCTCTAAGAGTTTTATAGTGTCTGGCCTTACATGTAGGTCTTTAATCCATTTTGAGTTTATTTCTGTGTATGGTGTTAGGAAGTGTTCTCATTTCATTCTTTTACATATAGCTGTCCAGTTTTCCCAGCACCACTTATTGAAGAGGCAGTCTTTCCTCCATTGTATATTCTTGCCTCCTTTATCAAAGATAAGGTGACCATATGTGCGTGGGTTTATCTCTGGGCTTTCTATCCTGTTCCCTTGATCTATATTTCTGTTTTTGTGCCAGTACCATACTGTCTTGATTACTGTAGCTTTGTAGTATAGTCTGAAGTCAGGGAGCCTGATTCCTCCAGCTCCATTTTTCTTTCTCAAGATTGCTTTGGCTATTCAGGGTCTTTTGTGTTTCCATACACATTGTGCAATTTTTTGTTCTAGTTCTGTGAAAAATGCCCTTGGTAGTTTGATAGGGACTGTATTGAATCTGTAGATTGCTCTGGGTAGTATAGTCATTTTCACAATGTTGATTCTTCCAATCCAAGAACATGGTATATCTCTCCATCTGTTTGTATCATCTTTAATTTCTTTCATCAGTGTCTTATAGTTTTCTGCATACAGGTCTTTTGTCTCCCTAGGTAGGTTTCTTCCTAGGTATTTTATTATTTTTGTTGCAGTGGTAAATGGGAGTGTTTCCTTAATTTCTCTTTCATATTTTTCATCATTACTTTATAGGAATGCAAGAGATTTCTGTGCATTAATTTTGTATCCTGCTACTCTACCAAATTCATTGATTAGCTCTACTAGTTTTCTGGTAGCATCTTTAGGATTCTCTATGTATAGTATCATGTCATCTTCTTCTTTTCTGATTTGGATTCATTTTATTTCTTTTTCTTCTCTGATTGCTGTGGCTAAAACTTCCAAACCTATGTTGAATAATAGTGGTGAGAGTGGGCAACCTTGTCTTGTTCCTGATCTTAGAGGAAATGGTTTCAGTTTTTCACCATTGAGAATGATGTTGGCTGTGGGTTTGTCATATATGGTCTTTATTATGTTGAGGTAGGTTCCCTCTATGCCTACTTTCTAGAGAGTTTTTATCATAAATGGGTGTTGAATTTTGTCGAAAGCTTTTTCTGCATCTATTGAGATTATCATATGGTTTTTATCCTTCATTCTGTTAATATGATGTATCACATTGATTGATTTGCGTATATTGAAGAATTCTTGCATTCTTGGGATAAACCACACTTGATCATGGTGTATGATCCTTTTAATGTGTTGTTGGATTCTGTTTGCTTGTATTTTGTTGAGGATTTTTGCATCTATGTTCATCAGAGATATTGGCATGTAGTTTTCTTTTTTTGTCTTTCTTTGTCTAGTTTTGGTATCAGGGTGATGGTGGCCTTGTAGGATGAGTTTGGAAGTGTTCCTCCCTCTGCTATATTTTGGAAGAGTTTGAGAAGGATAGGTGTTAGCTCTTCTCTAAATGTTTGATAAAATTCACCTGTGAAGCCATCGGGCCCTGGGCTTTTGTTTGTTGGAAGGTTTTTAATCACAGTTTCAATTTCAGTGCTTGTGATTGGTCTGTTTTTATTTTCTATTTCTTCCTGGTTCAGTCTTGGAAGGTTGTGCTTTTCTAAGGATTTGTCCATTTCTTCCAGGTTGTCCATTTTATTGGCATACAGTTGCTTGTAGTAATCTCTCATGATCCTTTGTATTTCTGCAGTGTCAATTGTTACTTCTTTTTCATTTCTAATTCTGTTGATTTGAGTCTTCTCCCTTTTTTTCATGATGAGTCTGGCTAATGGTTTATCAATTTTGTTTATCTTCTCAAAGAACCAGCTTTTAGATTTATTGATCTTTGCTACTGTTTCCTTCATTTCTTTTTCATTTATTTCTGATCTTTATGATTTCTTTCCTTCTTCTAAATTTGGGTTTTTTTTGTTCTTCTTTCTCTAATTGCTTTAGGTGTAAGGTTAGGTTGTTTATTTGAGATTTTTCTTGTTTCTTGAGGTAGGATTGTATTGCTATAAACTTCCCTCTTAGAACTGCTTTTGCTGCATCCCATAGGTTTTGGGTTGTTGTGTTTTCATTGTCATTTGTTTCTAGGTATTTTTTGATTTCCTCTTTGATTTCTTCAGTGATCTCTTGGTTATTTAGTAGCGTATTGTTTAGCCTCCATGTGTTTGTATTTTTTACAGTTTTTTTTCCTATAATTGATATCTAGTCTCATAGCGTTGTGGTCGGAAAAGATACTTGACACGATTTCAGTTTTCTTAAATTTACCAAGGCTTGATTTGTGACCCAAAATATGGTCTATCCTGGAGAATGTTCCATGAGCACTTGAGAAGAAAGTGTATTCTGTTGGTTTTGGATGGAATGTCCTATAAATATCAATTAAGTCCATCTTGTTTAATGTGTCATTTAAAGCTTGTGTTTCCTTATTTATTTTCATTTTGGATGATCTGTCCATTGGTGAAAGTGGGGTGTTAAAGTCCCCTACTATGATTGTGTTGCTGTCGATTTCCCCTTTTATGGCTGTTAGTATTTGCCTTATGTGTTGACGTGCTCCTATGTTGGGTGCATAAATATTTACAATTGTTATATCTTCTTCTTGAGTTGATCCCTTGATCATTATGTAGTGTCCTTCTTTGTCTCTTGTAATAGTCTTTGTTGTAAAGTCTATTTTGTCTGATATGAGGATTGCTATTCCAGGTTTCTTTTGATTTCCATTTGCATAGAATATGTTTTTCCATCCCCTCACTTTCAGTCTGTATGTGTCCCTAGGTCTGAAGTGGGTCTCTTGTAGACAGCATATGTATGGGTCTTGTTTTTGTATCCATTTATCCAGTCTGTGTCTTTTGGTTGGAGCATTTAATCCATTTACATTTAAGGTAATTATCGATATGTATGTTCCTATTACCATTTTCTTAATTGTTTTGGGGTTTTTTTTGTAGGTTTTTTCCTTCTCTTGTGTTTCCTGCCTAAAGAAGTTCCTTTAGCATTTGTTGTAAAGCTGGTTTCGTGGTGCTGAATTCTCTTAACTTTTGCTTATCTGTAAAGGTTTTAATTTCTCCATCTAATCTGAATGAGATCCTTGCTGGGTAGAGTAATCTTGATTGTAGGTTTTTCCCTTTCATCACTTTAAATATGTCCTGCCATTCCCTTCTGGCTTGCAGAGTTTCTGCTGAAAAATCAGCTGTTAGCCTTATGGGGATTCCCTTGTATGTTGTTGCTCTTCTCTTGATGCTTTTAATATTTTTTCTTTGTATTTAATTTTTGATAGTTTCATTAATACGTGTCTTGGTGTGTTTCTCTTTGGGTTTATCCTGTATGGTACTCTCTGTGCTTCCTGGACTTGATTGACTATTTCCTTTCCCATGTTAGGGAAGTTTTTGACAATAATCTCTTCAAATATTTTCTCAGCCCCTTTCTTTTTCTTTTCTTCTTCTGGGACCCCTATAATTCGAATGTTGGTGCATTTAATGTTGTCCCAGAGGTCTCTGAGACTGTCCTGAATTCTTTTCGTTCTTTTTTCTTTATTCTGCTCTCTGGCAGTTATTTCCACCATTTTATCTTCCAGCTCACTTATCCGTTCTTCTGCCTCAGTTATTCTGCTATTGATTCCTTCTAGAGTATTTTTAATTTCAGTAATTGTGTTGTTCATCACTGTTTGTTTGCTCTTTAGTTCTTCTAGATCCTTGTTAAATGTTTCTTGTATTTTCTCCATGCTGTTTCCGAGATTTTGGATCATCTTTACTATCATTACTCTGAATTCTTTTTCAGGTAGGTTGCCTATTTCATCTTCACTTATTTGGTCTTGTAGGTTTTTACCTTGCTCCTTCGTCTGCAACATATCTTTTTGTTGTTTCATTTTTTTTTCTCTTTTTGATGGGTGGTGCTGTATTCCTGTCTTACTGGTTGTTTGGCCTGAGACGTCCAGCACTGGAGTTTGCAGGCAGTTGGATAGAGCTGGGTCTTGGTGCTGAGATGAGGACCTCCGGGAGGCCTCATTCCGATTAATATTCCCTGGCATCTGAGGTTCTCTGTTAGTCCAGCGGTTTGGACTCAGAGCTCGCACCACAGGAGCTTGGGCCCAACCTCTGGCCTGGGAAACAAGGTCTCGCAAGCTTCGTGGCATGGTAAAAACAAGAAAGAAACAAAGGAGCAGTACAATATCAAAGAATAAAAATCAAAATAAGGGCTTCCCTGGTGGCGCAGTGGTTAAGAATCTGCCTGCCAATGCAAGGGACACGGGTTCGAGCCGTGGCCTGGGAAGATCTCACATGCTGTGGAGCAACTAAGCCTGTGTGCCACAGCTACTGAGCCTGAGCTCTAGAGCCCGCAAGCCACAACTACTGAGCCCACGTGCCACAACTACTGAAGCCTGCACACCTAGAGCCCGTGCTCCACAACAAGAGAAGCCACAACAATGAGTAGCCCGCACACTGCAACAAAGAGTAGCCCTGGCTCACCACAACTAGAGAAAGCCCGCGCACAGCAACAAAGACCCAACACAGCCAAAAATAAAATAAAATAAAAAAATAAATTTATAAAAAAGATCAAAATAAAATTAGAAAGATAAAATATGTATTAGGAAAAATAAAACTGTAATTGAAACAACTGCAACAAGGTAAAATAAAACCAGAACAGGAAAAAAAAAAAAAAAAGGTGGGGGGAACAAGCCAAAAGGAGAGAACAATAACAAAGTATAAAGAATAAAATAAAATTAGAAAAATAAAAGATTTATTAGGAAAAATAAAAATATAAAAGAATCGACAACAGTTAATCAACAAAGTAAAACCAAACCCCAATCTAAAAGAGGAAAAAAGAAAAGAAAGGAAAAAAAAACAAACAAACCTTGGGTATGGGGGTGGAGTTTAGGTGGGGGTGGAACTTAGGCAGGGGTGGGGTTTAGGGTGGGGCAGGACCTAGGCGGGTGGGGAGGTGACTTTTTTTTTGTTTTTGTTTTTTTGTTTTTTAAATTTAGTTTCTATTTCTTTTTTTTTTTCACACACACACACACACACACACACACACACACACACAGTATTTTATTTTTACAAGAGATAAATAGACTGACATCAAGCATTGTACATGGATGACCACAACAAAAGCAGCAATGATTGCAATTACCAAACATGAGGCGGGGCTTCTGTTTAGGACCTGCAAGGAAGGCAGAGAGGCAGCATGTGGAAAGGCGGGCCTCGGGAGTGTGGAGTTCAGGAGTGTGGGGGTAGGCCCCTGAGTGAGGGTGTGTGGGTGGGGTTTAGGCCCAGTGCAGTTGGAGGGGGTCTCCGAGTGTAGAGGTAGGGCCCTGGGTGGGGGTGTAGGGGCGGGGCTTGGGTTCTGCGTGGCAGGAGGGAGGCTCCGAGGGCAGAAGATTAGGGCCAGGAGCCCAGCAGGCTCCCCAGTGCCTAAGTGGACAGGGAAGGCACTGGCCACGTTCCCTTCCGTTCCTTCGTGCCCCTCCCCCACCATCTCCCCCATTGCCGCTGGACCCCTAACTGTGGGTGGGTCCCTCTGGGTGTAGGAACTCCTACCCTCCCCCAGCCACCCCTCAGGGGTCCCCTCCCAGAGGTCTGGCCTTTACTTTTGCTCCCCCTTCCCTCCCTCCCACCCCCTCAGGACCCGTGCGGGTGGAGGGGGCCTCGGTGGGCAGAGGATCAGGCCCGGGATCTCAGCAGGTTCCTGGGGGCCCAAGTGGGCAGGGGAAACCTGGCCACGCTCCCTTTTGATCCTCTGCCCTCCCAGTGGTTCCCCAATTTCCCCCTTCCGTGGGGGATCCTTTCCCCTCCCCCAGCCGCCCCCTGACCTCCACTTCTCCCCCTTAACCCCCCCCACGCCCCACGTCCTACACGGTCGCTGGGGGTTCCTCCTGTCCCCTTAGGAGTCCATGGTCCCCCACCGGTGCCTGGTAGGTGCCCTAGTTGTGAGGAGACGCGAATTTCACGTCCTCCTAGTACACCGTCTTGACTCCGCTCCTCTGCCTTTTTTATTATTTTGATCATTTTATAGCAGAAGTAGTCATGAGATGCCTGGCATTCACTGATTTGTTTGACCTGTGGCCTTTTAATTTATTTATGGTTTGGTTAAAATTCTGTAAAATTAAAAAAAATAAAAAATCTTTAAATTAATGTCAGAATTCCTCCCTCAGCAAGCTTCTCCCCTCCCAGCCAAAAACACGATGTTGAAACAGAATTGGACAAGAGGCACCGATGGGGAGAGAAGATCAACAGGGGCTGCCTCTTCCCTCTCCACCTACTTGGTGTGAATTTTCATGCAGGCTCTGTCAGTGAGGATATGTTTCTAAGTACATTTGCTACAGGCACATGCATCTGGGGACAGAATTGGAGGGAGACAGAGGTAGACAATACGAAGAGAGCATGAAATGCAAGAGAAACCAAAACAAACACACATTTTGAGTGGCAAATCAATTTTTTGTAATTAAAAATGCTTTAAAAAGACAGTTTTTATGAGTTCAAACGGAAAGGAGAGCACCTTTCTTCTGAGAAAATTTTACATGTAATTTGAGGAGTGGAGCTGTGGACACCAAAGTGGGCTTTATCTTCCACTTCATTCCTCAACTCTGTCTCAGCCCACAGAGCCTATGTGAGCCAGTGCCGTGTGTCTCTCTGGCTTCTGGCTGAGCAATGGAATACGACAGCGGGTCAGGGAGATCAGGGCCCATTTTAAATAGACGGGTGGAATTTGAGATGCAGACAATTAAAAGCTAAGAAGCTGAGGTGAACCAGTTACTCCGTTGATGGGTCACAGCAGCCTGTTTCCTCAACCACAGTAGACATCAAGCTACCTGTGGCCAGGATTCATACCTGGTACATCGTGAGTGTTTGCACAGCACCCCTGGCCCTTGAAAAGATCTTTTCTTGTGTAAATACTTTTAACCTTCAGATTTTATTGCATAACATCTTTGCTATATATAGTGTGTATATAAGCAAAATGTCAAATATTGAATATATACATGTGCATGCACACACTCACAGTGAAGAGAGAGAGAGAAACGCTTAAACACAGAGCCCAGAAATTTGCATAGAATTCAGTTGGCCAGAGCAGTTAGTCTCTAAAAGTTTGTGAATGGACTATTGATAAAACTAACATTTGCTTTCGAGAAATTTACTGTGGTGATAGATGGATTCATTATCTAAGAATTTGGTAGTATTGGGGTTGGTGATTAGAAGCAGAAAGGATAGTTTGGAAGCTCTTGGAAGTTGTCTGGGTGAGAAATAAGGAGAGCTTACGCAGCACCAGGAACAGACGTGAATTAACCTGTTGGAGAGACATTGAAGAAGTTGGGTGACTGTGACATGGCAGGTCCCCATGCGAGGGGATGAAAGGAAGGAGTCTAGAAATGCCACGTCTGTCTATCCACCTCTGAGTCAGGACCTCATTAAAAGAGTACCACACCCAGTTATTTATAGTGTTGGAAAGTCCTCCAGAGAAACGCTCTGTGTCCTCCAGCCTCTGCTGTCCTAATGTTCCTCATACTGTCTATTCCCACAGGTGATAGCACTTCTTCCTTACAGGTAATTGGTGTGAAGGCTCTGGTTTTATATAAAAGTAAGAGGGCAGCCTTTCACCTTGAATATACTCTGTTTAAGATGGAATTTGGTTTCAATTTATAAGATCAGCTGAATTATCTCGGAAGGAGAGAAGACAGCCTCCTCATCTTTGGGATGGGGAGATGGTGCTTTGGAGCACACAGAAGATCCTAACTGTAGCCCCCAAGCTCTCCAGGGATGGCAGGACCTAAGGAGTGTCAGCATGAATGTCTTTGAAGACTGGGCAGTAAGCACTGTGGTTTGGGGATTAGAGGAAAAGAGCCCCAGTGGTCCAGCTTGTGGTCAGTGGGGTGAGCACTTGAGAGGGACCAACTTGTGGTTTTCCTGAGCCAGACTTCTTTCTTATTTTCTTGATGTCATATAAGAAAATCTCTGGGTTCTCTATGATCCAATAGATGGGGTGAGGGAGCCCCAGTAAGGACTGATATTGGATGGACATCTTACTGGTGTTGGTAAATGGAAGCTGGGAGCCAGGCTTAACTTGTTTTAAAGAATAAAGAAATATGGTGATTCATCTACTCAAATACTGTGGGCCGCAAATACCTGTTACAATGATTAAAATGCAGGGCTCTGGGGGCTTCCCTGCTGGCGCAGTGGTTGAGAGTCTGCCTGCCAATGCAGGGGACACGGGTTCGAGCCCTGGTCTGGGAAGATCCCACATGCCGCGGAGCAACTAGGCCCGTGAGCCACAATTACTGAGCCTGCGCGTCTGGAGCCTGTGCTCCGAAACAAGAGAGGCCGCGATAATGAGAGGCCCGCGCACCGCGATGAAGAGTGGCCCCTGCTTGCCGCAACTAGAGAAAGCCCTTGCACAGAAACGAAGACCCAACACAGCCATAAATAAATAAATAAATAAATAAATAAATAATTAAAAAAAAAATGCAGGGCTCTGCACTTTTATTGGGCAAATTTTTTAGAGGTGTTTACTATAGCTGACTTAATTGGATTTACCTCACTGTGAAATTCTCAGCTTCCTGGGCTGGCTGATGCTAGAGTGGAAATCTACTACTGTCAGTGCCGTCAGTGGCTTGGGAAATACAAGATATGTTGTGGATAATTTTTTTGACCCTTGTTAAAGGTGTATATGCCTCTAAGATCAGTTCTTTATGAGCCTCATCCATGGTAATTCCACGCCTGTTACACCATTCTGAAGATTAACATTGGTCATCCTTACATTGGTATAATTCCCGTGCTGAGAAGTGCAAAGGGAACAGGATGGGACTCATCGTTGGAGGTGAGGATGAGCCCACACGTGAGTCTGAAGCATATTTTGAGCCTAAGTGCAGGTCATTGAACAGAACAGCTACACGTTATCCAGTGAAACCTGAACGGCCAAACCCAGGACACCAGGACACTCAAGATGCAGGGGTGGCTTAGCGTACATGCACGCTGAGGGCACTGCCACGTTTCCTTCACCTTGTCTTAGGAACGCCTCCCATTTGCTCTCTCTGAGAACATCTGGGGTTACAAGAGACAAATCTGAGCGTGCCCTGTTCCCATTGGAAATTACTCTCTTTTAAGAATTCCCCTTATGCGTGTCTTCTGTATCTTTAAACCAGCACCTAATTTCATTAAGTCAAGAAGTGCCTTTTATACCTCATTATCTATGGAGGGTCTGATATGTTTAGGACATTCCTGTGGAACTGATGAAACACAGAGTCTGTTTGTAAATGTTTGAGAGACTGCCCTCCCCATCATAAACTTGTGGCCTGATTGTATGAAGGACTTTCATTTAAAGAGCTCATTTCAGCCTTACCTTGTCCTGTATGGTTAGTATGATCACCTCTGCGGAAGAGGAAAGCTACTTTCAGATCAGAAATAAACAGGAAACATTTTCTCTCTCTCTCTCTTTTTTTTTTTTTACTGAAAGAAAAAAACGTTTGACAACCCCTTTTCCCTTTAATTCTTTAACTAAGATGTAGTAAGATGTGGCCTTATCCTGTGGAATGCTGGGTTAAACCTTCCTTTCAAAAAAAAATTTTTTTTCTAATTGCCCTTGTGATTTCTTCTTTGACCCATTGGTTATTTATAAGTGCTTTTTAAAATTTCCTCATATTTGTAAATTTTCCAGTTTTCCTCTGTTACTGATTTCTAGTTTCATCCATTGTTGTTTTAGAAGATATTTTGTATGATTTTAATCTTTTTAAATGTTTTGAGACTTGTTTTCTGGCCTAATATATGGTCTATCCTGGAGAATGTTTCATGTGTACTTGAGAAGAATGTGTATTCTGGTGGTGTTGGGTAGAGTGTTCTGTATATACTTATCTGGCCTACTGGATTTTAGAGTGTTGTTCAAGTCCTCTATTATCCTTATTGATCTTCTGTATAGTTGTGCCATCCATTAGTGGAAATGGAGTATTAAATTCTCCAACTATTATTCTAGAACTATTTCTCCCTTCAATTATCAGTTCTTCCTTTTTATACTTCAGGGCTCTTTTGTTAGGTGTACATATGTTTATAATTGTTATCTTCTTGATGTATTGACCCTTTTATCAATACATTATATATTTCTTCATCTCTTGTAATTTTTCTTTTTACTTAATGTTGATTTTGTCTAATGTTAGTATAGCCACCCAGCTCTTCTTTGATAACAATTTTCATGAAGTATCTTTTCTATCATTTTACTTTCACACTATTTGTATTTTTGGATCTACAATGAGTCTCTTGTAGACAGCATATAGTTTGATCATGTTATTTTATCCATTTTTTCAATGTTTGTACTTTAATTGGAAAGTTTGGTCCATTCACATTTACTAATTACTAATTAGTAATTACTAATATGAAAGGACTTCTCTCTGTCATTTCACTATTTGTTTTCTGTATATCTTATACCTATTTTGTCCTCAGTTCCCCCATTGCTTTCTTTTGTGTTTAAGTAATTTATATACTTTTTTCATAGAGGTTACTGTGGGGATTACAATTAGTAACTTCAATTTATAGCAATCTAGTTTGAATTAATACCAACTCAGTTTGTACTAATACTTTACATAAATTTTGCTTCTATACAATTTTATCCTTTCCCTTTATGTTATTATTGTCACAAATTACATCTATATACATTTTGTGCCCATTAATATAGATTTATAATGATTATTTTATGCATTTGTCTTTTAAATAATGTAGGGGGAAAAAAGAGGAGTTACACGCCAAACACATAATAAAATTCTGACTTTTGTTTTTACCCAAAAAAAAACAAATTTCTTTAAAAAATACACACACACACACACACACACACACACACACAAACACACACAGTCAAACAAAAAAATGTCCAATCATCTAAATGGTAAAACTATTTGCTTAGGATCTTATGCCAGGATTTCTGAATAAAATTCTTGAGGTTCTGCACAAAGTCTTGGAATTTGTTTTGTCGAAGAGGGAGAAGATAACTCTGTCCTGGTCCAGAAGACATCTTAGACTAATGAGTGGAACTTATTTTAGGAGGCAGACTTCAATCTGATAAGTGAAAGAACTTTCTTAAAAAGATGACATGACTTCATATTCATAATACATTCTGTATCCAAAAAAATCCCAGTTTCTAGAGCAGTCTTTATAGTATGATACTATTTTTATCAAAAGGAAAATGTGCATATACGCACAATAAAAACTTTAAGACTTAGTTTAAAATGATAATAGTGTTTTTCTTTTTATTTATCTATGTTTTCTAATATTTATCCATGAGTCTGCATTTCTTGTCTCATAAAAATAATAATGCAGGGCTTCCCTGGTGGTGTGGTGGTTAAGAATCCTCCTGCCAATGCAGGGGACACGGGTTCAAGCCCTGGTCCAGGAAGATCCCACATGCCACGGAGCAACTAAGCCCGTGCGCCACAACTACTGAGCCTGAGCTCTAGAGCCCGCAAGCCACAACAACTGAGCCCACATGCCACAACTACTGAAGCCCGTGTGCCTAGAGCCTGTGCTCCGCAACAAGAGAAGCCACCACAATGAGAAGCCGACGCACCGCAATGAAGAGTAGCCCCCGCTCACTGCAACTAGAGAAAGCCCACGTGCAGCAACAAAGACCAATGCAGTCAAAAATAAATAAATAAAATAAATAAATTTCTAAAATAATAATAATAATAATGCAGAAAAAAGTAAAAGGACATATTAATAGTTAGAGCTGTTCAAAGGTGGGGCAGGTTATAAGGCAATAAATCACCCATGAGCAGAGGTAATGAGCAGAAGTGAGAAGGTTAACTGACAGAAATTCCATAGAAGGAGAGCCTTTCATTTAGTTGCCACTGGGAGAAGATAGCCTCTAATCCCCAGTTCAGCCCCGAGGTCTATAACTTAGAATTCCTCTCGTATGGGCTATATTTTTCAGAGCCAATTGTAAATACTCTGACAGTCATGGCTCCTGGTCACTTGAAGAGAGTGCTAGGTTATTTTTAACCAGTGCTAAATCTCAAATATCCTCGGTATGTATTTTTTCCTATGTGAGCAAAGTGAAAAAGGTACAATTTTGTGCAGAAACTGGGCTGGTTGCATAGTAACTGTCAGTGTCCCCCAAACAGACCTGCCGCCTCCTGGTGAGATAAGCCAAGTTAGCAGCCTCTTAATGCAGATTGCTAATTTCTTGATGAAGTAAATAAAATAATTGACAAATAAAGGATAACCCAGATTTTCCTGGCACAAGCCAGTCTATCCTTTTTTTTAAACCTGAAAACATTTAAATTGGCAGTGATCTTCCTATCCAGACAGGCTTTAAAAAGAAAGGGAAGACCCCACAACAGGGCCTGTCCATGGGGGCCCTTGTTCAGCCACTCTCACTGGAACAAACACCTATCTATAGAAACGAGAAAAGCTGTTTGCAGAGGATCAAAGCAACGCTTCCTCGTGGGGCAGACAGAAGCTGAGGGGTCTCTGCAGAAGACTTTAACCATTTCGTGGGTCCCCCGAATCTCACCTTGTGAAATGAAAGGAACTCCGTGAATAGAAACCCTAACTCATAAAGCCCCATACATGCATGAAAAGACACAAAACACCGAGTACATTTTCTTCGCTTTCCTCCTATTTTTTTTTTTTTCTCTTAGGACAGTTTGTTAGGCTTGGTAGGACCTGAAGGCCTGACTCCACACCTGCTGCTCCTTTAGATGTTCGGCAGTCCTCTGCTGGTCCTGAGGAATCTATCAAAGATAACGTGGAGGTTGGCAGTGGCTGCTGTGCAGAACGTAGTCGGCAGAGAGGGCATCTCTCCTTAAGTAACCCCACGCTTATTCTGGGAAAATTTCATAGGAAAAAACAATGAAGTTCAACCAACAAGAGAGAATTTTTGCATCATAGTTTTCTTTGCCATTTTTGTTATCTTTAGGCGAGAAGGGGAGTATGGCACAGTTTTTTTTTTCTTTTTTTTTTTTTTTAATTTTAATTTATTTATATTTTATTTTTGGCTGTATTGGGTCTTCGTTTCTGTGCGAGGGCTTTCTCTAGTTGCTGCAAGCGGGGGCCACTCTTCATCGCGGTGCGCGGGCCTCTCACTGTCGCGGGCTCTCTTGTTGCGGAGCACAAGCTCCAGATGCGCAGGCTCAGTAGTTGTGGCTCACGGGCCTAGTTGCTCCGCGGCATGTGGGATCTTCCCAGACCAGGGCTCGAACCCGTGTCCCCTGCATTGGCAGGCAGATTCTCAACTGCTGCGCCACCAGGGAAGCCCTATGGCACAGTTTTTGTTAATTACGGGATACTTGGTGGGCATCTTGTGTCTAGATTTGACGTTGGGCTTTCCAACTGCACAGGGCAGTGAGGCTTCAAAGCCCACAACAAGTTTAACTATGTTCATCGATTGTCCTAAACCAGCGTTCTGAACTCAAGCCGCAGGCTCTCAGGGTATCTAAATCTTTGTGGGTGATTCGTTTTCCATTTTCCCCCTCCATATACAATGTATTGCACAGACAGTATTACAGCACAAAGGAAGGCGCCCTTTTTAACCAAAGAAATATGATACCACCCTATGGTATCAATTATTTTATATCATTGTGCTTCCTTCTGGTCCTTATGTATATTACGTATGGAGCATATGTACTTTACAGAGGTATTTGTAGAATAATCCAACTGTCGTTGGTTTTATATTCTGCTATTTTCAGTTATCTTTGTGTCATAAACACCTTTTCCCATTTCTCATGGCTGTTTGTAACTACTCTGTGACATAATATCATAGGGTATGATGTACTGTAATTTCCCAAGCCTTCTCTTACTAAACTTTTGGGTCATTTTATGGATATTCACACTGTTTTAGATATGATATAAAGACAGGCTTTGTTTACATTTTAATAAAGACCCAAACTATCATTTGACTCCCTAATGGGTTACTAAAGATATTACTAGCTGTGTAATTGTTTTTGAGTGTCTTTTGTGTATGATTATAACGCCATTAGCCTGTTGCGTTTAAGGCATACACTTCCTACTGATTGGCTTTCTGGGAAACTAGAATTGAAACATGGCACCATGAGGGCCACTCAAGTCTGAAAATGAAATTTACTTATAAAAAGCAATTTAAGAAAATCCAAAAAGACCTTGATAAATTAGAACATTTGAGTGGAGAGTGTTCAAGTTAATTGAATTTCCTGGTATTTGCTACAGCTGTTATTATTAGCTTATATTTAGAGGTTAAAAAACTATTTTCATGATATAATGTTTTAAGTCATGTATCTTGGGGTTGGTAAAAAAACTTGTTCATTCTTTATCTTGGTTCCCAACATTGCATGTGAATGCACGTGTCTCTTTGTGTCAGGGCAGTGCCACAAAATGTCTCTCATGTGGTGAGTGTAGTCCCACTCCTATGAGAGGGTGCCTTGCAGACTCACTTGCTGTCATTCTGAACACCCTGGGGGTGTAACATCGTCCCTGCAGTTGGAGTAGAGGGGCCACAGTATGGTGAGACTTGAGGATTAGCCACAGGACCCAAGGCACCCCTTTGCATGCATGACTGTTTCAACAAAATTCCAGATATGAGTATTTGGGTCTGTACATTTGCTCTTTCCCATCACAGTATATTGCCACAAGAATTCCAGATAATCAAGGACTTCATCATTTAAGGTCTACAGAACTCCAGAACATGTAGAGACTGTGATGATCATCCAGGTGAGGAATTTGAAGCCCAGAGGAGTCATGAGTTTCCTTCAAAGATTAGGACTTGACTTGAAACCTTAGAGTTGTGATTCATTATCCAGTGCTCTTTCATCACCTCATGGTGGTATTTAAAGTTTTATTGCATATACTCTGGGATCTTTTTTTTGAAGCAGTCAGAAGCAGTTGACAGAGCATCACTTAAAACATTCACTGATCTTATTCTTGGTTTTGCTGTCAACTTGCTGGGCAGGACTGCATTAAGTAATAAAGCAAGGATATTTGATTTACTGTCATTCTTCTGTTAAATTTTTATTGTGTATCTACATTGTGTTTGGGTAGGAGCTAGGTGTTCAGAACACAGAGACAAAGATAATTTGTGAGGCAATTTGGTGTGGTAGTCAAACAGACCAGGGCTTGAATCCCAGCTCTGCCATTTATTAGCCATAAATGTAGGGAAATTACATGACTTCTCTATCTATGTAGAGAGTCACAGAATAAAGTCCAGAAGTCCAGTTTATTTCCTCTCCAGTGCTCCATATTCCTTGCCTTCTGTATTGAGAAATATTTGAGACCATGGGTCTCTGGAGGGGATGGATTCCAGTCTGCCCTATGTCACCTGAGAACATGTGATGCTTGGGTATCTTTGACGAGAGGAATGGGTAGTGTGGTGACAGAGGACCACCCTAGAGACCGAAGGATTCAGGAATACGCTTGAGTCTGTCTGTTGGGTAGCACTGGCCCCAAGGAGGGAAATTGCTTCTGGTGCCAATAAAGCTTTCCCTGGAGGTCATTTCCTGTCTGCCAAGAACTCTACAGGCCTACTGGGCTTGATGTCTTCTTGACTGAATGTAACCCAGAGACATCATCTCCTAGAACCCCTGGGATTTTGAAAAGATTCTGCCCCAGCAACCATCCCGTGTGGCAGCTACAAGTGTGGCCACATTCTTGACTTTCTTCTGTTCCTCTCTACATAGTTAGACAGGTCAAGAAATCTTTGAACTTTTTTAAGTTTAGGGAGGGTAGGAAGAACTTCATAATCCTTGGACATCTATTATAATTTTTCCTTCTACACCTTTTGAGAAAAACCTGCCCCACCTCTTGGTATGCAGTGCTGGTCAGTAGGGTGATGCTCCAAGCCCAGGAAAGGAGGATAGGGCCTCCCGGGATAGCAGGAACACTGGATTCTGCAACTTCCAGATTAGAAGACCAGTCACTGTGAATCAGAATGACTGGCCAAAACCCAGAGAAATAAGGGCCAAAGCAGGGTAGGCCTGACGGAGTAGGCCTAGCACTGATCCTGGAGGGGTGCACAGGTGGTTGTTCTGGATTCCAAAAGTGACTCACACAGTCCTCTTCAGAGCAATATTTGAAAAGTATAAGATTACATAATGCTATAATTTTATAACTACGTGTGTGAGAGTGTAACTGAGAAGCTCTGTCTCGATATGTTTTTGCCACAGCCCATATTAAAATATAACCAGCAACTTCCCTCATGAAGAAACAACACACAGTAATGAGGATCATGAAATGCAGTCTCTGGGAGGGACTATCCTTTGAAGGACACTTTGCTACCCATCGTTGAACAGTGGATTCACCATGCATCTAGGGACCAAGACTCAAACCTAGAAACCATCTTACATACTCATTTTTCTCTCCCCATCTTTCAGTTAACATTCCTTCATTGATTTCCCTTACATTGTTTTGTAATAGTCCTACCGCCCGCTCACCAGGACTACTTGCTGATCCCAAGATACCTTCTTCTTCACTCCATCCATCTCCTGACGTATTTCATAACTTCCTTATACACAGCTATGATAAGGACCCTTTCTTGCTAAAGAGTCTGGGTTGGATCTTGACCACAGAAGAAACCCTAAACTCCTTTGTCTAACATTTGTCCTCGTTCACCTGTCCGGCCTTTGACCCCACTACTTCCCAATGCTTCCTTTACTGCACTCACATATTCCCTAAACTTCCACTAAATTTGCCTAATTTGCCCTGTGGTTTTCTGCTCCTGGGGCACCGTCTTCTCCCTGTTCTTGACTTTTGAAATCCTGTCTTCAATATCCTGTCCTCCTCTATGAAACCATCTTTGATCTGCATCTCCCCTCTAATTTGGAAATAATCTCTCCTTCCTTTATACTCTCATTGTGAGTCATTTGGACATTCTCCCATGTAACCTCTTGGATGCAAGAGTCAAGAAACCAGAAAAGACACCTATGCTAAGAATATATGTTTGAGAGTTTTCAGCCTATATACAGGGTTTTAAGTCATGGGATTGGATGAGGTCACTTAGGAGGGAGTATAGACAGGCAAGTGGGCGAAGAACACCAGCGTTTAGAAGTCCTCATTGTGTCAACTTCATGGGATCATGTAAGTCTAACACAGAGCAAGCATCAATCATTGGCCATTGAAGTGAATTGAAAATTGAGTCAGTATTTCTTTTTAAAAATTTTTTTAATTGGGGTATAGTTGTTTTACAATGTGTTAGTACAGTGAAGTGGAGTTCCCTGTGCTATACAGCAGGTTTTCATTAGTTATCTATTTTATACACATTAGTGTATATATGTCAATCCCAATTTCCCAGTTTATCCCCCCCCGCCCCCACTTTCCCCCCTTGGTGTCCACATGTTTGTTCTCTACATCTGTGTCTCTATTTCTGCCTTGCAAACCGGTTTATCTGTACCATTTTTCTAGATTCCACATATATGCATTAATATACGATATTTGTTTTTCTCTTTCTGACTTACTTCACTCTCTATGACAGTATCTAGGTCCATCCACATCTCTACAAATGATCCAATTTCATTCCTTTTTATGGCTAATATTCCATTGTATATATGTACCACATCTTCTTTATCCGTTCGTCTGTCGATGGACATTTAGGTTACTTCCATGACCTGGCTACTGTAAATAGTGCTGCAGTGAACATTGGGGTGCATGTGTCTTTTTGAATTATGATTTTCTCTGGGTATATGCCCAGTAGTGAGATTGCTGGGTACAGATGGCCAAGAGGCACATGAAAAGCTGCTCAATATCGCTAATTATTAGAGAAATACAAATCAAAACTACAATGAGGTATCACCTCACACTGGTTAGAATGGGCATCATCAGAAAATCTATAAACAGAGACTTCCCTGGTGGCACAGTGGTTAAGAATCTGCCTGCCAATGCAGGGGACCTGGGTTCCATTCCTAGTCCAGGAAGATCCTACATGCCGCGGAGCAACTAAGCCCGTGTGCCACAACTACTGAAGCCCGCATGCCTAGAGCCCGTGCTCTGCAACAAGAGAAGCCACCACAATGAGAAGCCTGTGCACCGCAACAAAGAGTAGCCCCTGCTTGCCAAAACTAGGGAAAGCCCACGTGCAGCAATGAAGACCCAATGCAGCCAAAAATAAATAAATAATTAAAAGAAAAGAATATCTGCAAACAGTAAATGCTGGAGAGGGTGTGGAGAAAAGGGAACCCTCTTGCACTATTGGTGGTGGGAATGTAGATTGATACAGCCACTATGGAGAACAGTATGGAGGTTCCTTAAAAAACTAAAAATGGAACTACCATATGACCCAGCAATCCCACTACTGGGCATATAACCAGAGAAAACCATAATTGAAAAAGTCACATGTACCCCAATGTTCACTGAAGCACTGTTTACAATAGCCAGGTCATGGAAGCAACCTAAATGTCCATCGACAGATGAATGGATAAAGAAGATGTGGTACATATATAAAGGAATACCAACCATAAAAAGGAATGAAATTGGGTCATTTGTAGAGTCAGTATTTCTTGAGCATTGAAGTTTCAAATGTTTGGGGTGTCCCTGTACTAGGGATGGAAGAGGGGTCAACTATACCCTTTTCCAGAATGCTGGTCCATGAGCCATGTCTTACCCACCAACCACTGCCCTAAGGAACAGTGGGTTATTGATAGATCCCTGTATTCATTCACAAACATCTGGAGACCGCTTCTGTAGCATGCAAGTGGTGAAAGAATAGTTAATACAACAATAAACTGATGAGATGTTGAAAGAGTGTGAGGTCCATGGGTACAGGACAAAAGTCATCATACTGTGTAGTTAAACGCTACCAATGGGGCAAGAACAGCGTGGTTGTCTCTCATCTGCACTTGGAGGAGAGAGGAAACAGGCAGTAGGGGATTTGTCCAAATCAGTGTGAAGACACCATTCTCCAACGGGCTAGTGAAAAAAAAATGCCCCTTCAATCCTGATGTTCAGTCTTCCTCCAGGTTTTGAGAGGTGTCATAGTGCGGGGCTAACAGCCTGAACATTAGAGTCAGAGAGATCCGGGCTCAGTACCCAGTCTTGTCACTCATATGTCAGCTGGAGTGAATATCAAACCTTCTCGAAAGTCAGGGCTGTCATGGTGGTATAACAGTACCACGCCTTGTGGTTCTAAGGTGGGATTGATTTTTATTGTTTTTGATGTTGTTTCTATTCCCTTTACATCAGGTGTAGCAAGAGGAGTGGAAAGTGAGTTAGACACTCTCTTAGCTCTCAAGGGTGTGCTTTTCTCTACAAGTTGAAAATTACCTAAAATCTGCGAAAGTGAAAAGAAAAAGAACTTGTAGCTCTTTTGAGTGGATGGAGGAGTGAGGAGCCTTTTTCCTTACACTCAGGCACACTGAGTGCTGAGTAATAGAAATTTTATGATGTTTGTATGTGAAGTTAAATGAGTGATGACTCAGGAAGCCACGGTGAACGAGTGATTGTGAACCAGGCAAAATATTTCTGTGTACTCCTTCCTAGTTTTTTATTAAATGAGTCACAGAAAGGAAATATGAAACTGACTCCATAGAAGCCAATCTGTTAAATAAAAAACCCAACCCAAAGCTTAACAACAGGAAAAAAAAAAAAAGGACCGTAAGTTACTCTCCCGAATGGGAGCTCGATGACAGTGTGGGGCTAGTGTTCACTGTTTTCAAAAGCCAGAAAAATTGTGCTACAGCCTTTCCTTCTTCTCAGATAATAAGGAATGGAATTGGAGTTGGAAAGGAAGCTTTCTGAAGTTGATTTACTCTAAATGAATGCAGTAGTGCTGTGCAGCCCCTCATGCCAGAGACCAACATCCCTCCAGATTCACGGTCTAGACGGTTCTAATGATTTATTTCTATGTAAGAAACAATCCCAATCTTCACTGGCTTAAAACAATTAACTGCCTATCATGTCTTATGATTTCTTAGGTACTTCGGGATAGGTGCGTCTGGGTAGTTCTTCTGTTCCATGGGGCATTGACTCAAGTCACTTGCTGGTATTCATCTAGTAGAAGGGCTAGTCTGGAGGGTCCAAGGTGGCTTCACTCATGCATCCAGCATCTTGGCTGGGCTTGTGGAGAGCTAAACTCCACTGGGTCTCTGGAATGGAACACCTACGCATGGCATATCCCAAAAGGCAGTCTCAGGACAGTCAGATTTCTTCCGTGGCAGCTCAGAGCTTCTGGAGTGAGGACTCCAATATGAGTGATAGCTGAAAGCATTCATATGTGAAAGCTCAGCTCATAAGTCCCAGAACAGCAATTCTACCATATTCTATTATTGGTCAAGCAACTCACCAAGTGCAGCCAGATTCAAAGGGAAGGGAGTGAGAATTGACCTCTTCATGAAAGGAATAGCAGAGGATTTGTGGCCACTTTTATTCAATTATACAGACTTACACCTGGGTTATAAATGCTAGGGACAGTTCAAACTCAAGTTCCTCATTATATACCATTGTTTAGCTCTGGATAAGCATCTTTCTTTGTACTCTGATGGCCTCTTACTGCAATCATCTGTTACTCTCTGCCTAAGAGTTTTCTCTGGCCACAGGATTTTTCTCAGCCCAGTCGAGGATCAGGCTGGAAGACCTGGGTACTTAGTGCTTGCCAGTGATGGATGGGAGGTGGTGAGTTGGTATTATTGTGTTACAGAGAATCATCGTGCTGGACTCATTTATCACTGAGGCTGTTTAGAATCACTAACACACTGTGTTGAATACAAGTAGTGTTAATGAACATGCCTGTTTAGCTCCTAGATGAAGAAACAAAACATTAACAGTCACCCCAGAAAACAGTATGTCCCCTCATGCTAGCTACTATCCCTCTCCCAAGGGGCACCACTCCCCGGACTTCTAACCCCTTAGATTGGTTTTGCCTGCTTTTGAACTTCACCCGGGTGAAATTGTATAGCACGTGCTCTTTGGAGTCTGGCTTTCTTTCACTTGATATTACGTTTAATCAGCTGTTTAAATCATTGGTACATGTAGCAGCTTGTTCATTTTATTGCTATAGAGTGTCCCATTGTTTAATATACCACAGTTTATTTTTCAGTTCTATTTTTCAAATATTGACTGGCATTTGGGTGGATTTCTGGCTTTGGCTCTTATGAATGTATCTTTTCGTGGAAACACACAGGCATTTCTCTTGGGTACCTACTGAGGAGTGGAGTCTCCCAAGTCTTCTTTGGACGTGCATTTTCCTTTCCTTTCCAGCCATAAGACCTCTGCTCATCTTTGCACCTTTAGTTATGTCTCTCTTGAGCCACTGCAAAACTTTCTGACTTAAGTAGGTCCCTTTTCCAATCCATCTGTTTACACTTTCATCACAGTTACTCTTCTAAAACTGATATTGCTTGATGTCCCTCTTCTAACCCCAAAACATCTGGTGGCTCTCCACTGTCTTCGAAATAGAGAGCAGTGTTGGAGGTCTTCCAGCATCAGGCTCTGACCAATCCTCCTAGCTTCCACCAACCTCTGCATCCTTTGGCACATTCTGTTTCATATTATCTTTTTTTAAAATTTATTTATTTATTTTTGGCCGCGTTGGATCTTCGTGGCTGTGCGTGGGCTTTCTCTCTAGTTGCCGCGAGAGGGGGCTGCTCTTTGTTGCGGTGCATGGGCTTCTCATTGCGGTGGCCTCTCTTGTTGTGGAGCATGGGCTCTAGGCGCGTGGGCTTCAGTAGTTGCAGCACGCAGGCTCAGTAGTTGTGGTGCACGGGCTCAGTTGCTCCTCGGCATGTGGGATTTTCCCGGACCAGGGCTCGAACCTGTGTCCCCTGCACTGGCAGGCAGATTCTTAACCCCTGTGCCACCAGGGAAGCCCTAGTCCTATTATCTTATTCACAGTTCCCCAGTCACACCAGTCCCATTCTTTGGGGGTATTTTCTCAGCCTAAAATACTTGCTATCCATTTCCCAGTTCTCAGAGTTTTAGATAAACGTTTGTATCACAAAATAGTACTTGCTGTAGAATCCTCAGAGTGGGTAACGTAGCTATAGAATAGGCATCGCCAACTCTTGCTGGATCATCCCCTACCCGCTTCTCCTCCACCCCATCCCAGTCACAGGCACCTCCCGCGGGCTCAGCTGCTCAACTCAGAAGCCACCTTCCTGTCCTCCTGGCCTCCTCCTCTCCACATCCAACTCCTGAATGAGTTCTGACCGCCTGCTCTCTCTGCAGACACATCCCCAGCTCTGACTCTGGCCTCCCCGCCCCCCATCAGTCTTATACCAACCTCATCACCTCCAGCCTGGACCATATTGACGCCTCCCTACCTTCCCACAGGTTCCTCCTCTTTCCTTCTTGCTTCCTGGAGTCGTTCTCCACAGCAGCCCAAGTGATAAAAATGAATCCATTCATATCATTCCACAATTCTTAAAACCCTCGAGTGTTTCTGACTTCACTTGGCATAAAACCCAGCCTCCTTACTGCCACCTAGAAATCTGCACGACGTGCTTCTTCTCAACATCCAGTCCTCTTCCCTAATGTTACTTCCTCTGAGATGGTGCCTGAGCCCCTGCAGCTCACTCTATCCCCTTGCCCTGCTTTAATTTCTAGAGTGCAGTCGGTGGCCACAGACGGAAACAATGCCTGCTTGTTTGTTTTTGGTCTCCTCTCACTGGAATGTAAGCCCTGAGGGCAGTGCTTCATCTTGGTCATCTCTGCACCCCCAGGGAACATCATGGTGCCTGGCCCATAGTAGGCATTGAATAAATACCTGTTCAGTGAGTGAATATGTGAATGAATAAATATATCAATAAATACACAGCAGCATAATTCCTCCACTCATGTCAAGACTCAGGATAAAGGCTCTCATTCTCCTGCCATCTTCCACAATGCTCCTATGAGATCGACTTGCTCCTTCCCCTGGAGTAATTTATACTAGCTTTTAATCTACTACTTATTTCATTCAGTCTTATAAAAATGTTAGCTTACTTGTCAACCTCCCCTGTGGGTTATAGGCTCCTGAGTGCAAGGCCTCGCCACTCACGGCCATCTCTGTATCCTGAACAGGCCCTGCATGTGGGCTTCTAACCTTCCAAGGTTGTTGATGTGTCATTTAGAGCCATCGTGTGTTATGGAAAATAATTCTGCTGTTCTTGGTTCTAAAAGGAGGTGGCTGAGATGTCCCTAGTTTTCTCTTATGTGAATTTGGAGGAGAGATATGCAAAGGAAAGGTCACCTCTGCACGGTACCCACAAAATTTATTTATTTATTTAATAACATTTATTTTTTAATAACCAAAGGGAGTAAGAGAGATACAAGGACATCTTTTTCTCTTTGGAGATTTTCTTTCTTTTTTTTTTTTTTAAAGTAAGTAAAAAAACAGAAACTTTATTGTCTGTATCATGCTCAGTGTGTTTAAGAGCCCACTTAATTAGGGGGCTATTTTAAATAAATCATACAAATTTTATTGTGGTTGTATCTTTTGAGATTTTCTGATAGGACATTTCATGAGAACTAAAGACGCTTCATACATAAAGACAGAACTATAACTAACTTTTCAAGCCATGTTTCAATTATTTTTAACAATCAACTAGGGTTTCTTTCTTTTTCCCCCCTCATTATTCTGCCATCCTGTAAATAGGACAGATAATTATGTCATCGGAATAACAAAAGGAAGTCTGAGGTAAAATCCTATTAAATTGCAAATTCCTACATTACTGCAAATGTAAAAAGCAGCAAAGCAGATATTTTATATGAATTTCTCTTAAGTCCCATGCTATTTTAGAGATCATAGCCCTATCTATAAAACAATTTGAGACATACAGATATGTCTAGAACTTTAATCATATCTCAAATCATTTCATTATATCTCTAAAGCCAAATTAGTGCATTTATGTTGAAGTTTACGTAGAGTGACAATAGCTTGATACAGGAATGATATTGCAATAATAAACATCTATTTGGGGAATTTTACCCTAAAATTTAACCATTTACAATTAAGGGGATATAGGTGTGACACAGCTAATGGTTAAAAGCAAGTCTTTCCTTTGATAACAGACATAATTTTTCTCCAGTCTGGCCTCACCATTTACTAGCAAAATAAACTTGATGAATTATTTGGCTTTGATTAGGGTTCTTGGTTATAAGCAGCAACTAAGACTCTGCCTTACTTAGACAGGGCGGGAATTATTTAGAAGGATAACAGATAGGAAGTCTGGGAAACCAGGGAGAGGAAAACACACAAGAACAGGGAAACTAGGCAGAACCACAGCCTCCGTCCCACTCCAGGAGCATCTATTGAGGGGCTGCTATCACGATGCCTGGACACTAGTTGCCACCGTTGCACCAGATGCTATCATAGTCACCCTGGACTTGAGTGTCGTAAGCAATGAGCGTATTGAAGAGGCCCAGGTTCAGTCCTTGGTCTTCTCATCACCATCTGCACTCAATCCCTTTGTAGTCTCACCTGGTCTCATGGCTTTAAATATTACCTCTATGATGCTGACTCCCAAATTTACATCTCCACTCCTCCTTTGTCCTGAGCCCTAGACTCATACCCCATTGCCTACTCAACTTCTCCGCTGGGATGTCCGAGAGAAAACTCAACACAGCATGCCCAAAACTGGACTTCTGTTCTTCCTCGTTTCAATTAAAGTTCACTCCATTCTTCCACTTCCTCACTCTTCTTTTTCTCACACTTCCCCTTCAATCCATTGGGAAATTCTCCTTGTTCCATATTTAAAGTATATCCAGAATCTGACCTCTGCCCTTCTTTACTCCCCCGACTCTGATCTGAGGACCATGACCTCTCATGGTGATTACTGCGCTAGTCAGCTATTCAGTCTTCCCGCCTCTACCCTTGACCCGCCACCCCTGCCACACTCTGCTCTTAGCACAGAAGCCAGAGCGATCATGTTAAATGTAAGTCCTTACTAGTTTCATGCTCATTTCTCACCACCGCAGCCCCTCCGGCTTCCTCAGGGCACTGGCGTGGACCACTGCTTCCGTCTGGATGATTTTCCTCTAGATCCACGGTTCCTACGAGGTGCACTCAGGTGTCTGGGGCACTGACTCCAACTCACAGAGGTGCTACGGGCTATTTTTCCCAGTTTTATTGAGATGTAATTGGCATACATCACTGTATAAGCATAAGATGAACAGCAGAAATACAGCGGGAAATACAGGGACATCTGCTGGACACGCCACAAACTACTAACTTAAGGTTCTTAGCAGTTTCAGCGTTAGATTGTGCCACATTCCCTTCCATGACATGCCAGTTGTGGAAAAAAAAAAAAGTATAATCTTGGAAGTTAAGAAGCGAGCACCGAGTGAAAATGAACATAAAACAAGAAATGAGATAGCCCTTTTCTAATCCAATTCCAAGTCTGGAAGTTGTTTCATGCCCAACAGGACACCTGAAAGTAATCTCATTAGAAAGCAATTGTGATTATTTATGAATTCAATAACAATTTTATTTTTTTCTATTAAAGAAAGCTAAGTAACCATGCCAAGGTCCTTGCATAGAAATGATCCCATGATCACCCCTTCCTCAGCCTTTACCGATGGGTGGTGGGGTCAATCTCCCATTTGAATTCATACAACAGAGACTTTCCTAGACTTAGGGAGAGTGCAGAGACACTGGATAACCAGCATTTTTAAAAAAGGTTCACGCTATGATATAAACTCTCCATGCTTCAGTTTACTCACAGACTAAGTGGAACTTTCAATAGCATCTACCTTTCAAGGCATTTTGAGAATGAAATGATCTGATGCCTAGGAAATAGTTATCAAATGCCCTGTACTCAAGAGACTGCAGGTCATTTGAATGAGTACTTTGTCTTTAGGACCAAAATAGCCCATTTGAAATGTATAGGAGCTGTAGATGGATGAAGTCATCAAGAGAACTTTAGAAAACATGAGAACTCTCATACCTCATGCCCACCTCAGCTACCTTTAGAGGTTCACTTTTCATAAAGTCTTCAGGAAATGGTGGTATTTGGTTTCGGTTTTATAATTTCCAAGAAAAAATATAATCTAACAGTTTTGAGTCTTCTGCAAGTTGAATGGATGTAACCATTGAGTAACCATTCAAGTGAAGCATAAGACTGTCTCTTTTATTGAACACCTTATAATCCAAAAAGGATGATAATTCACACAGAAAGTAGAATCTGATTGAGCACTCATGCATGACCATAAAAGTATTAGCAATGGACAGAAGGAGAAATCAGGTTGGGTTGAAACAGTGGAAAAAAGGGCTTAGTGACAAGCTCATTCTTAAGATGGTTCCTGGATCCAATCCTGTGAGCATTTGGGGCTGTTGATATTTGAAGTGGAAGGTGCTTATGACGTTGAGATGTGTATATTTGGAAGGAGAGGCTGAGAACATCTGCAGTTCACCTGTTTCTCTTCTGGATACATCCTGGTTAATTCTGCACTGACTTTCTCCATTTTTTTAAATGGCACTACCACTTTCCTGGTGCACTGGGCACAAATTGTCATTGCACCTTGGATTTGGGAACTGTTTGGTTGGTATGCCTTCAGGATTATTATCTGTCTCAAATTTTCTTCCTTGATCTCCAAAAGGTTTTTTGTGTGTGTGTGTGTGTGTGTGTGTGTGTGTGTGTGTGTGTGTGTAGTATTTAAAATTGTGATGTAATTTTCTCTTGCTTTATGTAATATTCTAGTCACTTCTGTTTTTAATCTTACCCCCATATTCCTTGAAGGCAACACTACTCATATTCATTGAACCCCCTGAAATGTGTGACAAGTGTCTTGTCCATCTTTGACACTCAGTAAGAATTTGTTGGTTACAGGGGAAGAATCTATTATGGCCTCTCGTGAACGTTGATTTCTCTCCTTTGTGCTATTTCTAGAATTTGAGCCTCTACTTACTTTGCTGTTTTATTCTATCGCTCCCTAATCCATAGCCTTGCTAACAAGATTCCCAGCTGCTTTAAAAGATGCCTTGAGTAAATGCCAGAAGGTACAAGTGGCATTTACTCAGAAAATATTTTTAGAGCAGCTGATGGTGTTTACAGTTAGAGCGATACTTGAAGGCATCGTTTTCAATTCAGAAGCAAGTAAACAAAAGGGTCTTCTCAGCTTGAGATGTGTTGCCTTTATAAAACATTTGTCTAGCTTGGAGAAGAACAGCAGTATTGACTTACTCTCACCTCCACCCTCTGCTTGACACCAGCAGACACATAGTCAAACAGTTTGAGGTTAATTTGCTTTTTTGTTTATTTGTTTAATTAAAAAATATTCTGGGTAGGTAAAACACAACAAAATATAAAAAGTGCAGACTTCCCTGGTGGTGCAGTGGTTAAGAGTCTGCCTGCCAATGCAGGGGACATGGTTCGAGCCCCGGTCTGGGAAGATCCCACATGCTGTGGAGCAACTAAGCCCGTGCGCCACAACTACTGACCCTGCGAGCCACAACTACTGAGCCTGCCCACCACAACTACTGAAGCCTGCGCGCCTAGAGCTCCTGCTCTGCAACAAGAGAAGCCACCGCAATGAGAAGCCCTCACACTGCAATGAAGAGTAGCCCCTGCTCGCTGCAACTAGAAAAAGCCCGTGCACAGCAATGAAGACCCAACGCAGCCAAAAATAAATAAATAAATATAAAAAGTACAAAATGCTATATAGGGGAAAGTAAAACTATTTCTCACTCCTGTCTAGTTTCCTTCCCCAGAGACAAACATTGTTAGTGGTTTCTTGTGTATTCTTACAGCTAAATTTTATATATATGTAGACGTACTTTACTTATGTGAATATTTTCCAAATGGCATACGCTGTCATGTATCTTAATTTTGTCAATTGACGGTATGTCTTGGGGGTCCTATTACACCATTATATACAGACCTGGTTTATTCTTTGTTACGCTGGTGTAACTTTTCACCATGCAGCTCAACTGTCACTTATTGAACCTGCCTCTGCTGATAAACACTTAACGTAGTTTTACTATTACAAGCAGCCCTGCAATTAATATCCTTGCATGAGTCATTTTGCATATCTGTAAAACATCTGAAGATAAATTTGTAGCAGCGATTTTCTGAGTCAATGGACATGTGCCGCTGAGTTTTTGTAGAGGCAGCAGGCCCTCGTTAGGTATGTGTTCATTTGTATGCCCACCAGCAGGCTGGCTTCTCCAAATCTTCCCTAAGCCTGTTACCAAACGTGATGACTTTACCAATCTGATAAATGAGAAAATGGAATTTCACCGCAGGTTAATTTGTGCTTCTCCTGTTGTAAATGACATTGAACATCATTTCATGTGATTTAGGGGCTTTGAGATCTCTTAAGTGTTGTTCATGCCCCTTCTCCATTTTTTCTACGAGTTCTTGCTCCCTTATCAACTTGATTTTGGGGACCTCTATATATTCAGGAAAATAGCTCTTCTTGTGATATGGGTGGCAATTTTTTTTTTCATAGATTGTCATTTGCACTTTGACTTTTCAAAGAATGTTTTTGTGATGCTGAAATTCCTCCATCCTTCCCTCCTCCTAACGCTCCGCTCCTCTCTTCGTTCCTTCTTTTCTTTCTTTATGCTTAGAAGGACTTTCTACACTTCGAGATTATGAAAAATCTCCCATGTTTTAGTTTAGTGCTTTGGGGACTTTATTTCTGCATTTATGTTTTTTAATCTATCCAAAATTTTTTTAGCACAGGCAGAGACACAAAACACATATCTTACCCGGAAGCTGCTTGGATGTTTTGCACCGTTCGTAGATAATTCATCTTCCCCCACTGACATGCACTATTATCTTTATCACATTTACTCTGTAACTTTTTTCTGTTTCATTGTGGTCTTGCATTTGAGGCCTGCGTTGTACCTATAAATAATATGTTCTAATACCTGGTTGGGATAGTTCCACTTCATTCACATTCTGGCTATTTTTGTTTATTTTTTTGTGTGTGTTAACTTTAGAATCAGCTTTAAATAATTTAGAGTTCATTCTTTAAAAAAAAAACTTTCTGCATATTTTTTAATGAATTAAAATATATTACCGATCCTTTCTATCACAAAACGGGGCATGCATTTTTTTCATATTCTCATGTAGCATTTTAGTGTTTTCCCCATATAAATCCTGTACGTCTTTTGTTAAGCTTATTTCTATATACTACATGTTTCTTCTATAATCTACATGTATTAGTATTTTAATTCCTTTTTCTCCTAACTTTTCTTTTCTTCCTCCTATTTTCCATTTGGTTGTTGTTCATATAGAGCAGAGTATTGATTTTTGTATATTAATGTACCCAGGCCGCTTACTGATAACTTTCCAGTCTATTCTCTTGGGTTTTCCATGGTAAACAGAGTATATAATTCATAATAATTTCACCACCTCCTCTGCAATTTTTAAATACCTATTATATATAATTCATAATAATTTCACCACCTCCTCTCCAGTTTTTAAATATCTATTATTTCATTCTCTTGCTAAAAGCAATGGCTAGGACCTCCAGAACAATGCTAAATAACAGAACAATGCTAAATAACTCTGGACATCCTTGCCTAGCCACACTGTTATTTTTTCCCCACTGAGCAGGGTGTTTCAGTGTTTGCAGGAGATACATAGCATTAAGGATGTAGTTTTCTAGTCTTATTTAACTAAAAGGCTGTTTGCTTGCTGTTAAAAATAGATACTGAAAATGCTTTTCAGTATTAGAGATAGTCATATATTTCTTTTGATCTATTAATATGTTGAAATGTAATAATAACTCTCCTAATGTTGAAACATCCTTGAATACCTAAAATATACACCATTTATCCATGTGCTATTGCTCTTTAAATGTGCTTCCAGCTTCTATTTGGTAAGATTTTATTAGGATTTATGTATAAGGTTTTGGCAGCATTGTTACTTGTAAGTAGAACTTAGAATTTTTCCTTTTTTCAGTGATTTGAAGCAATTTAAATACATGCTGAGGTATCTACTTTTTAATGATTTGATAGAATTCCTCTGTGAAAAGCCCAGAACCTTGACTTTTTTTTTTTTTTTTTTTTTGAGAGAACATAGTTCTTTGAGATCTTTCTCAATTGTTTCCAGGGTTTTTAGTCTATTTAGATTTTTCTAACTCTTTTGGGGTCACTTTTGATAATTTCTGTTTTCTAGAAAGGCACCATTTCATCTACATTTTTAAGTTTTAGGGTTGAATAAAGCAATCTGTTATTAGTCTTTTTTTTTTTTTTAAATAAATTTATTTATTTTATTTTTAGCTGTGTTGGGTCTTCGTTTCTGTGCGAGGGCTTTCCCTAGTTGCGGTGAGCGGGGGCCACTCTTCATCGCGGTGCGCGGGCCTCTCACTGTCGCGGCCTCTCTTGTTGCGGAGCACAGGCTCCAGACGCGCAGGCTCAGTAATTATGGCTCACAGGTCCAGCTGCTCTGCGGCATGTGGGATCTTCCCAGACCAGGGCTCGAACCCCTAGTCCCCTGCATAGGCAGGCAGATTCTCAACCACTGCGCCACCAGGGAAGCCCTGTTATTAGTCTTTTAATTTACTTTCATTTGTATTGTTTACCTGACCTTATTGCTTATTTTGACTATTTTATGCATTCTCATTTTTTTCTGGAAGGAGTTAGCTATTTTATTCTGTTCCCCTCCCAAAAAAAATCAGCTTTTAAATTTATCTACTTATTTTTATATTATCTAACTTATTAATTTTAATTTTATTAATTTCTTTATTCTGATTTCCTTAGTATTACATTTTTTTCTAACTCCCTGATTAATTTTCTCCTTTTTCTTTGTTTAGGTATACGACTATAAATTTTCCTCTGAGCACTTCAGCTGAATCCTATACGTTCTGATATATGTTTATACCTAAATCATATCTATATTTACATCCATATTCATATTTATTTATATAGTAGACAAATTATTTTACTATTACTTTTCTAGATATTCAGTAATTTTAATTTTGATTTTCTTTTTGATGCAAAAAATTTTTAAGCAGAAGTATTTTTAACTTCTAGGTAGATGAGCTTTTTTCACCTAAAAAAATTAAGTACTAGTTATATTGCATTGTAGTCTGAGAATGTTGCCTGTATTGATTTTTAGACTTGGCTGAGATTTTGATAGTTTCATGGACACATGAAAAGAAGATGTATTCTGTTTTTAATGTGTATACTCTTCCTCAATCCTATTTTCCCTTCTTCCCCCAGATGTAGCCTTATCCTAAATTTTGTGTTTATAACTCCTATGCATGACTGTGTGTATATATGTATATATATACATATAAATACATGTACATACATATGTATATTCACATATACATACATATCCATTTGTAAAAGTTACGTATTATTCTCGTAAAACTATTCCACATTTATACAAATGGTATTATACTTTACATATATTTTTCAATTTGCTTTTTTTAACTTATTCCATCTTGAAAATTTCTGTGTTAATATACATCACTGGTCTGTATTCACTTTCACAGCTGTAGTACTGCATTGTTTGAATATACACAGAATTATTATTTGTACTTTTCCCCCTACAGGTGGACTCTAAATTGCTTCCAATATTCTAAAATTACAATCAATGCTGATATATTTATTTCTGATACTCTAGTGGTTACTCTTAAAGAAAACTATGCCAAGTGTGATTAATACTCGTTTTCCTCTCTCAAACAATGCAAACACATTTGAAGGGCTTAACTCTGATCTCAACCCCACATCACACATGACACTGGGCTTCATGAATGAATCTCATTGTCTTTTTTTTTTTTTAATAAATTTATTTATTTACTTTATTTTTGGCTGCGCTGGGTCTTCGTTGCTGTGCGCGGGCTTTCTCTGGTTGCGGCGAGTGGGGACTATTCTTTGTTGCGGTGTGCAGGCTTCTCACTGCGGTGGCTTCTCTTGTTGCGGAGTACGGGCTCTAGGCTCACGGGCTTCAGTAGTTGCAGCACGCAGGCTCAGTAGTTGTGGCTCATGGGCTCTAGAGTGCAGGCTCAGTTGTTGTGGCACATGGGCTTCGTTGCTCTGCAACATGTGGGATCTTCCTGGACCAGGGCTCAAACCCGTGTCCTCTGCGTTGGCAGGCAGATTCTTTTTTTTATTTAATTTAATTTAATTTAATTAATTAATTAATTTATTTTTGGCTGCGTTGGGTCTTCGTTGCTGCGCACGGGCTTTCTCTAGTTGTGGCGAGCGAGGGCCACTCTTCATTGCGGTGCACGGGCTTCTCATTGCGGTGGCTTCTCTTGTTGTGGAGCATGGGCTCTAGGCATATGGGCTTCAGTAGTTGTGGCTCACGGGCTCTAGAGCACAGGCTCAGTAGTTGTGGCCCACGGGGCTTAGTTGCTCCGTGGCATGTGGGATCTTCCCGGACCAGGGCTCGAACCCCTGTCCCCCGCACTGGCGGGCAGATTCCTAAACACTGCACCACCAGGGAAGCCCGGCAGGCGGGTTCTTAACCACTGCGCCACCAGGGAAGTCCTCATTGTCTTTTTAAACCCTCAGTCTAGCCATTGTTGCCATTTTGTACAGTTGAGCTTTCTCAGATATACCCTCATGTTCAGCAACTTTCCCCCCATTTATTCTTGTATCTCATTCCCTTCCTCTGACTTTAATTCTCTCCCTCCTGAAGCTCATCCTTCAGTAGTTCCCTCAGTGATTGTCCAGTAGAGAAGCCAGAGGACTTGTGAGCTGCCTTCCAGAGCCGTTGTTCCTGTGTAGCCTTTCTGAGCTTTGTTCCTTGTTGCTAAGAGTCCTTGAGATTAAAACCTGAGGTGGATTGAGTTAGTGGCTTTTTTCTAATTATTAAAACTTGAGGAAGATTGAGTTGGCAGCTGTTCCTTGAAACCAGCATCTTGACTAGACAGATGTGCACATGTATCAGAACTCTTTTCATTGATGTAACAGCAAAATCGACCAAACAGGCTTATGCCAAATGGGGATGCTTGGCTCCAGGCACCCAATTTGATCTGATTCAAGTAACGTCAGCAAGACTTGGTTCTCCTCTATTTATTTATTGTGTCAGTTTTTCTAGGCGCTGCCTTTATTCGTGGGTTACTCTCGAACATGGGGTTTCAAGAAGACCTACAAGTTTAATGCTGGGAGAAAAGAGGAGACGGTTTCCCAGCAATCTTAGTAGAAGTCTCCTTGTGACTCATTGGGTATGATTGCATCACCTGCCCATCTCTGAACTGATTACTATGGCCAGAGAAATAAAATACTTTGGCCAGACCTGATTTACCTGTCTTTCTCCGGAGCCATGTCCACTGAGTCCACAGTGGAATCAATTCCACTGAAAATTCATGAACTAGAGCAGGGCAGGAAGTGACTTCCTAGAGGAACAATGGGATACAGTTTCCAGAATAAGAGTGAAAGGACTTGGGGCAGAATCAGAAACAAACAAGGATAAAACAAACACAACAGGTGTCATGACATCCAGAACTCTGCCAGGCACTGTGAAGACAGGTAGACCTATGTTATGCAATCCCTACCATTAAAACACTTACTCGAAACTTTGAAAGACCAGCCCAGCAAACAGTATTGTCAGCTCCATAACTTCATCTCCCAGAGCCAACTGCAGCTGCAGCGGACAGCTTCCACCAAGCTGAGAACTTCTCTCCTCAATGCCTCTATTTTTCTTTTTTCTGCTTGAGGGTTTTCTTCAGCACCAAGGTGCAGGGAAGCTCTGAGATGCGAGGGAATGAATGCCCTTGGGGGCAGCTCTTAGACTGTGAGGTGTAGAAGTTGGTGGACAATGCCCCAGCCCCTCCAGCAGCCCCAGCCTCTGTGGAGTTGATTCTGAGGTGTATTGGACACAGTATCTCAGGAAGTTCCCAGCAGAATGGAGTTGAGGTTTCCCATAGAAGTAACCCACTTATTAATGTACTCGCTTGGCTTTTCTTCCTTCTCTGTTGCATTCTCCCCGCTCCATCATTTATGCTTCTGGAATCACTCCCCATAGAAACTAACTGCAACCAGTCCTGTCTTGGTGTGTGTGTTGGGGGAATCAAGGTAAGACACAAGGTATCTTATGAGAAACCACTGAAGAGTGATATCATGTAGTATTTTATTGTTATGGAAGGATGGAGGTAAACACTGGCTTAAGGGAGAAAGAGATGAGAAGTACTTCGATTCTTAGAATGACTGGAAGTCTTAGAAAGAGGAGAGAGAGAAAGAGAGAGAGAGAGAGTCTATACTCAGTGACTGAGTAGGAATATTCCAGAAAGATAGAATAGCATAAGCTAGATGGGATACCAGGAGTGTGTGATGCCAGAAGTCAGTGAAGTTATCCACAGATTAGCACGTGTTTATTGAGGGAATACTAAATGCCAGGCCTTGTTCTAAGGGCTAGGCTGCTGTGGAGAGAAGACCCCAAAATCTCTCCCCATAGGAGTCTGTATTCTCACTGGCCACCCGGAGTGTGATTCCTGTAGAACAGAAAGCTCTGGCATTTGAGAGGCACAGGGGAAGCGGTAATTATAATGACTATGGAATTGGAGGCCTCTTGCTAAGTACAAATGATGCATTGGACAAATTTAATAAACGGGCAAGAGTGATTAATCCTCAATTTAAGGCAACATGTGAATGTCGGAGGACTTCCTTGCCATTGTGTGAAAGAACTGTCATATCCTGTAGCTGGAAGGCAGTGAAAATCTAAGGACCAGGCCTAGAATTTAATGTAAAAAGTGGCAGAATTCCAGAGAAGGTGGTCAAATTATTGCCATCTGGACATCCTGTATGTTGGTTGGGCTAAATTAACAAGATTGGCAAGAGTACAGCGATCTTGGTAAGAGTCCTGTGTTCCAGATGAAGGAGTAAACCCTATAAAGGATTCAAGACCTCCTACATCAGCGAAATGTTTAGGGGTACAGTGGTCTGGGAACATGGAGGATATTCCATGCAAATTATTGGGTCTTCCAAAAACTTTGACCACTAAGAAGGAAGCACAATTCCTGGCAGGACTTTTTAGATTCTAGAGTAGCATGTCCAACACATCATATAGTGCTTATCCATTTTCTAGATGACATGGGAGACCACCAGTTTGGAGTCGATGCCAGAACAGGAAAGGATTCTGTAGCAGATCCAGACTCTGGTATAAATAGCCCTGCTGCTTGGCCCATAAGCTCCATCAGACCCTAAGGCATGAGGGGAATCTATGGGGCAAAAGACACTACGTAGACCTTGGCAAACCCCTCCAGGGACCAATCTGCTTCCATGACTAGGAGATGCAGGCATAAAAAAGCTGGCCCCCTTACCTCAATTTGTGATGTTTCTGAAGGGCCATCCAAGCTTCAGAGCCGCTCCTAGGGTCAGCCGAGCCTCTGTTGAGACTGAATCCATTTAACTTCTCCCTCTGCCCATCCCTCTTTCCCTCATTCTCTGTGGTGGCTTTTAAGGTTTGTTTAGAAACTCTTTGGCATCTCTACCCTCAAGAGGTAGAGTTTAATTCCCCTCTTCTTGGGTGCAGGCGGGACTTACGGACTCATCCTGGTGAACAGATTCACAGCAGTTGGGATGGGGTGTCACTTCCTGGATTAGTTTATGGAAAGACGGGTTCAGTCTCGGGTACACCCCATCCCTCTCTCGCCCTGTCTTACGCTCTTTTGGGGAGGCCAGCTGCCCTGTTATGGACACTGTGGGAAGCCCACGTGGCCAGGAAGGAGTTCTGCCAACACCATGCAGTGAGCTTGGGAGTAGATCCCCCGATGGATGGGCAGCTTGATGAATCCTCATGGGAGTCAGAGCCACACAGCTAAACATTCCTGAATCCCTGACCCACAGACACTGTGGGAGACAATAAATGTTTATTGCTTTAAGCTGCAGAGTTTGAGGTAATTTTCTATGTAAGAGATAGTGAGTACACTCCTTTACAAATGTCCTTGAGAGAACTCTCCAGAGAACTTCTTGCCTGCAGATCTCTGCCTCGGAGTCTGTTTCCTGGGAAATCCATCCTAAGAGAGAAAGCACAGGCATGTAGATGTTAAAGGGCTTGCTTTTTCTGAGGGATGCTTAATAATTTATTGTGGCTGAATGTAGGAAAGCTGATTTATGGAGTGATGTGGTGGGGAGTGAGAAAAGAGGTCTTCTACACCAGGCTCATGCAATATAACTTTGCTTTACAGGCAGTTAGGGGGCTACTGAAGGTTTGGGGGCAAGAAGAACATTCTAGAAACAGAATGAAGGCTGGATAAAATGGAGAGACTAGCAATAGGGAAACAAATCTGTAGCCTGCTGTGATGTTTGGACAAGAAGTAAGGAAATAAACTACCTACTAACCCCCAGTGGATGAGACTAATAAAATAGGGATAATAACAGTATCTACCTGACAAGGAGTTAATGGGATTAAGTGAGTTGACAGTGGTCAAGGGCTGAGAACAGTGCCTGGCCTGTAGAATCCCTTTATAGCATTTGTTAGATAAATGTGGACTAGGCTGTGTGGCACCTCCATGGCCAGAGAATTTACAGGTCAATATTGAAACATGCCAGAGTTCAAGGGGGAGGGAGGGGCAGACAATGGTGTGATTCGGGGTAAGGTCAGTGTTCTAGGAAACTTACTAAAAAGAGAAATTGTGTTGGGTCTATGGTCACCATTCCAAGTTCAAGGCCTCCCTCCCTCCCTCAAATTCAGTTTGTGCTCTTGATAATAAGGGCAACTGGAAAGAGAAGCAAAAATCCATCACTGTGAAAGTAAAAATACATTCAGATCTTATGTTCTGCTGACATCTGATCAGCAACTCCGAAGCCTCCTGAGGAAACTACAGGACGGAAACCTATCCATCACCGCCTGCCGTGACCTTACTCTGCTCTCTCTCTGCAAAGTGGACCCATTGCTAGAGACTTCTAATGCCTTCAGGGCTGTACTGCATCTCCTCCAGGAATAGGAGGAGAGACTGTTGATGCTTTAACCTGGCAAGTTCTTGCTGCCTCATCTCACAGATCACAGTGGATTATTTTTCTGAAGGGCAATTTCCCACTTGCTCAGGGCTTAAAAGGCTTCCTCTGATATTTCAGCTGCTGGCTCCAGCTAATGTGCCTGGCTAGCCAGAGCAGTTATTCAATATCTATGTAATTAAGAATGTATCAGATGTTACGTAGAATAAAAAAGAGGAAGTTTATGGCAAAAATATAAGATGGACCGATGCCATATAAAAACTCAGTCAGAGGTAAGCCTCTTTAGAACAGTATCCTAAGATGAGGCTCCTTACCTGGTTTTGCCAAAACTGAGCTCCAGAATTTTGACTCTAAAAATGGAGGCAGGGGGGCTTCCCTGGTGGCGCGGTGGTTAAGAATCCTCCTGCCAATGCAGGGGACACGGGTTCGAACCCTGGTCAGGGAAGATCCCACATGCCGCGGAGCAACTAAGCCCGTGCGCCACAACTACTGAGCCTGCTCTCTAGAGCCCATGAGCCACAACTGCTGAGCCTGCGTGCTGCAAGTACTGAAGCCTGCAAGCCTAGAACCTGTGCTTTGCAACAGGAGAAGCCTCCACAATGAGAAGCCCGCGCACCGCAACGAAGAGTAGCCCCCGCTTGCAGCAACTAGAGAAAGCCCCACGCAGCAACGAAGGCCCAATGCAGCCAAAAAAAAAAAAAAAAAAAAAAAAATGTAGGCAGGGTCTGCCCAAACTATAGTTTTAGGTACAAAGCCGTCTAATGGGAGTTCTTTAATGTGGGACTTTTTGAAGATGACAGGTGAATTTGTGGAGAACCACCAAGCCTACAACCTAGAGTGGAAATGACATACAATTTTCTCACCTGGGATTGCCTCCTCAAAAAAGACCCTGTGACTAGGGCTTGTGCAGGGAGCTTATCTGGGGGGGTGAGTTCAAGGACAGGAGTGGGGCCCTGAGAAGAGTCCAGATACACACACAGATGCTCTTACAGGGTGATTTTTCATGATTCAGCTGCAGGGTTCCCTCTTTGTGGATAAGTCATAATTCATTTAACCACGTTCCTATTGTTCAGTATTTAGGTTTATCCCATTTTTTTTCTGTTAAAAACAATATTTTGAAATGTCCCTGTGCATTATCTTTGCAAACATAGCTGATTTCCCTAGGATAAATTGTAAAACTGAAACTGCTGAGTCAAAGATTTTGATGCAGATTGTCAAATTTTCCTACAGAAAGTTATACTAATTTACATGCTTACGAGCAGTGTATGGGAATGCCTGTTGCTTCATAAGTGACACATTACTATTCTTTTCATTTTTTCCTGGATAGAAAATGAGATCTCAGTTGCTTATCTCTGATGTGAACATTTTAACTTTGAACAGAACATTTAAAGATGTACTTATTGGCCATTAGAATTTTTTCTTTTATGGATTTCCCTTTCATATCTTTTGTTCTTTTTTCTAGTGATTGTGCCAGAAGATTTTTCATATTTATTTTAACAAATTCTTTGTGTAATAAGGCTTTTAGCCCTTTGCAAAAAAAAATGTATATTTTTTCACCAGTTTGTTGCTTATTTTAAAATTTTGTTTATAACTTGATGCATGAAATTTTACAGTTTATGATGTAAAATCTGTCAAGTTAAAAATATTTTATGCTTTTCAACTAGAATATGTAAGTACATATTCACCTTATATTCAAGATATTTGCTCTCTCTTATAAATAGCTGTCAAAGTTTTATTTTCTAATCATCTTTCCTTTCTCCACTGATCTAATGTTTTCTTTATTATAAAGTAAATACATACATTTAAGTTTGTAAAATAATCACAAAATGAGAAATACAGACACTTGAAAATGTTTAGAGAAAACTGTGTAACTCTGTGCTGATAAATGTGAAACTATAAGTGAAATAAACAATTTTCTACAAGAACATGAATTTTCAAAGTTAATTCAAATAGAAGACCTCACCAGATCAATAACCATTTAATACTTTAAAAAAATTATTTGCCCTTTAATTTTATTTATTTATTTATTTATTTTTGGCTGCGTTGGGTCTTCGTTGCTGCGTGCAGGCTTTCTCTAGTTGCGGCGAGCGGGGGCTACTCTTTGTGGTGGTGCCTGGGCTTCTCATTGCAGTGGCTTCTCTTGTTGCGGAGCACGGGCTCTAGGCGCGCGGGCTTAAGTAGTTGTGGCTCATGGGCTCTAGAGCGCAGGCTCACTAGTTGTGGCGCATGGGCTTAGTTGCTCCGCGGCATGTGGGATCTTCCCAGACCAGGGCTCGAACCCGTGTCCCCTGCATTGGCAGGTGGATTCTTAACCATTGCGCCACCAGGGAAGTCCCTAATCTGTGACTTTTTAAGAAGGTCACCTTGTCTTTTTTCCTTGAGCTCTGGATCTCATAAGACTTTAGTCAAACTCATAAAAATTCTGGCCTGACCACAGAGAAATGATCAGGCTCCAGGAGAGGGAACTTGAGCGCGACACAAAGAGCTGCATGAAATGTGAGGAAGTGCTCCTTAGCGTTGCTTCTGATTGTATTGCTGCTGTTCAGTGTTCCAGGAAGTGAAAGTCTTCTTGATTAAAGGGAAAAAAATTACATTTTTTACCAGTGCTTGTTCAACATAGGTTATTTTGACAAGGACATATTTGAGTAATTCTGGGTTATGGAGTGAAAGTGACAAGTTTTATTTATTAGCCTCAATTGGCAGTAAGATACACCACAGTGAATACAGCTCAGCATTCACGCGGGGCAGCCGCGGGGAGAGGCTGCACATTCTAAGCACATTCTCAGGGTTCTAATTGTATCATGAAACCAAAGACGTGATAGATGTAGAATTAAGAAAAGAAACATAAGAGATATATATCTTATTCTCCAAGCTCAGCTGTGTAATAGATAAATTTGATTTATTTTGCCATGATTCAAATTAATATTTCAAGCCTGTTTCTGCCAGAGTGACTTGGAATAGTGTGACTTTTCTTTTCCAGCAAGAATTTATTTATTTATTTTTAAAAAAATTTCTTCAACTTGATCTTTTTATTTATTTATTTACTGGCTGCGTTGGGTCTTCATTGCTGTGCGCGGGCTTTCTTTATTTGCGGCGAGCGGGGGCTGCTCTTTGTTGCAGTGTGTGAGCTTCTCATTGCGGTGGCTTCTCTTTGTTGCAGAGCACAGGCTCTAGGCACGCAGGCTGCAGTAGTTGTGCCACATGGGCTCAGTAGTTGTGGCTTGCAGGCTCTAGAGCGCAGGCTCAGTAGTTGTGGCACATGGGCTTAGTTGCTCTGCGGCATGTGGGATCTTCCGGGACCAGGGCTCGAACCCGTGTGCCCTGCATTGGCAGGCGGATTCTTAACCACTGCGCCACCAGGGAAGTCCCCAGAATTTATTTTAAGAGATGAAAAGAAAAAGAGAGATGGGAAAAACAATACGGAAAGAGGGGCAAGAGGGTGGTCTTCAGGGCCCAGAGACTCCAGCCCTGGCATAGTCGAGACAGGAAGTGATCAGGAAGTGATCACCTCAAAGACCACTCCCAGGGCAGAGGGGCTGCCTTGGGGCCTGTAGATGGTTCAGCCCTGGATGGTCAGAGCAGCACCAGCCAGGACACCCGCCTCTGAAAACCTGCTTCCAACACTCTCCTTTTCCACCTTGACCTCTGCAAGGCGTTGGCTGGCACTGGTGTTCCAGAGAATCTTCCTGGAGGAGCTGAAATTCGGTGTTGTGGGTTTATCATTTGACCATACACTGATTATACCCCATCCTGGTGTGGCTCTTAAATATTTTATAGACCCATAGGAGGTAAGAGTTAGAAAGGGGCAGTTGCAATTCCACGATTTGCTGTCTCTCTCTTTCTCTTAATTGAGTTGTAGAGATCCCTATCAGTTGAAATCTTACTCAGAACTCCAATCTATAAAAGAGAGTGTGAAGTGGGGAGAGGACAGGCAATCCTGACAAGCTAGAAGTTAGGAGACCCAGGTATCCATTTGGTCCAGCCTCCATCACACTTCCCACCGGTTAATAAAGTGCTTTCACACAGCATCACCTTATTTAACTTCTTGTCAATCCTGTGAGAGGTAAGGCAGTGAAAATGTTGAATTTGATCTGAAGTTTAAGAAATCCTCCCACCTTTTTGTGTTCTGGAAAATGGCTCACTGCAAAGGACCACCTTTCCCCACATGACTTCCCTAAAGGCTTATGAATGCCTCCCTTCTCTACCTGTGACAAGCCTACACGGTCCCTTTCTTTACCGTAAATGATTAGCTGGACTGCTTTGTCCCCATTGATCATTCGGAGCAAAATGTTTGTTAGCCGAACTTTGATTACGGTTCTCTCCTTTCTCCAGGCCCCTGAAGTCTGACCCGCCCTCAGGCCACGGCAGTAGACAGCCTCTCCTCAGGGTAAAACATTCTCTGATCTACTGTCCCATTACGTGGCCCTTTTACCCTGCTTCCCCATGTCTGCTTCTTTCTAGCTTTATTCGTTCCTCTCTCTATAAAAGGGATCTCCTTTTTACCTAACTCTGAGATGCTTGTAGAGTTTATGGGCTTACAGTGTTTTCCATATTGCAACAGTCCCCCCTCATCCTATGACAATAGCTGCCCCCCTACAGTTTGCAATAATTCTTACTAAGTTTGGTGTTTATTTGACAGTAGGTATTTTGATGCCCATTCCGTGGAAAGGAAAGTTGAGGTTTGCAGAAGTTGATGCACGGCCTGGGTCTGGTGGTCAGGTTAATGAAGTGTGGCACAGGCTGCATTCAAACCCACGTCCTCTGCAGACGTCACTTCTGGGGCTTTGTGTACAGCCACGTGGGTTCTTTCTCAGTGCTTTGGCAGGTGACTTCGCTTGTGTAAACTGAGAAGATTGGAATAGAGGTCCTCCTCAGTTCCGCCAGCTCTGAAATGCTGCAGGGACAATACAAAGAGGTCCCGATGCCCAGGGCAGAGCCCAGAATATCCATGTTCAATGAGAAGACCAGGCCCTCTGACACCTGAGAGCCCTCAGAAAGTGAGCTGTCTTCTCAGAAAACATTCCTGTCGAAAAATAAACATAGAAAGGGAATTATAGGCTCAATAGAGGTAAGGGAGGTGAATTTGCCCATCCAGCCTAAAACCTAAAAATAAAAACCCATTTGCCAAGTTTTCATATTAAAAGAATATATCAAATGAAATCTTGGGGTGTATTTTGGCTTGTTCATATCACTGAGGGCTACATCTGACTCATTCTGGATGCCTGAAATTATCTTTTGTCTGGCCTGTCAGAGTGAATTACTTCTAAGGAAAATCCAGAGAAAGCTTAAACAGTCTCCGAGTTCTGTGAAGGAAATTTAGGCAGTGCAGCATGGTCCCAAGCCAGCAGCATCGGCATCACTTGGGAACTTGTAAGTAATGCACATTCTCAGGTCCCACCCAGACCTCCTGAACCAGAAATGCTTGAGGGAAGGCCCAGCCTTCCGTGTTTTGACAAGCCCTCCAAGGGATTCATGTGACCCTCCAGGGTGTCCGGGCTTAAGGATGAGCTTTCAGGTCAGGTCTGCCCTAGGTGACAATCCTGAGGGTGAAGGGGACTTTGCTGCCCTAGGCTCCTCCTCCTCTGGCAGCTGCGTTCTGCAAGGTACCTCATCCCCACCCCCTCTCAATCGCTCTCCCTTCCCAGGTGTTGTTCCTAAGTGTTTTTTCTAGAAGTTTCTGTATTCAAAAAAGGGAAAGAAATCAAAACATATTGAGTGTCCATGAATGTGCCAGGCACTTGGGCTTGGCACCTTTGATGAGTTATTTATGTAATCTTCACAAAAACCCAAAGAGTAGAAAAACATGTCCCATATTTCATACAGAGGGATATTTGAATTTTGTTAGAGGAACCCTTAAAGACCTAAAAGAATTTATGGCCTGGAAGTATTTCTATTGGTGGAATTTCACGCACTTTATGGAGGTGGGAGAGAGATTTTTGTTGAGGAGGAAGGCCAGGCTGGCACGTGCACTGAAAGGACGGTGCTTCCAAAGGGCAACGGTCAGTTCACAGCGTGTGGCTCAGCATTTCCACTCTGGGTTACAGTTCCCGAAGAGACGCCCCCCAGGTCCATAGGAAACAGGAAGGACAATCCTGCAGCGTGGCCTGTGGTGGTGGTGGGGAGGGGGTTAGAGCTGATCTGGATGCCCATCCCTGGGGGGATGCATAGAAGACACGATAGACGCCCGCTTTTGGGAGGGAGGATCTGGAGGTGCCGACAGCAACACAGATGGGGTTCACAGATGTAACGCTGCATCAGATATGAGGCGGGGGGTGGGGGTAAGCAAATGGGTGAATGTGGTCAAGAGATACAAACTTCTAGGTGTAAAGTAGGTGAAAATGTACAGCATGATGACTAGAGTTAACAACACTGTAGTGCATAGTTGAAAGGTGCTAAGGGAGTAGATCTTAAAAGTTCTCATCACAAGAAAAACAAAAGGTGATGGATGGTAACTAAACCTACTGTGGTGATCATCTTTCACTATATACATATATCAAATCATTAAAACTAGTGCAGTGTTAAATGTCAGTTATAGCTCAAATAAAAAAAGTAACCTATGGGGACTTCCCTGGTGGCACAGTGGGTAAGACTCCGCGCTCCCAATGCAGGGGGCCTGGGTTCGATCCCTGGTTAGGGAACTAGATCCCACAGGCGTGCTGCAACTAAGAGTTCACATGCCACAACTAAGGAGCCAGCGAGCCACAACTAAGGAGCTCGCCTGCCACAACCAAGACCCGGCGCAACCAAATAAATAAAATAAATATTAAAAAAAAAAAAGTAATCTATGGTTCCTGAAGACGTCATAGCCAAATCTCTGTTCTGATAGCATTAATTTAGTGCCTTTTCCTCTCTCTGCCTCAGGGGGGATTTGGGATCTTTTGGCAAGAGCAGAAGAATTCTCCTGCTCTCTCTGCTGGAAGGTCTGTACTGGGCCAGATTGTTCGCTGGCACCAGAGGGACCTTTAAAGTGGCTCATCCAGCCTTTCGTTTTGTGAGAGAATAGTTGAGGTCCCAGGAGGAGGGATAAGGTGAGTGGCAGAGCTAGACTAGAGCATGACGTCTTGATTCCTAGTCTGGGGTCAGTTCTGGACCCCTCCCCCGATTTTATAATAAAGTCATCTGGAAGCTGTTGAGAAAAAACAGATCCCAGGGCCCCCCTACTGAGCTTTGGATGAGTACGGCTGGGGGAAGGCTCAGGAACCTGTCTCTCCCCGAATTTCTCCAGGGATACTGCCATGAAGCTGGGTTTGAAGACCACACCCTGCCACACTCATGTCCATCTGCAAAAGTGCAATAAAGGGAGAAGTCATAAGACTTTGGCCAGTCTGTTGAGCCTGTTTTTCTATCAAAGAGCCCAAGGGAATTCTCTTGTGAAAAAATCTACAGGGTACCCCAAACAGGTATAGAGGTTTTTGGAGTCTTATTATCTTAGGGGTAGTGCATTCCAACTACCAAGGCATCCTCTTCTCCTCTCTTTCTATTTCCCAGGGATGGACAAGCTCTATCACAGGTGGTGATCAACCTGTGTCCATGCCTTCCTACATTTATTCCTTAGCTAATTATTTATTGAATGGCAACTTGAAGCATACTACAGTGGTGCCTGGGAGGCTGCATAGGAAGATGAGATGTGGAACCGTCCCTGAAAGCCGTCCAGGCCAGTGGGGGTGGGTGGGTGACATGCTCCAACAAGGACAGAATGCTGGGCGACACCAGGGGACCGACGTGCCGAAGTCTCCCTCTGAGGTCCTGGTTTGCGAAATAGCTTTGAGTCTGTCTCAGGTGGTATTTTTATTGCACATTAAGGAATTATAATTGGATACCCTCCATCTTTTTCTGAACAGACCCACAGACAGTGGCGTTATCCCCATTGTGAGGTGCTTGGAAATTTGTTCACGTTTATTTCTCAATATTCCTTTTTGTCTGCCCAAACCACACAGCACAGTTTTACAAGTGGCATAAAGGATATTTCAACCTTGAGATTATGAGGTTGTTATGGGTATTCTGAGACCCTCGATCACCCTAAGATGGCTATGATGGGTAAGTCATCAGCTTCTGATTTGGTGTTTGGAGAAAGTCCTCATGACCTCTCGTGGTCATCTGCAGGATTGCCTGGCTTGGGTACCTCTCCCTTCTCTCATCACAGCTAACGAAACGCAGCCTTTTGCACAACATACCCCATCTTTCTGACCTCAGTTAATTAGTCTAAGGATGGGCATCTGACCAAGATAAGCCAGTCAGAATCCCCGTGTGGAATTTTTGGATTGGGGACCAAGGGCAATGGGACTGTCTCTCTCTAATTTCTGAAGCAGAGTACCTGCTTAGGGCTCGACACTGTGCTGGGCTCTGAGGCTCTGGCACTGAATGAAAGAGAGTGCCTTCTTTCATGGTGAGTGGTTATAGTCTGGTGGGCGTGGGGAGACAAACACGCAGACAAATAAATATGTAAATGTAAAATATAGCCCAGAATTGGTCAACCATCACAATAATAATAATAATAATAATAATAATAATAATAATAATAATAATAATGAAAACTGCTGTTATAACAACAACAGTAGTGAATATCTACTGAGCACTTACTCTGCACACAATGCTTTGCATGTATTAATACGCTTAATTACATGTATTAACTCACCCCAGGAAGTAAGTCCTATGATTAATCCCATTTGGGAGAAAGCTCTCATTTCAGAGAGAGGCAAAGGTGAAAACTGTAAAGTAGGGAAACTTTAAGGTGCTGGTTCTACATTTAACCAAGGCCCATGGTGATTTGGTTCACATAGATGCTGAGGTTGTTCAGTGTTTCCTTGGTTTCATGAGTGAATAATTTCCCCCGGCCTTGAACTTCCACAAACTGAATTTCTGTCACCTGCAACCAAAGACTGCCAAGACATTCTGGAGACTCCTCAGCGTTTGTCGGGTGGCCTCTGCATGTGCAGCAAGAATGGGCGTTGCTGCTCTGATGAGGGTGAACTGACAGCACCTCAGCCGCAAGAGTAGTCCACAGTCCAGTAAAGACACTGAGACGGCAGAGAAGGAGACCAGAAATGGACATCTGGCCACGTGACATGATCTCATCCACCTCCAGTTTGCCCCCCTCTGAGACGGGTACCCCAAACCCATCACATCTCCTCTTTCAACTTTTTAATATTTATTCATTTTTTATTGTGGTAAAAAATACATACCACTATATATACCATCCTAACTATTTTTCAGTACTGTTGGATACATTCACATTGTGCAATAGCCTTCTAGAACTTTTTCATCTTGTAAAACTGAAACGCTGTGCCCACTGAACCCTAATTCTCCCTTGCTCCTCCCCCTCCCCAGCACACCCCCTCTTTTGTGCAACTGTGACCACCTCATCATCTCCATTACCAAGGTGTATACAGGCCCCCAGGGAGCAGGGCCTCATCTGTCCTGACTCCTGTTGGATCTTCTGATCTCAGGATCCCTTAAAAAATTTTTTTTAAAATTTTTATTATTTTTGGCTGCATTGGGTCTTTGTGGCTGCGTGCAGGCTTTCTCTAGTTGTGGCGAGCGGGGGCTACTCTTCGTTGCGGTGTGTGGGCTTCTCATTGCGGTGGCTTCTCATGTTGCGGAGCACAGGCTCTAGGCGCGGAGGCTTCAGTAGTTGCAGCACATGGGCTTAGTTGCTCCGTGGCATGTGGGATCTTCCCGGACCAGGGCTCGAACCCGTGTCCCCTGCATTGGCAGATGGATTCTTAATTAATTAATTAATTTTTAAATTCTTGACTGTGTTGGGTCTTCATTTCTGTGAGAGCTTTCTCCAGTTGCGGCAAGTGGGGGCCACTCTTCATCGCGGTGTGCGGGCCTCTCACTATTGCGGCCTCTCTTGTTGCGGAGCACAAGCTCCAGACGCGCATGCTCAGCAGTTGTGGCTCACGGGCCCAGTTGCTCCGCGGCATGTGGGATCCTCCCAGACCAGGGCTCGAGCCCATGTCCCCTGCATTGGCAGATGGATTCTTAACCACTGCACCACCAGGGAAGTCCCTCTAGGATCCCTTTTGCACATGATTCCAAATTAAAAGAAAAAAAATTCCACCAAGACACATCTGACAGCTGAGCATGGCCGTCCCCCTTCAACACTTGTTTTGAAGCTTTAGTAGCCCCTGTTTCTCATTCAAGAGTAATGCTGTCTCAATAGAATTAACTTGGCCATAAAAAGAACAGAATTTTGCCATTTGCAGCAACATGGATGGACTTGGAGGGCATTATGCTAAGTGAAATAAGTCAAAGAAAGACAAATACTGTATGATATCACTTTCATGTGGAATCTAAAAAATATAGCAAACTAGTGAATAAAACAAAAAAGAAGCAGACTCACAGATATAGAGAACAAACTAGTGGTTAACCGGGGGGAGAGGGAAGGGGGGAGGGGCAACATAGGGGTAGGGGAGGAAGAGGTACAACCTATTAGGTATAAAATAAGCTACAAGGATATATTGTACAACACAGGGAATATAGGCAATATTTTATAATAACTATAAATGGAGTATAACCTTTAAAAGTTGTGAATCACTATGTTGTACACCTGTAACTTACAGAATATTGTACAGCAACTATACTTCAACTAAAAAAAGAAAGAGAGTCACACTGTCTGCTAGGTGTGTGCAGGGTGGGGCAGCTGAGAAGGGAGAACCCAGGCTGCCAATCCGGGTTTTCTCCTTCCTTTAAAAGTCTCGCTAAATCCACGTCTCTATACCGGGAACGTGAGGTTGTCTGTGGAACAGGCAGAATGGCCTATGGGTGAGGCTATTGGGCTCTGGAGTCAGATCCTGATGAGTCAATGATCAGGACTACGACCTCCAGGGAACCACCTAACCATCCACCTCCAGCTTCTTCACCTGGAGAATATAGTATTGGTGCTTTCCTCATGGCAGTGCTGTGAGGATTAAATGAGAAAATACATATGAAATACTGAAATACAGCCTGATTGGCAGAAAGCACTAAAAATGGTAATTATCACTATTACGATACAAGGGTAAAAATGAATAAATATATGGATCTATATGTTCAATGAGGGTAAGTCTCAAAAACATAATGTGTGAAAAAAGCAAAAGAAAGTCGCAGTATTATACATAAATACAGTGTGGTATACTTTATGTCAAATGTAAAACATGAAGTAGTATGATGCACTGCTTATGAATATATATTCAATAAATCAACACTTGGGCTTTTGTGTGTGTGTGTGTGTGTGTGTTAGAAACCATAACAGCATGCCCAGGAAATGTACATAGTATCTTCCAGATAGTGGTTACCTCTGGTGGTGATGGTGGTGGCGTGTAGGGGGGGTGTGTCTGTGTGCGCGCGCGCATGCACGCACGTAGGCAGAGCAGAGGTGGTCTGCATGCTTGAAATGTTTCATAATTAAAAATGTTGGAGAATGCATTATAAAAACCTGCTCATGAGAAGGCTGTCTTGTTCATTTGTATTCTACTTGGCTGTTCAAACTTTCCTTTTGCTATGCAAGAGAAGTTGCAGTGTGATACCCATCTGATATGTGAATTAATGAGGCTTTTGGGCCTGGGATAGTGCCAGACCGAGGTTCTGTGGCTGGAGTTTGGGGGCAGGGTGGGAGAACAGCTAGGAAACTGGTTTTATGAATTTACATTGTACCTCCTTACATGATCTGGGGAAAGAAAGAGATTTAGAGTGAAACACCACCGACAGTTTGCTTAATCTCTCTCAGTACATTTCCTTTGCTATAAAATAGAAATAATAAATCATATTTTACGAGGTTGCTGTGAGAAGTAAATAAACACAGAACATGGCACTTGGTAAGAATATCAAATACCCAGGGTTCTGACACCCAATTTACATTCAAAGCTTATATGTGATCAACTTTAGAGAGGAAAAAAATATCCATCTCCTGCCAGGCTGAAAGATGATTTCTGCAGGGGTCAGAGCAACCAACGAAATCTCACCCCGGCCACCATCCTCCCCAAATCAATAAGTGCATTGAAAACACCAGAAACAAAATGTCAAATAAAATCTTTCCGGATGCTTATGAAACCCCACCTATCTTCCCCTACCTTGTGACGTGTGAGAGCTCTAAGCATCTGTGTAGGGGGGTGGAACGGGGAGCTGGCCCCTCCCTGGGAGGGAGGACAAAGACAAGGCAGGGACCACAGGCGGATTTGGGAAAGCGGTGGGAGGCTCAGCAAAGCCAAGGGAAGGAGGGGTTCAGGGGAGAGAGCGTTGCAGGTGAGGGAGGGAGGAGCTGCGGGAAGGACAGAGAATATGTGAGTCACCCCGTGGGGGGCAAGTAGAAAAAAAGTGAAGGCTGAGTGAGGCTATCTGAGGTCGGGGATGATACAGCTGGATTACAGAGCACGGAGAGGAGAAATGTGACCTCCAGCGGCGGATTGGATCTGGGGAGTGCTCTGAGTCTCCTGATCCAGCTTGTGACTTCAAGCTGGACAGCACAAAGGTGTTCTTCCTGTAGAAAGATGTAGTTCATCTAGCCATCAGGGAACTAACGTAGTAAGGACAGCAGAATGCCATAAATGCATCTTCAGTAAGGGGGCGATGTGTTCCCCACAACTGGAAAAATCAAAGCTCATTGGTGTTGCCAATTCTGCTAATGATTCAAAACCTCCACTTTGTGACTCTTGTCCTCAATAGATGTAAACATTTAAAAAAATAGTCAAGCTCTTTGGTGCCATTTTGACTCATACTTCACCATTTCAAAAAGCATTTTTCTACTTTTTAAAAAAAAATATTAATTAATTAATTAATTTACTTTTGGCTGTGTTGGGTCTTCGTTTCTGTGCGAGGGCTTTCTCTAGTTGCGGCAAGCGGGGGCCACTCTTCATCGCGTTGCCAGGCCTCTCACTATCGCGGCCTCTCTTGTTGCGGAGCATAGGCTCCAGACGCGCAGGCTCAGTAGTTGTGGCTCACGGGCCTAGTTGCTCCGCAGCATGTGGGATCCTCCCAGACCAGGGCTTGAACCCGTGTCCCCTTCATTGGCAGGCAGATTCTCAACCACTGCGCCACCAGGGAAGCCCTCAAAAAGCATTTTTGTTACTGATGCTTTTAGCCACAATGGATGACAAAGGGAAAATGTGTAGACTCCATCAGGAGGCAACTCAATATGGTGGGAAAATAGTGGATTTGAAGTCGGACATACCCAGGCTCATCCATTCATTCATTCAACAAATATTTATGGAACATGTCCTATGTGTTGGGCTTGTAGTATTTACTTTCTGGTGGAGGGTGATGAAAAAGAAAGTAAGAAATGAAAGACAAGATGATTTAAGGTGTGGTAGAGCTGGGAAGGAAGTAAAGGGAGGTGGATCCAGAGTGGCCAGGAAGAGCGGGGGCTTTATAGTGGGTTTACTCTGGGCTGAAGCCTCGCTCCAAAGCAGCCGGCCCAAGGGAATGAGCATTTCATGCAGATCATGTAATGAGCTCTCTTTGTTTACTGCTCTATAGGAAGGCACTTAATTTTAGTATGCCAATCATATTTCTAAACATCTTACTGAATTTTTGTAAAATTTCAATAGTTTGAAGTGGACTCTATTGAGTTTTCTAGGTAGATAAATATATAACTGAAAGTATTAATTACTTGTCTCTCCTCCCCCTTTTAAAAATTGATTAGCTTAAATCCCCAAGGATAATTTTGCATAGTAGTAGTGACAGCTGGCTTCTTTTCTTTGTTTCTATTTTAATGGAATTGCTTATGATGTTTCCACATTTAGTGTGGTGTCTGTTGAAATGCTATGGTAAATATCTTTCTCATTTTGGTTTATGAAGAATTAGTTTTTTTCTAATATTTTTTTTCTGGTATCTACGGCAATTGTTGCAGTTTTTTCTTCTTTAATCTGTAAATGTAGTAATTTATGTGAATGCTTTTCTAATATTGAAGAATACTTACTTTTCTTGGGTAACTCTTTCTCAGTTATGATCATTTTGTCTTAATATGTATTCAGTATGCTGATATTTTATATAAAATTTCTCCAGTCCATATTCATAAGTGAGATTGACTTATGATTTTGCCCTTCCTCTGCAACCATTTTATGGTTTATGCATTAAAAGTTGTACTTGTCTTATAAAATGAGTTGGGTAGATGCTCTGAAATAATGTATTTAAGATGGGAATTATCTGTTCTTAAAAGTCTAGTGGAATACTCCTGGATCTGTTGCCTTTCCGGGGAATAGATCTTTCACTACAGTGACATTTTCTTCTGTAATTACTGATCTATTCAGATTTTCTAATTTTCCTGTCAAGTATGATGATTCATATTTTTCTACTTTATGTTGTATCAATTATCAGTATAAATTTGTATGTAGTATTTTCTTATTTTTATGTTTTCTATATTTATCAGTTATGCTTTTTCCTATGGGTGTATATTTCCTCTCTCTCATTCTCTTTCTCTGTTTTAGTTATACTTGCCAAAGTTTCATCTATTTTATTAGTCTTCAAAATTTACATTTTTAATTATCTTAATCAACTATATTGCATTTTTGTTTTGTATTTATATTAGTCAGGGTTCTTCAGAGAAAATACATAAAATATGGACAGATATAGATATAGATAGATTTATTATAGAAATTGGCTGAGATTATGGAGGGTGAGAAGTACCATGACCTGCTGTCTGTGAGCTGGAGAACGAGGAAAGCTGAGGGTGTAATTCAGTTTGAGTGTAAAGGCCTGAGAACTGGGAGCACCAAGGCCCGAGGGCAGGAGAAGGTGGACGTCCCAGCTCAACGGAGAGCAAATTCACCTTTCCTTGGTCTTTTTGTTCTTTCTATTCAGGCCCTCAAAGGATTGGATGATGCCCACCCACATTGGTGAGAGTGGCTCTCTTCACTCAGTCTACTGATTCAAATGCTAAAATAATGTTTTACCAGCTATCTGGACATCCTTTATCTCGGTCAAGTTGACACATAAAATTAGCCATCACAGTATCTTATTATTTTCTGCTTTTATCTTTATTATTTTCTACCTCTACTCTCTTTGTTGTTCTTTTTTTCTGCCTTCTAGTGTTGATGAAGAAATCATATTCCACACCAAGCCACAAAACCTACTAACAAAGAAGTCAATAAACTAAGTGGTCTGAATGTTCTACTGAATAAATTTCATGGCCAATTTCAAATGTCTTAAATTGGATCCATTTAGAAAAGAAAACTGTGATTTGATGTTAGCTGTATATAAAATTCTACGATTTAATTATTTTCCATCAACACTTGGAAGATATTAATCTACTGTCATCTTGCATTTGGTTGTTCATCTGCCTGAATATGGACCAGCTTTGGTGACTTGCTTGTAATGAATAGAAGGTGATGTTGCTTAACTGTTTTATTACCTTAATAAAAGTGATACAGCCTACATCTGACCTCTCTCAGGACGCTTGCTCTTGGAACCCGGCCACCATGCTGTGAGGAAGCCCAGGGCATGTGATGAGGCTGCACACAGCGTTCCAGCAGATAGCACCAAACTGAGGTCCCAGCCAACAGCCAGCAGCAGCCACCAGGAGAGTAAGGAAGCCTTTAAGATGCCTGCAGCGCAGCCATTGTCTGACTATGTGAAAACCACCTAGTTAAGCCCAGTTGACCCCCCAGAAATCATGAGTTGGGCCTCCCAGCTCTGCCATTGACTAGCTGTGTGACTTCGGACAGATTATACAACTTAAAATGGTGCTAGTAATACCTACACCAGAGGGTTGTTCTGAGAATTAATCAAAATAATACCTCTCCAAGGTAGTATTGTTAGGCTTATTTTACCCATGAGAACACGTACCAGGAAAGGTCAGTTAATTTACGCAAAGTCAGTCAAACATATAGTAAGAGACAGAATGTGAGTTTGAACTTAAATCTGACTCCAAAACCGATTCTCTTTACCGTTATTCAATTTCATTACTAAAAACATCACCATAGCAACTCATTAACCCACCTAGTCTCACACAAGGACCTAAGGAAACAGTACCATCCCTTTGCATGTCTAGATTTATTTTAAATCAGACTAGGCAACAGGCAAAGTTGCAATGCCATTTAAAGCAAAAGAGAAAAACATTCGTACCATAGGTTTTGAATACCTGAGCACATCACACTGTGCCAGCGTGAGGGAGAACAGCAAGTTCTTTTTGGCCTCACTTTCTCATAATGCTGTTTTGGGAAAATGATTTTTACCAAAATAGCATGCCATGTATGAATCTTGTTCAAATGCCAGAGTCGCTCTTGGAACCAGAATGTAGTTATATTGCGTCTATTTGTAGAGGTTTCCAGCACATGGTAATGAGGAAAAGGAGCTGGGTAACAGAGGGGTGTGGTGGGGTGAGCAGAGTCTTCATGCAGGAGTAGATTTGCATGTGAATCTCATACATCAGCCTGGGTTCAAATGATGGCGCAAAGTATAAAGATGATCAACACCAACAGCAAAAGTCATACTGTATCTGAACATATACCTTGGAAACACTGTTATGAATTCAAAAGATAATGTCAAGGTTCTAGTCATGTGGAGAAGTAGTGAGAATTTGTTTTAGAAAGGGAAGCTGTGTTTCAGAGTCTCTGCTTTACCTGTGATTTGCTGCTGACAAGTTGATTTACCTCCCCATCAGTGTCATCATCAGTTACTTTGTTGAGCACTTAATATACTTAATATGTAAGAAAGTTACTATGTAATTTACTTACTATGAAACAAGGAGAATTCTTAATACTTTTCATATATTGTCTCCTTTGATCCTCGGAACAAAGTATGTTGTAAATACTTTTTTTTTTTAAACATCTTTATTGAAGTATAATTGCTTTACAATGGTGTGTTAGTTTCTGCTTTATAACAAAGTGAATCAGTTATACATATACATATGTTCCCATATCTCTTCCCTCTTGCATCTCCCTCCCTCCCACCCTCCCCATCCCGCCCCTCTAGGTGGTCACAAAGCACCGAGCTGATCTCCCTGTGCTATGCGGCTGCTTCCCACTAGCTATCTATTTTACATTTGGTAGTGTATATATGTCCATGACACTCTCTCACCCTGTCACATCTCACCCCTCCCCCTCCCCATATCCTCAAGTCCATTCTCTAGTAGGTCTGTGTCTTTATTCCCGTCTTGCCACTAGGTTCTTCATGACCTTTTTTTTTTTTCCTTAGATTCCATATATATGTGTTAGCATACTGTATTTGTTTTTCTCTTTCTGACTTACTTCACTCTGTATGACAGACTCTAACTCCATCCACCTCATTACAAATACCTCCATTTCATTTCTTTTTATGGCTGAGTAATATTCCATTGTATATATGTGCCACATCTTCTTTATCCATTCATCTGTCGATGGACATTTAGGTTGCTTCCATGTCCTGGCTATTGTAAATAGAGCTGCAATGAACATTTTGGTACATGACTCTTTTTGAGTTATGGTTTTCTCAGGGTATATGCCCAGTAGTGGGATTGCTGGGTCGTATGGTAGTTCTATTTGTAGTTTTTTAAGGAACCTCCATACTGTTCTCCATAGTGGCTGTATCAATTTACATTCCCACCAACAGTGCAAGAGTGTTCCCTTTTCTCCACACCCTCTCCAGCATTTATTGTTTGTAGATTTTTTGATGATGGCCATTCTGACCGGTGTGAGATGATATCTCATTGTAGTTTTGATTTGCATTTCTCTAATGATTAATGATGTTGAGCATTCTTTCATGTGTCTGTTGGCAATCTGTATATCTTCTTTGGAGAAATGTCTATTTAGGTCTTCTGCCCATTTTTGGATTGGGTTGTTCGTTTTTTTGTTATTGAGCTGCATGAGCTGCTTGTAAATCTTGGAGATTAATCCTTTGTCAGTTGCTTCATTTGCAAATATTTTCTCCCATTCTGATGGTTGTCTTTTGGTCTTGTTTATGGTTTCCTTTGCTGTGCAAAAGCTTTTAAGTTTCATTAGGTCCCATTTGTTTATGTAAATACTTTTTAATGCACGTTCTACAAATGAAGAAATTGAGGCTCAGAGAAGCAAATTCAGCTGCCAGGGTAGGAAATTTGGTATGTGCAAGGAGATGAAGTTCAAATCCAGAGCCCATGTTCTTAACTGCTCAGCTATTTATTAGTGTTATTAATATTAGCATTATCATTATTTAAAAATTTTACAATTACATATTATATTTTTAATTTTTTTGGCCATGTCGTGCACCGTGTGGGGTCTTAGTTCCCTGACCATGGATTGAACCTGTGCCCCCTTCATTGGAAGCACAGAGTCTTAACCACTGACTGGATCACCAGGGAAGTCCCAGCATTATAATTATTAATTATAAATATCATTTACTGATATATGTGCCAAGCTAGATGCAAAGCCTTGACCAACGCCAAGGGACAAAAGAGAGTGAAAAAGAGATGATTTTCCTCAATGTGTGAGTCAATGTTACCTAATTCCTTGCTCCTTTCCTTACTATTCCTTAGTGAATCCTTTGGGTTCCTTGTTATAACATTTAAACTCATGCGTTCACAGAAAGCTAGAACTGTGCCTTTTCTACTAGCTCCTTAATTTAACAGATGAGATCTGAACATCTGTATATCATGAGGACCGTGCTCTCTGTCCTCTGGTGGCGGGAGTGAAATTATTCACAATTATATTCATATACCAGGCTCTGTGCCCCTGACTCACTGTGTGACCCTGGCCAAGGTGTCTAATCTCACGGGGCCTTAGTTTTCTTATCCATGTGAGGTTGGTCTGTGACATCTTAGATTCTTCATAGCCATTGTCTGGGTGCAATGTTTGTGGTGTGGCCATTTTATCCCAATATTAGGAGATAAAGCACCCGCTTATACAAAGATTTCATTTTTCTGTAAGTCCAGTCAGACTGTACTGTCCTAACCAGTGCTTCCCAAAATATGGGTTAAGATCACCCACTAAGAGTTCTGATTATAAAAGAGAAAGGGACAGGAATTAAATGACATGGAATCACATATTTCTCTTTTGGTCTTTCTGCCTTCATCAAGGTGAAGGTCTCACTTTGAAGGTAATGTGTCTTTATCACTCCTCTAGCACTTAACCTCTCTTTTCTAAAAAAAAACCTTCCCAGACTACATATCTAGCCAAATTGTAGTAACATTCTTTAGTGTTTTCATTGTATCTGTTTTTGGTTAACTTCTATATTTGTGTCAAGCGAATTCTTTTTCTATTTGCACAGTGCTATGAAGACTATTTAAAAATTAAGTTATTTAAATGGAAAGTTGCTTTAGAGAAAAATGTTGAATACCTAAAAGTAAGGATATTTACTGGTTATTTATTGCTATATCACAAACCACTCCAAAAGTCAGTGGTTCAAACTAGAACCATTTCATTTATCCTATAACGTGGGTGGGCAATTTTGGCTAGACTCAGCTGAGTGGTTGCTCTGGTCCCAGCTGATTCTCTCATTATTTGCAGTTAGTTGAATCCCATGGATTCCTTCTCAAAATAGTGTTCTTAGAGGCATAAAATAAAATACATAGAATTACAAAGGAAACCAATTATATTGAAATACAAGTGTCGAGACACTACAGTTTTTTTATATCGCAGTGTATGGATTCTTTATTAACACATGGAGTACCAAGATCCAGTGGCTGGTCAATTAACTACTGTAATTTTGAATAGTGGTGAATGTAAACAATATTTTGAGATCTCTGCAAAAACTTTAATGTGGTATACCTGTTATTTCTATTGGTTCCAAAGTCATGAATTCTAACAATATGACTGTCATCTGTTGCCTAAATTCATAACGGAAATAAATGTTAAATATCATTTCAGAAGATGTGAAAAATCAAGATGCAGATTTCTTTTATCCATTCAAGATCATTATTCTCCTCTACGTGAATGGGGAAATCTGCTTATGGGTTATGGCTGCACTCTTCTTCTTTTTTCCTTAAGAAAAGCGAAGGTGTGAGTGTCAAAAATCTGGGGAAATAGTGATTCCATTTTGATGAATACATGTTCTTTCAAATTTTTGTTGGCTGTTATTACTTGGGGTTTTTAATAGGCTATGTGTTGTCTTCCAGTGTCTAGCATAACAAAATGTTCTTCCTAACTCAGATGTGAGGTTCTTTGGCATTCTGCTAAAGCTCCAGGGAGCTCTCTTTGACCCTTCTCTTATTTTCACAGGACTTACACGAGCCTTCCTCGACCTTATATTTCCAAAGGATTCTCTGATGCCTGAGATAAGTGTCTGCCATTCTAACATATTTGTAGTTGGTAGCCTGAGGATGAAGATTGTCGGGGGGGTGGGGGGTGGGCGGCGGCGCGGGTGGTGGGGAGGAGTGAGACCAGGAAGTACATAAATAGGGAGGGATGAAGAATGAGATGAAAACCCAGTTCTTCTGGTATGACAAAGATGTTTTCTGGTCAGTGTTTAGGGGAAATGTTGGAGGGGCCGGGTGTTAGGGCTGCTGACGCAAACCCAGAAAGCAGCTATGTTTCATCCCATTCCTCTGCCTTTTCTGGGTAATTCTCTAAGTATCGTGGGGGACATCACAAAAAGATCTAAGGAATGAAAAGAGCCTGAAATAACCGATCCCTCTTTTCAAAGGATTTTAGTAGGTATTTATCATGCTTTGCTATGTGGGATTCATTAGGGTGTGGAGACCGTTTATGCCAGGGCATCTGACTCCTATATTACTGTTGAACTGTTTGCAATATACAAGAGTATTTCCATTTGGAGTAGACTTAGGTAGTGAAAATATACGAATTTTAAAAAGCAAAAGACTGTGCTCGTTATCTATAGCTGATGACCAGTATTGGCTAGGAAGTTTTTTTAATCTCCTCAGTAGAGCTGCAAACAGAACTCGCTGTAGAAGGAAGAGTGATACTACAAATACGATGATATACAGCCAAGCAAGTCAGCCAAGAACACTTATTTTGGGGCTAATTGAGAATGCAGAGGTTCCAATGGCTCTCATAGGGATTAAAAAAAAATGGAACTAGCATTTTCTCCATGAAGGATTAAATAAAGAATGGTACCTGACTAATTCAGTGTCAAAACTAAAGAGTCATTTGTACCCAGTAGACTATTTTTTTCTACTGTGTCATCAAACACCCATGATTCATGCAAAGCATTGCTTGTTTTACTTGTTCATCTTTTAGATTGCATAATTAATAAATGTTTGTTGCAAAAACCCCACAAACAATACAAGTAAAAAGAGAAAATTCTTTCCCCCTACCAATCTCATCCTTTAAGATAATAGCCTTTAACAACTTTGTATGTACACTTCCTTCCTAGATTTCTTTCTCTCTCTCTTTTTTTTTTAAAATAAATTTATTTATTTATTTTTGGCTACGTCGGGTCTTTGTTGCTGCATGCAGGCTTTCTCTAGTTGCGGCGAGCGGGGACAACTCTTCGTTGTGGTGCACGGGCTTCTCATTGCAGTGGCTTCTCTTGTTGTGGAGCACGGGCTCTAGGTGCGAGGGCTTCAGTAGTTGTGGCACTCGGGCTCAGTAGTTGTGGCTCATGGGCTCTAGAGCACAGGCCCAGTAGTTGTGGTGCACAGGCTTAGTTGCTCCGCGGCATGTGGGATCTTCCCAGACCTGGGCTCAAACGCATGTCTCCTGCATTGGCAGGCGGATTCTTTTTTAAAATTTTTTAAATTTAACATCTTTATTGGAGTATAATTGCTTTACAATGTTGTGTTAGTCTCTGCTGTATAACAAAGTGAATCAGCTATATGTATACATATATCCCCATATCCCCTCCCTCTTGAGCCTCCCTCCCACCCTCCCTATCCCACCCCTCTAGGTGGTCACAAAGCACTGAGCTAATCTCCCTGTGCTATGCAGCTGCTTCCCACTAGCTATCTATTTTACATTTGGTAGTGTATATATGTCAATGCTACTCTCTCACTTTGTCCCAGCTTACCCTTCCCCCTCCCCGTGTCCTCAAGTCCATTCTCTACGTCTTTATTCCTGTTGGCAGGCAGACTCTTAACCACTGTGCCACCAGGGAAGTCCCTCTAGATTTCTAAATGTGCATATCCACATACAAGTGTGTATGCATGTACAAGCAAAATAGGATTATTCTATACATTAGTTCTGAACCTTGCTTATTTCACTTAAAATAACCGTCTTCCATCTCTCCATGCCTATATTAGAGGGAAACTCCTATTTTTTTTTAAAATTGTATTTTATTTATTTATTTATGGCTATGTTGGGTCTTCGTTTCTATGCGAGGGCTTTCTCTAGTTGTGGCAAGCGGGGGCCACTCTTCATCGCGGCGCGCGGGCCTCTCACTATCGTGGCCTCTCTTGTTGCGGAGCACAGGCTCCAGACGCGCAGGCTCAGTAGTTGTGGCTCACGGGCCCAGCTGCTCTGTGGCATGTGGGATCTTCCCAGACCAGGGCTCGAACCCGTGTCCCCTGCATTGGCAGGCAGACTCTCAACCACTGCGCCACCAGGGAAGCCCTTTTTTTTTTTTTTTTACAACTGTGCTGTGTGAAATTCCATTGTATGGCTGCCCTACCATTTATTTACTAGTCTCCTAATGTCTGGCATCTAGGTTGTTTCCCACTCAACAAATATTAATTGAAAGCTTGTTATTCTCTAGAGATGCCGCAGGAGTACAAGATATATAAGGAGCTACCTCTTGTCTCGAGGAATTTGAGACTGAATATGTGAGTCAGATAGACTGTGTAACAAATAGCCTTCACATTTCAGCAGAAGATACTAAGAATTCCAATGTCACAGAATCTAATGGCAAACCGAACGAAAATAGTCCCTCCAAAGAAAGACATTGTACAAGAGCGTTATTTTTTTACAAGAGCATTTTATTGGTAGAAAATCCAACATATCAAAACAGAATGGTTAAAGGGCAATTATGGCACAGAATAAAGGCTTTTTCTTACAAAATGTTTGATTTGTTAAGTACCCCTCTAGTACTTAACTCTTGATTTTTGTACCAACAGCTATTTGATATGGTTAAGGGGAACTGCCAAGTAAACAGAAGCTTGAATATTAGGAATCCATGAAGGTTGGAATTCTAGCTCCTTCTCTTGAAATGTTTAAGTGAAGAAGTATAATTCAATATGTTTAAAAGGGCTTTTCAAAACCTAGGTATGTCAGGAAATTTTAGTTCTACTTCAGGTCATCCTAGGCTCATCTTTCTCCAAGACTCTTGGCCATTTTTTCTCTCCAGCTTTCACTTTGGAGACAAACTTCACGTAGGTTCTCATAATTGCCATGGCCTCACGCGATACTGAGCAAGAATTACCTGACAGCAGCTTGTCTCAAGCCCACGGCTTGAGCCTCTTGTCTTCAACACAGGGCTTCCCTGTTGACATTGAGACTTAAGATACATCGGGACCTGCTTGGAACTCACAGCGATACATACCAAAGTGCAGAGGAATTAATGCCCCAGGGGATAAACCTTCAATCAGTGGGAACTGAGAGTTAGTGGATAAATATTCCTCCCTCTTGCTTCACACCTCACCTCCTCCCCACAGACAATCTTAAGATGCAGTAGCCCTTATGGCCTCTCAGAAGATGGTCCCTTGAAGTGATGCAATTAGTTGGTCTTAATATGAAACGTTGGCCATCTCTGTGGTGCACCCCTCATATTTGCTCTTCTCTGACCCCTTCCCTTTCCCTCACTTCTGCTTCCCTGGGATTGTACTCCCTAATAAAAGAGTTCAGATAAGCTATTGGCTCAGCCACTGTTTTCTGGAGAATTCAGGCTAAGACAACACAGTCTTAACAAGCGAGATAGAGCTGGATATACTGCACTGTGTGTGCTCATTACCTCATTTATAGCTACCCATTACTGAGCACCTAAGTGCCCAAAGTTTTTTCAAAGTGCTTTATATGCCATCGAATAACCCCCCTATGAGGAGGTTATTACTATTAATAGCAGTTTTTATTCTACAGGAAAGAAAACTAAGGCTTGGAAAGTACCTTGCTCTAGGCTGTATCAGATCACTTTCTAATTTTGCAGTTATTGCAATTGGTGGAGGCTCGGGGAGCCAGATGGTGCCCATCTCTACCTGACAATTCAGGTCCTCTTTGACCTCAAGTTTCCTCATTCCTTAAGCCCTCAAATATATGTATCAAGTATGTAAAAATGCGGTCACTGAACAAGAAAGACAGACTTTGGACTCAGAATTATATGCGTGAGGCAACACAGCAGAGGTGCCAACTCAGAGAGGCCCCTATGTGCGTCCAATCAGAAAAGCTAGGCTCGGCCAACATGGGATGCTGTTCATGGCATGACTCAGCTGTGGCTTCAGCTTTCACACCTCGGGGATGAGTAAGGGTAGCACAGTTTCTCTGCTAAAATCGTCCCCGACTTCTCAGAGTGCCACTCGGGAAAGAGAATGGAGGGCTCTGCAACCAGGATCTCTAATTCCCGCTGTTCTTGCTGCCTCATCACACTCTCTGCTCCTGTCCTGTCTCCCTTAACCTGGGCTCAATCCCATCCAAAGTTTGGTGCAAGAGAGTCCCCCCATCCGACTGATTGGCAGTCTGACTCCCAGCCTCCCCAGGGCCACCACACTGCTCAGCAATTATTTTCTCAGTCTCAGTGCCCCCCTCCTTTATTCCATTTTACACAGCAGCTGTACCAAGCATTTACTACTCTTCCACCTTCTCTCAAATGGTTGTCCCCGTGCCACTCTCAAGAGAAGGAAGGTGAGAACTCTTTACCATATCCCCCACGAAACTACACTCACCTAGCCCTTCACCTAGTCCTCCCCATTTCTGTCAACTCAGTCCACGATGCTCTCTGTGGTGCTCCGTGCCCTGGTGGGATTCAGGAAGAAACCCCAGACCTCCATGATGGGCTCCCAGGTCTGAGGCTGGGCATGGAGTGACAGCTTTCCCTCCCCTCTTTCCATATGATACAAAATATAGAAGGAAAAACATCATAGGACTTTTGTCATAATCCTTTAAAAAATGCTTAGCTAGCTTTTTGTGCATGTGTGAGTCTTACTTGTAAAAGCCATGGTTGACAGCCGTCACTTATGTATATGGATTCCTATGGAAGAGATGGACACTGAGGTCAGGTCACTTCAACCTTGGTCATACCTGGGGAGGTGGGTACCCAGAAATGGGAGAGGGAAGCATCTGGTTTTATTTTAATTAATCACAGAAGTTCTATAAAATCTTGTAAAAGTCATGATCTCTTGAATCACAGCAGAGTACCCTCCCCAACCTATTCATTCCTGAGCGCATCATACCGGCGGTCCTGCTGGTAGCACATATATTGTCCTGGTGGAAACAAATTTAAATTAAGGTTGGTCATGAGCGTGTATCTGTGGCACTGCTCCTGGATTATGAAAATAAAATTCAGGTCAGAGAAAGCAAAAGCCCTTTTCACAGAGCTAAATTACTTTTGCTCTATACCAAGTTCAATTAAAGAAACAACTTTCTCTTCTTGGCAAAGTCTTCTCCATTTTTTTTCTTACCTCTCTGGTCTACTTCCACCAATCCTTCTACTCTATAATCAAACACGAGAAAACATAAACAGTAAAATTTCACTAATGTGGTTTAAAAGGAAAAGATTGGTTTAAAAAAGTTTGCACTGGACTTGGCAAAAATACAATAGAATACTTTCAAATGGGCTGAGAGAGCACCATTTCATTCAGTGTCTATATCATATCTTCTTAAACCAATCGTGTGTTGATGGGCACCTAGGGGGGTTTCCATGTCTTGGCTGTTGTAAATAGTGCTGCTATGAACATTGGGGTGCATGTATCTTTTCAAATTGAAGTTTTTATCTTTTCTGGATATATGCCCAGGAGTGGGATTGCTGGATCATATGGTAGTTCTATTCTTAGTTTTTTAAGCAACCTCCATACTGTTCTCCATAGTGGCTGCACCAATTTACATTTCCACCAACAGTGTAGGAGGGTTCTCTTTTCTCCACACCCTCTCTAGTGTTTATTATTTGTAGACGTTTGATGATGGCCATTCTGACCAGTGTGAGGTGATACCTCATTGTAGTTTTGATTTGCATTTCTCTAATAATTAACAGTGTCGAGCATCTTTTTATGTGACTGTTGGTAATCTATGTGTCATCTTGGAAGAAAGTTTTCTGCCCATTTTTGGATTGAGTTGTTTGTTTGGATATTGAGCTGTATGAACTATTTGCATATTTTAGATATTGATCCCTTGTCAGTTTCATGTTTGCAAATATTTTCTCCCATTCTGTAGGTTGTCTTTTCATTTTGTCTGTGGTTTCCTTTGCTGTGCAAGAGCTTTTAAGTTTGATTAGGTCTCATGTTTATTTTTGGTTTTATTTCTTTTGCCTTGGGAGACTGATCTAAGAAAATATTACTACCATTTATGTCTGAGAATGTTTCGCCTATGTTCTCTTCTAGGAATTTTGTGGTGTTATGTCTTATATTTAGGTCTTTAAACCATTTTGAGTTTATTTTTGTATATGGTATGAGAAGGTGTTCTAATTTCATTGATTTACATGTAGCTGTCCAGCTTTCCAAACACCCTTGCTGAAGAGACTGTCTTTTCTCCATTGTATATTCTTGACTTTTTTGTTGTAGAATAATTGACATAGGTGTGTGGGTTTATTTCTGGACTCTCTATTCTGTTCCATTGATCTACATATCTGTTTTTGTGCCCTTTTGATTACTGTAGCTTTGTGGTATTGTCTGAAGTCTGAAAGGGTTATGCCTCCAGCTTTGTTCTTTTTCCTCAGGGTTGCTTTGGCAATTCTGGGTCTTTTGTGGTTCCATCTAAATTTTAGTACCATTTGTTCTAGTTCTGTGAAAAATGTCAAAGGTATTTTGATAGAGATCACATTAAATCTGTAGATTGCTTTGGGTAGTATGGCCATTTTAACAGTATTAATTCTTCCAATCCAAGAGCATGGGATGTCTTTCCATTTTTTGGAATCATCTTCAATTTCCTCTATCAGTGTTTTATAGTTTTCAGCATATAGGTCTTTCACCTCCTTGGTTAGGTTTATTCCTGGGTATTTTATGTTTCTGATGCAATTTTAAGTGGGATTGCTTCTTTACTTCCTCTTTCTGATATTTCATTACAATGAAATGCAACAGATTGCTGTGTGTCAATCTTGTATCCTGCTACTTTACTGAATTCGTTTATTAGTTCTAATAGTTTTTGTGTGGAGTCTTTAGGGTTCTCTATATAGAGTATCATGTCACCTGCAAATAGTGACCTATTTATCTCTTCACTTCCAATTTGGATACTTTTTATTTCTTTTTCTTTTCCAATTTCTGTGGCTAGGACTTCCAGTACTATGTTGAATAAAAGTGGTGAGAGTGGGCATCCTTGTGTTGTTCCAGAATTTAGTGGGAAGGCTTTCAGCTTTTCACTGTTGAGCATTATGTTGGCTGTGGGTTTATCATAAATAGCTTCTAGTATGCTGAGATATGTTCCCTCTATACCCACTTTGGTAAGAGTTTTTATCATGAATGGATGTTGAATTGTATCAAATGCTTTTTCTGCTTCTACTGAGATGATCATGTGGTTTTTGTCTTTTCTTTTGTTGATGTGGCATATCACATTGATTGACTTGTGTATGTTGAACCATCCTTGTGACCCTGGGATGAATCCAACTTGATCATGGTGTGTGATCCTTTTTATGTGTTTTTGGATTTGGTTTGCTAATATTTTGTTGAGGATTTTTGCATTTGTATTCATCAAAGATATTAGCCTGTAATTTTCTTTTTTTTTGTAGTGTTTTTGTCTGCTTTGGTATCAGGGAATTTATTGGAAGGATGTGGTCCAGCTCGTAGGATGAAGAAAGATGAAGAACTGGGTTTGAAACAAGTAAGACCCAGGGAATTCAGAGTGCTTCCTCAGCAGGACCACCTCCCCAGCCTCACGGGGGTAAAAAAACTGGAGGAACTGAACTGTAGCAATTTTTACTACTTGCATTACTCAACTCAAGTTTCAAAGTTTGAGAATGAAGGGATAAATTGGCCAACATCAGGACATAAAGTATGCCTGTGGATGTACCAAGAAAGTAAAAGGAAGGATCTAGCAGGAGCCCTCAAGGTCACCATCAACTATTGCTGTGTGTGTGCAAGCACTTGGGTTTGCTGTCCCACTAAGACTGCACAGAGTGGAGGAGAGTTAATTACCCTGAGGAAACTGAGGCAGTCAGGAAAGGCAAATGGAGGCTGGTCTGAGTAAATGTCAACAGTCCCTTATACTCCAGTGGCATTAGAAAGGATTCATTCTACATACTTCAATTGCAGTTGGATCCTAAAACCCACTCTAGCTTCACATACTAAAGGTTATCAAGAAAAATGTGTTCTTTCAGCTTGTCGTTTAGTTCTTCAGACAGAAACCAAAACCACAGTGTCTGAGAGAGCTAAAGAGAGCATAGATGCACACAAGAAAACCTGACATTCTTATGGAAACTTGACCCTGGGGAGTAGCCAGTGGTGACAGCAGCATCAGCCTATTGGCTGCTGTACGTAATCTTGACTCTAAGCCCCAGTTCCCTGATTTGCAGTTAAAACTCTTTGACTGAGAGGGATAATCTCTGACTTTCAAGCAAATCACAGATCTATTCTATTCTGCAGCGTGTGGGACTGAACTTAGAGTTGTGAGGATTTCATAACGTTGATTGTATGTGGAATGTAGTGCATAGCATAGGTTTTCTCATATCTGAGGGAGTTTAGGTTTGAGACCCCTGAGAACTGGGATGGACTAGATGACTTTTGAATATGTGATCCTATCATGTTTTAAGACAAAAGGACAAAGTAAGAGCATGTTTCTGTCCTACAAAATGATTTTGTTGCCTCTAGTTACAGAAGTTCATAACTGGGCTTTGTTAAGTCTAAGGAAAAACATAAATAAATAAAAATAACTAACATAGAAGGAGTGTCCTTGTGCACAGATGTAAAAAGTTCTATTGTTATCCTGCTTCTTTTTAGAAAACATTTTCTTTTTTTTAAGTTTTTGACAAAATAATTTCAGATTTACAGAAAACTTGCAAATATAGTTCAGAGAGTTCCCATAAGCCCTTCATCCAGCTTTCCCTAATGTTGGCATCTTACAGGGTTCTGCTACAGTTATAAAAGTCAAGAAATTAACATTGATATAACCTACAGACCTTATTTGAATGCTACCAGTTTTCCCATTAATGACATTTTTCTGGTCTAGAATCTAATCCCACATTGCAATTAGTTGCTTTATCTTCTTAGTCTTCTCCCATCTATGACAGTTTTTCTTTCTTTTTCATGGCCTTGGAACTTTTGAAGGATATTGATCAGTTATTTCATGGAGTATCCTTCAATTTGAGTTTTTCCAGTGTTTCTCTCAGAATTAGAGTTAGGCTGTGCATTTGTTATGGACTGAATGTTTGTGTCCCCTGAAATTCATATGTTGAAATCTTAATCCCCAATGTGGTGATACTTTGTGTGTACTTTGCCCTTTCAGTGTATCATATTGAGGAAACATGGTGTCAACCTGTCTTATCTCTGGCAGAGGTTTACTCCATTACTTGATGAAGGTGGTGTCTACAGAGTTTTTTCATTGTAGATCCTCCTATTTTCCCTTTGGTAAAATGCTGTAAGGACATACTTTGAGACGATGTAAATATTCTTGTTGTTCATCATACTTTCATCTGTTAACTTCAGAACCCATCGAAGATTCTGTCAACAATTATCACTGTGGTGTCTACCTAAGATGATTTTCCATTTTAATCATGTCCTCTACGTTTACAGTGTTCGTCAGTTGGAATTTGACTCTGAGGCAGAATTTAGCAAGTATGTTCTAAATGTCTGTGCTGTGAGGGCAGCAGGTCAGGGAACCAGCCTTCCTTCTGTTCTTGGAGGGTTCAGTGCTGGTCAGTTAAGCTCCCGTTGGCTGTTTGATCCCCAAAACAACAGCTGCAGAGGGAGGAGGAGAGGATCCGCTTCCCTTGGCTCTTCGCTACCCTCTGGGTTCGCTCCTGCTGTTCCTTACACCGGGCGCCCTCTGCCTCCCCTTCTAATTGTTCTACTGGCCTCAGCTCTGGTAAAGACTTAGTAGGGAACTTTCTTATTCTTCTTCCTCCACAACCTTAACACTTCTCCCAGCTGACTCTGTCACAGCAAAGAATATGCTGTCCTAAAACAGCCAGATTTTCTTGTACGTTGCCCAGCACACTGTGAGTAAAGACCCCACTATTTAGTCCAGATTTCTGAGCTGTTGGGCAGCACCTGACAAACAGGACCTCCCTGGGGAGGATCTGATAGAGAAGGAATGAAAGTAAAATAGAGTATTTGTCACAAAACCCTTCCTTACATTTAACATTTAAAAAAATATTTTGAGGTATAATTTGTATACAGTAAAGTTCATTTTTTTGATGTACCATTCTATGAATTTTGACAAATGTATATACTCTCAGGTAATCACTACCACATCAAGAGATAGAAATCTCATATCCCCTCAAAAAGTTCCCTCGTGTCCTCTGTAGTCATCCATCCCCACCCCCTCCCTTAGCCCCTGGCAAACACTCATCTATTCTCTGTTCTTTTAGTCTTGCCTTTTCCAGAATGTCATATAAATGGAATTATAAAATATGTAGCCTTTAGAATTTGACTTCTCTCACTTACCATAACACTCGTGAAATTCATTCCTGTTATGGTTGCTGTGAGTACTTCAGTTCTTTTTATAATTGAGAAGTATTCCATTTTATAGATTTATCACAGATTGTTCATTCACCAGCCACTGGACATCAAATTGTGTTCCGTTTGGGGGGTTATGAGTAAGCTACCACAAACATTCATGAACTAGCTTTTGTGTGGACTTATGTCTTCATTTCTCTTGGGAACATACCCAGGGGTGGAATCACTGGGTCATAGGGTAAGTGTGTGATGAACAGACCTCTTTCCAGGGTGTATCTTTTTGCGTTCTGACCAGCGATGTATGAGAGTTCCTCCTCCTCACCAGAACACTCAGCTAACTGCGCGCTTTCATCTGCATTACTTTAGACCAGTAAGGGTAAGAGTCTTTTCTTTTCTTTTTTTTTTTGGCATGCAGGATCTTAGTTCCCCAACCAGGGATGGAACCTGTGCCCCCTGCAGTGGAAGCGCCAAGTCTTAACCACTGGACCGTCAGGGAAGTCCCGGTGAGCATCTTTTCATGTGCTTATTTGCCATCTGTATATCTTCTCTACTGAAGTGTCTATTCAAATCTTTATGCGTTTCTTATTGGTTTTTTAATTTCCCTATTATTGACTTTTGAGAGTTCTTTGTATACTCTAGATATAATATCTTTATCAGATATGTGACTTGTAAATATTTTCTCATAGCCTTTGGCTTCCCTTTTCATTATCTTAACAGTGTCTTTTGAAAAGCAGAACTTTAAACTTTAAAAAAATTTTTTTTAAAAACATCTTTATTGGAGTATAATTGCTTTACAATGGTGTGTTAGTTTCTGCTTTATAACAAAGTGAATCAGCTATACATATACGTATATCCCCATATCTCCTCCCTCTTGCGTCTGATTATTAATTAAATTAACTAGCTTAATTAATTAAAATTAAAATGGAATGTAATTAAAATTTTCTCCTTGGAGGGAAATTAAAAAACAAAAACAGAAACACGTTGAGAAACATTGTCTTAGAGCCTCCTCAGATGACCCGTAAGAGGGCTTGTTCGATGATGCTCCACAATTAATTTTAAAGAACTCCCAACCATGTTTTTGTCTTATTTTAAAGTTGTGGATACTTTTTCTTGAACTAAGAGAGCCATAGAGTAGAAATGGCTGTCCAGCACATCTAGATAGAGAGGGCCAGAGGCATCTAGCTTCAGACTCCCTGGAAAGGGTGGGAGCAGAAACATATCTTCTGTGGAATTCAGAGAGCCCAGGATTCAGCTGAGGGGTAGTCAGACCTGGGGTGGACCAGAGGCCAGAAGTGAGAGATGCAGTGGCAGCAAGCATACTCAGCCCAATGTGTGCCAGAGCGGATGGACCACGTCCAGTCCAGCCATGCAGAGCGCCCCAGCATTCTCACATCCTTTTGGACTGTACCTGCACCCGTAGCGGTAGGGTCAGAGCTGGCTGTGAATTGAATTCGATTACATTTCCACCAGATGGCCCAGTGGGAACTCAAAATGGAAGTAAAGTTCAGGTAAAGAAGAATATAGCACATCACATTTCCTATATCCCTGCATTTTTGGCCTGAGATTTTGCCTACTATGTGTACTTACGAAGAAACGCAGGAGAGAAACATCCGATAATGTGATGGGGACAGAATGCTGGATCCCCTGTATTTCTTGAGAACCTGAAACAGCTGATGAGCAGAACCGCAGAAGAACATACACTGGGTATAGGTGGAAATTCTTACACGTGATACGGGTGCATAGGGATTGTTAACTTCTTCAGGCAAAAGCTAAAAGTTCCAGTATTGAATTGGCAGAGATGGTGATCTTTCTCCAGAAATTTCTGCTGGCTGCCTCTTCTCTTTTCCCCACTTGTCATCTTTCCAGGTGGTAAAATCCTGTCACAATTTTAGTGCTTAGCATTTTCCTTCGTGAGCTGCTTGAATCCCAGAAAAAAAGCCCTGAGCACTGTAAAGGGAGCTCCCATGAATAGTCCTGCAAAATTTTACTGCCAAATATGATATTCAGCAGAACTTTAAACTTTTGATGAAGTCCAATTTATTATTTTTTTTCTTTTATGGTTCATGCTAACATTTATTTGTTTTGTTTGATTGGTGTTGGTTAAACTTTGTCTGAATGATTTTCTTCTTAGAGAATTTCTGGAAAAAAAAAAAATACAAGTCTTGCTTTCTAAAGCCATAGCCAGGACAAGTCACTTAGCCTTTGTGTGACTTAGTTTTCTTAGCTGTTAAATGGGAACAACAGTCCTGTCTTTCTTGGGAAACATTTGTGTTGCCTCTAGGATAAAAGCCAGAAGACATTTGCCTGAAGTGAAAAGGCAAAGAAATGTTTGGGCTTTGAGAGTTTTACGTTAGCAGCAGCAGGTTGAAGAGGCAAAAAGGAAGTGAGCATTTACAGGGGAAGAAATGATGGAGTAAAGTATTGTTGGATCCTTACTTACAGGAAGACAAGGAGCAGCAGTAAGCAGAGAGACTTCCCCTTGACATGGCTAGACTCCAGAGCAGGAAGAGAGAAGTCTGGAAAGGAGATATAAAAAATTATTAATATTCAATAAATTTAAGAGAAAGTCCCCAAATTGAAAAGTAATAAAAAGCCAGGTGTTTTTATTCTTTGATGATGTAGTTAGCACGTCCTTTGGAACGGTATTTTTCTGTGCAAGTATTGTCTGGGCTTAGTTCCCTTTAGAAGGTTAATAAAAAATAAAACAAGAAGATCCCATATACTGAATCCAAGGATTCTTGTATAAGAAACTTTGCACACCTCTCTCTCTGGGTGCTCACACCTCCCCATGAGAAGTCAACTTGCAAGGAGGCTCAGTCCCAATAACTGCAGATGTAATTGATTATGAGTGAACCTTATCATGCAGCAGGACTGAAAAATTGAAGGGACCCTCTTCAGAAAGCCAAAGTTCATTCCTCCCTATCACACTTCAATACACCAGGCTTCTTTCTCTTTCTAAAGACAAGTGGGTCCTGAGAGAAATGCAGGATTCTTGATGTCGTAACCGAGTAACTCTGTTCAGACAGAATGGCTTCTCAACATCCTGTTTTATTACATTCCATACTTTGATAACAGTTCTTCCTAAAAAGATGTCCTTCTGTGGCATTGCTTGCTTAGGGAGCTTTTAGGTACCAGGGTGGTCCTTCTACCCCAGTCCACCGTAATGAACTGCTGATTAATTCTTTACCACCCACTTTGCAAGCGAACTGTGAGTCGTGTTTAAGTAGGATGGGATAGAATCTTATCAGACAGGACTTCACCAGCTGGAAATAGAAACAACTCTGTCCATCTGGCCTGGGCAATGTGCCCTCCTGGAAAATTACTGAACAGCACCCAACTCCATAAAAATACATTCCTTAAAATGCCAGCAGAAGGCACAGACTTATGGTGAAATGAAGAAATTATGCAGCCTGTGCAAAGCTCAATTCATCACCAGGCTTGGATAATGGAAATAAATGCTCACCCAGACTTTGTGCCAGGAACATTAATAATTAGTTGGTGGGGACTGTCATGCAGGAAGGTCCTGGCTGTGATTCAGATTCTGGGCGTGAAAGTGTGTGATGTAAACCCCGTGAGACGGTAGAGCAATGAGACATTTGGTCCTGGGTGGGCTGGGAATCAGCAGCAGCCCCCTCTCTGTAGGGAGGCAGTGGGAAGTGATGGCTTTGGGGATGTCTCCCTGGGTTGAGGAAAATTTGCCCCGTTTAATCTGGCTGCCTTTCCTTTTCCCTTACTGCACCCTTTACAGAACTTTGGCTGCGGCTGTCTTCCGTCGTACAAAGGGGAAAGCCCGCAGACTAAGTGCGTTGTGTGCTCCTCGCTGCCCTCCCATGGCCACTGTCTGTTCCCAGGTGCCGTGATGTCTCCTCACTGTTCTTCCCCCAGTCGTGGTCCTCAGGCAGGTATGGGTCCCCTTCTCCATGGAGCCCTCCTTGCTCTCCCAGCTAAGAAGACACCTCCCGCTTATATTCCGTTTTTTTGTGGCACATGTTATTTCTACTTTACATACTAAATATCCTGTGAGGCTGGGAGCCATGTCCGATTCAAATTTGGTTTCTTCTCATCCCCAGTACACTGCTTTGCAAGTTTTAAGTTCTCTACCAATATTTGCTGAGTGAATCAAAGAAATAACTCGTGACTGATAATGGCTGTGTGACCTCCTGGCCAGGAGCATTTTTGTTTCAAATGTGTTTTAAAAGGTGGCACGGGGTGACAAAAATAACCAGGTCTTTGTGATCAAACAAATCTGGCTACAAACGTCAGCTAGACCACATACTCTTATTTCACTGCCTTTATTTCACTCATCTCTAAAGAGTTATTTCTACCTGTTGTACAGGGTTCTTGTATGGATTAGAGAGGGTAACATGTGCAAAGACCCTTTAAAATTTAAAATGTTCGTTCCCCTCAGAATGGAAGTGCTTAACCTGAAGAAATAAAGTTCCAACGAGAACTTTAAGTGTCAGAGGCCCCTGGCTGGGACAGCCACCTCTGCAGGACGCGCCATCCGGGAGCCCACGGGCTGTCCCTCAGCACACGGGGTGAACAGCTAGCCCCTCTCCCCTCCCAGGCCGTGAGTGCACGGGGAAGCAAGATGACGGTAGGGGAGCCTCCCAGGAGTTCAGACTGATGTGAGAGCTCCAGACCCCAGGTGAGAGCCTTGCTGTGTGAGCCCAAAGGGTCCCCGGCTGGTACAGCCAACCTGGCTCCATCATCCACTGGCTGCTGAACCACAGGGGGATAAGACACGTGAAGTTCCGTTCAGTTCAGCAGATATTTAACACGTGGCTGCTCCCTGTGGGTCCGCAGTGTAGTCCCCGACCTTCAGGGGTTGCCCCGTCGTGGGCACAGACAGTCACAGAGCAGGGCTGGGAGCCGCAGGCGCAGCGAGCCTCCTCCTTCCCGGATTCCACATTGGCAAACTCACCTACTTGCTGAAATCTGTTACCTCAGCATCAGTTGTCCTGATGTTTTTCTGGTCATTCACAGACGTGTGTAGAGCAGGGAAAACATCTGAGTCCCTCGACAGGCACATCCCCAGGTGAGGGGAACCAGGCGATGTTTCAGCTCTCATACCGTAAACAAGTGTCCTTTTCATGGTCTGTGTACTATGCCACCTTTTCCACGTTTCTGTGCTTTTTGTTGGTGATTTTACTGTTCAGAGTAGCCCCCCAGCACAGCGCCGAAGAGCCGTCTCACTTTCCTAAGTGCAAGAAGCCCGTGATGTGCCTCAGGGAGAAATACGGTGCTGGACAAGCTTCACTCAGGCGTGAGTTACAGGGCTGTCGGCTGTGCAGTCAGTGTTAACGAGTGAACAATACATGTTAAATACGGTGTTTTAAAACAGACAGTCACATAAAACAAGGTACCTGCTGATCAGCTGATGAAAATGTGACCAGAGGCTCCCAGGAACTAAACCCTGTATTTCCCCTGGGAGCAATGGTTCAATAATCTCTAATTCATTGTTCGTGGTGACTTTATAGAACACAACGACAGCAAATAATAAGAATTGACTACATTTAAAAAAATACTTATTTATGTATTTTGGCTGTGTCGGGTCTTAGTTGCAGCATGTGGGATCTTTTGTCGCGGCACGGAGGCTTCTCTCTAGTTGTGGTGCGCAGGCTCTGTAGTTGCGGCACACAGGCTTAGTTGCCCTGAAGCATGTGGGATCTTAATTCCCCAGCGAGGGACTGAACCTGTGTCCCCTGCATTGTAAGGCAGATTCTTAACCACTGGACTACCAGGGAAGTCCCAAGAACTGACTACATTTTGGTGTGAATTAGAGTTCAGGGTTGGGAGTGATGGGTGGGGCTGGAGAGACACAGTGAGGAAGTTTCTTAAATGGCAGGACTGGGTCTCGTCTTGCTGCTGGAGCGTCAGGGGCAGTGGAACACGGTTAGATTAGATTTTACACTCTGCTGCCTGGAAGAAGGATGGATTTGAAGAAGGATTTTGGCAAATGGAGTCAGGTTTAAAACTACTCTCCAGGAACCTTTTACCTACATCCGCCAGCCACACACAACTTGTAGGTACACAGACACTTCTAAAAGTATGTTTCTGTGTGTGCTATGGACCGAATTGTGTCCCCCACCCCAAATTCAGACATTGAAACCTTAACCCCAAATATGATGGTAGTAGGAGGTGGGGCCTTTGGGAGGTAATTTGATTTGGTCATGATGGTGGAGCTTTCATAATGGCATTAGTACCCTTATAGGAAAAGAAAAGCACTCTCTCTCTCTCTCCCCCTACCGTGTGAGGACGTAGTGAGAAGGTAGCTGTCTACAAGCCAGAAGAGAGCTCTCACCAGAAATCTGCCATGCTGGCACCTTGATCTTGGACTTCTAGCCTCCAGAACTGTAAGAATATAAATTTTTATTGTTTAAGTCTCTAGGTCTATGATATTTTGTTATGGCAGCCTGAGCAGACTAAAGCAGTATGAAAGCTCTAAAATTGCTAAAGATGCTAAAGAAGAGGCAGGCAGGCACCTTTTTTTTGGTTGGGATAAAAATTACTTTGGGCATTGGATGTATGGTCATCTTTCTACTGAAAAACCATGAGATGAAAAACAATTGGATATTTTCTAATTTGAATTCTTTCCTTTATCTGATTAATTACACACACACATGCACACATTCACATTCAAACACTTCTCTCGACTTTGGAACACGTTAGAAAGAGCAATGAATTGGGAGGCGGGTGATTTGAGTTTAAACCCCAGTTTTGCCACCAGCTAAATGTTGTCTTCGGGCCTCAGTTCCTCAGTGCTTAAGTGAGGACAGTAATGTTGTGTTAGCTCAACCCAGATCAGAGGGTCATTGCAGTGAGAGGAACAGACCGTAGATGTAAAAAAAAAGTTAAAAGTCTATATAGATGCAAAGTATGAACATGGCAGAAATAGAAATTGCTTCTGAATTGCCGGGAATCCAAGCCTGAAATAATTCTTGGAAGCAGGAAAGTCATTTGGGACTTCATAAGTGTCACATTGCTCTTCATGGTTTAAGAACACCAGAGGAGCTAAGACATGTTACTAAGAAAATGCATTCCTACCACTTGATAATAGTTGTTTTTATGGAACTCCATTTTTACTCTCATCTGTATGACAAATATACCCATATGCAAACTAGGTCCAGCTTCAACTAAAGTTCCAGAAAAAAAAAAAAAGAAAACTTAGCTAGAAACTGAAGTGGCTAATGAATTAATTTATCCTGTCCCCAGATATCTGTGAGCCCATTACGTGCTAAGGATTGTTTGGAATGTTTGGGGAGGTGCCCAGCAGCATAAGGTCAAATCCCTGCCTTTGAGAAGCTATGAGAATGACACTAAGAGCTGCTAAATAGAGCAAGGAAGTCATACAAGCGATGTCATGGGCAGATATATGACAAGTGCTGACAGTAAGTCAAGATTTCAGAGAAGGAAGAGATGAGTGAAAGCTGAGCTTCTCATTGAATTTCCTGTTGAAAAGAAGGGACTTGAGTTGGGCCTTGATGATCGACTAGGATTTGGATGAGAAAAGAAAACAAGGCTGGCTTTGCAAGTGGAAGGAATGTGCAAATCAGCTCGCTGGGTCCGCCCAGGCAGAGCCTTTATGTGCAGTGTAACCCACGGTACAGCTGGGCTCAGACCTGGGCTCAGACCGGGATCTTGGATACACTGATGGCAGAGCTCAGGCTGGAGTCCTCACTCCTGCTTGCTTTTGGGTCACAGGGCCTTCAAAGTGCACAAGCCCTTGAGATTATAACTTACAACAGCGATGCCTGCAGTGAGTTCCATGGAACCTTTGTACCTTTTGAAGTATATCAGTAGGTCTTGCCCTAAAAATAAAGACATGTGGGCAGAAAAGTTTAGGAAACACTACCTACTGTGTCCCTAACAGAGACGTTCAATACCCACTAGTAGCTTTGCCAGATTGATTTTGGTAACTCCAACCCATTCCTACCCCCATTTTATTTTAAAAAATATTTATTTATTTGGTTGCACCAGGTCTTAGTTGTGGCAGGCGGGCTCTTTAGTTGTGGCATGCAGGCTCCTTAGTTGCGGCATGCATATGGGATCTAGTTCCCTGACCAGGGATCAAACCCGGACCCCCTGCCTTAGGAGCTCGGAGTCCCAACCACTGTGCCACCAGGGAAGTCCCTACCCCCATTTTATAAGTCTTAAAGATTCCATGATAGCAGGGCATAATACAGGGACGCTTGGCTAGATGAAAGCAAAACTCTGCCATTTAACGCTCCACAGGAGAGAAGGCTGCCACACAGGGCTGTGCAGCGGGTTGCATCTGGGGGCAGGATGACAGCAAACTAGAGATGTTGGGGCAGCAGGCTGGGGCTTGCTAGGTTTCACAGGCTCTCTGTGAACTGGCTCGTTTGAATAGTTCCGTGGGCTCTAGACCATAGGGGCTGCCCTTCATTGTCTGGTACCAGACCCCAGGCGACTGGGGTGAGTGCATAATGGCCCAAAGTATGAGATCCTGGTGGGTAAAAGGGTTGGGATGTGGACATAATCAGGGGAAACTGATAGGGCCTCAAAACTGGGTTAAGAGAGTAATTCCAAAAACAATAACAACAAAATACGTCACTCCCTTTTGTGATGTCTGCAAAATTTAGGGACTAGAAGCCTGATAAGTACATTATTGAGATTCCCTAAGGGACAGAGCTCTGAGGAGACGCTGCCATAGAGAGACACTTACCAGAGAGAGAGAAGACAGAAGGGAGAGAAGACCTACTGTCTTTTTTCCGCAGGTGGCAGGAGCACGGACGAGCTTGGGGGATGTGAGTTTTCACAGTCTTTTCCAGAGAGCTCCCTGAACGTTTGTCTCAGGGCTGGAGATGGCAGTGGTGTCTGCTGCAACTTCCCACCTCTTTGATCCTTGGACCTCACGGTACCTTCACCTGATCTTGGCAACTCCAGCCCTTTCAGTAGGGTTGTAAGTTCCCCATGTCCTGCGGTCAATCCTTTTCTGCTGGAATCCTAATGTGGTTGCTGCTTTGTTGACTGGACCCCAACAGTATGGCATAGATAAGCTTCTGAGAAGTCTTGCTGTAAGACAAGACAAAATAGTTTAAACTAGCACTTCCCACATACTTGATCACAGAACCTATCCCCCCATCCTACTCTAGCCCCTGCCCCCCCAGAAAACACCTTCTAATATCCGGGGGAATCTGTGTTCCATGGTGCACCCTTTGGAAAACACCCAAAGGTTTGTCGACTGAGCACTAGGAATCCAGAAACATGGGCTTCATCTTAGCTGTGTGATCTTGGGTAATTCACATCGCTTCTCTGGCCTTTAGTGTTGTCGCGGGATCAAAGGAAGTGTTGGATGAAGTTCACCAGCAGCAGTTTTCCCAGCTCTAACGTTTTTTGATTCTGTGAGAAATGGTGTCCTTAAAAAAACAATCACTGTTCAGATAGTAAAAGCAAAAAAACAAAAACAAAAACAGAAGCAAAAAACAAATCCACTGTACAGTATTTTGCTTTTTGCTTTGCCTTCTCTTCCTTTTTGGCTTAATTTGCATGAATATTTTGAGATTTGAGCTAGGACAATCCCAAGAGACTGGCAGCAAGTAAAGAAAGGCTGGGTAGCTCTTACTGAAGTGATGTGGTACTTTTAGAATTCCAGGATATTAGTGCTGACCCTAGAAATATGGCCCCTTCTGAACAGATTTACTTTTACATTGCCAGAGCACAGAAAAAAGAGATGCAAGGAAGAAAGTTCTACCACTCAAAATGAGCCATTTTAATAGGCAGCAAGCTCCCCATCACTGGGAGCATTCAAATGGAGACTATATGTTAGCTTGGCAGGAGTAACAGAGAATAAATTTTGTCTTTTCAGAGTGTTGTGGCTGAAAGGGATGGTACAGATTATCTACACGGATCCCCACATTTTACAGATGACGAAACAAAAGATCAGAGAGTTTATATGGAATTCCCAAGTTCACACAGCTAGTCAATGGCAGAACTGGGAGAAAGACACAGGATGTTCCTTGTTCTCCACTGCGTTATTCTGCATGCCTGGAATTCATTTTAGTTTTTTTGAGAAGTAAATTCTCTCCCTGAACCTCTGTTTTCTATCTCTTTAAAGAAGCAAAGTCATTTAGTTTGCACTGGAAAACTCTTGAGGTTGCCAGGTACTGTGGGAGGCTGACAAAGCTGGAAAGTTTGAAGTCAACCTTTTGCCCTCAGAGTTCTTCTCTGAGCATGCCAGACCAGCCACCAGCTTCCGATGGCTGCACAGCACCCTTGATCCTCTGAAAGACAGTCCCACTTGCTTCATTCGTGCGATGTCTGTCTCTACGGGCAGCTCTGAAAAACCAACCTGAATATAAGTCTCTTCTGCACAGTCTGAGAACAACCCACTGCCCCCAGAGAGGCCACAGAAAACAGCCTGAAGGCAGCGCTGTTTGTGGTGTTGGTGTCTAGGAGCTGGGGTTTCCTTTGCTATCTGCTTGACAGAAACCACGTTTGCTTTCTCAGTGCAGCTGGTAGTGGGTGTGTGTGCAGGGTAATGGCCTTTTCCTTTATTATCCGACTGCTTTTATTATCAAAATGCTCTTGAAAGTGGGGGGGGGACCAAAAATTGCTGCCAAAGCAGAGAGCTGTGGCTCTGACTGCAGAGGAACAGGTGCCTAACGCAGATCTGATTTTATTCTGAGCTTTTCCCCCAAGGCAACCCAAGAGTGGTCAAGGAAAACGGAATGAAGTGCTAGAAACTTTTGAGGTTTTCTCTTTTCCTAAGAATGATAGAAACAAAGACAGAGGAGCCTCTAGTAAAAATATTTGAGTTTTAAATAAGCTATTTGTTCCTTTTATGTTACAGGGTATGGGATTCAGTTAGACCTCAAAAGAGCTTCTCACAGTGAGGAAGCTAGGGACCATGGGAAAAAGACAGCCCTGACTATCTGACAGGCTGTGCCTGCGGTTTCTGCTAAGTCGAGAGGGCAGGTTAGATTAAGAGAGATGGGCCTTATTTTTATTTTTCCAGAGTTAACACTAAAGCACTACCTTTAACCCTACTCTGATCTCTTGGTCCCCGCACTATAGTGACCACAGGTTCTGTTGACAATTTCCCTTTGATTCCACACCCATGGTCATTCCCTAGTTCAGCTCACCACCTTCACTTGCCACTTTTACTTGCATTACTGGTTTCTCACTGGCATCCTGCCTTCATTCTCCACATGCTACAGTTGGCTCCTGGAGACAAACTTCTCAAGACCAGACTTAATTCTGTGAGCTCCCTGTTCAAAATTCTCTGATATCTTGACCCTCAAGGCCTCTTGTGACCTACCAGTTCTCCTCCCTGCTGACCTAACCTCGGAGCAGACCCCATCTCCAGTCTTGTTATTGTTGTTATCTGAGATCTGTGGACCTTCAGAGGAAAGATGTGGCTTAATCCACACTCTCCATACTTGAGGATTATCAACCACGTGACCAGGTTTAGCAGTGTGTTCCCACCGCTTGATGCCGTCCTATTTATGGTGCAAAGAGAGCGTCATGATTTCTCCTCTGAGTAGGACAACTGGCTTGCAAAATGTTTATTCATCTGCTAGATGTCTGTTTAGACAGCAGGCTCTATGCTAAGTTCCCAGGGTACATTAGCAAAGCAGACAAGCAAGACCCTTGCTTGTGGGGAGCTTAAATTTCAGTAGGAGATGCAGAAAACTAATAGCTAACTAAATAAAAGTGATAATTATGGGTGGCGCTTACCCACGTGGTATGTTGTATCAGAGTAGGGAGGAATGCTATGTAGACTTGTCATCAGTACTTCATAGACTTGCTCTATGGCAAGATGTTATTTAACTTGAAGTACAAAGAATAAGAAAAAGGTTCTTACAGAGGACTGTCTTTGGAGAGGGAATGGACCTGGAGAAAATGGTGGCAGGCAGACCACACACAGTAGGAAAGGGCATTGTGCCAGCTGACTCTTCCCTTCTTCTGGGAGAGGAACAACAGAGGAAAGCCCACAAGGCAATCTGCCACCATCCCTCCTTCTATTCAACATTGTAATTGAAGTCCTAGCCAATGCATTAAGGCAAGAAAAAGAAATAAAAGGTATAAATATTGGAAAAAGGAAGTAAAACTTTATTTGCAGACAGCGTATTGTATATATAGAAAATCTAAAGGAATTAACTTCTAGAAAAAAGTTAATTTACCAAGGTCAAGGTCACAAGATACAAGTTAAATATAAAAATGTCAAATGTATTTCTATGCCAGGAACAAACAATTGGAAAAATGACAGTAACAATAACATTATTTACATTAGCATCAAAAAATATGAATTACATTGCAATAAATCTAATAAAAGATGTGCAAGACCTCTATACTGAAAACTACAAATCTTGCTGAGAGAAATTAAAGAAGTCCCAAATAAATAAAGTGAAATACCATGTTATGAATTGGAAGACTCAATATTATTAAAAATGGTAATTCTCTCTAAACCAATTTATAGCTTTGATGCAATATTAATAAAAATTCAAACATGATTTTTATAGGAGTTGACAAGCTCAAAAATTTTATGAAAATCTCATAATTTTGTCAAAATGAACAAAATTGGAGAACTTACACTACTTGACTTCAAGACTTATAAAGCTATAGCAATCAAGACAGTGAAGTAATGATTGACATGTAGTAGATAAATGGTACAAAATAGACAGCCTAGAAGCACAATGGTACATATATGGTGGAATGATTCTAAACAAAGGACTCAGTGAGATTCAATAAAGTAAAGAAACTCTTTTCAACAAATGATGGAACAACTGGATATCTGTGATATTGTGATTTAGAAGAAATATATATCTGGTCATTCAGATGATCGAAATATATTTCTCATATGTATTTGGTCTTCATTCATGGTTCCTGGCCCACAGCTTCCCAGACCTTTAGAATTTCCTAAGCAATAGAACAATGGGAGTAGCTTTTGTCATAATATTTTATCTCTTGTCCTCAGTTTCTGAAATCACTTCAGATCCCTAAAGGTGAAATGGGCATCTTGTTTGTTATTCATAACAAGCCTGTTTCCACCATAAGTGGGTTTATGTCAATGAGTTGACTTTTGGAAAACATCTAAGAAGGGGGGCTGGTTGCCAGGGAAACCAACCAGGAATGGAAGGTTGGAACTTTCAGTCCCACCCTTTCTGGGGAGGGGAGAGAGGAATTAATCACCAAAGACCAATGATTTACTCAACCACACCGCCGTAATAATGAAGTCTCCACAAAAATCCCAAAGGAGGGGGTTTGGAGAGCCTCCGTGTTGGTGAACATGTAGAAATCTGGGGAGAGTGGTAAACTCTGAGAGAGCATGGAAGCTCTGTCCCTTTCCCCCGCTTATTTTCTAGCTCTTTTTCTGTCTTTGTTTCATCCTTTTTTCCTTGATCTCCACCTGCTTTCCTGGTGTTTTTTCCCCCCACTCTGTCAGGACCTCAGAAAAGGAAGGGATACATTCTTGACCACAGATCACTCTGGGAAATTCATTGCTCTGCAATTCTCCACTAAATCCCTGATAATGGGCAAGTAGTGAAGGGAAAAGGTCACAGGTAAGCAGAGACATGACTGAATAAATGCACAGGAAATGCTGAATTGATTTGAAAGAAGTGCCCCAGCAGGGTGCCACCTGAGGTGCTGTTCCACAAACCACATTAAGATTACTCATAGGACACCTTGCTTGCTCCATCTCAAAGAGTTTTAAGTATTAATTAATGAGCCATTAGTTAAGCCTCATTAGCTATCGCTCTAATAAAATGGGTGCTGAAGCACAAATCTCAACCAGTTTGAGTGTGTTATTGCTATTCTAACAGACCTCTCTAATTCGACAATTAGGAAGCATGAAATGTAGTTTAATAGACATAATTTGATGATATAAAATTGTTCATCTGGTGTGAGCTGTTCACATTCATTAATACGTCTCAGTTCACGTGGAAAATGACTCTTCAATTGGACCTACAAAGTCTGTTTGTTTTTCCTCCCTGTCCTCTAAACTACCTGTGCTGGGAAACCAGCGGGGAGGTTTTTCTGATGCAGTCTCTGTTATCAGCTCTGCTCTTGGGCAAGCCACACACCATCTTGTCAGGCTGGACGATTTTGTTGAAGTGCCTGTCTTGACTGCACAGTAAAATCAAGCTCTGGGCATAGAAACCCCAGTCTTATATCTCATGTGTATCCCTCTAATGCGTAGAAGTTATGATTAACAAGTATTTTGAACTAAATTAAACATTGAATTTCAATCACTGAATTGAGTCAAAAACAAGATGAGAAGACCTTCATGTGGAATTCAGTGAGTGCACATAAACTGTAGGTAATTTATTGTCATGTGTGTTTCTCTGTGCAGTGGTTCCCATTTCATTTATTCTTAGAGAATTAACAGTTTTATAGCTTCACAGCTTTTTAAAAAAAATTTTATTTATTTTATTTATTTATTTTTGGCTGCATTGGGTCTTTGCTGCTGCATGCGGGCTTTCTCTAGTTGCGGCAAGCGGGTGTGTGGGCTTCTCATTGTGGTGGCTTCCCTTGTTGCGGAGCACAGGCTCTAGACGCACGGGTTTCAGTAGTTGTGGCGTGCGGGCTGAGTAGTTGTGGCTCGCGGGCTCTAGAGCACAGGCTCAGTAGTTGTGGAGCACGGGCTTAGTTGCTCTGCGGCATGTGGGATCTTCACAGACCAGGGCTTGAACCCGTGTCCCCTGCATTGGCAGGCGGATTCTTAACCACTGCGCCACCAGGGAAGCCCCTTCACAGCTTCTTTCATTGATCCTCCACTGGCTTCCCAACACACCACCATCCAGCCCTGACACCCTCCTGCCTCGTTCATCGCATTTGAGTATCCACAATCATCTTTGTCAAAATAAAATCCCTGGTCAAGCTTCTTTCTATTTTGGCCTCTTCTTCAATTCCTGGTTTTATCATTCATGACCCTTTGGAAGTTGCTTCTCAGAGAAACTTTGATAATTAAATAGAACTTAGGGCTTCCCTGGTGGCGCAGTGGTTGAGAATCTGCCTGCCAATGCAGGGGACACGGGTTCGAGCCTTGGTCCGGGAAGATCCCACATGCCACGGAGCAACTAAGCCTGTGCGCCACAACTACTGAGCCTGCGCTCTAGAACCCGCGAGTTACAACTACTGAAGGCTGTGCACCTAGAGCCCGTGCTCCTCAATAAGAGAAGCCACCGCAATGAGAAGCTGGCACACTGCAACGAAGAGTAGCCCCCGCTCACTCTGCAACTAGAGAAATCTCGCACGCAGCAATGAAGACCCAACGCAGCCAAAAATAAAATAAATAACTTAAAAAAAGATAAAAGACTTAAAAATAAGTAGAACTTATATTTTCTTATTTTAAAGTACATTAATTTAGTGATAACCATTTCTTTTGTTCTTTAAGGATTTAATGTTATTCATTCTTTTTCACTGCCTATTGGCCAAGTCAGCAAAAATTTACATTATTCTGAATTTGAACATTAAAAGGGGCAGCATGACAATGGTGGAAATGAAAGTTGATTAGGAAGGAAATGTCCTGGGTTCCTCATCCATCTTTCTCCGCTGATAACCTAGCTTTCTATGTATCTATGGACAAGTTTCTAAGCCTCTCAAAATCTCCCTTTACTTACCTATAAATTGAAGATAATTATACCTCCCAGTGTTGCTATTAAAATCAATTGGGGATAGTTGATGTGAAAATGCTTTAAAAAAATAAGAGTTCTCTACAAAGCCAAGATTAGCAATGTAGTCATGCATGAAAGCTGAAAGCGTTGGCCTTTACCTGCAGGGCGGATTTGTATAAAACTTACCTGCATCTCTATTTAGGTGGATGTTCTTTAGTGCCTCAGTCCCCAATGTCCAAAACCAAACTCAGCATCTGCCTGCAGAACCTACCACTTGACTTGTTTCATAGTGTGGCCAATTGTGTCGTCGTCTTGGTCACCCAAACCTAAAACATTGAAGCTGTTTTGGACTTGGGTGGCCATGTCCCAGTTTGGATAGAATCATCCTGGTTTACATCTATTGACCCTGTGCATTAGTTTCCAAATACTACAAACTAGGTGTAAAACAATAGGAATTCATCTTCTTACAGTTCTGGAGGTTAGAAGTCCAGAACTTGGTGTCTGTTGGATTGGCTCCTTCTGGAAGCTCTAAGGGAAGATCTATTCCACGTCTCTCTCCCAGCTTCTGGTGGTTGCCAGTGATCCTTGGCGCTTGCAGACACATCACCCCAGCCTCTGCCTCCATGTTCACATGGTGTCTTCACGTGGTGTCTCTTGGCTCTTATAAGGATGCCAGTCACTGGCTTTAGAGCCCACAGTAATGCAGCGTGACCTCCTTTTAACTTGATTACAACCCTATTTCCAAATGATTAATACTCGAATGTACCTTTTCAGGAGACGTAATTCTAGTCACTACCCTATGCAACGTGGTTAAATGTCCCTTTTAGTCTTCAACGTGCCTGGTTTGGGTGGTAAATTGTATCGTCACCAAAACTTTGACGCCCCACCCCTTCCTCATCATCTCATCCACTCACAGAGCCAGGAAGGAAGGTTTCTTGGGGTTTATTTCTGTAAATCTGCGCCCACACCAGGCACCTTCCTTTCTGACAGCTCCCACTCTGTTTTATCTCCCAACATTTGCCCCTGTTGGGCCACCCCTACTGACCTGGTCCTAATCTCCAGCTTCAGTTTTCTGGCTAACACACCAGCCCCTCTTTCCCAGGTTGAACTACTAGTTGTCTGCATGGAAGATCAGCCTCTTCAATGGTCTATTTATCTAAGGGAAAAATCATTCATCCTTTGAATAATATATAATTTGGAATTCACGTATTTGAACCTCTTTCTCCTCCTGTGGGGATAATGCCTGGGACTATAAAATATTCTGCTGCTTTTTTTCAGGACTAAATTAAGTATGTACCACGGTTGTTGATATTCATTCTTACATCCTTAGGGCTTCTCTTTAAATTCTTGAATGAAGAGTAGGATGAGGAAAAGAACTGGACACAGAAGAGGGACAGTCAGCCGAAGCTCAGACACTGGCAAATTATTTAGTAAATAGAATATGATGTGCTTCTCTGGGTAAATATCAGAACGTTGAGTAAAGGGCACTCACGATGTTCTCAATTCTACTTTTTAGTTTGTAGCAACTTGGTGTAGCTTGCTTTGTGTTCCTAAAAATCTGTGAGATCGTGTGGAAGCAGATTATTTCAGAACCCGAGTGGTCCTGAGCCAGAGACTGTAGGAGGCACACATGACGTCTGTCTGCTTTTTCCTCCTCGCGACCAAGATTGTAGTGTTTTTGACTGAAGAGAATTTGAGTGGTTTCTAAACAGCCAGTCTGCCCTGAATTCTGCTACATAAATGCATAACAGGTCACCAGCAGGCAGGACCTGAAGGCTGATTGTTTTAAAAACCTTCAAAAGAGGGGTGGTGTGTTTCTCGTATCTAGTACCTCAAAATGAATGCTTTGAGAGAACCAGCCAGCTCTGAGTGCAGCTCATCCTGTTAAAATAGAATTAAAAAATAGAATTAAAATTAGAATTAAAAAAGAGAAACATCTTTTAGGAACAGGTTTAGGATGGACTGGAGGATTCTGACATGGTTAAGTGTTCATCTTTGGCATTCGGACCTAAGTACTACATTAAACCAGCTAAGCTTCAAAGGACAGGACACTCTGACTGCAGTGTATTCCGGGGTGATTTTCTTTTGGCTCTGGCCAAATCACTTGGAGCAAAGAGGTTTTCTTAAAAGAAAAGAAAGTAAGAAGGAAAAGGGAGAAAGAAACCTTTCTGGCATAGTCAGAAGAAATGCTAACAGGGAGGGCTGGGGGATAACTTCTCCAAGGAAAAAGGTAAGCAGATGAAGGCTCTGTCAGACCCTGCAGCCGTTGAGTGACTGAACCATGTGACTGGGTCCTTATTTTTCCTAGTACATGACAGAGAGGGTAGAAAAATTCTTATCATGGTGGGCCCCAGAGTGATTAGAAATAGGTGAAGTTTGGAATGAGAAAGATAACAAATTGTAACATTGGTTTTGACTGTTTTTTCATCTGTGTATTTGTGTATTTTTGCATGGTAATTAGACATAGTGAAAATATGATGCTAATTATGCAAACAAATAATTATATACTTAAAGGAAATGCACAGTTGACAGGATGGCGGGCCCGTCTTCCTTCCAGCTTTCTCTCTTCTTATCTCGCCTAAGACATACTCTCAGGTTGGGGCTGGCCCTTGCTGCTGAAGCAGGCTCCACCCTCACCTGTGTGGGAGGACCACCCACGCAGTCTAGGAGGAAACAAAAGCTTGTGAGGCTCATATTGTAAGCCTGGATCTCGATGCATTCGATTGTAAATGTCAGACCGCTAGATCCCATCACTGGATTCCTAAGATTAATGCAGAGAAGGAAAAAATGCCATTTTCCTTTTTTAAAAAAACTTTCGGCTTTTTAGATATATATAAATAAGGGACCTCCCAGAAGCAGCACAAGAAACAGTGAGTGAAGAAAGGACTACACCAATGCAAACACTTTTCTGGAAAATAGATTCCTACGAAAATCTTTATTTTCCATTATTTTTGTCTTTTCTCACTGGAAGGAAACTTTGAGAAAATGCCCCTGCCTTCTGGAGAGCTGTGAAGCAAACAGAAGCTCTGATTAAAAAGTGCAGCTTCCCATATGGATGATAATATTTGTTCAACCCAGCCTAAGAGCCTCTCATTAGGCTGGTGATGATGTCCCAGGGGAACTGACAGCTGAGGAATCCAAGAGGTGCAGGTGAAATAACCACCTCCTCTGTCTCTTTCCACAATCTTCATCCCTCCCCCATATCCAGGGTCCTGATAAGCAGAGGACGTTCAGATACAGGGAGTACACAAATCACAGACGAGGGACATTGGGGACCGAAGGCAGTGATTATCTTAATCTTTGGACTGATAGGAAAAGGAGTGATTCTAGGTCCACTTGTGGGTGTAGATAAAGCAGCATTATAGCACCTTATTGATGAGACGCTGACAAAGATTCTTTGCTTGACCAAACTTTAGTCAGGCCTCCTGAACCATCTCCCTAGCCCCATTTGTGTGCTTTATTGTAGAAACCAGTTTCAGCAAAAATCCTTCTAAGTCAGTTTAGCAAGAATTCCCCACTATCAAACTCCTCATCCCTACCATCCCCCCCACCCCTCCCACTCAGGTGATAGCTGATCACCCTGGCCTGCCCTTAGCAAGAATCCTATTGGGTCAGCTCAGCCAGAATCCCCCCAGACTTGAGGTCTCCTCCTAGTAACTCCACCCACAAATGCTGCACCCTCCCCACCACTTGCTCCTTGGCTGTAAGATCCCCACTTGTTCTGGTTGTATTTGGAATCGAGCCCAGTTCTCAGCTGGGTTCCCTCATCTCCTATTGCAATCATTTATTGAATAAAATCTATCTTCTTTAACTTCTGTCCAGCTCTGGTTTTTCTTTGACAACACTAATGCGCTTCAGGTAAGATTTTCATCTGCTTTCCAAACATACCGGCGTTTGCTCTGTGACCGTTCACGGGAACAGCATTCTTTTCAGACCAATCCCTGCTTCCATACTGAGCCACCACAGTGCAAGCTGGGGAGTCACTGGTCAAGTGGTCAGCCCTGCAGCCTCTTTCCTGCAGCCCTGAAAAGCTAGGGCCCTGGTCTGCTCCAACCGTAGAGAACAGAGTTGAGTTTGGGAAATGCATCCAGGAAGGCTAGCTGGAGTGATGTCAGTGTGAGGATGGGACCTTAGCAGTCAGTCACCTCAGAACATTCCAGCTGGACTGAAGTCATGTTAACTGTATCTGTCCTGTTTTCACTGCTGTTCCCACGCCAAACTGGATTTTCAGCAAGCATGGTCAAAACAAAGAGCTAACAAGCTGGACTGAGCATCTCCACTTCCTGCCGAATGGCTGTCCTAAAACTGACAACTGTGTCAAGAAAACAATGGCTCACAATGGAATAACTCAGAGGAGCAGTTTACACTGCACTTTTTCTGCACTTGGAAATTTAAATTTGTATTCTATTTCTTTTGTTTGTTTTAAAATTAATTGTGTAACATCAACCACAATTCTCCTTCATCTGAGATCACTTACTGCCTGCTTCTGAGTGTTAAAATGTTTCCTTTCTTTCATGAACTGATGTTTATAGTGAAGCTGAATCCGGCCTCTGTACCCTGACACCGAATTAAATCTTGGAGACAGAGTTCTGGGTGAAGTAGAAAAGAATAGCTTTATTGCTTTGTCAGGCAAAGGGGGCCACAGTGGGCTAATGCCCTCAAGACTGTGTGTCCTGACCTGGAGGGCGTAGTGAGGAGTTTTGTAGTAATGGTTCAAAGAAGGCGTGATCAGCTCGTGGACATTGTTCTGATTGGTTGGTGGTGAGGTCATCGGGTGTCAGCTTCATCAACCTTCTGGTTCCAACTGGTCTGGGATCTAAGTGCTTGTGGGAAGCATACTGTTAACTTTTCCCACCTGGGTTTCAGTCTCTGCAGAACAGCTCAAAGATGTTATGTGTATCCCTTGAGGGGGAACCGGGACCCTGCCCTGAGGCTACACTATTGTTTCTTTTGAGGGCTCCTCCCTGTCTCCACATTCCTAATTAGTAACTGTTTGAACCTGCCCATTGGAACTCAGGGAAGGTCCTGGAGGCTGAATGAAGCCTATTTTCTGTAATCAAGAAATGGGGGACACAGGAAGGCTTTTGTACCCAGGAGCTCCACAGGGTCCTGCTCGGTATCAATAGTAGATGACTTGGGCTTCCCTGGTGGCTCAGTGGTTGAGAATCTGCCTGCCAATGCAGGGGACAGTCTGGGAAGATCCCACATGCCGTGGAGCAACTAGGCCCGTGAGCCACTATTACTGAGCCTGCGCGTCTGGAGCCTGTGCTCCGCAACAAGAGAGACCGCGATAATGAGAGGCCCGCGCGCCGCGATGAAGAGTGGCCCCCACTTGCCACAACTAGAGAAAGCCCTCGCAGAAACGAAGACCCAACACAGCCAAAAAAAAAAAAAAAAAGTAGATGATTTAAGTGGTTTTACATTGACTTTGGGCAAAATAAAAAAGTTGATCACCATATGAAACTAAAGAAACACAAACATGCTGGACCATGGCATTCAAACATTTTAGAATCTCTAGAGAAGATGCTCACCCCACTCATTTATTCATCAAACATTTACTGAGTATCTACTTGTACATGAATGTCCTAAGGCAGCACCATCCAGGAGAGATAAATGTGAGCCACAAATGTGAGCCACCTATGTAATTTTGAATTTTCTGGTAGCTACATTTTTTAAAAGTAAAAATAAATAGGTGCCTAATTTTAATAATACATTTTAATTAGCACATTGCATTCAGAATATTATTTTGACATATAAGCAACATAAAAATGTTATTAATGGGCTATTATTGTACATTCTTTTTTTTTCATACTAAGTGACTGAATTCTAGTTGGTCTTTTGCTCCTGCAGCCCCTCTGAATTTGGACTAGACACCTTTCAGGTGCTCAGTAGCCCCAGGTGGCTTGTAGCTACTGTATTAGACAGTGCAGCTTTAAGGAGTTGCAAGGTTAAAAATAGAGGGTCTTGGGGACTTCCCTGGAGGTCTAGTGGTTAAGACTCCCTGCTCCCAATGCAGCGGGCCTGGGTTCGGGAAATAGATCCCACATGCATGCCACAACTAAGAGACTGCATCACAACTAAGGAGCCCAGGAACCGCAACTAAGGAGCCCACCTACTGCAACTAAGGAGCCTGCCTACCACAACTAAGACCCGGCACAACCAAATAAATAAATTAAAAAATAAAATAAAAATATTCAGTCTTCCCTTTAAAAAAAAAATAGAGGGTCTCTAGTCTCATAGAGAGGAGCTAAATAATGTACACGATTACCATTCAAGGCAATAAGAAAGAATAAGTGCACAAAATGGGACTAAGCCTTGCCCTGTGAAAGTACTTATATTTGTGGGGATTTGGGAAGGTTCTGTGGGAATGGGGAGCCTCTGGGGAAGATGAAAGATGAGCAATGGGAGGGGCAGATAAAAGGATACCACATGGGAAGACTAACCGGAGTGGGATAAATGTGGGTTGTACTGATGCTGGGACGCACAGCCTGAGGATCCCAGCCTCTGCCTATCACACGCTCACCACCACCTTGCTCAGGGAAGCTTCTTCTAGCTGATATCACTGAAGGATGTGGTTTTCATCTTCTACCTCTGTGGTGCCCTCGCCCGAATCTCTGCCTTGGGGAAGGGTAGGGAGACCTCTGTCCCCATCCTTAGTTCCTTCCATGGCCACTGAGCCGAGGGAAAGCAGCTGATTTTTGTGCTTGTGCTTTTGCACTTCTTCGAGTTCTCTTCTACCCCTTCTGGCAGTTAACTACCTTCTACTAGTTAATGATTCTTTGGATTAAAGTTTCCTTGTTCAAGTAAGTGGGGTCGGTTTTGTCTCCTGTTTGAACATTGACTGATATTCTCATTCACTCTCTCTCTTTTTAAAAATTACTTTTGTTCTCCTTGTTGTTTTTATTTGATTTTAGAAGGGAGGCTCAGGCACACATGCCTCTATTCCACACTTAAGCAGATTTATTCTGGCATCATTGTGTGTGCAGCAGACTTGTCCGTGCTCTGCTCGTATGCCTTGGGCCTCAGCACTTCAGCGTACCCACCTACGCTGCCGACATCTAAATCTCCTTATTGTCAGCTTTTTCTGAAGCTGCAGAGTTGCTCTGCCCAAGCACATGGCAGTTCAGATGTGTCAAGAAATTAATACACCCTAAGAGCAGGTGTCAGCCAGTGACCAACAAGATTCAGGGTACCAACACCCCAGCTCCCTCGCCCCGCAGTCAGGGTAACTCTGAGGTGTGTGTCCTGTGTGGACCCCAGAGTTCTCCATGGGGTGAAGCTCCGGTCACCCTCAGCAGTGGCGGCTTCACAATGCACCATTATTGGCAGTGTCCATCCCCTGTTTCGCATATTGTGCTTCCTGGGATCACCTTGTAAATAAAATACTTTCACTGGAACCCTTGTTTCAGATCTGCTTCTGCAGGAGCTCAGTTTAAGACAGTCTGATACCCCAAGTTCACTGGGGTGGCATATGTTAGGTTACAGGGCGATTCACCACATATAAAAGTTACAGGTCATCAGTTATAAAAGCAAATCATCTATCGCAAGCTGAGGAAAATGAATTGTTCTTTTTAAAATCCTTAATATTCTTTGAAGCTATGAAAACATGTTGCTAAAACATCTGTTTGGTTTATTTACTTCAGTCTAATCATCAGTCAGTTCAGCCAGAAACATGTTTGCTGGTATAAACCCAATACCCAGGGGACCGTTGAAACTTTCCTCATTTCACTTACTTACTTTAGTGTAGCTGGGACACATCTGCCATCTCAGCCACCTTCAGAATAAACTGAAATAAGCATAGCACCACTTTCCCTAGGCTGTTGTGAGGATAATTCCTAAATATTGTTGTGAGGCACATGGCACATAGGGAAGTGTTATACAAATGTTAAGTAACAAATGTGGAATACTGTATTTCAGGGTACCCAGAGAAAAGGATGGAGCTGTATCAGTGCTTAGAGTTGGTGCTATTTTTCTCCAGTGCGCCACCGGTTTAAAAGATATTTTATTCAGTAGATTTCCTGGTCACTTGGCTTTATTCTAAATGTGAGTAGTTCCTGGTCTTGGTCGTACTACTGTTTTGCTTATGAAGTCTGATAACACAGAACTGATAAATCAACATAAGCCTACAACGGTTAATGTGCTGGGTTGCAAATACGACCCGATCCATCCCTCCTTGCACCCACCCCTTCACCACAAGATTTTGCAGTATGGTACTTCCCACCTTGGGAAACCCGCCGGCTCGTGACGCTGGGCTCCACCATGTGACTTGCTTTGCCATGTGACCTGTTGGCAGACACCATGCCAGCAAAGGCTTGACGTGGGCTTTGCCTATTTTAGCTTTCTCTCTCTTGCATCATCTCTGTCTTTGCCGTGAGCACCCGGGTTAGTTTTCTGGAGGATGACAGGCATGTGGTGCAGAGTCGAGTCACCCCAGTCACCCCAGGGGAAGCCAGTCACAATCAGCCAACAGCAAGCCATCCCCCAGCCATGTGAGTGAGCCCAGCCGAGAGCAGAAGAGCCACCCAACTGAGCTCAGCACAAAGTATAAACCTACGGACTCATGGGCTAAATTTATACTTATTGTTCTAAGTGACTGAGTCGTGGGAGGTGTGTAAGCAGTTATGTGGGTACATGACCACACATCTAACGTGGGCAAATCGACCAGCCACTTCTGCCGAGATGGGGGCTGGTCCAGCTTCCTTCCTCATCTCCTCAGTGCTGGTGATACTCTCCGGCCTTCTGCACTGCTCACTGCCAAGATTTTCCCTCTTTCAAGAATTCCAAGGCTATTTAATATTTCTCTTCCCTTGACATCATCTGTCTTTCTAGCCTGCTATGAGTCAAATATGGAGGCAAATCGTTCAGTCTTATAATCCTCAGTAAGTTTCCTGGCCCCTTTCACCTTTTATAACTAGAGTTCATTATGACACAGCCGGCAGCAACAAAAATATTTCATTACTCTGACAGACAGCTTAAAATAATTTTTCTTTGACATTCTCCAAGCCATTGTGGGAGCTAGAGAAGCACACAGTGGGTGGGAAGTAGCTGATTGGCAGAGATATTTCTAATATTTTTTTTTACACAAAGGGATGCATCTATAGTTTTCATAGCATTTGACACTTGGGTTAGAACTGCAATAGCTAATTTTCCTCAAACAATTTTAATAATATATTCAGAAGAAGACTCCCTTCTTTCCATGAATACACTTATGAAGCATATACGTAGCTGGGTTCCCTTTGCAGGGCCTCTGCATGCCTTTAGCTCACTGTAGTATTCCCTTTCTCTTTCTTCCTTTCCTCCATCAAAGCTCTAAGCCAACCCCCCCAAGTACTAGGAATTAGTGAAGATTTTACTGGGGAAGCAAAGAATGAAGTCATATTGCCCATCATTTTGCAAAAACTCCGTGAAGAACTCTCTCACCTTTTGTCCTAGGGAGAAGGAGCTTTATAAGCAAACAGTAATATAAATACTAAAGTCCCAATATTTAGTATTATTTGGGTAACAGCACGTAGTATGAAATCTCCCTACTTCTGCTTGAAATACACGTAGCTTCAGAAATTTGAGGGCTGCAGAATTTCTGGCATTGCCTCACCACCTCCTGAATTCAGTTTATTTTTTATTTTTTGGGGGGGCGGATTCCTGGTCATTTGCCAATAAACAGCATTATCCAACAGGAATGTACCTAAGGGACAGCTCTGAGGCCAGTTCTAGAGACGAGAGAGACTTCTTGGAGCTTCACTGGCGTTTGAAGCCTTAGTGGACACCACTGGGGAGGGTTGGAGCAGAAAAGGAAGAAAAATGAAGGCAGCCATTTATCTTCCAACAATATTTGTTTGTGAGAAAGTGTGGGACACCACCATGGGTGCCCAGAGATATGTGTGGGGTTTGTTTTACAGAGTATTGGAGGGTCTGCTATATTTGGCAGGGTGAGAGCCAGCAATATAAATGTTATTCCTGGTTTTATTCATGTTTCCCTGGGAAAACATGAGTTATATATGAATAGACTCCATATACTAGAAATTCAACCTTTTCTAAGCTTCTTTAGTTTTGAACGGTATTTTTGAAATTCTTCATTTGCCTTTAATTGCAAATACTTGGTATTATGCATACGGGAACCAAGAGACAGTGTGGGCCATAAAATATTCACTTCAGCTTCTAATTTTGATTCTGGAGCCAAATAATAAATTGGAAATAAAGGAAGAATATTCTAAAATGAGTCATAAGATCCACAAAGGTTTGAAAAAATTATTTTTAACTCACGGATCATATTAGAATATACATAAGCTAATGAATCATATATCAATGCTACTTTCCGGGGTGCTAACAGATGGCACTTGCTCTGAAGGAAACTGAAATTTACTCATCTCTGTAGAAATCCACGTGGGTTGACAACGAGTGGCGCCAAGTCTAGTGGCACTCAGGCAGCCTGGGTCCATCTCTGTGTCCAGTGCTGTGAACTGGCCTCTCCACAAAAGTCCATCTCCATCTCTGCACAATGGAAGCAAATCATTAGATAGAAATAAGATGTAGAGGTGAATACACTCTACATCTTATTTCCCCTGCAGGGGGACTGTCATGTCCAGACTCAAAGAGGAGGAACTGTAGAAGCAGAGGGTTTTCTCCTTAAAGAGGAAGAAGAGTTACCATTGGTTAAACTGAATTTGTTCGCATAGAAAAGGGATGGATGTTACTGAAAGTGAAAGGAGGACAACTGAGTTGACCTTCAAGACCCAGAGGCAATGGTCGTTGGCTTGGTTGGGTCCTCATGGGCTTCTCTGCAACCTTTCTATCAGACAGTCTAGGGGCTGCGTCCACATCTTCTTGGTCTCTTTTACCATTTCTTTACCTCTCCCTTGGTTTCTGTTTGTTTTTGCTTTTAAAGGCCTTTATCTTGATTCTCTAAGAAGGCCAGGCATTGGGTTTCTGGAGCCACTTTGCCCACATGTGTAGAGTTGGAAATGCCTTTGAGTTTAAGACCCCAAGGTGGCTGTTAGCAAAGATCGGTGAGTGTGGAGAGGAAGGCCCAGCTCGTTCTGTTCTAGAGCTCCCCTTAGGGTGGGGTCGAGCTTGCAATCACACCCTTGCTCGGCTTCCTCCCCTCCCCTGGGCTTGTGTCTCCACTCCTTCGCTGGTTTCTCCTGGGAGAACCTCCTTAATACATGCCTGACAAATTCTTTTTTAATGCCTCTTCCCAGGAATCCAGTCTAAGGTCCTCTTCAACAGATAGTCCTAGCAATCCACGTGCTCAAAGGGGCTTTACTGCTCAGCACTAGTGTCTGGTTTAGATTGTAGACTCTCTTACTGGTGGTGCCCAAACACATTTCATCAGAACATCTCAGGAATGTGGAGATGGCAACAGTATTCTGAACTCTCAGGGTTTTTTGGGAAAAATCAAAACTGGAATGATAATAAGCCTCAATTTTCGAATGACAGGAATAAAAAGTGACTTTTTCATTTTAAGAAATATGACTAGGGAGACTGATAAATCAACTCTCTTGATGAACAAAAGAATACCCCCTCCTCTCAGTCAACAGAAGTTAACAGTTTCCCTATGGAAACCTACTCAAGTTGGAGGGGAGTTAGAAGCTAATTCTGAGTCTGAAGAACGGAGTCATAATTAGCTTGCACGGGACATTTCATTACGTGAGTTGCCGCATATTATGGCTGTAGGACGTTTGCCCTGAGAATTGGGAGTGTCAGGTGGTGAATTTACCCAGACACCATGAGGAGATCAGAATTCTCCTGGTCTAGAGCTCAAAGTCACAGCTGCTGGTGGTAGGAACAAATTCAATTCATTACTTCCCGCTACATTTCTTAGTGGAAATTTGTTTTAAGAGGATTGATCCCAGTCAAATTTATGTTCTGTGAGAATATAAATAGACTTTACATGAGGAAACTGTTGTTCATTTTAATCTGAAGGACTTCCCAGAATCTGTATCTTGCTAATGTGTGTTGTAAATCTCTCAATACAATATTTCCCAAATTTAATGGCCATAAAACCCTGTTTTTCCGAGTCATCATTGCTTTTATAGACAAGATTGTGAATGGATAAGTTTTCTCTACCTTCCTCCACTTGATTTATTTGTCTCCTTTCTTTGATTTCTTATAAGAGCTATCTGGTATGAAAATATGTATGAGAAGTATATGTGTCTATTATTCTCTTATTCACTTACTATTTGAACTCAGATATCCTTTCTATTAAAATTCAGATTGTATTTCTGGTCAGGGATAGTGTCCATTACATTCTAAAATGGTATCATATTTTGTTATTTCAGGTGTATATTTCTGTCTCCAACTAGATTAGAAGCCCCTGGATAACAGAGTAGAAGTTAAAGTTTTTTGAGTGAAATTTAACACTGATATTCATATTCAATTATAACAATTAATATCATAGTTCTGAAACTTATCAAGTATTGCCACTGGGAAGAAAAGTTTACAGTAGCTTTGGGAAATAGTCTTAAAATGTAAAGCTTGAGAATTTGCTTTTCACTCTCCCTGACACAGCCCTCCCAGAGAGCTCTTATCACCACTGATTTGTGTGTCTTATCTCTTCACTCTAGACTATAGGTTCCATTGAATCCAAGACTTTAGTTTCTTGCTGCTGCATCCCCAGTACCAGGCACAGGGCAGATGCTCAATATGTAACTGTGGAGAGAAGGCAGGAAGGAAGGGAGGGAGGGAAGAATACGTATACACACGGTCATGGTACTTTTGTGCTTTTTGCTAGGATGAGACTGCTGCTTTATGCTCATATCTAAAATACATTGATGTCCCATTAAACAGTGGTATAAGTGGTCGTCTGTAACTTAAGTGCTTTAGAATAATTCTACTGGAAGAATAGTTAAGACATTAACTGTGAATTGAAAGCTACAGTGGACATCTCTTGTTTTGGCCAGCTCACTCGAAACATATATATTATAAGGGAGTTTAATTGATGCTAAATCTATTAAACACAGAAACAACCAGGCTAAAAAGAGGAGAGGAGTTAAGTTTTTTTTTTTTAATTAATTAATTTATTTTTGGCTGTGTTGGGTCTTCATTGCTGCGTGCAGGCTTTCTCTAGTTGCGTCAAGCGGGGGCCACTCTTCGTTGCAGTGCACGGGCTTCTCATTGCGGTGGCTTCTCTTGTTGCAGAGCACGGGCTCTAGGCGCGCAGGCTTCAGTAGTTGTGGCACGTGGGCTCAGTAGTTGTGGCTCGCAGCCTCAGTAGTTGTGGCGCACGGGCTTAGTTGCTCCAAGGCACGTAGGATCTTCCCGGGCCAAGGATCGAACCCATGTCTCCTGCATTGGCAGGCAGATTCTTAACCACTGTGCCACATGGGGAGTCCCGAGAGGAGTTAAGTTTTAATGTGAGGACTGGGACTAGAGTGGTGGCAGTGGAGGGGAGGTGCCATTATTGGGAAGAGATTTCAAGATATTCCAACACTGCTATTTACACTGTTATTCCACACCCCCCCACCCCCCCAAAAAAAGAAAACAGAAAATCATATCAATTGGGAGATTCTGATCCTTTTTTCCTATAGGAACTTATTTCTTACTTTTCAATGAAAGCCAGTGGGAGAAAAAATAGGAACCTCTTTACTAGAACTGACTATAAAATCAACTACTTCTAGAATGCAAAAATTGCTATGATTCTCAATGTCCTAGTGACAGAGTAACATAACAACTTAACTCTTATGTCCCAGATGGTTCCAACACTAGAATTGCCTTTTGTGATAATTCCTTTTTTTTTTTTTTCTTTTTTTACTGATACCGCTACTCTTCCACTTTTCCAAATTAGAAATCTCAGAGTCCTCCTTGAACCCGGCCTGCTTTTATTACTCTACCCAGCCTACCATCAAATCTTATTACTTCTTCCTTCAACGTGCCTCTTCTTTCACCTCAAGTGGCCTACCCTCTATCCCAGGGACATCCCTATCACTGCCACCTGGATCACTTCAACCTTCTGTTAGCTGGCTCCAGGCTCACTGAGTGCTGATCATAAACCCAGGTTGCTCTGGGGAACTTTCAGGTGATGGAAAGAGAAGCATAGAGAAGCCCAGTTAATGCATAAAATCAGAAGGAAGAATCATTTTCCATGTAGCTCACTCACAAGAAGACCCTTTGTTTTGCTCAAGACCCTTTGTTTTGCTCCCTGTGGGAGGAGTTTGCTTTTCAACCCTTTTGATTTGGGTTTGACAATGTGACTGACTGACTCTTGGAATATAGGTGGGAATGAGAGATTATCATACTAAGTGAAGTCAGACAGAGAAAGACACATATTATATGATATGATTTACATGTGGAATCTAAGAAAATAATACAAATGAACTTATTTACAAAACAGAAACAGACTCATAGACACAGAAAACAAACTTATGGTTACCAAAGGGGAAAGAAGGGGGAGGTCCCCGTCTAGCTGCCAATTTACCGGGCTGGACCAGAGGGTAGAAGAGCTGCAGGATGACAAGGGATGCTGTTGGCTGTGGCAGAGGAAACATAAAACAAGCAGAGGAGTTGAAAGAACAGCAAAAACAAACTCAACAGAAAGAGGAAGGAATAGTGAACAACATGCTGGGTTTCATGTGGACTCTTCCGAGGAAGAAAAGGAGAGGCATGAGGACAGCGATGACAGTGATGCCTTGTCTCGTGTGGCCAGACCTGGAGGGAGCACTGATCCTGCACCTTCTCTTCTGATGGTTCTAACAGCTGAGGGCAGAGGTTCTGCACTGGTGGCCCCTCACAGCCTAAGACATGGAGGTTCAGAGAGGTCTACTGGATTAAAATTTGAGGCTGTCTAACTTAAGGTCCTCAGTGATTGCCAAATCTGAATGTGCCTTAGAAACACGTGGAGATATTTCCAAAATGTAGAACAAGTGAAAGGTGTGGCTTTGTTTGGGCTGATCCAACCAGTTGAAGAGGCTTCCACTATGACCAGGGAGAAAGTCCGCATACAGGGCAGGTGTGCTCATGTTTAAATGCCCAATACAGCATAGTCCCAGGTAACAATTAAGAGTAAGTCCAAATGAGCAATGAAGGTCCCAACCTAGGGTCCAGGAGCAAACCAGGAGGAGGCATATGACCTGAGGGGAGAGGTTGTCAAGGGGGGATGCCTTCTGCATATCCAACCACCCTCAGGTCATCGGTGGTTGCTCTTGAATCTTTCTCCTTGTGTTCTGCACAACGACGCCTGCATGAGTTGTGGTGGTAGGAGATCCTTACCACTCAGAATCCTGAGTTCTGTGCCCCAGCTTTCATCCTTCTTTCACAGACCATCCTTGCAAATTCTAGCCGAGCTGGAAGACAAATTCCCAATGAAAGGGATTGGGGAGTATAATTATTCTTCTATAGATGGAAAAACAAAGACACCAAGAATTTTATTAGCTTATACATGATCTAATTTCTAGATTTATTTCCAGCACCTAATTTCCAGGTGCTTTTGATGAGTCTTCACTGCCTATCTCTTCTGAAATTGAGCTTCAGCGTTTATACCAAATCACTATTCCTACAGCTTGTTATTATCAAATAACATTTTTAAGGGTTGTTCAAAAAATAATATTGCTAGGTTGTTTTTGGTGCATTGCATAAAGTATAATTTTGGTGACATAATATTGCATTACTTAATTATCACAGCTGAACTAAAATGATAAGCTGTGGGTATAAATTGTGCTTGGTATGTATCACAGCCTTTTGTAGTGATAAGCTGTAACTGGCTATGTATTGATATATTATTAGTTTAAAATGATTACTCTTGCATGTCAGGGGTAAGAATGATGCTGTGTGCAAACTCACTCTTTTTTAAACCTGCAAGTTGGACAGAAATTAAAAATCAAGAAAGGTGACCAGAAGAAATTAAATAAGATAAGAGCACAACACCCTATGTTCTAATATTTGAAAAATGGCAGTGATAGAAGTGAAAGACAGATCTTGTCATGACTCAGAGCCCCTACCCCACCCCAAAGCAGTGTAGAGGAAAGAAGATGTGGAAAAAATCTTTAGAAATCTGCCCAAATTTTGAGAAGAGTGAATTAAAAAGATGTGTAGGCAGTCCAGGAATAAATGAAACATCTGTGAAAATAAATGCTCCAACCACCTTGAGGTCCCAACAGAGACAAAAATTCTATCAGGCTTTGCCATTTTGTTTCTCCTTCTGGAAGAAAAGATGAACTAGAAGACAAAATAATCATAATGACTCTGAACTAATTATCTCCAAAGATGAATAGGAATCTAGCAGAATAGAAGACAAAAGAGGAAATAAATATGCCAAGATTCTTTGAAGGAGCAAGGCGAGGGTGGGGGGAAGAGTAGTGAGGCTTGCAGATGAAGTTTCTTCCTCACTCTTGAAAACTCATCGGTCTCAGCTATATTTTCCCTCCACTTGTTGGAGGATGTGAAATTGACCTAGGGAGAAGCAGGTGATATTGGGGAAGGGAAGAACTGGGGGTGTTTGGTGAGAGTGAAGGCTCTAAGGCCCAGTTTTGAATTGGGAGAATGATCTGAAATGTGCAGATGTCCATAAGTGTCTCCTAGACCAAATAGAGTAAACCTTGGTTCAAGGCAATTAAAATTTTTTAAAAAATTTTTTATTTATTTATTTATTTTTTGGCTGCGTTGAGTCTGTTGCTGCGCGAGGGCTTTCTCTAGTTGTGGTGAGTGGGGGCTACTTTTTGTTGCGTTGAGCAGGCTTCTCATTGCAGTGGCTTCTCTTGTTGTGGAGCATGGGCTCTAGGTGTGCGGGCTTCAGTAGTTGTGGCACCTGGGCTCAGTAGTTGTGGCTCACGGGCTCTAGAGCTCAGGCTCAGTAGTTGTGGCGCATGGGCTTAGTTTCTCTGCGGCGTGTGGGATCTTCCAGGACCAGGGCTCGAACCCGTGTCCCCTGCATTGGCAGGGGGATTCTCAACACTGCGCCACCAGGGAAGCCCTCAAGGCAATTAAAATTTCAAAAGAGAAAATAGAAGTATTTCCAACTCCCAATCCACTAAGCTGTAGAAAAGTTCTCAATTTTCACAGCTTTTAAACTAAAGTTCTGAGAGCAAGAAAAATAGCCTCAAGAGTTCAAGGAAAATTCACCCACATCATTTAAGAGTAAACTGAACCTTTTGATATAGTTTGAATTTGATCTCACAAAATAATTTTAAAAATCATAAATAAAAATATATGCAAATAGAGGCTATTAGCACCTTAAAATCAAGGAGAGTTAGTCCCTAAACTACAAGAATGTTTAAGAATTAATAAATATTAATATGATGTAAAATCTAACAATAGTGAAATATATCAATATTATGTATTATATCTATAATATTCTATACATAATTATATCAATGTTAAACAATAGATTAAAATAATATCAATTAAGGGGGAAATTAAAGAAAATTTAACATCCATTTCTATGAAAACAAAACCAAACCAAATTGCCTTACAACACACTCATCTATTACTCAACTCTTTTTTTTTTTTGGCCACACCGCAAGGTATGTGGGATCTTAGTTCCCAGCCGGGGATGGAACCCGTGCCCCCTGCAGTGGAAGTGTGGAGTCCTAACCGCTGGACCACCAGGGAAGTCCCTATTACTCAAAACCATTTTAAAATGTATAAAACTAAAGCCAGGATCTTGTAAGCCAGTATTTGTTAATTTGGGGGAGGAGGGCTTCCCAGTGTCCAATCTTACTCTGTTTGGGAGGAATTTCCCGTTGAATTAATTAGTGAAAATTACAGTCCTTTCTTCCACATCAGAAATCTAAGGGTTGAATGTTCTCTCCTCTTGCCATCAGGTAGAGAGGGCTTAGCATGCTCATGCTTTTATTTGGGAATTTAAACCGTGAGCAAGAGAGAGAGAAAAAGAATGAGCAATTATTTGTTATGAAAGAAATATCTTAGATGGTAACTAGTGACAAAGGCAGTAGTGTCCAGTGGTGGAGAACCTCAGAAATAAGATACAAATCAGACAGATGTTAGTTTTTCATGCTCTTAGTCTGGTTTTCTAGCATCTGTTGACTGTTGGAACTACTTGATAATCTTCCAGAAATTCCTTCCTGCTTAAGGTAATCAGACTTAGTTTTTGTTGCTTGCACCTGGATTCTTGGCTGGAACTATGACACACTGCTTAATGGTGGTAAGAACAGAAACATTATCATTCAATTTGGGAAAAATACAAGGTTGTACACCATCATTATCATTTTTAACATTGTTCTCAAAGTAATAACCAATGTAACTAGGCAAGAAAAAGGCATTTGATTTACATGTTAGAAAGAAAGCAGAAAATACCATTATTTGTAGACCTTTTTATTGTCTACCAAGAAAATCTAGGAAAAAGAAAGAAACAAGCAAACAAAATGAACAATAGAATAATTCAAAGAGATTGCTGGTTACAAAATTAAAATGCAAAAATTAATAGCTTTCCTAGCTACCAATAATAGAGTCTTCAGGACAACAAAACAAATACAACAGTGGCTTGAAAATAGGGATATATATTTTTCTCTCACCAAGTCCAGAGGTAGGTAACCTTGGGACTATTATGCTCATTCCTATCAGGGAAGCTTCTATTAGTAGAGAAAAAGTGAGATTATATATCGGGGAACAGTTTGCTACCAACAACTTGAAAATATAATTGAAGTAAAGATTTCATTTTAAAAAGGAGGCCAAATAATTTTTAAAACCAGATATAAACTTAATAAGATGCATAAAATTTTCTATCTCATGTGGAACTCTTACAGAATAGAATGGATAAAATTCTTTATGTAAAAATGTGGAGAAGATAGTGAAAAGTTGTTAGGGAGCAAGATATCTTCTTGGTGCTAAAGTATCACTCCATAGAGCACTTATTAACACCCAAGGGAATCGCCAGCCTTCACAGTGGCAAGATCACCTGGACCAACTGATGGAACAGTATCATTAGCGTTGCAACAACCTGATACTGCGGGCTTCCCTGCATGATCCAGTCTGAAGAAGAGAGCATCTCTTGTGATGCATGCACACTAGCCTAGTCAAGCCTTTTGACTTCACTTTAGATTTACAGGAAATATAGAAATATCAAACAGCAAATTGTTAAAGTAAAATACAAAATGGAGACCAAACTTGAAAATTCCTTAAGCAGGCAAAACCATTTAAGTGAAGCTTACATAAACTTACATGTAAGTGAAACAGCATATTCTGCAGAGCGAGTGGAACTTTACTTGGGCTACCTCTTGTAAATGCCTCTGAAAATCATAAATGAAGCTTAAGCTGTTCTCCAAAATTGGCATGCTGTAGCCACTTTTATTTTTATTTTTTTATACTCTTAGTTGGAGTATAATTGCTTTACAATGTTGTGTTAGTTTCTGCTGTATAACAAAGTGAATCAGCTATATGTATACATATATCCCCATATCCCCTCCCTCTTGTGTCTCCTTCCCACCCTCCCTATCCCAGCCCTCTAGGTGGTCACAAAGCACTGAGCTGATCTCCCTGTGCTATGCATGCAGCTGCTTCCCACTAGCTATCTGTTTTACATTTGGTAGTGTATATATGTCAATACAACTTTCTCACTTCATCCCAGCTTACCCTTCCCCCTCCCTGTGTCCTCAAGTCCATTCTCTACATCTGTGTCTTTAGTCCTGTCCTGCCCTTACGTTCATCAGAACCATTTTTTTTTTTTAGATTCCATACATATGTGTTAGCATACGGTATTTGTTTTTCTCTTTCTGACTTACTTCACTCTGTATGACAGACTCTAGGTCCATCCACATCACTACAAATAACTAAATTTCATTTCTTTTTATGGCTGAGTAATATTCCATCGTATATATGTGCCACATCTTCTTTATCCATTCATCTGTCATGGACATTTAGGTTGTTTCCGTGTCCTGGCTATTGTAAATAGAGCTGCAATGAACACTCCCCTGTAACTTGGAAAACTCTAGTGATACAACTAATCATTTAAAAAAAATTTATTTTATTTTTATTTATTTATTTTTGGCTGAGTTGGGTCTTCGTTGCTGCATGCGGGCTTTCTCTAGTGGCGGCGAGCAGGGGCTACTCTTCGTTGTAGTGCATGGGCTTCTCACTGTAGTGGCTTCCCCTGTTGCACAGCACGGGCTCTAGGCACGTGAGCTTCAGTAGTTGTGGCTCTCGGGCTCTAGAGCGCAGGCTCAGTAGTTGTGGCGCACAGGCTTATTTGCTCCGTGGCACGTGGGATCTTCCCGGACCAGGGCTCGAACCTGTGTCCCCTGCATTGGCAGGCGGATTCTTAAGCACTGCATCACCAGGGAAGTCCCTACAACTAATCATTTTAAAGAATAAACACCCTCTGCATTTTCACTATATAAATTGTCTTATCACCATGTACCTCTGAGTCTCTTTCTACTCTTGGTTTGAGAGCTCCCAGTTCACAAACTGTTCTGATATGCACAACAAACTCTTACTAAATATTATTTTATAGATCTGGTGGTTTTAATTTTGCTATGTTGGGATTTTTGACAAAATGAAACAACCCCTTAAGAAAATAAACATACAAGTCCAGAGTGTGGGATATTCTACAGAGCAAATGGCTTCTTCAAAAAGTTAATATCATAGACAAAAAAAAGTAGAGGACTGTTGTATATCAAAGAGACATAACAACAGAATAAAACATGTGGACGTTAATTGGATTCTGGTTTTAAAACAAACCCAAATATTTATCACTTGATGAATGGATAAATAAAATATGGGATGTATCTATAGAATGGAATATTTTTCAGTAATAAAAAGAAATGAAGGACTGATTCATACTATAACATGGATGAACCTTGAAAATAGCATAAGTGAAAAAAGCCAAACTCAGAAGGCTACATATTGTATGATTTGATTTATATGAAATGTTCAGAATAGGGCAAATCCTTAGAGACAGAAATTAGATTAGTGGTTGACATGGGCTGTAGGAGGGGAAATGGAGAATAATACATGGGGAGTGATTGCTAAGTGGGTACAGGGTTTCTTTTTGGGTTAATGAAAATAGTCTGGAATTAGTAATGATGGTTGCATAACTTTGTAAATATACTTAAACCCATGAAATTATGTATTTTAAAAGGGTGATATTTATGGTATGTGAATTATATTTCAAGATATATAGATAGGAAGATAGATAAATACATAGATAGATAGATAGATGATAGGGCAAAGCTGCAAAAGGCAACAAAAACCCCAAAGCCATAAAGAGCATTTTTGGAACTTTTGTGGAAACTTGAATTTAGATTGGATATTAGATATTAAAGAAATTACATAGGTGTGATAATGATATTGTGGTGAGTAAGAAAACTTCTTTTTTTAGGAGATACATATTGATATATTTAGAAATAAGATATCATGATGCCTATAATTTGATAATGATATTGTGATTATCAGTAGAATGTCTTTTTTAGGAGATACATATTGATATATTTAGGAATCAAGTATGATGGCCGTATTTTGTTTGCAAATGGCTCAGCAAAAAATATTAATAAAATTTAAAAAATCCATAGATAGAAATAAAATATGGCAAGTATCAACAATTTTTGGATCTAAGTGGTGAGTACAGGGATTATCATTTTACTGTTGCTTCAGCTTTTTTGTATCTTCGAAAATTTTCACAGAAAGGTTTGGAGAGGTACTGAGGTCCTTAAGAGATCACGCAGGTTAATGGAGAAACACGTAGGAGGAACAAATGATGTGAAGGTATCAAGTCTACCGGCATTATCTATACTTTCAAAGTCATCCCAGTGGGAATATTACCAGCACTATTTTTGGAAGTCTCCATCATACTAAGGGTAAGCTGGAGAAATAAACATGTGGGAATATCCAGGGAAATTCTGAAAATGAAGGGTAATAAGTAGAGACTGACCTTATGAGCTATTCAACCATTATATAAACCTAAACAATTTAAAAACAGCTTAGTATAGGCGAAAATAGCCAATTTAACAAAATAAAATAGGGAGTTCAGAAATTGACCCAAATGCATGTGGGAATTGCTTGTATTTAAAGGTGGCATTAAATGTAAGTGGGAAAAGGAAGGCTATGTCATAGATTTCTCTGGATCAGATGGCCAGCTCTTTGCAAAAATGCAAATATGAATCTCTACTTGTCCTTATTCCAAATACAGTCTAGATGATGCAAACCTTAAAAACAAAACAAAACATAAAACATTAGCCTACAGGTAATTAAATCACATCTTGTGTTCCTATAACTGAACAGCAAACTGAGGCTTAAAAATAAAAAATAACTGAGGCTTATGTACTTGATATTTCCTCAGTGAATGGGTACCACTTGTCCTTGGGAAAATGAGCCATGATTCCTAAAATTTGGTGGTGCTGGGGATTTTCACTGCATTTAGTCAAGGCAGGCTTTTTTGAAGAGCTTGCTGTTCTGAACATCGCTGAATGTGGGACGTTATTGTTGCCCCTTGTTTGGAAGGAGGGAGAGGGCTGGTGAGAAAGAGCAGGTTGGAGCTAGAGATGCTCACTGATCATAACTCAAGATTAGATGGACTGTGTGAGCCCGCGTGTGGTTCTTTCAAAGACGAGAACATGTGGCTGATACCCGGCATTTTTCAATCTTCAAGAGACATCCCAGGGCCAGCATGGTTAAGTAAATGACAATCTTAGTGCCATTTCCTTGCTCAAGAGTTGTGCTGTGAGCATGAAAATGGACCCTAAGAATCACATGAGGTTCACATGGAAAACTAAACAGTCCACAGATCTGCCATCTCCGTAGGAGGAGCACAGTGAGAGCTACATGCAACTTCTCTCAGATGCAGTTTCACGGCCCTTGTAAATACCCAGGCTTCCCCAAATGTCTGCTGAAGTCAAGAGCCTTACAGTATTTTGCTATGTGGATGAAGTTGATTTGATCTCTCTTTCCCTGGTTTTGGGCATTGGGAAATCCCAAAGATTTCTCTAAATTCTGGAGGCGCTTACATTCTCTTACTATTTCTGTGTAGGGCAGGCTTTACTGAAATGAAGGGTTGGGGAGAAGAGGGATTTAGACTGCCCAAAGAATTAATTTGTCCTAACTGAGTGACATTCAGGTGCTCCAATGAAATCCCCTTCTGCCTTTTGCTGGTGCTCTCCACCCAGATCTTGCTCCCAGGGCGCACGCTCTGTCTCTCTCTCTGCTCCCCACCTGCTTGGTTGAGCCCACTCCCCTGGCGCTCCTCCCACAGGCTCCCTTCATGGCATGGGTGACTGTGTCTCTAGGACCTGAGAGTGTAATAAACTTTGTTTCCTTGTGTCTCTCTTGTGTCCCAGCCTTGTGGCTGCACCTGACTGACTGATGAAAGAATACAAAACAATCCCTAAGAAACATTTGGTGTTATTTCATAAAACTAAAGATTAACATATCCTAAGATTCAGTAATTTTAGTCTTGGGCCCATACAATTTTACATGTTTTTCAAATGTCTATAAATAAAATAATAATATACTTTCTTCTGGAACTTGATTTTTTTCCCTCAACATTATGCTTGTAAGATTTATCCATATTGTTTTCTGTAGCTTTGGTTGATGTATTTTCATTGCTGGATTGTATTCTACTGTATAAATATGCTACAGTTGATTTACCCAGGCTCCTGCTGATGGAATTATGCTGTTGCCAAATGTTTGCTATTACAACATTCTCTTCCAAACATTTTGTATATATATCTTCTTGACCGCATGTGCAAGAGTTTCTCTAACTATGTGCCTAGGAATAAAATTGCTAGGTCACCAGATGTATGTATCTTCAACTTTAACAAATGCTGTCAATTTTCCCCCCAAATGTTGTGTCACTTGACCCTCCCGGCAGCAGTGAATGAGAGTTCCTCTGTTCTGCATCTTTTCCACACTTAGTAGCCTCAGACTCACAGTAGCCAACGGAAGTTTCTGAAATGCTATCATACTGTTATTTGAATTTCCATTTCCCTGATTAGTAGTGAGAGTGAATGTATTTTCATATATGTATTCTTTGTTCTCTCTTCTGTCACTTTTCCTTCCATATGTTTTGTCCATTTTTCTATTGAGCGATTTGTCTTATTGATTTGTAGAATCTATTTATGTATTCTGGATAGCAGTCCTTTCTTTGTTACATGAACTGCAGACATATTCTTCCTGGCTGTGGCTTGCTTTTTCACTTTTTAATGGGGTTATTGGTGAACAGAAATTGTAGATTCTGGCATATCTACACTTTTAAAGAGTTTTTAAAAAAGTTTTCTTTGTCCTAAGAAATTGTTTCTCATCGTGCAATTGAAAAGACTATGCTCTTATTTTTTTCTCCTAAAATTTTAAGGATTTAAAATACCGTTTTATCTATATCTCATCTGTTTGGAAAGAAGAGTTTTTAAAATTACTATCCAGTTCTAAGATTTTAAAGAATTTATTATAATTTCTTCTTTTACTTCTGAGTAATTTGGAATTTTTAAAAATTTACAAATATATGGGGTTTTTATGTGGCTTAATTTTTATTGTGGTAAAACGCACATATAAATTTTTATCATCTTAATAATTTTTATATGTATAATTCAGTGGCATTAAGTACATTCACAGTGTTGTACAGCCATCACCACCATCCATCTTCAGAATTATTTTTGTCTTGCACAACTGAAATTATATGTAAACAATAACTCCCCCATTTCCTCCTCTCCCGGGCCCCCAAAATGTAGGCGACTGACGCTCTACTCTCTGTCTCTATGATTTTGACTGCTGTACATATGTCATATAAGTACTCATACAATATTTATCTTTTTGTGTCTGGCTTATTTAATTTAGCATAATGTCCTCAAGGCTCATCTATGTTGTAGCATATGTCAGAATTCCTTCCTTTTTAAGGCTGAATAATGTTCCATTTTATGTATATACAACCTTTTGTTTATCCGTTCATCTGTTAGTGGACACTCGGGTTGTTTCTACCTTTTGGCTATTGTGAATAATGCCGCTATGAACATGGGTATACAAATATCTTTTCAAGTCCTTGCTTTCAATTCTTTTGGACAAATACCCAGAAATGAAATTGCTGGATTACATAGCAATGCTATTTTTAATTTTTTGAGGAATCGTCATACTGTTTTCCATAGTGGCTGCACCATTTCATGTTCCAGTGAGCAGTGCACGAGGGTTCCAATTTCTTCACATCCTTGACAACACTTGCTATCTTCTTTATCTGTTTCTGTTTTGTTTGATAGGAGACATCCTAATGGGTAAGAGGTGTTATCTTATTATTGTTTTGATTTGCATTTCCCTGATGATTAGTGATCTTGAGCATTTTTCACGTGCTTAGTAGCCATTTGTGTATCTTCTTTGGAGAAATGTCTATTTAAGTCCTTTGGCCATTTTAAAATTGAGATATTTTGTTGGTGTTGTTGAATTGTAGGAGTTCCTCATATATTCTGGATATTAACCTGATATCAGACACATGATTTGTAAATATTTTCTCCCATTCTGTGGGGTGCCTTTTCACTCTATTGATTGTGTTCTTTTTTTTTTTTTTTTAAATTATTAGCACCTTTAATTATTATTTATTTATTTTTTGGGCTGTGTTGGGTCTTCGTTTCTGTGCGAGGGCTTCCTCTAGTTGCGGTAAGCGGGGGCCACTCTTCATTGCGGTGCGTGGGCCTCTCACTGTCGTGGCCTCTCTTGTTGCGGAGCTCAGGCTCCAGACGCGCAGGCTCAGTAGTTGTGGCTCACGGGCCTAGTTGCTCTGCAGCCTGTGGGATCTTCCCAGACCAGGGCTCGAACCCGTGTCCCCTGCATTAGCAGGCAGATTCTCAACCACTGCGCCACCAGGGAAGCCCTGATTGTGTTATTTGATGCACAGAAGTTTTAAATTTTGATGACATCCAATTTATCTTTTTTATTTTTGTTGTTGTTGCCTTTGCTTTTGGTGTCATAGCCAACAAATTACTGCCAAATCCAATGTCAGGAATCTTTTCTCTCCTTAAACAGGAGACAATAACAATACCTGCCTATATTAGTTTGCTAGGGCTGACGAGGTAACTTAAAAGAAATTAATTTTCTCATAGTTTTGGAGGTTGGAAGTCCAAGATCAAGATGTCAGCAGAGTTGATCTCTCCTGAGGCTTCTCTTCTTGAATGGCAGGTGTTCACCTTCTCTCTCTGTGCTCACATGGCCTTTCTCTGCATGTGCATGCACTCCTGGTGTCTCTTCCTCTTCAAGAGGACATTAGTCCTATCAGATTAGGGTCCTACCCTTATGAGTCATCTAACCTTCAGTCCCTCCTATGGGCCCTCTCTCCAAATACAGTCACATTGGGGGTTAAGGCTTAAAGCTATAACTTTTGGGTGACACAATTCAGTCTGTAACACTGCTGCAAAATTCTACAAGGTATTGAACGTAGCTCATTTAGCACAGTGCTGGTGCACAGTACACAGTCGATGAATGTTAGCAATGGCTGTGACACCATCACTACTATTATTTAAAAGTATAATTGAAGGTGTGTTTAAAGTGAGCTGAGAAGTTATGTATAACTGTAAAAAGTTCTTGTTACTTTTAAATGCTTGAAACTCAACTCTGCTCCTTATAGCCGTGTGACCTTGTGAAGGTCACCTAGTCTCTCTGAACATTAGTGCCTTCAGCTGTGAAATGTGATAATAACAATAACCTCATGTCAGGCTTTTGTTGGCGGGTGAGCATGTGGATTAAAGAAAATAATGCACTTAAGGTGCTCAGCATACTTCCTGGAGCATAAGAATCGCTAAATAAATAGAAGACTGAATACAAATACAAACCTCTAGCTATACAGTTTATCTGTTTGCCAGTTATGAGCCACTTAGATGGTTTAGACTTGATCACATGAAAGAAACATGAACAGTTAAAAGTTTCACAATATTCAGAAGGTCAGAACCAACCAACTGTTCAGAAGAGGTACAACTATTTATAATTTTTTAAAATAAACAACATTTTATTCCATAAATCCTCAAAACAGACCACACAACATGTTCATCATTTCCTTCCTCTGTCTGAATTCTTACTGCTCCCTGGGGTTCCTGGCCCTCCCCTGACTCTTAGGTTCTGTGAGCTTCCTTCTATTTAATTCCTTTGTCTGTTCAATTTAGGCAAATATATTTCTCTTGCTTGGGATCAAAGACCTTATTGATCCAAATGTCCTTATGGGGCACACATTTTCCCCTGCCTGTGTGTCAGGCAGTGTCATGGGTACTTGACATGTGTGAACTGTTTTAATCTTCACAGTGATCACATAAAGTAGAAACAACCAACATGCCCATCTTACAGATGAGGAACAAGTGACAGACACAACACAACAGTTGGTCCATGATCTTAACCACTGCCTTTCCATAGTAATAACCAAAATTAGTGCCATCAGGCTATTTCTGACAACATCCCTCAGCACAGGCTGAAGCGATTGTGACAGCACAGTTCAGAATAAGCAGTCTTCAGGGGGAACAAAATGATTTGGCCCAAGTGTGTGGCTGTCTACAAATCCAAGTTAATCCAGGGATATCTCAAAGTATCTAGGGGAATGAAAAGATTTCTTATGCATCATGTGTTTCTAATTAAATCTTGTTTCTTTCTGCCAAGCATTTGAAGATATCAAGCCACCAAGAGTTCCAAATTACATACCCTAACAAGTACCAGACTGAGTACGAGCTCAGGTCATCCTGGTGAAATTTGAACTCTGCCGTTTCCTAAGTGTGAGATCTGAGGAAAGTTACTTAAGCTCCCTAAGTTTCCTCACCTATAAAATGGCTGAAATAATATCTACCTTACAGGATTGTTGTGATAGATAAATGAGAAAAACATTTCAAAGTAAGCCTGGCTCCTGATGAATAGCAAGTGCTTAGTGCCCAGTTGTCTGTGTGCTGTTACCTGTGGGTCAACCACCCTGCAGGTTCAGTTAAATGTAGAACCATTGCTTAAGTGACTCAAGAGCTTAGGGTCAGGACTCACATGGTATAAAAGCTGAGGGAAAGGCCATATTCCTGAAGGAACGTCTTCTTCATCTCCCCTTAAAGGTAATCAGAGGAAGCATTTGTCAGTGGGTCCACGATTCTCCCCGGAAGACAATCTTTGGTTGGTTTAACCACATTGGACAATTGGGCAAAGTATGCTTTCCAAGCATGGTTGTAGGAAAATTCTAAAGCTGGTATAACCAACAGTAACTTTAGACATATTAAAAAGTAAAATAAAACTCAGAAAATGAGAAAGTCCAACTTTGGAAGGTCAACTTCCTCCAAAATTAGCTAACTGCAGACTGCACATTTGAATGAGGTGAGTTGTTTCAGAGGGATGTCAAATATGCAGAGCTTAAGTGAAAGCAGGTAGAGGTGGAGTTAGTGTTTTAAACCAAAGGTTTTGGTTTTAAATGACCGCTTTCTAACCCTTTTTCCTGACAATAACTTGCATAGGTGGTGATGATAAAACCTCACCAACTGCAGACCAGAGAATGCTTCTTATTTTTTTTATATTTATTCTATCACCAAAGGGCATAGCATTATATGTAATGCCACTAAATTGAATAAGCACCTAGGAGACAGCCCCTAGTGATGTAGACGGATCACAAGAATGAAGTAGATTTGCAGAGCACTTGGAATTCTCACACACTGCTGGTGAGAATGTAAATGGTGCAGCCATTGGAAAACAGTTTGGCAGTCCTCCAAAAAGTTAAACATAGACTTACCATATGACCAGCAGCTCCACTTGGAGGCATATTGCCAGGAGAAATAAAAATATATAACCATGCAAAAAAAAAAAAAAAACCACATTGTACATGAATGTTCAGCACAGCATTATTCATATTAGACAAACAATGAAAATGACCCAAATGTCCATGAACTGAAGACTGGATAAACAAAATATGGTATGTCCAAGCCATGGAATATTTTTCAATAATAAAAAAGAATGAATTACTGACACATGCTACAACATGGATGAGTCTTGAAAGCACTATGAAGGCAGTCACAAAAGACCACATATTGTATGAGTCTGTATATGTGAGAAGTCCAGAATAGGCAAATCTATACAGAGAGGAAGTAGATTCGTGAACGTCTAGGGCTGGACAGAGGTGGTGGGAGTGACTCCTGATGGGCAGTTTCTTTTTAAGGTGATGAAAATGTTCTAAACTTAGATTGTGGTGAAGCCTGCCCAACTCTGTGGATATACTAAAACCACTGAACTGTACACTTCAAAAGGATGAATTTCATGGTATGTAAATAATATCTCAATAAAGATGTTAAAAAGGAAAGAACTAAGTAGGTAATTTGGCTGAAGTGATGGGGGAAAACATTCTAAAAGTAGCTGTGGGGAAGAATCAGAGATGGGGTATCCCAGACCAGTAAACTCTAGAGCTGTGGTTATCAATCAAGGGCGATTTTGTCCCCCAGGGGACATTTGGCAATGTCTCCAGACATTTTAAGTTGTCATAACAGAGAAGAAGGCTACTGGTACCTAGTGAGTAGAGGTCAAGGGTGCTGCTAAACATCCTGCAATGTGCAGGACAGCCCTTGCACCAAAGAATTATCCAGCTCAGAATGTCAGTAGTGCTGAGGCTGAGAAATTCCGCTTTAGCTGAAAGGAGTCAGACAAATAGTAGTACCTACTTTGCAGGGTTGTTCTTTGTATTCCCCACCCTACCAGACGAGTCTGGATTAAGTAGAGGTAGGACGTTATTACCCAAAGGCATCATTTATACTGAGAATTTCACAGTCTAACAGCCTTCAGTCTGATTCTTAGAGTTGCTGACCACCCAGGTTCTGGCTTGGGGGAAATTCACTGATGTTTGACCAATTTCCAAGAGCTGGTAGACTGGAAATAAATAGAAAATAGTATATCTTTAATTTGTTCCTATAGGCATGTCCCACGTTTAGTGTATCTTTCATAAACTCTAAGGGATCAAAGAAAAGTTACCATTTATTCTAAAGACTGGAAAATAAATTTATCTTAATTTACAAATAATCAGAATTCATTGATGGTGTGTTATTTCTGAATCCAGTTTCAAAGGATTATAAAATATTCACAAGGTGGAGGAGGGGAATTTTAGCCATTATCTAGCCCAGAAATAAAGTTTGTAGATTTATTTATTTGATGGAAAATCTGTACAGAAGCCAATACAAACACATGGGAGCTGGAAGCTTCTTCTAGGTTTTCCAGAGAATCTTTATAATCAGCCACACTTAGAGACAAGCCAAGCAGCTAATCAATCAAGCAAATTAGAGGCAGAGAATCTGGGGAAAGGCATGTTACCATAAGACTAGGCACAGAGCAGGTACATGCAGATAATTCTCCTGGAAGTTGGGGACATCAAATTGGGCTCAGTTTGAGTGTCAAATACAAATAAGTTGCCAAGGGTCAGGAGATTTGGCTCATTCATTTCCCAGGGCCTTAGGATCTCATTTTTTTAAATGTACAAAATAAAAGATTTGGAGTGAATTAATGTCTCCCTAGATTCATGGAGCTTATTAAATGTCTGGATTCCTAGGCTGAATTACTAGGAAGAATGAGTTCATAGGTCTGGAGTCAGGCCCAGGCACCCAGGCTTTAAGTTACGGATGATTCTCATGTACATCCCATTTTGGGAATAACTGGACATAATTACTTTGTTGATCCTGGGTGCTGTAGCAAGACAGCGGTCTAGCACTTAGCATGGTGTGGCATTAACTGCCCCTCTGCACTCTTTGTCCGTGTAAATCATGAAGTGAAAAAATAAAGAAATCTGCCAGGGAAGATGAGAGCCTGGCAAGGAGGGTGCTAAGGGGAGTGCTGGATGATGTTGCTATGGCAACCCCATCCTTTCCCAGCGTGTGTTCTGAAAGGCTGCCTGTGCTGTGCGGTGGGCTCCACCTCTGATGGAGTGCAGATCGTTCATGTCGTCAATTTGGAGATGAGGACTTGTGGATAGAGCAGGATAATTAAATAAAAGTGCATCTGAATATTAACCATCAGCGGCACTTCTCGGTAATCTGAATTAAGTGTCTGGGTGTTTGGTTCAGGTCCATCACAGGTAAAACAAGTGGAGAGCTGGTTTCTGGTTTTTGTTTTTTCAGAGATTCTCTGAGTTTGCTACTTTTATACTTCTTCCCACTCCAAGCCCCCACCTCCTGGAGGTTAATTGTATCTTTATTTGGAGGAATGACAAAAATGTCACAAAAATTTTTGATTGATTTGAGTAGAGCGGCAAATTTAACCTCAGGAGGATGAACTTCTCTTTCACGGAGTCAGTCTTTCTACATCCTTTGCTTTTTTCCCTGTGCTACTTGTAAGATGGTGTGAATGACAAAGAGGGAGGAGGTCAGCTGTGGAATACTAAGTGTGGGCAATGAATGTCCACGGAGAGCCTGACCAATTCAGAGGTAGTTTTCTTGCTGATGGCTCAGCAATCTGAGGTGATGGGCTGGGGGACATCTGAAATGTGAACTGTAGTCACAGCTTTCCTACTAACCCATAAAATCTAGTATTTATTGGAGCCTGCTGTGTGCTGCCCTAAGCATTTTCACAAATTACTTATTTAGTCCTCAGAGCAGTCCAATGATTTAGGGTCTATTATTTATCCCATTTTACAGAGAGGAAAACTGAGGTTTGGAGGGTTTCTATGACTTGTCCATGATCCCACTGTGAAGTAAATAGTGGAACAGGCCCAGACATCTGTCTGTCAAAGCCTGTTCTCTTAACGAGCACTGTCTCCTAATTACCCACATGGCTTTTCTTATGTCTACATGAAAGAGTTGAATTAGACAAGAGTATTTGGAATAGATGTCACTTGAAATACGTTAGGGGAATGCCAGATGAAATAAATTAAATGAGAATTTTTTACAGGACTTCTTAAAGCCCATTTATTATGCTAACATATTCTGATGGAAAACATGCATCCTTTCCCCACATTTATTTGACCTTGGAGCACACTTTCCTCTCATCTTTCAAGACTATTGTTGAATAAAACCCACTTTAGGAAATATGGCATTCGATGATTTTTAGAGCCCTACTAGGATTAAAGCCAAGGTTCTTTCTTTCCCTCACCTGCTAATTCTTACTGTGCTCTTTGTCTTGCCCCCTCACCTTTTTTTTTTTTTTTGACAACTCTACTCAAGTACAATTGATCTATAATAAACTGGACATATTTAAAGTATACAGTTGGATGAGTTTTGACAGATGTATATACCCATGAAACGACCAGTAAGACCAAAATACCAAACATCACCGTTGTTTCCTGTGTCCCATTGCAATCCATCTTTCCCGACACCCCATCTCCAGGCAACCCCTTGTCTCTCCAGTTTTAAGGTAAGTTATATGACTTCTGACCAAATTGCAGATTATTCTTGGCAATGGTGAAGTGCCACATGGTCTGTGGGTCACTTCACCAGCCATATGAGGAACTTTTTCTATCAATTTAATTTCCAATCCCTTTTTCTCTTGTTCCTTTCATTTTCACTAACACAAAATGGTGTGCAGCCCAGACTTTGCACTGGAGCCCTCATTCTGCCCATCACCGTGACAGGAAGTCCAGCAATGCTCTGACCATCAGGAGAGAAAGAAAAGGCTTTCATGTGTATTTGAGGGAAGTAGGAAACATTTATCATCATAAGAAATAGTAAGGCAATAGGAGATAATTCACTGAATTCTTCAAAAAGGTGTTTGGCATTTCACAAACATTCATGTGAAGAGAATTAATCGTGCACTGTCTTTATTCATAGAGAAACAAGGGAACTTGAGGATCTGTACTATTTAGATGAGCCATGTGGCCTGGAGAATGTTTCTTAGTTCAAGAATTATCTATGAAGCTTCTACTGTGGGATCAGCACTTTGCTTGATCCTAGGGAGACAGAGACGAATAAAACACAGAGCAGTCATGAAGGAGTTAAAGAGTCAGATGTCTCCATATCATTAATTTTCATCTCAGCTTTAGTTTTTATCTTTGTAGTGAAAAATGAACAAATAAAAATGTTTCACTTATCAAGTTGTCTTTTGTGACAGAGTCAAATGTTTAGAGATTATTTGCAGTAATACTACTTAAATATCTCCTCTAGGAAGTTTGCAAAAACTGATCTCATAGAAAATGGTAGTGTTAAAAAAAAAAGTCTTATTTTGCTGTCCTGTATTCATTTCAATTTTTTCAAAAACCTTTGACATGATTTAGCTTATTTCAACACCCAGATAACCTGGTAAGATAGGTAGCACAGATGTTATCGTTCCAATCCAGAAGGTATTTTAGGAAGGCCTCCGAAGGGATAAAGGGGATGATGCTTTTCTATTCTGGTTGAAAGATGGCACCTTACAGCTTGACGGGCGGCGAGATGGCTGTGATTGTCTCCACAAGACAAGATAAATGATACGGTCTGCTCAGGATCACACAGCAGGTTAGTGCCAGAGAAAGGCAAGAATTCACCGTTGGAAGTGAAGGGAAATATTAATATGAATTTGCTGCTCTGGGGGGGAATGGGATCTGCACATCCAAAGGACAATGAGACCCCAGAGCGCTTGAGACAGGAGGTGGGACAATCCCACCCCCAGCATGGAGTGAATCTGACATGAAGCTGACCCAGAATAGATGGTTGTGCCCTCACCACATTCTACCTGGAGCCTTCATAGAGTGCCTGGACAGAGAGCCGGACGTCCTCATGGCTGGACAGAAGTCATTGATCGGCCACCTTCTAGCATCTGACTTTTAGGCGGAGCTCTTGATCAGGGCGAAGAGAAAATCAAGGCGAAGAGAAAATCAAGGCGGGGTGATAGTGCCATGTGTTATCTGAGGCACTGGGGTAGGTTCATCCCCAGGTACCTCCACTAACCATCTTCATTAAATGGTCCTTAGTTTATTAATACATTCATTGATTAATGCACTCACTAACTAAAATTTTCTAGCGAGTCTTTTGGTTTCCATACAGTATTTTTGAAAGAATGAGAATACTTACCCATGTTCCAAATGCAAACTCTGTGGAAATTTAAAAATTCACATTTTATCTGGGATTTTCTCAGATTTGAACTATATATTCTTTACATACTGTCTCTTTCACCTTCAACATTTAGATATCTTAAAATTGGATTCCTTTGTTTTTATTCTTTGTTCTATTTCCACACTTAAAAAATATTAAGCTATTAGCTATCATATGATTACTGGTCCAAATTCTCTATAGTTATTAGGAGGGGTGTTGGTCTGAAGTCAGACACAATGGCAGTAAATGACTTGTCAGAGAAAGCCAACAAGTGAGCTGTCAGAACATCGCTCCCGTTAGAAGCATATTGCCTCTTCCTAATCAAATTACCTTATGATTGTCAAGTTCTTCCTTTCACAAAACTGTTTCTAGTATTTTTCCACAAATGGTGTTAAGCTGACTAGCATGTAATTATTTACTCCAGCTTATATTCTTTTTTTTTTTTTAATTTTATTTATTTATTTAGGCTGGATTTTAGTTGTGGCAGGCCAGGTCCTTAGTTACAGCATGTGGGCTCCTTAGTTGCGGCATGCAAACTCTTAGTTGTGGCATGTGGGATCTAGTTCCCTGACCAGGGATCAAACCCGGGCCCCCTGCATTGGGCACACGGAGTCTTATCCACTGCGCCACCAGGGAAGTCCCTACTCCAGCTTATATTCTGTCTTTAAATAATGTTATTTAAATTTTCCAGACTGGGTATTTAATCTGCTACAAGAGACTTCCGGTTATTTGGGATTCAGGCTGCAAAGACTGTGTCTTATTCACTATCCGTGACTCCCTAGAACCCAACAGACTGCTTGAGACATAAGAGGTGCGTGATCAGCACTTGTTTTCCCTTGTCCTCTTCTTTCTTTCATCATCATGGAGTTGGAACTCAGATGTTTACTACATGTATGTTAGGTTGGCCCTTGGGTCTCAAAATATCTCCCATGTTTTCCCACTGAGCCCACTTCCAATCCTGTAATTCTTCTCACATTTCCCCTGTAGTAGAAAGAAAGGGGCATGCATTCACAGCTGCAGGGTGTAGACATCATGATGGGCTCTTCACATACGTTATCTCATTGTATCCTCCCAGCAGTACTTAGAGATAAGTCGTTTTATCTCCTTTTTACAGCTGAGGAAACCTCAGAGAGCTGAAGGAACCGGCCTGATCTGACTCAATTAGGAAGTGGCAGAATCAGAGTCCAAATACAGCTGTCTGATTCCTAAGCTTATGTTCTTTCTTTTACATCATTCTGCCTCATTTTCGCAGTTTGCAGTTTCTCTGCACGTTGTTTAAAACATCTTCAACGTTGAGAGTCAGCAGCTAATTTTATCTGACCCTGGCTTCCAAACTTCTAGGACTACTCTCCCCAATCCTTTTTTTTTTTCTCTCCATTTCTTTATCTGGATCTACCTGACCTCTCTCTCTCTCGAGCTCTGTACCTTATAAATTGCTTACTGTATGTCTCACCTCTGCCCCAGCATCTTTGGGCTGTCTCCCCTCCCCTCCTCCTCCACTTTGTTCCAACAGCCCCATTGCCATTTCTACCAGAGCCAAGGGTCCCACTCTCCATCAAGTCACGCTGGACACAAACCTGGCCTTAAAAAACTTCCAAACTGGATAAAAACACAAAGCTGTGTTATACTAAACGTTAAAATAGGATTCATGATTTAAACTGCCATTGAAGACAATAATTTGAGAATGACCACGAGACCATGTGTGATAACTGTCTTGGAGAGGACATTTGTGTTGCGTGGGATGTTGGAAGAGTGAAACTGGGCCGACCGTGGAGCGTGGCAGGACCCAAACAGGTCAAGAAGAGCGTCAGGGGCGAGGCAGTCAGGGGAAATGGCAGGAGGAAACGGGGGGCCCATGCAAATAGGGCAGATTCACAGAACGAGGAAGGAACGTGTTTCTAAAGAGTTTCTGGGTCTCTCCATGAGAGATGATGAGTTCTTTTGAAGAACAGGGCCATTGAAGTTGCAAGGACAGTGTTCTGTTTCGTTCTTTTCATTATTCAGTTCCATCATTTCTTTGCAGGTTTAGAACATTGCTTTAGCATCACAGAGGACAGATAAATTTACAAGCTATGATTTAAGCGCTGACTTGGGTATTTACTGGGTTCTATAGGAATGTACCTTGCATCTTCATAATTATTATTATTATTGTTCCTTCAATTATATATGTTTTAACCTTTGCCTCTACTAACTCTTTTTTTTTTTAAGCAATGACTGAGTTGTATATACTAAAATCAAGTTCTTCTCTGTCCTCTCATAATAAATTCGGCTGCAGCCTGAATATTCTGACTAAATATTCTGACTGTAACTTTGACCTGACTTCATTTTCAAGACTGTCAAAAGCAATTAGGGACAGAGTTTTCCCGCTTAGCATCTAGAATTGCGAAGATACCAAGAAGGAGTCTCAAGTGTCATTAACATCACCTTTCTGCCTGCTTTTTATATCACCCTATAAAATAGTCTATTTTACAGCCAGCAAGGCCTATTATGGGAGCTGTCCTTCTCCCTGTGGGGTGTTGGATTTCCCCCTCTACTGGGAAGCAAAAAATGAGTTCCCACCTTTGGAAGATAGCATGAGTTTTCACACTAACATTGGGCTGTTTAGTTCACCTCCCTGCCTCAGTTTCCTCATCTGAAATTACCTCTAAAGATTTTATGAGGATTCCATGGAATAAAGCAACTTGCAAAGTGATTGGCATATTATAGTACTCAATATTAGCTATTAGGGTTGGTGAGTGTAGCAGTGGAGAGTTTTTTTTTTTTAATAAATTTATTTATTTGTTTTTATTTTTGGCTGTGTTGGGTCTTCGTTGCTGTGCACGGGCTTTCTCTAGTTGCAGTGAGCAGGGGCTACTCTTCATTGCAGTGCGTGGGCTTCTCATTGCAGTGGCTTCTCTTGTTGTGGAGCACGGGCTCTAGGCACACGGGCTTCAGTAGTTGTGGCACTTGGGCTCAGTAGTTGTGTCTCATGGGCTCTAGAGCGCAGGCTCAGTAGTTGTGGCGCACAGGCTTAGTTGCTCCGAGGCATGTGGGATCTTCCCGGGCCAAGGATCGAACCCGTGTCCCCTGCATTGGCAGGCAGATTCTTAACCACAGGGCCACCAGGGAAACCCCAGTGGAGAGCTTTGAATTCATAGACGATAAATTTTTCTTTTAATGAAATTAACAGAAATTGTATTCTAGAAAAACTTTATTTTTCTCCCCAGAAACAGCATGACTAAGAATAGCAATATTTTTGAAGGAATAGAGGCGAAATACAGAATATCAGAAAAGTGCTTACTGTCAGGACCCACCTTTCACTCAATAATAACCACAGTCACTGTATACTTAATGTTTTTTATTTTGTAATGATTTAAGTATTATAGAAAAGTTGCAAGAATGCACCCATATATCCAATTAGGTAAAGGTAAAAGCTGAAGGAGGACGCTGTGAACAAAGACAGTCTTTCACGAATTCACAGCTTTACCAAGGGCTTCCTTTCTTACCATCCTCCTCTTCAATTAGTGGAGAAGTAGCAAAACATTTTCAGGACACTTCTGGTTCGTGCACTCTAGTAATGTATGTTCAGGTAAGCATTGCCTCTCAGCTGCAAGATAATCCAGCTTCTCATGATTTAAGATGCACTTTGTTTTAAACACAATTCCCTTTTTGTTATAAAAGACTTAATAACAAAGTAATTCTTCACTGTAAAACCTAACTAACTGAGCTAAACCTCAAGCTGACTCAATGAATTGTGATTTTTTTTTGCATTCCAATTTCAGAAGAATAAAACAGATGACAAGAAGAAAGCTTTAATTATTCTGAATGGCATTGGGTTACCGGGACTCTCCATCTGAGAGTCATGATGTCTGGGGGTCCCGTGTAATCACACGTGAAAAATCTCTGGTTATTAATGTTACCCTATATAAAATAATCAGTTAAAATGGAGCCATGCAATACATAAAGTTTTCTTTTCTTTTTTTGTTTTTAAAGATTTTTTTTGACGTGGACCATTTTTAAAGTCTTTATTGAATTTGTTACACTATAGTTTCTGTTTTATGTTTTGGTTTTTTGGCCGCAAGGCATGTGGGATCTTAGCTCCCCAACCAGGGATTGAGCCCGCACCCCCTGTATTGAAAGGCGAAGTCTTAACCACTGGACCACTAGGGAAGTCCCAGTACATACAGTTTTCAGTTTTAGCAGGAAGCAACATTGGATGAGACACATCGCAGCCAGTTGTTATGGTAAGATTGGCCAAGACAGGTAGCTGCCAATTGTCAGGGTGAATAGATGGTCCCCAAGGTTTAAAGAGAGCTCAGGACAAGGAAATCCCAGGGTCTTAGGAGGGTTCTGGGAGAACAGTTGTCCTGATGAAGGGAAACATGCGAATGGGCCAACAGATTCATAGGCCCTTTTATTCTCCCTACCCCATAGCTACCTTTACTTTATTCCTGCAATGAAGAACCCTCGAAAATTGAGGTGCAGTCCCAGTGTGGCTGGCCTTACCATTATAACTGATCTATTTTCCCTTGCCTGGAAAGCTCTGAAAACCTTGTCTGCCAGAAGTGTCCTGTCTTCTGAGGTAATCAGAAGCCAGTTAGGGGTTCTAGATTTCTGGTTTGGATTAAATGCCATCTGCCGAATATAGGTGGGATAATCAGTCAGGTGTGCTATCATCTCTGTGTTCCCAAAATCTTCCCCAGTCTGCCTGGGGAATTGAAAGGAGTCTAGGCTATAAAGATGAAAACTGAAAAATAAGCCCGCATTTACGGGAGACATGTAGGGTCAGTCCATGCTCACATGTGTGCACGTGCACACACAAACACAAAAAAGGTCTAATCTTTAAATTTTAAATTCTCCAAATTTGCATTTAGAAACAGACATTCTCACTGCAGACCTACTAAATCAAAAACTCCAGGGTGAGGCCAAGCACTCTGTGTTTTAATGAGAATTCTAGGGCATCCTGGGGAACCCTAAGGTTGGGGAACCACTATGTTAAAGAAACTCTGGGGACTTCCCTGGTGGCGCAGTGGTTAAGAATCCGCCTGCCAGTGCAGGGGACACGGGTTTGATCCCTGGCCTGGGAAGATCCCACATGCCATGGAGCAACTAAGCCCGTGTGCCACAACTACTGAACCTGCGCTCTAGAGCCCGCGAGCCACAACTACTGAGCCCGTGTGCCACAACTACTGAAGTCCGTGCGCCTAGAGCCCATGCTTTGCAACAAGAGAAGCCACCGCAATGAGAAGCCCGTGCACCACAATGAAGAGTAGCTCCCACTCGCCACAACTAGAGAAAACCTGCATGCAGCAACAAAGACCCAACGCAGCCAAAAATAAATAAAATTAAAAAAAACAAAACCCCAAAAATACAGCTCACCATTAAAAAAAAAAGAAAAAACAAAAAGGAACGCTGAATGAGAGGAGCCAGTCCCCAAAATGGTTTTCTGCTTCTGTTTCAGCTACTTACCCAGGAAATTAAAGCAATGTTGGGGTTATAGGTAACAGTCATGTGTTGAGGAATGAAGGCTCAGATGTTTATTTTCATGTAGAAATAAGAATCATTCTCATTTAGGTGACTTTAAAGAAAAAACAGTCATAACCTGGAAAGTTTGCATTAATCCTTTTTAGCTCCGTGGGATCTTAAAATCCTCCTCATCTAACACTGCCGTACTCTGAGATTCTGAGCCTTGTGCTTAGTAGAGCTGGGGGTTCCTGTCCACTGCAAGCCTTTCTGTGACTCAGAGGATAGCCTCTCCCTGGCATAGAACATATTCCTTCTGTTCCATTAGCATACTGCAACAGCGTAAAGAATCTATATAATGATGCAGGCTTTAAGGGGTTCAAAGAAAACAGGAATTGTGCTCATCTATGGAGGTGAAATGTCCATTCTCTTAATAGCTACTAGTTCTAGAGTGTTTCTTATTTGGAAATGACCAAAAGTAGCTTTTCTTTGAGTAGCTGAGATCCTGAGGGGGGAAAGGGTGTGAAAAGAGGCAGGACTATAAAATACACCTAAAGAGCTCCGTGTGGCACCAGAGGAGGTATGCGTGGTGTGCCTGAGAGCAGGAGAGAAGAGTGAGAAACAGGTGGGGAGAGGGGAGATAGCAGCATGTGCTGATGCTGGAGTTTAGGAGCTGGTGGAGGGTGCTCTATGCTCAGGCACCTGGAGGAAATTCCAAGATGCCTGATATTAAACTGACAACTTTCGTTTTACTGCATCGGGAAGTCTTCTCTTCCCTTACCCTACTCATAAGCATTTTCTGTGGGTGGGATATTTTGTGCGTGGAAAACAATGTCAAGGGGCTGGCTGGATGTCTGGGTTGATGCGGTAAGACAGCAGGAATCGGGGAGACAGAGGTCGCCATAGGAACAAAGGAATCATGAATACATCCAGAAATCTGGGGCAGGACTTAAAACCTCCATGGAGTGTTGAGGCAGAGTTTGGGCTGAGCTTATTTAGGTTTCTGAGACAAAGAGACATCAGCAGGTGTGTTTATTTGTGGTGGTGTTCATAGTCATCACATCAGGAAACAGTTCCACATGGGCAACTACAGGGCTGGAATGTTGTGCAAACACTAATGAAAATGATGGTCTTCTCTCTAGACCAGTGCTGGCTGATAGAACTTTCTGCAATGATGGAAATGCTCTTTATCTGCATTGCCCAATTCAGTAACCACTAGCCACATGTGGCTACTGCACACTTGAAGTGCAGCCAGTGAACCTAAGGAACTGAACTTTTAATTTAATTTAAGTACATTTCAATTTAAATTGCTCCATGTGGCTACCATGCTGGGTGCACAGGTAGAGAAAGATTGGTATTTATTCTAGAATTAATTGAGCTAGACTTTCCATTTTATTCCCAAAGCTTTTAGAAATGTTCTGTTTTGTGATTATTTTTAAATCTCTCTATATCAATTAGTGTTTCCCTTTTAACATTTTACTTCTTTTATAGTTCCATATTCTCACCTCTTTTTCCTAATTGAGTTATTTTTATAGTGTATTGTCATTTATAGTTTATTGTCATTTTGTTTTAAACGTGTTTGGGGGTTTGTTATTTGATCTCTTATTTTGTTTCTAACTCCTTTTGACTTTCTCTTTATTACTTTTCCCTTCTGTTCTCCTTTAGCTAATTTTATTCTTTTTTGTCTCTTTGATTTAGCTGTTTATTTAATTATGTTTCCTAATAATTATATGGTATTTAAGAGTTTAAAGTTTGTTATGAACTAAGCTTTAGCTATAATAAGTTATTCTGTTTCTTAGACATTTTTGGCTCTTTTATTCACTGAATTTTTCTTTTCACAAAGTATGCCATATGTTTCTTCCCTTTAGTTTATGATGGCGTCTCTTTTGTTGATGTTTACTACTTTATTCTTGGCGGTGTCTTTATTATTTTGTATGGCAAAAAGAAAATATTTTGGGCAATCTATTCTCAAACTGCCCCTGTAATCCTCAAGTCCTGGGTAGATTACTTTTATTTATACATTTTAATTGAGATATACTTGACATTTAACATTATGTTAGTTTCAGGTGTACAGCATAATGATTCAATATTTGTATATATTGTGAAATGATCACCAGAGTAAGTCTAGTCAACATCCGTCACCACACATAGTTACAAAAATTTTTTTCTTATGTTGAAAACTTTTAAGATCTACTTTCTTAGCAACTTTCAAATATATAATTCGGTATTATTAAACATAGTTACCATGCTGTGCATTACATCCCTAGGACTTATTTGTTTCATAACTGAAATTTTGGTATATGACTTTTTGACATAGCTAGTTTTGACATGCAGTCATGTGAACATGTTTTTTGGGGACTTCCCTGGCATGCTGCATGGCGCGGCCAAAAGAAAAAAAATGTTCCTTGTGTTGTTTTTTACATGAGGATGTCATGATAAGTCTAAAAGAACAAACAAACTCTTAGCTTTAAAAAAGAAATGCAATGCATATGAAACTTAGTCTCAAACCCAGGTGTGCTATACATGTAATCTTCTTTGATTTTGTAACTGAAAATGTTGGATGACTCTGCACGCTGTCTCTCTAGTATAATCCAAACTAGTTTACTCGTGCTCTTGTCCCTGTGAAATACAGTGATTTCTCAGGTCAGCTGAGGCTCATTTACCTTTGTGTCCCAGTTACAGACTAGAGCTCAGAAGCCCTAAGCCACCTAGACAGCTCCATTACCCCGGGGGATATTAGTAGAGGTACCTGTAGAGGTGAACTATGTCCACTACTTGTTGTCTAAAGTGATCTTGAAATCAATGATGCACGTGTGGACCAGGCAGAGTTCCACTCTCACTCCAGCATCCGTATGTACTCAGTCTTGGAGCTGTAACTACGTTTCCCCCGGCTCTTATCATGGCACATTTTGTTGCAATAATGCATGTCATGTTTAACCATGTGAACCCAGAAGTGGTCTCTCTGTCTCTCTCTCTCTCATTGTCAATCTCAACCTTGTACTTGCTCTCTCTCTCTCTGCAAACCTCATACCAGGGTTGGAGTCATGATAAACTTCAGGATTCTCTTACACATCACTTAGATTCAAGGGAGGTGAGGTGTCTTGAACACCAAGAGTTGCCATGATTGCAGCTCTCTAATGCTCTCTATCATGCAGGTGAGATAGACAGAAAGTGCAGTGTTTCCATCTCCAAGAGGTCCAGGCAGGAGACAGAAGAGTGGTTCCCTTGACTCTCAGACCCCCGACATCAAGGTGTAGAGTTCACTTCGTCCACATTCTTCTTACAAAGCTTTCTTCTCCTTTTGCCGTTCAAAGTCTTCTCTCATCGCTTTAGATATTTCATCCCACTTTCTTCTTGCTTGCGTAGTTTTTAAGGAGAAGTTGGATGTAATTCTTGTATTTGTTACTCTACAGCTAAGGTGTTTTTTCCCCCTCTGGCTTCTTTCAAGATTGGCTAAATGAGGCCACCAGCTCAGCTCTGTAGATGGGCAGAGCCATTGGCTGGGATCTGTGCTCAGGAATGGGGTCCAATAAGATCTGAGCACCAATTTCGGTTAACCCCTCCCCCTTCTCCATGGTCTAGTTCAGTAGATTGCCCCAGTGACCCCCATGAGGCCAGACCTGAGTGAGCCTCTGGGAAGTGCTTCCAATATTGTGGAAGCTGGATGTTCAACTCTGATTCTCTTTTCCCACTGGAGAAGCCACAGGCCCGGGGGGCCCCCCCGGGGAAGTGCTGTGCCGGCCTGGAGGAGGGGTGGTGCAGTCAGAGTGCATCCTTCTCAGTCTTTATGGTCCAGGGGATGCTTCAGCCTCACCTTCTGGTTCTGGGATTTTCACAGTGGTGTCTCGTCTATAGCTGGATAGTTGCTAGTTGGTCTCCTTGTGAGGGGTACTGTGTTGGGGACCACCTGTGTCGCCATGTTAACAATGTCATTTATGGATGCCTATTATTAGTGGAACTTACCCCATTTTCCACTTGAAATTTTCAGAGTGTACATCACATTCTGTTTAGAGGCTTCTTAGTTATGCCAACCTTACTTGATCTCTTATCTTTGGACCGTGGGGGTGTTGAGGTGTTAGCTTACAGTGCGAGCTCTTACTCTCAGCTCCAGGGTAGACCTTTATTTCTTAATCATAAAATTTCTCAAACCTATAAATCATTTAAGCAATACAGACATGAATAAGATAAAGGTCCTTATACTTGTGTTTGGAATTAAGATTGGATAAGAGACTGGAATGGAGTAATATGGAGGTAACGTCAGTCATATCCATTACCTTGTAATAAGGAGCAGTAATTTCCCATTTTGACTCAGCTGACTTAATGTGGCACAAAAATGACTGCCCTAGGGCTTCCCTGGTGGCACAGTGATTAAGAATCCGCCTGCCAGTGCAGGGGACACAGGTTTGATCCATGGTCCGGGAAGATCCCACATGCCGCGGAGCAACTAAGCCCGTGCACCACAAATACTGAGCCTGTGCTCTTGAGCCCACGAGCCACAACTACTGAAGCCCGCGCGCCTAGAGCCTGTGCTCCGCAACAAGAGAAGCCACCGCATGAGAAGCCTGCGCACCGCAATGAAGAGCAGCCCCCGCTCGCCGCAACTAGAGAAAGCCCGCGCACAGCAATGAAGACCCAACGCAGCCAAAAAAAAAAAAAAAAAATGACTGCCCTAAACGAACCCCATGGTCGAATAGGAGCCCTCCTCTTGGAAACTTGGCTGTGAATGTAAGAAGAAAGGGCAATACTCAAATGGGTGTGCATAGTCGAGAATGTTTAACTTTTTTTGTTGTTATTCTTTTTTTTTTTTTTTTAAAGATTTATTTATTTATTGATTGATTACTATGTTGGGTCTTCGTTTCTGCGCTAGGGCCTCCTCCAGTTGCGGCAAGCGGGGGCCACTCCTCATCGTGGTGTGCGGGCCCCTCACCATCGTGGCCTCTCTTGCTACGGAGCACAGGCCCCAGACGCGCAGGCTCAGCAGCTGTGGCTCACGGGCCTAGTTTCTCCGCGGCATGCGGGATCCTCCCAGACCAGGGCTCGAACCCGCGTCCCCTGCATTAGCAGGCAGACCCCCAACCACTGCACCACCAGGGAAGCCCATTTTGTTGTTATTCTTAATTAAAGGTGACTCTTGGGATATGTGAAAGCCAAGAAGAGGAGAGACTCTTCCAACACAACTGGGATTAAATCTGCAGATGGCAAGCAAAGCAGAGCCAGTCCCACCCTTATTCTTCTGCTGTGCGGGGCTGATGTTCCTGGCTTTCTTTAAGGTGCCAGATGGAAACCACTCTTGGGCAACCCTGCTTGGTGACTCAATGGCTCATTACCCCATGGCCAGCTCATGTATTTACACACTTTGTCATTCGACCTGGTAAAGTCTCCAGCACATTGGGACCTGATGGTCCATTTTCTTGGCCCCATCGTTGACTATCAAGTGTGGAATTTAACCGAGGAGATATTTCCAATGGCTTGTGAATTGTTTTCTTATATTAAAGGTAAGCATTTGTTCAAGGCAGCTGGTTATAGGGAAGGAGAGTAAAGACTTTTGCTTCCGTGCTCTCTAGAGCTCTTGCAATATGCATTCCCTTAATAAAGCCAGATGCATCCTCTTGCACTTGCATGCATGTCAAATCGTGCATGATCAAATCGACTCAGAGCTGTAATTGTAATATGCCAATTATTTTCTAAAGAAAAACATAAGACTGCTTTGTATGCAAGAAGATAATTTGTCTATTTCAGACATCATAGATCCTTTGCAGTGAGTATGAATGTTTATTCTCCAAGAAAGCCATTGTATTTACAAAGTTGCAGCTTTGGTATTGCTACAGAAGTTGTGGTCCAAATAAAATTTGTGAATTATTTGTCATAAATAACATTCACTTTGTACATTTGTCAGTTGTACTACCATTGGATCATGTGAACTGTATATGACTGGATAGTTTTATAACCCATAAGCAGGGGCTGGCCCACTGGCACATGTCAGCTTTTGTACAATTGGCAGCTAGAGAGCTTCATAAAGAAAGAGATAAACCTGATTCAGGCTTTAAAATATGACACTACTCATTGATTGGCTCCTTTAAGTACCACTTATGAGCTCCCTAGTTTTGAAATAAAAGGGAATAATCTCCCTTTTTAAACTAAATGATTTATTTATTTTCTTTAAAATACTTATAAGTTTTTGGGGAAAAAAGGGGGAAAATTACTTATAAATTCACCCACCCTAAAGAGAGGAAACTGCTAATAACATTTTTGTTTTCCATAGACTTTGATAGTATGATTGGAAGTAAAATGTCTTGTATTAGAGGAGGGTATTGTATTTGGTTAAAACACATGTATAAAACGTAAGTGGTAGGTTGAATCGGGTTTGGGAATGTGGGGAAATGTTCTGTGTGTGGTGGTACAGGAAAATGACGTGTGTTAAGAAAGTGACACATGAGGAGAAACATAAGGAGGAAGAGACTGCACAATGTTTACATTTTTGAGACTAGAAAGGATTGAGCCAGTAACTCATTTTGGAGTTCAACTAAATGAAGCAGAGGTCTAGGTAAGATGAAACCCAGCAGGGGCAACTCCTCTTGCCCCAGTTATGGGCTCCTCTAGGACAATAATAATACAATGAGAAATGCCACATGCATTTGAAGTAAGCAGTAATTGGGGCAAAGGCATGTGTGTTCTAGAAAGTTCCACCTGGGGGAAGGCCAAGGAAGAAGAGAGAGTAGTTTTCTCAGTAGTAAAAGGAGATCACGAGGGGAATGGACTTGGGTTCTAAGTAAAATCCAAGAGTTTACAGACCCCACAGATTTGAGGAGGCAAATTAGTACAGTGTTTAAAGGTGTAGACTCCAAGTTCAGACTCTGGGTTCAAAGCCTGGTTAGGTAAGAAGCCTAGCCTTTTAGTTTCCTTGATAGTAAAATGGGAACGGTAATAGTTGGGGTGATGACTGTGAGAATTAAAGGATGTAAAATGCTAAAAACAGCACTTGATCCAAGGAAAAGTAACAGTAAATATTAGCTATTATCATCTCCCAATGACTCAGTCATAATCAGTGTAGACAAACTGAGGGTGTTGGAGCTACACTGCTTCCCTTGGCTCTTGCTTCATGGAAGACACTTGAGGATTAAGCATGATCAAATGGATTGTCCTAGTGGGTTTTATGGAATGGTTTGGCTTACTAATAGTCTTGATGACTTTTTTCTGCCATACATGTGATTTGATTCTTGATTTTTTACTTAATATTAAGACACGTGATTTGTCTCGATTTTTAAATTAATATTATAATAAGCATTCTCCAGTTCCAGACATTTTTATAATGTTAATAATGTTAATTTATCCAGCTCAACATTCCACCAATGGCATTGCTAATAATTACGATTTTAAAATTTGGCAATACCTGTGATGGCTTTCAGTATACTAGCATGCCTTAGCATACCAGTGGTTATGAAAGATACTTTGGACCTAATAATTTCTAAGGGTTTGCAGTCACTTCTCTAGCTTATATTGTGTTTGTTGGAAGAAATTAAATAATAAGGAACAAATAGCCCCAACATTTTATGAAAAAAGGGAGATTGTTCTCCTGTGAAGATTGATTTATTTTAAAATCAACAAAAAGATGACCTTCTGAAACAACATTTTCCCCAAAGTCCTAGAATGTTAACTGAATACAAAAATCTCAAACACGTTTTTGAATAAAATAACAGCTATACATAAATCATTGATGTTTATGTTAAAGAGTGTTGTAACAGGGAAGAGCCAAATCTGACTACATGTTGGATCTGTTTCTTTTACTTTACCCTTTGTTTTCAGCTGCTTTTGTTCACTAAAAGGATACCGTCTGCACATAATGGCCTGCCTCGGGGAACCCTGCCCCTCTGCCCGAATGTTAAACCAAAGTGCCTTTGTTTAGGGAAACATCCCGACCCTGTCCACCTGTGGATGGCTGCAGGAAAGAAGAAACTAACACATCCCCTCCCCGAGGCTGGCCCTTCCGGTGATATTTGCAAATCTTATGGCCTGTTTACTTTACTTCCTCATCTCCACCCCCTCTCTGTGCTATGAAAGAAACTGGCATCCAAACCCCGGTAAGCTGGTTATTCTGAGACTTTAGTCTGTCATCTTCTCCGTCTGCCGGCTTTCCGAATAAAGTCGTGCGGCGAGCAGAGCGAGCTGGGACTCGGTAACAGTGTGACTTATAAGAGGGCAGAGTAGGAAGACCCTGAGCTCACCTCCCACGGGCACACCAAAATTACAAATATTTACAGAGCAACTATTGAGGAGAAAGGCCAGCAGACTAGAGGAAAAGATCTTCTACAACTAAGTATATAAAGAAGGAATCACAACAAGATAGGTAGGAGGGGTAGAGTCGCGGTACAGTCAAGACTCACACCCCCAGGTGGGCGGCCCACAAACGGGAGGATAATTACAAATGCAGAGTTTCTCCCCAGGAGTGAGGGGTCTGAGCCCCACATTGATCTCCCCAGTCCAGGCATCCTGTGCGGGGAAGATGAGCCCCCAGAACGTTTGGCGATGAAGGCCAGTGGGACTTGCTTTTGGGAGAGCCAGAGGGCTGGGGGTAATAGACTCTACCCTTAAAGAGCACACACAAAATATTGCAAGCTCCGGGACCCAGGGCAGAAGCAGTAATGTGAAAGGAGCCTGGGTTAGACTCACCTGCTGATCTTAGAGACCCTCCTGGAGGGGCCGGAGGGGACTGGAGCTCCCCTTGGGGCCATAGACGCTGGGGGCAGCCACATGGGGGAGCTCTTTCTACCACAAGGACACTGGTACTGACAAGCACTATTTTGGAATCCTGCCTCTAGCTTATAAGTGCAGGCACGGGCCCACCCACCAGCCTGTCAGCACCAGTGCTGAAAATCCAGACAGAAAATGAATTAGGAAACACTTAAACGACATACATACATAAATATACCACACACACACAGGAATATTACTCAGCCACCAAAAGAATGAAATCCTGTCCTTGGTGACAACATAGATGGACCTAGAGGGTGTTATGCTAAGTGAAACAAGTCAGAGAGAGACAAATACTGTATGATTTCACTTGGATGTGGAATCTAAAAAACAAAACAAATGAACAAACACAATCAAACAGAAACAGAGTCATAGATACAGAGAACAAACAGGTAGTTGCCAGAGGGGAGAGGGGTGGAGGAAGGAAAGAAATAGGTGAGGGAGATTAAGGGTACAAACTTTCAGTTACAAAATAGATGAGTCATGGGTATGAAATGTACAGTGTGGGAAGTATAGTCAGTAACTATGTAACACTTTTGTATGGTGACATATCATAACTAGACTTACCCGGTGAACATTTTGAAATGTATAGAGATATCAAGTCACTATGTTGTATAACAGGAACTAACATAGTGTTGTAGGTCGATTATACTTCAAAAACAAAGTCATAGAAAAAGAGATCAGATTTGTGGGGGCTATGGGGGAACTGGATGAAGGTGGTCAAATGGTACAAACCTCCAGTTACAGGACAAATAAATACTGGGGTGTAATGTGCAGTGTGACAAATACAGTTAACACTGCTGTATGTTGTATATGAAAGTTGTTAAGGGACTAAATCCTAAGCATTCTCATCACAAGGAAAAATATTTTTTCTGTTTCTTTAATTTTTTATCTATATGAGGTGATGAATGTTCACTAGACTTATTTTGGTAATCATTTTGTGATGTATGTAAGTCAGATCAGGTGCTATACACCTTAAACTTACACAGTGCTATGTGTGAATTATGACTCAGTAAAACTTGAAGAAAAAAAATATAGTGTGATTTACCCTGTTTTGAAGGGTACATGGTACAGAAAGTAGAGTCACTAAAGAATCATATTTGCTTTGCCCATGCCACCATCTTGGGTTGAAAGTACATATCCTGGAGAAACTGTGGAGAATCAACACATTACATTTGATGCTTTTAATGTCACTGTTGAAGATTTTAATTTTTTTCTAGTGACAAAAGTTATAAGTCCTCAGTATGTAAAATTTGAAAAAATACAGATGAGCACAACAAGAAAGCATCACTAACTCATTACTCAGAGATAATTTCTGTTAACATGTTAGCAAATTTTCTTAGGTGTTGAGTCTAAATTTCCCTGGGATTGCAGAAGTAGATGATGTTAAGGATAAAGAGTTATTAATAAGTCAGAAAACCAAACTTTTCTATATATAGTATCACTGTTGCTCTGGAGACCAACATCTGACCCAGAGGTAACAAGGAAGCATGCTTGATGAGGAGGGAGGGCTGCTGAGTGGAGCGACCTGTACCCTGTGGAAGCTGACTGCGCCCCAAATGAGGACCCCTAGAGAAACATGCAGTGCACACAGATGTCAAAGTCAGGACAGAGAGCCTTTGAGGCCTGGCATCTGACAAAAGGCCGACCTTCCTGACCCACTCACAAAACCCAGGCCCCAGAGTTCCGACCCATCCACATGGGACCATTCACCACTGTATTATGGCAGAGAAGGTGCTTTCTAAGCATCTGTTGAATGTGTGAGCAAAATAGGTAGAGTGATAGGACCAAAATGGCCTTTTCCAAACTCTTCCTCTTCCACTCATAAATGGCCTTTAATCAGCCTGTGATTGTTATTATGACTATAAATTTAAAAGACTCGCTATAACAGGCTGGTTTTGTTTTCCCTGAAAACACATCTCCTTGGCTCTAACAACACCCTCAGAACCAGGAACTCTGAACACAGTAGAACTTTGCACTGAGTTGCCAATTAGAAAATGATTAGTCATGGATGACCTTCATGCTGGAGAAGTAATTTGATAATAGTGTGCTCTGGCTGGGGGCTATTTGCTATAATCCAAATAAAGCATTTTTACAACTGAGTGGCAATATCCCAAATTCATCCTGGAACCCTCTTTCCATGGAGATCTAAAGGGGAAAATTCCTAACTAAAATTTTTATAAGACCCTCCATGAGGTCTCTTTCACTGACAGTTGCAAAATTTATGAATTTTTATGAATCCATCCAGTTAAAGAAATAGAGTGTCTCTTAAATATATTCTAATTTCCTTCCATTTTCATTCCACTTGAAAGTGGTCTGTTGATGAAGGCCAGATAATAAGGCCCACAACTTTCCTATGATATTGCAAAGCACGTGAAAAAAACTCCTTTTGAAAGTAACTTACTAATTATTTTGTAAACTAGGGCAATTTGTTTCCTAGAGATTAAGAAAATACAATAAATAGGAAAACATGGGGTCCTAATAAAGTGAGTAGCCTGAATAAAACCTATGAGGGTCAGATCCATAAGCTGTTGTAGCCAGCTATGAGATAAGAATTTGGGAGTTCTAGGGACTTCCCTGGCGGTCCAGTGGTTAAGACTTCCCCTTCCAATGCAGGGGGTATGGGTTCGATCCCTGGTCAGGGAGCTAAGATCCCACATACCTCGTGGCCAAAAAACCAAAATATAAAAAAACAGAAACAATATTGTAACAAATTCAATAAAGCCTTTAAAAAAAAAAAAGTCAATTGTATTAAAAAGAAAAAAAGAATTTGGGAGTTCCATCATTAACAGTGATGAGAGAAGAGCTTGATACCCAGGCAGGCACAGTTGTTATGTTTCATCTGTATCATAGGAGTTGTTAGCTCTTCTTTTAGTCTCACCGGAAGCATCAGTGCATTGTCTTGCCAATTAATTTCAAGGTTCTCCTGGTCCTCTATGGGAATTACAAGTAGAATTCCAGATACACACACACCTGGGAGCCAATGTAAGTTAATGAGATCCACACTCAGCAGGAAACACGAAAGGGGGTGATAAGGAACAGAATTGTGCACTGGAATTTAGTCTTCTGTGTGTCCCTCCTCATAATCCGGGCTGCTCTCATGACTCCCAGGTGTTTATCCCTGTTTAGACCTCACACAACTGTCTGACCCTCTTGCCAACGCCTGATACCTCGAAGATTTGGTTGTTAGAACTGCCACCGATCCAGGGCCCTGCTCTTTGACTATATTCCATAAAAGCCAGGCCTTTGAGAAATAAAACCTTGCCTAACAAGGCTATCTTTGTAGATTTGTGACAAGGGAAGCCCCAGGTAGGGCCGGAATAGGTCCACCCGTCACAGAACAGTGCAGCGGTTAGAAACGAGGGCTCTGGAGTCAGACGTGAAGTTGAATTTGGGCTAAGATGCTTTCTGTGACGCTGTTCTCTGTGCTGCTGATTCCTAGTCTATAAAATGAGGTGTCTACCTCAGCTGGTTGGTGGGGGGTTAAGGGGAATAATGCATGTGACGCTCTTACTCAGAGATGATGGAGTCATTCAGGACATTGTTACTAACTGTTGCAGGTTCCACTTCAGCCCAGTGTTGGGTTGGAGGCCTCATCCCCCCAACCTCACCCTTCTAGGCCTTAGTAACTGAAGGACTCGGTACCCAGACCTGTCTGACACTGGACATTGGCTGTCTCAAAACCAGGGTCAGGAAACCATTGCTTCGAAACTTCCTATCCAAATAGAAACAAAGTCATGAGGATGGAAACATATAGAAGATATGTTTGTAAATGTGAGTTGTAGCATGAAGAAAAAAAATACACATACACACACAAACGAGGACATTCCATGAAAGTAGTAAAAAATCAGGTCAGTCACTGGTTCCATTGCCACATGAGTCCCTTGTATTTTTACAAAGAGCTGTTTGTCCCTCAGACTTCCCCCAAGAACTGAAGGCTTTGTACCTTAGAGCCGTTGGGTCACCTTTTAGTCTCCTTGCTCTGTTGTAGATTTATACCTGAATGATTTGGAGGCATTCCAAGAAAGATCATCTATCCAGCTGTGGTCATTTTCCCAAAGTCTCTAGGCAAAAATGGGGAGATCAATTGTGGCAATAACTTTTAGCATATGGTTTATTCATCTCTATTATCTGTGAATATCGGTAGCTCTGGACAGGGTTCTTCACCAGGGGTCCCCAGATCCATAAATAGAAATCAGGGAGGTCTTTGAACTTGGATTGAAGAAAGTCTTTATTTTCCTGACTGATATTTATCACTTCCCTCCAATTTAAAGCTTGGAAACAATCCACAGCACTATTAGCAGTATTTGTGATTTTGTCACTAACAGAAGTCACAGATATTTTCATACCACATTTTAGTTGTTGCAGCTCACAAAATATCATTTATGCCCTTCGCCACTTCAAAATTAGGATAGTTATGTATTAAGGTAGTTAGCTATTGAATGCATTAAATAGATAGTTATTTGCTGCATTTATTAAGGTAGCTGGTTATTAAATGTATTCATAAGAAAACACATTCTTGTAAGAAATGCGTAATCACAATCTAATCATAAGAAACACCAGAAAAACCCAAATTAAGGGACATTCTAAAAATAACTAAAGTATTCTTCAAAAGTGTCAAGGTCACAAAAGACTAGGGAGACACAACAGCTCCATACAATGTGGGACCCTGGATTGGATCCTGGAACAGTAAAAGGACATTGATGGAAAAACCAGTGAAATCCAAATACAGTACACAGTTAAGTTCAGAGAATTGCACGAATGTTAATTTCTTAGTTTTGATAGATGTACCACGGTTATCTAAGATGTGAACATTGGGGGACTCTGAGTGAAGTGTGTATTGAACGCACTCTACTATTTTTGCAACGTTCTGTAAGTCTAAAGTTATTTCAAAAGAAAAGTTTAGAAAGAATTACATTTGGGAACTGAAGAACAAATAAAGAACCACATATATTACTCTATCAAAATTTGTTTTTCGAACATTTTGACAAAAGTATTTAAAATAATTCTTTTCCTTTGAAATCCTGTGTACTGTATTTTATGATTTAAAATATTATCCTGAGAAGCAGCCCACTGACTCGCTCAGACAGCCAGAGGGATCATGGTGCAAAAAGATGAAGAATCACTGATTTAAGGCAATTGAAAGCTGCAGATACCAAATGCCAAAGTGACTGGATTAAAATCTATGGGCGGGACTTCCCTGGTGCTCCAGTGGTTAAGAATCCATCTTGCAATGCAGAGGACGCTGGTTCGATCCCTGGTTGGGGAACTAAGATCCCACATGCCACAGCGCAACTAAGCCCACGTGCCGCAACTACTGGGCTTGCATGACACAACTAGAGAGCCCGCACACCACAACTACAGAACCCATGTGCTCTGGAGCCTGCACGCCACAACTAGAGAGAAGCCCGCACACCGCAATGAAAGATCCTGCATGCCGCAACTAAGAACCAACACAGCCAAAAAAAAAAAAAAAAAAAAATCTATGGGAAACAGGTAGCCAGAGGAACCTCTTCACTTTGGCTTTGGTTTTGAATGAGTTGGCCTGAATCCAAGGTATTTTCTTTTTCTTTTTTTAAAAAAAATAATTAATTAATTAATTTATTGGCTGTGTTAGGTCTTTGTTGCTATGTGCGGGCTTTCTCTAGTTGCGGCGAGCAGGGGCTACTCTTCGTTGTGGTGCATGGTTTTCTCATTGCGGTGGCTTCTCTTGTTGCAGAGCACGGGCTCTAGGCGTGCGGGATTCAGTAGCTGTGGCACGTGGGCTCAGTAGTTGTGGGGCACAGGCTTAGCTGCTCCATGGCATGTGGGATCTTCCCGGGCCAGGGATCTATCCTGTGTCCCCTGCATTGGCAGGTGGATTCTTAACCACTGCACCACCAGGGAAGCCTCAAGTTATTTTCTTTAGTGTCCTTCAGTTCCCTTCTACAGATGTGTCATGGAGGGAAGCTGACTTTGAATGACAGGCAAGACCAACAGACTGAGGGCTTCTGGCCGTGAGCCACACACCCGTTCACTGGGCACTCACATCGTCCTCCCAACACGGCACTGCAGAAGGCTCATTTTTCTCTGTCATCCCACATTTGTTTTGAGCTTGGGTCAGGGTTTAAATTATTAATCACTTCCTGGGATATTTGTTTCTCAAATCGGTTTCCAAACCACTTTAGCTTGTACGCACAGGCTTTATCCTTCTGCCGTGCAGTTATGTAAAAACAACCTTGTAGATGTTACCGGCCACCTCTGCAGGTGCTGGCGTTGGAGCCAAATCTACAGAGGAAACTAATTGGAAACATGTCAAGATGCTTTTTGGAATGGGTATTTATTCAAAAGGCTGCATAACACAAGAGGCAGAGAGGAGAAAAGAGCAGTGCCAAGGAAGAAGGGTGGGATGAGGAATGTGGCTGCATTAAGTCTACCCCCCAGTAAGGGATGGGCATCTTAAATAAATATGGGTACCAAACCTACACCCTTTCCTTCCCTGTTCTGAACTAAAGAGGCCACCGAGCCCTTACTGGAATGAACTTCAGTTGCTTAAAATGGAAACGTGGGTTTCAAACAGTGTGGAAACTCTCTTTAGAAATAATCTAATCAAATTAAATGGAAAAGTACAGGCTGTTGGCTTTACAGTACTGAACGATGCTTTGGCCAACGTGTACAGAAGCGGAGCAGTATTAAAACACTGCTGTCAAGTGATGCAGGTCCATCCACAACCCCTCCCCACTTAGTAAACACCTCCATTCAGGCTTCCGGAGTGGGGATACCTGCAGAACTGTGCCTGTGTTTGGCCAGATAAATGCTTTGATGCTGCAGCTGTAGGGACCATTCCTATCAGTGAGAACTAGTGAGGTTTGTACAGATTCAGAACTGAGAAAGGCCTAAGGGAAGTCTTAAAAGCAGAACTGAATATAAACGTCCAATGAGGGTTTGGAAACTTATATGCCATGGGGCTTTAGGATCTGTCTTTGTGCTTTCTCTGTTGAATAGAATTAAAAACAAGGCAAGTGTATCTTGCATTCCCTCCAAGGAACTCGAACTACTGAATGGAAGTTTAGGTGGGTCACTTACGATGTGCCAGACAGTGAGTTAAATGCTTTACAGGTATTATCTCCTTTAATTCTTGCTGTATTCTTAGGAGTTGGGTATCATCGGTCCCATCTTACAGAAATGCACGAGTTCTTTGTGGAATAGGGTTTGTATTTAGTGCCAAGCCACAGCTTCCTAGCCCCTGTCTTCAGCTTGGCATTCTAAGTCCTGATCTGGTTGGAAATCGTGAGTTTCCTTTAAAAGCAATTCATGTTACTTTCCCTTAAGAAAATAATCACATAACTATCTTGAGAGAGGAGGTGCCATAAAATACATTATGTTTAAAAAAAAACCCCAAAAAACCCCACGCATTATGTTTAAAAGCGTAGGATTTATTTTTTTTAGTTGTACAAATTTGTGGTAAAAAATCTTTTAGATGAATACATTACAGATAAGAGTTAAAGAACCTGCCAGTTTATGACAGTGAGTGTGAAAGTAATTCCAGGCCAGAAAGGAAGATTTTATTTGAAAAAGAGTACATATCTGAATTAATCAACAAGGGGCCATGAACTTTAAAAATGGTGCCATTTTGAAATGCTGGTGCTGGACAGGTGTCATTGTAACGGGATGGGAGATGAAGCACCTACCTGAGAATTCCCTGCTAACTCTGGAATCAATAGACGGTAGTGGTTGGTTGGGAAGTCCCATTAAGGGCGGCAGATGCTGGCACTGTTTTAGGAAGCTTCCCTTGGAGGCCAGCTCAGGGTAACAGATAGAGGGCTGAAAAGGGGGACCTTCAAACCGAAGGTCAGGTGGGATTTCAGGTCTGGAGGCATCAAGGGCCCTGGTAGGATGACCACAAAGCTTAGCTCTCCTGCCCTCCTCTGCTCAGGGTAACCCTTTAAGGTAGTGGTTAACAGCATGGGGTTTACAGGTTAAAGGACTGTATTCAGATCTCTGCTGTGCCACTTCATAGCTGTGTGATGTTTGGCAAGTCACTTCACCTCTCTGATTCTTAATTTCTTGATTATAAAACAGGATTTTTATACTACCTCCTATAGAGCCCCATGAAGTTTAATTAGTTAAGTTATGTAAGGAACTTGGCAGATTTCCTGATGCTGGAGCTAAAGGAACAGAACAAATTCATAAGAGTTAGACGGATACACAAATGGACAAAATGTCAGTGTGTCAATTCCACGGGAGTCAGGTTAACACAAAAATGTGTAAAATATCATTAGTATATTTTCTCATTAAGTATTTTATGCTCTACTTGACTATAATGAATGGAAAAAATATCAAGTGAAAGAACTTGCACAAGTTCACAAATAGACTTTTCCCATAAAGGCTGAAGTTCCTCAACATACATTTAGGAAAACAGAACCCTTGAGGTTGAAGAGAAATATAACATCCACTACCTTCAAGGAAATTATAACCTCGGGCTAAACCTATACTAGCAAGGACAGAAGATGCTTTCTTCAAAATACTTGTATGACATTAGGTTTACCTTTACATTTTTATTCTCTAGAATGATTCTTTTTTCTTTAGATTCATTTAGCAATTTTAATGCATTTTTATGGAATAAAACATTTGTTTATTTATTATTACCGAACAATACATTTCCCAGGAAAGGCTAGCCTGACAAAACTTTCATGCATACCTGAAAGACTGGCTGATTGGTTGTGACCCTATTAGTTTGAATCAGTGATACCCATTCATTATTCAACAGACATTTATTGTGCACCTACTATGTTCCAGGCACTTTGCAGATGCGCAGAGTAAAGAGGTGAGACAGGGCAACCCTCCTGTCATGAAACACACGTACCAGTGGGCGATGCGGAGCAGCGCTAACAGCAAGCAGCCACCAGGTGAGTAACGTCATCCGACCTCCCCCCATCCCCCATGGGACACCCCCACCCCCCGAGATAGGTGCTACTACACACCCTTCTTTTTTTTTTTTTAAATTTTTTTACTCTCTCCCTTCCCTTTTTTTAAAAAAATTTATTTATTTATTTATTTTTAGCAGTGTTGGGTCTTCGTTCCTGTGCGAGGGCGTTCTCTAGTTGCGGCAAGCGGGGGCCACTCTTCATTGCGGTGCGCGGGCCTCTCACTATCAGGGCCTCTCTTGCTGCGCAGCACAGGCTCCAGACGCGTAGGCCCAGTAGTTGTGGCTCACGGGCCCAGTTGCTCCACGGCATGTGGGATCTTCCCAGACCAGGGCTCGAACCCGTGTCCCCTGCATTGGCAGGCAGATTCTCAACCACTGCACCACCAGGGAAGCCCAACACACCCTTCTTACAGAGGGGCACAGAGAGGTAGAGCAACGTGCCCAGGATCCCGCAGCTAGAAAGTGGCAGGGCTGGAATTAGAACCGGGGGTCTAGTTGTAGAGTCCAAACTCAACCATCGGGCTATGCCGCCCCTTTAAAGAAGAAAAGCAACTGGTAAACAAGTAAACATAAAAAAGAGAGTTTCAGAGACTGATAGTGCCATGAAGTGATAACCATTATGAAGAAATTAAACTGGACATTAATAGGAGAGGTTAGTGGTGATTTCTCTGTGGGGCATGTTTGCACTGAACTCGGGGAGGAGCATGAACTAGTCGTGGCCTGATCAGCTGGGAGGCGCCAGCAGAGGGGCGTTGGGTCAACGGAGCAGAAACGGCAGTGAGACGAAGGCTCCAAGGAGGGGGTAGGGTTACGGCATCCCAGAAGGCCAGAGGGGCTAGAGCACTAGAACAGAGGTCAGGTGGGGCCCGAGAGCTAAACAGGGACCCGAAGTTCATTCCCAGAGCTGTGTGAGCCCTTTCACAGGTCGGGAATGCTACTCAACACAAACTACGGAGATAAGACCCTGGAGTGACTTTGTCTTGTGAAGAAGAAGCCATCCTATTCTTGGTACTTTTGACATAGACACACCCTCGGAGGAGCAGGTCCTTCTCGCTGCGTACATCACAGATGTCACCTGACCACAAATCTTCTGCCCTCGAGACTCGCTGCCACCAGCCAACTGGCCAAGCAGCTGCTGCTTGCTCCACAGGACAGGGAGCACGTGATTTTCCCTCCTCATTCTAGTCTCTGCACCTGGAAATACGTGCTGGGAGGGAAGGAAAGCGTATTGGAGAAACAGAATTAATATGATAGAAGAGAATTATTATAAGGTACTGGTGCACACAATCCTGGAGGCTGAGAAGTCCCAAGGTCTGCCCTACGCAAGATGGAGACCCAGGAAGGACGGTAGTTCTAAGGTTTGAGAGCTGCAGACCTGACGGTGTAGGTTTGAGTCTGAGCCTAAAGACCTGGGAACCAAGAGGGCAGGAAGCAGGAGAATTCAACCTTCCTCCCCCTTTCTGTTCTATTCAGGCCCTCAACAGATCGGATGATGCCCACCCCGACTGGGGGGTGGGAGGTGCATCTGCTTTACTCAAACTACCAATTCAAATGCTAATCTCTTCCAGAAACACCCTCATAGACACACCCAGAATTAACGTTTAACCAGCTCTCTGGGTACCCGGTGGCCAGTCAGGCTGACGAGAAAATTAACCATCCCAGAAGGGGAGCAGGCAGTACCCCCGTCTCCATTATTTGCTCTGTTAGCTTCACTGTGCTTTATGGAAACTCCCTGTCCAGTCCTTCCTCCCCACAGTCTACAGCAGAAGAAAGCTAGAGTTGACAGAGAGAATCTCTTTGCCTTTTATCTCTGCTGCCTTTATGCCTGAATTCCAAGGAAGCTGATCTTTCCTGTGTTTACTGCTTTGTGCAGCCACTAAAGAAAGATGAGCAATTGTCTCTCTCTACCAACATTTCCAAAATGTGCTTGGCTGGAGATCTCATTTGCATGACAAAGATGCCCCATGAATGAGCCAGTGGCCTGGTGGGCCAGGCGGGATTTGGGGCACACCCAAACGGACTCTATGAAACTACAGAATTGCTTATTACGTACGATGCCCCCTCCAGACAACCACACTCCGACTGTGGGACAGCTTCCCTGGAGTCTGCGTTCTTTGTCCTTTGCGGGATCTGGAAGATAGCAGGGATCAGTGAGAACTGCAGACTCCCAGCTCTGCTCCCGGGTCTTGGAGGCCATGCCTTCGAGGTGCTAGTGGGCTAACACTTATTCAGAAGACTCACCTCTACTATCATTGTTTTCTTCCTGATATTCTGCTTTATAGATCAGTCATGTGAGCTTTTGAGGCCACGGGCTTTTCACTGTTGAATAGTTCTTCGGAGTAACTCACACGTCCTGAGTGTGTGCTGAGTGCCAGGCACCATTCCAGCGTTCTCGTGGGTTATCTTGTGTAACACCGATGGCTGCGCTTGAGCTACGGGTGATTATCGTACCCATTTTACAGATGAGGACGCTGACCCTAACCACGTCTGAAGTCCACCAAGGTGGACAGAAATGCTCTCCTTGCTGGGCTCCCTGAGCTGTGTGGGAAACGGAATTCCTGTCTTTTCAGGACGCCACTGCTGTCTGCCACTGTCCCTTCCCCTCTCCTCTCTCCTAACAGATCCTGGATTTGCTCAAAGTGACAATGCTAGGGGACCGGGGATTGGCTCCGTTTGTATACACACAGGATTTGTGGGAAGACAGGTGCGAGGGTTTTCTCTCTCCAGTTCTCCAATCACTTTACCCCTTTTCCTGAGGGTGTGTCTTCATCTTTTCTACGCAAAGAGCATCTTTCTCCTTCTGTCTGGTCTCCCCAGAACCATAATCGATGCTCTTTCTTTCCTTCGATTAAAAAAATCCCCATCCCAGTAGCATTTGTTTGGTTTGAGTCTCCCTCAGATAGGTCCATGGAAGAGGGCAAAGAGCCCAGGTTCTATTTGGGGAAATCTTGATCTACGTGTTAATTACGCACCTCAGTTTTCACAGTGTGTTACTTTGGTTGCAGACCCAGCCTAAGCCAGACCCAAGTGGTTGTACAACCAAACCCTGGGAAGGACAGTGACAAGTGATGGGGTTCAGGATCCTCTACCCTCAAATATGGCACCTTGGCATGTTGAAAATTTTAAGCTAAAGGAGTCTGAGAAAACAGCAGAACTACCTTCTCCCCTGAAAAAGGTCATAAAATCCTCATGTGATGGGTGCCCTCCTATACCCACAGGAAAGAGAATCTTTGTCTCCCAAGACAAAGGGACACCAAGAAGAATCTAAGCAAACAGGACATGCTAAGTCTCCCCTGTTTACTAGCCTTCCTCCTACCCCTTAACCTGTCATGTTCCTCCACGACTATCTGCTCTTCTTCAAACCCAGCATAAAAATACCCAGTTCTGTTTCTTTGGATCTTCCTTTCCTTATGAAGGAGCCCATGTCAGGTAAAACTTAACGAAATGTGTATCCTTTTCTCCTGTTCATCTGTCTCTGGCAGTCTACTTTTCAGACCCGGTCAGGCACCCTACAAGGGTCCAGGAAAACTTTTGCTTCCCTCCACAGGGTGAACCCACGGCTCAGGAGCCCTGAATGGTGCTCGGTCTGTGCTTGACTTTCATGTCTGTTTCTCTGTGATAGTTTCATTTCTCTCCCATGAGAAGGAAAGCATGGCTGATGGCATCTCCCAAGCTTTGTATTTAACAACTTCACAGAGGGACTTAACAATCCCTCCCTTTTCTCCCTCTGGGAGGATTCGTTGGGCCAAGCAAAGACCCAGAGTAATAACATGATGGCCCAGAGTTGCCATGGGGATCACGGGGCTCTGAAGAGAAGGGTTGGGCAGATGGAACCCTAGATATCCAAGACAGTTCATCGTCCTCATTAATGTCCGAGTACAGCCTCTAAGGTAAGCACATTATTGGACTTACTGAGAATTAAATTATTTCTGAATTTTAAGCAGTTGCCTATTGCCTTCTGTTTTAATGTTAGTTTCTGCCAAGAAGACCCCAAGCCCTCCTGCTACCCTACTCCCTGCATGTGTTCCTTTCCCATGTCCCCCCGCCAAGTACCTCCCTGGATTGTACGAATTCAGGCTGTCCTACCTTGCCTTCTCTAAAGACACATTATTAGCTCACACCTTTTACTTCTTTCTCGCTTCCTGCTTGTACCTCCTAATTAGCACCTTTTCTATAATTTATTAAGCCAGAACATAATGCTGACAGCATGCTGCCTCACTACCTGGCTATTTTATTCTACATTCTTTGGTTCCCAGCTAGATTGTGGGTCCCTATTGGCAGGGACCTTCAAACATGAGTCAAGTTAGAATGGGAACAAACTGAATACATACATGATTTCCACATGTGCTAATTTTCTCAATGTTCTGTGCTAGGAAAAGCAACAATACCAAAGCTGGTTGGACAGGGCATTCATTCCTTAGGTATAAGTTCTGTGCCTCCTTTGAAGCACACTCTGGAAAACAATTTTGAGGCAGTGATGCTGTAATGGTGGCAAACAACCATGGTCCATTGAACTTCCGATTCAGCAGCCAGGGATGGTGACCTTTACCTTCATGGGTGAAGCTCACGCCTACCAGAGAAGGTCCAAGCGTTTCAACTAACATTTGTTTTCTTTTTTTTTTTTTATTTAATTATTTATTTATTTATTTTTGGCTGTGTTGGGTCTTCGTTTCTATGCGAGGGCTTTCTCTAGTTGTGGCAAGCGGGGGCCACTCTTCATCGCGGTGCGTGGGCCTCTCACTATCGCAGCCTCTCTTGTTGCAGAGCACAGGCTCCAGACGCGCAGGCTCAGTAGCTGTGGCTCACAGGCCTAGTTGCTCCGCGGCATGTGGGATCTTCCCAGACCAGGGCTCGAACCCGTGTCCCCCTGCACTGGCAGGCAGACTCTCAACCACTGTGCCACCAGGGAAGCCCCAACTAACATTTCAGGTCAACAAAGTACTTCAACTATTTTGACCAATGGTTACTCAATATACATTTTGCTCACTCCACTGAATGGCCCCCTGTAGAGAAATGTGTGGCACATCAAGAAAATTATTCAGACCTTTTATTTGGAGGAGTTTATCAAATTTTAGAACTTTTGAAGCAGAAGGCCAAAATAGTATAATAGTTTAAGAGACTGCCTTGAGGTCTAATCCCCATAATAAACCCTCATTGTATATCACTCGTAGTTCTGTTTCTCTAGTCAAACCATTATTAATATTCATTTTTCCCCTTTGCCATTTCAAACAGCATTGGGAAGAAGTGGCACAGAGCCTTAGTTTGGGTTTTCCCCAGAAGCAGATCCTGAGACAAGGGCTTGGGAGTAGAGAGTTTATTTGGGAGACAGTCCCACAAAGCTCTGTGAGGAGGTGAGGAGAGTGAAGCAAGGAAGAAAGAAGGCAAGAGAGAGAGTGTTACTGAGTGTTGCCCCTGGGGGCACCTGGTGAGCAACCAACCTCAGAGTCAACACCGCGGTGGGGAGGAAGGCTGGGCATCCATCCACCTGTCCCCATTCTCTGCTGGGTGAGGACTGTCCCCAAAGTCATGCACTCTGTTGCCTCAGTCTCCCCATCTGATAAATGAAGTCATTGGGATATTTTTCTAGGCCAGGAAAAGGTGGACTAGACAAAATCCAATGAGAGGAGATGGCATATCAGGAGGTAGAGAAACTTGAGCTCTGTTTACCGTTTAAAATTGTGTTTTTAGTACAGGTGCTCTAATAAAATTCTAGTTCCACTTACAATTGTAAGAGTGAACCATTAAAATCTTTCCCTCTAGTCAATTAGATCCTGCTGCCTACCAACCAGTGGGTTTACAACAACATTTATCCTCTTGCTTGTGGTCTGTGGGTCAGCTGTGTCTCAGCCGGATGTGGCTCAGGGTTCCAGTTGGGTTGATGTCTACTCCCTACGTTTCTCCTTGACCAGTAGCCGCTGAGGTTATGCCCTTTCCATGGAGGTTCACAGCAGTGCGGGAGGCATGTTCAGGGCTTCTGTGCAAATGGTGTTCATTAATATTTCATTGACCAAAGCAAATCAGGCCCAAAACAAGGGGTGAAGAAGTGCCCTCAGTCCACCATGAAGCCATGGCAATGGCAGGGACATTTAATTCTATAACCGGGAGGGAGTGAAGAATTGAAAGCAATAATCCTACCCACCGTACCATTCTCATGTTCAGAATCACTTCTCATCAGCCTCTTAATCATACCTGCTCTTTTGGCCTCTTCTGACCCCCGCTCAGTGCCTGGCTGGGTCTCTCTACTGAGATTTCCTCTCACTGTCATGGCATTTCCTATAGGGAAAATGTCTGTAGTAGACTCTTTTGGTGCCCGCCATGCAACCATTCCCCAGCCGCTGTGAATGTTGGCTGCTAACGGCCCAGAGCTGCTCCCTTCTCCGGAGAACTGCCCTCTGTTGATGGGATGCCCCACCCTGGGAGGGGAAACCCAGAGACATGATGGACTTATGCAGAGTGCAAAATCCAGCCCCATGACTCAAGGTGAGGACAGCTTGGCAATATAATTTAGGTTCCAGAATGTTCCTGTGGATCAGGCCAAGGCTAAATGTTCTTTGAGACTACATCCGATCTTATTTCTTTTCCTATCCTGCTTCTCTTACTCCTTTGCAGTCTTCTCCTAAGAGAATGTCCTCAAAAAATTAAATGCCCCCAAGTCTTTTTCTCAGGCTCTGCTTCTAGGGGATCTGACCTAAGACAATGCCTGTTTTTTGGCATCTCTTTTAGTGCCTCCACAGCACCCTGCCATTTCACCAACTGTAACTATGCATGGGATGAATAAAAACTTAGACATTTTCCTTGCTTGGGATGGATGTGTGAAGCCTCCTCAAAGCCTGCACCCAATATTTCTAGTCATCTGTACCAATATCTACTTCGGACCTCTTCATCTTGGCCACATGGTCACTACAGTTCCTTATCCAACGTCTTATATGATCTGTGTATGTCCGGGGTGTCTCCCTCATCCATCGCATCCAGAAGGAGTTGTGTTTAGTCGGGTAAGTTTTTCTTTTAATATTTTATTTATTTATTTATTTATGCCTATGTCGGGTCTTAGTTGCGGCACGCGGGATCTTCATTGCAGCATGAGGGATCTTTTGTTGTGGTGCGTAGGCTCAGTAGTTGTGGTGCGCGGGCTTAGTTGCCCCACGGCATGTGGGATCTTAGTTCCCGACCAGGGATCGAACCCACGTCCCCTGCATTGGAAGGTGGATTCCTTGTCACTGGACCACCAGGGAAGTCCCTAGTCTGGTAAGTTTTGACTTGGTGAGCCCCTAAGGTTCCTAGTGACCACTCTCCCTTTTCTTTTCACACAGAGGTGTTAACCTGGAGGTCCAGGACAGGGGAGGCTGTTGTTCAGGGACTTTGGAAATGACAGATCTGTGTTCAAATCACAGTTCTGTCATTTACAAGCTGGAGTTTTGGCCAAGTTACCTAACATCTTAAAGCCTCAGTTCAGCTTCTATAAATTAAGTACAATGGTACTTGAAGAACAATATTCTCCTTTGCACTCAGAAAAAAATGTGTGGTTACAAATGCAATTTTCTACAGTGCTATGAGCTGCTTTTGAGCAGAGTTCTGAATCTCAAGTGTGTTTCACGTAGAGAAAATGGGACAATATACAGGTATCAGGCAGCCCTGAGCCTGGAACATCACAATGACGGCTTTCACTCATTAGGTGCTTGCTATGTGTCAGCCACTAGGCTCAGCCCATCACATGTGTTGTCTTGGAATCCTGTCAGCAACCTGGCATTGTTCTACCTCCTGCCTCTTTGTGGCTATGGGCAGTTGATCAGCCAGTGACCTTGAAAATGTTTGCAGCTGTTGACTTCCATCTCAGGAAATCAAGATTTGGGAGAAGGTGGAGGAATTGGACTGGGAAATGTAGACGTGTGTTGCCTGGAAGGACCGAATGTAATGAAGAAGCTCACCCACTGCACTCAGTGAGAACATCTGAGCTAAGAGGTTTTTACCCCAACCGTGCATCCTATGGTCCATTTTTGTTTGCTTTCTGTAGAAGTCAGTCTTCATCATCTCTTCAAGACTCATTGGTCCCATTGGTTCTTGTAAAAGTACACAGCGCTCTTATTTCATTTTCCTTCCATGTACCCAAATCCTTTCCCCAGCCTTGCTTTCATGTTCAGATTTCTGCCTTTTCCCAAATAAATTGCTTGGACTTTGGGGGAATATAACCCTGATTTGGAGGAAGAAAGACCAAAAAGATAAAAATACCCTCCTCTCCTTTACACCCAGGAAACTGTGATTACAACTGCGATTTTCTACAAGGCTGAGAGCTGCCGGTTGCCTGGTGCCTCTTAGCAGTGTCCTGGATCTGAGATGGTAGCTCCACCGTTTTTTTTCCATATCCATGACTCCTATTGGCACCGAATACAGCTGTGTAATATCTCCAGCCACTAAATTCTGCTCTGCAATCCCCCAGGCTCTTCATTTATTATTAATTACAACCATTATTTATATGGAACTGGAGAGTTTTACATCAAGGCTGAGGCCCAGCTAGAACATAAAGCTGTGTGGGGACCAGCTTAGAGGCAAAGGGACACGAGGGATCAGTAACCCTTATCCCCTGTCACCTCCCTCCCCCGCCAAGGACAGAGGTGGAAAGAGGAGGCGTGAACAGGTACAGACAGGAAGCTGAGGGAGGAGTACACCTTGCACGAGCTTTTATGCTCTGACAAGTTCCTTTTTGAAGCAGAAGGAGCAGCTGAGGAGGCAGAGATGGTAATATAGTCTGAAATTTTATGGTTGGAAGGATAGATCATTGTATACATTAATTAATTTATTTATTCAACTGTCAGTCACTGAGTGTTGATTATGTGCTAGGTGTAGGGAAAACAGAGATGCACAAAACAGACATGGTCCCTACCCTCCTGGAACTTGCATGCTGGTCGCATTCATACACACAACTGAGACTAGGGCAGAAGTCTGGGTGTTGGGGTGGGGGAGGGCGGTGGGGTGGAGTGGTCAGGGTGGCAGGAGTGGGATAAGAAGACGGACAGTTACTTAAGAGCAAACGCAGCATGAACATCCTTTTCATGGAGAGCCGTCACATGTCAGCATGGCAGTTTTCTAGGTGTAGATTTCTGTTTTAACTCTCTCTTGGAAGATGAACTCAGAGGCTATTACTCCAACAGCAATAGTGTAGGGTGTCAGTTGTTATTTAACACACATTAATCTGGTTTTCTACATGCCAGCTACTGCTCTGAGTGTTTTATACATACTGATTCATTTAATTGACATAACATCTCCTCAAGGTAGATTCTATTTTTGTTCTCATCTTATAGACAAGGAAACTGAGGCACAAAAGTTTAGCTATCTTGCTGAGTCATGCAGATGTAAACCTGGCGTCCAAATTCAGGCAGTCTGGATCCAGAGTGATCCTTTCAACCACCTGTGCTTGGATTTGAAGATGCTGCAGCTCTACCCCTTGCCTCTTATCACAGTAAATTATCATTCATTCCCCCAAAAAGAATGTATCAAATGCTAACTACATGCTTAGTGCTAAGAATACAGAGAGACAGAAAGCAAGTTGGGAGTAACTGCCTAGTGGGTATGGGGTTTTCTTTGAGGGTGATGAAAATGCTTTGGAACTAGCTGATTACACATCATTGTGAATGTACCACATGCAACTGAAATGCTCGCTTTAACACGGTTAGTTTGATGTTAGGTGAATTTCACCTCAAAAGGGAAAAAGAAGATAGGGGTGAATATGAAAGACCTGAAGGGGCGAGAGAGGTGTGCCCACTTCATTCTAATGCAGTGGGGAATGGATGCTAGCAGAATCTTGCACAGTAGCTTATGTATTGCTATGAGGACCAAGAGGAGGCAGTGATTTATTCAGCCTCAGTGGTCAGGGAAGCTTTCACTGAGGGTTTCTATTTGAGCTAAGCCACAGCAAAGATCATAAATCCAAGCGGTCCTGTGGGACAGGACGGTAATGTAAATGTGTTGTCAGCAGAAAGGCAACAGAATGGGGTACAGAGTTTTTCAAGTGTCCATGTCCCATCCTCTCCCCAATATCCAACAGGCTCCGCCCTTTCTTTCCACCAGGGTTTGTGTGCATGCCGACAAGTCATTCACCTGAGAATCACCAAATCACGGTAAATGCCTGTTTTTCACATGATGTGTTGGGAGTGGAATGAAGGTAAGGAACTCTGAGATAGATTGGAACTGAGCTGGACAGTTCTGCAAACTCCTTTCTATCTTCCTAGATTTTATAGTCTGTTGTCACTGACTCTACACCCCTCAAAACCAGGGTTTCAGCTTTGTCGGGGGGCTGCACCTGGCACTTGGGGAATTGGAGCCAGACTCTGTAGATCCAATTGCAAGGGCATCTTCAGAAGGCACATGTTGCCCCTCAGATCTGGGTCTGAAGCCCAAACAAGGATTACAGGGCCTCTTCCAGGACCTCAGCTGTGCCCTACAAGGTAAAACGTGCTAAGAGTAAGCGTAGGTATTGTTAACCCAGTCACGATGGATTTAAAGTTTGTCTTCCTCACCGTGAAACTGCATCATACGGGCTCCTCAGAGTATGAGTCCAGACAAAGTCAAGTGCAAGTGGTTCACTTGTGAGATGATCCCAGGAAGCACCAGTAGGGAAGTAAGGAAGTGCTATAGGGAAGGGGAGGAAGCAAAAAGGATGGAGTGTTCAACGAGGTGGGCAAGTAGAGCTTAGCCCCACTGGGGAATGCCGAGAAGCAGTGTGGAACATGAGCGTTACCAACCTAGGGCAGAGGACGCTGCAGCATCGCCCTGCAAACCCCTGGTCATGGGTTGCTGAAGGCTGCTTCCAGGGGTGTTAGCTCTCCGGCACCTCTGGCTTTTCCTCAATGATCGTAGAAAAGGTTCCTGCAGCCAGAAACAAAACATACAAACAAGAGACTGCTCAGGCAGAGAGTCTTGCGTGTAGAGGTGAGGGCCCCGAGGATAAGGGCGGGGCTCTGGCAGCTCTGCTACAATGTGCGGGGCTGAACTGAAGTTCCCATCTTCTGTCTCTGTTCACCATCTTTTTTTTCACCCCAACCAACAACCATAATAATAATCCATCGCAGGCAGAGAAGGTTTCTTCCAATGTGCCAGGCGTTGTACTCAGCTCTGTCCATTGATCAGTTATTTAGTTATTCAACTATTCAGCCAAATTCATCAAATACTCCCCACAGCCAGGAGCTGTGATAGAGTCTGTGAATAACGTCATGTGCAAAACAAGCACTGCCTCTACCCTTACGGGAGGGTGGACTAGTGTGGGAACAGGCATGAGCTGAACAGTGATATAAATAAATGTCTGTGCTTGGGCGAGGGTTCTGATGGATGAACTGCACTTCCTGGAGATCCGATTAATTAGCCTGGGGGTTTAGAGGAAAGTGCACAGGAAAAGGACATGTAAGTTGAGGCTTGGAGGATGAGCAGGAGAAAACGAGGGGAGAAGTAGGATCAGAACACTTCAAGTAGAGACAATAGCACATGCACAGCCCCTGAGGGAAGATAGAACATGGAAAATTGGAGAAACTGAGAGCAGACCAGTGTGGCTGGAAAATAATGAACAAGGTGGGTGTGTGGTGAGTGGTAGAGAGGAAGCTTGGAGACTGTGAAGGACACACGAAGGGTAAATGCAGTGGAAGCCACTGCCAAGTTGAAGCTACAGCCAAGGGGTAGAGAGGGGGAAGAGTGTGACTGCATTTTAGCAGATTGCTCTAGTTCCAGAGTTCTGAATGGTTGGAGTAGATCAGCCACAATTGGGAGACCAATGAAGAGACGACCCCAGCAACTTACCAGCAAGGTACAAGTAGCCTGCGAGGTGTGGCAGGAGAAGAAATGGGGAGGTATGAGTGGAATGGGGAGATCTCAAAAAAGGAAGATGCACAGGACTTGATGAGTTGGTGGATGTGAGGAGAGGGGAGGAGGAATGTCCAGAAAGACTCCGAGGTGCTGGCTTGTGCCATTTACACAGATGGGAGTGGTTAACTCTTTAGTGCTTACTGAGCTTCTGGAGATGGGGACTAACATTATCACTCATTTAGTGAATGAGGAAATAGAGGCTCAGAGAGCTTAAGAAGTGAGTGTAAGGCCACAGAGCTAATAAGTTGCCAACTAAGGACGTAACTGAAGAGCCAGTAGATATTAAAGCCCATGTGCTCTGTCACCCTCTGCGTGGCACCTGCTCTGTCCTGTCCAGTTCCACTGCCTTGCATATGGTACCTTTGTGTATCCCTTATGTGGTCTCTTTAATTAAATCACACAGCCACTGTGTAGGTGTTATCCTTTTGGAAACCAGCACTGTGCTTGGTGCCATCCAATAAACCAATCAATAGAACTAATTTGTGCTAATAGGACAAAATGTATCCACTTGATTGCAGGCTTTCTGAACAGCACCTTTGTGCAAAGTTATACAAAGAGTATTCAGGGCTTTGACATCCTGGCCTGGTAGCTTGTGACCCCACTAAAAATCCCACGGGGAAGTTTCTCTGCCCACCCTTGGGCAGCAGCACTGGCTCTGCTAGAAAGAGAGGCTCAAGGTCGGCTCAGAGCTCCCACACAGACAGCCTTGATCCTAAGATCAGGCTCCAGAAGAAACAATGTGTAGATGTCTGTCACGTTTTCTTCTTTTTAAACCTTAGCAGTTCTCCTACTTAAAAGCATACTCTAGAAATGCACGTTGACTGGCCTGGGATTTTCTAGAAGCTGTCGGCTGGTTTGAAGACATAAATCAGGAATATTGAATGGACTCTGAACACCAAGGGAAAGCTCAAAACAACATTTTCTTTTCAAATATGGCCCTTTATATTATGAAAAAGAAATAGTCATGCTCATAAACCAATTCATTCACGTACTGCAATTCATGTACTGAAGATTTTTTTCCCATTTTCCGGAGTCACCTAAAGTGAGCAACACACGAAATCTCAAGGAAGATTATTGTCCAAATTAAAGGCGAATGTCTCAGATGACCTGACCTTGCTCTTTTGTTAACTCAGTACCACAACAGTGGGCAAGTGTTGGTTTGTTGCCATTTCAAATATTCTCTTTCTCCTCCTGGGGACACTCACCCAACTGGAGTGGGTCCTCAAAGCTGGGGTGAGTACCAAGCTCTCTTACGTGGCCACAGGTAGCTGTGTGCCGCGTGTTAAGAGGAGATGTGTGCCTCGCTACCACCGTTTCAGCAGATGAGTTAAATCCGCTCAACAGCACAGATTCTCAGCCCGTAGGAAAGGTCATGCCAAGTGGCCGCCATCAGGCACTGCAGGTAACCATCACCTCCATCCCAGGTACACGTTTCAGGAGCTCGGAAAGCAGGTGCCGTTGGGATGGGAACCTCATTTGTCTGCTGGTTTTTGCGTGTATAGGTTTCCTGCTTTCTTTCGACTTCTTTGCCTTCTGTGATTGTCTGACTGTCAGAGGATAAAGAACAACACGCCCAATTAAGCCCTTTTCATGTATTTCATCTTCTGAATAGATGGGAAATGGTGTTTATGAAGACACCCACCAGAGGACCCCTGTAGTGAATGTGTCAAAAACTGACACATTGAGAACATTGCAGGAACATTTAAAGTTCTTCCCCCAGAAGCTTGGAAATTATGTTTTTCAAAATCCTTCAGGGGCTTTGATAAATAGTCTCTAAATCTGAACAATCTTGTGTTTATTATGGGTTCTGATTTTTAGAAATATAATTTGTTATTATAGGGCCCTGATAAGCTCTTCTCCATTCCCCTGGAAAGCAGAGCAAGGAGAAATTAATGCATATTTCAACAAGGAGCATATTTGAGTCCAAATATTTGAGTAGAAACAAAAATACAAGTTGGATTAGGTCATCCTGATACATGTTCTAAATGAGTTACAGAAATACTTCATGCAGTAGGAGAAGTGTAAGCAGAGCCTCATTTACCTTTGGAATGATTGCTAAAGGAATTATGTTCATATTGGAGAGGGTTCCTTGTATTTATGGCATATATGGCATTACGGGCAAATGTGACTAAAACACAGTTTACCGCTGTGGCCTCAAAGAGGAACACTTAGGAACACTTAACTTGAAATTTTGATTTAATGTTAATAAGTTAGCCTTCTTGGAGCTTGTGAGAGACGGCCTACTGATATTCATCTTGGGAACTTTCTTATCTTAGGAGATACTTAAAGCCCAGGATATTCTTGGTTCGATAGATCAGCACTTCTCAAACTTTCATGTGCACACAAATCCCTTGGGGACCTTGTTAAAATGTAGGCTCTGATCTGCAGGTCTGGGGTGGAGCCCGAGAGGCTGCATTTCTAACAAGCTTCCGGGTGATGCAGTGACTGGGACCAGTACATGGATGGTGTGGATTTTGTGTGTCAGGCACCTCCGGCCTATTCTAGGAAAACTGGACAAGTTGTACAAATTCAAATCTTCCTTTAGATTATGAAATTTGCTCTATTTTTCTCTTTAAAAGAAAAGCTAATTGGAAATAATTCAGAAATGTATGTATAAAAGAAAGAGGCAGAGACCATATAATTAATATGTAACCACTCTTAACATTAGAGTATTTCTGAGTGGTTCTCGACCCTCTGTCAGCATCACAGCTGCCAGAGAACCTTTCATACACCACAGACACTGGGACCCACCTGTTTGAGTAACCCTGGACTAAACCTACCGGTAAGTGAGCACAGGGATGGAATAAGTGGGAAATACCTAGTGTTCTGTATGCAGGAGAGAGAGGGTTAAACATGAGGGGATCTTTGAAAGAGAATCTTGAGAGACTAGAGTTAGGAGTGACCCTGGGCACAGGGGTTCCAAGAGCAGACATTATAGATATAAAAAACTCCTAAGTTCTAGGGTGAACTGAGAGCCTTCCAGGGTGTCTGCAGAGACGCTGTCTCCCCAGTCCTCTCAGGTGGGGTTCATTCTTGTGGGAATGATGTCACTGAGATCCAACATCATCGACACAATTCCCAACACATTACAGGCCACGCATGGCCATGACTCCCTAAGGAAAAGATCCAGGCAGCCAACAGAACAGGGTCATACATTCCCTCGTTCCCTAGTTATGTAGACAATGGTTGACCACAGCTCCAAGGGTAAATATGAAAACAGTGGGAAGAGGTTTACTGCATCCATGTGGATGGTTACCGTGTAGACAGAGGATCCCCGCTTTATTTTGAGTGAAAAGAACAGGAACCCAGGGGTCAGATGGATGAACATATGATATTACTGTGTAAATTGGTCTCAGTTTCACAGAGGGCTCTTGCCTTTGACTCTAGCAGAAAATATGTTCATACTTTTAGCCAGTAAGATATAAAAAATAATAATATTGGCCCAAGTAATAAAAAGATAGCATAAAATCTTTTCACCTTAATAGATGCAAAAAGCTTTTTTTTTTTAAAATTTATTTATTTATTCATTTATTTAATTTTTGGCTGCATTGGGTCTTCGCTGCTGCACGCGGGCTTTCTCTAGTTGCAGTGAGCGGGGGCTACTCTTTGTTGTGGGGCTCAGGCTTCTCATTGTGGTGGCTTCTCTTGTTGCAGAGCACAGGCTCTAGGCACGCGGGCTTCAGTAGTTGTGGCACATGGGCTTCAGTAGTTGTGGCTCGTGGGCTCTAGAGCGCAGGCTCAGTAGTTGTGGCGCACGGGCTTAGTTGCTCCGCGGCATGTGGGATCTTCCCGGACCAGGGCTCGAACCCGTGTCCCCTGCATTGGCAGGCGGATTCTTAAGCACTGTGCCACCAGGGAAGCCTGCAAAAAGCTTTCGATAAAATCCTCATGATAGAAATTAATAGAACAAAACAAAACAAACAAAAACAGAAATAAAAGGGAAGTTACTTTACCTAAAAACATGCCACCAAAAACTATTCTGACTGGTGAAGTATTAGAACCATTCCCTTTATTTCAGGAATAAAGCAAAGATAATCACTGTAGTTGTTTCTATCTGTATTACTGATAGCCAATGCTGCAAGTAAATGAAATCATATACAGCAGGAAGAAACAAAACGGTCAGTATTTTCTGATGATATGATTATCTACATTGGAAAAAAGCCCAATATATGTATGCTATTTATTACTACAAATTCAACAGGATTTCTGGATACAAGATCAATAATCAGAAACAAATTAGAAATATAATAATAATGATAATAATAATAATAAATCCATCATCAAAAGCAACATGAATTCTAAGAGGCAAGAAATATTTATCTAGCAAAATAAGTACAAAACCATTGTGGAGAAAAATGTAAGTCTTTAGTGAAATACATATAAAATAAGCTAAATAAGAGGAAAATATACCATATCATAAATAGGACGTTGAAATTGCAGTTACTTCTAGGCGTATAACTTAGAAAAACTCTCAAGCATGAATACTGAGATAAGTTCTAGAATATTATTGCAGAACTAGTTATAAAGGAAAAATAAAAATCAAGTAGCTTAACTGTCAATCAGTAGAAGAAATGGATACAAACACATATATATTACAGTATTTAAATGGGATAATATACAGCATTTAAAATGAATGAGCTAGGTCTATATGTATCAATACATGTGAATCTAGAAACAATGTTGAATCAAAAGAGCAGGTTGTGAAGAAATACACAGAGTGTGATGGAATGTAAAATTTTAAAACAAAGAAAACAAGACTAAATGTTTTCTAAAGGATGCCTATGCACATAGTAAAAGTATAAAATTATGACTGAGAATAATGCACACCAAAATCAGACTCATGTTTACCTCTGGGTGAGAGGGAAATTTAATGGGTGAGGACTTCACCTGTATCTGTAGTATTTTATTTCTTTAAAAAGAGGAGAATCTGAAATTAACTTGATATTGGTTAAAGCTGAGTGATGTGTTAGTTGTGTCATTATTTATTTCATGACAGTATTTTTCTCAATTTATCTCATCCCTGCTGGTTTCATCGTAGAAGCTTCATCTTCGTGGCAGGAACTGTATCCTATACTTTTTCTTCTCCCAAAGCAGAAGGAACCTCCTAGAAATTGTTAGTTGCTTTCTCACTGTAATCCTAGCATGGCTTTGCATGAGACCTCTCAAAGTTTCTTCTCATTAGCAAGGTTTTAATCCAAAATAAATAATTAGCAACTTGAACAGTGCTGACTGGAGTGTGGCGAACTCCATCAAACGATCGCTTGGGTGTTGGGAAATTTTACAATTGGTGCTAAGTGATCTCCTTGACAAAGAGGTCAGCTTTGGATTAATCCACTTTATAAGAAACCCTGAGTACTTTTTCCTGTTCTAGTTCTCTTCTCAGTGGTTTAAGAATTAATTACAATGCTTTCACCCGTCTTTATAGCAGAAAAATAGCAATAGGTCCTCTGTGCCGATAAGTCTACTGGAAACACAGTTGATTACAAATGCAGTGCCCATAGTGGTTTACCTACTAAATGTTTGTGCTGATCACATGGTCTCACACCATCAGAGGTTTGTAAAAAAGGACGACTGGCCATATGTCACAACCTATCCTCAAGTCAGTGTTGAAGGAGAACAGATCATCAATGACAGGAATTCAAGAATTGGGCATATCTCACTTAGTAGGGGGGGCTCTGTATGCAGATAGTCAAGGCTGACCAAACAGGTGAGCATGGGCACCAGGAATCTAGACATAGTCCCTGGCCAGGGGCAACCAAGAGTAGGGATCATCTGATGGAGTTGTAGGTATGGAGGTTGAGGGTGCTCAGTTTTAAGAAAAAAGCCAAGCGTCTAGTTACTGGGTCCATGAGGCATGACAAGATAAAAATGTCAGCTTCACTAGAGGGGTGGGATAGGGAGGGTGGGAGGGAGGGAGATGCAAGAGGGAAGAGATATGGGGACATATGTATATGTATAACTGATTCACTTTGTTATAAAGCAGAAACTAACACACCATTGTAAAGCAATTATACTCCAATAAAGATGTTAAAAAAAAAAAAAAGTCAGCTTCAGAGGAATGAAGAGCAGAGACTAATGGTTCAATCTACCACGTTGGGCCGAAGGTACCCAATCCTCAACACACACACACATTCTAGTATCTGACATTTTACCAACACACAGTAACTTCTTCAGACTGAGACATTATTTCTGATAAAGCTCTTGTTACCTGAGAGTTAACAAATGAAGACTTTAATAGTTACAAAGGACAGGAAAGTAATATTTTATTGATCTTTGTCTGTACTACATAAAACTTGATGAAGGAGCTCTTGTTATCCCCAGGTTTTATAAGAGGAAACAGTAGTTCAGCCAAAAGGTAATTAGATATTGCTAAAGATCCTATGCTTGTCAGCTGGGATTTAAATCCCGGTCCCTGTGACAGCAAATTCCCTGCCCCTGCACCACAGCAAGCTGCCTCCCTTATCAGGGTAATTAAGAACAGGAATTAGCACCGAGGAGAGCAATTTTGATAAGGAGTGAGAAACAGACCCTCAGGAGGGCAGCCTGATGGGTACACCAAGGGCAATACAAGCCTATCCCCAATTTGATCTACTGCTGTTCCTACTGTCAAGCTTGCTGACCTCACAGACTTGCTAGTGTGGTTCTTCTTCTAAGACACTGCCTGTTGCTCTTGCTGTTCTGACGATCTGTACTTTCCCCAGTGTTTCAGAACCCGGGGTTCCTCCGCATTCCTGGTCTCCTCAGGCAGCTAAGGTGTCCCCTCATCAGGCTTTGGGTACACCACGGGCAGCTTCCTGGGCCTCATGGTCTAAATTTACAGAAGCAGCAGACGGCGCCTGAGAGTAGCAATTTGAAGAACTATTGGTTGGTTCTGGTTCTAAGATTAGCATCAAAGGCTAAATCAATAATGCGATGTTCCTCTCCCAGAGTCATGCAGATGGCAATTAGGACTGCATTACAGGGATTGCTCACGTCCAATCCCTGTACCTGAGATCAAACTTGGCTAATTTGCCACTCTTATTTTAATTCCATCAATTAGAGAAATAAATTGCCAATAAAAGCTCATCTTTTAAAAAGGTTTATTTTAACCTTTTATAAAGTCCTTGGGCAAAAGCATAGAGAAGCGCTTCCTAAGTGACTGCTAATTTGTCAAGGTCGAGAGACAGACGCTGTGAAAAATACTGCTCCAAACAACAGCTGAACACTGTCAACCAAATGGAAAAAAAAAAAAGAATGGATTTTCTGGAGTTTTTGGAAACGAAGCATTTCAGCTTAGAATGGAAATCTATGGGAAAACGGAATGTTAAGTTTAGAACATAATCTAAAAATGAGCTAGCATGAAAAGATTAGTCCTTTAAATTCAAGCATCCATTCTGTTGCCAAGTATGTATTGAGCACTGGCTGTGTACTAAGTTCTGGAAAAACAGCGATAAGCTCTACGGTCATGGTCTTTGCATTCATGGAACTTGCAGCCCTGTTGCAGAGATAGTCATTAGACAAATGTATGCATAGATGAGTACAAAACAATGGTATTAAGAGAAGGCAGTGGTTGTGAGGGCAGCCGTGGTGGCGTGCAATAGGATGACACCAATTAGAGTGAAGAGATCAGAAGAGTGACCCTTAAGGGGAGACTTGGAGAATGGATTAGAGTTATTCAGGCGGAGGACATCATTCCAGGCAGAAAGAACGACCTGTGAAAAGGTCAGAAGGCAAGAAAGACATGGAGGGATCTGAAAGATCCTTGCTTGGAGGGTGGATTCAAGCAGAAAATATAAAATATAAAAATTGTGGTTTGAGACAGAGAATCTTAAGGCTCCGGAAGGAACTTCACTCACCACCCATCCTGACATCCTGATTATACAGAAGACAAAATCCAAGTTCCCAAGGCAGGACTGAATTATCCAAGATGTCAGAGCTAGGGCAAAAAATCTAGTATTGAGGACTCAGTGTCTCTCTAAGCCCCATAGACATTAGAACCAAAGTGTTCTTTCTAAGCTTATTCCTGCCTAACTTCCACTGTGATTTTCACCATGATGTCTTAAAAGACCGAAGTGCCTAAGGTTCACGTTGGAAGGCCTAGGGAGAGGAGGTGGGGCCAAGGGCACATCCTCTCAGCCTGTGCCTCTGCCTCCCCTGGGGCACTCTGAGTAAATATGTGGGCTTAAGGTTATGACTGGTGATTTGTTCACCACTGGAGTATAAACTCCATGAAGGCAAGGACCAGGCCTGTGTTGTTGGCTTCTATGGCTACGGCAGTGTGCCTGGCAGATGGTAGACAACCAAGAAACACAACTAGCGTGACTGAGTAACTAGATGGATGGGCTCCCTCTTCAGTCCTCAGTTCAGGAACCCTATCATACCCCAGAGAGTTCCAAGCTTCTCAACCTCTTCTCTACACGCTGATTTCTATGGCCCACATTTCTAGGTAAAGAACAACAAGTTAAATCCAGTGCCAGGAAAACTGGTGTGGATTGTATTATTTAGGGCTTATCAATTTTCCTATTTTGTCGAATGTAGTTAGAACTAAGCAGTTTCTTTTAATCCCAGGATTTGTGAAGAAACAACATGCATTATTTAAAGAGCAACAACAAAAATAAACCCTTGTAAATATTGCACATTCCTTTGCAAGCAGAAGATTAATACGATAATATTATTGTATTGGGTATGGAAAACAGTCAGCGAAATGCAAACCTTGCTGAGAGAAATTGCCTTCCTTCTTGGAGAAGAGTCACAGGAGACTGGAGAGAAAATTATTTTTCTCAGCTCCGGTCCTTTAGGGCATCAAAGCTTCCTGAGAAGGATTATGCATCGTGGAAAGTGTTAATGTACCTTATTATTCCATGTCTCTCCGATGAATTCTTTGGAATCAATAAAGGTACTTAACAGCTAAGAATTACATTAGGCCACATTGCAATACCAGGAATCTCTTAGATTAATATAACACCTATCTTCGGCAAGTTCTTTGAAGCAATCATAGAGGATGAATAGGTTTTCCTGCTGTGCGAACCCAATGAATCATGGCGATTTAGTGTGTTTTTCTCCTTGCGGATTTGTTAGCTGTGGGTAGGACAGAGCTTATGAAAGTATTGCAAGTTTCCTGTATGTTTAACTTTCTGTTGGTATGTTTTTAAAATATGTAAGTTCACTAAGCATGTGTCCAAAAAGTGGCTGAAAGGTGGGGGAAAATGCTACTGCTCTTGGACAGAGAATTTGATTTAGTGTGTAGCCGGGAAGATGAGAGGGAGATAGGGAAGGTCGAATAGCTCTGCAAGACAAAAACACAGAAAATGTCACAAGGCAGCCCTTTGAACAATCAGCTCCTGAAGGGTAAAGGTGGAGGCGTTGAGAGTTCACAGGGGCTGGTGTGTTCTTGAGAAGAAATGAATTGACCCTTGAAGGGAAAAAATATGAGTGGCAGAAATGAGCACTGAGATTATTTCAAGAGGCATCCAAGGATGACGTAGTATTTGTGTTGATTATGAGTTTCTTGCAAAACTTATCTATTTCAAATTCATTCTCAAGGGCAGCAATCACTGATGAAAAGTAAAAACCTGCATGGGTATCATCAGATAAAGGAAAGGAAATTAAAAGCTAATATTTTACCAATGCTGGGGAACCAGCTTGTGTGCTTCAGAGGCACCTGCTATGCAATGTTCTTCTACCTTAAATATTTTGTAAACCTTACAGCCATAGAGGATCCTGTAACTAGAATATTCCATGGCTTTGTGACTTAACCATCCTTTGATCACTCAATTATACTACGGTCATTTGATAAAACAACCTGCTCCAACATGAAACAGCAGAAAACAGGTCTTGATCCCTGCTGATAATATGCAGCTATCAAAAGCTGCAGAAGTCCCTCCTTGTAAAACTGAGCCACCTATAACAACTTGAACCCATTCACAGATTTGTGTTCATTTGGGAAAACTTGCAATAAAACCCACTTTTCTAGACTCTGTGTGTTGCTGAGTGTTGTGTGAGATATCACGGCCCTGAGTCCAGCTGATTCCTTGGAACCATGAATATTTTCTACACAGGCACATGCAGGGGAAAAGAGAGGCAGTTATCTGAATGGTACCATCCAAGAAAGCTGCCAAGGGGTGGGGGAGAAACAGAATAGTTTGGTTAAATCCACTGCATATTTATTCAACATTTTTTGCATCCTCTTTGCTTGTATGCATATAGGGCTTCCTTAGAAAGTACTCATTTAGAGAGGCAGTAGCTGTGATTCCTTGTAGAAGGATTTTTTTTTTTTCTCAAGTGCAATGAAAACACAGGGACTATTCTGATGACATTTTTGGTTTCTGTTCTGCAGGCCTGGGGCAGAACTGTTTCTGTAAATCAGTCTTATCCCAGTGCATTCCAGCTTTGATCTTCTCTCGCTTTTCACCTCTGTGCTGCAAGCATAAGCATCACTTTCCTAAAGCTAATAGAAGACTATAGTCAAATCTATCAGGAAACATCTGTGGCTTGATAAACACCTCCTCCTCCACCTCCACACTAATTAATTTCAGTTCTAATCACTTTATTCTTTGTGTGAAACAAAACATCTAAATTTGTTCCTCCCAATCTTTGTCTACCTTCAGATTCCTAAAAATGCCCCCAAATATGCATTAACATAAGGTTCTGAGAAGCAAGCTTTCTCTCCTACCCCTTAGCATTTTTCAACTTGAAAACTTCGTTGTCAAAGAAATCGGATGCAAAACATTCTCCCTTCAGCCAAAGAAATATTTCCTGTATCTGGTGATGTTGCTTCTTCAAAGTAGATTTTCTTATTTTGGTTTCAGATCACATTAATTGCACTATTTCTTTCTTTTCCCTTTGAGATTCTTTTTCATCTGTTCTTTCTCTCTCCTGAATACATTTCCTACTAGCAGGAAGCTCTAAATGATGAGTAGAATCTTAACCTTACCAAGCTTTAAGGCACTGATGTCTACATTTTGTGTTTGCTGATAGCAGGAGGCTTTTTAGTAGGGAAAGATGTTGTAAGATTCAAATTAGAAAAAAAAAAAAAAATGATTGTCTCCTGATCAAAGTCTTACACAACAATCTGTGGGTTTTAGAGAAGTTGATTGGTGGCCACCTAAGGGTTTGGACTGTACATTGTCAAAAGAAAGTGGCAAAAAGCAACATGGCTACCTCTTGGACCTGCCTAGAAACACTGAACAAGGTTTCAATCAATCTTCCTACCTGTTAAATAAAACACCTGGGAAGCATATAAATAATGCTCCAGAGAATAGGGTGCCATAGTGGAAAGAACTCTGTATAGGCAGTCAGGAAGCCTGGGTCCTAATCCCTGACTTACCCTAACCTACACATTTGACCTTTGGCTTGTTGTCACCTCTCTGTGGCTTGGCTTCTTCCATTTGTGGAATGAGAGGGTAAATGAAGAAAATGATCTCTAAGTCCTTTTGTAGTTTTAATAAACAGTGATGTCATAATTCTACGGTACTCAACAATAAGATGGAAGGACTGAATTCTGAGTCTGAGTTTCTCTCCCTTTGCATTATGCAAATCCGGAAACCTTCAGCATATAGACAGGGGAGGGTCACATTCTACAGTAGGATTAGTTACCCTACTTTTGGAGTGGAGGGAAAATGCGGGGACCTGGAGAATGTAAAGGTGTGGGACTGCTCCTGTGCAATCCCAGGTAGAGAGGGTTGGGCAAGCATGAGTACTGCAGAGATAACCACCGTGGCAGGGCATTGGCTGAGTTTCTGAATCAGTGTGTTTAAACCCTTGTGATTGCCTGAGTGTTAAGAATACTAAGAGCATCTCTTGTTCAAATATGTGGTCTTTGACCCTGGTTCTGGACACAGAGCTCCTAAATCCCTTAGAATTTCCTGAGTGATAAGATCGTCTTTTGTTCTAATGAGGCAACTCTTGGTGGGCTCTTGGATGAAGGCTAGTCATTAGAAAAACCAAACCATGATTAGAAGCCTGGAACTGTCAGCCCACCTCTATCCTCCAGGAAGAGGAGAGGGGCTGGAAATTGAGTTAATGGTGAATCATACCTATGTGATGAAGCCTCCATAAGAATCTCAAAAGTACGGGGTTCAGAGAGCTCCCAGGTTGGTGAACACTCCCATGTACCTAGACGGTGGCACAGCCCAACTCCATGGAGACAGAAGCTCCTGCTCTCAGGACCTTTCTAGACCCTGCCCCGTGTACTTCCTCATCTGGCTGTTCATCTGTATCCTTAATAGAATCCTTTGTTATATAATAAACTGGTAAATATGTTTCCCTGAGTTCTGTGAGCTGTTGTAGCAAATGATTGAATCCAAGGAGGGAGACATGAGAAACTCTGATTTGTAACCAAGTAGGACAGAAGTTGTGGGTCACCTGGAGACCTGCTACTGTGATTGGCATCTAAAGTGGGGGAAATCATGAGACCCAGCCCTTGAGCTGTGGGGTTCGTGATAACCCTGGCTAGTCTCAGAATAGAACTGAGTTGTAGGACATCCAGTTGGTGTCACAGAGGATTGCATATGGGGGAAAAAACCCACACCTTTGGTAACCAGAAGTGTCAGAAGTGAAGTGTTCTGTGAGGGCAGTAAAGGAGGCACACGCGAGTGTTTTTTCCTTTACGGTAGCCTTCTGTGGAAATCTTCACTTTACCTCTTTACCAGGTCCGGAAGGCACTAGTATTTCTAACTCAACATAAGTGTATACTTCTGCATTTTCCCAGAAAAATATAATGGGTTATGTCAAATCCTGCCATAGTCAACTCTACAGCATGGGAGTAAACCTGAATGGGAAAACCTTTCATTTTCAAGACTCTCACCCCATCTCCCAGTCTCCCTCCCAGTCCCTGCAGTTCCTTCCTAACTGGCACACACCTCTTTTGTCTTCCCCCCAAGCGTTGTCTCTCCTAGAAATGGAAGGACGTGGCATGGCTGACCACAGCAGGTGAAGTGTCTGACGTCATTTTCTGTTATTTTTATTCCCCTGCTTCTAAGGCTTCAAAGTGAAACGCTGTCCTGGCCAACTGTCAACCTCGGGCTGGTGAACACGTCATCAGGTTCACATGAAGGAATTTTACCTGTGTCTCATTGGCTCAAGGTAGCCTTGGTTTATGCCTGTTGCCCTGTAATAAGTATTAATAGCATCCCCTTTTCCTATCAAAGGGTCCTGGGTTGCACATTAAATGATATAGACACTCTAGCTTTGCCTATCATGCCAGGAACCACACTGGTGCCAAGAAGTCCTGATTACCTGGATTCAGATGGTGACTTTAAAGTATTTTTTGGTCCATGTATTGATATATAAAGAGCTCATGAGGTCACCAAATAAAACAGTCTCCCCGTGATAAATATCCATTAATGGGGTACAAAGGCAAATCAGAAATAGGATTCATTTTCTCCATTTTCCACGATTATCTCCTGCTTAGTATGGGGTGCAGGTTGTTATGGTGACGAAGTGCAGCTCACGTAGAGGATAATTATAAAGGATGTCGCACTGTGGCCTGGAGATGTCACATCACTTATTCCCCTGATGTCTGTAAAGAGTGGCTGGTTGAAAAAGTAGGCATGAGTACTGTGGAGGCTTGGTTCTGGCTACGACAACATCCTGAAATGCAGAGCTATGTGAGACTGACCTTTTCCAGGTCCTCCTCTGAACTCTTCTTTCTACTCCAGTCCCCTTTCTCTTCCTCCCATTCCTCACACCCAGAGGTTGCATGAAGGAAGCAGGAAGCCTAGCTCATTCCATTTTGACTAATGGTTAGATTAAGAAAGTGTCTATAGAGTTGAGTCAATTATATGAGTGTTGAGTTGTCGTGGGGCTGCTTTACGGTTGACGGAGCCTGGATAGTTCTTGGCTTCTGTATTTGGTATTCTGCCATCAGATAATATCAAATTCAATTGATTGTCATTGGGTGGTTGAATATTGTTTTGTATCCTAGTTCTGTTTAATCAATCAGTGTCCCTGTATTCATCACTGACATTCTGGCAGCATGGAGAAAAGGCACTACTTGCACTGTTCATAGGTAATGAATGCTTGATCTTTAGAGAAGCAATCATCCACACAAATTCAGTTTATTTTTAAAATTTTCCCAGATTATGTCTTTTTCAGAAAAACATGAAGTACTCTTCCTTGTATGCCCATGGTTTAAAAATGTAATTTTCAAAATAGGCCAAGTCTTTGACTGGTGACATATAAACTAGAGTTCTTTGTAGTTAGTTTATAGAGGTACATTTGAAGAGGACGGAATTGACAGTACGATAAGCAAATGCCTATAGCTGGGAAACACCCAGGCCACGTGTGCAGCATCTTTCAAACTAATAGTGTGTGAAATCATGCTGGAATATTTGTGAGCTTTGTCTTGCCACCTTTTTGAAGCAAAAAAAATATTGACTCTCCTTCTATATTCTCCACAAATACAGACCATGAGCTTGTAGTGTGGACTACAAAGTCATAATACTGATTGAAATGCGTTATGTTTAAGTAGTGATGATCAATAATGATCAATTTATAAAGGTCCTTTACATATGCAGCTTCGTATAATTCTTTCAATTATATAATGAGATATTACTATCTCTATTTTGCTAATGCGTTTGGAGGTTGGTCGTAAGCTGAAGAAATAGATTTGGGAGTCAAGTCCGCTCAGTTTTGGAGAGTAATAGACTATGCAACTTTCCAGAATCGTACAAAGAAGTAATGGTACACTGTCCTAGGAACTATTTGAAGGAAAGGAATGCTGTTTCCCTTAGCTTATTTGTCACGAGAACTAGTCTTATCTGAAGCAAAGTTATTTTTGGAAGTGCACTTAGTTTGTAAAAAGGATGGGTGAGCTGACCTCATGCATTCAAATGTCCGGGATACAAGCTCCTGGCTATGAGGTCCTTAGGATCTTTTTAGCCCGCAGACTGGATGTGCACACAGTGGAAAGCAAAGTGTCTCTTTCCTTGCTCACACTACTGGAGCAGTTGAGTTGTGTTGGCTATAAAATGCCATGTTTGCTGTCACCTGGGAGACTTAATGAAGCATTCTCCATGCAGGAGGGATGATTCTGTCTGCTGACTTCTGGACTTGAAAGCAGATGGTGGAGGAGCCCACGGCTTCTGGAACAGCACAGGTGGAGGTAATGATTTGATCCTACTTGTTTTCCTTTAGAAGTCTCCTTCTTTCCTTTTTCTGCTATTGCCCTTTGTCTTCCTATTGAAAGGCTGATTGTCCCAGAAATGTTTAAGGAATATGTGTGAACATGTTTGTATGTGTAAATGTGTCTGTGTAACATTAGTTTTGCTCCATAAATCCACTTTTCTCAAGAGAAAGGTAATAAATCAGGTTGGAAACACCCTCTTGAAGAACACTCATAGAAAAAAAATTAAATAGATACTTTCTAAGAAGAACCCAAATATTTCAGTCATTTGAACAGCTCAGTTCCGGGTCTCTAAAATTCCTTCCTCTCCTTCCCTCCTCCATTCCCCTTGTTATAGAAGCACCTGGGGAGAGATGTGCTTCACATCGGGCCAGTCAGGCAGGCACTTCCATGCCACTTTCCTGGCAAGAGGAAGGTCACCTTTGTCGTCTGATTCGTTCTTAAGGTTCTCCAATTAGAGGCTTGTGAAAGAGCGCGGAGATTGTGGGTTTTGTGCATCTCTCATTCTCTCCCATCTTCTCCTTTCCCAGCCTCATTGTTTTTTAAGCATATTGAAAACATTTAAGATTGTGTTAGATCTTCAAGAGCCACTTGGCTGGTAACTCATCCCAATTGTTCTCAGATGCAAATGCAATTGCCAAGTGGGCTGGCAGTAAGTCTCGATTCATTTCAATACATGTGTAGCTGTTTGAGAGTTAATAGAAAATTAGAATCAGAGCCAATATTGTCATGCATGGAGGTGACATAGGATCTGGACTCACGTGGCCAAAGTCAGGTCTGTGGTACTTGGTAAAGCAGAGCAGATCCAGCCTTGAGATCATGCTTTGCAGGTTCCCAAACACACTGGAAAGTGAAAGAGCTACCATTGTCAGTCCCACAAGTGTAGTTCTTACAAAAGAAAGACCCTAAGACATGAAAGAGCTTTTTATCACTTTGAAAACCTCTATTACTATTGAGAAGCAGAACTTTTGCACTTCCTCATGATTTTATTAAGTACTAAGCTAACTGAACAGGCACCTTTTAAGTGCCTGAAATAAATCATCTGACTTTTAAACCTCTCTAAAGAGTCTATATAGGTATGAAATGATATATAATGTTAATGAAAATAAGGACCATTAAATGCTTTGATTTTACGAAGGTGATGATGCTCATTTGTAATTCCCACAGAGGGTGCAAACTGTGAGTAAAATTTCCGAGAGAACCAGACCCAAAATTAGTTCTTCTAAAAAATATGATAGCATCCAACAAATGACCTAGGCAGATGAATACAATACAGGCTTGTGCTTCCCATGGAAGCTACATGCTCTTTGTTCAGTGTCTCAGGAGTTAATCAACTACCTACTCCAGATGACTGGCCAACAGGCAAAGGGGACTTGAGACCTTCTGACACTGAGACCTTTGGAAGCACCTTTGCCTTTCTATATACAGACTGGGCATATTGCCAGCTCACAGGCAGAAGAGCACTTTGTTGAGTTGTCTGTCAGCAGTGGAGATCAGTTTTCACCAAGCTACTCAAATTTTCCTCCCTCGTCTCAATTGTGACCAGCCACACGCATTTGTAAATGTGTTCATGGTAGAGAATGGCCATAGGCCTTGAGCCTACAGGTATAGATTCCACGACCTTGGTCTACTTCAACCATAGCTATTTCTGAATGCACAGTTGGGCTGCACCCTTCATCCTTCTACCCATCACCAATCTATCTCCCACGTTGTTCTAAAAATCATTGTTGGCTGTGGCTGGTTGTATTTCCAAAGACAGCTGCAACAATATCTCCCACCCCACATGGTCTTCTTACAATGTGACTCCAGGGCTCCTCCCATTGAGTGCTGGACTCTATGTCCCTTGTCCTTGAACATGACGGAACTTTGTCATTGCCATGACCAGCAAAGTATGGCAGAAATAATACTCTGTGACTTTCCAGGATAGATCATTAAAATGCTATGCACTCCTGCCTTGTTCTTTTGGTGCAACTGGTCTTGGAATCCAGCTCCCTGCAAGAAAACCAAACTGGCTCCTACAGAACGTCCATGTGTAAATGTTCCAGCCAATGGCCCAGCTGAGATCCCAGTGAAGTGCCAGCAAAAACCACCAGACACTGGAGTGCTGATGCCTCCAAAAGATCCCAGTCGCTCTTTATGAATCTCCCCAGTTAGGCCCCAGGCATTAAAGAGAAGAGAGAAGCTGTCCCCACTGTGCTTCATCCAAATTCCTGACACACAGAATCCATGAGCGTAATAAAAAGATTGTTTTATGCCATTAAGTTCCAGGGTAGTTTCTTATGCAGCAGTAGTAACTGGAACATTGTCAAAGCTTAGACTTGGACTGCTTTCAAGCCCTGAAACAGAAAATCATATTCCATCCTCAGAGTCTTTCCATGGCCCATAAAACCCCTCACGTTTCCACAAGCTGCAAGCTTCAGTGAGAGCCAACTGAATGAAGTGTATGAGCTCAGAGTGCCTCAAGACAAAGACATAGCTCTTTTCTGAAATACACATTTTTTAAAGTAAATAAAAGTCTATTTCATCCTTATTTAAAACATTTTCTTAATCCTGGTGCCTTGAAGGACAGTATTCTCTTGGAGGAAAACCTTAAAAGGGAGATGCATCCTTCCCTCCTTCTACAAATTAGAAAGGTCTTCTCTACATTTAAGGCGACCTGTCCTGCTGCCCCTGTACCACTTCCTCCAGTGTCAGAAGAGTTAAGCTCTCCTTCAGACCCACATAACATGACGGACTTAGATTTTTAGACTGATTGGATGCTTCACATGCCTTGGTAGCCAGTCATAGCATTCAGCTTTATGGCTTAAATTATCACAAGGAAGAGGTCTGCCCCTTCCCAGAGCCACTGATACTCTCTTCTTGATTGAGCTGACGTTAACCTTCCTCCCTACACATACATGAAAAGGAAAAAGAGAAAAGTCACTAATTCCCTCCTTCCTCCACTCTCACATGAGTAAATGCTGACATTTGCCCCAAGACTGTTCTTTGGCTTTTGTTTCCTCTTGTGGGAGTCTCCTTAGAAGCTCTCAAGGGAACACCATGGAGTTTTATCCACATCCAGGTGATCAGACCAGCCCCTCCTTGTATGGCTTGTCCTAAAGCCCGAATCTGCAGTGTTTGGTGGTAAACAATGTCCGCATGCCCAAGTGCCCCTTATCAACCCAAACCAGGCAAAGGCCTCTTCAATTTCCTTTACTCATCAATCTCAGGGGCCAGACAATACATAATTTCCTCTACCATCAGGCTGTTAGGAAAGTGCATCTTGTTCGGAACTAGACACTTGCTCCCAAAGATGACAGTTTGATTTGAATCCCGAGGAATCAGAGAAAGCAATCAAAGTGGGAAGCGGATACAAGCTTTCCAATTGCCAGGCCATCAAACATGGTCTCTCTGGGATCGGCTTGTCCTGGGGGCAGGAGGAAAACATTTGATGAAATGTAGGATTTCAGTGGCAGCTGAAGAAGCACCTGTAATATGGATTGAAGGGTCCCCCTGGGGAAAGCAGAGGAAAAGTTCAAAGCCAAGGAATGATTTAGGACAAAGAGAAAAAACTATAAACCCCAAAGTACTAGCTGCAATGCTAGTCATTGATTGCCAGTATCTTATTTGAATTCAGCCAAGTTCTTGTTCAAAGAGTATGTTGATATTATGCCTGTCCCAGTGTAGGACAGCTGCAAAGGTAATTTTCCCAAAGGTTTCATCCATTTTGTGAGCCATATTTAGGCATTTCACCCACATTTAATTTACAGAAAGGACCACTAGGCTAGGTGTCAGAAAATCCTGGTACTAGACCAACTCTATTAGAAAGGATCCATATAATGGAACCTTAATATCCAGTAGGCATTCCTGGCTCGCTGAGACCTCTACACTATTGCCTCACTCTCCTTTTTCTAAATGATGTAGAATTCCACAATTTCCCAGGTTTTCTGTACATTTCTGGGATGAGGCAAATGTTGCCGTGGTACCTCTGATCTTGGTTCATCTTTCAATATGTGTTATCTCTTCTAAATCCTTTCAACCCACACATAGAACCTGGTCTCTCCCTCCTTGTCTGCATAACATACCTATTCACATCAAGCATCTGGGGAGAAGAACACCGTGCATCGTGTAGCAAGCCTTGGAGAAACACAGGTCAGGCGCTCCTCCTCCGTAAAATCTTTCTGGTAACCCTGCCAACCCCAGCTTCCTGGTCCTCCATCGTCACCTTCAACTATGGGGTTTGACCTTCTAGGCGGCCCTTCCTCCCCTCTCTCTTTTCTTTCTCTTCTCTTCCAAAGACCGATAATTGAAAGCCCTTCCCCTTTTTATCCCAAAGAGCACTTTAATAATTTCTTTGGTTGTCTAACTCTAGCAAACAAAAGATCCTATAAAAAAGCTAGCCCTGTATCTAACTGAAATCATGATGGCAACTGGGCATTAAGAAAGGCACTTCCCATCTTGGTACTTGAGTTTCTCATTTTTAAGATGCCAGAGTGGAGCTGTGATTCCCCACTTTGGGATTCTCCTAGAGCCCATCGGGAGCCAACACTGTGCACGTGGAAAAGAAATGTCAGCATCTGGGCATCTGGGCTAATAAACAGATTCGTGTTTTACTTGAAAAGTGAAATTCAAGGAAAATCCAAGGGGATGTTAACATTGCTAAGCAGAGTCCTGTGCTGTTTTAAAAAATATGTTCATTCCTGCTCTGCCACTAATCATCTGTGAAACTCTGGGTAATTAGTTAACATATCTGAGCTTCCCTTTTTATCAATTTTGCATTTGTAACATGCTGTGATTAGTTTTGGTCATCTCTAAGGTGCACTGCACCGCTTTGAACGACTGTTTGATGAGATGTAATAAAGCTCAAACAACACCCTATGGCTTACACTTCTACTCCCAGGTGTAAACCCAACAGAAACGCACACACATGCCCCCCAAAAGACGTGTGCGAGAATGTTCACAACAGCACTATTCATAACGGTCCTAGAGTGGGTGGAATGTTGACCCCTATAAGATAGGTTCACGTCTTAATCCCCAGAACCTGTGAATGTGACCTTATTTGGGAAAAGAGTCTTTGTAGATGTAACTAAGGTAAGGACCTTGAGATGAGATCAACCTGGACTAGCTGGTGGGCTCTAAATCCAATGATAAGTGTCCTTTTGAGAGGCAGAGGAGGAGAACTGAGACGAGGAAGAAGGTAAGGCCGTGTGAAGACAGAGGCAGAGATTGGAGTGATGCAGCCACAATCCAAGGAACATCTGGAGCCACCAGAAGCTGGAAGAGACAAAGAAGGAATCTCCCCCCAGAGCCTTCGCGGGGAACGCAGCCCTGCAGACACCTTGATTTCGGACTTTTGGCCTCTAGAACTGTGAGACAAAGCATTTCTGTTGTTTTGAGTGCCCAAGTTTGTGGCAGTTGTTACAGAAGCCCTAGAAAACAATACAAGCCCCAAACTGGAATACTATTACATTCACAATAGTAGCATGAATACATAAAACACTATAAAATACTTTACAGCGATGAAAAAGAACAAATAACAGGAATGAAGCTTATCAAGATAATGTTAAATTAAAGAGGTTAGACTGGAAGTGCATAATGCTTGCTTCTATTAATATAAAGCTCAAAAACATGAAAAACATTATCATGTGATGGATGTCAGAATGGCAAGGGGCATTGATTGGAAGAAGCCACAAGGAGACTTCTGGGGTGTTAGCAGCTCTATTTCATGAGCTGGGGAGTGATTACAAGGATGTGTTTGTTTTGCAAAAATAGGTTGAATTATATGCTTAAGTTTTAAGTATACACTTTATAGTATGTATGTTCACCTCCAAGAAGTATTTTCAAACTTTATTTTAATCTTAAAGTATTAACGGAGTTGAGTATTTTGTTCACATAAGCAGAGAACATTCACCAGGGTTTACTGCATGCTTCAGGCTAGGATATCAAATGGTTGGCCATGGTATTTATATGAGGAGTACTTTGTAAATTTAAAGCAGAATTGGTGTAAACTAAATTCACATATTCAGTGACTATCCCAATACAGCTATTTAGGTTTCAAATATTCACACCTAAATATTTACAAAAATCCCCCAAGTGTGAACTCTACTTTGAAGGTCCCCAAACATGATCCTGCTAAAGCAAGTTGGCTTGAGCTGTTTTATATCCCTCGATCTATTCATGACATTCACTTTATAAGTCCATTAGCTCACCTCCTTCAGGGAGTCCTCCCTGCTTGCAGCTGCATCTGATACAGAAGACTATATCTACCTAGTGCCAAAGTATTCATATTTAGATTATATTTGATTCATCACAAGTATTTGTTTATGTGCCATTCCGTAAGAGTTCCTAACTTGTTTCTATATGTGTATGATACACAGCTGGTGCAGCTTTTAAGCATTTTTAACCATTTAAGCATTGGGGCCTCCTCAGCTTGTTATCTAAAAACGGTCACTGAGGTGAAGACTCCTTTGCAAGAGGTTTATTAAGGAAAAGTTCCTGGGAGAAACTGGTAAGGGGGTGAGGGAAGCAGGACAGGGAAGGGGAGGAAGCTACGCAGGAGGACGGTCCCAGGCAAGTCCTGCAGAGGGTGCCTTTAGCCTTATCCCGCAGGGAGTTCTGGTAGGTTCCAGGGGAACCAGGCTTTCCTATTCCTTTGCTGTCAGTCACTGGTAGCGTCCCTGGGGGGAGCTTAAACTCTCAGCCACCCTGACTTTTTATGCAGGCAAAGCAGTTCCGCTCATCCAAGGCCAGTTCTCTGAAGAACCCCCGTAGACACAAAAGCACACTGATGCCGCAGGAAGGGTGCACCCAAACAGTGAAAGGGACCCAAAGGGACCTGGGCAGAACACAGGGCCCACTGCAGGGCCCTCCCTCGGTCTCTCTGTGCAGTTCCCCAGCCTTCCCATTGGAAAGGTGTCCTCTCCACCTGGATGGGGCAGCCCAGAGCCGTTGCTGCCATCCCTGCTGTGCTGGGCTAGGCACAGGAATAGTAGAAACCTGCCATCCCATGAGTTCCACCCACAAAGCTGGGCTTAGGCCTCCTTTACCCTTCAATCTCTCCAAGCCTATCAAAATCCAGCAGGCGAAAGGGTGACGAGGGACAGGGAATGCTGTCCTTTCTCAGGGACCCATTGCATGCAGACGCCCTGTTCTCTCCTTGTCTGAGAAGTAGAATCGTGTGGTGGCGGGGAGTTCATGATCTGTAGGTGGTTTGCCTGGGTTGGAATCCCAGTCCCTAGTGTATCTGTGAGGCTTTGGGCAAATTACTTAACCTCTCTGTAGCTCACTTTCTTCAGGTCTAAAATGAGAATGACAGTCACATCTACCTTCTGGAATTATTTTGAGGATTAGATGAATTAACACATGACGCTCGATGAATGACATAGGGAGTGTTTACAACAGGAGGGTTCACTAGACCTTTCCAGCTCTTTATTACTAAAGTCAGGGCAGAAACCTCATCCAGTAACAAAGACACAGACAGAGGTACATTCACTATGAAACTAATGAAACGTAAGCTCCAGGGCTTCTCATTTAATTTCTGTTAGTAATGTCTTATTATTTTTCTTGTAGAGAACCCCCCGCATTGTATGACCTTTTGGCCCTTCAAAACCTGGATCCACTCCTGGAAATGAGCTAGAGTTTTCCTTTGGCTTCATCTCTGGGAAACTTGAGCACAATCGAGGGAGTAGGGGAAGATGATCGGAACCCACCGTAAATACCTTGTGACCAGGAAGGGTGCAGCAAGATCAGCATCTGCATCCAGGCCGTCATCCTCATCAACCTTGCCATCACCGTCAGCTCCGCCGGCAGCCTCAGCATCGGCGTCATTACTTCCACTCGCACCTCCAATCCTCCCCCTCCTCCTCTTCTACTTCATTATCATCCGTTTCATGGCATTTCTGCTCCGTGCTCTCATTCATGCTACCACCTTTCCTGAGAAAATAGAAAAGGAGCACGTGCTAAAGTCTTCATTCTTGAGTCAGATAAAGAGGGACACAGACTGATTGATTTTACCATGATTTACTGTTCATACCACACTACTTTCAGCCTGGCACAAAGAAGACTGGATGTGTCCAAGGAACCAGGGTTCAGGGCCCCCTGACCAGAGGTCAAATCTAGGCTGTATCACTAAGGGTAGGTGCAATTGGGGAAATACCTTCATCTGTAAAAGGAGAGGAAAATGAGGCGTACCTCACAGTGAGCAAATGGAGATCAAGAGCCACTTACTTGCAACATCGAAGGCACCAACCAGACCTCTGGAATCAAATGGAGATCAAGAGCCACTTACTTGCAACGTCGAAGGCACCAACCAGACCTCTGGAATCAGCTCCGTGTCCCCACCTGACCCCCTCCAAAGGACGGAATTTACATAACATAATAAGAAAACAAAGAATAAAACTCACAAAAGGGAAGGGGAAGCAAGTATGTAAACCATTAAGAGCCAATTTAGTTCTAACAGCTAATATTTGGCTCTGGGTTACACAGGAAGTTTTCCCCCAAAGAAGTACATAATTCTTCAATAGAAATGAGGGGCTTCCCTGGTGGCGCAGTGGTTGAGAGTCTGCCTGCCAATGCAGGGGACACGGGTTCGAGCCCTGGTCTGGGAGGGTCCCACATGCCGCGGACCAACTAGGCCCGTGAGCCACAACTACTGAGCCTGCGCGTCTGGAGTCGTGCTCCGCAACGAGAGGCCGCGACAGTGAGAGGCCCGCGCACCACGATGAAGAGTGGCCCCAGCTTGCCACAACTGGAGAAAGCCCTTGCACAGAAACAAAGACCCAACACAGCCATAAATAAATAAATAAATAAATAAATTTATTAAAAAAAAAAAAGAAATGAGTTTACCTTGACCTCAAATTCTAAAAGATGTTTTTCTTGTGAAATTTTACGTGTGATTTTCTGAGGCCAGTTTCCAAAAAAAAAATACTGAAGAGTTTCCATGTGACTGTTGTTTATATAGACCCTGGATCTACTGGGAGCCTAAATATTAAAATCCAACAGAGTCAAGGTGATTCTTCAGGGAATTACTCAGCTGTAGTTCAAGAATGGGGCCTGGGGGCTTCCCTGGTGACACAGTGGTTGAGAATCTGCCTGCCAATGCAGGGGACACGGGTTCGAACCCTGGTCTGGGAGGATCCCACATGCCGCGGAGCAGCTGGGCCCCGTGAGCCACAACTACTGAGCCTGCGCGTCTGGAGCCTGTGCTCCGCAACAAGAGAGGCCACGATAGTGAGAGGCCCACGCACCGCAGTGAGGAGTGGCCCCCGCTTGCCGCAACTAGAGAAAGCCCTCGCACAGAAACGAAGACCCAACACAGCCAAAAATAAATAAGTAAACAAATACTTAAAAAAAAAAAAAAAGAATGGGGCCTGACAGTGATGAAACTTAGTACAGGGACAGAATTCAGACAACATGGAGGAAGCTGGGACTTGTCCTTAACAACTTCTTCCCTCAATGTGGCTTCTCTCCGCTGCCTTTTCAGTAAGAGGTGATGAGTGGGAGGTTCAAGGTTTAATTCTTTGATAGGACGTTCGTGTACTGATGCTCGGATTCAAGGTAGGTCCATGTGTTATAATAGTAAATAATAATAATGGCGATAATAATAATAAAGCAGTTGGGTTGCAGTCTCATGAACTGTTGAGTTTTGGCTGATGGAACGTAGGAGTGTACCTGCTAACAACAACCTATGTGTCAAAATAATTAACATGAACCCTTATTTCTGGTAGGAAAAAAAACTTATTTTGCTCGTCAAGAGGTATAGCCTTCTAGATTCAGTTTTCATCAGTTGAGCTCAAAATATACCAAGAAGTTGGAACTGGTTTCCTCAGAACTTCCTTCTGCTTCCTGAAAGCCAAATAATTATTCAAACCATTCAGATAATTGAAGGGTTTGAGAAAAGTGTGCTTCTTTTTCAGGTAAAGAAATTTCTCTCCTACCCTCTTGTAGCTTTTTCTCTTCATCAACACAACATCCAAAAAGAACACCATCAATAAAAATTTCCAAAATTTTAGCTTTTCTTGCTTGTTTATCTCCCCGCCCCAATCCCTCCCAGTTAGAACTTTGTAACAGCGGGTGCTGTCCCTGGACCCGCTTCAGCTGCAGCCTTCACTCTGCATGTGTTACAGGACCTTGGCCAGAAGGTAGCTGCCAGCGTGACAATCAAAGTTGCACAACTAGGCTTGGCATGATTGGGTACGATGTGTCTCTGAGCTATTGGGATCTCTTGAATTATTCCGAGTTGGTGAACAAAGTGTACTTGTCAATATTTGTAGAAAGGTTGTTTCTAAAGAGCTGGAGTGTCATGTCACAGGGACATCTGGGAATGGATGGACCCCCAAGTTATGCAATTCTTTGAGTCTTGATTTTTTAAATTTGGTAAACAAATATCCTAGTTTCCTTCAGGTGGGACCAGTTGGAAGCATGTTCTATGTTGTGTCCTGGAAGTCCCAGCAGGATATAGGCCCCAGGTGCCCTCACTGTATCCTGCTCACTAAAGCTCTTTGGATTGACTTCCTTCCCCATCTCACGTCCCACATCCCTAAATTTCCTGGGGTCCTCATCCGGATAATCCTTGTCTCAGGATTAGATTCCTTTTTTATGGCTCATTTCAAAAAATTTGTTGAGGTATAATTGACATATAACATTATATTAGTTTCAGGTGTCCAATATAGTGATTGAATATTTGCACACCTTGCAAAACAATCACCATGACAAGTCTAGTTAAAATTTGTCACCCTACCTAGTTATAAAAACTTCTTCTTTGTAATGAGAACTTTTAAGATCTACTTTCATAGCAACGTTCAAATATACGATACAGTATTATTAACTATAGTCACTAAGTATTAGCTTCTAGAGGAACAAAAAAATGAGACACCCTTTATACACTTTTGATAAGCTATGTTCATTCCTGGTTTACAGACAAGGAAACGAAGACTTAAGAGTCATTAAGTAACTAGCCCAAGATCATACTCCTAATAAATAGGAAAACTTGGTTCAGTCCCACATGCCTCTTCCCATTACACCACAGTGCCTCATAAAATGGGAAGAGCTAATTTGCCCTGCTGCTGGTACACAGACATGGCTCTGGGAATACAAGCATCTAGAACTGGCAAGTCCCTTTTTACTAAACTGGTTTTCAAGTTTTAATATCTCTGCAGGGCATTTTCTTGTTTCTGTTTCATTGGTAACAAAGTATATTTGGTTGCTGCTTTGTAAGTTATGCATAAATAGTTGCCCAATGAAAGTAATTGCCGTTTCATGTTAGTATCATAATGTTCTTCACCTGGAGTGCTGGGTGTCTTCCCTTTGCCCCTGGCAGATCCACTGTCCCCCAGCTCTCCACCCTGGGAGGCTGCCCAATAGAACTGACAAAAATCCACATGCAAGCAAGCAGCCGTGGAATTCAAAGGTAATGGGTTAAGCTTTTTTCCAATCATGCTGTGGTAATAACTGAAATCAGTTTTTCAAAAGAGTCAAAATTAGGCAGTAGGATGTGATGAGCAAACACATCTTAGATTATTGTTAGAAAAACAGAATTCCTTGTTTCATATTGTAATAAAAATGCATTTAAAATGTTACAGAAAAATGTGATCAAAGAGAGAGAAGCCTGCCTTTTTAGATGTCCCAGAGCAGAAGCACATGTTAAAATGTCATATTTTTTAAGTTCTGGAGATAAAAAGTGAGGCTGAATGCATAAAAGTGCAAAATGGGTATTTCTAGATGTGGAAATGCGTAATGGAAAAAGTAGGTAGAAGAAAAAAAAAAAAAAGAAAAAGTAGGTAGGACGGAATTGATTAGGTAGGCAGAAAAAGAGCAAATATTCAAGCAAATACAGGACATTTGCATGAGCAGAGCCAGTGAGAAGGAAAAGGAATTAGTACGTCAAGCAAAAATAAATCCACTTTCTACAGGCTCCATAGGCTTTCCCGAAAGAGAAAAAGAAACTTGTTTTTTGGGAGGTGACCCCTAGAATGCCCTTCTTCATTTAAGACAATTTTACCCACATTGAAGGCTCAAATCCGAAGCCTTTTCCTCAGTCGGCTGACAATGCCTTAGCCAACGAACCTCTTTGGGTTTCACTCCTCCCGTTCTTTCAGAGTAAAGTCAGCTTCTTAGCAGTGGTTTGGACTTCGCAGCAGGCTTACTTCAGCCAGGCACAATCCTCCGGTACAGCTCTGCCTGCTTACTGGCAATTCCATACCTGTGCCATGTGATATGTGAGATGATCCATTCCCTCTGTCAGGAATACCCTCACCACCCTGACACCCCATCCACCTGGCTTATTCTTTAAAACCAATGACACCTTCTGTAGGAAGTCTCTTTGGTTAGCTTCACTTACCAAGCTTCCATCCCTCTTAGGTGTATTTGAGTATAGAGATTATCACATGGAATCCGAATTGTCTATTCACCTGTCTCTCTTTTCTAGTACATTGGAAATGTCTTAAGGGCATTGGGCTGTATTTTATTTATCTTCGTGTATCCAGAGCTTGACTGGGACACTGAAGTTGGTAGTAGGGGAATCTATGTTAAACTGAATCAAAGTTGAGTATATTTAGTATGGACTTTGGATCAATGTATTTCTAAAGTCTTCTTCAGCTCCACAGTTCTCAAATCCTTTGTCCTGGGGGTTTCTAGATATCATTTTGGGTATTTGTCCCCAGATGTCTTTATGGTATGGTAAAGTAAGGCAAGTGGGGATATCGAAATTGTACCCACGTTCAACTGAGTCACCAAGAGGCAAGGGATGTGTTACCTCCACAGCAAAGTTCAAACTAGAACTCCTTTTAATGAGGCTAAGCTGATACTTCATATAAGGAGGTTTACTCTTTGTGGATGCTCATATATTTTATGGCTGTGGTAGTCGGAATCACCTGACTCTCAGCTGTGTGTCTTTCATATGGTCCAGGGCAGCACTCGGCTCCCAGGAAACTGGGTCGCCTATGATACGATGTCACATCTGTAAGATTTGACAGTTGGGACGGAGCCGGCTGGGCGCTGCAATCAGAGGGAATTTTCTGCTGGGAGATCGTGATTTGCTGCATTTTGCATTCTCTGATGTACAATGTCTTTGATTGCCAGCACTGTCATTTCAGGTTTGACATCTTTCTATGGAAACATCTGTGGCATGCAGCATTTCTGTACCGGCAAAAAGACAGACAAGACACGGCTAATTTTTTTTAATCACATGATACAGTCTGATATATACAGTAACAGCTAGGCTGCATCTAGGCTGGAATTATTTTTCAATTTACAGCTAACAGTTGTTCATCTTGTTTTTTCTCTTGGTTTTTTAAAAACTGACACTTTGTATCTATCCGCACTTCCAGGGCTCTGGGCTGAGGCCGAAAGGATGGGTATTTCTTTCTCATTTCTTCAGGGGATATATCCTTTTAACTATGGTCCTCAGCCACATGGGAAAGCCAAAAAGGGTCGTCATGGCCCATCCTTCTCCCAATCTTCCCTGTTCTTCTGTAAATGTCCTCCTTTTGACATCCCCTGCCATATCTGCATCACAGAATCTCCCATGTTCTTCATTTTGTTCTTGGCTGTTGCCGACGAGAGGGCAGACCTGGCTAAGAAACAGTTCTACACCAAACCTTGGAATTTCATGTTTTAACTCCCTCCCATACCCCTTATACACAGTGACATTCACTTAGTGTAATAATTACTCTTTACCAGGAATAACATCAAATGAGCCCCCATGGGAAGAATTTCAGGCATCAGTGGTGGTTTTTGAGGAATTGTGAGTAGAAGCTCTTCCGCATTCCTGTTATAAAACTGGTCCTGCCTTTTCCCACAGTGCACGGTGTGATGACAGAGCACCCAGCTGGCTGCCTCATATTGGTTCTGGCTAATGCACTGAATCACTGTGGACCCTGGACAAGGCGACTTACCACTCTGGCCACAGTTCTGTCAAATGTAAAATAAGGGAATGTGTATTAAATGCTATACACATTGCTCACGGCTCTAAGGTTCCTACATAGCAGCGAATGAGAGTTTCTAGAACATTTCAAAAAGTTTCCCACACTTTGACATAGGGATGGTAACAAAACTAACAACAAGGCAACTCACTCTGGACATTTATCATCATAAAGGCATCCTGCTTGCTTGCCACTAAGTGAGGTATAGATACAGCAAAATACAAAACGAAAATAAAAGCAGGATATGGGTCTCGTCATGGAGTAGCAACAGTATTTTTCCCATCATCCTTTTAGATCGTTTTAATTGTTACTCATTTTTGTCCACACTTTGTTGATCACGTGACAGGATGCACCTAAAAGAAAATTGTATCTCCCCAGAAGTTTGTTTATGGCTGGTCTTTATTTTGGTTCATAGGATATGGGCCAGCTTAGACTAGACACTGCCGTCCTTACAGCTAGGTAGGGTATTGGAAGCTATGTGGCCGACTAGTGATGGCGACTCATTCTCTGACATTCCTTCCATGAAGAGGTGGGGTCGATGCCCCCAACCCTCCTATGTGGGCAGGCTCTGGAACCGCTTTGCCTAACAGAATGTGACAGAAGTGACGCAAATTGTCTCCAGGCCTGGCCCATAAGAGACCGGCGGCTTCCACTTTCTGTCTCATAGAGCACACTTTAAGACTTGTCTTTCAAGGAAAGCCAGATCCATGGAAGAAGTTCAAGTACGGCCCCCAAGACTACCATGCTGTGAGAAGCCCAAGCCACATGAAGAGGCCTTGGAAGATGATGCACCACGTGAAAAAGGAAAGAGGCCAAGGAGCCCCAAGACACCGGATATGTGGGTGAAGAAGGCATCCTGGGCATGGATCCTTCAGCCCTGCTGTCCCAGCTGATGCCACGTGAATCAGACGATAACCATCCAGGCAAACCCTCTCCAAATGTCTGGGCAAAATAAAATGTTTGCCTTAAGCATTAAGTATGGGATAAATTGGTATGTAGAAATAAGTACCTGGCATGAGCCATCAGGACCTGTGAGAAACGAGACAGTTGTCCTTTTTATCCAAAAGCGTCAGGGCGGTGTTAAGTGTCAGACTCTGATCTTCTCTTGTGGGGCATCACCAGCCGGCCCTGTGTCTCAGGTCTCTTTTAGTTGGAATCAACAGGACATGATCCTTCATGAAGTCAAATATTTGCCTCTGCTAATGAAGCTGCGAGGCTTTCCATTACCAATCATTTGGAAGAGCTTAATGGATCTAAAATCCCAGGTGGTGTGTGTTTGGACAGAAATATGGATGACTTCTTTTGCTTGGTGGTGCAAAACCATGAATCAGCAGAACACCACTTTGTTTGAGGTGAGGGTCTGGGGAGAGGAAATAACAGAGCCAGCAACTCAGGTGGCCACAGGGAACCTTCTTCTATCCTGAGATGCCCCAACATGCACACTCTTTGGCCATGCAGACCCTCATTGCTAAACTTTGTTCTGGAGCTAGAGAAACTTCAGCCAGCTGAGCCTTTTCTCCAGTTATTTGTAAAGTACTTTCTAGGTTTCTTTCCCCCGTCTATTCAATTTTCAGTAGTAAATTCTTCTAGCTGCACGTTTGGAGGCTTTAAAAATTTTTAGATTTATTAGCTTTTCCTTTTTTGTGTTTTCTTTTTTTAATTAATAGACTTCTTTGGATACAGTTTTAGGTTTACAGAAAAAAATTGAATGCTAAGTACAGAGAGTTCCCATGGACCCCTCATCCCCAACCAATGTCCCATGTGATTAAAATCTCCCCCATTTGTTACAATCAAGGGTCAATATTGATACACTGTTCCTAACTAGAGTCCAGCGTTTACATTAGGGCATACTCTGTGTTGTACATTCTATAGGTTTTGGAAAATGTGTGATGACAAGTATCCACCATTACAGTATCCTACAGTTCCAGATTTATTGCAAAGATAGCACAGAGTTTGTGTACACCTCACACTCAGTTTTCCTCATTATAAACATCTAACATTATTATGGTACATTTGTCATGATTAATGAACCAATACTGACGCTGATTAACTGAAGCCTATACTTTATTCAGATTTCCTCAGTTTTTATCTAATGTCCTTTTTTTGTTCCAGGATTCCATCCAGGACCCCACATTACATTTGATTTTCATGTTGCCTTTAGCTCCTCTTGGCTGTGACAGTTTCTTAGCCTTTCTTTGTTTTCGAAAACCTTTAAAGTTTCAGGTATTTGGTAAAATGTCCCTCTCGGGATTTTTCCAATGTTTTTCTAATGATTAAACTAGGATAATATGTTTTGGGGGAGGAAAACCACCAAGGTAAAGTACCATTCTCATCATATCATGTTAAGGGTGCATACCATCAATGTGATTTATCACTGTTGATGTTAACTTTAATCATCTAGGGTGAGGTACCTTTGTCAGGTCTCTCCACTGAAAACTTACCCTTCATTTTCAACCTTTCCCTACTGTACTCTTTGGGAGAAAGTCACTGCACAGCCCACTCTAAGGAATGGAGATTTAGGCTCTACCTTTTTTTTTTTTTTCTCTCTCTAGCTTTATTGAAGTATAATTGACAAATAAAATTATATATATTTAAAGTGTACAACATGATGATCTGATAATGTATACTTTGTGAAATGATTACCACAATCAGGTTAAGGTGTGTTTTGTGGCTAATAATGTGGTCTATGTTTGAGAATTTCCCATATGAGCTTGAGAAGAACACGTATTCTGCTATTGTTGGATGTGGTACGCAGTTTATAAATGTTGACCAGGTCAAGCTGATTGATACTGCTGGTGAGGTAAACTATATCTTTATTGATTTCCTGACTATAACCTATCAATTACTGACATGGGTGTTAAAGTCTCCAAGTGTAATAGTGGAGTTGTCTGTTTCTCCTTCAGTCATATCAGTTTTTTGCTTCATGTATTTTGATTTTCTTTTGTTAGGTGCCTATACGTCTAGGATTGTTATATCCTCTTGGAGAACTGACCCATTTATCATCATGCAGTGACACTCTTTATCCTTAACAATTTTCCTTGTTATGAAGTCTGCTTTGTTTGAAATTAATATAGCTACTCCAGTTGTCTTTTGATTAGTGTTAGCATGGTATATATTTTTCCAACTCTACTTTTAACCTACCAGAGTCCTTATATTTAAAGTAGATTTGTGTAGACAATATATACTTGGGTCCTGTTTTTTATCTGACCATCTCTATCTTTTAGTTGGTATATTTAGACCACTCATTTAAAGAGATTTTGATATATTTGGTTTAACATCAACCATGCTTGTAACCTATACCTAGGTATAAGAATTTTTTTTTTGTTTTTGCTTTTTGATATTATTCTGCTTGATGATCTCTGAGCTTCTTAGATCTGTGGATTGGTGTATGTCATTAATTTTGGAAAATTCTCAGCTATTATTACTTTAAATATCTTTTTGTGCTCTTCTGTTTCTTTTTTCTCCTTCTAGTATTTCAATTATAGATATATTACATTGTTTGAAATTGCCCCACAGTTGTTGAATGTTCTGTCCTGTGTTTATTATTCTTTTTTCTCTTTGCATTTCAGTTTGGGAAGTTTGTATTGACCTATCTTCAAGCTAACTTACCCTTCGCCTTGCCAAGTCAACAGTATTTCTATTTCCAGCAATTCCTTTTGATTATTTCTTAGAATTTCCCTCTCTCTGCTTATCCTATCAATCTATTCTTGCATCTGACATTGTCTACTTTTTCCATTAGATTCCTTTACATATTTATCATAGTTATTTTTAATTCCCTGTCTGATAATTCCAAACTCTATGTCATATCCGAGTCTGGTTCTGATGCTCGGTTTGTCTTTTCAGACTGTGCTTTTCTCACTTTTTTGGAAAGCCTTGTAGTCTTTTGTTAATTGATGGACATGTCCTATTAGGTAATAGGAACTAAGTAAATAGCCCTGTGGTGTGAGGATTTCTGTGACTCTAATTAGGACCTGGGCTTTGTTTAATGTTTCCTATAGCTATAGAGTCAGAAGCTTCAAGTTCTTCTCTTTTTGTTTGTTTGTTTTTGTCTTCCCTCTTGACTTAGGGCTTCTTGTAATTGCTCCTTCTCAGAGAAAGTCTGTGTCTTACAACTCTTCCAGCTGTACTTCACTGTTGTTATACTAGAGCCCAGCTAGTGTGATGGCAGGTTTGGGGATGAGGAGCATTCTGTAATCTTCCAGTTACATCTCAGTCACACATTGGGCCTGTGTCTCTGGACTGTGACCTTCACGCGTGTTTTGTCCTATAGAACTTCCTCCTACTGAAGCAAGATAGGAAGCTGGGGAGGGGGGGAGCTGGTGTGGGAGGGATACCCTTCCCCCACAGCTCTGAGACAAGGCTCTGGTTAAGTCCTCCCTGGGAGGGTAGGCATTTGTTATGGAGAAAGCTCTGGGCACCTTCCACACAGATTTCTTTTTCCCTCCCCCTGCCAGATTCACAATAGGGTCTCTATCAGATCTTTAACATGGAACATGGTGGGTTCCTGCAAGTAAAGCCTACAGCAGTGTAAGGGCCCGTGCAGATGGCAGCTCCCAGGATTTCCTCCCTCTCATGCTGTCCACACTCAGCCTCCAGAAATTCATCAAAATTGCCATGTAAGTGTTTCGAACACTCAACCAGTTCATGGCTCCCGGCTTCCACTCCAAGAAAGTCTCAGCCATGATTCTCAGCATTGCCTTTCCTCTCCAGATTTTGGGGTGGTCGATTTTCCCTGCAAATTCAGTTCTCTTATGGATCTAAGAAAAGTCTATGATTTCAGTTTGTCCAGATGTTTCCTGTAAGAATAGGAGAAACAACTTCCACACTCTTTAATGTCAGAGGTTTTAGGTTCTGCAGGTACGATATTTCTCAGGCAAAGTCAGGGTTGTCCTCTTGGGGAGAAGTTGTGCTAGGCTAAAACATGCTGCAAGTTTTCTTTTTAAAAAAAATACTTAACTGCAGTATGCATATATGAATCTACAATGTCAACCAATACAGTGAACTTACTCACCAAACTGTACTAATAATTTATTTTAGTATTTTTCTAACATCTTCTAGAATTTTTCTAGTACTTTTCTAATACTTTAAACAGATATTATTGAGACTATTTTGGAAATTTAGTAAGTAAATCATAATTTTTATAAAAATACATGTGTGTGTATCCAATTTAAACCCTAATGTGCTCAGACAGAACATTCTTTTTTTTTTTTTTTGGCTGCGTTGGGTCTTTGTTGCTGTGTGTGGGGTTTCTCTAGTTGCAGCAAGCAGAGGCTACTCTTTGTTGCAGTGCATGGGCTTCTCATTGCGGTGGCTTCTCTTGTTGCGGAGCACGGGCTCTAGGTGCACGGGCTTCAGTAGTTGCGGCGCTTGGGCTCAGTAGTTGTGGCTCACGGGCATGTGGGATCTTCCTGGACCAGGGATTGAACCCGTGTCCCTTGTATTGGCAGGTGGATTCTTAACCGCTGTGCCACCAGGGAAGTCTGAACATTCTTTAAAGAGGAAGCTTTGTTACTCATCAAAGCCTGATTACAGTTTCACTTGAGAAAAACTATAGGAATCCAATAACCAAATGACATCCAGTGGGCTTCCCTGACTTTTTTAAAGGCTGCATTGTGGAAGAAGAAATAATATACTTGTACATATGGAAGGTTGCCGCCTTCTTTAACTAGTTTTGTTTCAGTTTATTGTGCCTTTAATTGCCTTTGCACTGAATACTAAAAAAAAATGATGACATACAACAGACAATGGTAAACAATAGGTTCTTCCAATTCAAAGAAAATTTATTTTTCTTTGGACCTACTTATGAGGTAGGGACTTTATTCTGTTTATGTGCATAAAAGGAGACCCTGGGAATCCTCTGTGATCCAACTATGAACATCTTGTTGACTTAACTCTCCAGGACTTCAAGCAAAGGAAGAAGTATTGACATTACTGTTTTATTTTCTATTCTACTCATTGATTTTTGGCCACTGATAAATGAGAATCTTTCATGGGTAGAGTAACTTTTAAAAATCTCTCCATGTCTCAGCAGACGCAGAAACAAGAGATCGACTGTGAGGCATAGATGTTGGGAAAGACTCCGTGAAGTGGGGGCTTCGTATACAGCCCACATCAGCGCTCTGTGTACATCCTCTGCTGATGTCCTCTCTTTATCTCCCATCCGTCACTCACTTCCTGAGTTCCCTGGTTAAACTCTCAGGCATGTGCCATCACTCAAGTGAAACGATATCTGGAATCCAACCATTTTAGATCCAGAAAAGAACCTAGAGATAAAATAGTCCTTACTCATTTCTCAAAGGCAAAAGCGAAAGCTCTGTAGGAGCTCAGAGATGCACCCAAGTTCACACGACTGGCCAACTGCCATCGCTTCCTTGCTGCCATCTTCCTTTCTTTTATAACAGCAAACCCACCAATGGATCAGTGCATTGAGCAACTCCTGTGTGGACTTGCCTGATTCTCCAGTTTTATTTTTTTGGCAAAGGGAGGGGTTTGAGGGAAGCTTGAGCCACTTTTTATTTCATGTGTTCTCAGCTAAGCTGTCCTTTGAGTCTGTTGTTTTTCCTTTGGGCCGTTAATTGCCATTGCACCAAACATAAAAATAACCCAGGTTCTTAACATTCCTGTTTGCAACAAGAACACTTGATTACATGTCACTTCATTAGTCCTATGGGCAAAGGCCACAGCCCTGGGCTCTGCAAGGACTTGTCCTCCCTGGGGGCTTCACTCCTTTACATGGAGAGCCAGCTTCTCCCTTGTTGATGGGCCAGGGGTAATCCTTCTGTTTATGTAACCAGCCCCCTTTCCTCTACAGAGGAGATCAGCTCTTGGGCTCTGCAGTGAGCCTGTGACCATGCTAAGTGCCCCTCATGTGGGGTCAGAGTCAGCCATCCTCTCTGTCATGATACTCCCTGGCTCCTGCCTGGGTCCGTGTCCCTCAGCTCCAATTCAGGGCTGGCTGGCCCTGTTTATTGCATTTGGAATCTTTCTCCTTACAGGTTTGGTTCTGTCCAGCTTTTATCCTAGGAATGTTTGCTCTCCACACTCAAAACTCTCTCCAGTTCAGTCAATATTTGTTTTCTGCATCAGCACTCTTCCTTTCTAAGTGTTTACCTGATGGCAGTATTTTTCTTTCTTGCTCACTTTCACTTCCTTTTAATTCTCTCACTGTTGAATTTCTTTTAAAAGTAGCTTTGGAATAAAAGAAGGGCAAATTAGGGGTATGGGATCAAGAGATGTCAACCACTGTGTATAAAATGGATAAGCAACAAGGAATATATTGTATAGCACAGGGAATGATAGCCATTATCTTATAATAACTTTTAATGGAGTATAATCTATAAAAATATGGAATCACTATGCTGTATAGGTGAAACTAACATAATATGGTAAATCAACTACACTTCAACAAAAAATTGTATCTCCCTAGGTCCCTGCAGCTGGCCCCTGACTCCTAATCCTCCTTTCTTCCTGTGAACAATGGTCTCCACATTTTCCACGGTTACCTTTGAGCACAAAATAGCAAACTCTGTGACATGCATGTCTTTTTCTGGATAAGGCTTTCTAATGAATTTTGCCTACTGGTGAAGATAGAGTCTGCCTAAAAAGCAACAGACAAAATGATGAGGATGTCACCGAGCAATAAATACCCCTAAATTCATCAGCTTCAAAGAAACTTTACCCACTCTGACAAAGGGTAAGCAATGCATCTGGAATCAATGACTTGGGAACTTTCCTGCTCTGACATCAATAAAAAATGACTCAGAGACTTCATACCCTCTGCCTGGAAGGCTCTTCCTTTTACTTATAGCCTCACTAATTCCTGCTTATACTTCAAGTCATGAATTAATATCACTTCTTTAGAGAAGCATTCCCTCACCCTCCAGTCTAAATTGTATACTTTTATTTGATCCTCAAGTCTACAGCCCAGTCCTCTCCTTTGAACCACAGATTTTGGTGTCCACCTACTTGGAATCTCCAATGGATGTCCAATTTAAGGCATCTTAAACCTAACAAATACAAACTGAACTCTTCATTTTTCCCCTCAAAACTTTTTACCCCTGGGGTTCCCCATTACAGTAAATGTCACCAGAAGTTACTTAGTTACTCAAATCAAAAGCTTTAGAGTTATCTGTCTTAGGTTGGGTTCCTTAGAAGCAGAGCCTGAGTTGGAGATTCTTGTGTACGTGACGTACTGTGAGAAAGCTCATAGGAAAAAAACCTGTAAAGGTGTAAGGGAAGCTGTAAGGGCAGGAGAAGATGCCTGGCAGATGTGGGTTCTGCTGGCGTCTAGCCTGATGCCACGGGGAGCTTGGAGCACGAATGGCAACAGCGTTGGCCACTGTGAGGCAAGGAGCTGGGCTTTGTTATTCCACTGTCAGTGAGTCATTGGTTACAAGCTTCCCCCTCCTACCCCAATATTTCCACTGCCTGAGGTGAATTCTCCAGAGAAGGAGGCAGCTAAGAGCTCAGCTGGGGGATGGGTGCACTGACCTGGTGGAGGGGTTTGCGTGGAGCACTGACAGAGTTTACTATACCATCCTGGATTCCTTTATTCCTCTTGCAGAACTGCTTCCTCCACACTCAGTCAGCAAATCCTGACAGCTCGACCTCCAAATGATATCCCAACACAAACTTTCTCTCACTCTTCAATCAACATCACCTTAGCCCACGCCACCATCCCTCACCTAGGCTACCGTAAGTAGGTGAACTCCTCCCTCCCACAAGAAGTAGGAAAAAAAAGAATTAAGGTTGCTTTCTCAGGGATATGCTCTTAGACCAAGACATGGACAATCAGAAAAAAAAAGTGGAAAGTTGTATTTATAGGAGTAGAAAGGCTCCCCTCAGCAAACCTAGACTGGTAAGACTGAGTGGACAGGCAATACCCAAAGAAAATATCCCAGCCAAGGGAGCAGTTGGCCAGCCAAGGAAGCTACAACAGGAGGAGTGGCAAAGAGAAGCACTGGGAGAGAGCCCGGAAGCCTCAGTCCGTGGATATCATAACTCATGTCCCTTTGACAAGACCAGTCCCATTTTAACCTGCTGCCCCTCAAGTCATCCACCCAAATCCCTCACTCCTGTGTTCTGATTCCATGCTCACCAGGTGTATAGAGGCAAAAAGAATCTGAGGGGTCCTATAGCAATGACATTTTCTTCTCATTATAAATAATAAATGGGCATTCCAGTCTTATTCGTCAGTATTTTGATACAAGAAGCCACCAAGTGATGGATTTTCCACTTTTGAGAGCCAACCCCGAACTGTGGCAAATTTCGCAGGATGTACAGCAGATTTTATTTTCCGTAAATGGCCACAGCAAGAGCTCCGGTTCCACAGGGTCTTCCAGAACTTCGCCACACCCCCATCAAGAAGTGGGAGTCCATTTCCCCTCCTCTTGAATCTGTGTGGTTTTTTGTTACTGCTTTCATAGATACTCAAGTGTTGTAAAAGTGATGCTGTGTAACTTCCAAAGCTACATCATAGAAAGCAATATGGCTTCCACCTGGCCCTTGCTCTTTTGGGATACTCACCCTTTTGCCACCACGTTGTAAGGAAGTACAGGCCTCTGGGCAAGGCCATCTGCAGGAGTTCTCGACAACAGCTCCAGCTACGGTCCCAGCCACTAGCCAATGTCACCACCAGTCATGTGAGTAGACGAACCTTCAGATGATTCTAGCCCTGGGCTTTCAGCCTCCGCAGCTGATGATGTGCAGGGCAGAGGTGAGCCGTGCTCACCTAGCCATAACCAGATTGCAGGTTCATAAGAAAAATAAATGCTGGGGTGCTTTTTTAAAGCCACTAAGTTTTGGGGTGGCTTCTTACATGACAATAGGTAATCAGAGAAAAGGAAACTTGCCTAAAATTGGCAGATCAGCCTAATATTGCCATAATCATACCTGCTCAGGGCCAGTCTTATATGTTGGTGATTTGGGATGACTCTACTCATTCCTGTGGCTCCCCAGCCCATTTCTGAAAGGTTACAGCTTTGTCTGAGTCCTTTCCTCATGTTCTTTTTGAATTATTGTACTTTATCATGGGCACAACTTTTCCATCTACCCTCACTCCCTTGATGATTTCACTTAGTTGCTTAGCTTTAGTAAAACTATTTATGCTGCAGACTGTAACACTTTACCTCCAGCCTGGACCTCACCCAGCACTCTACATCCCACTGCTCACTTGATCTCTACACTTGAATGAATAATAGGCACCTCAAACTTAATGCTCAAATCTGGCCTCCTGGTCTCCTACTCCCTCAAAAGTGTTCCTCCCAGGCTTTCTCATCTCAGTAAATGGTAATTCTGAATTTCCAGTTTGCTCAGATTGAAAATCAGAGAGATTGAGGGGGTGGTGGTGGTGAGAGACGAGAAATATTTATTATAAGGAATTGGCTTCTGTGATTATGAAGACAGGCAAGCCCCGAGATCTGCAGGGTGAGTCACCAAGCTGGAGACCCAGGGGAGGTGATAGTGTAGTTCCTGTCCAAAGACCAGCAGGCTTGAGACCAAGAAAGAGCCAGTGTCTCAGTTTGAGACTGAAGGCAGGAAAAATTCTCTCGTACTCAGGGGAGGCTCCACTTTTTTGTTCTATTTAGGCCTTCAACTGATTGGAATGAGGCCCACCACATCAGGGAGGGCAATCTGCTTCACTCAGTCTATGACTTAAATATTAATCTCATCCAGAAACACGCAGAAAAATGTCTGACCAAATATCTGGGGTCATTCAAAAGCATCCTTTCTGTCAGTATCACTAAGAAGCAAACCTCAGGTTTAGGAAGGTGTGAGCTCTGGGGTCAGTACCTAACCTTCTAGGAGCATGAAAAAAGTGCTACAATGTGTTCTGGGAGAGAAACCTCTCCTCCCACAAGCCTCCAGAATGAGAATTTGGGGCAGCCTCCCATTTGCTACACTGTATGCTTTCCTAAGAAATGAGAGCACCAGGGAAGAAGCCAGCTCTGGAACTAATAATAAGACCCAGTTAGCATTTAATTTACACACATGCTGATTTATTTTTTTTTTTATTTTTTATTTTTTTTGTATATATACACACATGTGTGTATATATTTTGCATTGTGTTTTTTTTTTAATTAATTTTTTAAAATTTATTTATTTATGGCTGTGTTGGGTCTTCGTTTCTGTGCGAGGGCTTTCTCTAGTTGCGGCAGGCGGGGGCCACTCCTCATCACGGTGCGCGGGCCTCTCACTATCGCAGCCTCTCTTGTTGCGGAGCACAGGCTCCAGACGCGCAGGCTCAGTAATTGTGGCCCACGGGCCCAGTTGCTCTGTGGCATGTGGGATCTTCCCAGACCAGGGCTCGAACCCGTGTCCCCTGCATTGGCAGGCAGACTCTCAACCGCTGCGCCACCAGGGAAGCCCGTGATTTATTTTATAATTGCACTTGCTGGAGAGGTATGTTTTTCCCTTCCCGAGCCCCCAGTGACCCAAAGGGTAATTACAGAAACGGCTCAACTCTGCTCATAACATGGAAGCGTCACAGTTCTTGAAATGACTTAACCTGCAGTGCCATCGAGCGTCCCCTGAAGAGAACTGGGAGTGAGAAACCCACCTCACTGAGCGGAATACTCCCCTTTACTCATGTATAGGAACCTACTTTAATTACCTTCTTGCTCTTCTCTGTGTAAGAAGGTACCCAGGAGACTGGAAAACAGTCATTTAAAGAGCCTGATGATAAACACTGTCAAAGAAAGCCCTTTGGAAAATAGTTACGTGGTGTTCTTTGAAGCCACGTTTCAAGGGATTTTATGCTAGTTGATGAATCTAGGTTGTCAGGCTATGGAATTTAGAGCGTGCACACACACACACACACACACACACACACACACACATAGAGTTATCAATTCTATGAAGCCCAGTGCCTGGAATGGCCTGTGATGAATGCTGACGCACTATAAGAAAGGAGATGAGAGAGGACCCACAAATGACTAAACGAGCATTTCACTAGTCAAAGCCCTGCTGGTGGCCTGGCAGCACTCAAAGTCCCACTCTGTTGTGAGGCAAAGAAGACCAAGACCACTGCAGGTTTTCTTCCACTGTACCCCTCACCCCTCTTCCCATACTGGCTTCCCATCCCAGGTTTGGCCTCTTGACCTTCCCTGACCTTGACTTCTGGACCAAGTCTTCACAGGCGATGAGACACCCTTCTGTGAAGTTAGGTAGATATCCCCCAGGTAGATGAATGGAGAGAGATTTCCAACCAAAGCACCAACAACACAAAGGGTGGGACCAGGAAGGAGTCGCATGTCTGGGAACTCGTGTATTATGGCTCAACCCTAAAAGAGAAAGGCGGGTAAGTAGGCATAATCCACCTCAAGGAGAAATTCGCAGTCGGGCAGGAGTTTGAATTTAAATAGCTATGGAAGTGCTTGGTCAGGGCAGGGACACATCCCCTGAGGTTTTTAAGGCGGCTCATTCAGGCAGCAGTGTAGATGATGACTTGAGGGAACAGTAATAGAGGCGAGAAGACTGGACAGAGGCTGTTGAGGTTTGACCGTCCAGGTTGGAGGGTAAGTGCCAGCACATAGCATGGGGAAGAGGCAGACCACAGACACGTTTGTTGGGTAGAACTGGCAGGAGGAAAGGATGTTAGGGGTCACGTCATTGTGACTAGAGATGGTGCTGGGGCTGGAGCCCAGACAGCCAGTTTCCTGGGCCCTTTCCTCATCTCCCAGGACCATTCCCGGCAGTGAATATGTTATGGGCGCTCAATAATTACTTGTTAACTCAATTGATCTGATAGTCACCTCTCATCTCAACAATTCTCTGGAAGAGGTAGTAAAATGATGAAATAGCAAATAATGTAACTTGGGTAGGTCTCATAAATTTTCTGATTCTGTGTTTCTGTGAGTATAAAATGCGTGGGCTGGACAGAGATCTGGCTAACCGTCTCCAACTCTCATATGCCAAGTCAGCCAGTTCTCAGGGGCTGAGCTGGCAACCACCTTCTGGGGTAATGTTGGCAGAAATCTTGAGAGACGATCAGACTGTAAGAGGATCTTCCAGGTCCCCTCCAAACCCAGAGCTAAGCAAGAGATTGCTGCATTTATTGATTTATTTGTGTTATTTACAGGCACTGAAACAGTCATCTTTCTGCACTTCCCTTTAATGGAGGAAATAAAATGATCTCTATTGAGGGAGTGGGGTGGGGGTCCCATGTTGCCAAGGTAGGCTTACTAGTGGTATAAAATTGTGTTTTTATTTAAGGTGAGTTTCCAGTTGGCTGGATTGATGCTGCCTTTGACACCTACTCAGTGCTTTGAATACAACCTGATTCTTGTGGCTTTGTTTTCTCCAGGCCCTGAGAGGGGATCCCTGGACTGTTGATAAAAAGCCATTCAGCAACAGTCTGCCAGTGTTTCACGATAACATTCTCTTGACTGATTCATCAGGGCTGCCTGTGCAGGTGGGAGACTGGCTGGGTCTCCCCAGACAGGTGCTGCCAGCTCTGGCCTTGAGCCTTCAGAAACTTGAGCTGAGAACCTGAAGGGAGGGCAGGAAGGTGCCCAGTGCGAGCTTGTCCCAGACTTCACCCCTGTTCAAGTCACTTGCCTGTGTTGTGCTCTGGTGCCCCAGCACACTGTTTTCCCTTGTCAGTTCCGTGAAGTGAGTAGGAGGCTATATGGTGAACACAGTGTGCTCCTGGTATAAAAAGGAAAGAAAGGAGAGGTTCTGTATAGTTCTGCAGCAACCCTTGAATACTGTGAGAGGGGGAGGCAGGAATCACGTATAAGGGAGTATTCAGGGCTGGAATTTCCTTGGTGGAAGTGCTGGCAGGAAAAGACCCCTGGATTCAGAAGCTTGGTTGCTAATCTTATAGCTTCCTCATCTATGAAATCATGGCAGGGAGTTATCTAATCTCTACTGCCTCTTGGGTCTGGGATTCCTAGAAATGCACCCCGAATAGTTAATGCTAGTTGTTCTTGATCAGTGAGGTTATCGGGTAGAAGCCAAAGGAGAAACATCAGTGCTGTCAGATCCTTCCAGCTACAGGCGTGGATAAGAACTGTCCAAGGTGCTAAGGAGGTAGAGGGATAAGGATAGTCTTTCATGCAAACTAGGAAACTTCTGAAAATGAACGAGAGGGCTTTTAATGTTTCCACCAGGACAACAGACTTAAACTGGGACAAATGGTCATCTCAAGAGAGCAGCATCCCTTGGGTAAGATTACCCAGATAAGTGCTTCACTGTTACTCCTCTTCTTGCTTCCTGTGACTGCATGCTTTCTACCCCTCTGACCACATGCACTGAATTAATCATATGGCTCTCGTTAGTCTACCATTTATCAAGGACCTAGTATCAAACCATCTGTGTGGTAAATTGTTGCAATAACAGCTCCCTTATCCATGGCCTTGGGTGTCCCCTCCCACACTGACTCTGAGCTTGGCCATGTGACTTACTTTGGCCAGTGGAACATTAGCAAGCATACTGCAGAAGATTGAAAAATGCTTGCACATTAGGGCACGATCTCTTGTCACTTTTAGAACTTTGCAGTGGTGATGCATATAACCCCAAGTTAGCCTGCTGAATGATGAGAGACAACATAGAACAGAAAAGAGCCATTCCAAATGAATGGACCAGTCAATTTAGCTAAATCAACAATTTAGCTGTTGATTGCAGACACATGAGTAAGCCCATCTGAGGCCAGAATATACTTTTGGCTAAGCCTATCCTGAATTTCCAACCTACGGAATCATGAGCTAAATAAATGTATTTTTGTTTTAGGCCAACAAGTTTGGAGTGTTTGTTATACAGCAAAAGCTCACTGATATACCTTGTGTTGTTTTAGGAACTAGAGAGATGCTCCACAAATAAAGCATTCAGTACTGTACCTGGAATATACTAAATATTCCACAGAGGGTAGCCATTACTATCCCGTTGGGTGACAAAGTACTGAAGAAGTAAGAGTGATGTCTGTGTCCTCAAAGACTTTCCTGCACTCTGATGCTGTGAGTAAACCTGCTCATATGAAATGATAAGAGAATAATTCAAAGCACTGTGTCTTTGAGAACAAAAGTACTTGTTACTAATATTTGAATATTCTCATGAAGGTTGGTTCAGTTTGTACCTGAAGAGTAGAAATGATGATTACATTGAGAACCTTGTTCTGACCCCTAAGATGAGGTGGGTGAGTTTGATTTCTTGTTACCAAGGTAACCTCTTTCAAGAAGCCTTGAGAGGAGAATTACTCTGTGTGAAGACTTGCTTTGCATCGCACACCAATGTAGTTCACAGACAACGTAAGACATCCACGTAAGAACAACAGGCTCTCGTGGAATCACCTTGATTTCATGGAATGCAACTATTTAAAGTTTAAACATATATCTGTGAAAGATTCAATAAGCATTAGTTTAAAAGTGTCCCACTCATCTCAATATATGAGAGGATTTTAGTATAAAGATTTAAAAATATAAATTTGTTCAGTTCCCCCACTTTACAAATTATGAAATTGAGGCCCAGAAAATTTAAACCATAAGCTCAACGTCTCAGAGCACATTAATGGCAGAACTGGGATAAAAAATTGGGTTTCTAGACTCCTAGTCTAATGCTCTTCTCATCATTTTGTATATTTTGTACAACTGTCAGTGAGGCAGAATGTATTTTAATATAATATTATTTTTAATTCTTTAAGGCAGCAATTAATAATTGACAATTCAAAAAGATAGCAAAACACAAATTAGACTAAAATATCATATAGTCCTTCCATTCAGAAATAATCATGGTTAATTTTTCATATGTTTCCTTATAATCACCTTTCTACAAACATGTAATGTATTTTTTTTTTTATTTTTAAATACACTTTATTTTTTTAGAGCAGTTTTATCTTCTTTATCCATTCGTCTGTCAATGGGCATTTAGGTTCCTTCCATGACCTGGCTATTGTAAATAGTGCTGCCATGAACATCGGGGTGCATGTGTCTTTTTGAATTATGGTTTTCTCTGGGTACGTGCCCAGTAGTGTGATTGCTGGATCATATGGTAATTCTATTTTTAGTTTTTTAAGGAACCGCCATACTGTTCTCCATAGTGGCTGTATCAATTTACATTCCCACCAACAGTGCAAGGGGGTTCCCTTTTCTCCACACCCTCTCCAGCATTTGTTGTTTGCAGATTTTCTGATGATGCCCATTCTAACTGGTGTGAGGTGATACCTCATTGTAGTTTTGATTTGCATTTCTCTAATAATTAGTGATGTTGACCAGGTTTTCATGTGCTTCTTGGCCATCTGTATGTCTTCTTTGGAGAAATGTCTCTTTAGGTCTTCTGCCCATTTTTGGATTGGGTTGTTTGTTTTTTTAATATTGAGCTGCATGAGCTGTTTATATATTTTGGAGATTAATCCTTTGTCCATTGATTCGTTTGCAAATATTTTCTCCCATTCTGAGGGTTGTCTTTTCATCTTGTTTATGGTTTCATTTGCTGTGCAAAAGCTTTGAAGTTTCATTAGGTCCCATTTGTTTATTTTTGTTTTTATTTCCATTACTCTAGGAGGTGGATCAAAAAAGATCTTGCTGTGATTTATGTCAGACAGTGTTCTTCCTATGTATTCCTCTAAGAGTTTTATAGTGTCCAGTCTTACATTTAGGTCTCTAATCCATTTTGAGTTTATTTTTGTGTATGGTGTTAGGGAGTGTTCTAATTTCATTCTTTTACATGTAGCTGTCCAGTTTTCCCAGCACCACTTATTGAAGAGACGGTCTTTTCTCCATTGTATATCCTTGCCTCTTTTGTCATAGATTAGTTGACCATAGGTGCATGGGTTTATCTCTGGGCTTTCTATCTTGTTCCGTTGATCTATGTTTCTGTTTTTGTGCCAGTACCATATTGTCTTGATTACTGTAGGTTTGTAGTATAGTCTGAAGTCAGGGAGTCTGATTCCTCCAGCTCCGTTTTTTTCCCTCAAGACTGCTTTGGTTATTCGGGGTCTTTTGTGTCTCCATACAAATTTTAAGATTTTTTATTTCTTGAGGTAGGCTTGTATAGCTATAAACTTCCCTCTTAGAACTACTTTTGCTGCATCCCATAGGTTTTGGATTGTCGTGTTTTCATTGTCATTTGTCTCTAGGTATTTTTTGATTTCCTCTTTGATTTCTTCAGTGATCACTTGGTTATTTAGTAACGTATTGTTTAGCCTCCATGTGTTTGTGTTTTTTACGTTTTTTTCCCCTGTAATTCATTTCTAATCTCATTGTGTTATGGTCAGAAAAGATGCTTTCAATTTCAATTTCAATTTTCTTAAATTTACTGAGGCTTGATTTGTGACCCAAGATGTGATCTATCCTGGAGAATGTTCCATGCGCACTTGAGAAGAAAGTGTAATCTGCTGTTTTTGAATTGAATGTCCTATAAATATCAATTAAATCTATCTGGTCTATTGTGTCATTTAAAGTTTCTGTTTCCTTATTTATTTTCATTTTGGATGATCTGTCCATTGGTGTAAGTGAAGTGTTAAAGTCCCCCACTATTATTGTGTTACTGTCGATTTCCTCTTTTATAGCTGTTAGCAGTTGCCTTATGCATTGAGGTGCTCCTATGTTGGGTGCATATATATTTATAATTGTTATATCTTCTTCTTGGGTTGATCCCTTGATCATTATGTAGTGTCCTTCCTTGTCTCTTGTAACATTCTTTATTTTAAAGTCTATTTTATCTGATATGAGTATTGCTACTCCAGCTTTCTTTTAATTTCCATTTGCATGGAATATCTCTTTTCATCCCCTCACTTTCAGTCTGTATGTGTCCCTAGGTCTGAAGTGGGTCTCTTGTAGACAGCATATATATGGGTCTTGTTTTTGTAGCCATTCAGTAAGCCTGTGTCTTTTGGTTGGAGCATTTAATACATTCACGTTTAAGGTAATTATTGATATGTATGTTCCTATGACCATTTTCTTAATTGTTTTGGGTTTGTTTTTGTATGTCCTTTTCTTCACTTGTGTTTCCCACTTAGAGAAGTTTCTTTAGCATTTGTTGTAGAGCTGGTTTGGTGGTGCTGAATTCTCTTAGCTTTTGCTTGTCTGTAAAGCTTTTGATTTCTCCATCGAATCTGAATGAGATCCTTGCCAGGTACAGGAATCTTGGTTGTAGGTTCTTCCCTTTCATCACTTTAAGTATATCATGCCACTCCCTTCTGGCTTGTAGAATTTCTGCTGAGAAAACAGCTGTTAACCTTATGGGAGTTCCCTTGTATGTTATTTGTCATTTTTCCCTTGCTGCTTTCAATAATTTTTCTTCGTCTTTAATTTTTGCCTATTTGATTACTATGTGTCTTGGCATGTTTCTCCTTGGGTTTATCCTGTATGGGACTCGCTGCACTTCCTGGACGTGGGTGGCTATTTCCTTTCCCATGTTAGGGAAGTTTTTGACTATAATCTCTTCAAATATTTTCTCTGGTGCTTTCTCTCTCTCTTCTCCTTCTGCGACCACTATAATGTGAATGTTGTTGCGTTTAATGTTGTCCCAGAGGTCTCTTAGGCTGTCTTCATTTCTTTTCATTCTTTTTTCTTTATTCTGTTCTGCAGCAGTGAATTCCACCATTCTGTCTTCCAGGTCACTTATCCGTTCTTCTGCCTCAGTTATTCTGCTATTGGTTTCTTCTAGTGTAGTTTTCATTTCAGTTATTGTATTGTTCATCTCTGTTTGTTTGTTCTTTAATTCTTCTAGAACTTTGTTAAACATTTCTTGCATCTTCTCGATCTTTGCCTCCATTCTTTTTCTGAGGTCCTGGATCATCTTCACTATCATTATTCTGAATTCTTTTTCTGGAAGGTTGCCTATTTCCACTTCATTTAGTTGTTTTTCTGGGGTTTTATCTTATTCCTTCATCTGGTACATAGCCCTCTGCCTTTTCATTTTGTCTCTTTCTGTGAATGTGGTTTTTGTTCCACAGGCTGCAGGATTGTAGTTCTTCTTGCTTCTGCTGTCTGCCCTCTGGTGGATGAGGCTATCTAAGAGGCTTGTGCAAGTTTCCTGATGGGAGGGACTGGTGGTGGGTAGAGCTGTAATGTATTTTTAAAAGAGGAAGAGAGATCACACTGTACTATATTTTAACCTGTTTTGTTTCCTTTAATACTATATCATAGATATATGTTCCATGTAATTAAATATGCATCTAAGCACCATCTTATCAGCATAGTTTATCTCCCTGTGGCTTTTACATACACAAATAAGCTTGACTCTCAAATTAGGTCTGTCCTGAATTTCTTCTGCCTAAGTCAGCTTCACTTTGCTCCACACACAATTCTAGTGAGTTCCTGGAATCCACAAAGTAGAAAACCACCCTCATCACAGCCTAAGGAATAGAAGCCACAGCCCACAGCTCTTAGACATCAGGAAAGATGCTCAGTGTTGTACATGGGAAGAGAAATGCATATTAAAATTGCAGTTACCCTCTTTCTGCTGTTAAAGTGGAAAAGATCAACAAGCCTGACAACACATTGCAATGGAGAGCAGGCCGAGCATTGGAAATCAGCTCTGACTGATGTATTGCGGGTGGGAAGGGAAGTCGGTACAACTTTTATAGAGAGAAATTTGGCAAAATTCATTAAAATCCCAAGTACACACATTTTTCAATTCAGCAATGTCTTTCTAAGTCTAGGAAATATCATTCATGTTTATCTTCCCAAGTACAAAATGTCATGTGCTTGAAGTTAATGATTACAGCACAGTTTCTAATCAAGCAAGACTGGGAACATCTTAAATACCTATAAATAAGGGACTGGTGGCTTCTCCATAGAATGGAAAAGCACACAGCCACAAAGAATGAGGAGGCCTTCTATGTACTGATTTGGGACAAATGCCAAGAATTAATGTTAAGCGGGAAAAGCAAAAAATAAGATAATATATAGACTGTGTTGCCATTTGTGTAAGATGAGAAATATATTATCTCAAGAACACTCAAGAGATTCCTTTGTCATTCAGAATCTTGGGTACCTTGGATGGGGGTATAGCTCAGGGGTAGAGCGTTTGACTGCAGAATCTTGGGTACCATGGAAATTGATGTCTTTGAACAAGTAGCAATTTAGGTCCAAGTTTTGGCAAGTCTACACCAATTAGCAGCAAATGAGCTGTGCTTCTTGTGTCACTGTGTTGTTTATATATCAGTCTGCTTTTTTTTTTTTTTTTTCCTACCGGTGGCTGTTTTTCTTATCAGGAAGATTGGGCATATTCAACAGTGTTTAAGGCTAGAAAAGGTAACTTCTGTATTAGGACAAGACTTTGATTCTCAGGCCAACACTTGTGTTTTATAAACAAACCCTTTGACACGAGTCCTAAATCAGTTCACAGGACTTCAATCAAGCAATGAGTTTGGAAATAGAGGTGGGAAACTGTGACAAGCTTCTCATCTGCTGCTGATTATTGGATGTCCGTGATTCAGACAGGGAAGTTCTCTTACAAATAAAGACAGAGCAACTGAGGCAGGGCACCCTGGACTTACCACCTGGTTATGCCTGGGGATAAACAGGGCTTGTCCCTGATGCTTTCCCTAGTCACACATGATGTCTTTCAAGCAGGCTCTGACCTTTAAACGGTAAAGCCACAAGTCTCCCATTACAAGAAAGAGTCCCACTGTGTGCATCCACTTACTATCAGCTCTGATCTGCGAAAAGATCCCGGGCTGTCGCCATCCTTCTCCAGGTCCATAGCTTTGTCTCTTCCCTTTACATCATTTTTCTCATAGCACAGAATTCCATGTCTTCCACACATTCCTACCTTACCCTGGAAGTTGATCAGTTATACTGTCAGATGGCTCAGCCAGCTCTTTGGAGCATCACTGATCTTGAAGTCTGTTCTGTTCAATTAAAAAAATTATCCTTCCATATGTCCTTGAATTGCTGAGGACAAGAAACTGAAAGCCTAAGTGCTTAAAGTTTCAGGTTTGCTTTAATCTTGATGTCACCCGATGTCCTGTGGCAGGTACTATGAGGATCCCTTCCGTAACCTCTCAGTACTCACCTCCACATGCTGAGAGCAAATTCCAGTGATTCTTGGCCTGAAGGCTCTCTTTTTGCCTGTGAACAGAGCAAGCCAGAGCAAGCCTGTTCCCATGTCTCTGGAATTGTCTTCAACCAATGATGAATGGGGAGCTGGTCCCTAATGATCTCAGTTTCCTAATCCTTCACTTACGATAACTTTAAGCGTGTTCTACACAGTCTCCCAGAGTTCTTCAGCTACATCGCACTCCAGTTGGCCAAAGAGGTAACCTCCTTGATCATATACATAGTTACAAATGCAGCAGTAATGTGGTATAATAAAATGTGAGGAGAAATTCTAGTTAATAGTACATGGATCACCCAATACTGGATTGAAAAAAATAAAGCAAAAAAATTAAACTCATGGATAAGTTAACTGGCAAAGGAATGAGGGAATTCTTTAAAAAGTAGAAATAATGAAAAGCCAAATCCAAAGAAGTAAGCAATGCTGATGCCAACATTTTCTCTGTAGTTATCTCTGATCTCAGGTGCTCTAAACCTTGCATTTTAGTGCAAGCATGTGATAGGGAACAAGAGACAAAACTTGGGCCCAGACTGGGTGGGAGACTTAATCAAAAAGCCATACAAGAAGTTGAGACCTTTTGAAGACAATGTTCGGGGGTGTGGACCAGGAAAAAACACTCTGCCAATGGAAGAGAGGGTGGTGATCCATTCATGTCTGGCAGTGGCAATGGGAGAAACATTAATGATAATAATAATTTTTTTTTTTTTAAAGTATACAATTCCCTATCCTCTCTCAGGTGGTTTGTTTCGTTTTGTTTCAAGGAAATTTCTATATCCTACTCCAGACCTGATACGTTGGACCTTCAGGGAACAGACTCTAGGAATCTGTATTTTTATTTATTTATTTATTTATTTACTTACTTATGGGTGTGTTGGGTCTTCGTTTCTGTGTGAGGGCTTTCTCTAGTTGTGGCAAGTGGGGGTCACTTTTCATCGCGGCGTGCGGGCCTCTCACTATCGCGGCCTCTCTTGTTGCGGAGCACAGGCTCCAGATGCGCAGGCTCAGTAGTTGTGGCTCACGGGCCTAGTCACTCCGCGGCATGTGGGATCTTCCCAGACCAGGGCTCAAACCTGTGTCCCCTGCATTGGCAGGCAGACTCTCAACCACTGTGCCACCAGGGAAGCCTGATAATAATAATTTTAAAAGAAACTTGAAAATTTGTAACCATAAACCACCATCACCAAGCTGGGGGCAAAATTTATATAACCCATGTGTCCTGAAATAATCTAAGCTCTCACTGTAAAGTTAAGTGTTCCTGAGTTGGTAGTACCCTAAGAGCTGACAGAAACAAAGGCACATCATATTGGGAGGACTATTATCTTGACTCAAAAATCCAAAAACATTCCCAGAGATGAAGTTCCAAAGAAAAGAGCTCACAATCAAATAACACCAGACACACAGGAAACAAGGTACCATGAGTGACAGTCAGGAAAAACAACAAATGAGATCATCAGACTGGTAATGAGAGCAGACATTAGGATTAACAGAGATAAAATCTATGATAAATAGGTTTAATAAACATATAGATAGAAGAGAGTTAGAAATACGATGAAGGAATAAATAAAAGACACTCAAAATTGACTAAGCATATTTGAAAAAAGAACCAAATGGAACTTCTTAAGAAAATTGTTGTAATTAAAATGAGAAATTCAATGGATGGGGAAAACAGCAGATTATACACATCTTGAGATGAGAGTTCATGAATGGAAAATCGCTCTGAGGAAAGCACCCAGAGATGTAGGTACAGAATGCAGTACAGTGACAGTACAAAGGAGGAGAGGGTAAAGAGGTTTAACACATGTGATCAAGGTTCCAGAAAAAAAAAACTGAGGCAGTATCTGAAGAACTAATGACTAAGAAATTTCCAGAAAAAAAATTACATTAATCCTCAGATTCAGAAAACACATTGATCTTGATTATCAGAATAAAGAAAAAGAAACCCATATGTAAATATATCCTAGTAAGACTATATATTCTCATATTTAAAAAAAATCTAAATAGGCAGAAAAAAAGAAAAATATATGACAATTAGAAAGAGAGCTGTTGTATCAATGACAATAGAAAGCACAGGACTGTGGAATAAGATATTTCAAAGCACTAAGAAAAAAGTAACTACCAGCATAAAATTGTACAGCCAGTCAAGATAAATTTGAAAAAAAAAAGATTAAATAAAGACATTTACAGGCAAAAAAAATGGAGACTTTTCTACTGATAGATACTAACCACAGAAACTTCAGAAAATAAACTTCAAAAAGAAAAAAGTCATGCTTGGAAAATCTAAGATGCAAGAGAGAATGGTAAGCAAAGAAAATGATAAACATGGTGGTAAATTAATGGTAATTTCAATTTATTTTTTAACACCATAGTAAATTAATGGTGTTAAAAAATAAAGTTGAACTAAAATTCTTGACAACAATAGTATAGAGAGCAGGAGGTATAGTGACTGGAGGTAAAATATTCTAAAGTAAAATCTTATTTTGTATGGAAGAAACATAAAGATTATGCTGAATTTTAGAACTTGTTCAGCTTATGTTAGGTAAGTGTGTTTGATTTTCTAGGGTGTATAAGGAGGTCTTCTGGGCATGGGCTCTATTTCTTGATCTAGATGCTGGTTACATAAGTGTGTTCATATTGTGAAAATCCAGGAAGCTGTGTACTTATGATATGTACATTTTTCTATATGTGAGTTATACTTCAGAAACAATTTAAAATATAAGGATGGAAATATCTAGAGCAAATAGAATATATAAATAGGATATATAATTTTCCAACCATGAGAGGAAAGAATGAATTAGAAAAACACACACATGATACAAAAGACAATAAACCAGGTAAAAAGTAAAATAAAACAAGAAAAGAAGCATGAAAAGGTAAAATAAAAAATAAAATATAAAATAAGATAATAAAAGAGAATTCAAATATACCTGTAATTGCAATCAATGTAAATTTGGTTAAAGGACAAAAATTTACAGTCTGTTAAAAGACATAAATTTACAGACCACCAAAAACATATTTACATACAACCATATAATCTTATAAATTGTCAAGCAAATGGTATTTATAAACACACCTAAAACAAATGACATGAGGTATTACATACATACTAACTAAAGGAGAGTTGGTGTACATTAATATTAAGCAAAATAGACTTTCTGGGCAAAGCATTACTCAGAGGTAAAATGGATCACTAAAAATTGGTAAAAGTTGCAATTCACAAAAAAGATTATAGGAATTGTAAATTTGTATGATAAACTAATAACAAAGTTCTAAAACAAACACATTTTTCAGAAGGCTGGAAGAAACTGGCAAATCTACCATAGTAGTAGGCGATGTTTAACTCCCCCTTCTCGGTAAGGGGGAGGGGGGAGGAAGCATAGGCTAGAGAAGCTTTGAGTAACAGCAGGCACCAAAGCTTGCTCTTAAAATAATACCATTCTTGGAAGAAGCAAAAACCATTCTAAAACATGACAATACCTGAGATAAAAACACCTACATATCTCTGGATGAGTTTGTTTAGAATGTTCTTTTAAAAAATAAATAAAATAAAACCCTATGGATTTTTTTTTCTGATTCCAAAACCAGTACAATATGTGCAGATAAAATTGCAAGGTCTAGGGGACTTCCCTGGTGGCGCAGCAGTTAAGAATCCGCCTGCCAATACAGGGGACACGGGTTCGAGCCCTGGTACGGGAAGATCCCACACGCCGCGGAGCAACTAAGCCTGTGTGCCACAACTACTGAGCCCGAGAGCCACAACTACTGAAGCCCATGTGCCTAGAGCCCGTGCTCTGCACCAGGAGAAGCCACCGCAATGAGAAGCCCGCACACTGCAATGAAGAGTAGCCCCTGCTCGCCACAACTAGAGAAAGCCCGCGCGCAGCAATGAAGACCCAATGCAGCCAAAAATAAATAAACAAAAATAAATAAATTTAAAAAAAATTGCAAGTTCTAATAAATGTACGGTTAGGCAGTTGGTTTTCCTCAGACCTCCTTAATCTCGAGTGTGAGGCAGGAAGTGTTCTTACGGAGGCTGTGTACTGAGTCCGACACAGTGTCAAGCCCAGCACAGGTGACCACAGTCCTATCAATTAATTAGGCCTCTCCACTCTGCTTTGTTGCCTGGAAAATCACTGGTTCGAAATTCTGGAGGGAAAAAAACAGTTCAGTGTATTAGCTGGGATTACAGGATCCAATAAAGAGATGGGTTTTTCTATCCAATTAGAGGGTGGATTTAACAGCAGGGTAAAAACTGAACAAATACTGTTTTTATCAACTGGAATTTTCCAGAGACCCTTCCTGAACAACAGTCTAGATGTACATGCAGCTTCTAGGGGATCAATAAGATTAAGCAGAAGAGAACAATGAGAAAAGAGGAAGAGCCAGGTGTATGTCCTGGTGTTGTCCAGTTAGAGGAAGCACTGAGAACAGATCCTCTGGTTTCAAATCATGCACCCAAGTTCTCTCCCTCTTTTCCCTGATAAGCAGAAGTGCAATAAGTGATTTGGTAAAGTATTAGTCTCCCTGTATTAGCAACCTGCAGGGAGCTACTTGCAAAGGTTTGCTTTCTCCTCTCAGAGGACTCCCAAGCAGGGAGAAAAACTCTTTAGATGGTCAGTGTATTCATTTTTCATTGCTTCCAGAACAAATAACTGCAAACAGTGGCTCATGGAACCACAAATTTATTTTCTTAAACTTCTTTAAGTCAGAAGTTCAATAGGGTTCACTGGGCTAGAATCAAGGTGTGGGCAGGGCTGTGTTTCTTTCTGGTGGGTCTGGGGGAGCATTCATTTCCTTGCTCATTTGTTTGTCGACAGAATTCATTTCCTTTGGGTTGTAGGACCAAGATTCCTTGCTTCTTGTCAGCTGAGGGCTGTCCCCAGCTTCTAGAGGCCACCCATGTCCCCTGGCTCACGACCTCCTTTCTGCATCTTCACAGCCAGCAGTGGGGGGTCAAGTTCCACTTATGCTTCAGATCGCTCCTCCTTCTTCCAGTGTCTCTCTCCCCAGCTGGGGAGAGTGCTCTGCTTTTAAGGATTTATGTGATTAAACTGGACCCATCTGGATAATTCAGGCGTCTCTCTCCATCTCCAGCTGCATCACCTTAATCACATCTGCGTCATCTCTTCTGCCATCCATGTAAGGTGATGTGTTCACAAGTTCCAGGCACTAAGGTGTGGAACCTTTGGGGGAAACCTTTGTTTTGCTAAGCACAGTGGGATAAAGGGGTGGACCTAGCACAGGTTAGGTCTCACAGTTTGGGGATCAAGTTGGCACTTCAGCTACAGAAAGGTTCTTCTTTGAGCTGGAAGCCCTGCGGTGGAGAAGGCACGTGGGTAGTCCTGTTCTTCCTTCCCCTTCTCCACTCCCTCCCTGCAGGGTCCAAGTCCTGGAGTAAGGAAAGCCAAGAAGGTAGTGCAGTCATCACTGGGCTGTGGGTCTTTCACTCACTGTCCTGGCCAATGGTTAAAGGACCCTTTCATGGGTTCCTCAGAGGATCTCTGCAGGGCCTCGCTCCCCTGCAGTTCTCTTGAGCAAAAGAAGGTACATCTCTATCCAAGTGGTCAAATGCACTCCTCTCTCGGCTTCTGTGCATTCAGCAAGGTTTGTCCAGCACATTCCTGCTGAGGTCTCCTCACCCCTTCAACACACCAGATCTATTTCTCTGGTGGTGGTGTTGGTCCATGAGAAACAGCTGTAGTCTCTCTACTCTTCCAAGCTATGTGTGATGGGAAGGAAAATAGGAAATCAGACTTCAGGGAGCAAGCACAAGGTGACAGGTGGGGGTCCGAGTGGGGACTTGACCAAGGACAGGGAGCTCTGAAGAGAAGGAGGCAGCTAATGCTGCCTTAATAGAGGGTGTGGAGGGAGGTCAGCGAGTGTGCAATGGGCTCTAAGACAACATCTTAATCTCAGGTGGGCGTTCTAGAAGCAGACGCTGAGATGAAAATTTGAAGGCAAGCAGTTTACCTGGAAGTTTCCTTCAACACTGGCCAGGATGTGGGGGCCTTACACAGGAATGGAAGGCAGCCTACAAAGGGTGTGTTGTTAAGTTAGCTGTATAATGAGCAACTGGAACTTCACCCTATGGGAGAGCCTGAGGAAACTGTAGAACACACCTCTGAGCTAGCTCACCTGAGGGGCGAGGGGGCTGGGGTATTTGTACACCCTCTCCCATCACTCATTTGTCAAGTGTCCTCCTGGGGGATGCTTAATCCCCAGGCACTTCTGGCCTGTCCTGAGCCAGAGTAGCCCTATTGAAAGTCTCCAGTCACAGAGATGCAGGAGCAGGCCTCTGAAGCCATCAGCTGTACGTTGACATAATAGAATTCCAGGCAGACAAGTGACGCATCCAGGGCCTAGAGTGAAAGGGAAGGGAAGCTTAAGAGGAAAGCATGTGGGCTGTTGTTGAGCCCTTTAGAGATGGAATAGGTCCTACTATCTGGATAGGGATGGATCTAGAAGTGGACAAGAGGGCATCAAAGTAGAAAGATACTGGGTTCCTTTTGACTGAGGAGCCAAGACTAACACATAAGATGTCAGCACTAGAAACCAGCATGTAAGAAGAGCTCTTGTACGCGGCATGAACGAGAGTAAACGCTGTGGGGAATCAACAAGGAGGAAGAAGTGAGCACAGCCTTGATGAAGGAAGACAGACTGGCCCGTGTCTTCAAGGATGGGTAGAAGATAGCACAACTCTTCTTGTCATTTGCTTTGGTAATGTTCTTCAGCTGTGATGCTTAATTAAAGCCAGAAGGGAAAGTGAGAGAGATAATAAATGTGTCAACACCAGAAGGGGAAAGGCACATCACCCAAGGTTCATACTAAACACGGTCGTGGGGATGTCCCCTGGGCACGTGATGTAGAGCTCGTGTGTTATCTCAGGGCTGAAATGGCTTTCTCAGCTCCCTCTCCTTAATTTTCTGGAGACTAGTCTAGAGAAAATAATTAGAGTTGTTTTGATAATGTGTATGCTTTACCACTTTCAATTAAGGACAAGAATACAGTGAGAGAGAGACAGACAGGGACAGAGACAGAGACAGAGACACAGAGACAGAGAGAGACAGAGAGAATGGATCTGAGCACATACCCAACAGTGAAAGTACTTTGTTGTGTCACCACCACCATTTCTCCATATAAACTGGCACAATGTTTTCTTGGTTATTTTAAAGTAATGAATTCCTACATTGTTTCATTTTAAACAACTTAATTAAGGTATAATTAACATATGATAAATTACACATATAATAGAGTGTACAATTTTGATGTTTTGATATGTATACATGATAAAACCACTACTACAATCCAGAGAGTGACCATATCCGTCACCCCAAAATGTTCTCCTCTGTCCCCTCTTACTGCTACTGGCACCCCTGTCCCAGGAAACCACCTGCTTTCTGTTGCTATAGGTTAGTTTACATTGTTAGAATTTTATATCCATGGAACCATACAGTATGTACCTTTTTTTAATCTGGCTTCTTTCACTCAACATAACTATTCTGAAATTCATCTGTGTTTTTTATATGTGTCAGTAGTCCATTACTTTTTTTTTTTTAAATAAATTTATTTATTTATTTGTGGCTGCGTTGGGTCTTTGTTGCTGTGTACAGGCTTTCTCTAGTTACGGCGAACGGGGGCTGCTCTTTGCTGCGGTGTGTAGGCTTCTCATTGCTGTGGCTTCTCTTGTTGTGGAGCAGGGGCTCTAGGGCGCACGGCCTTAGTTGCTCCACGGCACGTGCGATCTTCCCGGGCCAGGGCTCGAACTGGTGTCTCCTGAATTGGCAGGCGGATTCTTAACCACTGCCAGGGAAGCCCAGTCCATTACTTTTTATTGCCGAGTGGTCTTCAAGTTTGCAAGTTTGCAAAATCAGGTACCTCTTAATTTTGAGACCTGTCCATTGTATTAGTTTCCTAGGGCTGCCTTAACAAATTACCACAAACTGCGTGGCTTTAAACAACAGAAATTTTTTTCTTTCACAGTTCTGGAGGCTAGAATCTGAAATCAAGGTGTCAGCAGGGCCCTGCTCCTTCTGAGGACTAAAGGGAAGAATCTGTTCCGTGCCCTTCTTGTAGCCTCTGGTGCTGCAGCCGTCTTTGGTGTTCCTTGGCTTTTAGATGCAGCATTTCTGTCTCTACCTCCTCGTCACATGGCATGTGTGTGTCTCTGTGTCTTTCCTCCTCGTGTAAGGACACCAGTGGTATTGGGTTAAGGGCTCACCCTATTCCAGTATGACCTCATCTTAACTAATTACAACTGCAATGATCCTATTTCCAAATAGGTTCACAGTCTGAGGATCCAGGAAGGACATGAATTTGGGGAGACATTATGCACCCAAGTACAGTCATCCCTCCCCATTAAACGCTATATGGCTCTGTTAAATCAAATTAGGAAGAGAGGGGCTTCCCTGGTGGCGCGGTGGTTAAGAATCTGCCTGCCAATGCAGGGGACACGGGTTTGAGCCCTGGTCCAGGAAGATCCCACATGCCGTGGAGCAACTAAGCCCAAGCGCCACAACTACTGAGGCCGCACTCTAGAGCCCGCAAGCCACAACTACTGAACAAGAGAAGCCACCGCAATGAGAAGCCCGGGCACTGCAATGAAGAGTAGCCCCCGGTCGCCGCAACTAGAGAAAGGCTGCGCACAGCAACGAAGACCCAACACAGCCAAAAATATATTTAAAAAAAAGAAAAAAATTGGGAAGAGAGAGTGATTTAAAAAAAAAATCGTGACCTACCTTGAGATAATGTGAGCTGAGAATCACATTTCCCAAAGTGTGTTCCAAATAATTACGTATGAAATTGCATTCTCTAAAACTAGGATAGCATGCTCAAAAAAGTCTGGTGAATGCTGGGTTTAAAAAGAAGAAGAGTGTCTTTATTGAAGCCTTAACAAACCTTTAACATGTAAAAGCGGAACAAGCTTGTCCCTTTTCATTACCTTTCTTGGCACAGCATTGCTTTCAGAAGAGCTACAAAAGAATTGAAAAGCAATTTAAATCTTTATTGCAGAACTCTTGAAAAACACCACAGGGGAAATATACTACATTATGTACAGTAAAAATGCCCCTAAATCCTCATTCATTTTCCTCAAGCCTACTGATCACCTCACAGCAACTGCCCCCAAACTGTAGTCATCCTTTTAAATAAACCTCCCCAAAGCTTTCTCCCAAGATGAACTCCAAGCTGATCTTGTCCCCTTTGTTCCCTCCTACCCTCCTCCCTGCACAAATACACATTTTTAGAGAGAGGAAAAGCTCTCAGTTCTTTCTAATGTAGAAAAATTTAGCCTTTAGGAACATCTCTGGTTTTCCTCCCTAACTTCCTTGCTAATGCAAACACACTAAGACTGTTTTAGAAAGTACAGATGCAGCGGGGTGGGGGGAGGTTGCGAATAATGAGGAATTCTAGCAGGTCACACGGTGCAAGTGCGGCTGAACCAAGAAGAAGGGCCAAGGGAAGGAAGATGGCGGACGTTCGAGAAAGATGGTCCATCCCTTTGCTCCAAGCCCAACCTCCAGGGCTTTCTGGAGAATTCCTACACAATGGAAATTGCTATCTTTGATGCCCCTAGTTGGCCTACTCAAAACAGTCTGCCCAGATGGACCTCCCTCTGCTAGCTTCCAGATAATCAGTTTATGCAAAAATGGTGCAAACAAGATTTACTGTTCCCAGACTGTACCAATCTCATTTTCTCCCTTCTGTCTTTGACTCCTGCTTTTGCCTTCATTCCTTGGCTCAAGCCAAGCAGCTCCTTCTCATGTGAGTAAACAATCTGCCTGCAAAATAAACTAACAAATGTCTCTGAATTGTTCTTTGACAAGAAACATTATTTTCGTCTTAGTCACATAAACTATCCTTCACTAAGAATATCCAAGTGGGGTATACCCTGTACTCTTTTTCTAAAGTTCTACCTTTGCCTTTTAGAGCCTTTTTCATGATGCATGAGAGGCTTTAAATGCTGACACCCGCTCCCCCACCACTTGACAGTGTTGGTACCAGAGCTGCTGAAGACCCACAATGTTTTCGGTTGGAAACCACCAAAAAGTAGGCGACCAGCCCATTGAACATTCACCATTCACAGAATATACTCAAAACACAATTTAATTTTTTCTACCATTTCCCTTTAAAGTAAATTCCCTGCCTGTTGGTAAAGATTGGGATAGGTCTAATGAATTAGGCAATAGACAGTTTTACGGCTACTTTAAACAACACACAAAGCTTCAACATAGAAGTTAGAAGGACCCTTCCTTGATAGCAATGAAATATCTGAACGTGATGATTTCGTGTCAAATGTCCCACTTCCCAGCTCAGCCACTGCAGCCTGTCAGGTTGCAGGGGTGGAGGCGGGGGTGGTCCTTCTTCACTCCTACCCCGTCCTGCTCTCTCCTCCTGCAGGTACTGGCCCAGGCAGAGCTGGGCTTGTGAGAACCTCGCTCTGCAGTTACCTTTGCAGGTCCTTCCAGGTGCAGATCTTACAACACAGACCATTCTTCTCCTCTGTCCAGATACTCCATGTCCTGCCCACGGCGCACATGCTCACCGTTGAGGGTCTCATCATCCCTTCAAAGCGGTCCTCTTGCCCCGGACCTGAAACGGCTCCAGGAGGGTCTCTTTCTTCCAGGGTCAATAGCTGGTTCATGGGAGTCACTCATACATGCTATGTCCAGGGGTGAAGGGAGTATACTTACTTCCCACATGCAAGAGCTACTCACAGATGAACACCAAAGGATCTCACCAGCTTTCCCCTGACCTCCAGATTTCCTGGAGGGTAGGAGACAGGCTTCCAGCTCCTGGGCCTCCAAAACTCAGGGGATATATCTCAAGTTCTCTGAGGGGTCCCACTGAGCCCTCCCCACAAGCAACTAGGGTTCAGACGCGGGAATCGCTAACCTCTCTAGACCTCTCAGGAGCAGTTTTCTCTAAAAAGTACTCATCACAAAATCCTCTCTAAATCTGCACACTTCTTGAGCCTCTAGATGACATGCCCAGAAGTCTTGAAACTGATTATCTTCTATTTTCTTTATTAAATGATTATTTATTAATTAAATAATTAATATTTTTAGAAATTAAATTATTGTAAATTAAATCCTCATTTTGGATTCCATTTCTATTGTGCCTTGGTTCTTTTTAGGAACTTCAGTTTCACAATCCTATTACAATAAGACATGTCAGAGGACAAAATGCTAGCATACCCTTTCTCTAAGGAAAAAAAAGCCAGGTATCAGACAGGTCTAGCACTATGTGATTTTTTTCTTTGATGCTGAGCTGGCCTGATTCTCTATGTTCATGTAATGTAGAAAAATAAGACCCATGTAAACGTGAAGAAAATCATGGCTCAGAGTAAAAACAAAGTTAAATTTTTTAACTACTTCTTTGAAGTTTTAAACAGTGTGTTCTAAGTTCCAATACAATTTTTGAGATAAAACATTTAAGAATAATTAATTTTTAAAGTGACTTTGAGAAATAATCTAGATGTCCCAAAATAAGTTATTTATGAAGTAAATAGATGCATTTTAGTTTTTGGAGAACCATGAAGTAATTACGAATAATAATCTGCATCTAAGTTTATTGACTAAGAAATGTTCACGCTATACTGTTAAATTTAAAAATTAATCAAACAGTTCTTATGGTGTGATATCCTTTAATAAGTGTGTGTGTATGTATGAGTGTGTGTGTGTGTGTGTGTGTGTGTGCTCATAAAAAAATGTATGAAAGGATATATACCTATATATTAAAAGGAGTCACTTCTGAGTGATAGGATTACAGATAATTTTCAGTTTTGTTTTACATTTTTCTACATTCTCTGATTTTTTTTTTTTTAAAAGACAGAGAGAAGCAGAGGTAGAAATGTGCAGAAACATTAAGAATCAACATTCCTTCAGCAGTATGTGCAGTCTTGTTTCACTAGCAGCTGTCTGTCTTTTAAATTTATTTATTTATTTTATTTATGGCTGTGTTGGGTCTTTGTTTCTCTGCGAGGGCTTTCTCTAGTTGTGGCAAGCGGGGGCCACTCTTCATCGCGGTGCGCGGCCTCTCTTGTTGAGGAGCACAGGCTCCAGACACGCAGGCTCAGTAATTGTGGCTCACGGGCCTAGGGAAGCCCCTCTCTGATTGTTTAATATTGAATACTTTTACTATTTGTAGTGAGAATAAAAACAAGAAAGATGTTTTTATTGAAATGAAATATACTCTCAAAAATGTGAGATTTTTTAATCAACATAATTGTGCTTGAGTTTACTGTTATGAAATTCAGTAAGAGCATTTATATATTAACTATAATTTGGCTTCGATTCTGAATTAGGCAGTTTTTGCATGTGAATACATCCTTGACAATTTTTTTAAAGATATTGATGAGCCAGACCATTTGCAAATGGGTTTATTTATAGTCTCACAACTTAATAGATATTCTTTTTATTCAGTGGTTGTAAACTGATTGTAGGCAAAACTTTAGCTATAAAATTAAAATTTGTAAGCATTTTCCCAAACCATAGGAAAATATCTGTAAGAATTGGGTGGCTTTAATACACATTATCATTCAAGGTTCTTGTTAAAATAGATTGCTTATCAAAAGACATACAGATGGCCAACAAACATATGAAAAGATGCTCAACATCACTAATTATTAGAGAAATGCAAATCAAAACTACAATGAGGTATCACCTCACACTGGTCATAATGGCCATCATCAAAAAATCTACAAACAATAAATGCTGGAGAGGGTGTGGAGAAAAGGGAACCCTCTCACACTGTTGGTGGGAATGTAAATTGATACAACCGCTATGAAGAACAGTATGGAGGTTCCTTAAAAAGCTAAAAATAGAACTACCATATGACTCAATAATCCCACTCCTGGGCATATACCCAGAGAAAGCCATAATTCAAAAATATACATCACCCCAGTGTTCATTGCTGCACTATTTACAATAGCCAGGACATGGAAACAACCTAAACGTCCGTCGATAGAGGAGTGGATAAAGAAGATAGGTGCATATATACAATGGAATATTAGCCATAAAATAGAACAAAATTGTGCCATTTACAGAGACGTGAATGGACCTAGAGACTGTCATACAGAGTGAAGTAAGTCAGAAAGAGAAAAACAAATATCATATATTAACACATACATGTGGAATAGGTGAACTTATCTGCAAAGCAGAAATAGAGACACAGATGTAGAGAACAAATGTATGGATACCAAGGGGAGAAGCGGGGGCAAGATGGATTGGGAGATTGAGATTGACATATACACACTACTATGTATAAAATAGAAAACTACTGAGAACAGATTGTATAGCACAGGGAACTCTACTCAATGCTCTGTGGTGACCTAAATGGGAAGGAAATCCAAGGAATAGGGGATATATGTATACGTGTGGCTGATTCACTTTGCTGCACAGCAGAAACTAACACAACATTGTAAAGCAACTATACTCCAATAAAAAGAATAAAATTTTTTAAAAAATAAATAATAAATAGAAAAAACTAAAATGAAAACCTTTTACTTAGGAAAAAATAAAATAAAATAAAATAGATTGCTTATCAATATTTGATATATCATTGTGCCTACAATTTCTGCATGTTTATTTAAATACATATTTCATAGTCACTCACTGTAATATAACTACATGCTTCACTGACATCAGTTCTTCCTGGATCCCACAAGGAGGGAATTTAACTGCTAATGCAATGCATTCGGAGAGAGAGCAGAGAGCCGCAGCCCGGCTTAACATGTGCAGTGCATTCTTACTGCGTCTTCCTTCGGTATTACGGAGCTTATGGATGTGGAGTAAGTGTGGAACAAGAATGATCTGGTATAGCATTATCTTTTAATTGGAGTTTCTATTTCTGTCACTGTTTCATTTGCTCACCATAATAGCTTAAACCATAGCAATTGGCAGAAGCATCGTTGTTGGTTTGGACTGCAGACAAAAGGACACGTGCCAAGTGTTTTATTTCCAAAGAGGCTGGGGGAGGAATTTAGGATTTTGCCTAGATTTTGCTTGGGGAACAAATTAGATCCGAAAATAGCTAAGTGCACATTTAAACCAGGTTCCTGAGGTGTCTTTGCATCCAACAAGACCTGATGTGTCCTCCCAACTCTCTTTACCTATGCTACCCATTTCTAGCTAAAGGTTAATATTTGTAACTTGAAAGATGTATTTTCCTGAAAATAACGTATGAGGAAACTTGGAGCCCTTGTGTTTGTTGGGAGCTAATGTCCAAAAACATCAACACATTTGTACATAAAATGTGAGCAGGCAACTTTGTCCTCACATAAAAGATGGCAACATTTCTGGTAATTCCTATATCTGGAGGCAGTTCACAAATGGAGTGAGAAATGCTGAGTCTAATTCACCTGGAGAATTGTATTTATATCTGCTGTTCATGGGTCAACATGAGCTATTAAGGAATACTGTCTAAGTACCTTGTCCTTTTTTATTGCAAAAGTTTAGTCCTGTCCTTACCAAGTCAATTGTGCTTGTTCCCAAACTTGTTTATCCACGTTTCTCAATTTTTAAAATCAAGCAAGCTATTAAAAACTCATATAAAACAACGAGATGTGAATGAAAAGAGATTTTTAAAAATAAAACTAAGTTGAGTACTTTGGAAAATCTCAGTAAAGATGAATGACTTTAAAAATTGCTCTCAAATTAAAAGTGGCCTCAATGTGAAATATTGGGGAGAAAATGTCAAAAGCAGAAAGATTCCACACTCAGGTTATGTCCCTCTTGTTGTTCCTGCTGTTGTCATTGTAATTTTATTCTTGTCCCTCTCTAAAGAGATCAAAAATTGGAACTGATCGGTGAATCAGGGCACGGTTTATGCGAGAAACACAAAGCGGTCCTGAGCACTGGCAATTGTTAACTGATCTGTTTGCGGGATTCTTCCTGGATCCTATGTCCAGAGATGCTGATTTAGTTGGTCTAGACCCAGTGAGATATGAGCCTCCAGATTTTTATAATTTCCCTAACTAATTCTAACATGTAGTCAGGTTTTAGCACTAATGCACCAGAACAGGGATTCTAGAACTTCACCTGCAGATATAATCTGTGGATTGTAACTCAGTAGGTCTGCAGTGGCGCGGCCCCAGGTTCCGCATTTATAGTAAAGCTCCTGTGGGATGTTGATGCTACTTGTTCTGAAGCACGTTTTGAGGGGCCCAGGATTAAAGAACGAGAAACGAGTACCCCGTCTAACATTGGTTCTCAGCCTTCAGTGCACCTGCAATTACCTGGACTTGTCTCACTCACGGGGATCCCGGTTTGATTTCCAGGTGTTGTCACCGTGCACTCAAGGCCCAGAAGCACTTCTCTGGAAGGCAATGTGTTAAAAACAACAACAACAACAACTGTGCACGTGGCAAAGAACATTTATGTTGAGGCACATTGTGAATTGCTGCTAAAATATGTTGTTTGTTTTCCGTCCTCAGGATGGTTCCCCACGCCTCCATCCTCTCCCCTTCACTTATAAAGTCTGCTGATTAAGGGTCCCCTTGAATAGCCCATATCATGACACCATTATTCTCCCAGGACTTGCCCTACACAGTCAATCAATTCTGTAGACTTTGAAAGCATGAACAAGCCATCTGAAAACAGAACCATGTGTTATTCTTACCCAGGTCCTTCAAACTCAGCTCCTGGAGCTGTAGAAATAGCACACGGATTGAGACCAGATGCCGTGCTCTCCAGAAAGCTGGTTTGGTAACAGGTTTCAGCTGTGTGAACATTCAACTCCCCGGTGAGTTGGGAGGCCTGGAGTGGAGAAGAGTTGGAGGAAGATTAACCCTCTCAAGAGAGGATCTCTGGGAGTGCAGAGAGCAACTTAAATATCTAAATTCCACACCCAAAATTAGGAATGTTGAATGTGATCTCACTCTTGGAATAACTGATTTAGAGCTTATTATCAAGCTTCAAATCAGCAAAGATTTGCACAAATGTGTGATTCATTGTAGCAGATCAAGAGCAGAAGTCTTTCAGACATTAAACATTTGAAAAGAATTTGTTGGACATTTATCATGGATAAGATGGTGGGCTGCTCACGGGAGAAATGCCAAAGAACTAGTGAAAAAAAAAAAGTCAGAATAAACTACGAGTGTGTGGTAGATTGCATTTTCCAAAAATGGCCACATCGGTTTCTCCCCATATGCTCCTCTTGCATGGTGATTTGACACTCCTCTCGTGGAGAGATGGGGTCTATGTCCCTCTCTTTGACTCTGGGTAGGTTCTGTGACTACAGCAGAAGTGCCGCTATGTTTCTTACAAGGCTAGGTCGTAAAAGGTGATATAGCTTTCAGACTTTCTCTTGGGGTACTCCTATTGGAATCCAGCTGCCACGCTGTGAGGAATCTCAGAGAATCTCATGAACAGGTCCTGTGTAAGTTCCTGCCAACAGCTAGTTTCCCCATCAGACGGGTGAGTGAGGACACCTCCAGGTCATTGTAGCCCCAGCCATCCAGACACACGTCTCCTTCTATCCTCTTCAGCTAAGATCCCCAACATCCTGGCACAGATGCGAGCCATCTCCACTATGCCCTGCCCAAATTTTTGGCCTGCAGAACTCACGGTCGTAACAAAAGGGCTGTTTTATGCCCTACACTTTAGGGTAGTTTGTTACTCAGCAATAGATAACCGATAGAGGATGACTGAGTTTTCTATCATTTCTTATGACTATCATATCAAGCTTTCAGGGTAATTAAACCATTAAATCTGAGGCTGTCACATGTAATTTAAGGACGTTAGAAATCCAGATGTATAGCTTATAGTTTCTGTAGTAAAATTAAAATGATAAGTGTGTTTGAAATAAAAGATGAAACAAATCTAAACACTAAACACTGTCTAATGCTAACCACACATCATTGAATAGACATGCAATTAATAATGGGCAAAGAAATTGTGAATACCAAACTATAATTCAAGTTCAGTATGGTATAGAACAATAAGGAAAATGCCTGGTTATTTTTTTAATGACCTACTTAGGAATTAAAAGGCACAGTTATAGCCAAGGCTTAACTTTCAAATAACAAAATACTAATTACATTTTATTTAAGCAAAATGAAGACAGGTAGGTAAACTAATTAGAAATGAAGTTCATTTTTGTATCATTTGTTCATGAATGTAATGTTATTCTATTTATCTGTTTTCTCTTCTAATTAATATGGGAAATGGAAAAAATGAAAGGGACTTGGGAAAATTGGTTTAGAGAAATATAAACATATTTCTATATATATATATTAGTTTCTATAAACATATTAGTTTTCTAATACATATATCAGTTTTGTGTGTGGATTTCAGCTCCTTCAAAAATTTAATGAGCTGCTAGCCTCCCAAGTTTCAGAAAACTGCAAAACTAAAGGTGGCTCACAGATATAATGAACATAAAATAACGAAACAGGCCAATCAATTAGATCACTACTGTGTTGCCATGTACCTGCCTAGTGACTGACTCTTTTCTTCTCACAGATTCAGGAGCATGGAACTCAGGGTGAACAGGCTAAAAAGGGATTCTGTGGACACTTTCTCCATCATTCACCTCTCCTTCTAAAGCTCTAGCACTGAGGGATCCCAGTTCTAAAGAGCAGTCCTGTGTACCCCCTATTTATGGTTTTTTAATGTTCAATTAATATTATGGAAACAAACCCTTTCAGCAACTTTCTTCTAAATCAGTTTTCTAAAATCTGCTTGTCTCAGAATTTACAAACAAAACATACAGCTTTTTGAAGACGCAAATGTTCACAGCCCTTTATGCCACTTTATCACACCTCATGTTCTCAAAGCCCCAGAGCAAAAGGAATTTTTCTTTGTTTATTTACATTTCTGGGAAAGAATTCCCACTTGCTTCTGTACCTTATCATTTTTTTCCCAAAATCAAACCTAAAATTTATAGATAATACCTTCTTCTTCATTAAAATCATGAAATATATTAAAATCCTACCTGCTAAAAAAAAGGAGGGGGAATTTCATGTGGCTCAAGACAAAAGACATGTTTAATAAAATTAATTAAATTAAAAAGTGAAATCAAAATAAGAATGAAGTTGAATTCCAGCTGCCAGCCAGGGCCCTCCTCTTCCAATAAGTCACCAGACAGACAGTAATGTGAACCCTGATGTTTACTGCAATCACCAGTGCCAGGTGTGGTTGTATGTACACATACCTACCATAAGAAGAAGAAGGTGATATTTAGAACTCTTAAAATTTTTCTTTTTTTTACTTACAGAATTTTCCTCTCCAACAAGCTGCCTGCCTTAAAGGCTTGCTTGTTGGGGATATTTATGGTACTGGAATGAGTCTTATTTATTTATTTTTTTCTCTTAATTTTGCCTCTAAGGCCAGATTTATATCTCTTTGAATCCCAGTAATGTAAATTGTGGATTTGAGTAGATCTAGAGGAAGGACAGGAATGAGAAACATTTCTGCGATATTCAGAAGAAGTTGAAGCAAATTTGGTTGATGGAACATCGCCTCCAGTCTTAGCGAGTATGGAGGCTAAAACCTGGAGAAATGGCTAATGAAGGCAAGATTTGCACCTTGTTTTCAGGAAACAAAAAAGCACCCGCTGTTTATTTCTGCTTCTCCAAATGCAGGTGTTTTGAATCTAAATACGAGGGGGCTGGCATTTCTTCCAAACAAGCTGTGCTCTGCGGCTCTTAGAGTCCTAAATCCTCAACAAATTTACAGGTAAGGGTCTAGCCTGGACCACACATCAAACACAGCCACTGCTGTCTTTGCTCCAGAGCCATGAGCTTGCGGGATTGTGGTTTCGCTTCTCATGAGGCTCTGGCTGAGAAATGGCAACTATTTAATGGTGTGTTGAAGAGGTGGAAGCCAATGGAAGCGGAAGTTAAAAACTAGAACTCAGCCCTCTCCTGGTAACCCAAAGAATTTCCCCGGTTGCCATTGATGCTGGTTTTTCTTGTGTGTGTGCGTTCATACGAATACGTATACGCCTCAGCAGATTCCATATATGTTCTTATGCATGTTAATAACAGTGTTTTACCACAGATGGAGTGAGAGAGGGGGCACCGAATTTGAAGTGATGTGCTTATAAAGGATGTCTGTGATTTCCAATCCAGTGAACCACTGGGGAGTGAAGGAATTATGTGGAATTGACATTTCTCAAAAATGAAGCCCGAGAAACTACAAAGGCACACAGTTTCAGCTCTCAGAGTTCCCCGTGGGAAAGAAGATGGTTAAGAAGGTGGCATCTGGAGTCAGATGGCTTAGGTTCAAATCCCAGCTCCATTGTGTAAGTTCTCTGTGCCTCAGTGTCCCCATCTGCAAAATGGGATTGTTTGGGTAGTCAGTGAGCTAATACCTGTAAAGTGCTGAGAACAGTGCCTGGCCTCAAGCTAGAAAACAAGATAGGGCAACACTGAAGGACTGGCCAGGCTACACTAGTTTTCCTTCTACATTGTTGTTCCAAGGAGGCTGTTTCTTCCATTTTTATAACAGAACTTTTAGATTTGTTTTCTGAAATGCAGCTAAGCTTTGTCCCCTTTATTCTTTTGTCACGGCCGTTACCCAAGGAGCGAGGGTTTTCCTCAGGCGAAGCTGGTGCAGTAACTTCCCAGGTGGTCTCTGTCTCTGCACACCTGCTGTCCCAGATCTTCCAGGCTGTCCCAGGTGCTGTTTGCTCAGTGCTGCTTTCACCTCACCACACTCAGTACCCCTGCCCCGCTGCACGCAGCCTAGGGCCTCTGCCTGGTTTCCACACCTTTCAATCCAAACTCCTCATGGCACCCCCAGCCCCAAAGCATCCCCACGTGCAGGGCAGGCCCAGGAATACCTCCTCTTTTGCTATGTCAGTGGCCTCACCGAGGACGGGGTCCTGTAGGATCTGCATTTTCTGAAAGGAGAAAGGAAGTGTTTTCCAAACAGAGGGTGGTAGCTGTGAGAAAAGAAATAAAGGAAACCATGAATCAGATGGACATTCTGAAGTCGAGAAATGGCGCCATTCCAAGACTCAAGGAAGAATGGAAAGCAGCTTGATACTATTAATTCTCTTTTGTCTTCACATCAGTGAGCTCTCCTCCCTCACCCAGCACCTGGGACATAAGAAGAAACCAATGAACATCGATGTATTGATGATGCCGCAGGAAGAATTAATGTGTTGCAACCCTATGTTCTTTGAAAAAACTATAATGGTTATGAGAGGAAATAATTTTGAGCATAGCTCTTAGTTTTCATGTCTTCTACTCTTCGTTCCCGTGGTGTTTTTGGTTTTGTTTTTATCTCTGCAATGGCTGAGTGTACATCCTCTGTTCACACCCGCACCTTCCTCTGGGGGGCTACGTCTCCTGACCCAGTCTTGGGTTTCAAGGAGGAGCTGCTGGTCATAGAATCCTGTTGCTCTGACTGTAGCTGAGCCAATCGGAGTCCTTCCCTGGGGTTTTTCAAAATCTCACCCCAAAGCCTAGTCACGTCGCCTGTCACGGGCCACTGTGACACCACTGTGTAGTGTCCAGCTGGTCCCTGCAGCTCTCCGTCTGCTCCTCTCTCCACAGGCTGCTCTGCTCTCAAGAGCCAGACGAATCTTTCCTCCAAAACTTTACTCAAATGTCAATTGTCTTCTCAGTTCTCTTTTGACTTAGCATCCCATTCTGATGAAATTCAGAATTTTCACCACTTCCCACCGGTTTCCCATTTCATTTCCTGCCACTCTGCTCCCACCGCCACGCCATTCCTCATACACACCAGACGCACTTCCACCCCAGGGCCTTTGCAGGAATCATCTGCTCTACCTGGAACACTCTTCCCACCAAGAGTGGCTCACCCTTCCCCTCATTTAAGTTGCTACTCAAATGGCACCTGCACAGAGAGGTCTTCCCCAAAGTTCCTGTACAAAATAACCCCTTGCTGCCCCCCTGTCCACACTCCCTGTTTTCTGACTCTTCCTAGCCCTTAACGCTACCTGATATAGGTAGTTTTGGGGTTTTGTGTACTGTCTATCTCCTCCTACTAAAATTAAAAAAAAAAAAAATTATTTATGTTTTATTTATTTATTTTTGTCTGTGTTGGGTCTTCGTTGCTGTGCGCGGGCTTTCTCTAGTTGTGGCGAGTGGGGGCTACTCTTTGTTGCGGTGCGTGGGCTTCTCATTGCGGTGGCTTCTCTTGTTGCGGAGCACGGGCTCTAGGCATGCAGGCTTCAGTAGTTGTGGCATGTGGGCTCAGTAGTTGTGGCTCGTGGGCTCTAGAGTGGAGGCTCAGTAGTTGTGGTACACAGGCTTAGTTGCTGCACGGCATGTGGGATCGTCCCAGACAAAGGATCAAACTTATGTCCCCTGCATTGGCAGGCAGATTCTTAACCACTGCGCCACCAGCGAAGTCCTTCCTCCTACTAAAATGTAACCTTTACAAGTGAAGGAACTTTGTCTACTTTTGTTCCCTGCTGTCTCCCCAGCATTGAAAACAGTGTTCCACATAGTAGGTCCTCAATAATTATTATGTTGATGAATGTCTTACTGAACTATTGTTGAAAACTCCTACCCCAACGTCTTCAACCAAGTCCTAAGAGCTTTTGAAAGGCCACGTTAATAAACGTCTTATGCAATGAACGAACAAGAAAAAGATTCAGAAATAATCTTATCAAACCTCCTCTTTTTAAAGATGAGAACAAGGAACCCAGGTGGGTTGAGTGCAGTGCCCAGAAGCACACACCTATTCACTGCACAGTTGCTTTTGGCAGAAAATAAAAACCCAGGCTGAAGCTGTTTACCAGCCTCACGTAGGAAGGCACCCATGCTGCGTGTGAGCCCCTCCTGACTTCAGTACATCTGGGAAGCTTGGGGCAGGAAGCAGGTGCAGCCAGCTGGCTTTGTTTTCTCACAGGCCAAAGTGATATATGGCCTCCCCGGAGCATGCTTCCAGAGAAGGGACTTGGGAAGCATAGAACCGAAGGTCTCCCTGCCCCTTCTCCTGTCTCTCATTATCTTTGGTTGCACAAAAGGATTGAATAAGTGCCTGTCACATAAAAGACTCCCACGCCCCCGGAGCCAGAAGTGGGACAGTACAAGGGAATGCGCCAGAGGTGCTTCAGTCCCCACCCCCGGCTTCCCTCTCCCACAAGGAAGTGTCCCTGTTCCCTCCCCACCTCCGCACTGCACATCCACACCCCCAGAAGGATAGAGCATCACAGTGATAAATGATTTCCAACTTGTTTGGTAACAGAGCTCGCAGAAGGCAGTGCCGTTCTTTTATAGAATTCCTTCCATTTCCAGGTGAGGGAACTGAAGTCTGGGAGGTTTAATGACAGGCCTCAGGATCACCCATCTGGTTACTGCACAGTGCACCCCAGGCCTCGAACTTTTCCTCTAAACCTTCCTATCAAATTATATCAATTTTGGTTTCTGGGGAAGAAGCAAATTCAATTGCATTGTTCCCGTACAATACAATTCTTAAGGTGCTCATGGTAGATAATTAAACACTGCAAAGAGTTTTGTGCTAATTTACTTAATGAAATGCAACATATACATAATACATATGTGTATATATATGTTCTTTTTTAAAATATTTATTTATTTGGCTGCGCCAGGTCTTAGTTGCCGCGTGCGGGATCTTCGTTGCAGCATGCAGGATCTTTAGTTGTGGCATGTGAACTCTTATTTGCAGCATGTGGGATCTAGTTCCCTGACTGGGGATCGAACCTGGGCCCCCTGCGTTGGGAGCACAGAGTCTTAACCACTGGACCACCAGGGAAGTCCCTATATGTGTTTTTTATACATAAATATATTATATAAATATATGCATATATATATATGTATATACATATATATGAAGCTTCAGATATACAACAAGGCAAATAGAATAATATAATGGACACCATGCACCCACCATCCAGCTTAAGATATAAAACATTAAAAATACCAACAAATCGTCCTGTGTAACCCATCCAGAACATTATGGTTTTAATTTGAATTTCCTCATTACTAGTGAGGTTGAATGTATTTTCATATGTTTATTGACCGCTCATGTTTCCTATTCTAAAAATTGCTCATGTAATTAATTGATTTTTCTATTGGAGTGATCATCTTTGTAAGAGTTCTTTATATATTCTGGAATTGAATCCTAATCATGTATATTGATTATATTACAATCAAATACACTGATATTTTCCCCCAGACTGTGGCTTGTCTTTTTAATTTTTTGTTTTGGCCTACAATGAACATAAGTGTTTTGCCCTAGTATAGTTGAACTTACCACTTTTTTAAAGATTTGTGACTTTTAACTCTTAGAAATCTTTCCCTACTTCAAGTCCATAAAGATATTCTTTTACAGTTTCTTTTAAAAAAATTTAACGACTTGATTTTTGTTTTTAATCCAACCTGGAGTTTATATTTACATACATTAGGGAGGAAGGACCGAAATTAAATTTTCCGTACAGTTACTTATCCCATCACTACTGGTTGAATATTCCAGTCTTTCTCAGTACATCTGCATTGCCTACTCTGCCGTTTATCAAGTTTCCATGTGGGCACGGACCTGCTTCTGGGTCTTCTCTTTTGTTCCACTGTGTGATCTCTCGGAGCCATAAAGCTAAAAGCAGACATGAATTTCATTTTCCTTTAATAACACAAAATCGTTGAAGCTGGATGATGGGCCCACAGGACCTCATTATACCATCTCCTCTACTTTTGTGTATGCTTGTTAGTTTGCATAAGAAAGAGCTGCGCAAGTACTGCATCTTGGACCGTAGTGGAATACAGACGGCATCACTGAATGCAGGTGCTCATGGGCCATGCTATTAGGGCACCAAATCTTTGCTGATCAGTCCTTCTCTGGGAAATGCCCTTCTTCTCATACAGTACCTATTCTCCTGGCTAATGGCACTCACCCCCTGGAAGCATTTGCTGACCACTCCAGGCTGAAATGTTTGTGGTGGGGGGGGCTTTTGTCCATGCCGTGCTCCAGCAAGACTCTTACCCCAGCTGTCTGGGGCCTTGCCTTTCCTGTCTAAACTTGCCGCTACACTGAGCTCCCTGAGAGCAGGAACTGTATCATATTTATTTCTGTTTCCCTACAATAGAGCAAATTGCAGATATCGGATGCTTATTGATTACTCAGTGAATGAGCAAATGAATGTTCAAATATTCTTTTAGGACTAATGATAAGCAATAGGAAAGAAATGGGGAGACAGGCAGGTTTCTGACTCATACGTTTGGCCTTTAGAATGTAATCAGTGCTGGGATGATTCCAAATGCTAAGACCCAGACTCCATCAGCAGAAGGGCTGGGAAAAACTCATCCTAAAAAGCAGGAGGTGTCTGCAAGCATCAGCAGAATGTGTGACCTAACGCTCATGAAAGGATCTTGGAAACGTAAAATCCCCATGCTCCTACACAAAGTGGTGTGACTTATTATCAGTAGCTTCTGGTAACTCATACTATTCCTGAGTATCTCTTGCACTTCTGAAACAGTGTTTTTTTTAGGAATTCAAGCTGCATGTGAAAAATCATCAAGATTATTTTCTAAAATAGCTAAGAAAAAGTACAAGATCTCTCAACTAGGCAGACAGCACAATTCATCAAAGAGCTCAAAGGTAATATGACCTGCCCTGCCTCAATGACAATTTGAAATGCACTTAGGAGAAATAAAAATCTTTACCGGCAGAACTGGTTAATTGTCAAAGCAGAGCAATAGTGTCTGTTTTGAGCGATGCGATGCTTTCTTTTTGTTTCCAGGATCAAACACAAGTGTTTTCATGTGGCTGCTCAGACTTGTTTTCACCGACAGAGGAAAAAGCCTCCACTGGATAAGACACTCTTACCACTTCCCATCACAGAGTAAACCCTTTACTTTTCTTTGGTGTTTCTTTTACTTCTCCAAAGGAGTAACAGGAAGCTGTTTCTAACAGAATAAAGAGGACAACCTACGATGTTAATAATTAAATACCAGAAAGTAATGGTTGTCTTCGGTTTAGAATCTGGAGCCCAGGGAGATGAAGGGACTGGATCCAGGATCACAAGGTGGTCAGTAAGTTGCAAGATTTCCTGACTTCAGATCCAGTGATCTCTCCCCTCCCCGCCGGATTTGTTTGTAATTAATCTGCGTTACAACCCACTTAGGATGAATCAAGCAGATAATATGTGATGCCTTTTTGGAAACAGAAAAAAACTTGGACAGTTTGGTAATTGGACCGCAGATGAAATCCGTGAGAAATTAGGGGAAGATTCCAGGCATTCTGGCTGCGGGGTAACCCTGCATCAGATGGTGTCACTTCAGAAGCTTAAGACTAAATTTTCTACCAAGAATCTGAAAAATGCCTTGATCTACCTACTTAGCATAGCGTGAGACTGTAAGAAGGCAGAGAGGTGTGGCATGTGGTTTGATAAAAATTAGTAAAAACGGTGCCAGAAGAGAGGGAAAAACAAAAACAGATGTGTAGCCATGTATAATCAGAAAGGCATTATGTACATAATCCTACCAGCTTTATTCAATGGCTCGTTCCATCTTGGTGATCATGTTGGTAGATGAGCTGATTGCAAACTTGTGAAATATTCATAACGAGCAATTTCTGCTAAGGGACAATGAACTGTCACAGTCGAAAGGATTACAGCCCCTAGTGTGACACGATTCCGTAGGCCGCCTCCTGCCTTACCCAGAAATCATACCTGCCTGTTTCCTGCCTATGGCACAGGTATGAAAGAGCAGGGCACGGTCGGAGAAAGTGCCCAAGGGTGGAAGGACAGAGTGCAAACAGTGGCCTCTCAGTTTGGACACCAAGTGGAAAAGTGAGACCGATGTTCACAGGTTTCAACCCCAAGGCTGTCCTCCGACGCCCAGGCTTTCGCAAGTGGGTTTGAGGACTATTTTGTTCTGAGATCTATTACATTCTCAACTCCTTTTTTTTTTTTTTTAAATGACATAGCTCTTTTTAAATTTATTTATTTATTTTTGGCTGTCTTGGGTCTTCATTTCTGTGCGAGGGCTTTCTCTAGTTGTGGCAAGTGGGGGCCACTCTTCATCGCGGTGCGCGGGCCTCTCACTGTCGCGGCCTCTCTTGTTGCAGAGCACAGGCTCCAGACGCGCAGGCTCAGTAGTTGTGGCTCACGGACCCAGCTGCTCCGCGGCACGTGGGATCTTCCCAGACCAGGGCTCGAACCCGTGTCCCCTGCATTGGCAGGCAGATTCTCAACCACTGTGCCACCAGGGAAGCCCTCAACTCCTTTTATGTAAACACTGTCCTTTGGAGGTGGAAAAACTAGAGGGACAGGTGAAGCTTATTTTCACCCATGAGTTCTTCTGTCACATGGCGCCTTGCTTCCCAAAGCTGTGATCAGTGGGCCAGCAGCATCGCCTGGGAGCATGTTAGACGCCCAGCATCTCAGGCCCCACCCAGACCTTTTGGGTGTGGATCTGCATTTTAACAGGATTTGCATCCCAAGTGAATATTATGCACTTTAAAAATCTAGAGCAAAGGACTTGCACTTTTTCAAGGCGAACAAATAACCTTTTGTGATTCAAGATCCCATGGGCTTAGAGCCTTAGATGAAATAGCACACAAGCCTGGGATTTTGATTTTCAGGAGATCTGTTAATACCCAAAGTGTATTTGGAGGCTAACCCATCTGGTTTGCATGATTCCGTCACAGTTACCACAGTTACTGTAATAACTGTCATTAGTGTCTCTCCTTTATCCAACGTGTGAGAATTCCACTGCTTGCTTTGTCGGCTTTCACGATGCACTGCTCCAAGTGAGGTAATTCCTAGGTTTTCCATGTGACGCAAAGTACATTTTGTCAGTTAATTCCTCGACATCCTTACTCTTTGTTAGGCAGTTTCCTCGTGTAACCAGAGTCTGCTTCCATCTCCACATAGACTCCAGCCCTTCTTACAGACCTGGTCGTTGGCAATTTTACGTGTTGATTTCAGATTGGTCTGTTCACATGAATGTGGTTTTCATTTCACTCCGACATTTGTCATTACAGTCACAATTGACCAACTAGTTCATTGCTCTTTCATTGTCACAATGATCTGTCACTATTTATCAAGCACCTACTAGGTGCAGACACGTTGCTCAGAGATAACAGAGATGTCATCTCTAATCCTCCATGCAAAACAGCATGCGGTATTTCCCCAAAATACAAATGAAAAAATCATCTCAGTAAGCTCAAATGGTGAGAGAAATGGTAATGTCACGATTAGGATACAGGTGTGCCTGAGTCTAAAGTGGTGTCTTCTCACTGCCTCACATGCCCCCGTTAGCATTTGGCAACTCACATTGTTGCAACCACAATTTTGCATTCATGTAACAATGTTATCGATCCCTTCTCAGTGTTACAAGCATTGATTTCACATTGTGTGTTATGCATACATTTCATTTGGGAAAGGAATGTTGAAAAATGAACCCATGTTCTAGTCAGTTCTCTTAGTGTTGCAAGGAGAAACTCAAATTAGCTGGAAAAAAAGATAAGTGTGAAGGTCCAAAGACAAGGAGCTCACCTGGGCCCCAAAGGGGCTGAAGCAAGAACTCATAAGACAGGCATAAAGGCAGCCCTGAGCCCAAATGTGTCTGGGGGTCGTGGGGTTTGTCTCCATCTTGAATCTTTCTGCCCCAGTTTCCTCTGATTATGGACCACCCCCAACTACAAGAAGCGACTTTCCTGTATCCAAATAGAAAGGGCCCTGCTGTGCAAAGAGTCTCTCTCAGCAGCACACCCATTCCTGCTAAAGAGACCATAGTCCTGATGATAAAGAAGTGAGCTACAGAAATGCCCTAACTTGAGGCAAATCCTAGGGAGCAATGCCTGGCTCTGTGTTCCTTGACCTCCTGTGTTTTACATCTCACCGAGCTCCCCTGCAAACCAAGTCCCTTTAAGCCGGAGAATCCTGGCCCAAGTTTCAAAATGTTGTCGTAAAATTAATGTCTTACTGCCTTCTCTTCCAATATCTGGTGGCCCCCAGATGGTTATCTTGACCTTAGCTTTGTGTCACTGTATCTTATTCAGAGGGAACGGGACAGTTTTGTGGACAGAGATGCTTAGGCAGCATAGATGCTGAAATTCAAGGTTAGAGTAATGTGGCAAGCGGCCACCGGAAGCTGAAAAAGGCAAGGAATGGATTCTCCCCTAGAGCCCCCAGATGAAGTGTGGTCCTGCCGACACCCTGGTTTCATCCCAGTGATGTTAATTTCCTACGTCTGGCCTCCAGAAATATGAGAAAATAAATTTCTCTTGTTTTAAGCCACCACGTCTGGGGTAATTTGTTATTGCAGCCACAGAAAGCTAGCATACTTGGACATACAAAAATTCTGTACATATATGTGAGTATATCTCTACCATAAATACTCAGAAGATGCTGTCCTACAAATGTCCATTTATAATCTTTACAGGTATTGCCAATAGCCCCCCATGGTGGCCATTGAACAGCCCCACCAGCAAGGTTTAAAGCTTCTATATGCTAACACTCTTGCTATCACAAAGTTATTAAATGCTTTGATTATAAAATTAAAAATTATATTCTAATTATAGTTTTAATGTGAATTTCTATTATTCATGGGCTTGTTATTTAAGAGTCATTTGTATTTCTTTTTTCTGAAATATCCGTTTGCATCCATTGCCATTTTTCTGCTGTGGTTTTCATATTTTGCATAATCAGTTTGTACGAATCTTTATATGTTCAAGTAATTAATCTGAATATGAGTAGCAATTAATTTTTATTTGTCATTTGTCTTTTGACTTTGCTTTGCATACAGGATTTTTACCATACAAGATTTTTTTTTAATTAATTTATTTAATTTATTTACTTTTGGCTGCATTGGGTCTTCATTGCTGTGCGCAGGTTTTGTCTAGTTGCGGAGAGCGGGGATTACTCTTCGTCGCGGTGCGCGGGCTTTTCATTGCGGTGGCTTCTCTTGTTGCAGAGCACGGGCTCTAGAGCGCAGCCTCAGTAGTTGTGGCTCACGGGCTCTAGAGCACAGGCTCAGTAGTTGTGGCGCACGGGCTTAGTTGCTCCGTTGCTTCCCGGACCAGGGCTCGAACCCATTTTCCCTGCATTGGCAGGAGGATTCTTAACTGCTGTGCCACCAGGGAAGCCCCCATGCAGGGTTTAAAAAAAACTTTATGTAGTTAATATTTATAGCTGCTGGCTTTTGGATCATGCTTTGAAAGTCTTTCCCGCATTAAGATTATTTTTTAAAGTGCTTTCTTCTAATTATGAGCAGTTTCAGTTTTCACACTGAAACCTTTGATTAGTTTAGAATTCAGTTTTGTATTAGGTATGAAAGATTAAATTAAATGTAATTGATTTTCCACACATCTATCTTGGAGTCCTAATACTACTATAAATGATCCATCTTTTTAATCTTTTTTATGTATTTGGGTCTATTTCAGGACTTTCTCTTTGCTACACAGATCTTTCCTTCTACACATTGTTTTAAATAAAATAAAGTAGGCTGTAGAAAGTGAATTCTGGTTATGGTGTTCGAGTCCCCCCGCGGCTGACATGTCAGCCACCATCAGGTCTCCTGTTCCTTTGGCTCCCAGGCCCGATGTGAGGGATACTTGGGACCCTGCAGCGTCAGGAATCCTCCACAGACAGGCACCAGGCTGCACTCTGACGGCCACTTCCGCTCCTGCCCCTCCTCCTGGTGAAGCAAGCTTGCAGGGAAGGGCCTGGTCGTGAGGAAAACTAACTTCAGGACACCTTCCTCTTGGCCTCAGGAAAGAGTCCCTTTGAAGGGACCGGTGAGAAGTCGGGTCAGCACAATTGTGGGGCACTTGGGAGATAAATGAATAAAAACCATCACTGTTTTTGCCAACACGGTTACACAGATAAGAAATTACAGTCTGGGCTGGGGACATAGCCAAGCACAGCCACAGGATGTCTCGGGAATCCTCTAAGCTTCCCGCCACAGGAAACATGAAATCTCTAAAGCCATTCTGGGAGTGAAAAATAAGGTGGTACATAGGGTCAACTGAGTTCTCTGCATCAAAGACTTGAATTGTGTTAAAAACAGCAGCGGGACACAATGCCCCCTGCTTCCCGTAGATCCAAACGTGGGAGGGGAGGTATAAAGAATTTTCTCTGACATATCCCTTTCCCGTGATTGTTTACAAATCTTGCCGTGTTCTATGATTTATGCAGCTCCTTTAACGTTTTTTCATGTTTGTTTACTCCTTCGGTTAAGCCTCTTTGAATGCACAGGCATGCATAATATGACTTGATATAGCAGGACTTCTTGTTCTAAAAAGTAAAAATAAATAAATAAAGTCAGCTAGCTAGACGCCTGTCACAGGCAAATGCAGATAGGCAGGAGAGGCTAGCTTGCTTGTCATGGTAAATGTGGAAAGAGGCTCCTGTCAATCACCGCCGTGATAACATCAGTCTTTGGCCTTGTCTCAGAGACTACGGACTGCACACAGAGAGCTCTCAAAGTGTCGCAGGACCTGCACAGTCTTAAAGATATCTTCAGAGCTCACGGGAAGAAAGGGATCCACCCTTTTTCCAGTTAGTCTAGATGGATCCCCATCTCGGGGGCAGCCACGGCAGCAGAAGTCTCTATTAAAATCAAAGTTAGCTAAGGATAGAAAGATAAGCATTTCCTCCTTCTTCACCTTTAAAGCAGAATGGCTTATCCATTGGGCTCAGGGAATTGCACAACTCTCAGGGAACTGTGCGAGAGCAAGTTCTGCCTGGGGTCTGCTGGGAGAAGAGCAAGAGGGTGATGGTAGAGACCAGACGCAGATCACAGATGGTGCCGCTTAAACGCATCCGGTCACATCTCAGACCTAGCAATATCGACTTTCTATGGTAACGTTTCTCATCCCTGACAGCCATTTACATTGAGCTACTAACTCTTCCTTAGAGAGGCTATACCCGGTTTGATAAAGATGTAAGGGCTGTCTTTGGGCATCTGAAATAAGTGGTAAGGAGTAAGACAGGAAGCTCTGCCACTTGGAGTCTGAAGACTCACATTTCTGGTGATCGTTATACAGACACACTCGTGTGTATGTGCTCTCATACACTTACACACGTGTATGGCTATCTCTCCGCTCAATATTTTAGATAATTAAGAGATGATTAAATTGGAGAGTACTTTTTCAGAGACAGTGAAGAAAGAATAGTCTTTTCACTAAATGGGGCTCTAATAATTAGGTATTCATATCTTTGATTCATACCTGGCATAGTATACAAAAATTAACACAAAATGTACCATACAGTTCAATGTAAAACCCAAAACTATAAACAAATTAAACATAAATATTGGGCTTCCCTGGTGGTGCAGTGGTTGAGAATCTGCCTGCCAATGCAGGGGACAGGGGTTTGAGCCCTGGTCTGGGAAGATCCCACATGCCGCGGAGCAACTGGGCCCGTGAGCCACAACTACTGAGCCTGCGCGTCTGGAGCCTGTGCTTTGCAACAAGAGAGGCCGCGATAGTGAGAGGTCCGCGCACCGCGATGAAGAGTGGCCCCCGCTTGCCACAACTAGAGAAAGCCCTCGCACAGAAACGAAGACCCAACTCAGCCATAAATAAGTAAATTAAAAACAACAACAACAACAAAAAACAAAAAAAACAAAAAAAACCACATAAATATTAAACAAAGTATTTGCAGCTTGGTTTAGGCAAAGTTTTCTTATATATGGCAACAAAAGTATGATCCACATAGGAACAAATTGCTAAATTGAACTTAAAATTAAACATGTCTGCTCTTTGAAAGACACTACTAAGAGAATAAAAAGGGAAACTACAAACTGGGAGAAAACATTTGCAGAGCACATAACTGATGAAGGACTTGTATCTAGAATACATAAAGAACCTTGAAAATTCAATAATAAGAAAATAAACAGCCCAGTGAAAGTAAGAAAAGATTTGAACAGACACTTCACAAAAGAAGATACACAGATGGCATAAAAATACATGAAAAGATACTCAACATCATTAGTCATTATGAAGACGGAAATTAATAACACAATGAGATGCTACTACACACCTTATTAGAATTACTAAAATCAAAAAGACTGACCACTCCTAGTTTTGGTAAGTATGTGGAGGAACTGGGACTCTCATACACTAATGGTGGGAATGTAAAATTGTCCAACCATGGTCCAACCACCTTGGAAAACAGTTTGGGAAGATGTTACAACCAGTTCAAAGGAGAATCCAAAGCACCACACATAGGTATAGACAAAAGATGCTAAAATAAATTGACAGCTAGATGCAAAACCAGTCAATAGCCACAAGACATTAATCAATTGCATTCCACTGGACTGCATTTGCATTTCACGGACAAGAATCATTTGTATTACTATCAGTTTTCTACAAGTTACAGAGTTGCGAAAAAACTCAGAGACAATGGAAGGTGAAGATAACCAAGATGGATGAGGTATGAGTTAAATAAATCTTTGACAGGTGCTCATTTTTATCTGTATAAGTGTCACGATTTTACCTGTTAAAAAATTACCCTTTAATAGGAACTTTGAACAATGCCTACCTCATAATAGATACTCAATAAATATTAGCTTTTATAGTATTAATTTTATTAATATTTAAAATGACTCGAGTCACACTTTAAATTCATCTGGGGAAGGTGCCCTGTGAAGATAGCATTTATGTGTTCAGTCACTTCAGATGTTCATCCAGTCATTATTGAGCTATTCCTGGAAATAAGGCCCAGTGTTAGTTGTAACTTATTTGATAAGACAGAGCTGAGTTTATTCTTCCGCAGTGAGTGAGAATATTACTTAGCAGGCCTTTGTAGCATTTCAGAGGGGGCAAGGCAAAGTAGGGGTACTTATGAGATTTTGAAATCTAGTTTAAAGTGAATCTTTCAATAGGAGGGGCTGTGGGCTTGGTTAGGAATGGGTAAGGATCATGACATCATACTTTAGGATTGGTAGATACAGCAGGGTAGGGAATTTGTGGTGAAGGTTAAATTTGTGAGGTTCAAAGCCTCGGGGTATAAAAATGTCATTTGATTCTTTCTTTGAAGAGTTGGTGGGTCTTTCAGGAAGTTTCTGGAATGATCAATCATGTTATATGCAACTTCCTGGGCAAGAGTTACCTGAAATAGTGACAGCATGTTAATAAAGACAGTGGAATACTAAAGTCATACGATGTAGGCTTTACGCTGTGTGGGTATAGATGGTTTGGTTCTCAAGTAACATCTTTCTTTTATACTTCTTATTGGTCATTTATTATTTATGGCCTATTTTGATAATTACATATCTGGTGCAAATGTCTAAATACTAATACTACTGCTAATAATAATAACAACTACTGCTACTACAGCAACAGCAACAGTTGTGTTTATCCCATGCTTACTTGGGTCTGTAATTCTGAAAGCAGTCCTATATGGTAGTACTTATTATCCCTACTTTATAGATGAGCAAACTAAGGCTCAGGGAGTGGCAGAACACAGAACTGAATGCAGGACAGCAGGCTCCAAAGTCTACATTATGCTTCACAACTAAACAGTGAGCTTCCAAATGCCAGGCCCTTGGTCATGATCTTCAGCATCCAGTACAGTCCTGGGCACAGTGTTAATAAGCGCTGAGTAAGCATTTGTCAGGAATACTGAATAGTGAGACAATTTGTCCAAAGGCATCTGAGAAGCCTTCCCAAATGGGAGCATCTTCTGACTTTCAACCTAAACTCTATCTATCAGCCACAGTTGCTGCTTAGTTGGCTGACCAGGAAGAGTACTGCACAGTTTTATTTCTGTTTAACGACTGAAGTCCTTGATTCAGCTGCATAATGCACAGGGAAAGCTATAAGGACTCTATTACCAGCAAATTGGTACTTTAAGCCACAACATTCATTCAGTCTGGATGCATTAAAGGCCCAGGGTGAGGTGGAAACCTTCGTTCTCTAGCTTTTTCCATTATATACCGAAGATCATTGATCCCCAGGGTGAAATAGAGGGAAAGATGAATTTAGAGCACACGACAAGGAAGGAGAACAAAACTCATGCTTGTTGTGTCATTTTCACCCCAGTCTCCATGAAATTTTTGTAGCTTTCAGCATGTGATTTTGTTCATTATTTTGTTTGTAGTATTTTTTACCTGGTGCAAATTAATAATTTGTCTATCTGAACATAATATTCAATGTTAATGATCTGACATGCCCTGTGCTTTTCATCTGGCCACATAAAGGACAAGTGCCATGGAAATCTATCATCCACATCTTGTTTTATGGTTCTGTTGGGAATCAAGTTTTAGTTGATTTGTCATATCAATTTTCTCTCCAAATCTTAACTCTTTTGAACTTTTCATTACCTACCCTGAAACTGTTAAAAGTAGTCACAGTACATGCTTAGGATTCACAGTGGTTTTTATTCACCTGAAGCCTTGAGTTCACTTTGTAGTTTAATTCTTTTGGGATGTAAATCAGAACAAGGTGAAGTGGTGTTTGTATTCATTAGTGTGAGATGAATCACTTATGGGATCAGATTCTTTCCTTGAATTCATAAACAGTTCAAGGGAAAATAATCCACAAATAGAATAATCAGAATATGGGATTTAGCATAATTTCTTTTGTATTTAGGTAAAAAAATTCATTTTAAAACGTTCTAACAGATTTGATAGAAAAATTAAAAATAAAATAATTTATAGGTTGAAAATATTCTAGAACTGACTGTGGGAAGAGAAAATGATTAAAGATTATGGAATACTGCATTTTGTTTTATGGGCTTAATCCTATCAGAATTACTTCCTAATTTGTTTTTTACAATAGTTTTTTCTCATGTGAAAACTAATATAAAATTTGTCCTTTTTAAATGAAAAATGTAAGTTAGGAAAATTTCTGTTCCTGGTAATGAATGACTAGGTAATATCTAAACTAGACAAGCAGAAAAAAAATACATAAAAGCACCAAAAGCTAACAAAAGTAAGGAATTTCTGGATCAAGATCCAGGAGAGGAAGGGAATCCAGAAAGGTAAGCCCAGCATTCCAGGCCACCTCCATCCCAAGGACAATTGCCAGTCCTAAAAACAGGCCTGACCATCGGAATTGCACTTTTGAAAAAATCTCACCTGGCTACACATGCCAGAGTTCTGAGCCTGCCACAGTAAACCACCCCCAATTTTGGTCTAAGATTCCAAGAGTAAGAGTGAAATTAAAATAAGCCAGCCTTTACACAGATGGTAGCCTTGCTTCAACTATTTTGGGTAGACCAGAAAATTGCAAATCTTAAAATTGGGTTAAGATCATCCCAGACTGCTGGTGCCACTAGGTGCCTAAAAAAGTCAACAGAAAATCTTTGGAGGAGGAAAGAAAAGTCATCCTATACTGTGAAGTATTTCTACAAATAATATTTCAAACACAATGCCCAGCACATAGTCAAAGATAAACAGGCACACAAAAAGACACGACATAATAAATGAGAATCAGCAGAAACAATGAAATGGAATAGCTAGAATATATGAAAATCAAAGAAAGAGATAAATACATAGGTAATTCTAAGTAATGATTGACTGTATAAGACACTAATAATGATAATAATAATATTATTTGTAATGTGCCAAAAAAAATGAGAGCAATCAAAATGGCCTTCATCGTTAGGACTGAGTATTAAATCATCTGGTGGAATGCTACAGAGCAGGGTTCAGCCAAATCCAGCCTGTGACCTGCTTTTTCCATAGCAAATACATGACAGACTTTGTGGCCCACAAAGACTAAAATATTTACTTTCTTGTCCTTTACAGAGAAAGTTTGCTCACCCTTGCTACAGAGAAATGAAAATAAATGAGCCCAACCTACATACATCAACAAAGTTGGATGTTTAACATACATCATTCAACCTAAAAAAAGCAAGACCAAAAGAAAGACTCCAATATGATTCCATTGACATAAAGTTCAAAAAGCCAACAAACTATAGTTTCAGGACACATTTTTAGGTAGTATAACTACAAAGGAAAGCAAGGAAGCGATTACCATAAATGTCAAAAGAATGGCTACTTCTAGGTGGGAGAGAGGAGAATGTAATTGGGAGAGACTGCATCTCAGAAGTAGTGGCAGAGTTCTTGGCCTGTGCGACTGTTATTTGAGTGTTTGCTAAATTTGCTAAAATGTAGGTTTATGTTTTATGCATTTTTCTGTACATGTATTCTATTTTATAATAAAAGAGATTTAAAAGGTGAATTGTATGCAAATTAAAAGGAAAGGAAAGAAGGAGAGAGGGAGGGAAGAAATTGTATAATTTAGCCCACTGGCAAGACTGATGTTCTTTGCCTAAATGAAAAAAAAATCCTAGGCAATATTTTCAACTACTCTTTGATTTGATAGGTAATTTCATAGGAAATGACTGCCCATTTATATGTTTATAAAGGGCTTAGCTTGGAGAAAAGGTCAGTGTTCTTGCTGTGAATAAAATATTTATGAAAATAGCCTTGGCTTTTCTTTCTTTGTTTCCCTACCTGGGTCCAGCCACCCAGACTTAGGATGTGCTAAAGACTTGCCCTGGTCTCCGTGCCGTTCAGAGATATTTTTGCCACATCCTCTCTAAAGGAGTTGAGACTTTTTTCCACCGTTGGCAAGGTCTTCATTCTTTTATTCATTTCCTCTATCTCTCTGAAAATATTCCACTTACCTTATTTCACTAAGGTATATTAGTATAGTGAATGCCAATTTTAGTTCATGTGTCAGAAGAACTTCGGAGCTGCCATGTTGCACAGCTCCGGGGGGGGGTGGTTCGCGTCATGCCACTCTCTGTCGTTGTGCAGTGCTCAGAGCGCCCCCCTTAGGCAGCAGCCTGGCTAGCACTGTGCAGAGGAGTTAGCATTAATATTTCTATGGGTTTCAAGTAGAGGGGAACGGATTAAGTCTATTGCATAAAAGATTCAAGTTAAGCAATATATGAACTTCTTACTTTAAAAAACTCCAAGATAATAGTAGGCGCAATGTATTTGTAACACTCTTCAGGATATAAAGCTATATCCAATTTATATACCTTCTAGATTTTCACATAGATTGTTGCAGTTGATTCTCACAATCAAAACTAATAGCAGTAGCCAAAGTAACTTAAGTTTATGTGAACTGCATCAGATAGACCTGCCCTAAGGTCTGGGCTCTACCTTCTACTGTGAGATCTTGGGCAAGTTGCTTAACCTCTCTGAGCCTCAGATTCCTCAAAAGAAAATGACGATGATAAGAGTATCTATCTACCTTAGAGAATTAAGTGAGATGATATACATAAGGTACAGTGACTGGTACATATGTGCCCTATAACAATTAGATAATACTCTTTTTAAATGTATTCTCTGATCATTCCTGCTTCTCTTCAAAAAGGTTCCCTTCGTCCTGTATCCATCCAGTCCTCCAGTCCAGAAACTGGGAGGGATCCTCTGCACCTTCTAATCCTTCAGTCTCCTCACCCCTGTCTCTGCCATAGCTATGTAATCACCAAGCACCATTCATTATCCTGAATCCCCCTATGCTCATATTACTTCTTCTCAGACTCTTACAAACTTCCGGAGGGACACTTTGCCTCCATCCATCCATCCATCCATCCATCCCCCATCCATCCATCCATCCATCCATCCATCCATCCATCCAACCATCTATCTCCCATCCATCCATCCATCCTTCCATCCAGCCATCCACTGAAAAATCATACTGAGTACACAGAGTGAGTGGCTGAAGAAGACCTCTCTGAAGAGGTGACATCTGAGCAGCTGGGACAACTGAGGGAGTGAGCATGGAGATTTGGGGGTGGGGTGGGGAAGCATTCCAGGAAGAGAAAACGATACATGCAAAGGCTCTTGAGACAGACGTGTTTGTGAGCCAGTAAGAAGGCAGAGAATCTCTGCTGAGTGCCAGGAGATGTGGCTGGAGCAGCTGTCAGAGGCTGAACCATACCAGAGGTGGAATGATTGACAGGTTTAAGCCAAGGGGAGACATTTTTAGAAAATCACACTGAAGAGGCAAGAGGGAAGCAGAGGGACAATGTACAAGACCATTGCATGGGTCCACGGGGTGAAGATTAGCATGGCAGCAGACAGCCTTTCTAAAACACCGTTCTGAGCAGGTCACTCTCCCCACCTGGCCCCTGCGTGCACTGCGCATACACACACCTAAAACCAGCCGAAGTTTTCTCCGCTGCCCCTAGAATAAAGTCAAACTCTGGACCCGTTTCCCACCTCCTGTCCTACATGATCCTGTCAGAGCTCATGATTCTGTACCCCTGCACCCGCTGCTCCCTCACCCTGAAATCCTCTTCTCTCCCTTGTCTTTCCATTTATTCTCCAAAACTCTGCTTTATGAGCTCCCCATAGAAGCTGTCCTTGATCCCCTTCCTTCTCCCCTCCCAGAAAGACATAACTACATCCTCTTCTGAGACATAAAACTATAATCATATTTATCATTCTGTCCTGTACATTGTGAGCCACTTATGTGCAATGTTCCTATGGTTTTTTTGTTTGTTTGTTTGTTTGTTTGGACGCCTCGGGTCTTAGTTGCGGTATGTGGGATCTTTTTGTTGCAGCGTGTGGGCTTCTCTTTAGTTGTCACGTGCGGGTTTTCTCTCTCTAGCTGTGGCGCGTGGGCTCCAGGGTGCTTGGGCTCAGCAGTTGTGGCGCACGGGCTTAGTTGCCACGCAGCATGTGGGATCTAGTTCTCCGACCAGTGATCCAACCCGCGTCCCCTGCATTGGAAGGCAGATTCTTTACCACTGGACCACCAGGGAAGTTCCCAATGTCCCCATGTTTTAATTTTTTATCTTGAGCCCTCTGCATAATTACTGCCATCAGGTATGTGTTTAATTTGTGATTAATTGTATAGTAAACAGAATTTTCTCTCTGTGTGATTTTTTTCAGTGGAGCAGATTGCCTGAGATTGTTTGGGTATCTCTTGGCTGGAATGTCCAAGAATCTCAAAAGTATCCTTTTGATACTTTTGTCTCAGTGTTCACATATGGCACTGCCAGCTGCTGGAGGGCTAGGATTCAGAATTTAGCAGTCAGTGCCTCCCCCACATTCACCTTCTCTCTGCCTTTCCTGGGCTGTGAGTTCAGTTTCAGTAGTGAACACTGAGTCCACTGGTGCCACCCTTCCTGACCTCCAGCTAGTCCTAGACTAACTCTTCCTTCTCAGTCAAAACCAAATAAAAGTCATATACCCCTGTTGATTCGTATTGACTTCAGCTCTAAGAAATTCTCCTCTAATATTCTGTCTTGAACTCCATTATAAATGTTTCCCCCAGTCCTTTGGCAGGGGTCGGCTCCTCTTCAGTAGGCTTTAAAATGCTGTCTTTTACAGATTTTTCACAAACTCCATGGAAAATGAACAGAGTTATGCTGAACCATAACCTGTGTCTTATTGTGTGATGTGCTGTGGTTTTGGCCTGGCCACAATTCTTAAGTCGTGATGTGAATTTCATTTCCTGTTGCTTATCCTGCATGTTAACTTTCTGCTTGGTAAAGTTGCAAATTCCCAGTGAAAGCATTCTGCAATTGATTAGACCCAGGCCGCTTGGCAATTTCTTTCTAATCTTTTTTTATTGTGCTTTCCATAAAAATGACAGCCCTGGTATAAATCCTAGTTTAAATCAATACCAGTAAGTGCTAATCTCTTCACAGCACTGGAGATGAAAATGTCAAATGGTACCTGCTGGGCATTAGAACTCTCACTGTAAATCATCAAAAATTAAAGCAACACCAAATTGATTTTATTTCCCGTCTTTTAAAAAAATTACTTTCAGATTCATTATTTTTCCGTTGAGTTATTCTTTTTTTCCAGTTATATTCTGATTGGATGAGATTGATGAACTGAATTTGGCATGGCAAATGTGTTGACGTCTGGTAGTAAAATGTGTAGGACCTGGCCTGTACTAGGAAGAGCCTTAGGATAAAGTTGATATTTTAAAGAATGATGCATATATTTAAGTTATATTTCAATCATTATTCATGTGATAACACCTCAATAAAGTAGAATCTTGGGTGAAGAAGCTATACCACATGAAGGTACCTAAAAATGGTACAATTACGGAAAAGAATTTCTAGCCCTTTGTCTCCCATCTTTGAAGTTATTGTCAAAGCCACTTAAGCTATAACTAGATGATACCTCCTCTAGGGGTTGGCTGCCTGCGATCTGGGCATCACAGTCAAGATATAGGGCAATGCAAAGCTTAAATATTAAATTGTCAGGTGATCCTGGAAGAGCTGGGAAATTATATGGCTTTTAAATCCAGGAGGAACTTAACTAAGCATCATTTCCAACTTCCCACACTATTTATTTGACTAAATAAGAAACTGAAACCTTAGGAGATTTAGTGACAAAATGATGGTCATCACAGATTTAAAGGCAAACCAGCAGCTCTCTAGATGTTTAATCCCCATCTCTTCCTGTTGCATCACAGAGAAAAATATAAGAACTATACCCACATTGAGCAAAGGGCATACAAAACTCTGATGTGTGTGTATGTGTGTGTTCATAAAAATAGTTTTATATGAGGATAAACTCTTCAAATGTGCTGATAAAACGGAAGAGTGGCAGGAGAAAACATGTTACAGATTAGGCAAAGACTTAATTTAACTGGTCAGTTTCAGATTTACCTCCACAAAAAATATTATTTATGCTTCTTGCATGGTTCCCCTCCATCTCTCAAAGAGGATGCTAATTAGCAATGCAGTGCTTAAGAAATACGTAGCCCAAGGGAGTGGCAGAAAAAACACATCCCATAGACAAAGCAGGTCATGAAGGACCCAGCTCTTGAATAATAGAGGACTAGGGAAACTTCCACGAACCGACAACAAAGATCTCTCCGATCCCTTTTAGTTCCTCAAGTTATTCATCATTTTAAGTTCATTAACAGCAGTAACTAAAGTGCAAGGGTCTCAAAATTACCTGTCTCTTCTCTTATCAGCTTAAGCCTTGCAAGAGTAGCAAGTGCAGGAATGAGCAACGTGGACTGGGTAGAGACTGGCAAATTCAAGAGCACATCCAAAGGAAACAGCTCTTTTGCCTACGGTTAAGACAAACTCTGAGACATAATTTATACTCCAGAGTTTCCCTGCAGGGCCAGGTGGAGATTTTACCTGAAATCACACAACTGTTCCACCTACATCCCCCTCCCTTGTCTTGCTTCCCCCAGTCCTTCATCAGAGTGTTCTGGGAGCACATCCTTTATAAACCACTTACACGTGAATCCTTTGTTGGTCTGCTTCTAAGAGTCTGTCCTAAAACAACCACAACTGTATTGCCTTATTTTATTAAGAGCTAGATTTCCATCCAAATGTTTAAGATACTTTTACAAATGAAATGATTGTGTCAGCTCTGGAAAAGTTGTGGTGTGGTATGCTGTGTGTGTGTGTGTGTGTGTAAACAATTACACTTTAAAAATTACATAAGAAATATTAGTTACAGGACTTCCCTGGTGACACAGTGGTTGGGAGTCCACCTGCTAATGCAGGGGACACGGATTTGATCCCTGGTCCGGGAAGATCCCACATGTCGCGGAACAACTAAGCCCATGCACCACAACTACTGAGCCTGTGCTCTAGAGCCTGCAAGCCACAACCACCGAGCCCACAAGCCACAACTACTGAAACCCGTGTGCCTAGGGCCCATGCGCCACAATAAGAGAAGTCACCGCAATGAGAAGCCCAAGTGCTGCAACGAAGAGTATCCCCTGCTCACCGCAACTCGAGAAAGACCGTGCGCAGCAACAAAGACCCAATGCAGCCAAAAAATACAATAAAATAAAATAAAAAACAACAAGAAAAGAAATATTAGTTACACTCTTCATGACATTCTATGCAACTAGAAAGTAGTGAGTGATACAAATCTCACTGTGCAATTAGAGACATTTAGGTATTAGACAGGATATAATGGCCCAGAAAAGCAGAACTAAGCCATTTTACCTGATTCCTTAGAGATGGGATATTATGATGTAAAGTATGATTCTATCATTTCTTGGATTTGAGGACCAAATATGTTACTTATTTCAAAAAAAGAGATAAATAATATGGCGTTTACAATTGCATTATTTTCCCATATCCCAAAATCAAGAAAATGTTTCTTCAACAACACAAGCTACATCAATTAACCAATTCCACAGTAATCTGCAAATGCATAGTTACATAATTGATCTAACAGATATTTGGGCAGCCAATGGGAACAGAAACAGTACTGAAATCATAATGTATTTTTTAAACATCTTTATTGTATTATAATTGCTTTACAATGGTGTGTTAGTTTCTGCCTTATAACAAGGTGAATCAGCTATACATATACATATATCCCCATATCTCCTCCCTCTTGCGTCTCCCTCCCACCCTCCCTATCCCACCCCTCTAGGTGGTCACAAAGCACTGAGCTGATCTCCCTGTGCTATGCAGCTGCTTCCCACTAGCTATCTATTTTACATTTGGTAGTGTATATATGTCCATGCTACTCTCTCACTTCGTCCCAGCTTACCCATCCCCCTCCCCGTGTCCTCAAGTCCATTCTCTATATCTGCATCTTTATTCCTGTCCTGACCCTAGGTTCTTCAGAACCATTTTTTTTTTAGATTCCATATATATGTGTTAGCATACAGTATTTGTTTTTCTCTTTCTGACTTACTTCACTCTGTATGACAGACTCTAGGTCCATCCACCTCACTACAAATAACTCAATTTTGTTTCTTTTTATGGCTGAGTAATATTCCATTGTATATATGTGCCACATCTTCTTTATCCATTCATCTGTTGATGGACACTTAGGTTGGTTCCATGTCCTGGCTATTGTAAATAGAGCTGCAATGAACATTGTGGTACATGACTCTTTTTGAATTATGGTTTTCTTAGGGTATATGCCCAGTAGTGGGATTGCTGGGTCGTATGGTAGTTCTATTTTTAGTTGTTTAAGGACCCTCCATACTGTTCTCCATAGTGGCTGTATCAATTTACATTCCCACCAACAGTACAAGAGGGTTCCCTTTCCTCCACACCTTCTCCAGCATTTATTGTTTGTAGATTTTTTGATGATGGCCATTCTGACTGGTGTGAGGTGATACCTCATTGTAGTTTTGATTTGCATTTCTCTAATGATTAGTGATGTTGAGCATCCTTTCATGTGTTTGTTGGCAATCTGTATATCTTCTTTGGAGAAATGTCTATTTAGGTCTTCTGCCCATTTTTGGATTGGGTTGTTTGTTTTTTTGATATTGATCTGCATGAGCTGCTTGTAAATTTTGGAGATTAATCCTTTGTCAGTTGCTTCATTTGCAAATATTTTCTCCCATTCTGAGGGTTGTCTTTTCATCTTGTTTATGTTTTCCTTTGTTGTGCAAAAGCTTTTAAGTTTCATTAGGTCCCATTTGTTTATTTTTGTTTTTATTTCCATTTCCCTAGGAGGTGGGTCAAAAAGGATCTTGCTGTGATTTATGTTATAGAGTGGTCTGCCTATGTTTTCCTCTAAGAGTTTTATAGTGTCTGGCTAAAGCAATCTACAGATTCAATGCAATCCCTATCAAACTACCAATGACATTTTTCACAGAACTAGAACAAAAAACACATTGCACAATGTGTATGGAAACACAAAAGACCCTGAATAGCCAAAGCAATCTTGAGAAAGAAAAACGGAGCTGGAGGAATCAGGCTCCCAGACTTCAGACTACAAAGCTACAGTAATCAAGACAGTATGGTACTGGCACAAAAACAGAAATATAGATCAATGGAACAGGATAGAAAGCCCAGAGATAAGCCCACACACATATGGTCACCTTATTTTTGATAAAGGAGGCAAGAATATACAATGGAGAAAAGACAGCCTCTTCAATAAGTGGTGCTGGGAAAACTGAACAGCTACATGTAAAAGAATGAAATTAGAACACTCCCTAACACCATACACAAAAATAAACTCAAAATGGATTAAAAACCTAAATGTAAGACCATAATGCATTTTTCAAAATAACTTAGTTGAATACTTTAGTTCAGACATATTTGGTTATAATAATTGCAAAAATCAGTGGGGAGAGTTTCCACTCTGTGCTTAAGAGCCATGTGCTATTTGTTTTATTTTAATGGCCTGCTCAGTTGTAGGTGTATCAGATCAGAAAATATATCCTCACAGATAGTATAATTTCAAGTCATTTTTAAAGAGACTAGAAATGGGAAGACTATTAAAATGTGAAAAATATCTTAGGCTGCTGAAGTATGTTTTATGGTGCTGAAGTAGTTTGCTAAGCCTTATGATTGGTGTCTTCCCTCAGTTATACAACCAACTGGTTTTTCTAGGGCTGTTTCAAAAGTAATTCAGTAAATATGAGCACAAGTTTTTGCATCAAAAAATCTGGCATAAAAATCTAGTAAGAAGATGGAGTGGGCTTCCCTGGTGGCGCAGTGGTTGAGAGTCTGCCTGCCAATGCAGGGGACACGGGTTCGAGCCCTGGTCTGGGAGAATTCCACATGCCGCGGAGCAGCTGGCCCCGTGAGTCACAATTACTGAGCCTGCGCGTCTGGAGCCTGTGCTCCGCAACAAGAGAGGCCGCGATAGTGAGAGGCCCGCGCACCGCGATGAAGAGTGGCCCCCGCTTGCTGCAACTAGAGAAAGCCCTCGCACAGAAACGAAGACCCAACACAGCCATAAAAATAAATAAATTAATTAATTAAAAAAAAAAAGAAGATGGAGTAACACCTTCAAACTTAGAATCTACAAGTAAAAGTTACATTCAGCAAAACTACAATTTAATTGCAAAGGCAAAATATCAGTATTCTCAGACACTTGAGGTCTCAGGGAGAACAGCGCACACACGCACGCGTGAGCACGCACACACACACACAAACACTTTGCTGACACTTTCTCAGAAAAGAGAGAAATTAGTTCAGGACAAAGCAATGGCTTATGGGAAGTAAGGGTGTATAATGAAAAGTAAGCCACACACCTCTTATCTTTCCTATTAGTCTCCCCTATATTCCAATGAGAAAAAGTTTGGGAGCTCCAATCAGTTCTACAATCATTTGTTGAGCAAATACAAAGTGGAAAAAGCCTTAGTTATGCTCCGCACAGGACCACACACACACATACACACACACACACACACACACACACACCAGGCAACCAGCACTCTATCCTCTACTTCTCCCCACTACTCAAATTCCAACCCTCTACTCAAATAAGAGTACTACTTGCTTTCCCACCTGCCAATCAATCCCAGCTCTTGCACATGGGCCCCTCTTGGGGGTGTGGTGAGGTCCTTCCCTCTTGACCTCCAGCAGCATCAAATGGGAATGCTATTCCAGCCCAGACCACTCCCCCGACACACACACACTAAACTGCAAGGCGGGCTGGAGGTGGGTGGGCAAGAAGAAACCTTGGGAGGAAAAGAGTTCCAGTGGCCTTTCCTAGATTTTCAGACTCCATTCTAAGAACGCTCCACCACAGTAGGGATGGTGTTTCATAGGTGGAAAAATAGACGTTGGAAAGTATGGTATTGAAAACATTGATCCCTTGTTTAAAGAAAAAGCACCTGTATGGAGGTTCCTTAAGAAACTAAAAATAGAGCTACCATGTGATCCAGCAATCCCACTCCTGGGCATATAACCAGAGAAAGCCATGGTTCAAAAGGATGCATGCACCCAATTTTCACTGTAGCACTCTTTACAGTAGTCAAGATGTGGAAACAACATACATGTCCATTGAAGGATGAATGGATAAAGAAGATGTGGTGCATATATACAATGGAATATTACTCAGCCATAAAAAAGAATGAAATAATGCCATTTGCAGCAACATGGATGGACCTGGAGATGATCATACTAAGTGAAGTAAGCCAGACAGGGAAAGACAAATATCATATGATATCACTTACATGTGGAATCTAAAAAAATGATGCAAATGAACTTATTTACAAAACAGAAACAGACTTAGAGACTTAGAGAATGAACTTACTGTTACCAGGGGGGAAGTATGGGGGGAGGGACAGATTGGGAGTCTGGGATCGACATGTCCACACTGCTATATTTAAAATACATAACCAACAAGGACCTACTGTATAGCACAGGGAGCTCTGCTCAATACTCTGTAATAACCTAAATGGGAAAAGAATTTGAAAAAGAATAGATACATGTATATGTATAACTGAATCACTTTACTGTACACCTGAAATTAACACAACATTGTTAATCAACTACACTCCAATATAAAATAAAAATAAATAAATAAATAAATAAATGCAGTTAGAGTGCTTAAAAAAATTTTGTATAGGTCATATTTTCTACTTGTTTTATATGTTTCCTGATAAATAATTTTAGTGTTATTAAAAAAAATAAAGAAAAAGTACCTGATGTCGATTTAAGCCATGCCTCAAGAGTGCTCAGCCTGGAAGCAACCAGGTCTCCTGTCTGCTTCTCAATTCTTGCCAACTGAGCAGGAACCCAGAGGCCTCAGATGGCAGATTCATTTAAGCCTTTCTCTTTCATTTGCTCTCCCTTTGTCTAAAAAGCCTTGGTGATTACACAGATTGGGGCAGAATTTCAGTCGCCAGAAATAAGTGCCTTCTTTGTCCTGTGGCTTCTCTTTATTGGACATGTGAGTGTTGCCTTCATACATCCTGGAGATTATTTAACAACCTGAGACTGATCGGGCTGGGTGATCCATGCCATATGCCTTATTGCCACCAAACTCAAGGAAGAGAGGAAAAAAAGAACAGCTACAATCTGTCTCTTGGAACTGCTGCCTTCCCCTTGCTCAGAGCCAACTCACAGCCTCTCATATCTTCCAGGAACCAGTCTTCCACACTAGCACTTGCTGTCGTGTCACGGCCAGGATGCTATTTTCCCAAAAGTATTAACGTAGGGATGTGAAATGACATCCTTCCTGCTCTGCTACACACTCACAGTCCTCTGAAAAGTCCTAGTGTCCAGGTCTCACAGTGAGGGCCATTCATAGTGAGGGGCCTGGGGTGCATTAGTGATTTGTGAAGGTGAATGTAGATGGTAGATGTTCAAAGGAGTTAACATTGCCAAAGGAATACAATAAAGAGAATTCTCTAAGACAAGGATGCAGTGGATTGCAGGGAGAAAGTGAAGAGCAAAAGGGAAGAGTTTCTTCAATAAGAGCCTTACTTGTCTTCTTACGGGAAGCTGGAATGTTTGAGGACCAGCTGCAGAAAATTTATTCCAATTAAGCAAGTATTTTCGGCATCTTTATACTTGTGTTCGTGAGCAAAACTCTTGACTGGTGGTTTAATTTTTCAGCCCATGGCACCTAGCTTAGTTCTTTGCTCATAGGTGCTCAATGAGTAACTAAATGGTTGATTCAAAAGAATCCTATCTCTTGGTACTGAAAACAACCCCAGAGAAACTGAGAATTAAAGAGATTAAGCTCAAGGTTACATAGCTAGGAAGTTATGGAATCCAGATATGAATCCAAATCTGCTCTTTTTCCTGGTCATTGGAAAGAGAATGAGGGACAAAATCATGCTTAAGAGCATAGACTTGGGGGCCAGACTCCCTGGGTTTGAATTCTAGCTCCACCACTTGGTAGCTCAGTGATCTTAATCAGGGGAGTAACTTAACCCCTTTGCCTTGGTTTTAGCATATGTAAAATGGGGATAAGAAAAATATCTATTTTAAATATGAAATGAATTAATGTGTGTAAAGTGCCTAGAACAGTGCCTGACATACAGTGAGCACTCAGTTAATGGTTTTAGCTATTTTACATGATTATTGAAGTCAGGAAATATATTGCATCCAGTAATAAAAACCTCTGACTCATGATGTAAGTTCCCATATGCTGTACCTCTTGAAAATATATACACAATGAGGGAGTAAAGTGACTGAAAATAATCACAATTTTTCTTTGCAACTAAAGTGATACATCATCCTCTTCATCACCACCATCCTCTTAATCATTTTCATTATCACCATCAATTTCATTATCTTCATCACCAACTTCCATTTCAAAACACGTTTGCTTTATGTTTCACCTATATGCACAAACTTCTCTGCCAGACAAAGAAGGGACCCACGTTGAGGTCTCCATTCTCAAGTCAGGTTAAGAGGGACAGAGATGCTTATTTCTTATTTCAATGTGTCTCCTGTGTTTCTATCTGACTCTTTCAGTCCATAGGACAGCCTGACACAGCCTGTCATTGTCCATTTAGCATCCCCTAATCTAGTGGAAACTCAGTTTCCTTGTATGTGAAATGGAAGAAAAAAATAAGATAGAGAGAATGTCAAGCCCAGATGACACTAGGTAGGCACTGAATAAACAGATTTTGCCAATCCTTTGTTCTGTCTCAACCATTTCCTACTTGACACAAGTTAAAATAAAGGACAGGTATACTCTAAGATTAGTTAAATAGAATTAATTAAATGCATAGAAGAGAGGAATAACCAAATACATTGGAAACTAAGATGATTCCTTTAATTAGGCATCATATATGTCTCTGAGCCTCCTAGAAGCTAGGGCAAAAATTGAACGCTCCAGAAAGGAAGAAGTATACCAATGCTTCAAAAGAAATAAAGTCTAAACTGGCCAGAAATAGTGATATTTTTCTCATGTGGAATCTTATAATGTTGAGTGACATGATAGGTCTCTTGATACCAGTTTCATTTTTAAAATGCTGACCAGGTTTTTACATGGATCTTTTAATAAGGAACTTGCCTAACAAGTTGAGAGGTTAACATCAAAATCCATTTCAGTTCGAATGATTTCTTGAGGGGATTAAGCTGATATGGTCTAAGAATGATGCTGACAGTAATCCCATGTAATACAAGGGCAGAATTCAGAAAGCATAACCACTCTGAGTGCTATGGAATAAGGAATTTCTTACAGGAATTTGACATTACACAATTGTGGGAGGTGCTGGGGAAGAAAGGGTCCAAAAAGGAGAGAAGGAAGATCAGGGGGAAATCACCAAGCTGGCCTCTGGTAGCACTGCCACGAGTGGATGGATGTGTTGGAGTTTTCAGGGGAATTTGAAGGCCAAGCACATCCTGCAACTGGATTGGGTTGTTCACCCTGCCAGGGCTGTGTAATAGCAAGATGAGAAACTCTGCGTGCTTTGCTTAGAGCTGCCAGGCACACTGCCACTGACATCCTGGTTCTGGGAATTCATCTCAGTATGCCTGGGAAGCTAAACACTTGAAGTCCTCCTCCTTCAAAGTCGCACAACCCCAGTCCATGAGTTGGGCCAGGACATTATGTGCCCACTCACACATCCATTTCAAGACATTCTTTTAGGATTTCCCTGGTGGGGTAGTGGTTAAGAATCAGCCTACCAATGCAGGGGACATGTGTTTGATCCCTGGTCTGGGAAGATCTCACATGCCGTGGAGCAACTAAGCCCGTGCGCCACAGCTACTGAGCCCAGGTGCCACAACTACTGAAGCCTGTGTGCCCTAGAGCCCATGCTCCACACAATGAGAAGCCCACGCACCGCAACGAAGAGTAGCCCCTGCTTGCTGCAACTAGAGAAGCCCGCGCGCAGCAACAAAGACCCAAAGCAGCCAAAAAAAAAAGACATTCTTTTAATATATTGTTCTTAACGCTATTGCATAATTAAGGTCTTTGTTTTATTGTCCATACGTCGGACTCTGGTGAGAAGGTGGAATTTTGTTCTGATTTTAAAAGCACAGCCTCTTATTCTGCTAATGGGGTCAAGGTACCAATGATCTGGACTGAAGCATGGCAAGAAAGAAGGGTGGTAGTCCTTGTTTTGCATCCTCCATAACACTGTTATCCAAAAAATTATGACCAAAATCATCAAAATAGACCCTCCACAAAGACCCCAGGAACCCCTTAGGACAGACCACCAGTTTCAAAAAGGCATTTATTAAGTGCACTGTACTTTATTTTGTTCGTAAGCAGAGAAACTTCTCTTTTTTTTTTTTTTGGCCGCTCAGCATGTGGGATCTTACTTCCCCGACCAGGGATCAAACCTGCACCCCCTGCATTGGAAGCATGGAGTCTTAACCACTGGACTGCCTAGGGAAGTCCCCAGAGAAACTTCTAATAACCCACATTTCTAAGAAAAGGAGGGGCTGTTATCTAAAAACAACTTGCAAATTAAGTTCAAAGGCTGCGCCATGTGCTCTGAACATATTTTTTCTTTAAAGCGTCTGCTAAGTGTCAAAGGACGGTCATACCACAGGATTGTTTGATTTATCTATCCTCTACTGACATGAACATATCATGACAGAGACGGAATAAGTCTATCTCTAGTTCTCAGTGTTTTCTCCCTGTAACATTTCACTGGACTGCACCAGTCAGTATTTATGTAGCTTTGTTTGAGTAGAGTCTATGAATTCTTGTTATTTATTTTTGTGTCATCTTAAGAAAGTTTCCATGGTTCTGTTGTATGATCAGTTTATTAGTGGTCATTAAAATCAATATAACAGGAAAAGTATTTTTACTTTCTGTAACTCACCTGCTTTCTACAGAGAGTGCCTCCTGCTTAGTCCACAAGCAAACATACTCTTGAGTACCTGCATGGTTTGGGAGAGAAGATTCAAGGCAGTCTTGAGTTCCACATCTGAGTTAATACAGTGTTGTGAAAAGCTGTCAATGGGTACCAGGAGTCCAGCAGTGAATGCAAGTATGTGAAAGTAGTCTTCAGGAATTTTCAGGCACCTTGAGGACGATTAGGATTCCTCCAGGACATACAATTGGGGCTTGGGACAATTCTATTCAGGTCCCAAAGGCTGGAAGAGGCAGTGGTGATCTCTGGGTTACTTTTTATCCATGTTTATCTCTTTTACATCCATGTGTGCTTGTTTAAAACCCAAGATAACCTTGTGAACAAGACAGCTCATGTATTTTGGGGACAAAATAAAGTTGCAAAAGGTTATACAGCTTGTCCAGCATCTTTCTGATAAGGCTGGGAACCTGGGTCCTGAGATACTTTAATGTTCCTGTCACCACACCAGAGACTTTTCCAAAATCAGAGGATGAAAGGCATAAGGTTGAACACAAGGTGGCTTTCAAGTGCTTGCATTTCCAAGTGATGATGGTTGGAACTGTGATTGTGAGGGTATTCTGTGTTTTTTGAGAACATGATCACAAAACTTGGAAGACACTTCCTGCTTCTGTTTGGTAACATCATCAGATGAATTTTCTCCTCCTTGTTGCAATTTGTTCCAGGTTTCTTTTCCCCTCTTCACACCAGTTCATTCTAGTCTAAGAAGTCACTACAGTGCTCCCATTAATATTAAATGCTACATTTTAAACTTAAGATCTTTAATATCAGAGCTGCAAAACTGCTCAAAACTGCCAGATGCATAAACTTTTCTCATTGACTATACATTCGATATTTTCCTGAGAATCTACATTCTTTGTTTCTTTAATAATGATCAGACTTTAAAGAAAAGACCTATTTCTTTCCCTTGGTTAGTGTTGTTACATGTAACAGTTATGTAAAAGGTAAAACGTTAGATTTAAATTTTGATTTCTTCCAAAAACACAAAAGTATCCTTTGTTGTATAAGCTAATTTACTTTTTTTTTAATGAGTTTTTTTTTTTTTTTTTTTTACCAGTATTCTTTATTTATTTATGGCTGTGATGGGTCTTTGTTTCTGTGCGAGGGCTTTTTCTAGTTGCGGCAAGTGGGGGCCACTCTTCATCGCGGTGCGCGGGCCTCTCATTATCGCGGCCTCTCTGTTGCGGAGCACAGGCTCCAGACGCGCAGGCTCAGTAATTGTGACTCACGGGCCCAGTTGCTCCGCGGCATGTGGGATCTTCCCAGACCAGGGCTCGAACCCGTGTCCCCTGCATTGGCAGGCAGATTCTCAACCACTGCGCCACCAGGGAAGCCCAAGCTAATTTACTTTTATCCTAACCTTTAACTTTTAAAAATCATTTTTGGGCATGTCATTACATAGAGTAATCATTTTTTTCAGCCCAGAAAAAAATAATGGAAGAAATAGGAGAAATTCAGTCCTGTATTTGTGTACAGACATTTGAGTATTTCCATCCCACGATCTTATTTTCACCCTGGACTCTTATTTTGAAACTGCTCCTCAGAGTTCTCACATTCACACCTATCTCATGGTAGATTGTTGTAGCACGGTAGCATGCTTAGATCAATTGCCGGCAGCAGTAATGTTAGTATCAATCATGTACAAACGTGTAATAACTGGGAGACTGATGATATTACCCCCCTTCTTTTAGCCTGGTACAGTTTGCTCTTCTGGAGGATGCCTTTAGTACAAAGTAATTTCCCGGGAAGTCTGAAGGCACATCAGTCAAGCATTAAGAGTTCTTTCAGCTCACCTGGTCCTCAGAGGGAGAGGAGCAGTCCATGCAGAAGCTCGGCCAGCACCATGGACAGAGCCACCAGGTGGATTCTTTAGATGATTCTGAGTGCAGGGTCTTGCAACCTCCATCCCAGCGCTTTATGCCCTTCACACACACACACACACACACACACACACACACACACACACGCAGACACACATCTTTACTGACATGTCTCTTCTCTCTCCCGCCCCCCACCCCATCTCTTTTTCTGTCTCTCTCATTTCTTAGCCCTCGATATTAAGATTTCCTGGTGGTTCACAATTTTGAATTCTGGTATTTGGTCCCGGGAACTTTTCCCCCAAATCCTGATTTTCCCATTTTATCTATGCCTCTGAACACAGCTTTCCTTAATATTATTCCACTGGCCCGAGTATATGTTACATTTTTGTTCTTGGTGGTTTGTTTGTTTGTTTTTACCTTGGCTACTGTTTTTATTCAGCTGGCCTCCCAGAAGGCTGAGATTTGTTTTGGTTATATTTGTCCTAAGTGCAGCATTTAAGTATAAATAACTTTAATGTAAATGTATTCTATGTCCTGAAAATATGTAGCATGTGTCATATTTTGCATAGGTAATATGTCAGTCAAGATGTTAGCAAAAAAGAGATGGAACGTGCAGGTGGAATAATTAAGGAGGGCATATTAAGGGACTGTTTACAAATGTATGGGAGGATCAAGCAAATCCAACGAAGCATAGTCAAGTCTCTAGGACTAGCAACCTACAGGAGCCATTATCCCTTCAGCCTGAAGAGACAAGGGAAGGGAGGGGTCAGTGGAATTTGGAGAGGGAGTTTGCATGGAGAGGGCTCCCCAACAAAGCTGTGGCATTTAGAAAAGGGATGAAGTCAATATATAGTGACCCAAAAGGGAGGGAGCCTAGAAAATAAAAACCTTGAGTTGATTCTCCTGCCTTACTCTCCAATTTTTTCAAACGGTTCTTCCCATTGGCTGAATCCAATGGGATGCTATAAAGCAATGAATCTCATTGATGTGGCCCATAAAAGTCAATCTCCCAGGGCACAGCACACATTGGAGAAAGGTGGAGCGGAGATCTGAAGAGGAAAAGAGAAATTAACAGATATAATATGCATAGTTGACATCTACGTAATAAAACATAACAATGTTGAAAATTACAAAGATATTATACACTCAGATTGTATTACAGAACCCAGTGTATCCATATTCACCACCTGATGGCCTTATAACAAGTAGCTGACCTCAGGGGTCTCTTGTTCAGATATTTTGTTCTCTCTCTCTCTCTCTCTTTTTTTTTTTTTGGCTGCATTGGGTTTTCGTTGTGGTGCACAGGCTTCTCATTGCGGAGGCTTCTCTTGTTGTGGAGCAGGGGCTCTAGGCGCATGGGCTTCAGTAGTTGCGGCACCCAGGCTCAGTAGTTGTGGCTCGCAGGCTCTAGAGTGCAGGCTCAGTAGTTGTGGTGCACGGGCTTAGTTGCTCCACGGCATGTAGGATCTTCCTGGCCCAGAGATTGAACCCGTGTCTCCTGCATTAGCAGGCGGATTGTTAACCACTGTACCACCAGGGAAGTCTCGTTTTGTTCTCTCTTGAGTATCAAAGCCCATTATTCTTCATGGGATTCCTCACTCAATACTACTCACTCAATAAATCAGACAAACATGAGTCGAAAACTCACCATTGTCTAATACTCTAACATATGTTTGAAATGCCTTCAGGCCAATACATTCAGCTACATGAGAACGATTGACTTCATGTTCTACCAAAATCTTTTCCTCAATTCATTCAATGATTTAGCTTTTAAAATTCCCCTTGATTAAGGCTGAACATAACCCTTAAAATCTGAACATGGCCACAGTGCTGTGGTTTTTGACAAATCACCTCAGCTAAAAGACGCAAGCTCATGCTTCGTATTTATTCGTCTGTTCTTGCCAAGTGAACTTGCCAACTCTTCCTGGTGCATGTCTCCTGGGAAAGATGAGAGGAGAAATAAGGGCACCTTGAAGAAACATTGTAATTATACATAAAGTACTGTGGGCAAGGCGTCTCATGTGGAACTGAGAACAAGAGCCCTCCTCTCCCTGCCAGTGAAAGAAATACGAAGACTCATTCTAGCATAGATGTATATCTTTGCAAAGATTTATTCTTATCACCATTTGAATCCTGGAATTTACATACTTCTACATAGTAAAATGACTCGTTGACTTTCCCTCTTAAAGACTGAACCCATGATTTGACTTTGCTACAGCTGTACCCAGAACAGCTGAGTCAGCCCATCACCAACGTCACCAGATATGAGTTTGTGACATAGGACTAGGAACTATCATTGCCAGTTGGGCCCATGAAAATGGAATGATCTTTCATAACATCCACAGACAAATAACTGATGCATCATATCTCTCTCTCTGCCCAGCATTTAGAGGATGTGTTAGTATAGCACCAGACAATTTACACCTTAGCTTTATTGTAGTCAACACTTTTCAGTATAGTTCTGCTTCATAAATTGTCCCTCACCCTAATGCATTGTCCCTCTTTGCTGAACAGGAATTTTAATAGACACATGTTGTTTTTACCCACCTAACATCCTTGCCCCTTTCTCTGGGGAAAAGCCTCTTGTTTTCCTTTGTCTAATAAAAATGTCTTTATACTTAGTTCCTGCAGTTCATGTCATGTGTCAGCTCCAGGAGAATGCACAACACACAGGCCTGGCCAGTAACTGATTCCAATCCTCTGGACCCTGTAATTGGGGAAGAATTGGTCTCATGCCATAAGTCAAGTTAATGAACTTCTATGCCAAGATTTTATAAAAATTACTGGGGAAAAAGCTCCCTCTCCTCTGAGGTTAAGCCAACAAAGAGGATAACAGATCCTAAAAATGAAGACGGAGAAAGTTCTGGATTAAGCCGTACCTGAATCTGTTTCTACCTGTGGACTGTTTAAGTATGCAAAACAAGAAATTTCCTTCATTGTTTAAGCCAGCTACTGTTGTAGTTCTATGAAGAAGAAGAAGAAGAAGAAGGAGAAGGAGAAGGAGAAGTAGAAGGAGAATAAGAAGAAGGAGAAGGAGAATAAGAAGAATAAGAAGAATAAGAAGAATAAGAAGAATAAGAAGAATCAGAAGGGGTGGCACAGTGGATAAGAATCTGCCTGCCAATGCAGGGGACACGGATTCAAGCCCTGGTCTTGGAAGATCCCACGTGTCACAGAGCAACTAAGCCCATGTGCCACAACTACTGAGCCTGCGTGCTGCAACTACTGAAGCCCACGCGCCTAGAGCCCGTGCTCCACAACAAGAGAAGCCACCGCAATGAGAAGCCCATGCACCGCAATGAAGAGTAGTCCCAGCTTGCTACAACTAGAGAAAGCCTGCGCACAGCAATGAAGACTTGCTACAACTAGAGAAAGCCTGTGCACAGCAATGAGGACCCAATGTAGCCAAAAATAAATAAATTAAAAAAAAAGAAGAAGAAGAAGGAGGAGGAGGAGGAGGAGGAAGGGGGGTAGGAAGAGGGGGGAGGGGAGGAGGGGGAGGAGGGGAGGGGAGGGGGAGGGGAGGAGGGGGAAGAGGGAGAAAAATAGGAATTATTCTGATTAATACAATCTGGAATGTGTTCAAAAGTCTCAGGTCACATAACTAGATTCCATTACCTTGTCTCAACTCTGGGCTTCATATATTGCATTACGGCTTAGTCTGAGTTGATCCATTTTGAGCCAAGATCAGCCTTACTTCCATCATCCTCAAACTGAACATTGCCATTTAAGTCAGATTCAGACCCCAGCCATGCTTATTTGGCTATTCTGAAGAAAATGTCCAAAAGGACTCTAATTCTTGAGGTCTCTAAGAGGAGAGTGATTCATTGTTCCACACAGAAATTGAATTATTGAAATGTTCTTTCCCAACACTTTAAAACAACATACTGCAGACACATTATAGATATCATTTTAAAATTAACACTTTAAAATGATTCTGAAGTCAGTCGTTCAAATTGGTCTTCAATCATTTAAGTTGGCTTGTGAAAATATGCTTTTCAATTAAAATGTCTATAGATGCTGGACGTTGCTTGGTGTTAAAGTCTGGGTTACTGTTCAACAACTATTCTTTCCCTTCACTCTCTCACTATGGACAGAGTTAGGCTTGGCCATGTGACTTGCTTTGACCAATAGAATAATAGTGGGCATGATGCAATGGCGGCTGTAAGTGTTGTTCCATGGCTTGGCTTGGGTTTTGAGCTCCATTGATAAGTCATAAGATGAGCATGCCTCAGGTAACCACTGCCATTTCAACCTGGGCTTCAGAAAAAAATACACATGGAGAAGCTCTAAACCAAATTCATGGGTTAGAGCCAAGCTGAGCCAACCTGCAGCTTGAAGTAAAGCCACTCAGCCAAGCCCAGCCTAGATCAGTCAAACCACAGGCAACTGTAACATAAGAATAAAACACTTGCTCTAAGCCATTAAGTTTAGGGTGATTTGTTACACAGCATTATAGTGGCAATACTGGACTGCTATACTTTGTATAACCACATTGCTGTGCTTCGTGTACCATAGCATAGCTCATGCAGCCAGTAGATCTTAAGAGATATGACAGGCACAAGAGAAATAAGTGCTTGGTCTAGAATATTATTATTGAAAATTAACCTTAAACAGCATCTTAGGCACAATCAATCTAAGCAAATACTACACCCAATTTACATTGAAGCTTAGAAGATGAAGCCACTTACCTCAGGTCACACGGCTAAAATGACAAAGAACGAGCATTAAACAAAGGAATCTTCCAGTTTCATGATCCTCCCACAAAGCCTCTCTACTACCCTCCCTTCAGTAGTTATAGACTAATAATTCATACTCTACTTCAATATCTCACTCTTCTCACATTGGCAACCCTGATTCTGTCTTCCCCTGGCATTCCTCTAAGAACTACTCTGTAGCAGAATGCAGAATATAAGAAAAACTAACCATATTAGACATTTGCAAAGGTTTCACTACAAGAGAAGGGAGGAAATCCCAATATGTCTACTCTGTGTTATCTAATGTGGATGAAGAGTGCCTTTGGCCGAGACTGCTTCCATTTCCCTGAGAGTCTGTAGTCTGGAAATCTGAGTCTAGTTTGTTAGATTTTCTTACATCTATGATGATAGTTGTTTTAAAGGATACATTCTTATTTCCATGTTATTTGAATGTGTCCCATTAAGGGTATTATAAAAATCTTTCTAGCAAAAGTAATTGAGACCTCATAGACTTTTTGTTGTTGTTGTTGTTCTTTTTAAAATTTTATTTATTTATTTATGGCTGCATTGGGTCTTTGTTTCTGTGCGAGGGCTTTCTCTCGTTGCGGCAAGCGGGGGCCACTCCTCATCGCGGTGCGAGGGCCTCTCACCATCGTGGCCTCTCTTGTTGTGGAGCACAGGCTCCAGACGCGCAGGCTCAGTAATTGTGGCTCACGGGCCTAGTTGCTCCGCGGCATGTGGGATCTTCCCAGACCAGGGCTCGAACCCGTGTCCCCTGCATTGGCAGGCAGATTCTCAACCACTGCACCACCAGGGAAGCCCCCTCATAGACTTTTTAAACCAGAAGTCACAAACTCAGATGACTTTATGATCCAGGTCAGGAATGTAAAACACATGAATCAGAAAGCTGGGTGAGAATTCCAGCAAACTGGGCAGCTCAGGCCCTACTACATTTGGGGGTGGCTGATGGTAACTACTAACTCTAGCTAACTGTGACCATATTGCCAAATCTTTAATTATTCCAAAGGAAGCCCCATCTTGGAATTTTTTATGGGAAATGATCCATTTTTAAAGGATGGTGACTATTTTTTTTTTAACATTGTGATCCATACAAAAAATGTTTGTGGACCAGATGCCACTAGCATAAGTTAATACATCATAGAGGGTGTTATTAGACATTGAGTACTGTGATTAGGTCCTCTATGAATTATAATCTCCTGATTGTAGAATTTTAAAAGAGAAAATAATTCTATAAAAGCCACTAAGTAGGGACTTCCCTGATGGCACAGTGTTTAAGAATCTGCCTGCCAATGCAGAGGACACGGGTTTGAGCCCTGGTCCAGGAAGATCCCACATGCTGCAGAGCAACTAAGCCCGCGTGCCACAACTACTAAGCCTGTGCTCTAGAGCCCATGAGCCACAACTACTGAGCCCACACACCTTAGAGCCCGTGTTCCACAAGAGAAGCCACCGCAATGAGAAGCCCGCGCACCGCAGTGAAGAGTAGCCCCCACTCGCCGCAACTAGAGAAAGCCTGTGCGCAGCAACGAAGACCCAATGAAGCCATAAATAAATAAATAAATAAAGCCACTAAGTACTGTTTTGAGTAGCTAGTTCTAGAAATGTGTTTCTAAGGTGTACTTTTTGGTTCAGTCTCTTTAGTATCATAAGAAGATAAAATGGATATTATATGATGAAGTTTCCTAAAAATAGACTAGGCCATGTTTCCAAAACCATGAAATTTTAGAATATTTTCAGAAGAAATAGAAAGTGGGATACCCGAGAGAACAGCCATAACTTTATAGCTGTTCTTCCAGCATGTTAAATAACATCATACATCAATTTCTCCACTTGGATGAGGTCATCCAAAACAATACTAAAGGTTATATAATTAACGAAAGAATTTAGGTCTAAGTAAGGACTTTCCTCGAATCAGATGTTTCTTGCAATGGCAGAATTAACCTTAAAAAACTAGTATATACATTTTTAATGTTTGAACTATTATTTCACACATAAAATTTTTAACTTTTCAAATTCCAGGTTATATTTGCTAACAAGCCATGTACTTTGTTCTCTCTGAATTATTTCTATGTTATAGGTAGTTTGAAGAGCTCAAAAAAATCTCCCTGTTAAAGATAATTTCCATAATCATTGAAAAAAAATGAATTGAGGAAGATTTGCTGTATTTTTAAAAAGACTATGAAACAGAAAAGGAAATAACACAAGGTAGAGAATTCATGAATAGGTAATCACTTTCTACAGACAATAAGCAATCTCCCAATAAGCCCTGAGAAATAACTAATTAATTTTCCAAGTGAGAAAACATTATTTTGTAGTCCTGTAGACCTAAAGAGGAATCTAAAGATAGTGAATAGTAATGTGTTCCTAATTTTCAAAAGGAGATTAAAAGGGCCCTTGGTCCTCATTGTTTAGCTTCTTCAAATCCTAGCAAAATAGTAGAACCTAAATTAGCACAAAAAATAAATTTTTACTGTCCTGAAAAATAAGGAAGCAATGAGTAGCTTCTGTTTATGAAGAGTTGATTAGTCCGAATAAATTTGATGGCTTGTTGATGAAGTTATAAAATGAATACAACCCAAAGCATTCTAGATTTAATGCCTTGTTGATAACAAAACTCTCAGTAAAGCCCCATGAGTCCTCCGCACTATATTGATTTGACAGCTTAGATAACAAAAGTCAGCTGAGATAGAGTCAACAGAGATAGGTCATTTAAGGAAATGGTATAAGTTGGTAAAAGCTATAGGAATGGGAGGTAGGACCAAGTGAGTCCCGGTGATTTAAAAGGAGTGAATGTATGCCAAGGAAATAAAAATTTTTGAGCACCTAAATTTTAAGTTACAGCAAATATGAGAATGTCAATACATAGTACAGGGAAATGAAGTGACATCTTGGAAAATAAGAATTATCTGGAGAAAACTTTTAAAAAACTTGATCAGTATTGAGTTCAAAATCTGGTAGAAACCTATAAGGTGAGAAATCACAGTACTTGAGAAAGCCCAAATATGGACTAGGGTGGAGAGGAGAAGGAGGGCAGTGTCATTAGGAGGGATCTTCCTGAAAAGGTTGGTAATACACTATGATTGTAGAGAGTTGTGGCACCCAGAGAAATTCTTATTACTGCACTGAAAGTGCTCAGAATGAACTCAACAGAAATGGAAAAGCCCAACCTGATTTTTAACAAGGCTGTATTTTAAACTGTGCATTCTGTTGTTCTTACCTTATTCCCCTTCATCTCACCCAATTTGATTACACACCCATCCAACTGAAGAGAAATGAATAGAAACATAAGATCTTTTCCCTAATGGTCCAAAGAATATTCAAAGATCCAGCAACCTCTCTTCGGACTGCTTCTACCTTTCTCTCTCCTCCGCAGTGATGGGTTTCCCTTCACCTGAAGCTCCCTGGGCCCAAAATTCTCCCCAGAAATACATCTGAATGGGAGGATCCCAATCATACTTTGGGTGATTTTGCCTCTTTTAATTACACATAAGCTTACTGATTTACAGTTATGAAGCCATAAAATGGGAATATTCTGGTCTTTTCAGGACAATGTCTTCAAAGAAACTGTAGGGGTATGTGCCACATATGAACCAGAACCAAATACCCATGTTTTCTCTACATATACAACAGTATCTTAAATAGTAAGAACCTCAGTACTGATGGTTTTCATGTCTGAATCTGAGTGTCAGCCAGTTTGTATCAGTTACTCTTTCCTCAAATTCACAAAATTAGTAAACACAAGACTCCTTGAGAGAGGTTATATAAAAATAAATAGATCTATTGGCCACCATAATGTTACCTAAGAAAGTATGATTATCCTCAACATTCCTCAAGCTATTTGTGACGCTTTCTACATCACAGTCTGTACTTTGACATCTCTTTGAAATTGTAGGCTTTCAGACCTGGAAGGTATCTAATTCAACTGTCTCCTTTTGTAGATAAGGAGATAGAGGCTTTGAGAGATGCAATGGTTCGACCCCAGTGGCACAGCCAGTGACAGCAGAGGATACAATAGAGTTCCTGTCAACTGGATTCCATTTCAGTCTGTGAAATATTCTGCTGCCATTCACTCTCCAGTTCACCTTCTTACACCAAAGTTACTATTGTTAATCAAAAAAATGAGCTAGAAATAGTTATATAAAACACATGGATGTATATTTGTATTTCAAATAATATCAATACATTTCCTCCACTTGCTTACTACTTTGTTATGCATTAGAAATTTAGCATTTGCATCACAAAAAATTTCTATTTTCATTTGCTATGCTGTTCTGACAATATTACGATGAGCTGCATTCTATGTAAACCACTAAAAAGGGCTTATTTTAATCAGCTATCCAGGCTTTATTTAGCTTGTATCCAATTTTACATGGTTTTAATTATTTAAAATGCAGATACATAAGATTCAACATTTACTAGCATTTCATCTTTGGAACTTATTTAGGAAATGAAGTATTGCTCTGTGGTTTCAGGAAAAAATTAATAAATATCTCTGAATAGATGGTAATTTCGTGTTCATTTTCAGAAAGAGTTAGCTACATTAACAGCACTATTTCCCAACACCCATAATCTTCTAAATTGACTTATTTGATGCTCTTCAGATCTATTTTTCTAAAGGCTTAGATTTTTATCTCTGTTGCTGCTTTTGAAATGCTCTCCATGATTGTGAATCCATTGAATGTAATTTTCACATTTGGTGCCATTTTTCTCAAATGACAATACAGGGCAGGAAGAACCACTTGGTATTTCTTCATACCAGCCTAGTACTTTGATTCAAAATATGGGTAAAATATAAGGAGGTAAGAGAAAGGAAGAGTTGAAGGTCTCTGAGTAAGAAAACCTTGTGTTAGAATCAAATAGATGGACTATAAGGGGTAAGCAGTAGAGTAAGATAGGGTGATTTTTTTTTTTTTTTAATCTTGGCAGAAATGAGCCTCTGAGCAGTAAAGAACTGAGGAAAATAGAGTAGCTCAGTTCCCTTTTATTAATACTTTTCCAGAAACTTTGTTTCTACTCTGGCCCCTTTCATCTTTAGCCTATGTCCTAGCACCTTCTCAGCGTCTCACTTAGCTTTTCTTAAAGAAATTCAAGTAATAATAATACAAATAATAATAATAACTGCATACAGATTTCTTGTGCTTGTATCAAAGTCTTCAGTAATCCCTACATTTTTACTTGGCAATGCTTGAAAGGGCTTTTGGGGAGCCAACTCTGTCAACAATGAGATCTGTTTCAAAGACAGTGTGTCCTGTGGCATTGTGTATTCATTTCTACCATTAGTGTTTTTCTTGTGTAGATTCTAACTTCATGCTAAAGTGAAAAGGAGGAAGTCTGAAACACACACATAGGTAATGTGTCAATATTATAATCTCTCTCTCTCTCTCTCCCCCTTGCTCCTTCCTCCCTCTCCCTCTCTCTGGATGTATTGCATACACTTAAGCCTCTAGGCAAAAAATTCTCTTACCTCTTATCCAAGTAAGGCAGGATTTTGGACTTTGCAGCTACACAGTCAAGATTGAGCTACACAGTCAAGATCTGTGTACATACTCTGTAACTCAACACTATTTGAGTTGCTTTAAGACAATCACTCTCATTTTGTTGCAGACATCGCCTCCCTGCTTCCTCTCGCTAGGGCAGGAAGAAGTCAGTAGTAAGCAGTTCCTAGACTGTGAGTGCACGTTTCTTAACTGGATAACTTAGTTGACCCTTTGCCACTTGGCCTGAATTCGCCCCAGTCGAGGACGCTCAACCAGCCTCGGCCCAGTGCCTGGGATCTGTGGCTGCGCCTTTCCCAAAGCGCAGCCTGGCTGTCCTTGCGCAACGTCCTCAAGTCTGGGGGTGCACCTCGCGGCATGGCGATCCCGGCCGCGGCTTTCTTGAAGGCAGTCTCAGCGGAGCAGCCCAGACTTCTGGAGGGGTCTCATCTCTTCACACTTACTGATGGGGGGCGAGCCTGATCTCCTGCCAGGCTTCCCAGCTGTTTAGTTCCAGACCCGCCTGGAGCCTACAAAATAATTAAAAAATAGCTCGCTTCTGCACTCTCGCCCCCATGAGTCACCCCAGGAAGGCTACTTTCCCCAACGCCCCCCTCCCCTGCCAGGAAGGGGAGCAGCCCTGCCCTGGGATTTGCCCAAAGTGGCGGGAGGAGGGTTGATGTTTGCTTTGTTATTGAGAGAAGGGGAAGCAAGTATGCCTTGAGTGCTTGTGTGTGTGTGTGTGTGTGTGTGAGTGTGTGTGTGTGTGTGTGTGCGCGTGTGAGAGAGAGAGAGAGAGAGAGAGAGAGAGAGTTGTTTTGCAGCAGAAGATAAACAGGGAAGAAGAACCGAGAGAGGCCGGTGCCCCAGCTCCCCTCGGGGCCTCAGAGAGCGGCACACACAGTAATTCCCTTTCCAGAGCCCTGCAGATTTCCACAAACAATGACATCACTCCGGCGCCGCCGACCAGATTACAGCTGGGGGGATTTTCCTGGGAGCGCGCGGGCCCGGGTGGAGGTGGAGGCGCTCTCCAGGGTGCTGAAAGGGGCGGGGGCGCGGGCTCGCCGCGCGGCGCCCCCCGCCGGCGGAGGCGGACCTGCCCGGCCGGGGGCGGGCAGGGGCGGGCCCGGGGCGGCCCAGGGCGGGACCCGCCGCTTCTGCAGCCCTCATTGGCTGCCGGCGGGCGCACGTCACCCAGGCTGGAGCCTTCCTCCCGCCCCAGTGGAATTGGAGCTGAGGAGGAGCTGAAAATGCAGATTTAGCATCAGGCACAGATACACTCGCTCTTTCTCTGAGATACACACAGCTCTCCACATTAGCACCTCTGCGAGCAAGCCGGGCTGCCTGACTGCACGGCTTCCCCGCCAGGCAGATGCTAGAGAACACACACTGATTTGCTCCTTTCCAAACCCCTAGTCAGTGTTTTTCTCTACACAAAGATTTTTTAAAAACAAGCAACAACAAAAACTATATATATATTTTTTTTCTTTTTTTTTTTTTTTATTTGCACCTTCCTTGCGGGACCACTGCTCCGCCAGCCTGCGCGCCTCCTAACCACTTTTCACTCCCAAAGAAAGATGAAAGGTGGCTGTGTCTCCCAGTGGAAGGCGGCCGCCGGGTTCCTCTTCTGTGTCATGGTTTTTGCATCTGCCGAGAGACCGGTCTTCACGAATCATTTTCTTGTGGAGTTGCATAAAGGAGGAGAGGAAGAAGCTCGCCAAGTTGCAGCAGAACACGGTTTTGGAGTCCGAAAGGTAAGACCTCTCTTGCATTTCGCATGTTGTTTCAAAACGGGGGCAGCCCTGCGCAATCTCATTGCAGATTTGCAAGTTTTCTTTCTTGCGCGATGCAGATATTCTGCCATCGGCTCTTTAACACAACGTTGCCTCCGGTGATCTTTCACGGGTTATGTAATTAAAATGCCCTTCAAATTGAACTCGTAAGGTCATAAAAACAATTTATTGCTCTTTGACTTGGGGGCGAAAACAGGATAACACCTTTCAAACAATGAGGTGCGCCCGGGCTGCTGTCCGAGCTACCAAGTTCTCAAGGCTGCCTGGGGATGAGGTAGGAAGTGCTGAACAGCTGGGCTTGGCGTTGGCAGACTCGTCAGGGATGTTTCCCCCGCCCCTGCCTCCCGGAGAACGGGTAGTTTCCGACGCACAAGGCTGGAAGCTTGGACACTGCGATTCGTCTCCGCGCTTTTCGAACCCGGCGCCAGGAGGACTTCCCTCCCTGACTCCTGTCCCAGCTCTTTTCCAGGGAAGACAGCTCCCTGGCTCCAGGAGACTTGGAGACAGAACTGGTTTTTCTTTCCAAAATCGGGGCTGAACTTCCCCCGCCCCCGCCCACGCCCGCCCACCCCGAAGCGTACTCATCTCTCTAGCTCTCAACTCGCAGCTGTAGACGCTGGAGAGGTAGATTTTGAGGGTAGTTCCCTACGGAGAACTCGGGGTGTCTCTCCTGGTATGTGGGCGGCCAACTTGGCTTTCCCACAAGAAAGCGGGGATCCCCGTTCCAAGAAGTTGTCAGAGTTCAACCGTTTGGGCAGCTGGATGAGGTCCCCAGCCTCGGATGCCTCGGGGCTCCTTTGGAGACGCCAGGGTACCCAGTCTGGGAGGGAAGGGAGTGGAGAGCGCCGGATGGGGGCCGTGGCTGACCTACCTGCTTCCTGCGAAATATCTCGCCAGGGATCTCAAGTGTCCTTAGGGGACCTGGCGAGGGGTGCGGTGGAGTGAGGGTGCAAGGAGAGACCGGGGCGAGCTGAACCTGGAGGACGGGAGGGATGCGATCTGTCGACCAGAGCGCTGACCGGGGGGAGGTCTGTGGGATTCCGGGTCCCGTTTCCTCCCTCCTGATCCCAGGAGAGAACCTAGAGTTGAGCGGTGGGTGCTTCTGTGCTGCTCTTGCCTCGCAAGGGCAGCGCGAACTGGGACTCAGTCCCTTCGGTCCGGACTTCCCACGTCTCCAGCCTCCCTCCCAGCCGCCGCAAGGCTCCTTCACCTGCTGCGGGTTCTCCCGCCTCCGCAGGGCGTTGGCCACCGCGATTTCGACCCCAAATGGGTTTGACAAGTGAGTTTGACAGAGGTCTGGGAGGCGGCGCCGGGTCTGCCTGTGGCGCGCGGGCGGGTCCCGCAGAGGGACTTGTTGCTCCCGGGAAGCGTGTGGGTGGAGCAGGGGAGAGGAGACGCCAGCTGAGGGTGCAACCCGCCGCCGCTCTAGCCCAGGGCCCGGGGGCTGTTTACAGAGTGCCGCCAATACAGTAAACAAGGAGACCCTCCTTCCTTCCCACCCTTACCCCTGTCCCAAACTTGGCAAGATCCAGGACCCAGGCGCCATAAATATAGTAGTGATTATTATTAGCTGACAGTTATAGGACACCTTTATGTGATGCAGTCCTTACTTTTCTTTAATAACGCTCAACAACTCTGAGGAAGCTACTCTTCTTTAATACTTTTCTTTAATACTCTCAACAACTCTGAGGAAGCTACTATTATTCAATTAAGCCGATGGTTCTGATAAGGAAATTGGTTCAGATAAAGGCCCAAGATGAAAACAGCCAAGAACTTACACCCAGATCTTTCAGAGATGAACTTATGTTCTTCACCCCTTAGTACATGCCACACCAAGCTAAGTGCTCTGCAGGGTACGTTGGCCTTTAGGGTATGCTGAAAAGGGATGTGGCATCAGGTTCTTTAAAAAGGCTCTTAAAAAAACAAAAGCAAAACAAAAGCTCTGTGAAAGGGCTGCGGTTGATGCAGAAATACCTGTTACTCTCTCCCCATACCAGGGCCCTTTCCATGGGGTGGGCAGACAGCACTATCCTCTTTACTTCCGCTTTTGAAAATATGCCCTTAGCGTTTGATCTTAGAGATGTAACCAAATCTAGGTGTAGCTGAGACCGATAACGGCGTAACATATTTTCTCCAGGAAGCTTACTTCTTTTTTGTATAGAGGTGAACAGCCTAATGAAGGATTTTTAAAGTTTTGGTGATGGAACTTGAACAAGGAGGTGTAGAGACAATCTCACCATAAATGAATCTGAATCCTCTCAATACACTTACCTTAAAATCTCAGGGAACTCATACTTTGGGGCGAAATCAGATACCTAAGCCTCTTTCCCATCCTTTCTTGGAGAGGAGCCCACTGGTTTTGCATTACAGTCTCAAACGGGCAGTTCCCATCCAGGAGAAATGGGCTTTTTAACCTTGCCATCTCCTACTTACCTGTCCATAACCTCTCAGAAGTACTCTTATCCAAATGATTTTTGCTCTGATACATATTTAAGTAAACATCAGTCTATGGCAAGAGACTTCTGATGAATTGTTGCACGAAGCTACACTTGTCTGGAATAAACCCTCTTTTCCTCCTTTGGATCCATGTCCACCCATCCCCCAAGACTGAGCTCCAAACTTTCCCTGATGCCATGAGCTTTCCCTTCTCCAAATTCCTGTGGGATTAAAAAGCAAAGACTACATGACATAAGCTAGGACATTTCATTACTTGTCCTCTAGTCAGTTCATATATGTAAGTAAATATGGGTGTAAGTATTGTCTACCCACTTAAAAGTTAAACATTCAGGGATGGGATCTTCTATATTTCTGGTTTCCTCACCAGAGCCAGCATATTATTGCCAGGCTGTAAGAAAACTTCCTTAGTTTTATTTATTCCTCCAGGTCTCCCAAACACTGTCCCGTCTTCTTTTCGTCATGCTGTACTGTACTTTTGTCAACATTTCTTATTCATTTTTTCATTTTAAACCCCCAATACCTCCTTCTCCTTCCTCTTTCTAACACCTAGGATACCTCCCAACCCCCTACCACCCCATCCTTCCAGACGCTCAGTGTCAGACAGCAAAGATTGTCAGTAATTATTTATTCATATGAAAAAAGGGAGGGACCTACTATTTTACAAAGTTATCTCATCTAACCTCACGACTCTGTGAGGTAGAAATTATTGGCATCAGCTCTGATTCTCAGATGAAAATCTTAAAGCTCTAAGAGGTTAAAAGTAACTGCTTATATCTGGAAAGTGAAAAAAACTCAGATTTAAAGCCAAAATAATTTTGTTTTTCTATCATGCTGCCTCCAGGAAGCCTTCCGTGACTGCCAAGAACTCTGCCTTTTGGGCACCATTTTAGAGTTCAGATATTTTTCCTTTCCTTTATTTCTTTTTTCTACAATATATTTAACACTTATTTGGTATTAACATATGTTGTTAACCAATGTGTATGAGTATACACTTCTTCAGATAAGTTGTAAATCTCCCAAGAGACAATATATTATGTCTTTTTATAACCTCTATATTTAGCACAGTGTCCTATATATAAGGTACTCAATGAATATTTGTTGATTATTTTGCCTAACTCTTACAAGACCATGAGCAAACAATTATATTTCCTCTCTCAAAAGGAATAAAAATACCTATAACTTTACCCTCAGAAAGGTGTGTTGAGACTAAAACTTTCTATTTTATCATGATGTGGCCCAAAGATGTAAGTTCACCAGAGAAGATGCATATGTCTAGGAGAATGAGTGAGTTTGCAATAATGACAAAGACGTTATTCTAAAGATTGCCTTAAAATTCTCAATACACTACTAATTTTAATTCCTTTGAAAAAGAAAATGAAAATTATTTATTAATGTGTTGAGGGTTGGCCAAAAATCATGTGAGAATTAAGGTAGAAATCCAAACAACTGACAATTAAGTTTTTTTCTTTTACTATAATATGTTTTATTTTTTATCCATGTAGAACTGAGGCTAGGATGATTAAACAAGTAAAATCATGTGACTGCTCTTATATGTATAATTGTTAAAAAATTTTTTTAATCTAATAATTGTGCTGTTATGTAATGAAAGAATAAACTTCTGGTCATTTTAATTTTATTGAAGTATAATATAATTTAGGAAAGAGCATAACTTGATAAATTTTCATGAACTGGGCACACATGTGTAACCAGCACCTAAATCAAGAGATAAAATATTATCAGCATTCCATAAGTCCCCCTCTTGCTCACTTGGGTAGTTTTTTAGCTTTAGGTTTGTAGGAGTTCTTTACCTATTATGGATAGGAATCTTTTGTCAGATATATGTATTTTGAATATTTATTCTCACCCTTTTAATGGTGTTTTAATGTCCCAACAATATTGAATCCATATTATATAATTTTACTTTCACTTCCACACACAATCAATTGTCAGTCAAAAGAATTCTCTAACCATATTCCCCCGTCCTCTTAACGTAGTTTGGGGGACGAAGGCAGAAATAACAGGAAAAAGATTTGATCCTAAGTATTTCCAAAAGGATTCCTATCTTAAAAACCCTTAAGGGACAGTTTTTCTGGAACTACAAGATCTACTATCATGATAGCTAAAGGGAAAGAGCCCAGAAACCCATTTCCCCAACATGACTGCCATGAGTTCCTTTTGGACCCCAACTTAATACATTATGCCTTAGGTCAAGTCCAAGTTCATCCCTCATGCCTTCTCTGGTTGTTTTCTATCTCTTTGGAACTTCTATTGCATATAATCTGTTCCTTTCCCTTGGACCAGTCACCAGTCATATCTGTCACAGCACTCGCCATGCCCAAAGCCCCTCTGTGGCTGAAGGAAACCAGGAACAGTGATGTTAAAAGGTAAAGATGACAGGATTTGGATTAGACAGCACCGGAAACTTGGCTAAGTTATGAAATCCCTCAGAGGCTTATTTTATTTGAAATGGTTAACAAAATATGGGGGTTGTGAAAAATCAATAATATAGTGCATGTAAGGTTCTGGACACAGTGCTGAGTGCATAGAATAAAAACCTATTATTGGTAGTAGTAATAATAATAAGGTGATGACCTAGCCACATTTTTTTTTTTTTTACTCAAGAAAGCAGTTGTGGGTTATACTTTCTCAGGAGTGACAACTGATTGAGTGAGGAATAGACACTCAACCCAATGGCAACCCATCCATGAGTCAACCATGGTCCATGAGATGGCCTGGCCCAAATAATTCAGTGGTCTACAATTTGTTACAGACCATGGTAATTATCTCAACCAATCATACTGGCTTCTTTAGGAAATGTGACCCATTAGTTGCTATAGAATGGAGAATGGAGTCTAGTTGGCATGAGAAAGCCCATCCAGGTTGTGGGAGATGCAAACATTGCATCTGAGTTTCTAATAACTTCCAGCCCAAATTCCCAGCCAAAGAACTCTGTGACAGAGGCTTAAAGCTAGTCACAAAACTAATTTCCTCTTCTACAGGAGCCACAGAAAGACCACATTTCCCAGCCTGCTTTGCAGGTAGGTGTGGTCATATGACAATTCCAGACAATGTATTGTAAGCAGAAGTGATGTGCTTTTCTTGTATGCCTGATGCATAAAAACTCCGTGTAGGTTGATTTTCCACACTCTTTTCTATTCTGAGGCTTGATGTGATTGAGAACAGTAACTCTGGAAGCAAATGCTAAAGATGGCAGAGTCACAACATGAAAGGAGCCCAGGTCCCTGATTCCTGACTTAGAATTTCTCATTCCTTACGTGAAGCAGAAATTAAACTATTACATTAAGGCACTGAGATTTGGGAGTTTATCTTTAGAACAACCAGTATTACCTAAACCAATACATTCTCCATAAATATTCCTTTTCTCAAGCTGTTGAAATGACTCTCCAAACTTTGCAACCAAACCAAGGCAAATCACAACAACAATAATCTAAAAGCTTATGAGAGTTCTTAGATTTTCATCTCATAACATCAACCAACTTTTCAGGTCTTTGTGACTTGTCTTCTCCAGCAAGAATATAAAATCCATTCAACTCTCTGTTGCTCGCACTGGCAACCAGTATGCCCTACTCATAGTAGATACTCATTCTGTGCTTCTCGACTGATAAAGACACTTGGGTCACAAGATGATGGTTTAAGCCGTCACCTCAGAGAGAAAGTACTTGAAGAACTAGTCTTAAGAAACTACCCCTGTAATATCCATTTCTTAATAGGCAGAAATTTAGCTAGGAAATAGAAGTAGTTAACAACCAGCAAATCACTGACTGACAGACTCCTGTTTTTCCCTAAAATTCCCAACTTAGAAATTATCAATAGTAGAATACATGAGTTCTTTGAGCAGAGAAAATAAAGCCTGCAGTTAAAACTTGATAAATACAAAAGAAGGGGGGAAATTACACCTCTTTTTCTCAAATGAATGACTATCTAGAAATCAATTTCTATTTCAAAAGGTCTTATTAGTTGTAGACCATAATGTTATAGCACATCAGAGAGTAATGCTGATAGTTAAATTTGCAATAGTTATATATTCAGCTATAACTGCTCAGAGAAGTCAGGCTTAAAAATAAAACGTGAAACCTGAAGTTCAAATGTTTTCCCCTCACTACAGCAGTGGCTTTATTTTACATTTGAGCTCAGGTTCATCATTTTGAACAGAAACACTGTACTAAATTTCTGGAATATATTAGTTGAGATTCAAAGAATCACAGGGCAGTTGAAAAACAGGAATTACAGCTTGACTTTGTCTACTAAGATGTATTTGTTATAGCTAAAGATGATTCAGTGGCTAAAATCCTCTAATGGTTAGGGAATCAAGAAATTAAATCTGAGTTAACTCTCTTCTGTCCTAAATGTAATGATTGCATATTAATCGATTGCTTCTACATGAGGTATATAGAAAAAGCAATAAACTTTTGCAGTAAACTCTCTTGACAAATTGTTTTTGTCCCTAAAGCTCATTTGACCATGGCTTTTTGGATAATGTTGTGATATGTTGAGATCCTCTGATGAGAATAATTGAAAATAATAAACTCTTAGGTTGAAAGTGAAACATTGACACAAACTGTTAATTTTCTGATATAGAGTGAAATAGACTTAAGAATGTTACAACATGCTGATAGTTTCCCCATTAGAAAGTTGACAAGAACATGAAGAAAACTGTAGGATCCTAGAGTGGCCCTTCATTTATAACTTTAAATGTGGCATTGACTCCCCTAAACACCCAATTCTTCTCCTAGTTTTTCTTAAATTCTAATTTCATCACAAGTCCTTTTACCAGAACTTCTTCAGTCCCAAATTCTTCATTTTCATTCATCTCTTGGTTAGCTGGGTTTTATTGAAAAGCGAAGGGATTAGCCTGTACATGAAAAAGGAACTCTCCTCTCTTTGAGATAAAAGAGAGAAGAATGAGCAGATGAAGTTCAGTTTTTAGGTCACAGAGGAGGATATCAGGAGAATATCCACTTAGGAGTCACAGTTATTTCAAAGGTGTAGGAGGCAAGGTCAATTCTTAGAGTGAGGGAAGTGGTGCTGGGTTGGGGGCTTCAAAAGAGATAAAATTTTGTGCTCTGCAAATGGGGATGGGAGAGGATTCTGACAAAGGACCGGTAATGACTTATGGCCAGTACTGAGGGGCCAAGTGGGAGAGCATGGATTTATAGCAGCAGCAACTGAGTCATTTTCTTCAATAGCACTCAAGTGGGGGTGGTGGAAGTAGGGAGAGAAGGAAATGGAGTTTTAAAAAATGGAATATCCATAAAATAGAAGAGAAGGTTAATTGGGATTAGTAGTGAGAGAGCTGAAAGGGAGAAAGCTATGGTTAGTGAGTAGGGTGTTGGAACTCAAGACTCCCAAAATTGAGCATTTCCAGACAATGATGAGGTCCATGGAGGTGAGTTACCAAAGCCAAAAAGAGGTGAAGGTGGTCAAGGAGCTGAAAGTCAAATGCACAAGCATCCATCCTCGTGCACCTCAGTCGTGCCAAAGCTAAATAGCATTGCCAAGGGAGAGTGTGGAGAGAAAACGAAGAGAAGAGGTTCTAGCACAAAATCTTGGAGAACTTTGGGCGTGGAGGGAGAAAGAGGAGACGGAACTTGGACAGTTAGGGATATGGAAGATTCATTGAGAAAGTGCAGGGCTGTGAAAGGAATGGAGATGAGGATTAAGAAAGAATGGGGCAACGGTGGCCACTGGTTTTGGAGATGAAGTCATTGGTGCGATTGGAGGAGGCACCTTAGCACGTGGGAAGAGGAGAAGTACAATATGTCGGTTTGGGTCCCCAGGAGCAGTCCCTGGGACAAGGATTAAATGCAAGTTGTTTATCCAAGGCATGATTCTAGGAAATACCGGTAGGGGAGTGGGGAATTGAGACCGGGAAGGGAAGGCAGGAATTAAGGGTGTATTATAGCACAAGTTGTCACTGTGGGTAACCGGGGCTCAATCCCACCAGGAAACTCTGGGAGATGGTTTAGAACACGTCTGAGAGTCATCCTGCCTGAGGGGTGAGGGAACTGCGGTATTTATATGCCAATTGCAATCAGATAATAGTTCATGATTGATAGTTTTTCCTGGGTGGCTTTGACTCTCCAGCATTTTGACTTGGCAAATGCTCAAACAGAGCAGAATTTGGCCGCCAGAGAAAACTCTCATACAAATAGATCCAGAGGCTTTCATGCACTAAATGCTAAGGCCCAAAGGGATGTAAGCAGGAAAGTGATAGTGTCTATGACCGGAAGGAAGCCAAATTGTGAAGGCTGCAGTAAGTATGATGAAGTAGAGGTATCAAGTGTAGACAGTTCCTTCAGAAAATATAGTGGTAAAGGGAGGACAAGAAGAAAAGTATTATTATGGTGACAAATTTATTTGGTTTTAATGATTTTTATGGTAATGGTTTCTAAACACTTGTCAGACCACTTGGAGATTGGTACCCCACCAAAATACTGTGACATACTTGACTGATTATTCTAACAGATTTATCCAGACTAATTTAAATTTTAACAAATAGTAACTGAAATTATGGAATTACAGCCTGTCAGAGCAGGAAGAGACCTTGGAAAGGCATTAGTTTAACCCTTAATTTTATACATGAGGAAACGGAGATCAAACATGATGTTTATGTTCCCAACTATTTGCAATGAGCATTGGAACCCTGTTGCTCCCTGACGGTGGTTCAGACGATGCATCATCAGAACCACTGCACCAGCCTTTCACGCTGGAAGAGAGAACCAGATTGAGAGAGATTTCTATGAGTGATTAGCCATATAAACCAACCTGTTGGTTACCAGTTCATTTCAGGTCCTCCTGGTCTGCTTTTCTCAAATTTACCCCTAAAATTTTTTACAGATTCCAGTTTCCCAAACAAAACTGGGAAAGTTATAAGTTCAGGGATTCCACACCAACAACAACCTACTGGGGAATTCCCTGGCAGTCCAGTGGTTAGGACTCCGGGTTTTCACTGCAATGGACCCGGGTTCAATCAATCCCTGGTCGGGGAACTAAGATCCTGCAAGCTGCATGGTGCAGCAAAAAAACAAAAAACAAAAAACAAAAACCTATTGGATTAACACTTGGTAAAAAGCTAGAATAGGAATTTTATATTTCTTTGACTGCCCCCTTAGTGACAAGCACAGTGCTGTACTTTTAGCAAGCACTTAATAAATATCAAAATCAATGGTTAGAAAACATTCTAAAGGCTTAGCATTATCATCAGATGCTCACTAAATGACAGACAGATGTGTTATGAGATACCGCAATGAGGAAAACCACGCATGCGAGGAAACGTTATAAGAATATCCTAATTTGTATCTGTGTTAAATGACTTCAATTAATTAACTACCATTAATAGCCTAAAATTTTGTGACTTAATGAGAAATTAAGAAGCCAATGACAGAGGAGAGCAAGGAGATCCACAAATCCTATCTTTCCTTGCCCTTAGCTTGTTCTTCACTTCTGTGAAGAGGGGAAAATATCAGTTTCATCAGAAGGCTATCAGTTCTCTTCAAAAATGATGGGAGTTCAAACATAAGAAGGTAGTTGGCATGAAAGAGTCAATTCTAGTCAGTTCCTGTTGACTGTGTTTCTAGGGAGTGTCAACCAGGAATGGGAGACCAAGAGAGAGCTTGCAGAGCCTGAGATGGGGGGAGAAGGATGGGAAACAAGCCACTGTGGGTCCAGGGGCAGCACCATGGGGTGGGGTGCAGAATCAGGCCAAAGGGAACCTTGGAGAGCGTGTCTTCAGTGAGGCTTGGCACAAAGCAAATTTGGACCCAGAAGTTGAAGCCCGAAACAAGCCATTCTGGCCATTAACTTAGAAAGGAGGAAAGGACCAAAGAAAAGTTACGGAAGTTTGAAACCAATGAACAAACAAAGTAACAGGAGCACCGTCATAGCGGGGGAAGCGCAGAAGCAGAAGAATATTCCGTTCATTCAATAAACACGTACTTAGCGCATTCAATAAGCAAGTATGATATCAGGCACTGAGGCATGGACTTGGGGACAAGTAAGAAAGTTTTCAGATATTAAGGAGCAATCAAGCTCCAGTGTGCAAACCCTTTTCAAGTCTTTGGTTGTGTCACATTTATTAAGTCCCATTGGCCAATGCAAGCCATATGGCCAAGCTCAGAGTCAGTGCAGGAGGGAACTATCCTAAGGAATTGATACAGAGAGACATAAACAAACGAGGATCACTTCTGCAACATTCTCCTACTGAAGAGTTTGGGAGTTGCAGCATTTCTGAGTTATCCCATCCAAGGGTGAGGAAGCTAGGAAATGTAGCCACCAGCTCCCATTCTTCCTCGGTTGAGGGTTACACCTGAGGGGCATCAAATCCCTTGCACTTCTGCTTGCCCCAAGCAGGCCAAGCCTGCTTCCACAGTCAGAGAACACCCTCAGGCAGAGAGATGCATGAGGACTGTGGCATGTACAGGCACTGTCTATAGGGGACCTCCAGGGTAGGTAAAGGGAATGCAGGAAGGGCATCAAAACATCATCTGCTACACGGAAGGCACAGGTTAGATAAAATACAGGAATCGCAGACAAGTAGGAGTGCTCTTTATGAGCAACCAGAGTACTGGCAATATGTTTTGTGAGAGATCTGTGATATAGGACATGTGAAGCAGAAGGGAAGCCTTCACAAGGCAGGCAGTGCCAAGTCGAGGTGAGTTTGCATTGAGGCTCATAGTTTCAACAAGTTAAAATAAAAGGGAGTTTATTGAGGATGGTACAGCACGTGAAACAAAGTGCACCAGAATTTTAGAAGGATTACAATTAGTGTTGCCTGACTAGACAACATTTTGGGGAGATGAAACCAAAAAAGTGGACTGAGGATGGTTCATGAGGGGTCACCCACACCATGTTTGGAGAGTGGATTTTGTGGATAAGTAGAAGGAGACATTGAAGGATACTTGGAAAGTATAGCAGAGCGGCCATATACAGGTAACCCTAGAAAAACAAGTTGAGCTAGTAGTGAAGTAGAGGGGCCTGGATCTCCCAGCCTTGTTCCTTTGTCCCAGGGAATCATTCATATCCTGGAAGCAGGTAGCACCATCCCTTTTAACAGATGTTGCTACTAGGGAATCATGCCTTTGATCCTACCGCCACTGGCTGATGACATCAGGGATAATAATAGCTTAATTATTGTCTTTGAAGCCACAGTGGATGGCTGGTAGAGGCAGCCAATTCTATCCATGAAATTTATTCCAGCTAAGAACAAAATCACTAAATGCATACTACTTCCTCCCAGACACACGGATACATGAATCTAAAACAAGCCCCCTAACTTAGAAGCCAAAAAGAAAAGCCAGGACAGTAATGTCATCCCAGCACTCCTGATAAGTAGCTTACTCCCTGATAGTCCACAGGAAGAATGCATGTTCTTACATTTTCATTTCTGAGATAATACGTGGAAATTTTGCCTTAGGTTAGAAAGGAACTGTTTGTGAATGAGGCTGAGAGTCAGCTATTCTTCACCTATCTCATTGTCTGACTGTCATTTTAGACTTGATATAAATAGGTTGTGTAGGTTCTTGGGAGTGTATCATTGTTTGAATCCCACTGTGGACCAGTAACTCCATTCCACAAAAACAAACAACCCTGGACAACACAAGCCGTTTGGCATTTTTGTGCTCCTGGTCATAGGGAAGAGCAGCTCTTAGAATCACAGAAGAGAGTTGAGTGTTGTCCATGGAGAACAATACCTAGGAGAAGCGTAGAAATGGGCAAGGTGGGCCTAGAGCCTGGTGTCCTGAGTGCTGGGTCAAGGATTTTCCACTCTCCCCTCTCACTTCCCCTCAGGTAGCTAATTCCCCCCTTACAAATAGCCAATCCAAAGGAACATCCATCCATACAGTTATATTTTTATTGACAAGTTTTTATTGAGCCCTGCAGAGATAGAGCACATCGAAAGGGATGGGTTTTACAGACAGAAAGGTAATGTATTTAGATTTATGTGCAACAAAAAGCATATTATAGTTCTCTAGACCAGTTTATAAGACTTCCCCTGATCTGATGGCTCCATCCAGTCTCTTACAAGTTACCTATTTTATGTGCTGGGGTGTGGAAAACTCTGTTTAGCAACTGGTTTCTGGTTCTGTACCCAAAGGACCTCCTCAGAGCAGGCTAACCTTACAATATGCCCTGATAAGTTCAGGCTGAATAAGATTCTCTGTCACATCTGGTTACTCAAAGAAATGAGTCCTCACACCACAGGCCTCCTTCTGTTGACAGAGGAGCTGGAGGCGCAAATAAGCAATTAGGCTCCTCTGCGGTCTGAGCGGCATCTGTTCAAAGGAGCTGTCAAGCCTTCCACTCCTCTAGTGAAATCATATTTACTTTATTCATCTAAATAATGTGGCTTATTTGCCTTCAATATGAAATTGTCTTGGCCTGTTTCTTGTTGATTGATTTTTATGAGATAGCATATTTTTTGTGCCTCCGTATGCCTCTCTGCTAAGAATGGAATGACTTCTTATTGAACAGTTCCAATTATTATACCCTTTCATAGTTTTAGAATCATTGGATATATTCAAAATGCCCAGCTGCTCATCTCCATTTTATTCACTGCCCATCTAGGCCCCTTCAAAAAATAAAAGGAAAAGAATGATCAAAATAAAGAAAAATAATAAATAAAAATTAAAACAATAAAAGCCACATACTCTATATTCCATTTCCAACACGTTGCTCTCCGTTCGGGTCATTATAGCAATTGGAATCCACTGAAATGGGCTATATTATTTTTAAGACTATTTTTTAAAAGCCACTTTAAGTGGACAACAATTAAGGAAAGTACAGAGATTTCTCATATACACCTGCCCCTACACACGCATACTGTCTACTTTTATCAACATCACTCACCAGAATGGTACATTTTTACCAAAGATGAACCTACATTGACAATTATAATTGCCCAAAATTCATAGTTTATCTTAGGGTTCAATCTTAGTGTAAATTCTGTAGGTTTCGACATGAGTTGAATGACATATATCTATCATGATAATATCATACAAAATCTCTTGACTTCCCCCAAATTCTCTGTGCTCTGCCTGTTCTTCTCTGCCCCCACCCACACCCCCTGGCAAACACTGATCTTATTTTTCTCTGCACAGTTTTGCCTTTTCAAGAATTTCAGATAGTTGGACGCATTCAGACTTTTCCGACTGGCTTCCTTTGCTTTAGTAATATGTCTTTTTGTGGTTTGATAGCTCGTTCCTTTTTAGCACTGAATAATATTCCATTATCTAGATGTACCACAGTTTATTTACCCATTCATCTACTGAAGGACATCTTGGATGCTTCCAAATATTGACAGTTATGAACAAAGCTGCTATAAACATCTGTGTGCAGGTTTTTGTCTGAACATGAGTTTTCAGCTCATTTGGGTAAATACCAAGAAGTGCAATTGCTGGATTATATGGTAATAGTATGTTTAGCTTTGTAAGAAACTGCCAAGCTGTCTTCCAGAGTGGCTGTGCCATTCTGCATCCTCACCAACAATGTATGAGAGTTCCTGTTGCTCCACCTTCTCACCAGCATTTCGTGTTGTCGGCCTTCCAGATTTGGGCCATTCTAAGAGATGTGTAATGATGTGTCATTGTGGTTTTAATTTGTAATTCCTCATGACATGCGATGTGGAGTATCTCTTCATATGCTTATTTGCCACTTGTATGTCTTCACTGGCGAGGCATCTGTTATGGTCCTTGACCCATTTTTAAATTGGGTTCTTTGTTTTCTGATTGTTGAATTTTAAAAGTTCTTTGTATATGTTGGATAGCAATCCTTTATGTATCCTCTGCAAATATTTTCTCCCAGTCTGTCACTTGTTTTCTAAATTCTCTTGATACTGTCTTTCACAGAAGTTTTTAATTTTAATGAAGTCAATACTTGAACAACTACTCAGTGAGCTTAAATTGTTGACCCAGGAAATCGTGAGCTAAATAATCGGTTTCTGTTTGGAGCTACTAAGATTTTTGGTGGTTTGTAGCACACATTATCATGGTGATACAGGACTGAAACTCAAGTGCCTGAGAGGCTTTCTCCAAGGTTAGAGAACCGTAATGAGGACCCCTGCAGCTCCTCAGCCACCAGAGCCACAAACTGCCTCCATGGGTTTGCTTATCTCTCCAACTCTCAGTCGCTAATCATGTTCTCTGAGCTTCTTTGTGAATCACCTAAGAGCCTGACAACAGAGGCAATTAATGTTGGTCCTGTTGAGGCAGAAGACAAAGGAAGAGTCTTGTGCAGGAGAGGAGGTGGCCTTTCCCTGTTATTCTCCAGACCCACTTTTTACCCATCTCTTTTTCCAAAGCAAGACAGAAAGAGGTGAGAGTATTCAAATAGCTGAGATGTGTGATCCTAGGTCCAAACTTTAAGGAGGAGGAACTTTGGTTGGGGGTAAGATGCAACTCAGTACAGGTGAGCATTGAGAACCTGTAAACAAGAGATTGTTCAGGCTGAAGCATGGTTGTAACATAGGCAGGACTATGCCTTTGGTGCCCCTCTCCTTCCTCTCTCAATTCTCTTCTCTTCCTTTCTGGCCCTAGGAACTTCTATCCTGTCAGCAAATCTCAGTGAGGCATTTAGCTGACCATGGCTTAGGGTGTTACCCACCCCATCCCCCCAGAGATAACTGGACTTTCGTGCAAGTATTCAATACACACACACACACACACACACACAAATTAAAGTTAGGATGGGGCTGAGTAGGAACCTTTTAATGCTATCTAAATCACACCAGCTGACATTGCCTCTCCCCCAGAAGTTCTAAGGGTCCCCTTCCTCTCTCCTTCTCCCCTTTCCTTACCTTCTCTTGTCTAATGCACAGCTGCGATCTCCTTATTTCTATCCTTCTTTCTTTCTATAATATTATATGTTTCTGTCAATTGCACAATGTAGTTTTCCCGTGTGTTTCCTCATTGGCCTATAAGTACCAGTAGGGCAGAACTTGGGACCCCACCCACCTCCACCCAGTTCCCTTTCTCCCTCATCCTTATTGCAAAGTGCAGTCCCCCACCGGTAAGAGATTGCATGCAATCTGGGGAAATTAAGAATGGTCTCAGGAAATGTCAGTAAAATGCAGAGCCTAGCCCTCCCTGTAAAATACAGGACCCCTAAATGAAATTGACAAGCAGTTATCAGCTGAACCAGTTTTCAGTCCTTGATGTATTGTTTCCCAGTTTTTATTCCTTGAACCTCTTGACAGCAGCTTCCCTTGAAAATAAAATTATAAATTTCTTCATATGTGGAATGAAGTCCATTGTTTTACCAAACTAGACTCCCAAATAAACATGACTGAGCATCATGAAAATCAGCACAATGGACAAAGCCACTAAAGGAAAAGTGATGGGTCTGAGCCAGAGAGTCCTAACTGCTTGGGGGCTCTGGACCCATTTGAGAATCTGTGAGAAGCAGTGGTCATTCCTGAAACAAGCAAATGCATAGAAGCACAAAATTTGGGGTGGAGACAATGTTCTCGGACCAGCGTCCAGGGGTTGCCTGAGGGGAAAGAACTCTGGTCTAAAGGAAGGTGGGTAGTGGGCTCTAAGAGGATTTAACACGCCTTATTATCTGTTCACGATCGGCGGCCAGTTCCCTGGGGTTCCTGGCTGTTGAGGAAAGCGAGTGTGTGGGTTCAGAGAGGAGCTTTAGCTTGGAGCCATGGTTATCAGTGGGAGAAGGAGGCAGGCGGGACAGAAAAGAGGCAATGAGAAGCGTTGCTGGGATCCATAAAATTTCGCGGCATAATGAGAATTTCTAAAAACTGCAAGTCTGAGTTAGCAACGTTATTATACTGTCACCCAGCCTGAACCTTCAAGCTGACAATTTGCTGTGAATTCTTCTTTCATTTCTTTTTTTCTCCTTCCTTCTGGAACCATGTGTATTTTTGCCTTAAGACACAAAGGTGATGGTGTAAAAGGAAAGAAGGGTGTGTGTGTATGTGTGTGTGTGTGTGTTTAAACGAAGGAAACATTTGAGAATATACTAAGTGTTGAAATATATGAGAGGTTTCTTATTGGGACACAGGTGAGGGTTTGGGGACCTAAGATTGCTTTTAATATGTCTTTTCTATTTGGAAGATCAGCATTCTACTTAAGAAACGGAGGAAGGCGCAAGCATTTCTTCACTGAGGTCTGTGTGGGCAGCAGGTATCTTGCACTACTGTAAGCCGCACGGCATCTGTCTTTCCCTGCCCGTGATTAGCTTGTGCTTGCACATGGTCTCCCCAGACAGTTGCTTCTCAGAGGCTCAGAGGGCAGTGGATTTGGGGTCCACACTCCAAAGACAAGAGGCAAAAAGGGCTCAGAAAAATAACCAGTGCCTGCAGGTTAATCTCCTGTTAAGTCTGTGGTCAGTCAGTTTACCTGTTTATTGCCCGAGTTTCCAATTTCAGCTCTATGAGACCAATTGACTCCATTTCTTCCATAGCCAAGACAGTGCTTCTAATCAAAGAATCTCGGGTCGTGGGTCCCAAGTACACCGCAGAGGGTCACTCGCCAGCCTGGCTGTCCTTGAGTTGCACTCCTTCTTGTCAGGAATTCCAGCCTGTAATCTGTTGGATTCATAGCCAGGGTTATCAAGGGGGACGGGACATAGCGCTAGACAGCAACGGAAGCGGTGGGTGGGAAGCGTCTGGAGTTACAGTCAAGGAGACCAGGGATTTCTGTTGAGAGCTCCCTCTTGACTGGGCAAGTCCTGCCCCTCCCTGAGCCACAATGTCTTTCTCTATGAAATGAGGCACTTAGACCAAGCCAGGGGTGCCACTCAACTGCCTTCAGTTAACATAACCATGTGAAGTGACTTCAGTATGTGACAAAGGGAAGTGGTGGGACCTCCGGCTTGAAATTTTTAAATATATGGCCCTCTTAAGGGCATTCAAATTTAATTTTAAAAGTATTTTTACATTTTAAAAACTTTCAATTTGGGAATAATTTTAGACTTAAGAAGTTGGCAAAAATTGCACACAGGTTCACCCATGTTCATAGCAGCATAATTCACAATAGCTAAGAGGTGGAAGCAACCCAAGTGTCCACCATCTGGTGAATAGATAAACAAAATGTGGTACATACGTACAATGGAATATTATTCAGCCTTCAAAAGGAAAGGAGTTCTGGCAGTGCTTCACATGGATGAACCTTGAAGATATTCAGCTGAGTGAAATAATCCAGTCACAAAAGGACGAATATTTTATGATTCCACTTATATGAGGTCCCAGAATAGTAATATTCTTAGAGACAGAAGGTAGAATGGCAGTGGCCAGGGCCTGGGGGGAGGGAAGAATAGGAAGTTATCATTTAATGAATGTAGAGTTGAACGTGCAGGATCAAAAGAGTTCTGGATATCGATAGCGGTGATGGCCGCTCAACAATGGAGATGTACTTAAAGTCGCTAAACTGTACACTTGAAACTTTAAAATGAAAAATTTTTATATTCTGTATATTTTACCACAATAAAAAAATTACTCTTTTTTAAATGACAACAAAGTTCCCGTATACCCTTTATCCAGCTTTCCCAAAGTTAACGTCTGACAGAACCATAGTACAATTTATCAAAGCCAGGAAAAACGTTGATATAACACTATTAATTAATCTACAGACTTCGTTCACAGTTTTCCAAGTGTTCCACTAATGTCCTTTTTTCTGATCCAGGATCCAATCCAAGATTTGTATTACATTTAACTGTCCTGTCTCCCTAGTCTCCTCTGGTTTCAAAAATTTCTGCAGTCCTTATTTGTCTTTTATGATCTTGAAGATTTTGAAGGGTACTAGCCAGTTATGGGTTTGCCTGATGTTTCCTCCTGACTGAATACGGGTTATGTATTTCTGGCAAGGAAATTATGTAAGTGATGTCTCCTTCTCAGTGCATTGTATCATGAGGCACATGATTTTGATATGTTTCATCTGTAGTGAGGTTAACTTACATCACTTGGTTGAGGACGTCTCTGCCAGGTTTCTCCACTGTAAAGTATTATTTCTCTTTGTTTATCATTATATTTCCCCCACTAATTTTAGCATCCTTTGGTGACACTTGCCAGCCACAATTATTTATGGTGTTTCCAAACGGTGATATTCGATTTCTGTTCATTACTTCTACTTTTGTTAATTGGAATTCCACTGTAAGAAAGAGTTTTCCATTTGCCTCTATTCAAATTTAATTTTTTTAAAAAAATCAGTAAAACAGAGCCAGAAAAATGTCCCTCCAAAGCTCACTGGTGCTCTAGAGCCCCAAATTTCCTTTCTTGTGTTAAACATTCTCAGATTCTTCATGCCCTCCAGAATAGGAAGTAAAACTCCAAGTTCGCACCACCTGACAGTGGTCATAAGCACAAGTCTTTGGAGAGCAAAAGATAAGCACACTTACATTTTCTTTCCTTCTCCCTCCACCCCTGCACCTTTTTGATCAGATCTTACCATTACCCTGAGTACATCAGCAGGGTTAAGTAGAGAAAACATTCAAGAATCACTGAGCCTGGAAAAATGCACATGAAATATTTATGTTTAATTCTCCCTGAAGAATGTGGTTTTTAATGAACAGGAACAAAATCACAAATGCTACAGTGTTCTAAAAGATTTTCATTTGCACACCAGACCCCTAGCCAAACTTGCTGTGCCCTTGAAGTTCATCCAGTATCTGCTTCTCTGGCCTCAGGCCCCCTCCTCCTTTGCCAGGAATGTCCCTTGAGGGCCCTTATCTGGGCTGCTCCAGGCTGGTGTCACCCGCTGACAGACAGAGCCAATATTATTGTAGAGTTTCAGGTCTGCACAGTCCTAAAAAATGAAGGAATAAAACATTTTTTTCAGCTAGCTATTTGTTCCTGTTATCCATTGCTGAGTAACAAACCAACCCAAAACTTCTTAGTATAAACAACAACCATTTTATTATGTTCATGGACTTGGGATCAAAGATTCATACAGGGTACAGTGCGGATGGCTTGCTGTGGTCCACATGGGGCCCATTTCATGGGTAATGGTCTGTAGTTTTCTCTTCTTGTGATACCTAAGAGAAGAGAATGGAGAACTTGGTGTGGGGATGAATATAAAGGGAAGGCTCCACGGAGGAGAAGAGAAGATTAAAAGATGGATAAAAACTAAAGTAATGGAGGAAAGAATAGAAGGTTTGGGGGGAGGGGAGGTGAACGGCATTACATAAGAAAAGGTAGGGAAATGGGGAGGAGAACGGTGACAGGGAACCAGAGCGCCAAGTCTGACAGGGGGTTCGCAGGGGTTTTCTCACATACATGCCCATCCCAGGGGACCCCGGCATGCACCCCAGCTCTGGGGTCCCTGTTCTAGGGCGCCACCAGAAGCTAACCACGCCTGTGTCTGTTTGACTCTCCACAGCTCCCCTTCGCCGAAGGCCTGTATCATTTTTATCACAATGGCCTGGCAAAGGCCAAGAGGAGACGCAGCCTGCGCCATCAGCAGCAGCTGGAGAGAGACCCCAGGGTGAGTTTTCCTGGAAACCTGCCTTCTAACCTCTGTTGCCGCAAACGAGCCCATTGGGGGGGTGTACAAGGGAGCAGGCAGGAATTCTGAAGTAAAGGCACTTGATGTGTAGGCCAAATGGATCCCTTGCAGAGTGGTCCTGGGGACTCTGCTCCTGTCTTACGCATAATAATTAAACCCTTGATCGGCCAGAGGTGGGGGAGTAAACAGGAGTACCACCTCTTTTCTGACTTTTTCTCCTGCGTTACTGTGTGAGGACTGCTGGTTGCCCAGGGACATGCTTTGGCCTGCGATGGCTGGGAAGACACCAAGCAGTTTAATAAGTCATTTTATGGGCGGTTTCTACTGGTGAATCCACATGCTCTGAGGAGACTGCCGTGCCCCATATGGCCAGTGAGCGATCAGCTCACAATAGGCAGTGGACTTCTCCGTGTCCAAGCACGACTGAAGCCACAAGAACTGCTCAGCCCCTCTTCCCACACTGTTCTTTCTGATAAGTTACCCCATGCCCCATGCCTTCTGGATGCTCATGACTCCCACTTTTACCTCCGATCTTTACCTTGCTCTTGGACACCAGCTCTCATTTCCTACTCCCTTTCCCCTCAGAAACCTAAATTCAACTTTCTTGTAACCAAACTTATCATCTTGGCCATAAAGCAGCTCCTTTTCCAGTGTTCCCACTTCCTGTTTTCTCAGAATAAGGACTTTGGGCGTCGTTGAATCCTGACTGTCCCCACCTCCTCCGCCCTCCCCACGCTCATTCAACTGGGAGATTCTGATTTCTCATACGCAATTCACCAAGAGGGAAATTAATAATCCAGGCAGTTTGCTCTCTGTACACTGAAGGCTTCATACCCTCTTCCCCAGGACTTGGGCGACAGTGGATGTGAAGAGGGTCAGACGTTTGAGTTAGAGGTTTAACATGAGACTCCTTTGGAGCTGATGGAATCTGGAATCATTCTTGTGGGGCTTTTCATGTGAACATTTGACTGGGTTTAATGTGGCCTTTAATTAGGAACGTAGATGAAACAGACTTCCCCGCAGATCACCAACTGACAGGCCACAGGCAATTTTCCTTTATCTCCTCAACCCAGGGGATCCCGCATTCCCTAGAGTGAAAATACTGCTCTGAGAAGCCCCTTTATCTTTGCTTTTGCAGTAAGATCCAAGCTGCCGGTGCTGTCAGCCCATGCCCAGCATTAGTAAAGGGTCTGTTGTAGAAGCTGGCACCGTTACCTAAGGGAGAAGCTCTCCTTTCTGTCATCACAGCCTTGGCCTGGCTGTATCAGTTCAGTGTCTGGGGATGCCCTTGAGAAGCCCTGGACAGATATGCTGCCTGTCTCACCTGTGGACCCAGAGTGGGTACCAGCAGACAATGACCACTCTGGGGCAAGTGACACTGGTTTTCCCTATGCTTCCTACCTGCCCCATGATCTTACCCTTTATGGCCAATGTTTTACTTTTATTTATATAATTCTTAAAAGTTCCTTTGGTTTCTTTTCTTCCACAATTAAACACATTGCCCCGAGATCATTCAGAGAGGCACATAAAAGAAATTGGGGCAGAAGGAAAGTGGTGCTTAAAAGGCTTGGATAGGGAAAGAGAACCAAGGAACAGTGAAACTAAGAAGCCATTGTTGGGTTCAGAGAGACTCCTCAGGCCCATTAGGCTAAGATTTTCTTATTTTTGCACTTACTTGAAATGATCTTTGAAATGCTGATTCTTGAAGTGTGGAGTGATGTTTCTGAAAGAGAAGAAAAGATGGGATGGATAATAAGGAAGGAAATCATGTATTGGTGATTCCAATCATTTGTCTTTCTCTTCAAAATAGTATCTATTTTAACCGAAAGGAGCATCCATTCTCCATTGCCCATTATAAGGTCCCGGTAGCCATCTGCCTCTACCTGGTAGGGGTATGCATGTACCTGCCCACAAAGACCAAGAGAAGAGAGTAGCAAAACTGAAGGTTGTAAATCTCCCGTAGCTTTTATCTGCCTTCTCATCAAGGTTAAATGTCAGGGCTGCTGTGAATAATAAAATCATTTTAGGAAAAGAAATAAAGCATAAGACCTCATGATTCTTTGCAAAAAGAAAAAAAAAACAAGAAACAAAAAACAAAAAACCCTGCTAGTAATGACTGCCTTGTTCCAAAACATTAGATTAAGGCCTCAGTCTTTCCTGCAGGATGTCCTTGTGGTCACCTAATTTTGGCATCGGCTGACAGGAATCGGGTGACTACTCTTAAACAAAAAGCATTGATGATGAACAGTACAACAGCAGTGTTATGAGGATTCTGGAAGCCCTGTGGGTTTCTAGACCTTAAACTAAGGGCAGATATGTCGAGTTAGGATACCTCAACGTGGGGTTACCCAAGCACATTCAAACAGGTTTCTTGTCTCTTGCACAGACATTGCAAGTTACTTTTCATGAATCAAGATCTTAAGAACAAGTTGTTTTATCCTCCTCTGAAACACGTTGTCTCCTAGGCTTATCAGCTTTAATCATGCTCGCAGCCCCAGCTTCCTTCTTCCCCTGTCTCTGCATTACTTCCTGGCCTCTCTCACTAGCTGTCCCCTGGCTTGTGAACGACAATACAGAGCCCAAGGAGCCATGTACATAAGTCCGGGAGGGTTTCAGCTTCTGTAGACTCTCAGGGCTCAATCTACCTAGGTAGCTTTTTAGCCAAAGAAACTACCACGATCTCCTATCAACCCAACAAATAGAGAAGAAAAAGATAGAGGACCAAGCTTACTTTTGGTTTTGTTTTGTCTTCAGAACAGAAATTTCAAGGATGTTTGTCCCTCATTTCACGACTAACTTTTATGTTTAAGGAAAAGAAGAAAACGACTAGAAAGGGATCACATGGACTTTTTGTCCAGGCCAATACAGGGCTGCTTTCAATTATCTTTATATTTGTTCATCAATATTCAGGGCAATAGCTAAGAAAAAGATTCTGGTGCAGACTGTTTTAAAGGTATTCTCTTGCCTTTCCATTTCTTTCTGCTAAAAGGACTAGCATAATGCCATGTAACATCATTTAGACGCTAAAAAGCAAAAACGGTGTCTTTTTTATTTCTGGGTATCTCTGTATAGTGCAGTTCTGAGCACACAGTAGATGCTCAAAAAGTGACTGTCAAACGAATAGATGGATGGTTAATGATTTTTTTCAGAGTTTTAATCTATGAAATAATACTGTTCATCTCATGTTTTCATTGCTATTCTAAAATGTGCATCCACTAGGAAAGAGAAGTATAGCCTTCTTTCTAACGCTTCCTTTAAATACATTCTTAATTGTGGGTAAAGGAAACCAATTCATTTCATCATTTTCAAATCTTGTCACTGAAAATCCCATGAGGAACCCGTTTTTAATTTCCACAGTCACTCTGTGTTCCTGATCATATTCGAAGTCACAGTGCAACCACCGAAGCAAGAACAACATGTTTGGAAAGTGTGTGGATAGCTAAAATAATTTGAAGATGTAATAAATAAATCCAAAGCTGAAATGAAATAATAAAACCAAAAATTCCTTCTCAGCATCAAGGTCAAGAACAAATAATCCATGTTCAAAACCTCTGTGACATTTGTGAAACTTTAGCTAAGAGCAGCGTCAACAAATCTCAAAGTCAAACCTGACTATGGTCCACAGTCTACACATCAAACCCCATACGTTCTACAAGTACTTGAAAAGCTGCTGGGGAATAGATTTATTTAAGACATTTGTTTCACAGTCCTGTTGAATCATATCTGCTCATCTGACATAGAGAGCATTGAAATGAAATACATTCAGAAACATAAAGACTCACATGGTTCAATAACACCCACCAGTTATATGGAAGCCAGATAATTTAACAAAAAATAACCTGAACGTCATTTGTTGCGAGAAGTTATATTTGATTCAAGAATTACAAACGTTTATTTCCTTTTCTCAGCAATGCTACTAGACCATCCAATTATCCCTTGGGATCATTTTTACACCCGTTTCGAGTCAGAAACTCCTATCCGTCCGCTGAAACCTTTTCTCAGTTCCCCGGTCTCAAAGGACGTTTCATGTTTCCTCTGTGCTCTGTACACAGGAACTGTATCTTCCTAGCTTCTTCCTCATCCAAGTGTATTCACATGTCTTATGACCATAGGTGTCAGCACATGATCCCACAGTGATTCACTTTTGTTCTTTAAAGGTCTATTCTGAGCATATTTGTGAGTTTTCAGGGCACTCCAAAAACCCACAAAAGTTAGTTTCACTGGATAGTCTTCAAAAATCTCATAGAACGATACAATCTGAACAAAAGAGAATTTTGCCTATTCTTTAAAACTAACTGGACATGACTGGTGTGATCTGTTTGTAAAAATCTGAATAATGAGTGAATCAGGCTTCCTTTGTCCATGGGACTTAATAATACAATAATTGATATTATTTTTTAATGGATTCATTATCATAGCTGAAACTCAGGTGGTTGACAGAAGCTGGGAATGGCTTGTAATTGCTTTGGGCACTTCAGCAGTTCAAACAAGCAAAGAAATTCATTTACGTTCTTCCTCCACAAGTTACGTGAAATTTTGTCATAATCGCTAAGCTCTTAGCTTCCAGTCTTTTCAAATACCTAACATCAGTCACAGTAATTTGTAATGATAAGGACAATCCACTTGTATGTATTGTGTCTTTCCTTGGATTAATATTAAATAACTGTTTGATCACAGTCGTCCCTCAGTTTCCACAGAGAATTGGTTCCTGGACCCCCGCGAATACCAAAATCGCAGATGCTCAAGTCCCTTATGTAAATGGCATTGCGAAGTTGGCCCTCCATATCCGCGGGTTCCACATCTGCGGATACGGAGGGCTGACTGTACTTCGATTAAAATTTGGAGAAGAGAAGAAAAAACACAATTATGTTCTGGAAAATCTACTTTCAAATAGAAAATGTCGTGGAGAAAAATGCCTTCCCTCACTTTTCGTTTTGGTTTTGACCAAACCTTCCTCCAGTGGGCGTGTCCTCTCCTTACGTCACAGTGACGCATGAGAGTCTCAGCCTGCGGGACTGCTAAAAATAGAAATTAGATCATTTTAGTGCCTTTAAAAAAAAATTTATAACCCCCCCCAGAAAAAATAGCTTGGTTTATTTGGTTGGTTTTGATTTTTATACCTTAAAAAAATTGTTTCTGGTTTCCACATTTCTTTTTTTTAATAGGTTGTTTTTTATCTTCATACTTAACTCTAAAATAGTGAGGTTTGAGGTTTTGAGATACTGCTCTAAGAAATGTATAGAAATCCCCTAATTTATCTTCTGAATGTCTTCTTTAGGGAAAAAAAGAAAGCCGATAGATTTAATTATATTTTACTTATTTAGAAACACAGACATGGTGAGTTTATTATAAATCGTATAGCAAATACAATAGTATTTTGAATTTCTGTAGAGCTTTTATTCCAGAGGGCATTCATGGGTGCCTTTTCTTCATCTTCTCCTTTCCTTGTACCATGAGTTGGACCAACAGATGCTATTCCATCTTGAAATGGAGGTAACAAAGAGGTTGACGTGTGCCTGAGTCGCACATGAGTTGGAAAGCTCAAAACAGCAGTTCGGGTGCCCAACAATGGTGACCATCTTTTCCAACCTGGATTTAGGTCTCTTGGTCAGACAAGGGAACAACCTATTTGGAATTGGGATTCTCACGGGGAAAAGACGGTCCATGATGCACGATCATAAGAGCTCGATGGTCGGTCCATGAATAAAGCCGTGCAAGTATAGAGTTGGCCAATGGTGGGGTTTGAAAGTGGAACGAAATTCCCTTAACTCTTGGGGCCTTAGAGGCACAGATTAGCCAGAATTCCCAAGAGAGACTCCTCCGTGGGATAACAAGGGTTCATGGGTGCATCTGACATGTCTATTGCAGACAGAGAAATAAACTGGGGACATATGGAACAGAAATAAAGTGATGTTGATGCCAGAGAGTGCAGAATAAGATAGAGAAGGAGAGACAGAGGCACAGGAAACATTAAAAAAAAAATTATTGGGTGCGACTCAGCCCCAAACCCACCTCCCAACAGTTGTCATGTGACCCCTTCAGTGACCTGGACCTTTCCTGTTCTGTTAACAGCTCAATTTTCTATCATAAAAAAGGGAACCACATTGCCTACCTTGAAGAGGTATTCACTCCATAAGGAGTGCATAGCAAAGTTTAGCATCATTTCTTCCCTTTTTCCTCTGGTTTTCCCTCCCTGCTTCTCTCTACCTTATTTCCTCTCCTCAAGAATCCAGAAGCAACAAGCACACGCTTTTAGAATGTGTGTCTCAGGGTTCAAGAGGAAAGCTGCTTTACAAAAACTGAACTACAAATGCAAGTGAATACCTGTACAGCGCAATCCATTAGGAGGGCATTTGGGCTCATCCGTCTCAATGCCCAGCCAGCCAGCTAGTGACCCTCTGCACATAAGTGAGGAGAAAGCAAGATTACGCTCATGACATTTCTGCAGGAACCAGACCACTGAGTAAGAAGAGGCCAGAGGGGATCTCTCTGGGGCTTCCTCTCAGTTTAATCTGATAACAATCGTAAGACTAGTTCGTGTCTGTTGAATGCTGTTGTCTTAGTTTGGGTTCCCGCAAAAAGCAAACCCTGAGACAGGGGCTTAGAAGAGGGTCACTTATTTGGGAGGTTGATTCTCAGATGCACAAGAGAACGAGTAAAATGATGGAGGGAAGTGAGGAAAGCAAATAGAGGGTGAGATTTTTAGCAGGTCTGCATTGTAGGCAGCTGAGACTCAGTCCCACTGGGGGCCCTTCAGAGCTGTCCCACAAGGAAGGCGGTTGCCCGATGAGTAATCTACTGGCTCTGTCTCTCATTTTTGAGCTGACCTGGGATGTTAAATCCCTGGCACTTCCGAACTACCCTGTGCACAGGCTGAACAAGCCTCAGGATGCTGGAGAAAGTCCCCAAGCAGAGTGGCAGATGGAGATGCTTGATGCAAGAAGCTGTCGGCAGTGGCAGGTGAACTCTTGCTGCAAATCCTACCATGCAACCCGTGCTAAGGATTTAGCAGGCATCATCTCATTAAACCTCAGATATCTCCTGCAAATTAAGTGGTATCAGATCCCCAGTTTATGGGTGAGGAAATGCGAGTTTAGGGAGGCTCATGACTTACCGACCATCCTGTGGTTTGTGAGGGGTTCTCACACTGCATGGTGCTGCTCTGTCACTGACTTAGATTTTATAAACTAATTTCCCCCCTCCTCTGCACAAAGAGAATAGTAGAGCAGGAAGATTCCAAAGGAGACATTGATTCAACGCTTTGCCTTGAAGCTTTAAAATATAATTCAGACAAAATAGACCCAGAGAGGGTAACTGACTTCTCTGGGGTCACACGACCATAACTGATGGGGAAGAAATAATAAAACTCACGACTCCTTGCAACAGCAGATCTGATTTAAATAAAAAGCTAAATGAGGGACTTCTCTGGTGGCTCAGTTGTTAAGAATCCGCCTGCCAATGCAGGGGACACGGGTATGAGCCCTGGTCCGGGAAGATCCCACATGCCACGGAACAACTAAGCCCGTGCACCACAACTACTGAGCCTGCGCTCTAGAGACCACGTGCCACAACTACTGAGCCCGCATGCCACAACTACTGAAGCCCTCTCGCCTAGAACTTGTGCTTCGCAACAAAAGAAGCCACCACAATGAGAAACCTGCACACTGCAACGAAGACCCAATGCAGCCAAAAATAAATAAATAAATAAATAAATAAATAAATAAATAAATAATTAAAAGCTAAATGAGGATTGATACTGCTTACGAACTTGTGATTCTTTAAGACCTTGTTCTCACTAAATAATAACTGGATTCTCTAAATCAGAAATAGTGTAATGGGAAAATATGAAGTTACATCATTGGCTTATGTGATTTATGTGAATTCAATGAACTCAGCTATAAATAGAAAAGTGAAAAAGGAGGGAAAGTAATAGCAAGGTGGGCACTTCTGCTTATGATTCTGCTCAACTGGGATATGCCCTGAAGTGGCGTGAATAAGTAGAGTCATCTGAGAATGCAGTCGGCCTCTTTCCCTCCTGACTCAAAGTGGGAGCAGTTCACCTTTCTGGGTGAGAGACTCCAGCGTTTAAAGATAATACTTTTGAAGCAAAATATTTCCTAAGCACAAGCCAACGTGTTTGTCTGCTGTGTGAACAATAGGACAGGACCAGATTCCTTGTGGAAGAAAATTCCACACATTTGTGATGAATTGAGACACAGTATATTGATTTCTAACTTTCCTAAGAAAATTTCAAAGTTCATTTTGACCGTGCATAGTTTGCACTTTACCCACTTCAGAACTCTATCCCTGCGGTGTGATTTCTCTACAAAAAAGTAAACAAAGATGGTATCTTAGCTTGGATTTCCTGGAAACAGACTCTGAGGTGGGGAGTTGCGTGTATAAAAGATGTTTCTAAGAATGTGGTGTGCAGTGTTTTCATCTCTTGTGGTTCCCTCCATCCTCAAGCCAACAACACACATCAAATCATTCTTGTGCTTCACATCTCTCTGCTTCCTCTTCTGCTTAAGGCTCCTGTGACTCTGTTGGACCCACCTAGATAACCCAGCATAATCTCTCTCTCTTGGTCTTAGCAGATTAGTCACCTTAATTACAACTATGAAGTCCCTTTTACTATGTGATGTATCACATAATCATGAGAGTAACGCCAGGGTCTGGAGACCATGGGGGCCAAAATTCTGCCCTGAGCCTTGGTCTTTCTGGAAGAGTTGGCATGCCTCTAGGGTCAGCAGCTTTCTCCAGGCAGCCCAGCTCCCCCGCACTGCCCTGCTCCTGGGATTGCATTTAGCTCAGAGGGAAACATGAATTTGTAGGCACACAACCCTGACCACACTTCGAGCCCAAAGGGTGAAGCTGAGAACCCACGTGGAGCGGCTTCTGACTTGGCATCCCAGCTGGTGACCAAATTCATTTTCTAGACACCTCATCAAGAGGTTGGCTCAGCAAGTGTACACCTTCATGGGTTACACATTTTGAGAGTGACTTGACGGCATCTGGAGAAGGGAAAGTGTATGGCGGGAGGAAGCAGAGGAGAGATGCCTTCAGTGGTGCTCTAATCTGTGGGAAAAGCTGATCTGCCCTAATCTGCTGGTTTTATTATTCAGCAGGGAGGACTTTCTGTATCTCCTCTGGGCGCTGCAGATGTGCCTGGCTTCCTGCCTCAAAGAACTGCTGCCAGTGATATAATTAACTCTTTGTGGGGAACAGGGGAGAAGTGTTTACTATGGATTCAGAAAGGCACAGGCAAATCTGCTAAGGAGTAAGCCAGGCTTTTTCTAGTTGTTGTGAGTGTATTTTAAGTGATCACTCCTGCTCACGCTGCCACGTGTACCAAAAGAGAAGGAAGGACACTCTGGAAGACACCCTTCCAGCAAGCCCAGGGATCTCCAGGGAGTCTTAACTGTCTTTGGGAGAATTCTAAGAAGCTCTAATGCAGAGGAAAGCAACAGGGAAAGAAGAAAGTGCTTCTGTATTGTCTTCATAACTCACAAGATGACCCTCGGGCTTCCCTGGTGGCGCAGTGGTTGAGAATCTGCCTGCCAATGCAGGGGACACGGGTTCGAGCCCTGGTCTGGGAGGATCCCACATGCTGCGGAGCAACTAGGCCCGTGAGCCACAATTACTGAGCCTGCGCGTCTGGAGCCTGTGCTCCGCAACAAGAGAGGCCGTGATAGTGAGAGGCCCACGCACCGTGATGAAGAGCGGCCCCCACTTGCCGCAACTAGAGAAAGCCCTCACACAGAAACAAAGACCCAACACAGCCATAAATAAATAAATAAACCCAAAGTTAAAAAAAAAAAAAGATGATGACCCTCGAATGGTGAGCTGGCAAACTTTTAGGACTTTCTACCAAAATCTTCAATGTTTTTAAGGCAAATTTCTCCTGACCTGCCTTACCTCGTTCCTTCCCCAGCCTTCCCCAAGATGCAAAGGAAATGCCTTTAAATATCTAAAATGCCTCTATTATATCACCTAAAAATAAGCATTTTGTGTACGCTCATTAAACTCACAATATAACTCCATTATCTAGTTGCTTGCTAGCAAACCATTTATTTATTCAGCAAGTATTTACTAAGCTCAACTACATGCTGTGCACTGTTCTAAGTACTGGGACACAACAGGGAACAAAATAGACCAAGAATTCCTCCCGTGAAGCTTATATACTAGTGGGGATGAAGGACAGAGACAAAATCCAGATGAATAAAGCAATTACATGACTGCTGGTGAAGGTGTTATGAGGATAAATAGAGAAAATTGTGAGGAAGAGGGAGTGGCAGGGGAGGGGTGTTATTTTATAAAAAGCATCCAGGGTTGGCTACTCTGGTAAGGTGACATTTAAATATAGACCTGAAGGAGGTAAGGAAGGTTTCCATATGGTTGTGGAGAAAGGTCATCCCCAGCAGAGGAACCAGCAAAGGTAAAGGCCTCGTGTCCAAGGCGCACTTGATGTGTTCTGTGAACAGCGAGAACGCCAGGAAGGCTGGGAAGATGGGAGCCCGGAAGAACAGGGGAAGAAATGAGGTCAGCAAGGAAGCGAGACCGGAGAAGACATTACAGATCAGGGTAAGGACTTTGGACTGACCGAATGAGATGGGATTTCTCTACTTTGGGGTGAATTATAGATGATGGGGTGGGCATGGGGGCGCACGCTGGAAATCAGGGAGATCAGTGCAAGGTGATGACAACTTTTCTGAAAGGATGATGGAGAAAGGATGATGGCTTAGACCAGGGTAGAAGCTGGTCGAGGTGGTGAGAAACAATATTTAGGAATATTTTGTGAAAGTAGAGACTTCAAATTTACTGATTCTTTTGTTGACAGATTAGATAAGGAATGGGAGAGAAAGAGAGCAGGCAAAGGTAACTCTAGAGCTATTGGCCTGAGTTATTAGCACGTGGAGGTAGCATTTATGTAGATGGACAGATTCGGGGAGAAGCAGGTTGACTGGGAATGGGTAGGGAATCAAGTGAGTAGTTTTAAGCAAGTGAGGGTTGCATTGAGCATCCAAGTCAAGAAGTAAAATAAGCGAAGGGATATTAAAATTTAGGATAGAGTTTGGAGCTGGAGACATAAAATGGGAGTCGCCCATACATTGATAGCATTCAGTGCCATGAGACTAGTTGAGATTATCTAAGAAATGAGTGTAACTAGAGAAGACAAGCTGTGTGGGACAGAACCCTAGGGCATTCTAGAATGTAGAAGCCTGGGAGATGACTGGGGACCAGCGGAGGAGATAGAGAAGGGAAAAATAATAGAGGAAGAGGATCAGAGGTCAAGCAAAGACTAATCTAGTCAATGTGCCCTACCTTGTTCACATTTTACCAGAGTATCTTGGCCGTCCCTATAATTATTTCTTATGAGCCACTTAGAGATGTCAATGGAATGTGCTGCTTCAGTTTTTCCATCTCTAATCTATTTTTTCTGAAAGCGTATTGAACTTCATGGTGCAAACATGAGATTATGAAATAAAAATGGTGGCATGAATTTTATCTCAACCAGACACTGCTGTATCTGGGCTGGATGGTGTCACATTTGACTCAGAATGCATAAGAACCAAGCTTCTAAAACCTCAAGCCCAACTAGGCAATATCTCAGAGCCAAGACCCAGTTCTGTGAGCTGCTGGGTGAAGTTACCGGGAAACAGCCTCTGTTTGACGTGGCAAGAGGAAAATCTGAGTTGGGCATTTCTTTTTAATTTTAAGGAACTATAAAAGCTGTGAGACAGATCAAGTTTGACTGTAGACCCGAAGGTAAGAACCTTAATCTGCAATTAAGAAATACAAAAATCCAAGCTGTGTTGATTCAACCTTGATCACATTTTCATGGATTTCAGAAAGATAGAGTTCTTAAAATAATTCCCCATTAAGATTCAATATCTTTCTAGAAAGTAATTCCTCACTCCTTAAACCACTGCTCCAAAGTGAATTGTATTCAACGCTTAGCTGAAGGAGGCTATCGGTGTTCCTTAACGATGACATGAACAAATGGTTAAAATAAGTATGTCTATCTGGCTAAGATCATGTTTCATGAGACAAAGTTATGTTTGGAGTTGGATAAGCCTCAGAAAGTTTTTAAAAAACACTCTAAAACCCTCTTCGGCTATTTTTAAATTGGTTTAGCCATTTTCCTTTTATGATGTCCATTGACATGTTTGTGATCACATCTTCATCCATAAACAAGCTTCGTGCTCTTAAATCTAAGTCAAGGGAATTTAGAAAATGAGAGGAATTGAATTCTTACCATTTCAGGTAGTTTCAAACCCTTTTGGGTTGAGGAGAGGAAATGACTGAAGCCAGGTCTGGAAAAGAGTAAAAAGCCGCGAGACAAAGAGATTCAGGTCTGAATAACAATCCAATTGCTGGAGTTTATCTAATTGGTTTCCCATTATCTGTACCAAAAATATTGTGTTTTCCATCTTCTCTATGGCAAGTATGTCCCATTTAGCAATAAAGAACTAACTGCCTGAGAGAAAACAGGTAAGACAAAACAATTTTCTATTTTCCATTCCCCTTGAAAAGGAAGAGCAGCCCGCCCCATGTAAAGAATTGCTTAATGGATGTCAGTTTGTAAGGACACCTCAGAGAAATGACAGGAGAAAGCCCTCCCAGAGAGCAGAAGAAAACCAAAGTGGTTCAAATCTATTGTGTGGAAACAGACTCAAATAATTGCCTACGAGGGAGAAAAGGAGCGTGAAGGAGGGCATGCAGCTTGAGGTTGCTTTTGGGTTGTAACACTAGCTCTGATACCAACTAGCCACATTTCCTTGACAAACCGTTTTATCCCCCAGTCTTCAGTTTCCTTGTCAATACAGTAAAGAGTGTAGACTAGTTAAGCTCTGAAATGTCCCTTCAGGTGTTGATATCTGAGATTCCAGGGGCAACTCTGAAGTTCCTCCAACTGGTTGACGTGAAAGCCAGAACTAAAACCCAGATTTCCCACTAGTTTGTGATCCTTCCTTTGCATGTCTTTACTTTCATCTGAGAAATGGGGATTTTCTTTAAACCAATACTCTAAAGTGTTTGGAAGAACTATCATTTATGTTAGTATCCTCATCTTTTACAAGAAAATTTCACGTTGTGTGTTGTTCAAACTAGTTCATCAGAGCCCTAAAATTCCACTTCTTGCCTCAAGGGAAATGCTAGATGATGAGGTGGAGGTTTTTCATCCACCTCAAAGATAATAGGTTCTCTATCCTGTTTTATGAATTGGGATTTGGTGTAAGATTTCATTTGGCAAGCTGGGTGTGATGGAGCAGAGGTATTTCAACTAAAAAAATTAAGTTTGAAAACCAGTGATTTCTAATTAAGTTCTATTCTCCAACCCAGTCAATCAGTGTGTCAGATCAGGATCACAAACAGAACGCCTAGAGAAGCTGGGCAAATAAGTTACCGTAAGTTGAGGTGGGTTGGGTGTAAGCAAAGCAGTAACTCAAGCAAGAGGACAAATGATCACATTTTCTTCTGCCTCTAGGTGGGAATACAATAGGGAGTGGAGGGGACTGTGGAAAACCAGAGTTACAACCCTATCAAAAGGAGGAAGCAGAACCTCTTCCTCAGATGATTGTCACCTCACAAAAATGGAGGTCCATGGTTGCCAGATATCCCAGTTTTTCAAGAAAATCAGAAAATGCCAACCTTTGTGCAAAATCTTTGTGCTTCTTAAAAGTATTAGTGACTAAATAAAAAATTCTTGACACGTGAAAAAACTGAAGAAAATCTGTCAGCAGAACAGATTTGTCCATGGGACTCCATTTTGTGATCTGTCCTCTTCAACCTCCCAAAACAAGATGACTTGGCATCGGGCAAGTCACCTCTATGACAAGCCCCCGACCTCACAGTTTGCAAAGGTGGTCCGCATAAAAGTTCTTCCTTAAGGCAACCCCAAAGCATTGGGACACAATCCAGGCTCTGCTCTCTGGGGCTAAATCATTTCCTCCTCCATGCGAGAAAGCTCCAAACATTTGAAGATAGTTACCATGGCCCTGGACCTTCTTCAGAGTAAACATTCCTGGTTGTTTCAGATGTTTTCATTGAATTTGGTCTTATTTCCTGGCCTTCCTCATCACACCTCTCTGAACATTGTCTGAGAACTAAACAGACAATCCAGCTACCTTCTGATGATGTCAGAGTAGCACTGGAATCTTATTTCCCATATTTTGAAAGCTGTTCTTCTATGAACATACCATAGGATCACTTTATCCTTCTTTAGAGGTCACGGATCTTATTTTGACGAATACCGACCCTACAACTAGCCAGAACTTCTAGTTTCTGCTCAAATATGCTGCAAATCAATCCGTCCTTGGAAGATTGGGATATTGGTCCTAAAGCAAGGACTTAGGTTTAATTTTTGAATGTTTCATCTTATCAGAGTTCATTATGACCTGTCAAGGTTTTGTTGGATCCTGATTCAGTCTCCTCCCTGTCATCTCTGATTTTGATCAACATCAATATCCTCAACCAGTTCTTAATAAAAAGGTTGAATAGAACAGAAAAAATGACAAAGCTCAAAACCCTTTGTCCGGGATGATATAAATCTATTACTGTAGACGCTAAGGAGTATCTCACACTGACCTCATATTGAAAGGAAATTATGAAGTACCCAAAGCCCCCAAAACAGCATTCAGGTTAAATGAAAAACAGTGTCTCACCAGGGAGGCTATTTGGAGGCTGGGTTTATATAGCTTAACTGCATCACTCTGAATCTAGTTGATTTGTTTGTGTACACTGCTCTCTGAGCAATCAGTTCGTTTCCCATGGAGCAGTCTAATTCAGCTATTCACATGACCAAAATCACCAGACCAATCAGTTTTCAATCTTGTCTTTAGAGGTAATTTGAATTCACTTGATAATTTGTCCACACATCTGCAAATGGTTGTTTAATCATGAAAATTTTTAATCAAAAAACCAAAATCAATGAGTAATCATCAACGCTAATCATGAGAGTACCAGGTGGCACTCATGTGTGGACCAAATCAGATTTTTCTAAAACTTAATACAGTGATTCCTTTTTAATGAGTAAGTGAAGACATCTCAGAAATAGACTAATTCAGCTCAGGATCATATTCTCCATGGCTAAAATATAACCTATCATTTGACTTCTATCAGAGCACTCCAAAAAATTCCTCTACCACTTATTCATGTGACATGGGCAAGTCACTTAACCTTCACTAATTGCCTCTCTTTTACCATCTGTATCATTAAATAACAATGAAAGTCCAAATGTCTGAAATAAATTGCCTTAATTTTTCATCTCTATCATGGAATCACAATGAAAGTGCAAACGTCTACAAATAAATGCCTAAGATTTCAAAACTATAAGGGTGACTTCATCTTTGAAAGTACATAGTTGTTTCACAAATACATTATAACTTTTGCCAGAGCAGAAAAGGGGATGGTGTCATCTACTTCTTTTGCATTTTCTCCCACTTAATTCTCCACTATTCTCCTTGCCCGCCTCTACTCCATGAAAAATTGTAGTGTGAATTAAATCAGTGTTCGTCAAACTGTATTATGTTGGGGTCCTTGCATTTTCTACCAGCATGTTGTGAATAATACAAATATTAGTTAAGACAAGCTAGATTATGTTGCCCCCACGTCCCAATGGTTTGACGTACAAATGTTTACCGTGCACTCGTGCTGCATGACCAGCACGTGTCCCTGGGGGCCCTGATTAACATAATCTTTCAGTAACTGATGCTATTGAAGGTTCCAGCATCTTGAGGTGCCACCACCCTAACATGGCTCCCAGGGCACCGGAAGAGAAAGGGGAAGAGGAAGCATGATGAAATGCTTCATCTTGAAAAGGACACATATCACTTCTCCTCATCACCCGTGGGCCAGAAAGAGACACCACGCCTGAGTCAGCGTGAAGAAGCCGAGAAGTGGAGCGCTCCTATGTGCTCAAGAAGGAGAGAAAAACTAGACATGGGGAACAGTAGAAGTCCCCTGTACGGTGTATTTTTTATTCAGGACCATAATAAAAATATGAATAAAAGCATGTTCTAACTTTATGGGTGACTCCTTGGGACTGAGACTTTCCTATAAGCTTGGCACTCACGTTTATAATTATATCGGCAGCAATTACTACCATGCAGTCTCTGGCTAGTGAGAACGGATGGGGCATTTGTGCCAAACTGGGGACCTTGCATTTTGCTAAGATGTCTAGAACAACATCTCTCATCACGTGTGCTCTTCTGCAATGTGACCTGGCCCTTCTCTATCAATAGCTAGAGTCTATTTCTCCATCCCGTGAATCTGAGCAGGCTTGTGACTTTTTGTGCAGTAGAATGTGGTAGGAGTGATGCTATGCCAGTTCTTGATATGGCCCTTACCTGACCTGGTAGCTTCTACTCTGGCCTCTTGGAACCCAACCGCCATGCAGGAAGTGTGACTACCCTGAGAACACCGTGCTATTAGACGGCCAAGCCAGATGGAAAGGCTGGTATGCCACGAGGAGAGAGGGATGCTAAAGTGCACGCAGATACAGACGTGGGAATGAAGAATCATCCTGGAAGTGGTCCCTTCAGCCTCGGCAGCCACTCTGTCTGCTTCTACCTGGAGACAAACCACCCAGCTGTGTCTCCTCTGAACTTCTGACCCACAAAATCTTGAGCCAGATAAAAGAGTTGATACAAGGCACTCACTTTTGGAGTAGTTGATTGTACAGCAATAGATAATTTTCCCACCATTCAGCTGGGGATGAATTGTGGAGGACTGAGTCAGGCGTGGAGCCTATTACAATGGACAGACAGGCTGATCCCTGAGACACTGCCCCTCAGTGGTCTGTAGCATATCCGCAGGGTCTTTTTGTCAATGATATTTCTTTGGATATTATGCTGTTGATATTTTACTTGTAAACTTGTGTTAGTTTCATAGGTATACGGGAGGTATAAGCATGAGGAGTTGCTACCAAATTTTATTTCGTGTATATTTTAAATAACCTGCCAAGATGGGGAAGCCAAGGAAAAATGGTTTTCCTTATAAGAGTCCATTCCTTGTTTAGGTTTGTTCAAGTTTAAGAAATTAATGAATTTGCAAAAGATCTAATAGAGGTGGGTTTCTCCAAAGCATGAACTTTGGCGTGAGACAGAAGCAAAATGGCCCTTTCAGGGCAGAGAGACCAGTGGGTGCCCCGTGAGGAGCCACGTGAAGAGCTGCACGGTGGTGGGAAGAGTGGTGGAGGCAGAATCAGGAGTTGTGAGTTCTAATCACAGGCCTGTCACTTATCGTCTGTGTGGGTTACACAAAACCACTTGGCTTGGGCTTCCCTGGTGGCGCAGTGGTTGAGAGTCTGCCTGCCAATGCAGGGGACACAGGTTCGAGCCCTGGTCTGGGAGGATCCCACATGCCACGGAGCAACTGGGCCCGTGAGCCACAACTACTGAGCCTGCGCATCTGGAGCCTGTGCTCCGCAACAAGGGAGGCCGCGATAGTGAGAGGCCCGCGCACCGCGATGAAGAGTGGCCCCCGCTCGCCGCAACTGGAGAAAGCCCTCGCAGAAACGAAGACCCAACACGGCCAAAAATAATTAATTAATTTAAAAAAATTCATGCTGAAAAATCTAAAAATAACCTGATGAAAAACATGTAGGAAGTGAGTTTAAAAGAACCTCAAAATTATTTTTTAAAATGCAAACCTGTGCCTTACCAAATAGCAAATTACATTGGATTTAAATTTTCTTTGAAGTACAAGGAAACTTGCCATCTGCTGGGTTGCTCGGTCTGGAAAAAGAGGGTGAGTCCAGAGCTCTCGCCGCTCTCTGAATTCCTGTAACCTCCTAGTCTGTCTGGAGTGTAGACTTGTGGTCAAGTTTAGGAGCTTTGGTAGATTCAGGTTTTAATTGCATGTCCACCACTTCATTCTCCAACTGCATAAATTTACATAAGTTATTTAGCTTCTCATAGTCTCATCTGTGAAGTGTGGTCAGTATTAATAGCACCTATCTCGAGGGTTGGGGTGAACATATCATGAGATGATACTAAGGTAAGTGATCAGAAGATGATAGCTGTGACTAGCGATATTTTACTCTGCGGTGTATAATTACAAAGTGACTGATACGGATTTCTGAAAATTACCTGTTTTAGCACGTTTATTCACTGCAGTCCTTTAACAAGTTTACACCTATGTCATGAACACATCACATTTAGTTGAGCAGGTGATTTTATTTTCACTGTAATTTTGCCAAAATAATACAGTTTTAAAAATTAAATGCAAGGCTTAACGTTAATGATGGCAATCTTTTGCCCCACCTCTACCAAGTCCCAGTCCCTCAGAGGCATTATCCGTCAATGCTTTAGCTGTTCCTTGTGTTAAGTCCACATTTTAAAATAATATGTGTATGCTGAAATGTGCTATTTCATCTCAGATATAGTCTATTGGCTATCTTCTATGGAGGGTGAGAATTTTACTTCTTCAAATGCAAGACACACACACACACACATTTATATTTCTTCCAGCTTTTGAATACAGTAGTCCCCCGTTATACCTGGGGAATATGTCCCAAGACCCTTAGTGGATGCCTGAAACCACAGATGGTACTGAATCCTATATATACTATATTTTTTCCTACACATACATACCTATGATAAAGTTTAATTTATTAATTAGGCACAGTAAGAGACTAACAATAGCTAAAAATAAAATGGAACAATTATAACAATAGACTTTAATAAAATTTATGTGAACATGGTCTCTCTTTTCTATCTCACTCAAAAGATCTTATTGTACAAATTTAATGCCGTTTCTGTCTTAACGAAGCACTTATCACTCACCGTGGCCATAACCTTTACAGTTGGAGGTGCCACGGCAAAAGTAGCACAAATTTCTTTTTTCTTCTTCACAGTTTCACAGATAGAAGATTCATCCTTACTGTAGATCTTAGCAACATCAGCATATGATTTTTTTTCTTTCCTTATTAAGTACAAAACTTTCACCTTTTTACTTAAAGAAAGCACTGTATGTCTTCTCTTTGGCGTATTCGAATTGCCAACACAGCATCGCTACTCTTGTGATTTGGGGCCATTATTCAATAAAACAAAAGTTACTTGAACACAAGCACCAAGACACCTTGACAGTCAATTTGATAACCAAATGACTAAGGGATGGACATGGGATGGAGTGGGATGCTGTGAGATGATTATTATTGATATTTTGTACTATTATTATTTTTATTATTTTGATAACTTCTTTCTCTGCTCTCTCTTTTCTGGAGAACTATCAGTTTGTTGTTGGGCAAATTATAGGATAAATCTTATAGTTATATTATTTTTCCTTGTTTTATTTCCATATTCTTTGTCTTTTTGTTCTACTTTTTGAGAAGATTTATATGTGTCCATATATCCATATATATGTTGTGTGTGTGTATATATACAGACTTTTTTAACAGCAAGAGCTCTTTCTTGTTCCTTTTGTATAGCATCATGCTCTTGTTTCATTGATGCGACTTCTATTCTCTGCAGAGTTTTCCTCCTAGTTCTTTTATTTTTATTTATTTTTGTTTTCCACCAAAGTATTTATTAATAACCTCTATGGCACTTAATGCATAGGTTAACGTAAAAAGATTTAAAAGAATACACTGTTATATACTTCTTGCTATACATGTGTCACAAGTCTAGGATTTTCACTATATAGAATGGATTAACCCAACTGAGAATGACTTTCTTTAAAATATTCCTATATATTGGGTTTTTAATTTTTAAAGTTTCAGAAAATGCTTGTAATGCACACTTCCATGTAGGTTTCTGCCACATAGAACTCCTAGTTCTTTTAAACTTTTGTTCTACTCCCTGCATTTTCTCTTTCCTCTGAGTTCACTATTTTATGGTTTTAGTTAGTATTTATTTGCTTAAACTTTTATTTTAGAGTATTTTCTCAAATGCCTGATTATCCTTAGCTGTCCATTCATTTTAAAAAATTGATTTGAACCTCTGTGTGCCTGAATGGAGACACAGCCTTTTGGGGGGAGTACCCCCAAATAACTCTAGGTCCTATCTCTTGATCATGTCAGTTTTCCAAAGAGGAATACACCCACATCCAGCCTGAAGAGCAAAGTCTGGCTGCTTGCATTCTGGGATCTAATCATGAGAAGGGAATATCATGGTGCAGTGGTGAGACCATTTCAGTTAATCCCCACTTTTAATATAACACCTATTCCCAGCTCTTTATGTGTTTGTTATTTCCAATACTGAAACTTTCTGGTTCATTTTCCAAAATAGAAACCCTAATTGTTCTCCATACAGATTTTTAACACCTCTCCTTGCCTTTGATGTGGCTGGTGCCTCTGATTTTTGAGTGTTTCTGGGATGGCGTGGTCTGAGTCAGCTGCACCTTGTTAGCTTCTCCCTCAGCGTACACTTAGGTTCCAGCTTCCCAGTTCAGTTAAATCAATGACATTTTTTTGTCTGCAGTAAATAACCCATAACATGAAGTCTACCCTATTATCAAATGTTTAAGCGTGCAGTACAGTGTTGTTAACTGAAAGCAGATCTCTATAACTTTCTCGTCTTGTGTGACTTAAACTCTATACTCATTGAACAGGAACTCTCCCTTTCCCCCTCCCCAAGCCCCTGACAACTACTGTCCTACTTTCTGCTTCTATGAGTTTGGCTACCTTAGATAACCTCATATGAGTGGACTCATGCAGCATTTGTCCTTCTGTAACTGGCTTATTTCACTTAGAATAATGTCCTCAAGATTCACCCACATTGTAGCATATGACAGGGTTTCCTTCTTTGTTTAATTTGTTTCAAACTTGTTACTACATGTTACATGTAGTGAACACATGTGTGATTGAGCAATTGAGCACGTGTGCAATTGCCTCTTTCAGGTAGTCACCAGAAATGGAATTGATGGGCCAAAGTTGTGTTTTGACCCTGGACTGAGGGTTAGGCTTCATCCCACAGAATTTGGACCTGGGCCCTTTGTGTTTCAGAAAGTGTGGCAGAGCCTTCCTCTCGTCCTCAGAGTCACCCAGAGGAAGTTCACTGGTGGCCTAACTAATTACGCCTTGTCTGCATTTAATTTTATCCCACTGTGCGATGGACTCACCTCCCAGCTGTTGAGACACTTGATCTCTGATGTCCCCAGCATCAGTGGTCACCTATTAATGCTGACCATCAGACTGGATGCCGCATCCAGTATACCCTGGCATCGCATGCAATGGAACAGAGTAATGAGTTATGAAAGTCACAGAGGACCTACGCCTAAGTGTTGTGGGACATATATAATAAGTAGGTGGCTTTGTTCCAGAATTCTTTGGTTAGGAAAATAGTCCAGCACCTATCAGATCTATCTAAGACAAATAGAAGATTCTCCATTTACTCCTCCCTTCAAGAAGTGGTAATGAGGTATACCTAGTGCCAGGTGTTTAAGGTCAAAAGTAACCTAAATAATTAATTGCCATTCTGCATGTCCCGTGAGACTTTCTAGAGTCCAAATAGGTATATTTGCAAGTAAAGCGTAGCAAATGATAAACTTCCAAGTCAACAGTTTGGGGACCCTACGTCTCCTGCAAAAATCAATTGTTCTCATTTGCTTTTCAGTAACCTCACTGGATTATTCCACTCTACACACTGCACTTTTACTTGCTCAGCAGGCCTAGCAAGTGATGTAAACACAGCATGGAGCCGAATCTGATATTCTGCCATCTTTGCCTTCTCCCTCTTTTCCCTGAAGACTTCCTTTATGTCCTTTTTGAAACCATTTTAGCTGAATGTGAAGTGGCCCTGGTGAAGTTCACCATCAAGCCTCTCTATTTGGGTCAAACTGGCCATGTGATCCTCCCTCTCAGTTGATTTACCACTCATGTTGACTACCCATCTGCTGCACAGACTTTGGAGGCAACCTCTTTATCCTTCTAACTGCGCAGTGGAATCAGATGTCTCCCATACCTACAATGGGCCCTCACCTAGTTTCAGCCCCCCTGGAACTCCCTTCTTATCTGGACACTTCCCCTGACCCTGATGAAGAGTGGAGGTCAGAAGAAAAGCCAATGAACTTTGAAGTCAGGTGCTCCTGTCCCCTTGGGGGAAAACCTTAGTAAGGTCAGGATCCCAGACTTGGGTGCTTTATACAACTAGTTCCAGCCTTTGCTATACCTGGGTTCCCATGGTGATGCTGAGAATGTCTCAGAGACCTCCCACCCAGTTATCCTACCAGCCAGGGTGGTTGGTCCGGGCATGTAAGTGGCCCTATGCAATGTTTCTCTTTATTCTAATTAATCTGCCCACTTAACATGGGTGGAATGGCTTCTTATCTTGGATAGTCATCTTTATATTGGTTGCTCCCTGTTGGTTGCTGTGAATCCCAATGCATGCTGTATCTGTTAGCCAAGCAGGATATTTAAGTACCTTTTCCTATAGGAATGAGAATGTCTCTGCACCTTGGATGTTGCCCTGCCTCTCTCACCTGACTCCCAGGCACACTGTTCCTGCCTGTGGACGGAGGCTTTCTCTGGGAATTGTGGGGAATTCTCTGGGATCCTACTTGGCTATTGTTACTCTGATGCCCAATAAGCCACTTGACTCTTGCCCTTGGATACCGCCCTATCCTTATATCCATTCTCAAACTTTGAGCTTCCCAGTACCATGTGCACAACCCACAACAGCACTCTCCTGCCCTATAATTCTCTATTACTCTGGATTCATCTTTCAGAAATTTCTTATGGCATATGCTACCAAGGGAACCCTTTCTTATTTTCCAATGCAGTTAAGGATTTTAAAAATATCTGTCTATCTCTGTATCATCTATCACCCTGTAATATTTAAGGAATTGAAGGGGGGGTGGCTCTCAGTGTGCTATTTGTGCTGATTCCTGTGTAACTTTAAATATGGAACATCCATGTCTTTCCTTGGCTGTGCTTGCTTTTGACCCAAATATAATCTGTAAGCCATGGCAAGCTTACTCAGGGAAAGAAAGAGGGAAGCGCCCCATTGTTGTATCAAATGCAGATAAGCTCATGCCAATATAATACCTCGTCCTCATCTTTTTTATGTAGCTCAGGATAAAAAGAAAATCTCCAAAGGAGGCCTAAAGAACGCCACATTAATTAAAGGAAAGTTGTTTTTTTCCTAAGAAGTGTCTAATAACGAACGGACGAGCAAAGGAGACTCATTAATGGAAATATTTCCTTGGAAAGGGCATACATGCTGTGAAAAAAGTGTTATGCCAGGCTTTTCTTTTTAATGAAGTAAGACCTTTTGTCTTTTTTGCTATTTATCACACAGGCTGGAGAAAATGAGTTTGTGAGTCTTGTAGATAAGCTACCATGATTTGAAGATTATGCAGATCTCAGGTTACTTGTTTCTCCCTGTTCTTAGGGGAAATTTTTCTTCACTGCTCATGGTCTTGTGTGAAGGATGGTTAGAACTGGGAACCCCTTTAGGGAGTCAGACCTAAGTGTGGCAGCTTAGACCCCATCATTCCCAGTTAACTGGTCAACCACTTGCCAATAGCATCTTCTGTGGGTCCTTCCCCACTGAGCACCTGGACGGGAAGATGACCCCTTCCCTCAAGATGCTACAGTCAAACAGGAAAGGAAAAGGTGCTACAATAGATAGATGGATGGAGGGGTGGATAGATAGATAGATACATACATAGATACATAGATACATAGATAGATACATAGATAAAGAGACTAGAGAACAATTGAAGACTCAACTCTGAAGAAAGACCTATAATGAAAAAAGGTATTCACAGATAGGGGAGCTTAGGCTGAGTGAATCCTTAAGGAGGTTTCAAGGAGGTGCGGAGTAATGTCTAGTATTTGCATGATAAGCTGAGATCTTATTTGGATTTCATTTTGCCACCCCGCTCCCATCATGATGGTTACACACAGAAACGGCCTTGGAATCTCCAGAAGAAACTGGCCAATTCAATGAGCACAATCCCTGCTGGACCAAAAGAAGGGATGCTGAGGCTGATTTCCTCACATGAGGTATCTAGATGCTAGATCAGGCCTGATTTCTATTTCTCTATCAGGCCAGAGTATGATCGCTGTATGATTTCAAGGGTAAGCAATTTTGACAGGTGCTTAAGGCTTCAGTTTCTTGTGATGAAGAACTAATAGCTGTCTTGTCACGCTAAGGAAAGAGGCAGAGGACAATTAGATTTCAAGTTGCTAAACCCACCCTCCAAATTGAATTTGCAGCCACACCCAGACCAGGATCAACAGGCAGAGAAATCACTTATCTACTTCACTGCTACTCAAGCCTCTCTTTATGGCACAGATGAACAAAATGAGCCTCGTAGAAGTGTTCTGACTTTCCTGAGATGACCCAGTTGACCACTGCTCGTTCCACGGCTGGAACCCACATCGCCATCTCCAATGTGTATGACTCCACTGGTAGTCTCGGTTGATATTTAGATCTTTGGCAGGCATCTATATAGCACCCATGTAACCCTGCCTTTCTTGGGCATCCCATTGTATTACCTCCACCCCCACCCTCCTCAGCATCTCAGTGGGGTTGGGAGTTTACAGAGCTCTCCATCCTCTCCGATGGAGGATGTGTGAGATGATCCAGAAGGTATCATTGTCCCCACTTTGGGGACATTGTTCCCACTAGACAGAGACACTGAGGTTTATGGAGCTAACAAGTCAAAGAGTGAGAATAACATCCACGTCTTCATTGGTATCAGTCTTGGCCTCTGACTACTTCTTAGCTAACAGGACTGACCGAATCTCCTGGGACTCCCCCTCGTGTTTGGCTAACTGTAAGGTTCGGCATGCTATTATTGGCAGTGCCTTTCACCCTATCCATGAAGCATTTCTCAGGTTTCCCTGAGGCATTTCCTACTTGCCACCATGGCCATTTGGCTCTTCCTTCCAGGAATTACATCCGCTGCATTTTCCCTGTCATTTCCTTGTGCGAGAGAGCGGGCTCACACAAATTGTAAATCTCTCAATTGCCCCGAATTCTTGAGGAGGCTGTGTTCTGAGCTCCTCCTTTGGACAAGGGTGGATAGAGTGGCCCCATGAGATGAGTAACCTTCAGACCGAAGCTTTGCACACATCCTGGGTCTCTTCTGTCCCTGGCAACCATGACCCATCATTACAGTTAAAGAATCAGGAGTGGAATTCTCCTTCCTCCAGATCTAGAAGTCAGGCCATAGTCTACATCGTCCAGGCCCGAGCACATCACAGGCCCACCTGTGGCTCAGCACTGTGGCCTCAGAGGACACTTGAAAAACAATCTGACTATACCAGAACCCACGGGAACTGCTGCAAGTATTCCCATAGGACAGTAACTGCAGGTTTATCGTTGGTATGTTCAGTTAAATTGTATTTTATATGAATTTTAATTGATAGAAAATATAACTTTCAAAGCCTGCAGAAAATGCATACATATAAGGTAAAGATGGCCAAGACTGTCCTGCAAATAAAATCTCCACTCCGTTGTTCCTGTTTTCTCCACATAATGAGGAAACTACTCTTCCTGGAGCCCACTGCCAAAAACTGGCAGTAAAAGAAGACGTTACTACCTGGCTCATGAGGCTACTCGAAAATTATCTGAAATAAAAACAGGCCAGAATCAGCATAATAGTGTATAACAAAACCCAGATGCCTCTTGAATAAAAGGTTAATCAAATGCTAATGTTAAATGAAAGAGTTTCAAAGGCAGGAGGAAGAGTGTTGAAGATAAATGGGGAAATTAGGTGCAGCCTCCTTGCACTAGAAGAGCAAGCTCTGCACAGAATGTTTTTGAAAGGAAATTAACCTTTTCTTTAACACCTAGAATGTGTCAGATGCTTTATAAGAAATGTACTAAATACCGTTCAGGAGTTTAAGCTTAAAAAAAAAAAAACACACAAAAACCTACTAAGATGCATATGAAGGGAGAAAAATGTAGCAATTGCTGCAATGCATTGACTATTACCCTTCCGCCATATTTTGGTAGATGTTTACATATAAATCCTGGTTTTGTCAAGAATTCCATGAGTTTGCAATGTCTCTAAGCCCACCTGCTTTGCTTCATGGATTGCAGACGGGTCCTGGCCTCACTTCCCAACACCCTCAGCCTTTGTCCCCGCCCTGCTGGAGGGGGTTGTGTTCGCAGTCTGTATCTGTCAGGGTTCTCCAGAGAAACAGAACCAACAGGATGCATATGTAAAGAGACAGAGATTTATCTTCAGGGATTGGCTCATGTGATGGGGAGGACTCAAAAGTCCTAAATCTTCAGGGCAGGGTGGCAGGCTGGAAATTCCAACAAGAGTTGGTGGTGCAGTCTTGATTCTGAAGGCATCCTGGAGGCAGAATCCCCGCTTCCTCAGGGGACCTCGGTCTTTGCTCTTAAAGCCTTCAACTGATTGGACGAGGCCCACCCACATTATGGAGAGTGATCTGCTTTACTCAGAGTCTATTGATTTACATGTTAATCACATCTAAAAAATACCCTCACAGCAACATCTAGACTGGTGTTTGACCAAATATCCACGCACCATAATGTAGTCAAGTTGACACATAAAATTAAAACCATCACACAGTCCAATGGGCAAGGCCACCAAATCAAATAGCAACTGATGTGCAGGGGTGTAGGGGAGGGCTGCAGAGAGAAGGTGATGAACTGGAGCGTAAACCACAGCAAAAAGGGGGGCAAGGGGGACATTTCAAGGGTCTTCATGTCCAGAATGTTTTTATTTATTTATTTTTTAATTAATTAATTAATTTTTTTGGCTGCATTGGGTCTTTGTTGCGGTGCGCGGGCTTCTCATTGTGGTGGCTTCTCTTGTTGCGGAGCACAGGCTCTAGGTGCCCAGGCTTTGGTAGTTGTGACTCATGGGCTTAGCTGCTCTGCGGCATGTGGGATCTTCCTGGACCAGGGCTCGAACCCGTGTCCCCTGCATTGGCAGGCGGATTCTTAACCACCTGACCTGGAATCTGGGATTTGGATGGTTTTTCCTTCTCTCCTATAATGCCCTGCCTTCCTTAAGTAAAATGACCTTGCCCCGCCCCCAGGCTGGCTCTGCATTCTGGATCATGTGGCTCCACCTGCCCTTCCCTCCTCCTGACCTATTCCACCTGGCCAAGCAGGAGCCCTCCACGAGGCCCTTCCTGGGACAGACAGCTCTGCTCTTAGGCGAGCCCTTCTTGTGGAAGGTGACATCAGCACCGTTACAAGGAGGTCCTTTAACGGGGTCTCCAGCTAACCTCCACCTCGGCAGGTACCCTGTTACCCTCAGACATATGAGAATGCTCCCAAAGGCGGCGGAAATCCAGGAAAGCCCTTCAAAAAGAGGAATAACAAGGACTTTGCAAAATGGTCTGGCCCAGGGGAGGGTGGATTCGACAGGGAGCCACACCAGGGCAACAAGGCAAGGGCAGGTACGAGTCCAAGGGTGCAGAGAGAAATGAGAGAGCCCAGGAGAGGCAGCAGTGGTGGGTCTCTCCAACAACAAGATGCCGGCGTTACAGGCTAAACTGTGTCCTGCCAAAACTCTCATGTAGCTGTCCTAACCCCCAGTATATCACAATATAACTCCATTTAGAGATAGGGTCTTTAAAGATCTAATTAAGCTAAAATGAGGTCATCGGGATGGGCCCTAATCCCACATGACTAGTGTCCTTACAAATGGAGAAGATCAGGACACAGACACACACAGACATAAGACTATGTAGAAGACACAGGGAGAAGACAGCCGTCTACAAGCCAAGGAGAGAGATCTCAGAAGAAACCAACCCTGCCGACACCTTGACCTCAGACTTTTGGCCTCCAAAACTGCAGGGAAATAAATTTCTGTTATTAAGCCACCCAATCCGTGGTACTTTTTTACAGCTGTCCTAGCAAGCTGATACGCCCGGCTTCGCTCTAAATCGAATGAGAGTTGGCAATTCTAAAAGACTGCACGAAGCTATCCTAAAAGGCTATGGGAAATGAAAAGCTGGGTTCTTGGGCTGTGCTATTGGATCATAGAAGGAAATAAGGATGCAGATGTTGCTACAAAACACCTGGTGCCTAGAAGGAGACGTTTCATTTCCCTCAAAAGGGGAACCTCAGCAGAGTCCAGGCAATGCTGAATCAATAGTGATAAAATTCCTTACCATTTTGAAGATAAATTTATGCAGTGCTATTACCTCTCACCTTTGCTTGATATTGTAAGCTGGTTGGATTAATCAGTATTTAGGTTGAAAGGCAAAATGGGTGGTGGAGTTGGTCTTTTTGAAATCTAGATTTGTACACCTACAATGAACCTAATTAGTTTTGCATACAAAAACCCCACAAGAGGTAATAAATGTATACTGGTGGGTCAGTATGACCCTCTCTTAAAAACTAACAAACACGCTAATTATAACAAATGTTCCACGGCGGCGCAGGATGTCAATAGTGGGGGGTTCCGTGCGTGTGTGTGGTGAGGGGGGTGTATGGGAACCCTCTGTACTTTCCACTCCATTTGCTGTGAACCTAAACCTGCTCTAAAAATAATGTTTATTAATTCTAAAAAAGAACTGAAATAGTAACAATTAAAAAACACTTTTACTATTAAAGAAAGGAACCCATTAATTTATCTGTATCTATAAATCAATATATATTTTTAAAGAGTCTAACTTTTGTCTTGATTAGTTCAGGCTGCTATAACAAAATGCCATAGACTGGGTGGGTTAACCAGCAGACACTTATTTCTCATGGTTCTGGAGGCTGGAAGTCTAAGATCAAGCCAGCAGTTTGGGTTCTTGGTGAGGGCCCTCCACCAACCCACAGCATCCAGGAGGGCTCCTGTGTCCCCCTTCTTTGGTCTCCAGCAGCTGTCAGTCACTCTAAAGCTCAACCAGGTACCAGGTCTTCCCAGGCTGAACCCCAGCTTCTATCTCCTTCAGGGTCCTTCTTCCCCCAAGAGGTCCTCACCAAGGCCGCGTGACTCAGGCCCTGTGAATGTGATGCTCTCGTGGCCTGGCCCTTTCATCCAGCCTCCTACGGTGCAGGTACGGACTCTTAATAGAAGTGACTGCCCCAAAGCTCTCTGCAGTTAGAGACATCTGGTCCTACAGCCTTTTGTGCGTAGACCCAGGACTAGCCACACAATTTTCAGGGCCACTTATTCAAAAATTATTAAGAATTTCAAGGGTGGTGACAGCAGAACCGATTTAACCAAGGGCAGGTTCCCTGTGATCACACGAGTGACACCCACATGAAGCCAACCCTGTGTAGACCCCACCTCTCCCAAAGAAATCTCAGAGAGGCAGGGTGGGCTGCTTCCAAAACAATGGCTTTCCAGCTAAATAAGCTGTGTTGGAATCCCAGCTTTGCTTTTCACCTGCTGTGTGACTCACAGGAAATGCTCACCCCTCTGGCCTGAGTTCCTCATCTGCAGAGTGGGGAGGAGATGTAGCGTGTGGCACAGAAAAGGCGCCGAGCAAAGGGGGGTTCTTTGCCCTCCCCCCATCTCCCTCCACCAGATGAGTTTCTTCCCCTTCAGGCTAGAAGAAGCGGGACATTAAACTTACAGATTATGGGAAAAGGTGAAATCGATACCCTTAAAATATTGGGGCTTCCCCTTCAAGACCATGGTATGTCTCCCCATTTATTTACTTCTTCACGTGGGTCCTTCAGTAAAATTTCATGGTTTTCTTTATTTAGTTTTTACGTATTTCCTATAGATTTGTTCCCAGGGCTTTTATCATTTGGATTGTTATTATGAATACTTTTAAAATTATTTTTTCTGCAAGACTATTGCTAGTGCATAGGAGAGCTGTGAAATTCTTAAATGTCGGCTTTCTCCAGCTTGCTGAATCTTACTTATTATGATAGCCCGTAAAATGATTCTCTTGAGTTTTCTAGGAAGAAACTCAGATGAAGTATAAATAATGATCATTTGTCATATCTTTTATAATATTTATATCTCATACCTGTTTCTTGACGTTTTGGTTACAACCTCCAGAGAAATGACCAAAAACTGTCAGTGTGGGTGTCCCCGTGCTGTTCATGATTTTAATGAGAATGCCTCTGCTTTGTTTTTATGTCTTTTGGTTCCTAACAAATACCCTTTATCATGTTTCAAAACATTTTTTATTTTTCTGATTTATAAAAAGTATTTATCAGAAATGGTAACCTTATCAAACATACTTGCAATATACATCTACATGATCAAATTGTCTGTTTTTCCTTTAAATAATTAATTCAATAAATTATATTATATTGACAGATTTCCTAATATAAAAGCACCCCCAAATTAATTGATTAAATTTTACTTTGTCATGAGATATTATCTTTATTATGCTCTGGATTTAATTTATCAATATTTTATTTAGAATTTTAAAATCTATATTCTTAAAAGATATTTGTCTGTGGTTTCCCTTTTTGGCAGCCTGTTTCTTAAGAACTGTTAAGTCCATAAAATGAACTGGAAGCTCTGTTTTCTAATGCTTCTTTTTTTTTTTTTTTTTTTTAACATCTTTATTGGAGTATAATTGCTTTACAATGGTATGTTAGTTTCTGCTTTATAACAAAGTGAATCAGTTATACATATACATATGTTCCCATATCTCTTCCTCTTGCGTCTAATGCTTCTTAACAGTTGATAACAAAAGAACAACATGCTCCTTGAAGGTCAATGTCTTAAAGGTGAACTTGTTTTAAAACAGGGCTATTCTGGTCCTTCTTTAGAAGTGTATCTTTGACAACTTTTCAACTTCTTTTTAAATGCATATTGTCTATTCAGGTTTTCTACCACTTCCTGAGCCCATTTTGGTAATTTATATATTCCTTGAAGAGTACTTATTCATCTCAATTATCAAATTTGTTGCTGTAAACTTGTGTACAGTATTTTCTTACCATTTAAAAATCTCTTCGGTATCTATAATTATATGGTTTTATTTCTAATGTAGTGTATTGCTACTTTCTCTTTCTTTTTTATTATACTTTCAGAAGGTTTGTCTATTATGTTAGCCTTTTCAGAAAACCAAAACTTGGATTTATTTTTCAATACAACTCTTACAGGGGGTGGATTTTGTTTCTGTTTTTATCTTAATGCCTTTTCCCTATTTCCTTTGAAATTATTGTTTTTGTTTTTTGATATAATGCTATGTTATTTTATTTGCAGTAAAAGCTGTATATTTTCTATTTATATATATACTTTATTAAAATGTTTTCCTTTGAATCAAGATTTGGATTCATCTCACAGGCTTTGAAATGTGATCTTCCATTATTATTCCCTTCTCAGTAGCCTACAATTATTTTGTGAGTATTTGAAGAAAATGTGCAGTAACTCCTTGACAATTGCAGTTTTCTACATAATAAAATAAAATAGTATAATAAAATTCGATGTGTTCATGGCGCTACATAAGTCCTCTGTATCCTTATGATTTTTTGCTCTTCCTAGTTTGCCAGTTTTTGAAAGAAGTATGTAAAGTCTCCAATATAACTGATGTCCAGGTGATTTTTCCTTTTATTGCTAGGAGCTGTTGATTTGCATATCCCAAAGCTATAATGAATGTGTAAAAGTTTGTGATTGTTGTAGCTTCTGGTAGGGGTTCCTTTTAATAGTATGAAGTATTCCCTTTCGTTCCTTTTAGTACTTTTCACATAATTTCTGTTTCTCCTGATATTAACATTGCCAGCTCTCTTTTTGAGGTGGTGGTCATTTTGCATTTGTTTGGCAAATCTTTCACCATCTATTTTCAAACTTTCTCTTATAGATGTGTCTCTTGGTGATGGTATATAACTGGCATTTGCTTTGGTTTATTTTTTTGGACAAACTTTGTCTTTTATTAGGTGTCTAAATCATTCATATTCATGATGACCACTGATTTATGTGTATCTTATTCCTCTCATATTAAGTTGTCTGTACATTTCCAATATCTCCTTTTTTCCCTTTCCAGTCTTTTGCTGGAAAACCAAGTTTATTTCTTCTACCCTCACACATGGAAGTTACAGCTTCCAACTGAATCCAGGGGACACAATCTCTTTTCCCCCTAATTCTGTAAACCTTATTATGTTTTCTCCTAGCATTTAATATTTCAAATAAAAAATGTCTAGAATCTAAGAATATCTAAGTCCAGTTTGATTCTCTCTCCTTTGCAATTTTTTTTGCCTTGTCTAAAAGTTTATATAAGTTTACCTTTATCCTGGAACTTTAGAAATTTCCCATGATATGATTTATTTCCAATAACCTTGTCTGTCATTCAGTGAGGGTTACCAATCTGAAACAAAACTTCTGTAGATCAAAAATATTTTTGCTTACTCTCCTCCATTGCCTCTGTTTTCTCCTTCTCAAAGTGATGTAATAGAGATATGAGATATTCTGGGTCCATGCCTCTGACCCTTGCTTGCTTGCTTTCTTTCTCTCTCTTTGCTGTCTTCTCTGGGATAACTCCTTGAATTCATCTTCTTATTCATCAACTTGGCTTTTAGCAATGTCTGTTTTATTCCTAAATTAAATTTGGGACAGCAATCGTTTCGAATTTCTTAAAATGTTCTCTTTTTCCTGTTCATTCTTTTCGCATAGCAAATTGTTCTTGTCATTTTGATAGAAGTATCCCTCAAATTTCACTGAGATTATGAATTCAAAGTTGGGATAATCCCCTCTGCTTTTTCCTTTGTTTCAGTGAGGTCCACACTTATATTCAGGTAACATTTATGGAGAGTTAAATGTGTTCTAGATATTGTTTGAAATGCTTTACATATGTTAACTCATTGAATCCCAAACAACCCTTGAGGTTATCATTACCAACATTTCACATACAAGGAGAGCAGGGCAGAGCCTGGAAGCCAACCCTGGCCATCTGGCTCTGGAGCCTTAAAAGCCCCACCACCCACCGTGCAAGCCTGGCGTTTGCTTTTTATGCTCAGGAGGGTCTCTTTTTTCAAGCTGCTGCTTCTATAGATATATGTCTATGGTTTTTCTATTTGCCTCGTTTTCATAAATAAAAATTAAAATGTATTCATATCAATAACCAGTGTGACCCTGAGTGAGGTAAAATGATAGCAGGGAATCTGCGAAGTGATTGCTCCAGGGAGGATGAGCCCTGGGGCAAAGCTGTGCAGCTTCCAGGGTGCAGCGCTCAGAGCCACTCCAGAGCCCCAGGACCTGGTGTCTGTCTGACTCACGGTTCCAGCCCCTGATGGCCGCCGGGCAGAGATGCTACTGTCAGCGCAACGCCGCAAGGCTGCCTGAGCACAGCAGGCAACTCCTTCGGGGCCAGAGACATGGTGCAGGGAGGGTGAGTGCCAGCGGCATATGAGCAGGACATCAGCAGAATCTGCTACACCTCACACAGCAGACTCCCAACATCCCAGAACAAGAGATAGCTAATCACCTACATAAATTGTGAAACCTAAATCACAGGTTGTTTTTTTTTTTAATCTAAAAGTGTAAAAAGAGTGATCAATTTTTTAAGATGAATAAATTCAAAGGTCCTACGACGTATGACACTTTGCTGACATCTCTACCTTTGAAGCAGACAAACCATATGCGCCCCCATCACCCTTCATCTGGACTCACCTTGATGCCGTCTGTTTCCTGTCTTCCGGAAATTCTTCCAACCTGGACTGTCAAGTCTGTCCTTCTGGGTTTTCAGCTCTGTTGCATATTTTATCTTACATTTACATTCCTTTGGTTATTTCAATAGCATTTTTGTAAGGAGGAAAAAGAACCTCTGAGCTCAAATCACTGCTTTGAAAATGGGTCTTGCTGTATTTCTAGCAGATTTTGTGTTGCTTATTTTAAAATTAATTATCATAATTTTTCTAATCAGAATGAGAAAGTGTGGGATGGATTTCTTTATGGCAAAGTCACCTCAACCCTAATAGTTTCGGTGAATTCACTTCTACTTTAAAAGGTAGGCAGCAGGCTCACTGGTGACAGCTCCTGACAATATGTTAACATGTGTTTTAAAAAGTTCCATTCATTGGCCCAACGATGCTACATGAAAGTAAAATATATTTTGTTGCAGATCACGGAGCAACGTACCTAGAGAGCAACCTAAGCTCAGATAATATTCAAAGTGGCCCCTTCGTATTTTTATATTTATTTTTAAGAGTATTATAGAGGATCAATGTTTTTATGACATTAGAATTTAATTACAATGGCATAAGCTACATTAATTAAGAGTTGGCGTTTGAACAGAGAACTTAGTGAACGTGCAAATTTGCAAAGTACATGCTGGGTGCTGTACACAATGGGACAGCCAAGTTCAAAGTCAAAAAGGATCTGTGTATATTAGAGAAATAGGAAGAGGCCAGCCTGGCCAGAGAAGAGGGAGTAGAAGGCGACAGGGGACTGAGTGTCAGGTAGAGACCTGGGGTTTTGGAAGTGAAGGCAGTGAGCTTTGATTTAGTTTGGAGAAGGAAGTGAGAAGAGATGGGATTTGGGAGACTAGTCTGGTGGCTCCGCTGAGACTTTAGAAGAGGGTGGACGTCAACAGGATGACACTGGTGAGTGTCCGGGTGCTGAGGTTGACTTCCTCAGGCAGGAGGGACAGAGAGGCTATTCAGCATGGGGGCATCGTCTGGCCAGCTGGGAGTGGACTTGTCACAGAAGAAGCCAGGCTCAGTGCCGCCATCTCTGAGCGGCACTAGCTGGCGGCGGGCCTGAGGGCGCTTCAGCCTGCAAGTTGGGTTCAAGTCTATCCCTGTGTCTCTCTTTCCAGGACTAGCGGCTCCCCGGAACCTGCCCTTTTTGTGGTGCCTGGTCCGCTGGGGCTGCTGTAACAAAAATGCCATGGGGTGGGTGGCTTAACAACAGACATTTATTCCTCTCAGTTCTGGGGGCTGGAAAGTCCAAGATCGTGGTGCCACAGATTCAGTCTGTTGAGGGCCAGCTTCCTCACATAGATGGCTGTCTTCTGTGTCCTCACGTGGCAGGAGGGGCAAGGAACCCTGTGGGCACTAATCCCATTCCTGAGGGCTCCACCCTCATGACCTAAGTACCTCCCACAGGCCACCTCCACACCTCCAAATACCATCACCTCACACTGAGGGTTAGGATTTCAGCATATGAATTTGCGGGGGGAGACAAACGTTTAGTCTATAGCACATGGCAAATGGCAAGAGTGGGTTATGTACTTTGACATAATATTATTTGGTTCAGGGCCACCATTGTTGTATCCTCATTGTGAACCTAATTTCTTATCAATAAAAAGTCATATTATTCAATGCTTTTTGCCCTCAAGTCTACTTTGTCCAATATTAATATCACCACCCTTGCTCATATTAGTACATGAACCAGATTTGTCTTGCTAATCTCTTTAGTCTTTTGCCTTCCTGAGTCAATTACTTTTTTAGGTAATTTTTAAAAATAACATGTCTCAACTAAAAGTATTTTTCTTTTAGTAAAGCACTCAAAGGCTTTTTTATTTATTATCAAAACTAGTACATTTGTTCTTATGACTTTTACACTAGTTCCTTTTTTCTGTTTTTTATTTTATGGATTATATTTGTATTGTTCTTTTCCTTCCTCTTGGGCTTTAAAAGCTGTAATCCATCTTTATTCTCTTTATGGTTCCTGTAAAAATGAAAATATATATGAACCCATTTTTCGCTAATTATAAAATGTCAATGATCAAGCAATATTTATTAAATCATTCCTGAGGCAGATACTACATTTCAGCAGGCTGTTACTGCCTCCCCACTTGGCTACTTTCCAGTTTCAACTGATGCAGGTGGGGCTTAGACTTAGCTAAAGTCCACCCACCCCCCACCCCATCGCGACATTTTATAATTTAGCTTTAGAGCAATGGTTCTCACCTGGGGGAAGAAGGGTGATGTGGGCCCCCAGGGGACACTCAGCAATGCCTGGAGACAGTTAAGATTGTCCCAGTTGCTCCTAGCGTCCAGCAGGTAGAGACCAGGGATGTTGTTCAACATTCTTTGTGCCCAGGACAGAGCCCACAGCAGAGAGTTATCCAAACCCAATATGCCAACAGTGTTGAGCTTGAGAAACTGAGCTCTAGAGGTTTTGTTGCTGTGATGGTCAAGTTAATATTACTTATCATATTTAAATTTTTTTTAGTGCCAGTATTTTTATACCCTCATTCTTAAAGATTTTCCATTGCTATTTATCCCTTGACTGGCTAGAAATGTTTTCAAGTAATTTTTTTTGTCAAACAGACCTTAGAGAAGAACTCTATTTTCTGAAACTCCCAGTGCTGGAGCATTTCCCACAGACACACTCACCCGAAGGAGATGAGACTATTTCATCTGCCTCCCCTCCTCTGGGAAGGGGTCTTTTCCTGGTAGATGTTTTCACCATACATTGGCACATTTTACACTGCTATCCGTTCATTGCCTGTCCTTTGCTTGCCCCTGTTTCTATCTCTGTTGTCTCTTACGCAATTATATTCTCTATGAGTAGTAGCCCGATGTCTACAATATGGACTACAAATATTTAATCTATGATATTTAAGATATCATTGCTATCTTAATCATATTTCAGACTTTTTATGTGCAGAAAGTTTAAATTTTTAGTTTTTCTAATTTACTTTTAAAATTTACAACCTAAGTGTCCATCAACAGATGAATGGATAAAGAAAACATGGTATATATTGGGTTAGCCAAAAAGCTTGTTTGGGAACTATATATATATATATATATATATATATATATATATATATATATTCCATTGTATATATATACATACACAATGGAATACTACCCAGCCATAAAAAAAGAATGAAATTTTGCCGTTTGCAGCAACATGGATAGACTTAGAGGGCATTATGCTAAGTGAAATAAGCCAGACAAAGATAAGTACTGTATGATATCACTCATATATGGAATCTAAAAAATACAACAAACTAGTGAATATAACATAAAAGAAGCAAACACAGATCTAGAGAACAAACTAGTGGTTACCAGTGGGGAGGTGAGGAGGGGCAAAGTAGGGGTGGAGTGGGAGGCACAAACTACTGGGTGCAAGATAGGCTAAAGGATGTATTGTACAACACAGGGAACATAGCCAATATTGTCCTTTTTAAATTTTTTTTATTGGAGTATAGCTGATTTACAATGTCGTGTTAGTTTCAGGTGTACAGCAAAGTGATTTGGTTATACATATGTGTATATATATATATATGTATATACATATATATATTCTTTTTCATATTCTTTTCCATTATAGGTTATCATAGAATATTGAGTAGAGTTCCCTGTACTATACAGTAGGTCCTTGTTGGTTACATATTTTATATATAGTAGTGTGTATATGTTAAAATATTTTCTAATGACTGTAAATGGAAAGTAAACTTTAAAACTTGTATAAAAATAAAAAATTAAAAAAAATTTTTGAAATGACATATAGCAAAAAAACACTATAAATGAAGTATTAAAATATTTAAAAATAAAATTTACTATATGATCTCCTCCTTTACTTTTTTGCCAGAATGGCCTTCTGCATCCTGAGATCAGATAGTTTTCTAGTTGTCTCAAATTATGTTTTCAAGTGCAATAATTTTAACCCAACAGGATTTATCTGGGTGTTTATCATGAAATACTCTCAAACAGTTAAGCAATTCTCACAATATGGTTTAGTAAAAAAATCCATCTTTGCCCCTCTAATTTGAAATGCCACGTTTATCATGTGCTAAATACAAGGGCCAGTTTCTGGAGTTTATGTTTTGTTTCATTGAACCTAACTTTTCTGGCACTAACTTCTCAGTTTTAATTATTTTGGCTGTAGAATATGTTTTCATACCTGCCACTCTTCCTTCACTACAATTACTGTTAAAAACCAGCCATCTGTTCTGGATTTCCCAGCCCATTTATTCTTCCAAAAGAACTCTTGTAATTTTATCCAATTCCAAAAAAATATCCCTCGGAACTTTTGACTAAAATTGCATTAAATTTTGAAATTAATGTGTGAAGGACTGACACCTTTGCAATACTGGATATATCCCTGATATATCTTCCATCTCTCTTTTCTCCCATCATTTTTATGTCCTCATCGTTTCCTCTGAGTTTGGGAAGAATTATTCAAATTTACCTTCTCCCTCACTAATCCGATTTTCTACTTTATCTGCCCTTCTTCTGGCATGGCAGTGTTGAATTTAATAATCCTGTTCTGCTCTTCATGCAATCTTTCCTGATATCGAAGCATTTCCTTTTGGGGACTGTCAGCTCTCCTTTCACAAACCTGGTGGGGAATTAAAAAATACCTCACTCTTTCCTCCCATCGCTGGCCATGGATCTATTCTGGTGGAAAGCATCAGCACTAAGCCTTTGCAATGAATGACTCAGGCTTCTTAGAGCCTGGGGAAGCAGGTGTATCTACCTCGCTGGCTCCCGGAGAGACTGCTGTCCACGTACGTTGGGGCCAGGGAAGGAAGGAGTGAAAAGCTGAGATTCACGCTGGTTGGATCCCACCTGTTCAGAGACCCAGGGCAAGGTGCCCGAGCCCAAGGCCCCCTGTCCCCTTGGCGGAGCAGCCGTGAATTAGCCCCAGCAGGGTCTCCCCCGCCCACTGGGGGCAGCTGCCCTCATTACACATCCGCAGCCCTGTCCTCCCGGCAGGGCCATCTGCGCCCGTCTGGCGCGGAGTCTGCACTGCTGTGGGCGGCTGCTCCCAAGTGAGTGGCGTTGAGGGGATTAAAGTGCATCTCCCAGGGCCTGGCCGGCTGGGTCCTCCCCGAGGGCCCCTGCCCGGCCCATCTAGGCCCATCCTGGAACACTCCCTAGTTTACAGCCTATGTGTCGGTTTCTCTTTTTACATCCCTTTTGGTGATTTCCACAGCAGTTTGGCAGGATGAGATTTTGATGTCTGTGTCCAGCCCACTCTCTGGATTTAAGAAGTTCAGAGGTGGTCAGGGGAAAGTTGAGCTTTTATTTATGTTTCAATGGTTTAAAAAGTGAGAATATTCTTATTCTTCTCATTTCTTATTTTCATACTTTTTTGATTAATAATGACGAGAAGGATTTTCAGTAATATTATTTAAAATAATTCATAAAGTATTGCATTTGTCCTAACGTGAGCTGGGATTTTACCAAACTTACTTGTAAACAAGCCTTTGAAAAATCAATGTAAAAAGCAAGACACTAAGAGTGGAGATGGTGACCTACAGGATAAATGAAAAGAGGAAAGCTGTTTGATGTTATATGAATAGGAATGGAGACTTAGGACAAAAATTCCAGCACTGACATCTTATGTGGATTCAAAAGTGCTGTATCTCAGATACTCACGGTAGAAGTGGAAATGTTAGAAGCCCTGCCTGACAACTGTGATGACTCAAAAAGCAGCTGGAGGAGGAGGGTCAGGGTCAGGATCTGATGTCCGAGGCACTTGCAAAGAGTTTGGAAAAAATAGTGTCACAGACTATGGAAGTGAGAAAGCAACTTTTACATTAATATTCCATAGATGTCATTTTAAAGTCAAGTAAACAGATAACCTAATTACCATAAGGAGACATTCGACTGATTCATCTATATGCCAAAAAGCTTTTATATTCACATTGCCCTTAAGACATTTTTTGGATATTCTTCTTGGGGAAATGGGGCCTTGCCTTAGATTTGAGGTCACCTTTTATTTGGACAGATTCAGTATAAACACTGTCATAAAACCTAGAATATTGCAAGGCAGAAGTGGCCCTTTCATTTCATTTTATAGCCCAATTCTGTTTATGACCTTATAAATCACCAAGGTTATGAACAATGTATAGTTGATTCTGTGTTGTCCTCCTTGCTTATTAGCAATTTGCAATATGTTCCCAATGGAGTGTCTTGATGATTTCAATTTCGATTAAGGGGTACGAAAGACGATGGTTGTTTGGTGCTGGCAAAAAAGTATTGCTGACAGTGAAGTTGTTTGGGATCCTCAAACTGAAGGATCCCCTACATTTTCCAACAACCAGGATCCAAAAGATCAAAAATAAATATACAGATAGATTTCTCCTCTTTCACTCGCTTCTTGGTACTGTAGCCTTGACCTTCACATCAAGTCAATGTGTGTGAACCTAGAAATTGCCAGGTTTAGAAGGCAGGCAAAAAAAAAAAAAATCACACGTTTTTCTGACTTCTCTCCATAGGCCATCTCTGCTTAACCCAGAACTTCAGGCAACCCTAAGCCTTGAGGAAACCAAGAACTTTCTTGTTGGTTTCCAACAGGGGCTCCCTGCTCATGTCAACACAGCTATCTGACACTAAATTTTCTTTAATCCTAGAATATCATGAACCAATACCCACTTCTCAACCCCCCTCCAACCCATGTCAGTTTCCATCAATTTTTTTTTATCATTTATCCCTGAACACGATTAAACTTACCAACATTTTCCCAGATTGTTTGTTCCTATTGTTCACTCTTGCTTCTTGTGTTTATTCTTCCTCTCCAGGCTTTTACTTCTTGCTTTAAATCCCAACTCTGCCACTTTCCAGCCACGTGGTTTAAACTAGTCTCTGTTTTCTCATCTTTTTCTTAAATTGAAGTATAGTTGCTTTACAATATTATATTAGTTTCAGGTGTACAACATAGTGATCTAATATTTTTACAGATTATACTCCATTTAAAGTTATTTTAAAATATTGGCTATATTCCTTGTGCTGTATAATATATCCATGTGGCTTATTTATTTTATACATAGTAGTTTGTACCTCTTAATCCCTTACCCTTATTTGCCCGACTCCCCTTCCCTCTCCCCACTGGTAACCACTGATTTGTTCTCTATATCTGTGAGTCTTTTTCTTTTTTGTTATATTCATTCTTTTTCAAAAAAAATTTTTTTAGATTCCACCTATAATTGAAGTCATACAGTATTTATCTTTCTCTGTCTTATTTCACCAATCATAATACCCTCCAGGTCCACCCATGCTGCTGCAAATGGCAAATTTTCATTCATTTTTATGGCTGATTAATATTCCATTGTATATGTATACCACATCTTCTTTATTCATTCATCTGTTGATGGACACTTAGGTTGCTTCCATATCTTGGCTATTGTAAATAATTCTGCTGTGAACACTGAGGTGCATGTATCTTTTCAAATTAGTGTTTTCATTTTTTCTGGATATATACCCAGTAGCAGAATTGCTGAGTCATATGGTAGCTCTATTTTTAGTTTTTTGAGGAACTTCCATACTGTTTTCCACAGTGGTGGCACCAATTTACTTTCCCACCAAGAGTGTACTAGGGTTCCCTTTTCTCCACATTCTCATCAACATTTGTTATCTATAGGCTTTTGATAATAGCCATTCTGACTAGTGTGAGGTGATATCTCATTGTGGTTTTGATTTGCTTTTCTCTGATAATTAGTAATGTTGAGCATCTTTTCATGTGTCTGTTGGCCATCTGTGTATCTTCTTTGGAAAAATGTCTCTGCCTAATTTTTCAGGTCCTCTGCCCAATTTTTAATCATTTTTTCGGTCTTTTTTTAAAAAATTAATTAATTTATTAATTAATTTATTTATTTTTGGCTGTGTTGGGTCTTTGTTTCTGTGCAAGGGCTTTCTCTAGTTGTGGCAAGCGGGGGCCACTCTTCATCACGGTGCGCGGGCCTCTCACTATTGCGGCCTCTCTTGTTGCGGAGCCCAGGCTCCAGATGCGCAGGCTCGGTAATTGTGGCTCACGGCCCAGTTGCTCCGCGGCATGTGGGATCTTCCCAGACGAGGGCTCGAACCCGTGTCCCCTGCATTGGCAGGCAGATTCTCAACCACTGCACCACCAGGGAAGCCCTTTTTGGTCTTTTTGATATTGAGTTGTATGAGCTGTTTACATATTTTGAATATTAACCCCTTATTGGCCACATCATTTGCAAATATTTTCTCCCATTCAATAGGTTGTCTCTTTGTTTTGTTGATGGTTTCCTTTGCTATGCAAAAGCTTTTAAGTTTAATTAGGTTTCATTTTTGCTTTTGTTTCCTTTGCTTTAGGAGACAGATCCAAAAAGATATTGCTACAATTTATGTCAAAGAGTGCTCTTCCTATGTTTTCTTCTAAGAGTTTTATGGTTTCCAGTCTTAGATTTAGGTTTTTAATCCATTTTGAGTTTATTTTTGTATGTGGTGTGAGAAAATGTTCTAATTTCGTTCTTTTACATGTATCTGTTCAGTTTTCCCAGCACTACTTGTTGAAGAGACTGTCTTTTCTCCATTGTATATTCTTTCCTTCTTTGTTGTAGATTAATTGACCATAAGTGCGTGGGTTTATTTCTGGGCTCTCTGTTGTGTTCCATTGATCTGTGAGTCTGTTTTTGTGCCATTACCATACTGTCTTGATTACTGTGTCTTTGTAGTATAGTCTGAAGTCAGGGACCGTGATACCTCTAGCTTTGCTCTTTTTTCTCAATGAATATAGTACAAGATCCCTCAAAGGATCATTATAAGAACGTAATTAGAAAAAGATGAAGCATACAGCCTATTAAATGTGCATTCAGGACACAGAAGCTTAAAACATAAAATAAGCACAGAAAACGGTTTTATTTACCTTATTTATTCTTTGCACTTTTAGCACTTGACATGGCATCTATAACAGTAAGCACTTACTAAATCTTTCTTAAAACAAATAAATGAACAAAAAAAGCTTTATTAATTCACTGAATGGGTAATTCATCAAACCTTTGCAAGTTTAGCAGGGTGCCATATACACAAACATTGAAAAGAATATTACTACTGTCATTAAGTTGAACATGATACATTTCCTTACTGATAGACGTTCCCATTGTAAGTGCCACAGTATTTTCATAGCCAGACATTTTTCTGCAAAAGTGTCACTTCCAAAATGAGGGCAGAATTTGCATAAATAGTGTTTTAGTACTAACCACTGGATTTATTAGGATGAACTATTTTTATAGGGCTTTCTAAAACATAATTATATGGACATAAGATGGACAATACAATCTTATCTCCCTTTAGCTAAAGAGTATAGCCAATGCCATTTGTGCAAAGTTTACGTGAACTTCTAGTTCCACGGTTCTTTCTTGGTTTGCAGTTAAATTATTCATGTTAAGCAGATGATTTGTTTTCAACTTGGCATCAACACTAAATGAGTGAAGTATGCCAAAATAAATAAGTTAATTAAAATGAGCCCTTTGGTGAGTGAGCCTGCACACTGCCTGATTATAAAAGGTGGAAGCTTCCTAAGGAGAAGCATTTGAATCCTCAGACAGATGGCCCCAGACAGGTGATGACTTACTGTGTCTGTAAGTCACAGACATTGGATTTTGAAGGTGAAACTGCTTTTCTCTAAGTTTAAATGTGTATTATATGTCCTCCTATCCCACCACTGTTTCTCATTAGCACTCCCCCTATACAAGGCCTAGTTAGACCATTGGGTTCATTAACAGAACTTTCAGTGACTCCAGAATCTTTATGTCCCATGTAAAGAGTTCACAGCAATATGTAGTGAGTGGCATACAAACTCTTTCAGTCTTGATACCTTACCTGAAGACATTGCTGTCGGAATAATTATAACTCTGCCATAGGTCTTAGAGGAAAGTCTCTCTTAAAACTATATTGATACTTAGAAGAAACTTTGAAATCCAAATGTTATGTATCACTCATTTAGATAGCTAATTTGGGAGGAAAAATATTCCAAATGTGCCTTACTCATTCATTACACTAAGACTGAGGTGAGATGTTAATTTTTTCAATATTTTTACCCAGCTAGGTCAGCCCTAGAAACAACCATGTTAAATTGTAAGACTATAATCCCCTCTACCATGCAGAGTTATTTCACAGACTGTGTCTTGTTTAATTTGGCAAATACATATTTTTGGACAGCCTTCTTGCCAAGCATGGGGAATGTAAAGTTGAATAAATAATAGTCTCTAACTTCAGTGAATTTTCAGGCTAATGGAGAAAAATATCATAGAAACATTTGTGATGAGCTCTAAAAAGTAAAGGAATAATTAATTCTCCTTGGTGACCAGGGATGAAAAGAGGAAGGAACTGAAAGTGGAGCCAAGAGGCTTGAGGGATGGATGGGAGTGTATCAAAGCCCATTTTGAAGTGAAGGCTTGGTCAGAAGTAATGAGCCATTAGGGAATGTGACACACAGCCCAGTGTGGCCAAAGAGTGGTGTTGGCAGTGTCTGGAGCAGACAGAGAGATGGCCAGGCCAGAACAAGAGCTACAGGAACTCTGCTAGTACCCGTGGGTAATGACTACCCATATTTTATATATTGCTTCTGCCAAACTGTAGCAAGCTATAGAATGCCTTCTATTCCTTCACCAATGTGTTATTGAGTGCCCTACCATGTACCAGCAGGATTCTAGGCCCTGGAAATACAACAGACTCCCTGATTTCATGGAGTTTACATCCTAATTAGGTAAGATAGCTAATAACCAAAATAGCAATAAATTAAAAAGAAAACATCAAGAAATAGTAAATACTATGTAGAGTACTAAAGCAGGGTAATATGACTGAAGATAATTAGGTGGTACAATTAGGAAGTAGAGTCAGGGAAAGCCTTTCCAAAGAGGTTCCATTTAAGCTGATACCTCAATCACAAAAAGAGAGCCAGACATGCAAAGATCTGTGGGAAGAGCGTTTGGGCACAAGTGCAAAGGTCTTGAGGAAAAAACAAATTTAATGTGTTTGAGGAATAGAAAGGAGGCCAGGGTGGCTGGAATGTAGGGAGTTTTGTATATAAATATCAGGCAGCTATTGCTGCATAACAAGCCATCCCTAAACTTAATGACTCAATATGACAATGATTTATTCAGCTAACTATTCTGCACATCAATAATTCAGGCTGAGCTCAGCTAGGTGACTCCCTCATACATCTGTGGATACCTGTGTGTTATGTAGGCAACTTTGCTGGTCTTAGCCAGGATCCCTAACATGTATGGGGCCTCAGTTGGGACATTTGAGCTACTCAACTCTGCTCCTGTGGTGTCTCATCTTCCCGTAGGCTAACCCCGCTTGGTGACTGCATAGGGCCCCAGGGAGAGCAGAGGCTGCCATGGCTCTTGAGGCCTCAGAACGGGCACAGCATCACTTCTGCCAAATTCCGCTGCAGAATAAATATCAAAGCAAGTGAAAAGACCAGCCCACATTCAAGGAGAGGGGAAATAGACTTTACCTCTTGATGAAAAGAGGGAAAAAATCACCTTGCAAAAAGAGTGAGTGAAGCATACAGAGAGAAGTGAAGTGTCATGGCCAGTTTCGCACAGTCTCCCATAAAATTGCAGAGACTGGCCAGAGACAGACCACGAAGGGCTTAGCAACCTCTGCTGCTTAACCCATGACCAGAAGAGAAGGGAGGGTATCTTTTCATATGATCATAAAATGACAGTTAGGGCTATGGTAGCAAGGAGGAAATAAAAGCCTTAATGATGATCATTCTAGAATTGTCAAGCTGGAAGAGGCTTTGTTGATCCGAATGCGATCTTCTCCTCCTCACTGAGAGTTAACAGATGAGCTGACAGGTCTCCTAATTTCCATCCAAGAGTCATTCCATCCACCATGCTGTCTGCTTGATTAAAGACATTGCAGCATTTGCTGCCACCTAAGAGGCTGAGAAATGCAAAAGCAGACGTCTAAAGTTTGACCTCTTCTCCCAGGCACTATGTCCAGAAGTTTGGTTGCTATCATAAGGTGGAAAACATTGATGATAATAAACAAGCATGATTATATTTCCTTTATGTGGAAATTTTATCATCTGATATACCCACCCATTTAAAAGAGCTAATAAAATAATAATATGATAATCACTAACGCTGGTTGAGAACTTGCCTTGTTCATCTTACCTTGACCTCTGAAATGCCAAAAATAAATGTCGCCAATCAATGCATGTCAGATTGTTCAAACTATATTTTCTTCTACTGAAACATAATTCTCAAAAGTGGTCTGTTTCCTCACTGCATCGCAACTTCCTTGAGGTCAGGGACTAGGCCTTGTTCATCTTCATGCACCCAGGTGGTCACATAACCCCCTGCACCAAGTGGGTCATCAGAAAATACTTGTGGAACAAATGAATGAAGTTTTCCTCGAGAATAGAGGAGATAAAAATGAAAAGCCATCTGCACCCCAATGTTCATAGCAACACTACTTACAGTAGCCAAAACTTGGAAGCAACCTAAATGTCCATCAACAGATGAATGGATAAAGAAGATGTGGTACATATGTACGATGAAATATTACTCAGCCATAAAAAACAATGAAATAATGCCATATGCAGCAATATGGATGGGCCTAGAGATTATCCTACCAAGTGAAGTAAGTCAGAGAAAGACAAATATCATATAATATCACTTACATGTGGAATCTAAAAATGTGACACAAATAAACTTATTTACAAAACAGAAATAGCCTCACAGACATGGAAAACAAACTTATGATTACCAAAGGGGAAAGGTAGGGAGGGATAAATTTGGAATTTGGGATTAATAGGTACAGAATACTGTGTATAAAATAACAACAAGGACCTACTATATAGCACAGGAACTATATTCAGTATCTTGTAATAACCCATAGTGGAAAAGAATCTGAAAAAGATTCAATGAATCACTTTGCTGTGCACCTGAAACATTGTAAATCAACTATAGTTCAATTTAAATAAATAAATAAATAAAAAATTTAAAAGCCACCAGAAAGATTCAACAATCAGAGTAGTTTGAGGCCATTAAGTGCAGGGCAAATATCTTCTGAGAAACCCTGATTTCATCACTGTGTATTAACTGAGCATCTTAATGAAAATACTCTACCTCTAAGGAAAAGCGTTAATTTCTATTCTGCATTCTAATAGATTTTGGAAAGATTTCCACTGAAAAATACCTACTTTCTAAATCCCGTTAGTGATAAGTAGATCAGTTTCAGTTCCTGGAAAATTCACTTATTTGGAATAATTTATTTCCTGAAAAATAATGTAGGAATATCTCATGTGTATATATTTCTTTTATTTTTTTTTTTTGGCTGTGTTGGGTCTTCGTTGCTGTACGCGGGCTTTCTCTAGTTGCGGCCAGCGGGGGCTACTCTTCATTGCAGTGCGCAGGCTTCTCATTGCGGTGGCTTCTCTTGTTGTAGAGCACGGGCTCTAGGTGCGCGAACTTCAGTAGTTGTGGCTCGCGGGCTCTAGAGTGCAGGCTCAGTAGCTGTCGTGCACGGGCTTAGTTGCTCCACGGCATGTGGGATCTTCCTGGACCAGGGCTTGAACCTGTGTCCCCTGCATTGGCAGGCGGATTCTTAACCACTGCACCACCAGGGAATTCCTCTCATGTGTATATATTTCTTAAAGAGCTTAAACGTAAATAGCCTGATTGTTATTCCAACAGGAGCAATGAAGGGCCGGGTGGTATCAGTACCATTGAACTGATGCTGTAAGCTGCTGGACTTCCAAGGTGACCCAGAAAGTAGATGACTGAATCTAAAAGTGGGTGATTTATCACTTCATTCTGGGGGAATGAGAAGAAGTTCTTGGCTTTTCGGATGCAACTTGTGCCATTCAAGTTCATGTTAACCATGATGGATGTGCCTTCATTATGTGGTTTAAAATGGATAGATCAGGCCTGGGACAAGAACCCACGTCTTCTGGCTCTGGTAAAGTGTCTTTACAGGAAGCATAACTCCCCTGGACGACCCTGCAAGGAATCTGGACTGGAGTGAAATAGGCTGTGAGTTTTACAAGACATAAAACAATGGCTCCAAACCTGATTTTATAGGTTTAGCAATATCTCTAGAGAATAATTCTCTTTCTCTCTCCCTGCTTCTGTAATTGGCATATACTCCAAATGCCATTAAAACCAGCTTGCTCCAAAGATCTGTGGAGATAGCACTTTTCCTGGTTCTTTATTCAGTAGGCACTCATGGCTAACTAAACAGAGGGACCCAGATAAATAAATAAAAGATATTTCATTTGGTATAACTGCTTTTTGCTGCAACCTCTTTTTATTGAGAATTATCTATTTCGGCTGCAAACACGTCATTTCAACAAAGCAGTTGACACTGAAAGGCAATCTCTCCTTTTTCCATTTTAGAGACTAGATTTTACGAACTTCAAAACTCAGATGTCAGCTCTCCAATCCAGCCCAGACCTCCGGCCAGGAATAAATTCTGAAATCAGAGTGACAACAAATTCAGGGGCAGGGAAACAGGGGACTTCTGATTTCCTGTAATTTCTCAAGAAGTAAATCCTCTCTCTTCCTGGACCATCACTCTTTAAGAAACTTCAATACTTTCCAAAATGCTTCCAAACCCAGGAACTCCTTTGATCCAGATATCAATCTTATGAGGTTGGCAGGACAAATATTGACACTTTTAGTGAATGAGAAAGTGAGAGACAGAGTGTCCAAGTGTTTAACCCAAAAGTGAACAGAAAACTGGAGCATCACCAGGATAACAAAATCTGACCTGATCCCTGACTGGGAGCTTTTCCACCCTCTTCCTCTGCACAGTTTCTCTTCAAGACTGTGAGGGAGGAGGTGCAGTCTTATCCAGCAGTGGGCTAGTGTGGAGTGTTTCCAATACAGTGAGTCCCCTGCATACGAATGAGTTCTGTTCTGAGAGCGCGTTCGTAAGTCCAGTAAAGTTAGCCTAGGTACCAACTAACACAATCGGCTATATAGTGCTCTACTATAATAGGTTTAGAATACTTTTCACACAAATAATACAGAAAAAACAAACAAAACAAACACAAAAAATAAAGAGAACATTTTTAATCTTGCAGTACAGTACCTTGAAAAGTACAGTAGTACAGTACAACAACTGGCACACAGGGGCTGGCATCGAGTGAACAGGCAAGAAGAGTTACTGGAGGAGGGAGAGGAGGTGGGAGATGGTAGAGGTGAAGGATCATCAGCAATAGGAGACGGAGGGCAAGCTGCCATGTCACTCACACCTAACGTTGATGGAATGCACGTTCGCATCTTTGAAAGTTCGCAACTTGAAGGTTCGTATGTAGGGGACTTACTGTAATGTCTTAGCACTGGCCACCAACCTGCTCTGAAGAGTTGCCTCCAAACTACGGAAGGGAGCTGGTACAACTGTGTGTCTGGAACTCTAACACCGTTAGATTTATTTGTCCCAAATTCAGGGTTTCTCCCCCTCCTTCAGACTCTTCCCACAAGTACTAACTTTATTTCCTTAAAGGAGACTTTGGGTCACTTGCTCTAGTCAAAGTGTTTTCCCCCTCTGAATTCACCATCATGACAAACACTGTCCCCTAGAAATGTAAAGTGGGCCACGAAGGCCATCTTAAACTTCTAGCAGACACATTTTAAAAGGGAGACAAAACAATTAAGATGTAATTTTAATAATAGATTTTATTAATCCAATATAACCAAAATGCTATCATTTCAACAGGTACTCAACCTTCTTAGATATGTTCATGAGCTCTTTACCTTCTCATTTCCTCCCACGTCTTACTAAGCGTGTACTTTACACGCACAGTGCACCCCAGTTCGGGCCACCGCCTCTCGAGTGCCCAGAGCCTCATGTGACATGGCACGTGGTTGACAGCACAGCTCAAGGGCTCTTGTGAGCCATGCCTCGGATCTCATAAAACCGTCTCTTCAGGGCTGTGCCCACCCTGCCCTTCCCACCCCTGCTGCTCCCCCCATCACCAGAGGGGACCCCAAAAGGTCTCATACTATTGTTTCCAAGGAGGCCACAGGCAGCACTAAGGCCAGGGGTGGAGGACAGTTGGCATTAGACCGTAGAGTGGTGTCTTCGTGGGGAAAGCAAAAGGAATCGCTGTCCCTCCTCCTCACCAACCTCGTCCCCAGCCTGTTTCCATCCTGGAGAGGGGAGAAGCCTTCATAGCCGCTTTCTGGGTCACTGCTGGTTGATTCAACCAACAATGGACCATAATTTATAAGGTTTCTCTCCGCAAGTCGACTTTGGCTAATGGTGGTTCAACATTAATGTTGATGCTGACAGACTGGAGAATAAAAGGGTGCATGTTTGTTCCGTTGAGAAACCCAGACCCAAAGCCATTAACATTTCCTACTAGATAAATGAGACACAAATCATGTGTACTTGATTGTAAATGAATAGCTCGCATGCACAAGGTAAACTCTGAAAACTCCATTTTTCAGCCAAGGTAGCAGGGATGAATGACTCACTTGTGTTTTTACCAAAGACTGAGTGCTTCTCTCCAGTGGGAAACAGACCTGAACGTCCACCCCACCCCGAAAAGGCTGGATAACTCTGAGCATTAACATATGTCACCAAACAAACATGCAGATGACCAAACACCGAACAATTGCAGCCATTTAAACTCTGTCTTAAAACAGCACCTCAGCAGATAAATACACCTTCCACCAAGCAATTTCCAGGATTTCAAATCCGCTTTAATGTCCTTCCTACGTAGCTTTTTAATTTTGTGTTTCATTCAGCACCAACTTTGCAATATCAAGGGAAAACCGGGATTGAGAACGTTGCCAGGACATTGAGGTGCAAACCCAGAGCACTAGTGGGCAGAGGTTTCCAAATCTACAGGCAGTGAAATATCAATACTTCAGTTCCGGCAGCGTTTACCATCCGTGTAGAAACCGTGTTGGTTTGGCAGTGGTAGACTGAAAGAGTGTTGCCCTAGTTATGTTCTGAGCAACTTTCCGTCACCGCCTTGGGTGTGACCATGTTGGGGAAGGGACAGTGACCCAAAGGAAGGTGCAGGCTGGTTTCTGGCTGGTCTGCACAGGTGGGCTTGTTTTCTCTTACTGCACGTTAAACCAGATAAACTCAAAGATGCAGGTTTTTGCTTTTTTAATGATTTTTAAAACAATATCTCTAGTAGAGGATATTGATTTGCTCTATAGATTTTTTAAAAACCCTTTCCAATTCTCCAGTCTCTGCTAGTCATTGGTCTCAAGAATTAACTTTTCATATGTTGCCTTTGTCACTAACACTATCAGATGTTTCTTAAATATTTACTAATCTAAATGTAATTCTTTTCATGTTTGTTGTGTCTCATGTTCCTTGTGGTCGCAAATTTGTTCTCTGGGGATGCGCTGATTGTTACATTGCAGCAATAGAGATTTAGAGTAGACACAAGGAAGGACTTCCTCACAACAAGAAGCTTCTCAGATCCTTTCTGAAATAAGCAATGGGACCACTCTAGTGGGGCTTCCCTGAAAAGTCCAAATGGTACTCCCTGTGTGTCCCCCAGTTTGGAACGCCAGCCCGATACCTGAGGGTACGCCAAGGGGTAGTTCCTGTCGTGAATTTGACGTAACTGCCTGACTCTCAGAATGCAGCCTGATGGTGCTGGTGTTGGTGTGCATCTGTGGATGTGATGGCTGGGGAGGGTGGGAGGGGCTGGGGAAGGGAGTTGAGTGGAGAAGTGGAGGAAGAGGAAGAGAAGTGGAAATTAGCTTTTTTAGAACCTAGAAAAGCACAATAAATGTTGGTCTTGGCAAAGTTATTTATTGACGTGAACAGTGAGCTTGGCTGACAGTTGACGCTTCTCCCCGCCGCGCAGATCCCTCCTGGAGAAGCAAGTTCCTGCCCCCAGACCGGCTGCTCCTCGGCGGCAATGCTGCAGGGTGCAGTCTCCACACGTCCCTGAGGCCAAAGCAGAGGCCCTGCAACCCCAGGCAACGCCAGCTGCCTTTTTCCTTCCCCTTCCCCTGTGTCTCCAACCTTGCCCCCTCCAGGCTCCAGACATGGCACCGTGGGCCCCAAACAGGCTAGAGAACCAGGGCAGGGCTTCTAGCCATGAACGTGCCCATCCTTCCCCACATAACTGTCCAGAGACACGTATATGGTGAATAGTTGAGAAAAAGGAAAACCAAATGTTAAGGTGAAGCCAGACCGGGTGAATATAAATTGACCTCAAGGCCTCTCGTAGGGCCTCCCACTCCTCTGACCGTCCCGCTCTCCTGTGGGTTCAACCCATGGCCAGGCACCACGCCAGAGTGACGCCAAGCCTGCGGGGAGGGCAGGGCGAGGTAGCTGGGGGTTCCCTGGACACGACGGCCACGTCCATCTCCCAGAGTTAAAGATTAACCACAGGGCTTCACCCTCATCTCTGTTAACAACTCCATCGTCCCTGCTGACAGCACGGCTCCCCCCGCCTCTTAGCCTCCCCGCCGCCCACCCCAGGAGCAGGTGCAGCTCGGCGGCCAAGGACTCAGCCCATGAAGTCAGGTTGCCTGGGTGTCACCTCTTAAGCCTCATCCTCTTACGGCTGCTTCCTCAGCGATCAGGTGGGAATGGCAGTATCCCTGACCTCACAGCGTTACTGAAGCACCCCAGCACCCGGCGCCGGGTGTGGGCAAGCTGTCCCTGCTCAGTAAATATTAGCGCCATCCCCACAGCCCTCTCTCTGCTGCACTGCCACATTTCCAGATGCACTGTTACTGACCCAAAGCTAGGCTGATGGACGCAAAACACACCAGGAGTGCAGAGTAATGTATCCAAGTCATTCAAGGGTTTTGAAATTATCGGGTATGTGTGTGTGTATGTGTCTACACACACATAAACATGTATGTTTGTGTATATATATATATATATATATATATATATATATATGTCAGCCTCTGTGTGTTTCAGTCGCTTTACAAATGCGTGTATAGGTGAAATACCATTTCAGCTAGGCTTTGTACAATTTTCTTCAGACATCAGGCTTGAAAACATACCCTCCACTGGTTTCCTTCCCTTCCCTGTGTCCCTTCCTTGCTCGCCTACCTGAGCTTTCTGACCACCTCCAGATAAGCTCCTTGCTCTCGAATCCCGTGTCAGGATCTGATTCCAGGGGAATCCAGAGTGCTGGCACATAGCATCCTTTCCCAGAATTCAGGTGCTAGAAAACCTGCATCCTTACAAGAGAGTTAGGATCGTAAAATAGCTTCAACTTGTGTTGATCATTAAAGGAAGAGTGGCCCCTCTCCACTCTCTCTGCATTTCTGATGTTATGGTGTGTGATGTTTGGTGTTGTGACGTGACAGCTGGGTCCTAAGAGTTGAACCAGGAGATTTTCTGTTACACAGGTAACTCCACCTAGCCTCCACCTAGTCCAGTCTCAGCCAGCACTGCATTCCCAGTCCAATTTAGATTCATTCGAATCTTGCCCGACCTCTCGCGAAGAATGCTAATGGGAGCATTTCCTACAGACCTTTTCTATACGCTCTGCTTTTCTCCACTTTGTCGAGGGTGTCACATCCTCTCTACTTGCCCTCACATCTCCCAGCACCCTGAACATCATGCCCAAAAGGCTTTTTTCCCCTCTCTCAACAAACTCTTTCCCCAGCCAGCTCTTAGGGGAATCACTTAGCGTCTCCACGTGCATTAATTTTTCTCTCAGTTTCCAAAGTTTCCATAATAATGGGGAGCTTGGGAGCCGGCTCGACTGATCCCCAGATGAAGGTGGTGAGCATGAAAAGGGAGAAATGTTAATATTTACACATTAATAATTTTAGCCCCTGTTAAACTTTCCTCCCTGGAACACCCTTGTTGGTTCTGTACATCAGGGGTCCAATATTTACTCGGGTTCTCCAGAAGCTCCTTCCATTCTTTTGACCTGTCTCTCTCTGACTTTTCTTGCCGGAGTGGGCATAGTTTCTTGCAGTTTCCTGGTGTGTTGGCCGGCTGATTCTGGCTGTGTCCATTAGCGCCCCTGTTGGCAAACTTGGGTTTGGAAAATGGGTAACTAAATATTCATTTATTAGAGGTGTTTTCCTTTCACTAGCAGCTGCCATCTGTTCCCCTCCACCTCAACATAATCCCCCTTTCCCTCCAACATCCTCTTGAGATATTTCTATTCACTGTTCTTTATTCATTTGTGCATTCAATTGACAACCAATTTTTGAAAGAAGAGAAATAAGAAGTAACTCAAAATAGAACTACTAATAAAAATATTACCCCTAAATAAAAGAGATGTGGAAAAAGTTTTTTTAAAAGAAAAAAAGAACATATAAGCAACATGTGAAATATTAGGAAATAACAAAGAAAGTGAATTTTTTAAAAGAGATCTAGATGCAGGAAGAACAATTAGGGTATGGCTGGAAAGATGAATAATAACTAAATAGCTGGAAGACAGCCTACGACAAAGATGAAGGGTATAAATCAGAAGAGGAAAAAAATGTTTGCCTGATTCTGAGCTCCCGGCAGGAACACGGTTCCGAATGCCAAAGAAAGCAGAGGACAGAACACGTCCAGTTCCATTCCATCCACAATGTGGAAAAATAAAAACAGTCCTCAGAATGGCACTCCGATCTGTTATTTGCCATTCAGAGTTTCTGCGGGGACATGGCTTCATGCCCGCCCACTGTGAGAGATGAGAGATGTGCCTGGACCCTGGAGAATAGTATGTATTTAATATCCAAAATGTATTGAAGTTGCCGTGTTTGTCTTCATGTTTTTCATCTGCCCTGGTCCCATATAGACAGAAAACAACATTACCAGCCCATTTCAAAGGCAAAATGCATTCTGCATTGTATATGAGCTGGGTAATGTCAAGTGGCTATGATTGCAGCGTGGGAGTTGTTTTGTTTTGTTTTCATCTAAGTCAGGAAACAATGAGTATGTTTGTCATTTTCTAACCGTTATGGCCCCAAACCACTTGGGGCTGGTGGTCTTTCATCTCCACGGGGCATTCCACCCAACAACCACGTCCGCGGGGACGCCTATACGAATGTCAGAGTTCCGCTGGGTTTCTCTGAAGCCCGCCTCTGCTTTCAGAGCTTTGAATAAGCTACAGGGCCACAGTTTACCTCTATTGTCATTTCTTCAGAGAGACAGAGAGAAATACATCTGCTACTTTAGACGAGAAGCCCATGGGAACAGCACACACACAATCAGAATGGCCGGTGCAGGACCATCCAATTCAGCTGCAATCAAAAGAAGGGAGGGAAAAAAGAGAGAAAATCCCCATCTCATTATTTCTGCACCAGTGTTTGAGGAAGGAGCATGCTGCTAACTTTGTGAGAAGAATATATTTTCTTTTTTCATCAAACGGAGTACGGTCAACCAAGAATCAATCATTAGAGTGGGCGGTTAAAGGGTCAGTCGTAAGGGGACGGGGCACTAATTTCTGATGATAAAAATGATTTTTTTTATCCCCGTTGTAAATAACTACCAAGCCCTGTTTAAGAAGTTGTAATGGAGAATTAAAGACAAAGAAGTCATATCAGATTGGCTTTTGCAGCCATCGAGGTGCTGTAGCTTACAACCAGCTTGTATTAGCTCCTGATTCTCTGGGTCAGCAACTTAGGACGGGTTCAGCTGCGCAGAGCTGCTCGCCTCGCTCTGGGGTTACTCAAGTGGGTGCCATCAAATGGTGGCATGGTTGGGAGCTGATTGGTCTCAGATGGCCTCACTCACATGTCTGGTGTTTAGCACTGGCTGTTGGCTGGGGTGGGAGGGGTGACTGGGCCCTGCACCTCCAAGAGGCCAGCTGAGTTTGTTCACATGTTGGTAGTCACACTGTTCCCGAGAGCAGCAAGAGAGGGCAAGCCCCAGGGCACAAGCACTTTTCAAGCCTCTGCCTGAGGCACTTTTGCTCTATCCCATTGGCCAGAGCAAGTTACGTAGTCAGGCCCAGGGTCAGGATGGGCAGGAGATACTCAAAGGTGTGCTTACAGAGAGAGAGAGATGAATAAATTGGGACCGTTACTTTGACAATCTACCAGGAAAGTATTCCTGGAAACATTTTTATCTGTATCTATCAGACTGAAATTAGGGGACTTAGAATCAGGCAGTCATGATTTAAGATGAGGCAACTTAAATTCACACAGGTCACTTTTTTGCCCAAGATCACATGACTAACTTGATAATCCATTAGTTATAAAGACTTTGGAAAGCATCTAGAATCACTGATATAGTAGTTTGATTTAGTGTTTAGGGTAGGTAAAGTGATTTTTAGTGGGGAAAAAAAAAAACCCTATCAGGACTAGATAGTGTGGAAAATATTTTAGGAAAGAAAAGACCGAGCTCAGATAGGTGGGTGAATAGGTAGATGTAATGAGAGAAAACCAATTGAAAGCTCAAGGTATATTTTCCTCTTATTTTTTTAGATTTATAAGGTAGTGCTTCTCAAATTGTATGCATATGAATCACCTGAGATCTTGTTAAAATGCAAATTCTGATTCAGGAGGCGGAGCCTGAGACTGCATCTCTAACAAGCTCCCAGGTGAGGCCAGGGCTGCTGGTGTAAGGACCATGGCGGCAAAGCTCTAGAAGCTGGTCTTGTCTATCTAGTTCCTCATCTCTCTTCTTTGTTTTCAGCCTTTATTCATCTCCCCTCACTGCCATCACCACTTCCCATATTAACACGTCAGAAATCTGACTGCAGTGCCCTTCCTGGTGAGAGAGGTGAATGCCCAGGAGACACTTAGTTCTCACTCAGGTTAACCCCCCAAATAACATAGCATGCATAAGACATATCCTGAAACCAAGAGCCCTCCCCTCGCTACGTCCCTCAGTGAGACTCCTTCCTCTCTCCCCACGTCCCCTCCTCCCGGAATCGGCATCCTCCTTTCATCACTGTATTTATGACCCACAGAAGAGGCAGAGGAGGCCTCAATTCTCACGGCCCCACTCCCTGTCCAGGCCAGTTTGTTTTAAAGGGTTTTGTACCCGGGGAAGAGCCTCAGGAAGCACCAGGAGGGGGTGGGGAAGTGAGACAGGGGAGGGACTGACTCCCATAAAGTGTGTGTTGTGAAGCAAATTCCCACCATGGCACAGGGGCTCAGGCCTGTGAGGCCCTCTGGGAGACTGTGCTGAACGTGCCCTGGGGTTACCCCGCCCTCAGGGAGGCGGGGAAGGTGTTTACACCAAATCCCTAGCAGGCACCGGTCAAGGGGGCTCCCACTGTTACAGTGGAGGATTACTGGACTGAATGTCAATATTATGACATGGTATGAGTGTGTTTCATGTTTGGTAATTGCAATCATTGTTGCTTTTGTTGTGGTCAGCCATGTACAATGCTTGGTGTCAGTCTATTTATCTCTTGTAAAAATAAAATACAGTGTGTGTGTGTGAAAAAAAAAAAAAAAAGAAGTAATTCTCCAGCACTTTCGGCTTCTTGAGGCAGGGGCCTAGCATTCGAGAAAGGCCTTCAGGTGGAGTCACCGGAGTTTGTTTACAGAGGCAACTCTCGGCTCCTAGAGGACAGAGCAGAAGGTGTGTGGGTGAGCCGAGAGTCCTTCCGCCTTAGCCATCCATGGAGAACTAACCAGAAAGGCAGAAATAAATGTATAAAAGCTGGGAGTAAAACCAAGGGAAGCGCAGGAAAAGCAAAACATTATTAAAATGAGCAAACCCTTATGACAACCACCCTTTCGGTTATTTTATTTTTTTCCTCTTGAATTGACATTTTGGTTGGTTTATTTTGTTGTTGTTGTCATTGTTTTTATGCAAACTAAGAATGCCTTGGCTGCCTTAAATAATACATGCTTGGTTGACTTTCAAAGTTATCTACCTAAATCTCTCAACAGGAAAGCAGAGATTTTTTTTTTTTTTTAATTTATTTTTGGCTGCGTTGGGTCTTCGTTGCTGCGTGTGGGCTTTCTCTAGTTGCGGCAAGTAGGGGCTACTCTTCGTTGCGGTGCGTGGGCTTCTCATTGTGGTGGTTTCTCTTGTTGTGGAGCACGGGCTCTAAGCACGTGGGCTCAGTAGTTGTGGCGCACGGGCTTAGTTGCTCTGGGGCATGTGGGATCTTCCCGGACCAGGGCTCAAACCCGTGTCCTCTGCGTTGGCAGCCGGATTCTTAACCACTGCGCCACCAGGGAAGTCCCAAAGATTTTTTTTTACTACTTTCCATTAGGAAGCAATAGTAGATCTGGACTTCACTCTGTCCCTGTCATTTATCTCATTTGTGACCTCGGCCAGGTTACCCCCTCCAAGCTTCAGTTTCCTCATCTATTAGAAGACAAGAGCAATTCTGTCTGCACAGGATCGTGGGTAAAGACTGAATGAAAAGAAGTATATTGAGCAGCTCACCCATGAGAGAGGCACACAAATGCCCTCCTTCTTCACTCCCCAAGGCTCTCCTCATTACTGAAGACTAAATTCTATTCTATTCCATCAATTTGTATCGAAGCCTCACTGTGTGCGAAAAATCCATCTTAGATTATAAGGGAAGCATAGAGTTAGTAAAACATAACCCTTTCTTCCAGTCACTTTCTGCTTTGCAGAAAGGCAGACATATATAGAAGTAACTAATAAAATCAGGTAGCAGTAGGTATTGCTTTCAATATAAAGAGTGCTAAATTCCGATCTTTCAGGGAAAAATTATTCTCTATTTTCCTGTAATTTACATAACAGTAGTTGGTTCCCTAATTCACACTCAACTGCTAGAGTCTGCAAAGTTCCAGCAACTGCCATGTTCAAGGGAATCGTATTACACATGAAAAAACCTCTAAGCTCTAATTGATTCCAACATTCTGAAGATTATAAGAGTTGAAAATAATTTGGAAACTGTTGATTTGTATTAGGCACAGATTTATTCAAACCAAACAGAGAGACAAAGTTTCTGAAGTGAGATTATTTTGTCAATTGGGCATGACCAAAAGAAGAAAATAAAAATTTTTTTTCCGATCTTTGAAAACCCTTTCTCTTGTGATGAGATCGGACCAGGAGAAAAAAAAATCTGACATTTATTGAGTACCTCTAAGTGCCAGGTATTATGATGGGGTCTTCCTTTAACATTTGATTTGATCCTGTCAAACTCCCCAAAGATCCCCAGAGGAAGCTGTTGATCAAGCAAAGCTACACTGACTAGACTTGCTGCAGTAAGGGAGAATGCTCTCTTGACAGAGAATGGTTTTAGAACTGAGCTAGGTGATTTGGAGGTGAATCCTGCAAGGCAAAGAACTTGTTGGAATTGGGCAAAATGTATGACTTTATTATTATTTACTTCAGGTTGGTGAGCACACTGAGGTAATCTTGATAAGTAGGCTGTTTAGTTGGTGTTATTTGAGTCTCCTCCTAACTCCTAGTACCTCAGGATGAGACCGTATTTGGAGACAGGGCCTCTAAAGAGGTTGTCAGGAGGTCAAATGAGGTCACATGGGTGAGCCTTCATCCTCATAAAAAGAGAATATTGGGACACAGACACACACAAAGGGAAGTCCACAATTACTGAAGCCCTTGTGCCTAGAGCCCGTGCTCTGCAACAAGAGAAGCCACTGCAACGAGAAGCCCACACACCACAACGAACAGTAGCCCCGCTCGCCACAACTAGAGAAAGCCCGCACGCAGCAACGAAGACCCAAATCAGCCAAAAATAAAACTAAATTAAAAAAAACAAAAAAAGGGACTTCCCTGGTGGTGCAGTGGATCAGAATTCACCTGCCAGTGCAGGGGACACGGGTTCTATCCTGTGATGGGCTTTGTTATACCTTTTATCGAATGGTTAGCTTTTCATGGGGCAGGGGACAGCACTGGACACCCATGGCGGTTTTTTTCCTACAGCCTCCAGGCTGGGTTGACATTTACAGTTTACAAGATATAAGCACCAGATGGTGAGAACATTCTTGTGCCTCCTGCCCTCCCCCAACCCAGCCCCCGACACCCCTCCAGCACTGACCTTTTTTGAGGGCAGAGATTCTGAGACTTCCAACTGCCAACACCTGCAACTCTTCACCTGAGCGGGTTCCCTGGCCACTGTAACCCATTTGGCCCTTGCTCAGGACAGACAGGAGGTTCTGGGCAGTGAATACCCTCCTCCCTGGAGCAGTTCTTAACCAATGACCCATGGGAGTTGGTGAGTAAATACCCCAGTTCCGGCCTCCCTCAAGTAGCATAACTCTGTTCCCACAGCTCCCAGTAGGACTGACCCCCAGTTGTCCACAGAGGTAACTGGCTTGTTAACACACTCTTTATGGCTGCCATCTGTCCCTTACTGCTGCTCACTGGGATCACTTCCCTAATAAGCTGTTTGCACTCAACTCCTTGTCTTAGGGACTCAGCTGGAGACACGAATCTCTAACTCCTGGCTCTGGCAGCTCTGTGGACCTCAAGTTCTCTTAGGCTAGAGGCATGTTCCTCAGTCTGACCTAGAAGACCCAGCATGATCTGCTCCTTTTCAGGGTTCTCAGTTTTAGCAACAGAAATAGAATCTGGATAACTAAAGCAGAAAAGTAATTTATTAGAAAGGCCTCTCTTACAGAATCAGCTAGAAGGCAGGGAACCAGGCTAATTCAGAGGTTAGCAGTCAAGGTCCTGCTGGAAGAACCGTTTGTGCAGGAAACCCCTGGACACCCTATTTTCACCTTGTTCTGATCACTCTTCTGCTGCCAGATGCCATGGCTAGACACCCCCCGCCACTGAAGGCTCAGCCACCAGCAGCCCCCATGGGAAAGTCCCCAACCATCACGTGCCTGCTTGGCCCACCCTCGAGTTAGAGCCTGAGAAAGAGCTGCAGGCCTGGCGTGTTTAAAAAGCATGGCACCAATTCCATGTTTAGTTTTTTAAGGACCCTCCATACTGTTCTCCATAGTGGCTGTATCAGTTTACATTCCCACCCACAGTGCAAGAGAGTTCCCTTTTCTCCACACCCTCTCCAGCATTTACTGTTTGTAGATTTTTCGATGATGCCCATTCTGACTGGTGTGAGGTGATCCCTCATTGTAGTTTTGATTTGCATTTCTCTAATAATTAGTGATGTTGAGCAGCTTTTCATGTGCCTCTTGGCCATCTGCACCCAGCAATCCCACTACTGGGCATATACCCAGAGAAAACCATAATTCAAAAAGACACATGCACCCCAATGTTCACTGCAGCACTATTTACAATAGCCAGGTCATGGAAGCAACCTAAATGCCCATTGACAGACGAATGGATAAAGAAGATGTGGTACATATATACAATGGAATATTACTCAGCCATAAAAAGGAACAAAATTGGGTCATTTGTAGAGATGTGGATGGACCTAGAGACTGTCATACAGAGTGAAGTAAGTCAGAAAGAGAAAAACAAATGTATATTAACGCATATATATGGAATCTAGAAAAATAGTACAGATGAACCTATTTGCAGGGCAGGAATAGAGACACAGACGTAGAGAACAAACGTATGGGGGAAGTGGGGGGTGGGATGAATTGGGAGATTGGGATTGAAATATATACACTAATTTGTATAAAATAGATAACTAATGAAAACCTGCTGTATAGCACAGGGAACTCTACTTCACATCGCTGTACAGTAGAAACTAACACAACGTTGTAAAACAACTATACCCCAATTAAAAAAAGAACATAAGCATGTTGCCAGGATGTGAGGAGAGGAAACTTCCCCACTCTGGCATGCACAGCGGGCGGTGGGGACACCCCAAACAGGCAGCGTGCGCTCAGACAGTAGGCAGTCAGGAGCCAACCCCCTCCTGCCCCCGGGCCCTCCCTGCCCTGAAGTCCAGCCCACCCTTCCTCCTGCTGTAGAAAGTGCTGTTCTCTGCTTCCCACTTCTGCCCAGTCAACTCCCGTTGATTCAGAATTCAGGTCACCTTCCTCAGGGAAGCTTTTCCTGAGACTGCAGACAGGTCAGATCCCCCACAAACGCGTGCACAATAGCTTTCCTTGGAGAACCACACCCCCTCGTCACTGCATTCTTACTCATCTCTCCCCTGAAGTCACCTCTCTGGGGACGGGGACCATGTCTGTCCCCTTTTGCTCATCCCTGTGTGATCAGCACCAAGCAGAAGTCCCAGCACATATTAGGCACCAAATAAATAGCTGTTGAAGGAATGAATGAACACATTCTTCAACAGTTCAGTCTAGATTTTACCCAAATCAAGCTTGTCAACAGCTGAAGACATTGTCCTTTGGGCTCAGAGGTGAGACAGCTCAGATTTTCAGTGAGAAGCCTGTCCTCTTGTGACAGACACTAAAATAACCCAATGAGGCCTGTGGTCCTCTTGATTATATGTTCTCAGAAAAAGTTTTTTTAAAACTAACTTTTTAAAAAGCTTTTTATATCTTAAGTATATTCAGCCTCAGGGCATGTATCAGTTAACTATTGCTGCATAACAAATCTCTCCAGAGCTCAGAGGCTAAAAATAACAAGCTTTGAATATTGTTCATTCATCCATGCATTGGGTGGGGTGAGCTGGTCTAAGCCCGGGACAGCTGAGGGCGACTCTGCTCCCTCTAGCAGTGGACTAGCTCGGCCGCATTCTCCTTGTGGCCATGACAAAAGCAGAGGGGGTCAGTGAAATCAGAGGGTCCTCTAAAAGCCTCGGCTCAGTCCTGGCCCCCTGCCACTTCTGCCCACTTGCCTTTGGCCAGCAGAACTTAGATGATCAAACCTAAAGTCAAGTAGTGGGGAAATACAGGAAATACCTTCATTTAGGGGTGAAAAATCAAGGCCACCAATTCAGTCGACCTCAAGGGCAGAGGTCAAGTAAGCGATCAGATGCATTTGGAAAAACAAATGGTCAGGTGACAATCATCTCCTCAGTTGGTATGTAGGTTTAAATTCCTGTGGAGAGCAGTACCCTTCAAAACTGTCAAAGTATCAAAAGTAAGAAAAGTCTATAAATTGTCACATCCAAGAAAGAATCAGGAAAAAAGAAGAAAAAAATATAATGTGGAACTCTAGATGAGATAATGGGAAAGAAAAAGGAGATTAGGTAAAATCTAAGAAAATTCGAATAATGTATGGGCTTTAGTTAACAACAATGTTTAGTTGTGAGAAATGTACCAAACTAATGTGAGATGTTAATAATAGGAAACTGAGTGTGGGGAGTATGCACGCTCTCTGTACTTTCAACTTCTCTGCAAATGTAAACTATTCTACTGAAACAAAAAAGCAGTCGGGTATGGAATATGCTTTATGATAGCAAGAATAATCTGCTGTCCAGACTCATCAAATACTTAACCTTATTACTGTCTTACAAACGTCAGATTTGCTGCCTGACCCAGGGGTTGGAGGAGGGGGGAGTGGTGGAGGTTGGGGAGGGGGAGGACCCCCTTTTCTGAGACTCTAGGACCAGTGATTACACTCACCTGAGAGGGGCTGGAAGTATGTGTGGAGGGCTCCTGTCAGCCAGGAGGAAACAGCTGCCTGCCGGGTCCCCAGCCCTAACCATAACCCTAACCCTAACCCTAACCCCGGGCCTAAGTGCCTCCCCTTGGGTCCCTTCCAGCCTTGTGCCACTGCAGTCTCGTTCCTCTCAGCACCTAAACCCTCTACTCGTTCCTCTCCTTCTTCTGTTCCCTCAGCTCTACGTAAAGTAAGACTGGATAAGTTCTAGACCCAACACCAAACTTCTAAGATTTTGGAGTTACACAGTGCAAACAGGCTAACTTAAAAATCCACAGCTACGATGGGATGAGTGTGGCCACTTCAATTTCATTTATGCTTCAGGATCTAATTTAAATCCTACCTCCTTCTGAGAAAGCTTCCTTGACTGTCCTAGCCTTCATCAATTGCCCTTCCTCTGGACCCATGAAGCCCTTATATCACATAATATACCTGTGGTAGGGCATCTCAGCCTAACTGTAAGTTCCTTGGAGGCAGGGACCAACTTGAATGCATCCTGTATCCGCCAAAGATTGATGGAGAGCTAGGTCATATGCCCCACCTCCACCCTGCCAACCCCAAGGAAGGGCCCGTACTCTGCGCCCCTTCCCCGGGGCAGAGCCTGCTGTCTGAGGCTGCAGGCCGCTCACTGGCATCGCTGCTGCTATGGCAACTGGCATCCCTCAAGTAGACCCCGCTCCATGGAGTCGTGGAGCAGCTGCTACCGCTGGTCTCCACCAGAGCCATTTCTGCTTCCCTGAATTTTATATTGGCCGGGATAATAACACAAATTAAGGTATTTGCTGGTTTCTGTTACCATTTTTTGATAAATTACTTTTTCCATATTAATGCATGGGAAAGAGATTATCAGAAAACACACCATTTATTTTACTGAGAAAAAGCTTTAAATGCTCAGTCATGTTTTTCTAATGCAATTCAGGGTTCCCAAATTTATTTACTGCCGCCTCAATAAATCCAAGTAAATCATGCTTTTATACACGCACGCCATGCCCATGTTGAGAAGAGGTTTGTTAATAGTCTGTGTTTGTTGGGTCCTGAGTCTGACTATACACCTAGAGCAACTGTAATGAAATTCTAGTAGACAGTGGAATGAATGCTAGCAAAGAACTCTTCATCCTTCAAGGAGTTCTAGTTTAGAGATGTCAGGGAAATGGAAAAACAAAGCAGGTTAAAGAGAATTTAAGCTTACCATCCATTCTCTAAAATTCAATTTCCAAACAACAGTTATGAAGCATTTTTAAACTTAGGTTTTATTACATATTTGGAAATATAATTACATAGTTTTTTTCTCTGACTTCTCCCAGAGAAATTTTTGCAGTCTGGGAGTTTATGTGTATGTTTTCCACAATGAAGTTTCTTCCCCGTGTATGTATGTATACACATACATATATTTAAATATAGTATATAATTAGATGTAATTATATATATGATTATATACATAATATAAAATATATTAAATATATATTAAATATATTTAATTTTAAAATATATTTTTAAATTAAAAATTTCTATTTTGTTTACATTTATATATAAATTTGTTATTAAATATTTGATAAATCACCTTTATTAAAATATAATAAAATACATAAAGTGTATAAAATTAAATGTATAATATTTTATATTGTACATACTTATACATAATTTTGATGTTAGTCTATAATTTAATATATAATATAAATATATAGTATATATAGCTTAATATATAGTACATACAATTTAATATACATAAGGTATATATTTTAGTAGTAGGGACATCTGTAATGCAGATAATTAACTGTGGTTTTAAATGTCAGACGATGGGACTTCCCTGGTGGCACAGTGGTTAAGAATCTGCCTGTGAATGCAGGGGCCACAGGTTCAAGCCCTGGTCCGAGAAGATCCCACATACCGTGGAGCAGCTAAGACCATGTGCCACAACTATTGAGCCTGTGCTCTAGAGCCCATGAACCACAACTACTGAGCCCACATGCCACAACTACTGAAGCCCGTGTGCCTAGAGCCCATGCTCCTCAACAAGAGAAGCCACCGCAATGAGAAACCCACGCACCTCAACAAAGAGTAGCCCCCGCTCGCCACAACTAGAGCAACCAAGACCCAACACAGCCATAAATAAATAAATAAATAAATTTATAAATGTCAGACGATGGCATGTTTCTCTGATTACACTGAACATCTGGAGAGAGAGAGTGATGTAGAAGGGAAAGGAAGAGGAGGGCAGGATAAGACAAGTTCAAAGCTGGAAATGATTTTGGAGATTATCTGTTTTACTGGCCTGGAAGATGAGGTCTGAAGGGGAACGTCCCACAGCCAGCCTGTGGCTGAGCTGTGAGGAAAACGATGAAACAAGCAAAACCACTTGGATTTCTGCTTGAATTGTGGGAAATCATGAAAACACTCGAAGCCTCCACTGTATACACCTAACGTCAATTATCAAACCTTTGCCGGAACCCAGCAAGCAGCAACTAGGCCGTCCTGCAGGGTGTCCTCCCTCCCCACAGCTGGGCCAGTGAATTGTCCACCATTGGTTTCCAGGATCCTAGCTGTTATTTTCTTCTCCAGCTCCACGAGCAGGTTGAGAATTGTGTACTGACTTTTTAATTAAAAATAATAATAATTAAAGGACTAAACACAGTGTTGATTAGAAACAAACCAGTATTCTTCCTTAATCACTTAGGCCGAGCAATTTATCTTTGTATCTGGCAAACTCTCAAAAGGAATAAATCAATGTTAAATCTGAAATTCAATGACTCAGAGGTTTTTGGAGAAAAATAAACCTCCCAAGGCATCACAAAAAGGCAAGAACCAGGATGAGTTCTACCAGTGAAAACAGAGGTATCATCAATATTGCTAGTTATATACGAGCTAACCCCAAAGCACCTTAACTTCTTTATGTCACCTTTTCAGTTTTTTGATGTTGATTTCATGAAAATGTCCCCAATTCTTCAAAAGCAAGCTCACTTTATATATAAAGTTTTCTGGTAAAAAACAGATACACTCTTTTTCATTACCATAAACACTACCTGAGTACTTCTCTATATATGTGTTGTCTAAAAGTTGTAGAGAGTTAAAATGCTTGGTACCTATATTCAAGTGCAAATAATATTCCAACATAAGTGATTATCAGGTTTAAAAGCTGTGTCCTTACAACTCACATGTGCATAACTTCACAATTGTAAAGGCAGGATTGCAAGTAAGTCATTTATTTTCATTTTGTCCTATATTCCTAAAACTCACAGAATTAGCCTACGAAGATATGCTCATTGTAGAAAATTCAAGAAATATATATAGAAAAACATCTCCCTCCATATCAAGCCCCTCTTTCACTTTTGCACTCCAGAGGTCACCATTGTCATTAGTTTGGTATCTATCTTTCTAGAACAGTGCTGTCCAGTAGAATATAACATGAGCCATAAATGAGTGCATGATATTAAATAACCACATTTTTTAAAGTAAAAGAGAAAGTGAAATTAATAATATATATATATATATATATTTTTTTTTTTTTTTTTTAGAGAGAGAATGTTTTGCTTATCTCTTTTAAATTTTATTTATTTATTTATTTATGGCTGTGTTGGGTCTTCGTTTCTGTGCGAGGGCTTTCTCCAGTTGTGGCAAGTGGGGGCCACTCTTCATCGCGGTGCGCGGGCCTCTCACTATCGCGGCCTCTCTTGTTGCGGAGCACGGGCTCCAGACGCGCAGGCTCAGTAATTGTGGCTCACGGGCCCAGCCGCTCCGCGGCATGTGGGATCCTCCAGGACCAGGGCTCGAACCCGTGTCCCCCGCATCGGCAGGCGGATTCCCAACCACTGCGCCACCAGAGAAGCCCCAATAATATATTTTATGTAATCCAGTATACCCCAAGTATTATCATTTCAACATGCAATCGATATAAAATTACAGTGAGATATTTTACATTCTTTGCTGGTACTAGGTCTTCAAAACCCAGTGTGCATTTTATACATACAGCACATCTCAATTCACACTGACCAAATGCTCAGTAGCCACATGGGGCAGTGACTATCTATTGGACCGTGCAGCTCTAGAAGTTTCTTTCTATATGTATCGAGAGTATGGTGTATGTGTGCGGGTGTGTGTGAAACAGAAAGAGAGAGAGGTGTAGGATGGTATATCAGTTAAGAGTTCTTTTGCTGCCAGTAACAGAACTAATAATAGCTTAAATAATAAAAGCCCTAATTAGCCCACGTAACAGAAATCTAGATTTCCAAGGCGGCCATTTCCAAGGCTGGGCCAGCGACTAATAATCCAGGGTCTGGGTTGGTGTCTCTGCAATTCTCTCAACCTTACCTGTGGTTGCAAGATGGCTGCTGCCAGTCCAGAGAGCACATCTTCATCCACCAGCCTCCAAAGACAGGAAGCAGGATGGCTGGGAAAGTGAGAACAGGCTCTCCCTCTATTCATGGAGGGAAAAGCCTTTCCCAGATTCCCCCTTTATAGCTCATTGGCCAGAACAGATCACATAGCCTTCCCTAGTCACAGGAAAACTGGGTAAACAGGTGTCTGGCTACTTTAGTCTCTGCAGTGAGAAGCCGGAAAAGGAGAATGGGCTCAGGAATGGGTAACGGGGAGGCACCCAGAGATCATGTACAGGTCTGGGAGTGGGATTCCTGGCTCAAACAGCATGCTCACTTTAAAGTCAGATGGACTGAACACACACCCCACGTGGGCTATTTACAGTTCCTCCAAAAATGGATTTAAAAAAAATTTGTTTCACCACATCTGCAGCAGCATTGGCATGATTGGATTCTCAAACATCCCTATACAGGTTATACCTTTATGAGCATTGCCTTTAGTCTACCCAGAAGTTAAATGACTTCCCCAGGTCACAGACAAGGAGAGGCTCTCCCATGAACCATCCCTTAAATCTAGGTCTTCTGTTGACAAACTCAATGCTTCTTCTGTTCTCAGCTGAGATCTGCCTGACCAGTAAAGAATCGTTCATGAAAACTGAATGCATAATTAAAGAATCTCAAACTTAATTTTATGACCGGTTTGAAAACACAGTGTAAGCTTCAGTCCTTTCCAGGCATAATCTCTGGTATTTTTGAAAACCCCTGTGTGCCCAGTTCTTGTCTGAGCACCAGGCAGACAGATCCTGGGGCACTGAATGATCTTTCTACTGTGATCTGCTCAGGATATTTTTATTCTTGAAGAGAAGATAAAAATCTCATGGTAAAAACCTGATGATGAGTATTGTCCATCATCTGACGTGATTTGAAAAGGAGAAGAAAAACCTATGAGGTTGGCAGAAGTGTCCAGATCTACTTAATTAATTATCACTGAGGCTTGGAGAAGTAAAGTGTTTGGGTCAAGATCAAATATGTGAGCTAAGACCCAGGTCTTGGATTCCAGAACATATAAGAAAGGCTTGGATGCTAGTGGTGAAGGGAGGATTCCATTTCTCCTACTATCAAAACCTTCCCAGTGGTCTAGGCACTAGGTGTAATAATAATTACAGCCCACACCTACAGAGCATTTATGATGTGCTCAACACTATTCTGAGCCCTTTGCATTTGTTATCTTATTTAATCTTCACAGTAGTTTTATAATGTTGTGTATCAGTCAGCTATTTCTGCATAACCAACAAACTTTCAGGGATCTACGACAGACGCTCAGTTCTCATTAATGTATATGTGGTTTGGCTGTGGTTCAGTTGATCTAGGGTAGGCTCAGCTAGGCATGGCTTTAAGCCAAGGGCTGGGTTCAAGTTTGTGCCAATTATCTTATCACTTAATGACCACTGGGTTATCTGACAGAAGTCAAAAATTCCCAAAGGAAAAACAGAAATACATGATTCCTTATACTTATATATTGGTTTTCTGTAGCCCCCATACTTATGCCCACATCCTATTGGCCGAAGCAAGTCACATGAGCAAGCCTAAAATCAATGGGATGGGAAGTATGCTCCTCCCATGGAGGTTGAGGGGGAGAGGATGATTATCTGCTGTACAGTAATTTAATCTACTATAGGCGAATTGTATTATTATTCCTTTTTTAAAGATGAGGAAACTAAAATTAAGAGAGGTTAAGAAACTTTCCCAAAGTTGCACAGCTACAAAGTGCTAGAGTTGAGATGTAGTGGTTGAAAGACGAATAGGACTCACTCTGTCTAGAACATGCTTCGCTTCCTTAACATTGAATTCATATGGCACGACAAAAAAATGGGGGGGTACTATCTCAATTTCCAGCTTTGCTTAATCTTTTCTCTTTTTTTTGAATATTTTTTTGAATTTTTGAATTTAATTTATTTTTTTATACAGCAGGTTCTTATTATCTATTTTATACATATGTCAATTCCAATCTCCCAATTCATCCCCCCACCACCACCCCCTGCCACTTTCCCCCCTTGGTGTCCATACGTTTGTTCTCTACATCTGTGTCTCTATTTCTGCCCTGCAAACCGGTTCATCTGTGCCATTTTTCTAGGTTCCACATATATGCGTTAATATACGATATTTGTTTTTCTCTTTCTGACTTACTTCACTTACAGACATCTCTATCGTCATTTCAGGGAATTTACAGAGACCAACCTACATCGTGTGTCTGTCTGTCTGATTAACACAAATAACATCTTGCCTGGAGGGTTCACAGTCAGTGGATCTCACACATAAATAGTATTTTCTCGGTACACCTGAATGGGAACTGGAGTCCCTCAGTGTCTGGGTACAAATGGGAGGCCGCCAGCAAGTAGAGAAATTGCCCCATGTCTGCCTCTGTCACAGGATGGAATGGCATTGAGAATAGGTCACTGGATTTGATAAGGAAGTGATCGTTGATTAAGCCAGCATATGAAATTCCTGGGTGGGGGCATCACCTGACACAGGTTTCTTTAGAGCAACAGGTCTCAAGTTGTGGTCCCCTAGATCAGCAACACCAGCATTACCTGGGAACTTGATAGAAATACAGATTCTCAGGCCCCACCCCAGACCTACAGAATCAGAAACTCTGGGGGTGGGAACCAGCAATTTGTGTTTTAACAAGCTTTCAGAGGCTTCTGATGCTGCTTCTAAATATAAGAACCACTGCTCTAAGGGATTCTGAGAACACAGACAAACACAGCTGCGTGCAGCCTTCACCACTGCTGACCCGCTAAAAGGTTAACGGTCTTCTACGGTGGCTTCCAGACTCTTGGTTCTGTGAGCTCTGCCTTTATTTTACTGGATACACAGTGGATGGCTTTGCTTATAGTCTTCTTAGCCAGTGCCCTGCAAGGAGGACCCCACCTCGTATTATCTTTGGCTTTGGTTTCTCTAGAGATGGAAAGTTGGCAACATTTTCCCATTTGAAAATTATATAAATCATCCTGGATTGGATCTGAATCATTTTTTTCTTTTGCCATAAAGAACATTAGTGGGATAACTGATGAAACTTGAATAAGGTGTGGAGATTAGATAATAGTAGTGTTTCAATGTTAATTTCCTGATTTTCACAATTGAAATGTAATTGTTTTTAGGAAACACATACTGACATATTTAAATGTAAGGGGGCATACTGTTTACAACTTACTCTCAAATGGTTCAGAAAAAAAAATTGTGTATGTGTGTGTGTGTGTGGTGAGAGAGAAAGAATGGTAAAGCAAATGTGGTAAGTATTAGTATTTGGAAAGTCTAAGTGAAGAATCAGTGGGAATTCTATTCTGTTTTTCCAATTTTTTGTATTAGTTCAAAATAAAAGTTCAAAAAGGAAAAGCAAGTAGAATCACCATGACAGTATGCATGCAACTGATTTCACAGAATCTCACGTTGTTATTACCATATGTGTCTTCATTATAAGTCACTTCATATATTTATGGCTTCTAGTCCAGACAGCTGTGAATCCATAGGAAGTTCACAGCATGTTCGAGTTTATCTGGGTCACTCTCACTTTACACCTGATGAAAAGGAAACCCGAGAGGTTAAATCACTTGCCTGAGGGAACACAGCCTGTCAGGATTACTTACCAATTCAAGTCACCTGTGCCTGAAATCTCTCTGCCTGCCAGCATACTGTCAAGGTTAGGGGTTTGGAAGAGAGTGGTGAGGGCACTCTTTGCTTTTCCAGAGAAAGTTTTCAGGTAGGAGATAGCTTTGCCGTAAGGTACCAGGCACCCCTGAAGTGGAAATAATATTTCTCATCAGACTCATCAGAATGGGGAAGGGCCAGGTACCACAGGAGCACAGTACAATGAGTCAGAAGACTGTGGGTTAAAATTTACCAATTAACTTGAGCAAATCACTTAATTTCTCTAAGCCCCGATTTCTGCATCCACAAGAGGCGGGTGGCAGTACTTCTCCCTCGGTGGGGTGACTAAGATCAAATGAAATGACTCCCGGGGGGATGTGTCTGGGGCCACGGTGGTCAGTGATGGTTGGTTCTTTGCCCCAAAAAAGGGGGATGGCTGACTTTTTGGCAGAGAAGCTGATGGTAAATGTCCAGCTGGTGGGGTCAACAGGAAAGCGCCAGGGTGGGGTAGAGCACGACACCTGGGCGAAGGCGTCCAAGGCTTCTGCCCTGAGAGAAGACCTAGTATCCTGTGACCAGGACTTTTCATTCACACACTCGTGGGCCTGGGATGGAGATCTTCACCACCAACTGGATCTTCAGGGAAGCATATAAAATAGCGAGATTTCATTTTTTATTCACACATTCTCAGTGGTGTTGTGTTTCCCCTGCAATTACCTGGCTGATTAGAAAGGCATTATGGTATGGAGTCAAGGGCATTGGTTTCAAACTAGAACAAATCTGGCAAAAAAAAAAAAAAAAAATGGCAACTTTGAAATTGTGTTATTTGGGGCAAGTTCCTGAAACATTGCGAGGCTCAATTTCTTCACTCGTAAAATGGTGGATAATTGTTCCAGTTAACATTGCTGTGTAATAAGTCACCCTCAAACTAGAGAAGTGAAACAATCACAGTTTTACTCGGCTCACTGTTTTGTGGGTCAAGAATTTGGAAAGGGCTCAGCAGCTCCTGCTTGGGGTCTCACATGGTTGCAGTCTGATGGGCCACTCCCATGGCTACAGGACCCGAGGACTCGCGCACGACCTTCCAGCATGGCAGCCTCGGGGTGGTTGGACCTCCTTACATGCAACTGGCTTCCCTGGGTCAAAAGGACCAGGTGGCCTTTCTGACCTGGTACTGGAAGTCAGACAACATCTCTTCTACCACATTCTACTGGTCGAATTGGTCACAAGCCCACTCAGAGCACAGGGAGGGACATGGGTCCTCCCTGTTGATGAGAGGACCATTGAAGAATTTACAGACATGTTTTAAAGTTGCCACAATAATAACACCGTGTTATAAGATTGCTGAAATGACCAGACATCTAGTAATTGTATTTTGCATCTAGCGTTATTGAGATTTTTATAATTATTGGCTTATAGCAGGATAATAGGGTGCTGCTTCTCATCAGTCAGAGAGGCACGTTATAAGAGAGAAACATGGGTAGATGGTATAGTTTCTTCAAGCCACAGTTTTATAAAATCCTAGTCTCTTGAATCCAGGCTAGCAACTAATCCATCGATCGCTTAGATGAATTGACTGAATGCATTCTCCAGGTCCCTACAATGCATAGATCTCCTGCGTTCCTCCCCAGCACTGTGTGAAAGTAGCTGAATGGTGAGAGGCTGTCTAAATGGGCCGAGATATTGATTTTCTTTTCTACCTTTTCTGAAAGCTCTTTGCTTACCAGGTGCTGAGCAAACATCAGGCAAATGACAGACCACGTAGAAATAGGTCAAGTGAGGAGCAACAAAGGCCTCCATGGCTTTCTGACCATGAAGCTGGTTACGTTCAGGTGCTCCCCAACTTTGGTTTTAGATTGGAAGGTACACACCATTGTTCACACTTCATTATCTGCCAGTTGATGATACAACTCACTAAGTGGCATCATGGAAAATATCCCCAACCAACCCATGGAAACGAAGCTCCAGCCCCATCTGGAGTGACAGGTAGCGCTGTGCATTTCTGAGGATGGGGTATGCATCCCAGGTGTCAGTGCAAAATTGCTAATAACCTTGGAAATGATAAGGAAGGTCTGTCTTAGTCTATCTCAGTGGTGACAGATAAACCAGAATTTCTTTAATATAGAGGAAGTTCAAGAAACCACTCATAGACACTATATTGCCGTTGACACCCAGGGAAATTAAGGTGTGGTTATCTCTGCTCAGGAAAAAAAAGCCAGGGGTTCCCCCCAGGCAGCCAAAGGGAGGCAGATTAGAAATCACCTGCAACTCACACCATTGTAAAGGAAATCAGTGACTAGGGGTGGAGAAGAGCCCTTTGGGATTCTAAATGGCTCTGCTTCCAATATCAATTCCTAGAGAACTTGCCTCAAGAAACAATAAAGGAGAATCTGCAAAGAGCAATACTTTGGAGACCAAAGTATTTGGTCTTTGGAATGACCATCTTTACGCCTTAGGCAGCCCCAGCCCTTGAGTCACACCCAGTATTTGAGTCATTCCAGCCGAGACCCCCAAAATAATGTCACAGACACAAGCCATCCTTCTGTGCCATCTCCAGATTCCTAAACCACAGAATCTGTGAATGTAAGGAAATGGTTGCTTTAAGCCACCACACCTTGGGGCAATTTGTTATGCAGCAGCAGTAGCTGCAACACAAACACTGACCTCCTGAGCTGTCTACATTCCCTTCTTGGATTCTGGCATTTAGTGTTGCAGAGAAGGCCCAGCCTGGTTTGATTTTTTAATTCCTTTGTGGTTAATATGTATTTTTTTTCTGCTTGGATGCTTCTGAGATTTTGTCTCTATTGCTGCAATTCAAATATTCCCTGGAATATGGCTAAGTATAGATCTCACATTATGACTCTTGCCTTTCCATTTATATACTCAAGTGTTTTGCTTTGTGTCTCTGTCTCTTCCAATGGCTCTGAACGCTTTCTCCCCACAAGAATATTGTTGGCAACACTCCCAAACTGAGAAGCTGGCTCCCTGGTGAATTGGGGACCTTCAGCTCAAGCCACCTCCCTCTGCTGCCCACCTCCTGTTACTGCTCCAGATCTAAGGACCAGCAGCAGAAAAGAGTCAAGCAGCTTCTAACTATGTGCAGACTACAGGCTCAGTTTACTTGTGATCACAGTGAATACCAGCAGTGGAAGGGTCTCCAGTTAACACTTTGGACCTCTGAGGACCTGAGGCTCAACCTTTGTCCTTTATAACATCCGTGTAACCCACCCTACAGGACGCTGCCTGTTACGGAACTCACTCCTCCCCTTAGATCTCAGAAACTATGGCTCTCTGGCCATAAATTCCTAAGCAAGATACCCACCCAAAAGGCTGGCACCAATAAACACAAATAAGACAAGAAAGCCCACCCTTATCTCCTCCTCTTGAGGCTTTTCAGTAAGGAGCTGAAGCTTCTGAAGTGAAAACACACAGACACCTTAGAGATGGAGATCTCCAGGGCACCAGGAACTGGGTATTTGACCTTCAATTATTCCCACTCGAGGTCAGTAATATTTGCTACTGAGAAAGCATCCAGGAATATTCCCATTCCCCCAGTTAACTATAACTTTTATGTTGAATCTCTGTTTCTCTATGTCCTACACATCGATAATTTTCTCTTCAACATTTTTATCTCTTTCTGGTAAAACCATTAAAATTTATCTGATCTGTTTCTGCATTGTCAATTCTGCTCTTCTCTGCTTTCAAAACAAATTTTCATTTTGCTTTTGTGTTTGGTATCCTCTTAGTTGTTCTATGTTTCAACAATTCACTTTTTGGTCTTGATGTGTTTTTTCCTCTCAGTCTTATGAATGTGGACTACCTATTTCATTAAAATCTCGATTTGTGTCCTAATCAACGTATCAAAGAATTTCCTTCTGGCGCTGATGCTGAGTCACTTTCTCGTGCAATCCTTTCCCCTAAGTCTTCAGCATTACCTCCCTCCCTTTTCCTAGTATTTTTCTTTCCAGTTCTCCTATGTGGGTTACTTTTTTCTGGTTTTTTTTTTTTTTTTTTCTTTTTTATGGCTATTTCTGAATGAAATAAGCTCTATCCAAACCCAGCATTTGCCAGCTGACTCACTGTTGGGTTGCCCTTGGCCCTATTAGTTAAACTGCCTTCTTGGATACAGTATTGGGAGCACAAAGTTTGCCAAATTTCCAATGTCTAAAGGACTTGCAGGATTGAGATGGAATCTCCTCTGACCCTCCCTGCATAGTTCTCTGACACTCTGAACAAATGACATGGTTACAAATTGCAATCCACTGTATACACTGCCACCAGGGCTCTTCCTAGAAGATTTTACCCACACAGATGGCACTGGGCTTTCGTGATTTACAGCTCCCGAAGTAAAATGGGCCACCCTGGGCATATCTTCTCATGGCCATGACTGAAAGGCAAGAAGTACAGGAGTGGACAAGTAGACTTCTTTCAGCATAAGTTCCAAGCAATTCACACAGCCAAACCCAGTATCAATGGAGCAGAGAAATACACTCCTGTAAGTAAGGTGGGAGGTCAGAAGCGGGTAAATAGATACAAATAGTATAGTTCAACTGGTAAAAGTTTCTGAAACAGGCCTTGGAAGATTGTGCCCGATGGGGTCACCATCTGGAACTCTCGGTAGCCCCCCAGTCTGAGTAACCCCACTTGCAGTCCACCCCATGAGCTGGGTTTGTATATTCGTCTCCAGTTTCCTAGATGTGATGTTTCTCAGGTTTGTCATCACTCTAGTTCCTTCCTCTGGACACAAAATTTGCCAGTGCCCTCCTGAAAGTGGACTCCAGAACTGGACCAGATGTCTCAAAAACATCTGCCCTGTCCTTCATCTGGGACCCTACTTCTCCTAAAGCACCCAGAGTTTGACTTTGCTTTTTCAGGTTTTTCCCATTAACTATTATTATTCTTTCACGTTAAGCTGGTCGTCGCTAAAACCCTACCCTCCCACCAAGACACTCTTCTCTTTCCTGTGATCGTACAGCTGATTATTTTTAACCTAAGAACAGCGTCGTACATCTGTTTGTGCTGTCAAATTTTGATTAGTTGATATAAGCCAATCAGTTCAACCTGCTAAGATCTCTTGGGGTGAAGATACTCATCCACAGACTGGCCATTCTTCTGAATTAGTATCATGCATCAGCTGTTGATTGAAACAGTTCCAGTTACCCCACTATTGTCTTTTCACCGCTAGGTAAGACACCTTCATCAGCACTTTGCCAACTGTGCTTCATCCAACAGTGTAGCTGCTTTGTTTCTTTTTCTGAAGAATTCTGGGTGCTCTGTATCTCCATCAAACTGCCTTCATCCCTGTATCTTCAGTAGAATTAGTCAACACTCAGCCTCACTTCCCCAGCATGAATATTAGCTCCCTTCCTGCACGTGGTAGGGAAAATAATGGCCCCCAAAGATGTCCACGACCTAATCCTTAGAGTCCATGAATATGTTATGGTACATGGCAAGGGATAAATAAAGTTTCTAACAGCTGCCTTTAAGATAGGGAGATTATCCTGGGTTATCCAGAGGCCCGGTCATCACAAAGATCTTATCAGATGGAGGCAGAAGAGGAGGTCAGAGTGATACCATGTAAGAATTTGACCCGCTGTTGCTCCCTTAGAAAGTGGAGGAAGGGGACCATGAACCAAAGAATGCAGGCAGCCTGTAGAAGCAAAAAAAGGCAAGGAAATGGAGCCTCTAGAAGGAACATAGCCCTGCTGACAGCTTGATTTTAGACTTCTAGCCTCCAGAACTGTAAGAGAATAAATTCATGTTGCTTTAAGCCACTGAGTTTTGGTGCTGTGTTACAGCAGCCATAGGAAACCAAGACACTGCAGAATGAAAAGCTATTCTCTCCTGGCATTTCTCAGAGGGCAGATCTAAGCACATGGTTGTTTCTCTACCTTCCAGGAGCACGACTGCAAAGTCAATTCATTACTTTCTTCATTTGTTCTGCATCACCTTTCTGGGACTCGTTAATGCTCTGCACTAGGTGCTCTGTGCCTAAGTAGAAGTATTTTAAGAATCCATCACTCTAACCTTTATGCCCTGTTGCTGTTTTGTCATTCGTGGGCCGCTTGGCTTGACGTTTGAATTACTCTCCAGCTGCCTGGTGTGGGGGACGCACAGTAACCAGCCTCCAAATATTTCAGACATACGCCAATTGTAATTTCAACACACATCTACTTTTCCACTCTGTCAACCCGGAATTTTTCCATTGGCAATTGATGAAATACCGATAGAAGGAAAGAATTGACAAGGCATTGCTGTTGACAAAGAGGCTAACCTTTGAGGAAGATTAAAAATAGATGTCCTTTAGGAAGAAGAGGAAGGGAATCTTCTCTTTTCCTGAACTCTTTAGTCTATGGTCCTAATCCAAAAATCAAACCTTCAGTGTGTGTGAGTTTCAGAAAAGGAGATTGTGAATTTTCAAGAATCCATTTATGCTCTCTAGCAGAAAGCTTTTTGGTTTGTTCCCCCACTGAAAAAGTATGAAGAAACAATACAACCTTTGTCATAGCGAATAAACAGTAAGCGTATCCTGCGCTGAAGACACATCAGGCGTAAAGAATGTCCAGAGAAGCAAACAAGTCCGAGAGGGTTTTCACTGTCCACTCTCCTCCTTTATCTTTTTTTAAAAATAAATTTATTTATTTTATTTATTTATTTTTGCCTGTGTTGGGTCTTCGTTGCTCTGCACAGGCTTTCTCTAGTTGTGGCGAGCAGGGGCTACTCTTCATTGCAGTGCGGGCTTCTCATTCCGGTGTCTTCTCTCGTTGCGGAACACGGGCCCTAGGTGCTCCGGCTTCCATAGTTGTGGCACAGGCTCAGTAGTTGTGGCTCTCGGGCTCTAGAGTGCAGGGTCAGTAGTTGTGGCTCACGGGCTTAGTTGCCCCGCGGCATGTGGGATCTTTCTGGACCAGGGCTCGAACCCATGTCCCCTGCGTTGGCAGGCGGATTCTTAATCACTGTGCCACCAGGGAAGCCCTCCTCCTTTATCTTAATCCTCCCTCTTCCAGGGGCACCCAGTTCTAAGCGCTGGATCCTTTGTTTTTGCTTTCAGTAAGCACTTCTCCCTGGCTTGCAAGAAACTGCCTAAGAATTTCCACAAACGTTTCGGTAAACTCCCATTCTTTCCTTGCACCAATCTCAACCAGCATCATTGAGAAAAGCCGTCTAATTAATGAGTTCATGCACAAGTGTTGGTAAGTGGTAACACCTGGATGTGTTGCCTTTCCCAGAGGGCTTGTTTTCCAAATCTTTTCAATCCATAATCAACCTGGATGATGAAGGCTTAAAATTAAAGCTTAACTCTTCCTGGCTGGAACTGAGTCAGTGTGCCTGTGGTCAGGGTAGGTGATTTGAATCACCCCCAGAAGGTTTCTTTGTACCCCTCAATTCACACCATTTGCACCACTACTCAGAATTGTGCCCCTGCTTCCACGCTTATAGATGAGACAGATTCCGAAAACATATTATTCATCCTAGTTATAGAGAGTAACATTTATCGTATGCCTCGTAGTGTCCACCAAGGAAAGATTATTTTACATGATCCTCACCATTAGCCTGTCTGGTCAAGAATTCCGTCATCTCCATGCTGTACATCGGGGGTCGACAGGCTTTCTGTAAAAGTCCAGAGAGCACTTACTTTAGGCTTGTGGGCTTTGTGGTCTCAACTCTGCCATTGCAGTGAAAGCAGCCAGAGGCAGGATGTAAACACATGGGCACCGCTGCATTTAACAAACTTTATTTACAAAAACGTCTCTGCCCTAGATGAAGAAATCATGACTCGGAGACCTAGAGGGACGTACCTCAGAACACACACAAATAAGAAGCAAACCACCATGCCAGGACTGAACCCTGTTCTTTCTGGTTCTGAGTCTAATGCTTGTTCCCTGCACCACACTGCATGGTCTTTACCACTTAGGTAGAGCCATGACTTTGTATCAAATCACCCACACTCCCCCCCATCCCCTTTTCCCCACAAACATTTGTGGGGCAGCAGCTGGGCTGGGATACCATTAGTACCCTGCGATCATGGAAGCAAAGTGAAGGTAACTAACCCACAGGTCTAAGCCAGGTGCCCTTGACATTGTAGCTCTGCCTAAAGAGGCTTACCAGCAGCAGACACGTGGTTAATGAAACTTGCATTGCATATGCAGTCAGATTCACCCATTCCTTCCAGAAGCACACTCTTGAACCCTCAGTCCAGCAAAGAACAGGGACATCCTGGATACATCCTACCCAGTATCCTCTGTCTGGTCCACTAGCAGAACTGGACCATGTACCAGCATCACACTGGAGGCTTTGCAGGGGATGTAGCCACTCACTCCCACCTGGGTGCCATGAGCACTTTCTCTGTGGGCCCTGCTGGCCTCTCTTCATCTCTTTCTCCCGGTGCCTTTCTAGGAAGTTGGAGCGCTGAGTGGGCTGGTCGTGTGCGAGGACACTCAGAGGGGGCCACACCTGGAGTGGACAGGGCAGAGCCTTTGCCTCACTCCTCTTTTCCCCCTTGTCCTCCTCCTCCTCCCCCCATTTGACTTCCCTGGAGACTGCTCTGTTAGACTGAGGTCCTTCTGCCCACCTGCAATGGGAATCAGAGCCATACACCTGGCCAACAGGCTCTGGATCAATACCCAAAGCTATTAATATATTAAAGCGACTTAGACTTGCTTTGCTTCTTTTCCACACTCACTTCTCAGGAGAACCTCATTGAAAGGGTCATGTCATTGTGGCCACAGACAGCATTTAGGGGTTCCTGGCATCCTCTCAAGTGTACCCCAGTCTAACCATCCCTGTCCCAACATCTGGCACAGCACCTACTGTCTTTTAATTTCCTTTTCTGTAATATAATCCCCTAAATCCAACTCGTGACATTCCCCACCACCGTGGAAACAGGAGCTAGAGGAAGATTGAGATCATGATGATACACACACATTCCAGCTGGAATTTTACCTTCTACAGGCATTCCTGTCAGTGGCCTCTGCCCTTCGCTCTACTAGAAGCATCTTTCGATCCCTCCCTAATTACACTGACTTATCTCGTAGCATAGCTTGTATACACAGCTTTAGTTGTTAGATAGCAATTTGTTAATATCTTGTCACTGAGACGCAGTGGCTGGAACTGTGGCCAGAGGCACGAAGCCATATCCTCTCCCCTCAATTGATCGTCTTCATTCTCTCAAACCTCTCTAAATGAGGGCAATCAATATGGTGCATTCAACCATAATTGTGGCTTAACTCCCTGTTCTTTGAAAAGTTAAGCCCTGTGATTTGCCTATAATTGGACTTTCAAAAAGTCACAACTGCCTGTTCAAGGAGGAAGTTAAGCAGCCAGACTCTCCGACTGTTCTCTGCCTGCTCTCTCCCTCCTTGCCGGTGATGGACCTCCCTGGGTCAAGTCTTCCCTCCCCAAACCTCCGTCTCTAGATCCTGACAACCAAGGCCAACGGTTCGTAGAAAGCGAGGAACTGGACTATCTGAGTTTAGCCGTGGCCTCCTTCCTCCATAATCTCCCACATCACCCCAGCAATGAGGGCTTTTCTGGGTCTCTTGTTTGATGAGCTGTGTTCAGCTCCTCGGTGCAAACACTGAGCTCACATGCTGCCTTGGAAAGGTGAAGGCAAAGAAGTGGAGATGTGCTTTCCTGCCCGGGGGTCTTCTGCTGTCAGGACACACATGGGAATGGACTCCAGCTGCTTTCTCTTGCCATGTTGAATTTGATTTGTCTTCCACTAGCTAAGAGCAAGAAGAATGAATCAGGGACTTCCCTGGTGGTGCAGTGGTTAAGAATCCACCCACCAATGCAGGGGACACAGGTTCGAGCCCTGGTCCGGAAGATCCCACATGCCGCGGAGCAACTAAGCCCATGCGCCACAACTACTGAGCCCGCGCACCTAGAGCCCATGCTCCGCAACAAGAGAAGGTACCGCCATGAGAAGCCCGCGCACCACAATGAAGAGTAGACCCCGCTCACTGCAACTAGAGAAAGCCTGTGCACAGCAACGAAGACCCAACGCAGCCAAAAATAAAATATAATTTAAAAAAAAGAAAAAAAAGAATGAATCAAAGACTCTCTGGGCTGCTTTGGGAAAAGACAACCCTGGCTTGATGTAGGATGGAACAAGGGAAGGCGCCACCCCGCTATCTTTCCACAGGGCCGGAAATATGACAACACTGGCAATAATTCCGGTAGCAATTGCTGGCGTTTACTGAGTATATACCAGGGGCCAGGTGTGTGTCTGCATTGTCTCATTTGAGCCTCACCCTCACCACAACCCAAATATGAGGCAGGAGCAAAGCAACCACCTGGGACAGTAGGGGTATACTCAGACTGTGCAACGGGTCTGCTGGGGCAACGTGTGAGTTTCCTAGGGCTGCCGTAACCCAGCACCAGAGACCAGGCAGCTTAAACAACAGAAACTTATGCCTCACAGTTCTGGAGTCTGGAAGTCCAAGATCAAGGTATCGGCAGGGTTGGTTTCTTCTGAGAGCCATGAGAGAGTGACCTATTCCAGGCCTTTCTCCATGCCTTGAAGGTGTCTGTCTTCACCCCGTGGACAGCAGCCATACTGGATTAAGGCTCAGCTTAATGACCTCATTTTAACTGAATTATCTCTTTAAAGACACTTTCTCCAAAAACGATCACATTCGGACATACTGGGGGTTACAGCGTTAACGTATGAATTTTTTTAGGGGGACATAATTCAGCCTGTAACAGATCTGACTCATGGCTCCACCCTTGGCTAACTGTGTGACTTTTCCAGCCACTTAACTTCTTCATGCCTTCCCTCCTAGCCCCCCGCCCCCGCCCCAAGGTTGTTGTGAAAACTATCTGAGATGAGGTATGAAAAGGACTAAACACCACCTGGCACACAGTCAGCCCTCAAGCATTGTGAGTCGGTATTAGGTCTCATCCCCATTTTACAGGTGAAAAAACTGAGACTTAAAGATTCTGTAGTTTGCTCGAGATGTCACAGCAGTGGACAGTAGGTACACCAGGGCCTCCATGCCTGCCTGTCCCAAAGACCAACTCATCCACATTGCCACGCAGCCTCCTCTTCCACATTTTATACTAAATAGAAGTCAAGCTGTACTGTCCTTTCCATGAGATGAAGCCCACCCCAATCCATTTCAGTTCTCCCCGGCAGCTCAAATCTTAAAAGGACAGCCCCCCAGCACACCTCTGGCATCTCACAAGAGGAAGACAGATTCTCTCCAGGTTGGCTGACACACCAGAAAGGACGGGTCTTTCCCCTCCTCCCCAGGAGAGTAACAGCAGACAGGATGGTCAGGCCAGGGGCCAGAGGGCCGTCTACTCCAGCCTTAATCCTGCGCCCCATGTGGACTCATCTTCAAGTCCACCCACGGATGTTCCAGCTGATGTATTGGACAGGATGTTTCTGGAACAGCTATTTTTGTTTTGTCTGAACCTATCAGGGAACGGAAGTCCTCGGCCCATAATAAACGCTAGGTAATTTACCTCACAAATTAAGAGGGTTTTAATTATTTTTTAAAGAACAATGTTCTTTGGAAACTTGGCTATATTCTTTTTTTTTTAATTTATTATTTATTTATTATTTATTTATTATGTTTATTTTTGGCTGTGTTGGGTCTTCGTTTCTGTGTGAGGGCTTTCTCCAGTTGCGGCGAGTGGGGGCTACTCTTCATCGCGGTGCGCGGGCCTCTCACTATCGTGGCCTCTCTTGTTGCGGAGCACAGGCTCCAGACGCGCAGGCTCAGTAGTTGTGGCTCACGGGCCTAGTTGCTCCGCGGCATGTGGGATCTTCCCAGACCAGGGCTCGAACCCGCGTCCCCTGCATTGGCAGGCAGATTCTCAACCACTGCGCCACCAGGGAAGCCCGGAAACTTGGCTATATTCTTGATACTCCTCCCACTGCCCACGCCCCCAGCCTGCCCTCTCCCCACTCCCAGCAACTAGTCTGAGATGAATAAGGAGAGATGAATTTTTAGTGAGTAAATAGAATGTATTTTCTTATGGATTTGGGTTTGTTCTCCTCCAGAGAGCGCACTCTTGAAGTTGCTTAGTGTCGATGCACTTTGTCCCTCTCTCAGCTGTAGTTTAATTTGATATCACTTCTCTGTCCGTGATGTGTCAGGACGGGGTCAAGAGAGAAGAAAGGGGAGCAGAGGAGTCCAGCACACTGTGTCTCAAGCCCGGGGGCTCTTCAGAATCACCTGGAAAGCTCGAGAAACCCAGAGGCCGTGACCCACCCGCAGGGACTTGTTTTACAACTCCCCAGACGATTGCTCTGTGAGGCCGGGCTCGGAACCTCTGCTTCCCCAGACAGAAGCATCACTGGATGCATCAGAGAACCAGAGGGGACCTCAGAGTTTGGAGCCTCCTGAAGTTCTCAGCCCCGGTCTATAGCCCAGTCCCCTGGGAGCTCTTCAAAGTACAGGTTCCCGGGCAGCACCCCAGGCCCCTGGTTCAGAATAGCCCCATTACGGTGTCTGAGATCCATAACTTTTTAAAGTTCCCCACACTCTGATGCATTGTCAGTGAGCACGCAATTTGTTATAAACTTTCTGGAGGGCATTTGGCAATAACTGCCTGATGAAAATTTAAAGTCGTACTCATCAACCCAGCGATTCCACTGCTTATAATTTATCCTGATGACATACTTTAGAAACATCACCACTCTGTGTGTGTGTGTGTTTGTGTGTGTGTGTGTGTGTGTGTGCGTGTGTGTGTGTGTGTAGATATTCACTGCAGCACTCAGTGGAACTGCAAAATATCAACAACAAAAGATGCAGCCAACCAGGGCATCCTTCGACAGGTGACGAGATAAAGAAATTTTCTTGAACCACATGATGAAATAATATGCATCTGTTAAAGGGAATGAAAGAGTTTTTGTTAAGAAGAGTATATATAATGCTGGAGAGGGTGTGGAGAAAAGGGAACCCTCCTGCACTGTTGGTGGGAATGTAAATTGTTACAGCCATTATGGAGAATGGTATGGAGGTTCCTTAAAAAACTAAAAATAGAACTACCATACGACCCAGCAATCCCACTACTGGGCATATACCATGAGAAAACCATAATCCAAAAAGACACATGGACCCCAATGTTCACTGCAGCTCTATTTATAATAGCCAGGACATGGAAACAACCTAAATGTCCATCGACAGATGAATGGATAAAAAAGATGTGGCACATATATACAATGGAATATTACTCAGCCATAAAATGAAATGAAATTGAGTTATTTGTAGTGAGGTGGATGGACCTAGAGCCTGTCATACAGAGTGAAGTAAGCCAGAAAGAGAAAAACAGATACAGTATGCTAACGCATATATATGGAATCTAAAAAAAAAAAAAAAAAGGTACTGATTAACCTAATGGCAGGGCAGGAATAGAGATGCAGACGTAGAGAACGGACTTGAGGACACAGAGGGGGAAGGGTAAGCTGGGATGAAGTGAGAGAGTGGCATGGACTTGTATATACTACCAAATGTAAAATAGATAGCTAGTGAGAAGCAGCTGCATAGCACAGGGAGATCAGCTCGGTGCTTTGTGACCACCTAGAGGGGTGGGATAGGGAGGGTGGGAGGGAGGCTCAAATAGGAGGAGATATGGGGATATATGTATATGTATAGCTGATTCACTTTGGTGTACTAACACAACATTGTAAAGCAATTATACTCCAATAAAGATGTGGAAAGGGGCTTCCCTGGTGGCGCAGTGGTTGAGAATCTGCCTGCCAATGCAGGGGACACGGGTTCGAGCCCTGGTCTGGGAAGATCCCACATGCCACGGAGCGACTAGGCCCGTGAGCCACAACTACTGAGCCTGTGCGTCTGGAGCCTGTGCTCTGCAACGGGAGAGGCCGCGATAATGAAAGGCCCGCGCACCGCGATGAAGAGTGGCCCCCGCTTGCCACAACTAGAGGAAGCCCTCGCACAGAAACGAAGACCCAACACAGCCAAAAAAATAAATATAAATAAATATATTTAAAAAAAAAAAGATGTGGAAAAAAAATAAAAACTTTATTATGTTCATCAAAAAAAAAGAGAATAGTATATATAGTTATCATGATCCTTTCATAGTAAATTTAAAAGATACCACCAGATATTATATCTATATTACAATAGATATATCTACAGATATGTAGAAATATATAGATTATAACATATACATATTATATATGTAAATCTGCTAGTTGTATACTATATAATATCTATATTTAGATATTAAACATATGGATATTCTATATTGATATTGTATATATGTATGTGTATATATAAATCTCTCTTTTAAATTTGCTACGTTGTATGAGTTTCCTATGGCTACCGTAACAAATTCCACAAACTTGGTGATTTAAAACAACTTCTATTTAGTCTCTCACAGTCCTGGAGGCCAAAAGTCCACAATCAAGGTGTCCTCGGGGCAGTGCTCCCTCCAGGGGCTCTGGGGGAGATTCCTTCCGCCTCTTCCAGCCTCTGTTGGTTGTCACGTTCCTGTGCTTGGGCTGCATCACTCTCCTCCCTGCTTCCACCTCCACGAGGCTTCCCCTCTGTGTTTCTCTCCTGTGTCTCTTGTAAGGATACTTGTTCTGGATCACGTGTCGTTGGATTTAGGGCCCACCCAGATGATGCAGAATGATCTCATCACAAGATCTATAATTACATCTACAAGGATCCTTTTTCCAAATAAAGTCACATTCTCCGGTTCCAGGGTTTAGGACGTGGACATAAAATTTGGAGGGAGGGGGATTCCCTGGTGGTCCAATGGTTAGGACTCTGTGCTTTCATTGCTGAGGGCCCGGGTTTGATTCATGGTCGGGGAGCTAAGATCCCACAAGCCATGCGGCCCAAAAGATAGATAGATGGTAGATAGATAGATAGATAGATAGTTAATAGATAGATTGATAGATAGATAGATAGATGATAGATATAGATAGATAAAATTCAAAAAAATTTTTTGAGGGATATATATTTTGGGGGAACATTCAACTCACTACACTGTAAAAGGATCATGCTAAATACACTGCTTTTAACAAAATTTCCCTCTTTCTGTACATATATGTATTAGAGCGTATGTATAAACATTTCCTGGAAGAGCTCCCAAGAAATTACTAGCAGCAGTTACCTTTGAAGGGAACTATTTGTGAGCGGAGAAGAGGAGGGAAGGATAAAATGTTCCCTTTCCATCATGTAACTTTCTTTCATTTTCAGAGGTAACTGAACAGAGGTAACTGTACCTCTTTCATTTTCTAATCATGCACATGTGCTACCTTATTTATTCTTTTTAGTGTCAACAGGAATTATGGGGAGGTAGGGGGAAATCATGTTTTTTCTTTTCTTCTTTCCTACTTCTCTGTTTTAAAATAATGTTTAATTTAAGAAGCAGCTCACCCCGGTGACTCTGCTGTGCGCCCCAGTTAGAGAATAAATGATCCAATCCGACCCCAACCTTCCACAGACAGAGAGGGAGGAAGAGCCAGGCCCGGCAGTGGGCAGGGTGCCGGCTGAGGGCAGTGGGCGTCCCCCCGCCCCGCCTTGGGGTGACACCTTCAGCAAGGTGATGGCACGAGTCCCACGTCTGCAGAGCTCTTCACCAAGTGAGGATTCCACAGCCTGCATCCAGCCAGAGTCTCATCATAATTCCCAGAGGTGGAGGCAGGTCTTTTACGGAGGAAGAAAACCTGCCTCTAAGACAGAGTCAACCTTGGTGCAGGGCGGGGCCCCCTGGAGAGTCTGAAGAACCTCCGATGCTCGGCCCCAGCCCCAGAGGGTCTGCTTGGGTCCAGGTGTGGCCTGAGGGTGGGGATTGTTAAAGCTCCCAGGTGATTTGATGTGCACCCGGGTCCAGGACAGCCGACTAGAGGACCGACCAAGGGAACTGGCGTTTGTGGGACCTGACCTGCCATGTGCTGGGCACTGTGCTGGGTGTGTCACAGCAGTTGACATGATTCATTTCTCAAAACAACCCTCAGAGGTAATTATGATTCCCATTTTAGGGGTAAGGAAACTGAGTCTCAGAAAGATCGCTATGATGCTCAAAGACACAGGGTTAGGGGCAGGTGCCGGTTTCAAACCCACATCCGTGGCTACACCTCAGGCCCACCCCAGAGCTCCTGACCCCGATCCAGGGCTCTACCCACAAAACCTCATCACTCCCACAGACGACTGTCTCCCAGTCCTCTTCTCAGGGTCTCCAGTCCTGGGGTGAGGCAAACTGAGAGAGGTTCCACTGTGATTAACCCCTCAAAAGTTTACCATCAGGACTTCCCTGGTGGCGCAGTGGTTGAGAATCCGCCTGCCAATGCAGGGGACATGGATTCGATCCCTTGTCCGGGAAGATCCCACATGCCGCAGAGCAGCTAAGCCCGTGCACCACAACTACTGAGCTTACGCTCTAGGGCCTGCGAGCCACAACTACTGAGCCTGTGTGCCGCAACTACTGAGCCCGTGTGCCTAGAGCCCGTGCTCCACAACAAGAGAAGCCACCGCAATGAGAAGCCTGCGCACTGCAACGAAGAGTAGCCCCCGCTTGCCGCAACTAGAGAAAGCCCGCGCACAGCAACAAAGACCCAAAGCAGGCAAAAATAAATAAAATAAATTAAATTTAAAAAGAAAAGCTTACCATCAGAAAATCTAGAAAAGCCAAAACTATCATACACCATCTATTCCTAAGTGTATCTTACAACTGCTCTCTGCAAATGCCAAGAGTGACAAAATGTTCATTGCCTCCCCTGGTGCAACAAAACGTGCGGAATAGGTGTGGGCAGCTTGGAGGAAAACCCTGGAGACAAGAGTGAAGCATTTTCTCAAGAAAGGTTGACCACCAACGCGCTGGATGGCACGGAGGGAAACAGACACGGACAACTCTGAGTTTGACTCTGTCTGTGAAGGAGTTTAGGAACTTCTTAACCAATTTATTTTACTAACATTTTCCTTTTGTTTGTTTGCAGAAGTGACATATGGTAAAAAGCAATCTTTGTCCAAATGAAACTACAGGAGCACTTTACGTACCACATGAAGCTTACAAATAAGGAGGAAGCATTGGGACATAGTTTAACTCTTAGCTGTTGTAACGGTTTCCATAACCAAGTACCACACACTGGGTGGCTTTAACACAACAGAAATGTACTCTCTCACAGTTCTGGCCAGCAGTTCAGACTTCAGATCAACGTGCTGGCAGGGCTGTGCTCCTGAGATCTCTGGCTGGGGCCCTTCCCTTGCCTCTCCTGGCTTCTGGTAGTCCCAGGGCTCCTTGGCTTCTAGTAGCAAAGTCTGTCCCGTGCCTCCTCCCTCCAGAGGTGGCTTCACTCTGTGTCTGTGTGGCCATGGGGGTGGCGGTGTGTATGGGTGGGGAGGGTGAGTGTGTCTTTCTGTGGCATTTTCCTCCTGTGTCTATCCATCCTCTTCTTATGAGGACATCGGCCGCACTGCATTAGGACCCACTGGGCCCCAGGCTGCCCTCACCTTAACTAATCACATCTGCACCGACCCTGTTCCCAAATCAGGTCACCTTCAGAGGTACTGGGGGTTAGGACTTCAACATATTTTGTTTTCCGTATTTTTTTTTAATTGAAGTATAGTTGATTTACAGTGCTGTGCCAATCTCTGCTGTACAACAAATTGACTCAGTTTTACACATATGGACATTCTTTTTTAAATATTCCTTTCCATTATGGTTTATCCCAGGAGATTGGATATAGTTCCCTGTGCTACACAGTAGGAACTTGTTGCTTATTCATTCTTCTTTTTTTTTATTTTGCAATTTAAAAAATTTTTTTTTCTTTTTTTAAATTGATTTGTTTTTTGGCTGCTTTGGGTCTTCATTGCTGCACGCAGGCTTTCTCTAGTTGCGGCGAGCGGGGGCTACTCTTTGTTGCGGTGCATGGGTTTCTCATTGACGTGGCTTCTCTTGTCGCGGAGCACGGGCTCTAGGCGCGCGGGCTCAGTAGTTGTGGCTCACAGGCTTAGTTGCTCTGTGGCATGTGGGATCCTCCCGGACCAGGGCTCGAACCCATGTCCCCTGCATTGGCAGGTGGATTCTTAATCACTGTGCCACCGGGGAAGTCCCTGTTTATCAAGTCTAAATGTAATAGTTTGCATCTACTAACCCCAAATTCCCAGTCCCTCCCTCTCCCACCCCCTCTCCCCCTAGTCAACCACAAGTCTGATCTCTATGTCTATGAGTCTGTTTCTGTTTCGTAGATAGGTTCATCTGTGTCATATTTTAGATTCCACATAAAAGTGATATCATATGGTATTTGTCTTTCTCTGTCTGACTTACTTCACTTAGTATGATAATCTCTAGTTGCATCCATGTTGCTGCAAATGGCATTATTTTGTTCTTTTTTATGGCTGAGTAGTATTCCATTGTATACCACATGTTTATCCATTCATCTGTTGATGGACATCTAGGTTGTTTCCATGTTTTGGCTATTGTGAATAGTGCTGCTATGAACATAGGGGTACTTGTATGTTTTTGAATTACAGTTTTGTCCGGGTATATGCTTAGGAGAGGAATTGCTAGATCATATGGTAATTCTATTTTTAGTTTTCTGAGTAACCTGCATACTGTGTTCCATAGTGGCTGCACGAACTTGCATTCCCACCAACAGTGTAGGAGGGTTCCCTTTTCTCCACACCCTCTCCAGCATTTGTTATTTGTAGACTTTTTGATGATGGCCATTCTGACTGCTGTGAGTTGATACCACATTGTAGTTCTGATTTGCATTTCTCTAATAATTAGTGATGTAGAGCATCTTTTCATATGCCTACTGCCCATCTGTATGTCTTCTTTAGGTCTTCTGCCCTTTTTTTAATTGGGATTTTTGTTTTTTGGTTGTTGAGTTGTAGGAGCTGTTTATGTATTTTGGAGATTAGCCCTTGTTGTTCGCATCATTTGCAGATGTTTTCTCCCGGTCCATAGGTTGTCTTTTCTTTTTGTCTCGTTTTGTTTTTTCTGGTTTCCTTTGCTGTGCAAAAGCTTGTAAGTTTGATTAGTTCCCATTTGTTTATTTTTGTTTTTATTTCTATTGCCTTGGGAGAATGACCTAAGAAAAAACTGGTACGATTTGTGTTAGAGAATGTTTTGCCTATATTCTCTTCTAGGAGTTTTATTGTGTCTTGTCTTATATTTAGGTCTTTAAGCCATTTTGAGTTTATTTTTGTGCATGGTGTGAGGGCATGTTCTATCTTCATTGAATTTACGTGCAGCTAGGACTTCAATATATCTTTTAGGGGGACTAAGTCAACGCATAATAGTGGTAAACAAAATAATTCTGAGTAATACAGAAAAGAATAGTGTGATACGATCGACAGCATCATAGATTTCATAAACCAGTATTCTCAGCAACATACCAGTTTTGTGTTTTGTGGTTTTTCTTCTCATGCTCACTTCAAGCCAAGATGTTCTGCATGCCCTTTGGAGTCAGCACTCTGGATTGCCCCCCTTTCTCCTGGCCCCTCCCTGGCCCTGCACAGTCGGTGCTAATTAGCGGCTGTTTAATTATCAGCCCAGCAGGGAAGTGATCCCAGCCCTGATCCTTAGAGAGTTTTATGAAGTTATGCTGTCCCAGATACAGGAAGGTTGACTGTATTCCGTGCCTTAGGGAGAGACTGCGTGCTTTAGTGGAAAGTTCATGGCCTTTAGAACTGATCAACCTGGGTGAATGTTGTGTTTTCAGTTTTTGGACAATGGTCTCTGAACCTTCGTTTCCTCAGTTGTAACCATACCCACCCACAGTTCTGTTGAGAAGGCTAAATGTAGGGAAAGTACCTTGTTAACATAAGTTATAAAATATTACGCCAATATGCAGGGGTGGTGTCTTCCTCACCCTAGTATCATCTGTATCTAGCACACTGTAGATGCACAAAAACTTTTGTTGACTGAAACATTCTTGATTAAGGAGAGACACCAGGAGAGCAAAGGCAGTGGGTGTTGTTTGGGTAAAATCTGTGTTTGCACATGTGTCAAATTCAGGTTTAAAATTTGAACCGGAATTGTAGAATATCCTTCTGTTCATTTTTAATAAAATAATACCCAGTAACACACACACCTCCTTTCTTATATTTCTTATTTGTATAAATGTTTAGGTCAATGGGCCAACTTGGGGGAGAATTCTACTGAAGCTAGCTGTATGGTTTTTGTTTTTGTTTTTGTTTTTTGTTTCTTTTGAGAAGGCAGGAAGCTATGGTTAAGTTGTATGCATGTCATTGGTACTACATCTAAGTGGTAGTGAAAGGAATTGTCTGTGAAAGGTCACAATTCAGAGGAGGGAGAAAAGAGAATGAAAGTGGCCTTTTAGTTATAATGTGAGGGAGGATTATAAATGCTTGGAAATATTTCTTTGTCATTAAGAGCTTTATCACACATAGAATTGTAACACTGAAATCTTCCCCAGAGGTCTTTAAAACTAGTTTATAACCTCATCTCTCAGCTCATGACAATTTCACTTATAATAGAAAAAAACCCAGATGACCAGTAAGAGGGAACTCGTTGGGTAAGTTATGGTACATTCCTCTATGGAATATTCAGGTAGTCATTAAAAATTAAAGATGAGAGGGACTTCCCTGGCAGTCCAGTGGTTAAGTCTCTTCACTTCCACTGCAAGAAGTGCGGGTTCTACCCCCGTTCAGGGAACTAAGACCCCACAGGCTGCACGGCCAAAAAAGATAAAATAAAAGATGAGAGCTATGTAGCAACATATGAAAATTTCTATGATTAGATACTTAATGAAGAAAGGATACACAATTTTATCTATAGTATGATTACTATTATGTAAAAATTAGGTTAAAATGCAAGTTAGGGTTGGACAAGAACCAAAAAAATGGAAACAGCTGATGGCAGTACCTGGCATCATTGTGGGGGGGGGGGTGCACTCTTCTCCAGTTTTTTGTGTGTAACAAGTGAAAATATGTGTCTTAAAGGTGTTCATCTCTCTTGGAATTGTAACTGTGATCTTCATTGAGATCACGATTCAGAAAGCCCTCTGCAGTGTCTTAGGATTCCTGATTTTTAATAACATGAGGTGCAAAATGGCAGACCCTTGAGTCACGCTTCGGTGCTTTTGAGTTGCAAGGAGGGCGCCGTCCAGGGAGCACAACATCCTAAAGCATCATTGGTTTCCATTAAAACCTAATTTATGGAATTAAAAATTAATTTTATGGAAATGAATTTAAACAGCCTTTCATTAGAATGCACTTGGTCTAACTGAGTTTGGAGTGGTGTTGTAATAGCCATTCCTCCACCGTTATTGGAAAAGATGGAATCTGAGATGAGTCTTCCTGTCCTTACACTGCTGGGAACAACTTGCGGAGGAGTTTTCCAACATGAGTCCAGTATAATGGGGACCCTTCAGGGGAAGTCAGGCAAGGCTCCCATCCGTGAGCAGAGCAGGTAAAGATTTGGTTGTGGGACTGAAACGGGAAGTTGCGAATTCAGGATGGACGGCCAGCTCCGGCTCCTTCTTTCCCAAGTTGCTTGAATACTTGCTTCCACAGTAACAGGAAGTTTTGAGGGGGCATGTGGTGGTTCTTTACAGGTTGAGAATGTAGGGGATGGGGAATCTCCCCCCTACCACTCTTGAGTTCTTATGGCTGGACTAATAATACACGGAAATGAGACAGATGAACGGGAGAAAAAAGAAACACAATTTAATTCATGCATGTGCAGGTCTCATAGAAGCTTTTATACTTTTTAGACAAAGAAACAATAAATTTAGGAAAAATTGACAGGACGAAGAAATTCAGGTTTTGGGTGCCCAATTAGTGAAGAATCTAAATAGAATTGGGGCTTGAGGTAGTGAATTAAAGAAGTAAGAAGGTTTGTTTATACAGGCTCCTTGGCTTCGAATTCCCTGTCTCTGGTGATAGGGTGTCCTTCTACCTCCAGTTGCAGGGAGTGCACCTTTCATATAAGAGATTTATTTCCTGTTTCTAGGGAGGCAGGAAGGAGGGTCAGAGTGTCCCTCTTGCATTGGCCATTTCTTAAGTAACTTTAATAAATAATCAATATGTCATTGAGGCACAATTTGGGGTGGCCCCCCAGGGCTCCAACAAGAGCTACATTTACTTCAACATTTTAAATGTTCTACATTAATGAATGCACACACACAGAAATGCATAGATAAGCATATATATATATATATATGACATATATACATGCACATATATATATGGTGGCAGCTGTGAGACTACACCTTGTAGACCTGTGACCTCACGGACCCTAGCTGCCATCCTCTGAAAGCTACCACTGTGTTGACCACAGGCCACACTTTCCACGGCTGCTCCAGCCGAGGATGGGAGATGCAAGCGTGCTGACGCAGTTCTACCCTGAGAGACTCAGGGTTCCTCCAGCAGCTGCCTCTGATCGCCAGCAGCCTTGCCAAGCCTGCCTCAGGCGATGGGGCAGTGGATGGGCAGTGGAGGACACTTTGGCTCCGCCTGTTCACTCTCTTCTTTATGGGGTCAAACTTGCATCACTTTCTTGTGTTTTCTCTCCTAACAAAATCCTTACACATTTAATCTCCTCTTGACATCTGCTTCTCAGAAGGTACATGTGTATACACACTCACATACATATATGAATAGATATATTTGAATCATAATTTATCTCCATTTGATGGACACTAGTTGTGTCCAGATTTGTGACATTATAAAAATAACCATCCATCCCATTTTTTCCAATTATTTTGCTATTTCTTTCAGGGGGCAGGGGTTAACTCTGCCACAATGACTGTCTCTTGTTGGAATCCCCCTCAAAGAACTCACAGAGCAAATGCCATACCCACTACTTCTCTAGAAGTAGAATTTCTCGTAGAATTAGAGTTTTTCTGCAGATGAGACCCGGGCCTTCCGGCATCTGCATGTAGAGCAGGGAAGTGAGGAACTACCCTCCCACAGCCTCCCCCACCTTCCAGGGCAGCAAGGAAAGGGAGGGTTATCGGCCACATCTGTGGTCCCTTTGTTCCTGACTTGGAGTCTTCTATTTTCCCTCATCCCATGTCAGAGTTTGTGGGTGCAAGCAACAGAAATTGATTCTGGGTCACGTGAACGAAAGTGAATCTGTTGGAAAGGGATGCGGAGCTCACAGTCTGGAGGAGGCTGATGGATTGGTCTTGGGGGAGCTCCAGGCTGGGCTGTGGGAACGATGATGGCCAGGATCTTTTATGGGGAGAGCCTGGTGAGTGAGCCTCTGAGATAAATAGCCTCCAAGGGTCCCTTCTGCCTTCACATCACTTTCCCAAGGTTCATATCCTAGAAGAGAGATACCCATTGAGGCACCTCTGAGGCAGAGAGAGGCTTCAGATTCTTTACAGGAGGCTGGTGCCTTGAATTTCACTCCCACCAACACAGAACCCAGTGGGCTTGAGGTAATCTCCCAAATGCACTGGGGAGTCCTGGCAGAAGGAGAAATGAATGTTCAGAAGCAAAATATAACTTTAAAAAATTAAAAGCACCCAGCACACACCCTTTTATCCATTTGCATAGTCCTTGAGTGTGTAGATGCTCGGCCACAGCTATTGGATAATGAACTAGTTATTGCCCAAGAGAAAGAAAGGTTCCCGTTTGGGACAAAGCCCAGCTGTTGCCAGGAGCCCCCTAATTCAGCTCCTAAGTTTCATTTCCATCCAAGCGCTTGGGGTTCTGTCTGACTGTCCCCAAATGAAGTGTCATCATTGCAAGGACAGCATCAATTTATCTTCAAAGAACTTACCTTCTAGAACTTTGCTGTGGACTTGCTGGCTTGTCAGGCAGGTTTTTCTTGTTTTGTTTTTGGTTGATTCCCAAAACAGATGCTGGGAAGCCCTCCAGAAAAATAGTCTGTGCCAGTTCCACTGTTTCCCTCTATGAATCCACATTCCTTTCCTTAATAGAAGTGCTTCACTGTTTTATTTCACTAATGCCCCTACCGCCTTATCTCCCTTGAGAATACTTTTCTCCATCTCCTTCTTATTTTAAGGACACTCACTTTGAGCCATCCCCAAGGCCTCTTTGTTGAGCGCAAGCAGAAGTAAATGATCTTGGAAAATAATCATAAAGTAAGAATGTGCATGAAATGAACTTGGTTTCTGCCGAGGGAAAAAAAAAAACAAAAACACATTATATACAAATAGAATTTGAATTTGTAGAAATGAAGTCCAGAAGAAGGGTGTTCAGGTAACATGCCAGTATTGTCATTCCAGGTAAAGAGGGCCTTGCAACAGGAAGGGTTCAACCGAAAAAAGCGAGGGTATAGAGACATCAACGAGATCTACATCAACATGAACGACCCTCTTTTTACGAAGCAGTGGTATCTGGTAAGCGTCTCAGTATCATTCCTAACGTTTCTCAGCTTGGAACTTCAGACAGAAGATACGTTTCTATTTCCTTATTATTCTATGGGATGTCAGCTAACACCCACTCGGTACTAGCTGATAGGTATTGATAGCACCTGACTCGGTGCTAGCGACTCAGTGCCCCCTCTGATAGGTATTGATTTTCTATCACCCTCCATGCATCTTGTCCTCTAATCTGCTTTGTTTCTGGAACGGCTTAAATAGCCATGACCTCCTAGGGTCAAAGCAACCACCAAGAGCTTATCAGATTCTCCCAGACCAGTGTATGAGTGAAGACTTGCAAAACCATGTGAAAGTCAAGTCAAAATTCTGGGAGGAGTAATCCAGGGGTCTCAATGGACAGAGGAAGTGGAGGACATGGTGGAACCACAGGCATAAGAAAAAGAATCAGGTGACTTCACAAGGGACAAGCAAGAGAGCTCAGAGGCTAAAGTAACAAAAGTAGCATCTATTAGTGCTTCCTAAAATAATGACAAGAAATCAGTTCACTGGGGCTTAACTGATGCAGGATTCAGGGCATGGAAACCCCGTCTGCCTGGTGAAGTGAATATTTTCTCACACACCAGCAGTCCTTCTTGACCTATTTGGGTGAGTTGGTTATGTTTAAAAGGGGCTCAGTGTCTCCAAACCAACCCAAACTGCAGGGCATATTGAAGGAAAAGGAGTGACTAATTTATAAATATTTATAATTTATAAACCGCCCATTGTAGGAATGCATCACAACTTCCCTCTTGGGGCTTCAGAGCTTGACTATGCTTTATGCTTTGGGGCATGGAATTCTACAAATCCAATCTGCATAAGTGAATGAGCTTATGTGTATTAGGATCGGCTACGTTTCTTGCAATAACAAACAATCCCCAAATCACAGTGGATTAACAGAATTAAAGCTTGTTTCTCACTCATGCTTCACATCCAATGCTTTGTAATCCCCAGGGACCCAAGCTCCATCTCAGCTGTATCCCAACCCCTGCTTTCATGGGCATCTCAACCAGGGGAAGAGGCAAATCACACTCTGGCTCTTAAAGCTCCTGCCTGGATGTGACAAATGGTTCCCGAGCTCACATTCCAATGCCCCAAACCAGTCATGTGGTTCTAGCTTCCAAGGGGATGGAGGGGTGTCATCTTCGCGTGTGCCTAGGAGGGGAAGAGCAGTCATTTTTATAAACAGCACTAATGACATTCACACAATGTTTCAGCAACACCGTAACAGCCAGTACAAGCTCTGACTTCGCTATTTTTTTTTATGATTTATCTTTGAGAAAATCTGCACAGGACAAAAAAGCATAAAAAGAGGGTAGTGAACATATTTGTATGGAATTTTTCTTTTTTTTCCTTTCTTTCTTTTTTGATTTTTTAGGGGGAAGGCATTTTTGTTTTTTGCATTAGAACATGCACCGAAGTTGAGCCAACTCTCTTGAATTCAGTTCAACAAATATTTTTAAGCAAGACTTGCTGTGGTGGTACTGAAATTACAAAGATAAATAGAACATGCTCCCTCTTGTAAAGAATATTGTTATTTAGTGAGGAAATCACATTCAAATAAGAATAATCCGAGACAATATGCACTGAATTCTGAAAGTGAGGGATAAAAAAAGAGCTACAAGAGCGAGCATTTAATTCTAAATTGGGGAGGGTTTCTTGCAATGTTGGCTCTAAGGAGTTTAAAGATAATGATCTAGTCATAAGAGATAGGAAGATTGAAACTGTGTTTGCGTATTTCCGTAAAACAGAAAACATCGATTTTGTGTATATCAAAAAATGGAGGGAGAAGACTAGAAGAGGTGGATGGGAAAACACCCCAAAGCACTGTTTCATGGACGATGTTGCCCTTTATCTGGCCCTGGAATACCGGGTGGCTGAGGAATGTGGCAAGTAAACATTTACGCAGGTGCTTTACCACCTACACCAAACTAATAAGATTCTCTGCTTTGGAATTCCTGAACCAGATCAATACCGGGCAAGCTGATGGTACTCCTGGCCTTGACTTGAATGTGGCAGAAGCCTGGGAGCTGGGATACACAGGGAAAGGTGTTACCATTGGAATTATGGACGATGGTGAGTATTTCAAAGGCTGTACATCACCTGGAAGCAAGTGTGTCTTTGCACACCTTTGGAACACAAAAGATTCATTGTTTTGGAGATGCAAAATAGAGGCAGAATGGCCAGATGCTGGGCATGGTCGTCTATACTGTGTCGACATCCTCACATTTCTCCACATCAGTGGTCCTCAAGCTTGAGGATGCCCTTCACAAATATTTATCGAATTAATAAGTTAAAAAAATTTAAATGAACTAATGAAAGTTGACCATCATTGAACTGTAATTTCTTATTGGGCCACTGCTTATACCTTACCTTAAAATAGCTTCTGTTTATATTTACCATCTATTTCTCTAGATCTACACTGTCCAGTGTGGTAGCAGTATGTGGCTATTTACATTTAAGTTTAAATTAGTTAAAGCTAAATACAGTTAAAAATTCAATTCCTCGATCACATTCGTTTCATTTCAAGGTCTCACTAACCACATGGGGCTAGTGGCAATTCAACTGAACTTCATTTCTAGCATCCCAGAAATTTCCATTAGTCAGTGTGGCTCTAGATCCCCGCAACAGCTTTTTAGTAACGGGATTGGGGTTTGGAGAATTTTGACTTTATTGCTACTTTCAGAATGAGTCCTTGTAAAGCAAACTGATGACATTTTATTATACATGCCCCCTGCAATATGTTATTCTATCCCACATGCCTGCCCAGCAAAGATTTAGCAGAGCTTTCTTTTTTATAGTTTGTGATATGAAAACCAATGGGTTTGATGAATTGCTGTTTTTCTAACTACACATGCCCTTGGCTCTGCCAAGACTCTGGAGCATCTCTGCCCTGCCGTCGTCCCGTCGGGGGTGTATACTTGCTCTTCGTTAGCTGTCTGGGTCCTGCGTAAAAGCTCCACTGTGCACTATTGGTCCAATTACATATAAAGTCTATACAGAGATGAAACAATGGAGCCTTTCTCTTCTCAAGATCCTCAAAGAACATTATGTTCTCTACAGCAAGCCTTTGAAGCAGGATTGATGGGAAAACAAGGAGAGCCAGTGTGCTTAAAATCAGCACTGTCTTTGTGTGGGCTCATTAAATATTAACATAAAAACAATGCGCAGTGTTTTCTGAGGTGTGAGGTGTTTTGAAATGGATGTAAAAGCTTTCTCCAGGGGCCAGGGCTCTCACAAGAAGAAAGGCGCTCTCAAGAGTGTGTGTGTGTATGTGTGTGTGCGCGCGCGCGTGAGCCAATGTGGAGAGCTTACCTGCTTCTCCTTCCTAATGCTTTGGCTTAGAAACTACCGTGGATGAGGCCAGCTCACCCAGGAGAAAGATGCATGTAGGTTTGGGGGAAACCTGCCTGGGATACACTGTAATCACCATTTCATCACACAGATGTGGGGGACCAGAGAAGCACCCTTAAAAATGGCCACAGACAGGCACGGTGCTCTCACAGAACCCCCAACAGCCCCCGAGATGCCCGTTTCACGATTCTTTAACTCCAGACCCCTTGACTGACCGTTCTTCGTCCCTTCTGAAGAGAGCTAAGGAGAGGACGTCACCTGCCTCTGGTCCACATTTCCTGGCCCGAGAAGCCGAGCCCGTTACAAAGTCTCAGCAGAATTTCCTATTTGATGTTATTTCTCCTGCTGATTTACTGGCCTTTGAGATTCAAAAAAAAAAGTGAACTCTCTGCCCCTCAATTGTATTCCTAACTTCTCCATTGTTTTGGTCGTCCACTGCTGCAGAACAAACCACCCCAAAACTGAGTGGCTTAAGGCAACCACCCTGTTGCTAACTCTCACCATTCTGTGGGTTGCCCAGGCTCAGAGGGACAGTTTGGCTCTTGGTCTCTCTGGCGTCTCTCATACAGTTGGGGTAAGAAGGCAGCTGGGGCCAGTGTCAACTGGAGTCTCAACTGGGTGCTAAAATGGCTCGACCTCCCTCCAGCTGCACGTGGTCTCCCCAGCAGGGTGGCTGGATTTCTTACGGCTGGCTCGGGGCTCCTAAGAACAGGCATCCTAAGAGACAAGAAGCAGGAACTGCCAGCGCTCTCAAAGGCTGAACCTGGAATGGGCACGCATTGCTTTGCCCCTTCCATGGGGTAAACAGTCTGAGAGCCAGATTCCAAGGGAGGAGAAATATCAATAGATCCTACCTCCTGGCGTGGAGAGAGACAAAGGATTTGTGGCTATCTTGAAATCGGCACATGCTTGTCCAGTAGGATAACTGAAGAAAAGAAGATGACTAAGCCGTTCTCCAAACCCACTGTTGAACAGCAAGATGAGCGCAGCTGGGGCAAGAACGGCCACGGCAAGGGCAAGTCCAGACGCACAGCCTCTCACCATGTGGTGGGGCATCTCTGCCTGAACAGCCACAGACGGGAAGCAGAGATGATGGGCTGGGAGCATCAGGGCTGCATCTTCTCTCTCAGCTGCCTGCACACGTGGATGGTGTGGAATCGTTCCCCAGATAGTCTCTCAGCAAGACATCACCCCAAAACAAGGTCAAAGACACACACGGATGCTGACCCTGAGACCTAAGAGCAAAATTAATGTCATATTTTACAAGCCTGCCTTGTGTGGGAAATAATTGGTGATCTGCGTGTGGAAGGTTCGATTTGTGGACAAGCACAGTTTTAATACCCGTTCACCTCTCTCCGGTTGCCCAGCTCAAAAACTCAGCCATCATCCCCTCTGCTAGATCCAATGACTTGATAGATGCTCACTGCTTTCATGTAGGTGCTTTCGTTAGGTGCAACCCAATGTGACTGCCATACCCTACATACCTCTGGGAAAGGACCTCCATGGCTAACTGTTGCCAAAAGGGCAGAAAGACTTTCTTAAGGGTCTGCTCTGACATTCTGGGCATGTTGATGTCAGCAAGGACCCTGCTTAATGATGACGATTCATCCCTTTTGTTGTGATGGAATTGTTTGGTGTTGGGAACTTAACCTGGAAAGTAGGATGTGGCCATAACGAGACTCGGCGATAGACAGGAGTCACCCAGCCCCAGGACGGGCGCTGGCTATCGAGGTCAAAGATGGTCAGTGAAGGCATGAGTCAAGGCCTTTAGCTGATGGAGCCAAGGAAGTAAGATTGAAGGCCAGTGAGGCAGGGTCAGAGAGAGCTTTCAAGCTGAAGTAAAAATAAAAACTAGCATTTCGTGAGTACTATGTGCTAGGCTCCACTTAACATTTTGGAAACAGTCATAATTATTCTCTAAGGTTTGTGTTATTATTATCAACATTTTGCAGATGAAGAAATTAAGGTTTAGGGAGAGGAGAAACTGCCCAAACTAATCTTCACCACCATCTTCAGTGCTTGAAACACACCCTGTGGCTCTGCCTCCCTGGTGAGACTTTGTGATGGGGCCTCATCCTTATAAGCAGAGGTACAAGTTTCAGGGCCAGACAGTCACCCACAGCCTTCCAGGAGATTTAGAACTCTGTCATATGCTGAAAAACGGTGTTTTCTCTCCTACCTTGGGCTCTGCAGGTCCCAGAAGGTCCAGCAGGGTGTCTGTTCCCGTTATTATTGCTGTGTAACAAGTGACTCCAATACTTAGCAGCTTAAAGTAACTATCTTGCTCATAATATTTGTGGCACAGGAATTCAGGAAGTCTGGACAGTTCTCACTTGAGGTCTCTCATGCAGTTGAGGTCAGGCGTTGTCTGGGTGGGGGTCATCTGAAGGCTAGAGTGGGCTGGGCGTCCAAGACGGCTCACTCCCATGGCCAGTGGTTGACTTTGGCTGCTGGAGCTCAGCTGAGGTTGTCAGAGCACCTGCAAGTGGGCGCCTTGCATGGCAACTGGCTGCCTCAGAGTAAACGAACGTCCAAAAGCAACAGGGGGAAGATGCCTGGCCTTTTCTCACCTAGACTTGGAAGTCACACAGTGGTGTTCCACTATATCCTATTGGTAGAAGCAACTCAGCCCACTCAGATTGAAGAGGAGGGAATAGACCAACCTCCAATGGGAGGCTCACATTGTCACATTGTAGAAGACCATATGGATGGGAGATATTGGGCCACCATCTTTGAAAAATCCAATCCATCCACTGAGGTTACTCCTCATCAACATATAAGTCATTCAGTGTGGTGCAAGGGCTAGCTCTCTTGGGACAATGGAAGGAACTGGGCTTAGGACCAGAGTCCAGAGATGTTATACATCTCAACTGAACTATTAGCATTATAACTAAGAATATGTACATGGAGCTCACTAATTCCCTGAGGTCTCCAGAACTGCCAGCGATTCCTGAGAATATGGACTGTTGTAGGTTAGACTTTCAAACTAATGACAGGATACTAATGGTTTATGAACAAAAATATAACCAAGTATTTGTCATTTGTGTGCATTATGATTGGCTGGTGATGAGTCAGTGCCCCCTGTAGACTGTGAGGCTTAGATGATTGTACAGCTCAGGTTTTGTGTCTAAATTGTGTTTTTCCAGGACCTACGTAGCACCTGGCTTTCATTGCTGAAAATAAACCAGTGAATGAAAATAAGAGTGAATACATTAATAATACAAGAACTGAAAAATAAACAAACTGATTAAGAAGATGTATTCAGTGACTTCCACCTTCAAAGATAATCAAATATACAAAAATATTGAAATACTAATTAATTGCCAGGTTATTATTTTCATGCTTAGTTCATTATTATTTTTTCTGAGTCATGTCTGTCATCCTTAATCTATCAATAATATTTTCTTCCTCAGACCAAAGTCTGTATCTGTTCTAACTTCACATTCAGTCTTCCACTTAACCTAATTAAAGATCCTTTATTTTAATTAGGCTAAATTTATCTTATTTCCATTCTGATTTCCTTCTGGTTTCAAATTACCTCTTTGCTTTAATATTTTCCCATCAAAGAGAAGAGACTACTGCCTCTTAGAAAATTCCTTTCCTAAGTAACTTGCACTATCAGAACTTGAGGCCGTGTTTTAAAAACTGACTCCCTGGGCTTCCCTGGTGGTGCAGTGGTTGAGAATCTGCCTGCCAATGCAGGGGACACGGTGTTCGAGCCCTGGTCTCGGAAGATCCCACATGCCGCGGAGCAACTAGGCCCGTGAGCCACAATTACTGAGCCTGCGCGTCTGGAGCCTGTGCTCCGCAACAAGAGAAGCCGCGACAGTGAGAGGCCCGCGCACCGCGATGAAGAGTGGCCCCCGCTTGCCGCAATTAGAGAGGGCCCTCGCACAGAAACGAAGACCCAGCACAGCCATAAATAAATAATTATATATATAAAAAAAAAAAACTGACTCCCTGTTAAGAAAAAAAAGTATTCTCTGTATCTTTTAGACTCATCTGTATGTTGTAAAATGTTTTGCCTAATAATGAGTTCAAAAAATGTAACCAATTTCCACAAACATAGGACAATTTAATTTCAACACAACACTCTAAAACCAAGTAGATTTTTCAAATATTTCTGCTCATCTGCACCATCCACAGAACCCTAACAATGTGGTAGATGAAGGTACTAATGAGGATACAAGAAATGTAATTTATTAAGTGTTTACTGCAAGCTAAACACTTTCAATGAACTGGCTCCAACCTCGAAAACTGCTTTGCAAGGCAGACAATATTCCCATTTCAAAGATGAGGAAGCTGAGGCTCAGAGATGCTATGTGGCCAAAGCCACACAAATATTACAGTGTCTGAGCCTGGACAGAACTGATCTGTTGGTCTCGTAGCCTGTGCTTATCCCCAACTCCATCCTACAGCCTACACTGACCATCTCTGAATCAGGGTCCAGAGCAAAGGTCTGAAACTTTTATAATATTAGCCTTTAAATTTCCTGACCGCTGTCCTCCTGCAGCTTTGGGGAGGGGAGAGGAAGATGGTGGGGGGGAAGGGCCTGGCTATAGTCTCACAAGCAGCGTGAGGACAGCAATTGCTTCCGATGTCAAAACATCAAAACGTCAGCAGAACAGTGACTCCCAGTCCAGAAATTACTTGTGTAACCAGGAAAAACAAAGGAAAACTTCCTTTTAGAAATATACATTTGGATACAAGTTCTTTTTCACAGGACAAAGCTGCAGTGTGGCCTGGCCTTGGTGTGCATGCAGTGAAGATGGCCACTATGATAGGGACTTAATGACGCTTCTGGCTTTCAAATATTGCAACCCAATAGAGTTACGAATGCCACTGGAATAATCGGACCACCCTGTTCTCACCCCTACCAGGTTGAGAAGAAAGCAAGCACAGAGAGGCCAAGCACCCTGCCTGAAGTCACACAGCCAGTTGGCAGCGTGGTTGTGATTAAAACTCGAGTCTTTGACTCCAAAATCTACACTCATAACCATGATGCTAGGTAGTACAGGAAGCCAGCCGATTTCTGAGAGGGCTGGATTCTCTGTTGTCACTGCTGCGATGATTATATGGCTCTGCAGACCTGGATGAGAGCTTTGCAATTTGCCCTTTGAAGTTTCACAGTGCTTTCTGAGATCCACGTGTTAATGGAACCCAGCAGTGCTCATGGACCAAAATTCTACCATTGCAACAACTCTTGGACAGCAAGACAGGCCACATCCAGGAGAAAGCGCAGGACTCCTGCTGGGAGGCTCCCTGGAAAGTCTTCTGCGGAGACAAGAACCAGCTCCCACCCAGGACACCTCGTGAGAAATCACTTGCCCTTTGCCTAATGGCTTTTCTCGCCGAGCTGTGTTCCTCTGGTTTCTGGGCCAGGCAACGCGCTCCTAATCCATTGCTGTCTGGGCTCTGTTAAATAATAATCGCTCTTCCTCCCCAGAACCGGTTTCATTTCAGAAGAAATGCCAGTTGATGCTTTAGAAATGTCAGGATTTCCACAAATCTCTCTTAGATCAGTTCTCTGTTGAGCCATCCGTCTTAGGGTCACAAAGCTGGCATTTATGTCAGAAGTGTTATCCTGGGGCCTCAAGCTCTAACTGGCTTCCCTCCTCTGACACATCTGGTGGCCGCTGGCTCTCCACGTGGGCGGGGCCGTACCCTCCCCCGGGGATGGAAACTCGAAGCTGGGGCCCAGCGTTAACCCCCCCCACACACACATCTCCTGGTGCCAGCACATAAGGGGCGCGCCTTCTCGAGCAGCTTTCCTGAGGATACGTGGCAGGTATTAATCTATTGTTCTGTACTATTGTCTTTTCACAGGGATCGACTATCTCCACCCGGACCTGGCCTCAAACTATGTAAGTGCAAGCTGCCCTGTGTGGGGAAACGCGTGTGTCCTAAGTGTTCTGGTGCCCCTCATAGTGGGAACTCACACAGACGCACACACATGCCTGCATGCACATAGGCCATGCACACTGGCACACGGGCACGCCTGCACATGCATGCACCCCAGACTGCCCGTCTTATAAGAGCCACAGCTCAGGCCAAAGACAGACGAGGTATGGGGCCTGGCGGCAGGCAGGGGTGAGTGACTTCACCAGAAGAAAAGAAGGAAACTTGAGATCTGAAAGAACAAAGTGCCGAGAAAAAAGGTACAGGGAGCGGGAAGAGAGAGCCTTGGCAAGTTTTAAAATCAGCTCCAGCTGAGGATGTTGAATGGTGGGTGGGAATGAGCCATTTGGGTTCTTGCTGGATAAAACCGATGGCAAAAGCCAAAAAGAGCAGCAACTCACATTGCACCCGTAGCTTTGTGAAATCAAGCATGCCGCCTTCTTCTTATTTTGGGGCTGATGAGCGCTCCACACTGACTTTCCCCACAACTCTGAGTATAGCATTTAGTATCCCTTGACAAATAACAAATATTAACCGGGAATCACAGTAAATGCTATTGGGCTGGAACCCCATGCTCTGACTTTTGACCCAGCAAGTCACCTGCTGATTTCCTGATAAAATCTCCAAACCCTTTAAACATTAAGCGATGGCTTTATTTTAACCCCAGGGAGTATACGATTCAAGCATTGGGGTAGTCACTTAAAATTACCCAAACTATTATTAAGTTACACTTCTCCTGTAACTTCCAGAGCTAAGTATTTTTTTAAATGTTATTTATTTGCTGAAAAGACTCATATTTAGGAGAACATGAATTTAAATAGAGGAAAGTTGGTTAACAAGCAGAAGTGTTTGGGGATCAAAATTCCGGGTCATTCTTCCTGGAAGGTGTGAGTGTCCACATTGCAAGAAGAGAAGGGAGATTTTCCATATGTGTAGTGGACTGGGAATCGGGAAACAAAGCACCAAGGTGCTGGGTTTCTATTTCCTGCATGGGTCTTATAAACCTGGGAGAGTGTACACTGGGCGTGGTCCAACCAACATGCCTCCAGAGAGAAATGACAGAAATCAATCCAAAGCTCTGCTCCCCGAGATGAGAATCCACTCTGGCAGACAAGGCAGTGAAGAGCCACCTAGGAGTTGCAGATTCTGCCTCAACGACCATCTGCAGAGTCCAAGGACAGCATTCTCTCCTCCCCTCTGACCCCCCTGCCCCACTGCTGGCACACGGAGCTGGCTGTTCCTTTGCTTCCTTAGAGGCACTGCCCCACACAGGGGCTCGTCTGTGCCCTCCAAAGCCCTGCCTTTCCCAGCCTCCCCAGTAACTGCAGGACCTTGGAGAATTCTCCAGTGGGGAGGTTGAGAGATGCATGTGCCTCATTTTCTCCAAGGTTCTGATACCCAGAGGCCCTTCCTCATGGAGAAATGGCAGGACAACAGCCTGGAGGGGGGCAGGTTCGGCCTCAGGGCTGCCGTGCGCACGAGGCATTTCTGGTCTCCTTCCCAGCTGAGCTGCGGCTGCACAGGGTTCCCACCATCCCCCAGACCAGCGCCTCTTGGGGAAGCCAAATGAGGGTCTGCTCACTTTTGCAAACCAGCGTTGCTCCTCTTACAGCTTCTAAGACTTCAAGGTGGGGCGGCTGCCAGTCAGGCTGGAAGGTGGGCAGCGCACGGCCTCCCTCCTTCGAAGGCCACTGACGTGGAGACTGACCTGGGCCTCCCTGGCCAGCCCAGGTGTTTCCGTGACAGCTGCCCCTGACACCAGTCACCGGATTAAAAAGAGATAGTAATTCAAGTGGGAGAAAAATCCTCTGGGGCTCTGATGAACTGCAGGTACGATGCCAGTCGACAGTGTGATTCATCTGCCAGAGACTCTAATCTGAAATTGGAAAGGGAAAGATACCCATTGAGAGGTGCCAGCTCCATCCAATTCTGCAATATCAGAACATACCTAAAAACCCTATGGGTTCTTTGAGTGTGGTTTTCTCAACAACAAACAAAGGGAAAACCCTTTGTTTCTTTCCAAAAAACTTTTTTCTAATTAAAAAAATATCCAAGAGGGAGGGGATATGTGTATACATATAGCTGATTCACTTTGCTGTACAGCAGAAACTAACACAACATTGTAAAGCAATTATACTCCAATAAAAACAAAATAAAATAAGTCACTGCTGACCAAAGTAAAAAAATAAATAAATAAATACCTGTCCTCTATAGAAAATGTAGAAAAACATAAAACATATTCAAAACTACCTATATCACCATTCTTAATACTTTAACATATTTTGGACTTCATTTCTCTGTATATATTTTTAATAAAATTGGGCTCTTTTTGCATATACAGTACCCCCCTTCCATGTGATACATCATGAACATTTTTATACTATTAAATAATCTTCAAAACATGATTATAAGGGCTATATAGTATTGCCTCATGCGGTAATTTACTTAAACTTTCCAATCCCCAATTCTTGGACAACTAGGTTGCTTCCAATGGGAGTCTCACTCTTAGAGGGAGTGTGACAGACAGTGACAAGGGTGGTAGAGGTCTCCAAACCACAACATGCTTAGGAGAGTGGAAAGAACTGGAAAAAACACAACTTAAGAAGCACATTAAATATGTTTTCAACTATTTCCAGTTCTCCATGATAGATGAGGCATTCAACTTGTTCAGTAATTTCTCCCATGAAAATTCCCACCAACGTGTGACCATTGCAGGAGGAGGATTTTAGTTCAGTTAAAGGAAGAACTATCTAATGATTAAGGAATAAATAAAAAGAATTAGCTCTCCCAGGAAGTAATGGGTTCTCCTGATCTGAAAATGTTTATGAGGAGAGTTGATGGCCTTTTGGCGAGGGTGTTGAGGAGATGACTTAAACTAGATGACACCTAAGAATTGACCAGAAAATGTGAGCTCTGGACAAAACTGCACAATTTGACAACTTCCCTCTAAAGGAAGGTCTGAGTCTTCAGCAATTATCAAGACCCTTGGAACTTTACAAACCAGTTGTATGTAATTACACATGGCTTTGAAAATGTCCTACGTCTTTGGTATAGGTGAGAAAACTGAACACCCAAATAGCTCATCCTTAATTCCTCAGCGGAGAACCTGAACCAGCTAGTTTTCACCAGTCACAGCTCTCCCTCACTCTGTGAAGGGCTGAGAGTGACAACTTTGAAGCTACTAACCAGATTTATCTTCTTTATTTTTAATTAAAATTTTTACGCTATAATTAACAGAATGAGCATGGCAAGTGGAGTAGACCTGCCCAGGAGGGCAATGAAATCAGTGGATGGTGATATACTCGAAAATTGTTTGAGCAAAGGATTAACAGGCAGCTTCACACCTTGTTAGGTGACTTCATGGCTTGGATGTGAGAGCGAGCCCCCGTGCCCTTCCAGTGGAATGCACTTTGGGGAGGTCTGTGTTTGGGTTCCCGCAGAAGCAGACCCGAGACAAGGGTTTGAGGGCAACTAGTTTATTTGGGAGGAAGGTCAGAGGAAGGGAGAGGGAGTTGGGGAAGGGAAAGCAGCCAGTAAGGGGTGCATTTCAAACAAGTCACTATGGTGAGTGGCTGGAATCCCACTGGGGCATCTGTGAGATGACGCAGAAGACGTGCACCAGAGTTATCCCACTGGATGGGATCCCCGGGAAGCTGGGGTATTTATATAGCAACTCCCATCAGTTGTTGGTTGAGGGTTGGTCACGGGGGATGTTAACATCCCAGCTGCTCCTACCTTCCCACTGTCCTGGGAAACGCCCTCGGCAAACAGAAGTGGGTACAGGCAGCTGGAGCCCACCAAGGACGCAGAGATGACAGAAAGAGGCATAAGGCTGGGTCCAGGCAACGTCTGCCAGAGGGAGGATGCCTTGGAAATATACTAAAGATTAAAATAAACAGAAATGTGCTCAGTGAGAAGTAAAAACCGTATCAGAGGTTCTTAGACAAATATGACAGAAACGTCTTCATAATCAAACCAGGCAAAATGTTTCCCGAAACAGAATAATTTTCAAAGCTTGTTTATTCTGTATATTAAAAGAAAAGACTCAAGGTAGGCTGGTCGTCCAGTGTTCTTTCTATTTAAACTGAGAATTTTAATCCTCTGAAAGCTGTAAATCAATATATAAATATAAGTCATTAGTGTTCATTTAATTCAACAATTCTACCCTGTATCTGTTGAGTGTTAGGAACAAAGGATAATAATGGCCACTTTTATTGTTATTCTATCATTCTATGATTGAATTTAATCTGAGGAACTCAGTCTCACTGGTAAATGCTCACTATTCCAAATAAATACATTCACCTCTCTTCATCTCAATAGTAATAACATGAAATGAGTCTTGGCCAAGACCCTATTTTAGACCAACTTGAAACTGGGATTCCTTTACCCCGTCCTCTCTGGATATTTGCTCCAGCTCAGTCAGATGGCTGTGCATTGGGCCTGCTATGGCCGAGCCCCAGAGGAAGAGAAACCAGACACAGGTGTTCTCCAGAGGAGCCTGAGGTCAGTAAGGACACAGGTGTGGGGCGTGGCTTGCAGGTGAGGGGTGGGCAGGCAGGGAGGTGGCCGTCTTGGTGCTGTGTGGCCCCCATGCAGCAATGATCACGGGCCCATGTTCACGGTACAGGTCCAAGCCTGGGGTCCTTTCAGGCCTGCAGCATAGAGGGAGACTTCTATTCAAGAACATGCAAGTGTGGGTGAGGCGGCAGCTTTCAGAGCATGGGGGCGGCTGAAGCCGAGCATCTCCTGCTTTGCTCCAAAAGCAGGAGCCTTTCAGATGCTTTGCTGCTGGAGCTAAGGAGGTGAAGAGATGGCTAGTGGTTCTGTAAAATCCAGAGAGAGCCTTCCCACGGGGGTGAGGGTTTTCTCAGAGGCAAGTAGCTTACTTAGGAGGAGACCCCAGCAAGCACGAGCCGCCTCTCCTGGCCTGCCCGCCATACACGCAGAGTGGGGTCAGGCAGGGTGGCCTTGCTGACCCTTGGAAAGCGGTGAAACCTGAAACTCAGTGAAACCTGAGTATGACTCCCGGCTGCCTGAGTCTAAGATGTGCAACCTTAGACTCACCTATTAAACCTCTTTGAACTTTAATCTCCTCGTTTGTGAAATGGGCCAAAAAGAGTATCAGGTGTGTTGTGGGGTATCGCTGAGATACCGTGTGTACAGCACCTGGCAGATAATAGATGCTCAATAAAAATCCATTTCCTTCTCAAAAGAGTTGAGATGACATGAAGGCAGCCTGTCCCGATGGAGAAGCAGGGACACGCCTCCAGAAAGCGGTGCAATTGCTCGGGGCTCAGCGTTATCAAAAGAGAAGGGCACCTCCAGACTAAGCGTAAGATTGTGAGACTAGGAAAAGCAGAGGGCAAAGGTGGAGGTTACCAAAGTCAATCTCAAAGATCTATTTGAAAAATAAAAGATTGATCTGAAAAAGACCAGCCAAGCAAACAGAAGGAACAGGGAGAGAGAACCAACTGCCTGCAGCCAGGATAGAAGGAAGGAGGAGGCCCAGAGAGAGAATTTCTGATCTGTTTTTCTCCGTCACAGACCTCTGAACTAAAACGATATTCACGGATATTCATCCCCTAGGTGGGCGGGGAATTGTACAACAGTAACTTTTCCAAATGAGGTTTTCTCCAGGCCGGAGAAACGACCTCTCCTGACACCTAAGTGGTCACAGTGCGGAGCCCAGGCTTCTGCCCTGACGCAGAGTCCTGGCCCTTCTCACTCTCGGGCCTCCACCTATTAGCTTGGAAACTGTGGGTCACCCTCTGAGCAGCTCCAAGATCCTGCGCTGAGAATCGGTGCAGGTTCACGTGCTCTTCCTGCAGTTTTTCCACAAATTCTTGAACGCAGCAAACGCGGAAGGTTGCCTGGACTCCGCTCCCCAGCCTTCTCTCAGCTTCTGCTATGGGGTTCCACAGAACCTCCCCCTAAAGAGTGAAGTGTATTTCCCAGCCCTTGACTTTGGGCTGGGCCTTGTGACTTTTCTAAAGCAATAGAATAATACAGAAGTGTCAGTGGGCCAGGTCAGAGGCCGTAAGCGGCCTTGTGGGGTCCTGCGCGCCTTCCTAGGCTTCTACCATCACCATTAGAAGAGCAAGCCTGGGCTGGCCTGCAGGGACCCAGGGGGGCGATGACAGGCTTGTGGGGAAGTGCTCCCCCAGCTGCCAAAGCCTAGAGCGCGGCCACCCGCGGCCACCTACAGAACGGCAGGAAGAAGCTGAGCAGCCTAGGCGAGACCCCCCCAAAATCAGCTGAACCCCAGGCAACCCCCAGCAGCAAGCAGGCACCGCCAAGATCCGCAGAGCTGCCCACCTGCGCCCCGCCTAGGTCACCTCACTCCCGGCCGAACTGCAGACTCATGAGTGATACACACGCTTGCTGTTACACGGCGCTGACACATCATGATGGTTTTGATGCCGCAACTGTTACAGTCACCCACACTGGACCCTCTTCCGGGTCCTCTGACGGTAATTGAGGCCCATCCCAGCCTAAGCAGAATATAGATTTCTCTGGCCGCACCCCAGACCTACTGAAACAAAACCTCTAGGAATAGAGGTCATCACGTGTATTTCTTTGACAACATTCCCAGATTCTGATGATTAACGTCATCATTCATTTCGGCACTTTCCTCACTCGTTCATTCAGTCATTCATTTATTCATTCCACAATGCTATTCCCCTAAAATGTGTGACTCTATCACAACTAGATCAATAGCTCTGTGTAGGGAAGTGAGTAACTTTTTTTTTTTTTTGTAAGAGTAAAGTTAAAATTTACGGTAATTTTTTTTCTATATACAGAGAATTACAGTACCTGTTTATGGGGACGCCTAGTGCAGGGCTCCCCTCTTTTTCACTAAGAGTTCCACTTACCACAGAAAATCTATTGGGGTGAAGGGGGGCAAAAAAAGTGATGGACCTCAGCTGACACCCCCTCTGCCCCTTTCTTAAAAATGTAAAGATAGATCTCTATTGTCAGCTTGTTTTTTTGCCAAGACTTAGAAAGCTGCTCTTCCATCAGTTCCTGTGTGCTGCACTCGCCCATCTGCAACAGTGAGTAACTTTTAAATTTTGTGTCCTTCTTCACGTTTAGCGCAGTGCCGAGCAGGCATTTAATAAGTATTTGTTAAATTGCATTGCATATTAATTAATCATTCATACTTTGCAAATGAGATCAGGAGCTAAATCGCATGATGGGCCTCTATCAGTGGTGATGGGAAATGCTGGCATACAGAGCTTCCTCTGACTCCCAGCTGTCAACCATCTCCAGGTGATGCCACCACCCCATTCCCCATAATGCGTGTTGCCAGTGAGGGGATAGAAGGCCCCGGAACTAACTGAGGTCCCCACGGCTGAAGGCCTGGAGAGAATGTGATTCTCATTGTGGATAAACCACCTACACATAACCAAGAGCTCTTTCTCTTCTGTAATGTCTAGAACTCCTCAGGTTGGGGGAAATACAGTTAAGTTCCCAGATGGGAAAAGATGAATTATCCTCTTTGGTTCAGTTCAAAATTTGGAACATCATTTATGCTCCAGGGCTGTTATTTCACCAACAGAAGTTCTTGGAAAAGAAAAAAGCCCACCCCTAAGGACCCACACTTTTCCATTCTTTTGATGGGTTCCTGATTGGTGACTGGCTTTGAAGAGGGGCCTTTGAGCTCCACGTGGCAGACGGCCGCCGTGATGAGAGGGTGGCTGCTGGACATGGGCCAGGCCTCAGCCCTGAGTGACTCAGATGCTATGAAGTATTGATGGCATGCATCACTTCAGGCTTTTAGGCTGATTAATATTTAAATAAGCACATTAATATTGCATATGAAATTGAGGTTTAAACAACCTTTGTGTCTTGTTGAAAGGAGCTGGCATTTTTTGATGTACTCATTAATGCTGGCCAGATCACAGCGAGTACTTGATCACCAGGAGGCTAGACTGAATATTGGGGATAAGAATTTTTTTTCAATCATTTGGACAGACCATCAGTCAAATGACTATGATCTGACTCAAGCCATGTACTAGAGGAATCTGTCCATTTTTACAGGAACATACTTTGACATAGAAACAGAAGAAAATAGAATCTTGATTAACTGAAAAGAAGCTACTTATTTGGACGTAGACTTACAACTGCAGACGAAAGCAAAGGGGAAAAAAAATCTGGTTAATAGATTTTTCCACATTGCTCAGTTGTCTAGTTTTCTTCCATTGAACCTAGTCAAAAGTTAAGAGAACTGTATTGAGTTTCTACTGTGTTCAAGATATTGTGCTAGGTGCCTGGACGATAAAGTGTGAAAAATCCGGTCCCTGCCCTTGAGAAGCTCAGAGTTCAGTGGGGGAGGCACACAAGTAAGTATGACATGATATCATTACATCATGACATGCCCAGCCCTGTCCTGGAAGGAAAAACACCGCCCACTATGGGAAAACAGCAACAAGAACAAGCAAGTTGACCCTAAATGTTAGAGGTGGGAAGATACTTAAGTGCATTTAAAGAATGTTTTCTTGGGTCGATACAGCATAGGAACTCATCTAGAAGCTTGATCTATATGATACTGAACAAAGGGTCATTGGATTATAATTGGTTTTTCACCTGTAGCTTTGTTTCTACCAAGAAGCCTAGACTAAAAGTAACCCATTAAAATCATTTTCTTATCCCCAAATGTCAGTGACAGAGTCTCTTCAACTAAATGTAAGTGTCTTAAAGACTAAGGTAATGTCTTCCAATTCTTTTGTTCATGAGAAACTCAACCAAAGGTTTCATTCCCCAAGGAGATCATTAATAGAAATTCTTCTATAAATGAATGACTGAATTTTGGATGGATGGATGCATGCATGCATGCCTGGGGGGATGGATGGATGGATGGGGGGGTAGATGGATGGATGGATGAGGGATGGATGGATGGATGGGGGATGGATGGATGGGTGCATGGATAGATGGATGGATGGGAAGATGGATGGATGGATGGGGGATAGATGGATGGATGGAAGTGGGGATGAATGGATGGGGGATAGATGGATGGATGCATGGATAGATGGATGGATGGGAGGATGGATGGATGGATGGATGGGGGATAGATGGATGGATGGATGGATGGATGGACAGTGAATGGATAGATGGGGGGATAGATGCTAATGAAACTATTAGGATTTGAGAGGTGTTTGTGTCCAGTCCCTCACTCAATACACAGGTGGAAACTGAGGCCCAGGACAAATGTGAATGGCCGGAGGCCACACAGCAGATTAGAGCAGAGCTAGTCCTGGACTTGGGTCTCCAGCATCTCCTGATCCTGAGGCATGGCTGCACCCACTCACCTCACAGTTCACACCACAGGGCGAAGGCACACATCAGGCCAAACCTGGCCCCAGTGGGGAAGTACCTGCGTGTCCCTCTGCAGGGGCTTCAAGCCCCTCGGCCCCTCTCAGCACAACCTTCCCCTGCCAAGTCCTCTCAACCCACCCTCTGCCACTACTACCCCGCATTCAGCCACCAAAGAGAGCCCTTGGGAGCAGCGTCTGCCTCGCCAACCCCTTGAACCTGATTTCCGTGCCCACCCTGGCATTGGTCTGGTTTTGCCTCCAGCTCCCAGCACCTGTTGCTCTTTTGGAGGGTTGCCCTAGGGCTCCTGGAAACTGCTCTGCCTCACACGCGTGGCGACCTGATGAGACTGGGAACGTCCACCCTGTCTTGGCACCCGTTAACCCTCGGCTGGCTGTGGGAGCCTGAAAGCCTTGTCTCAGGCTGGGAAAACTCTGGGCTGTAACCAGCCCTCCAGGGCCCCCTGCCGGACTCACCTGAAATCACACCCTGGCTTGGCTTCCTCCCTGTTCCGGGCTGCCTCCCTGGCTCTTTCACTGTTTCCTCTGGGAGCACATCTTTAATAAATCACTTGCCCACAAGTCTTCATCTCAGAGTCTGCACTGGGAATCCTGACCTCCTTACATTTGAGCAATCTGGAGCTTCAGGCAAAACAGAATTTTCCATCCTGTGTGGCCAAGGCAGAGAGAATCTCTGACATAGAAATAAGATTAGCTTCTCAACCACGGTAACCCTGCTGGCTCCCAACCTACGGGAAATTATTTTTCATAAAGAAAGAACCCTTAATTACCAACCGATAATTAAAACCTGAAGCCAAGTGCAGGAAGCAGGGGCTTGGGTCTGAGCAACGCTGCTCACCATTGTCTGCAGGAGGGTGGGGAGGTCTGTACTTTGAATGTCATGCACACACAGCCCCTCCACACTGAGTGCTGTGCTATGCGGAAGAATAAGATGTATTACAGTGTGTGGGAGATGTTTTCATTAAGCTATGGAAATAGGAGGCTTACGTTTTATAGCTCAAACGTTGCCAATTTTTTAAATAAGAGGTTTAGTGTAAATCTCAGCTATTCAGGGAGCACCAGCTTGAGGAGTCCCATTGAGTCACTGTGAGCAAAAATGCCGTGTTTGATCTTCATGGTCCTCAGTTTCCCCATCTGTAAAACGGGGTGATCGTCTTCCCACTTCAGAATCAAAGGAATATGATGACTGGCCATATTACTGATATGAACAGTGGGTCTTCGTTGATCTATCAAAAAATATACATTGAACTCCTCAGAGTGCTAAAGGCATGGATGCCCATCTGGTACTGATCCTGGGCCTCTTCTCCAACATCCCCCACAAAGGCACACACATGTCCTCTCTTGGACTTGTAGAGAATGTTCCAGAAGCCTCGGCAGGAAGGAGCCAGTCCCTGTGTGGGTGCCAGCGTGATGACCAGGCAGGCACTGAGTCATTTGATACAGTCAGTACCTTGCTGGGATTCTTACCAGGAACCTTTCAAACAAGAAATATGTCCTCTGTGAACAAGACCATAGCCTAAGTTCATTAACTCTTCAAAAACTAGTCACTTGCTAGCAATTGCAATGATTCTATCCCACATGATGGTTTGGTTTGGGAGTTTTCACTGTTTCTTGTTTGGTCTTAGCTCACAAATCCATCCCCCCACCCCCAACATGGAGAGTTGACTGTTTGTAATGGAGTGTAAGATCCCTCTTTTCTCCCTGCCTTGGTCCTGATATTTTGATCCCTTCCGTCTTGAGCGGCTTCTTTGGAAATGTGGAGGTTCTCTACCCGGCAATTTTTTAGAAAGTGCTATGTGCCTGGTTTTGTGTTTTGCATGTATTATTGCATTTAATCTGCATGTTAAACCAGCGAAGTAGGCGCTTTCTCATCCACCTCCCACAGAGAGGAAACTGAAGATCAGAGAGGTTAGTGATCTGCCCTAGCTCACACAGCCAGCGAGGGGTGAAATGTGAAGTTCACCATCTGTCAAGCAACTTTGTTGAACTTAGTCCCCCTCCAGCCTCCCGCAGCTCAGCCAATGGCACCGCCGTGGACCCAGTGACAAAGCCCGAACGCAAGAGTGGTCCTGGACTCCTCTCTTTACCCCTCTCCTCTCAGCCACCAGATCTGCTAGTCCTAGCCCCGCTCTGCAACAAATCTGCTTCTCTGTTTCTGCCACTGGCATCCAGGACCAAGCCGGCATCAACTCCCCCCTGGACCCCATGAAGGCCCCAGCTTCCTGCTGCCACTTTTGCCCTCTGCAATGCCATCTCCCCAAAATAGCCAGAGAGGGGGACTTCCCTGGTGGTCCAGTGGTTAAGACGCCATGCTCCCAATGCAGGGGCGTGGGTTCGATCCCTGGTCAGGGAACTATGATCCCACATAGCAGCCGAAAAATAAAAAATAACCAGAGAGTTATTACAGAGGAAAAAAAGGACAAGAGGCCAGGTCACACCCCCAATTAAACCCATCCAGGGGCTCCTTCTGCACCCAGAGTCACACCCCTCCCTCCCTGCGAAGGTCCACGTGTCCTGGCTCTGGCCACCCTTTCAACCTACCTCTTGCTCCCTCAGTATTTATCAAGCTCTACAATTGCAGGATTTGTCCTAATTCAAGACTTAGAAGGCTCATACGCTGAGTCTGTTTCAACCTCTGGCTTAGTCCCTTCCTAGCTCTTAAAACAGTTTGTAGTTAAGTGTTTGGTTTTCGGGTTTTGTGCCTCCCATTGGAATATCAGCTCCAGGAGCTGACAGGGGTCTTCTTTACCACATTCACTTCTTCACCCTCAACAAAGCACAATGGCCTTGACCAATATGCATTGGATGACAGTCTGATGAAGAAGTGCTTTCTGTTTCCCTTTCTTTAGCCTGCACCCCCTAATATCTTCTGGTCATGCTTTGTCCTCACAAAACCCCTCTCCCTGGCTTTTTTTGTTCTGCTCTTTTTGTTCAGCTCATAGAAGAAATTATTTATGTGCACCTCCATAAACACTATGAAAGGAAGCCTCTGGTCAGTGCATCAGGAGGATGGTCTGCACAGGAAATGAGCACTTGTTAGTACTTGCCAGCTTCTGGGGAGAACCGCTCTATTTCTTCATAGCCACAACCCAAGGAACAGGAGACCCCCCTCTACCCAGGCTGACTTGTGTCCCTCAAGAGAGGAACTAGAAAAAGCAACAGCCATGGTTGTCTTGATGTTTAACTCATTCATTTGTTTTAGGCAAGTGACAATAGCCATTCGACTTCTCCAAGCATGCGTTTTCAAGCTAAAAAAAATTAACCTAGGTTTTTTATACTCTGTTAAGTATCTAAAAGATTTAGAAAATTGAAAAATAAAAAGGCTGTACATGGACATGTTCTTAGCTGGTAAGCTTTGCTCATCCACTATTCCACCAGGAGAAGGGAATTCCCGACATATGGGACCTCTACTCACAGGGCTCTCCTAAGAAACATGTGGTGTCATGTGTCCTCATGATTAGTATTAAACTCAATGCACCATATATACAAATCCTCCCAAAGGAAAACAAACCTGCCCCGGAAACAAAGCTTGTAATTATAATCACAGATGCTCTTTGTTCCTCACAGGGAATGCTTAAAATATCAATTTAAATGCAAATGAATCTTATCATTCCAAATTAGGCCCATTCCATTGTGTTGAAATTAATATAGAAAATAATTTCGAACACTAAATTATGAGTAATTAATGTTGACACTGTGAAAAAATACACTCATTTCGAAATTCTGGGGAGGGGCAGACTTGTCTGTGTGTGTGCTGTGTATGCTATAAGTAGTGCCTGGCAGGGCTAATTTGCAGGATTAACACAGCAGGGATAAGGGGCGGGAGACACATGGCAATGATACGTCTTAGCTATCCTCTGGGTCTAAGGAAACACACTTACATGATATTTAAGAATAAATTATACCGGGTATACTAAAGAGCTGAAGAGTGAAAGGAGAGCTTGAAGAATTAAAATCTTTCCCTTAAATATCAAAACAAAAAGGACCTATGTCTCCTCTATCATCTAATCTAGGAGTTGGCAAATTATGATCCATAGGCCGGCCACCTCTTTGGGTAAATAAACTTTTATCGGAACCCAGCCATGTCCATTTGTTGACTGTCTAGGGCTGCTTTCACAGTACAATGACCAAGTGGGGTAGTTGTAACAGAGACCATCAGACCTGCAAAGCCTGAAATTTCCACTATTTGACTCTTTACGGAAAAGTCTGCTGAAATCCCCTCATGTAATCTGCTGTGCGTCAAGACATAGGAAAATGGCTTATTTTAGAAACACGCGTCCAGAGAGTTGCAATGCGGGTCCAATCACGGCTGTACCACTTTCTAGCTGTGGGGCATCTGACAAGATGCTCTACATGTTGGGGGCATAAGATCCTCATTTGTAGGTGGAGAAAGTTGGACTCTTGTCTGCTGGAACCCTAAAATCTTATGAAACTCTCCTCCTTTCCAGTAATATCACTGATTAAGAAACAAAAGCTGAATTAGTTTTCTAAGGAAATGAAATTGTCAAATAGTTTGAATCTACTTAACTTGCTTTTGAGAATGACAGACATAAAGTCAAAGTCATGCGCCTTTTCCACGCAAAACGCTCTCTACATTAACCACTGTGGCCGAGTGATTTCAAAGAGTTTTGCATTTGTTTACTGTCTTAGTTTGGATTCCTCCAGAAACCAACCCTGAGGCTTGGATAGTTTATTTGAGAGGTGGTCCCAGGAAGCAAGGGCAAGGGAAGGAGTCCAGACAGGGCATGTTTTAAGTAAGTTAGTGCCGTGGAGCTCAGGTCTGCTGGGAAACCCTGGGCTGTGGGTTAGACCATGAGGGGGAAAGAGTTGGGGTACTAATACACCAACTCCCATCAGTAGTTGATTGAGGGCTGCTATCAGGATGAGGGGAGAGCAATTTCCTCTTCTTCTGGGCTGCCAGGGTCATGGGCAGATTGGGCTCCTGAGATACAGAGATGGAAATCTGGCAGAGGAAAGTTGAGTCAAAATTGAAAGGCTAAAAGCAAGAGGTCATGAATGGGATACCCAACAACATCTGCTAATTACAAGTCTCCAAACTTTCTAATCACACATCCCCATCCATAAAAATTTTTGAGCAGACTTACCAAGTATATTCATAGTTATTTATTCACACAGTGTATGTACTACTGTAATAATGGAGTGTGTACATTATAAAACATACTTGAGAAAGACAATTTTAAAGATAAAATAAAATATTTTAAAAGTTATAATACACTCTCATGTTCATGGCAGCATTAGTCACAAGAGCCAAAAGGTAGAAGCAACACGAGTGTCCATCAACAAAAGAATGAATAGACAAAATGTGGCCCATGCATATGATGGAATATCATTCAACCTATTGCATGCAACACTGTGGATGAAACTTGAGGACATTATGCTAAGTGAAATAAGGCAGTCACGAAAAAGACAAATACTGTATGATTCCCCTTGCTTGAGGTACCTAGAATAGTCAAGTTCATAAAGATGGAAAGTAGAATGGTGGTTGCCAGCAGCTGAGGGAACTGGGGAATGAGGAATTATTGTTTAATAGGTAGAGCGTTTCAGTTTTGGAAGATGAAAAGTTCTGAGATTAGTTGCCCAGCAATGTAAATATACTTAACACTGCTGAACTGCACATTTTATAAGGGTTAAGATGATTAATTTTATGCTATGCCTTTTTTACCACAACTGAAAATAAATACATAATTTTAAAAATCAAGCTAAAACAAGGAAGTTGTAATATTTTCTCCCCACACCCCAGTGGATCATCTTACACATCCCCTGGGGTGGCCACGCCCATTTTGAAGACCTTTGCACTCACTAGCCAGTGTGTAACCCTGTCTAGTGTGATCAGTAAGAGGTTCTGAATAGAAACTCTTTTGGCTAGCTAGATGTGACGATTTCTCTCTTCAAGGGAGATAAAACAGTACAACAGAAATGGCACTGAGAAGGTCCATGCAAACAGGTGGCTCTGGGTCCAATCCCTCTCTACGACTTAGTTACTGAGACTTGAGGCAAGTTAATTAACCTCTCTGGGTTGTACATTCCTCAAATGTAAAAGAAAGATAGTAATATCTTTTCATTTAGTCATTCAACAACTAGTTATTGAGTGCTATACTTCATAACAAGATCTATGGTATATTAGTTACCTAATGTAATATTTGGTATATAATATTTGCTATGTTAGTTACCTATATTATATTTGCTGCAGAAAAATTACTCCCAAAACTTGGACATACAGTATCTGTGGGTCAGGAATTCTGGAACAACTTGGCTGGATGGTTCTGGTTCAGGGTCTCTCGAGGTGTCGCCAGGGCTGCATCTGAAGGCCTGACTGAGGCTGGACCTTCTGCTTCCAAGACGGTGAGCCTTGCTCACTGTGGGAGCCTCTGTGCAGGGTCATGAACGCCAGGAGGCCAGACTCACTGGGGGCCGAGCTGCATGCATTGATGAACAGAGTGGACATGGTCCCTACCCTCAAAAACCTTTTTGCCTAGAAGGGTCTCCAGATAGACTCCAAATAAATAATTACAGAAACAATTGCTTATTTACAACTGCGGTGCTTTGCTGTGGTGCAAGAGTACTGGTTCCTGTAAATGTGTTTTATGTGAAGAACTTGATCTCGTTCGCTGGGTGAGGGAAGATTTCCCTGGAGAAGAGACACTTATGCTGATGCCTTAAGTATGAGGAAGAGTTAGCCAGGTATCTGGCAGCAGAGGGAACAGCTGTGCAAAGGCCTTGAGGCAGAAATATGCTCAGCCCTTTCCAGCATCTGAAGAGAGCTGCTGTGTGTGTTGGGGGTGGGATGAGGTGGACGCAGGAGCCTATCAATATCAATCCAGGGAGAAAACAGCCTGAGCGACACTGGAGATGCAGAAAGAGACCTGACTGTGTGGACTTTGTGGGCCATAAAGATTTTCTACTTCATCCTAGCAGCAAAGGGAAAATTTTTCTTTTGGGTGACAGTGTGGAGTGGGTGTGTGACATGAAATGATATGCCTGGGTTTGGTATTTTTCAAAGATCTGTCTGCTATGGAGATGGATTGGGGGTGGGCAAGAATGGAAGCAGGGAGACATCATAGGGGGACTTTTCTAGGAGAAATTATTTTTAAAAGAGCTGTCTTTTTTTTTTTTTTTTTTTTAAAGAGAAAGCAAAAGAAAATGTAACACTGAATTTAGGAGACGCTAACTAAATATTACTTCCCTCTTCCTCTCAAAAAACAAACAGCTCAGGAACATTTAAAGTAAGGTGATATCTGCAAACAAAATATTTCTAAATAGTAGGCAAAAATATTGTTAAATAATGCAGGCCTCACTAGGCACCGTGTAAGCTCAGGGTCCAGAAGGAACCTTGTCCTGGAAACACGGAAGAGGATTCAGTAGCAATCTTAACGCTTTGCTCCACTGTCAGCAGGAACCTGGACCAGCCCACAGAGAGCTCTGAATAGCATTTATGATCCTTAATCAGCAAGCACGCAGCGTTGATCTGGAAATTAATTGGATGCTCGGGTTTTTCACACACCATGGACAGTTAGATATTACAAAGATTTTGACAGGAATATATTTAGTAGCAACATCACTGATGTTCCGTCACAAGCAGAGACCTATATCCACTTTGGGGCTCATTATATCCTGAGTGACAATGGGTGCTTAGCAAATCTCTTTTGATTATGATGATTAACCACATTGCTCAGTGTCTTTAACAGCTAGTGAGGAATTGGACCAGAGCTGGGGTTTTCTAAATATGATCCACTATACTATTATTTATTTAACCATCTTTACTTAATTGACTCACTCGTTTATCAGATTGCTTTTAAGGGTAATTATATGTTTACCACCATAGTGGAAAACCTCACTTGCTATGCAAATAGGATAATCTTTAAAAATAGATACAGTCCACCCCAAATCCCCTGTGCACGCCCCAAGAAATGCTGGGCTGGGACGTGCTTGTAGCAAAGGATCTCAGAATGCATAGCCAGAGTCATGGGTTCCCACAGCTGTGTGAGTCTGCAACACACAGCAGGTGATGCAGGGAAAGGATGGAGGAGGAAAAGAGGATGGTTTCTCAGGTGAACAACAGTGAATACCTGCTGCAGCTACAGGGACCACCAGCTAAGAGACAGAGAGAGGCTAGTCTTCTGGACTCACCTCCTGGGCCAGGGACCAGGACTCAGTTATCTGGGGAGGGGCAGGGAATGAAATGGGTGGGAGCTCAGTACCGTGTTTACTGCTGCTGACAGATTCCTTTAGCCTTTACTCTATTAAACAATATTTACAGATGTACCTAAAGGTAGGTGTTTTCAGGGGCAAAACCTACATTCAACTTCATACGTTGCTAGTGGGACTGTCAAATGGAACAATCCCTTTGGGAAAAGGCGTGGCAGTCTTACAAAGTTAAATACACACTTACTGTACAACCAGCAATCCCACCCTAAGTATTTACCAAGGGAAAATGAAAACATATGTTCATTAAAAGACATATAGAAGAATGTTCATAGCAGCTTTATTCATCTTTGTAAAAACTGGAAATAATTCAAATGCCCACTAACATGTGGAAGGACAAATAAAATTGTAACATGTTCATATAATGGATACTGTTTCACAACCAAAGGAATAAAGCTACTGATGCAAATAACAAAGTAAGCAAATCTCAAAAATGTTATGTTAGTTAAAGAAGGCAAACACAAGAAGTACATACTCTCTGGTTCCATTTACATCAAGTTCTAAAACAGGCAGAATTAACTTACGGTGATAAAAATCAGAAGAGTGGTTGACCAAGGTGGATGGAGGGCGTGAGAGAACTTTCCAAGGAGGTGAAAATGTTCTATATCTTGATTGCCGTGATGGCTACATGGGGGTGTATGTTGCCAAAACTCATAGAGCTGAACATTTAACATCACATATTTTGCTATAGGTAAAATATACTTCAATTTTTTTTAAATACAATTTTAAAAATTACGTGTTAGCAAAAGAGCCGATGTAGAAATGAGTTACTACTGAAAATGCCCTGTGAATGTGGGAAGAAGCAGAGGGGAAGTCGCCCATCTCCTGGGAGAGGCGCTTTCTCACTGGCCCTGGGAGAAGACAGGTGCCTGCCCTCCGCCCTCCAATCTCTGGAAGGGGTGTAGTTTAATGATTCTTAAGTCTTAGAACCCCATCACTCTGTATAGAATACTACTCAGCTGTAAAAAAGAACAAAATGTTGCCATTTGCAGCAACATGGATGGATTTGGAGGGCATTTTGCTAAGTGAAATAAGTCAGACAGAGAAAGACAAATACTGTATGATATTTATAGGGGGAATCTAAAAAATACAACAAACTGGTGAATAAAAAAAGAAGCAGACTCACAGATGTAGAGAACAAACTAGTGGTTACCAGAGGGAGACAGGGAGGGGTAATATAGGGGTGCGGGAGTGGGAGATACAAACTACTGGGTATAAGATAGGCTAAAAGATGTATTGTACAACACAGGGAATATAGCCAATACTTTGTAGTAACTGTAAATGAAAAGTAACTTTTAAAATTGTATAAAATTTTTGAAAAATTTTTAAAAAGAACTGCATTACTCTTGCTTTTTTCCATATTTGCATTTTTAATATCGGAGGCTTGCTCATCATAAAAAAAGATTCAGACTGTATAACAGTGTAGATAAAATTAAAACTGCGATTTCTCTTCTCTCCCCTCTCCTACTCCTCCTCTACAAAACCTACTCACTTCTCAGTTTTCGTGATGTAGCTGTTTTGTGTGGATCCTTCCAGATTTTCTCCCCCAAAACTGGAATCATACAGTAGATCATATTGTGCAGTCTGCTCTTATGTACCAACATCTTCTCTCCCATAGAATGGATACACCATAATTTGTTTAATTGAACCCCTAAAAATTGTCTTTTTGATTCTCCCCCAATGTTTTGCTATGATAAACTATGGAATGACTATATTGCCTTGAACATAGATCTCTGAATTCTTGTGTGAATATCCCTGTAGAATAAATTCCTAGAAGTAATATTTCTGGGTCGAGGAGTATATGCAATTTTAATTTTGATAAAGCTTATCAAATCATTCTCTGAAAAGCTTGAATTAATTTACAGTCCTCCCAAGAGTATCACTTCTTGTTTTGATCTCAGAGAGAGGGACAATAAACTGAAGAGAATACTGCAATGTTGAAAGACTCTCCAACGCCCTTGAAAAACAAAAGTGATGCAGAGGCCAACACATTCCTATTTTCACTGCTGATCTGAAATTTCCATAATGAGGAAATAAAACACATCATTTAAAAAAAAAAAAAACACTCAGGCTATGAGATTAATGAGGGTTGAGAGGTATGACTTGAACATTTGCTGGTTAACAGAGTTATAGAAACACTGTTATGTCAATTACAGTAATTAACCAAAGATGAAGATGAATCACAGGGACCCTCTTTGCCAGCCAAGTCTCAACCTAAGTGCTGAGTAATGAGCTGCTGGTGGGGACGGGACGGCAAGAACTGGCTAGACTGAGAAAAGGATGCCGCTCTCATCCTCCAAAATGTCTGCTGGGTTCTCAGAAACACAGAATTCCATCCTGCCTCGGCTTCCCAAAAAACCCCCCGCCTCATACAGCTTGCCCTTCAGGAAATAGGACGCTTGCCAACAAACACACCTTGGCTGTATTCCCAAGGTATTTTTCTTCCTTAAGTGGAGTTAAACTCTTTCTGAACCTGAAAGAATATGACCCTGAAGGAAACAGAGCCTGTCCCTGAGATGAAATGCACAAACAGGAAAAAAACCCAGAGGCAGTGCTTCAGCATCTTGCCCACCAGGTCAGAGAGAATTCATGACCCACCTAGTAGTCAACTGTGTTGGAAATAGTTCTTTAGAATGGGGAAAAAAATATTTGAGAGAAACGGCGGTATATTCCAAAGCTCTAACTAGAAATCATATTGCATACTCCACCAGGATAAGAGCACTTCACTTATTATCGCTTAAAATCACTCTAGTCTGGGAGCCAATTGCTATTTTTTCAATTCACTTTTTATTTACAGAAAGTGAAATTTACTCTTTTTGGTGCACCATTCTATGAGCTTTGACAAATGCATAAAATCATGTAACCACCACCACAACTGATAGACGGAACACCTCCATCACCCCCATCCTTGCAAAATCCCCTTATGCTGCCCCTTTGTGGTCAACCCACTGCAGCCCCACCCTCAGTCCCTGGCAACCACAGATCTGTTTTCTGTCCCTGTAGTTTTGCCTTCTCTAGAGAATCTCATATACAGGGGATCCTACAGTCAAAAAAAAAAAAAAGTAAAAGTCTTTTGAGTCTGGTTGTTTTCATGCATTTGTGATCCATCCATGCAGCTGTGTATATCAGTATTCATTCCTTTTTATTGCTGTGTAGTATTCCATTGTACGGACGTACCACAATTCGTTTATCCATCCTCCACTTGCAGGACATTTGGATGACTCCCAGTTTGGGCAATTATAAATCAAGTCACCATAGATGTTCACATACAGATTTTTGTGAGAAAATAAGATTTCCTTTATCTTGGGATTGCTGTGTCATATGCTAACCCAACTGCTACTTAATCTCTAGAAAATATAAATGTCCCGAGAGTGCAAGGAGCCTGGAAACATTTCTGTTGCCTCTGGGGTGAGAATGCTCTTCTCCAGGAATACTGTTCTCACACAGCATGGGTCTGGGGGTAAACGTCCATTCTAGCTGGAATAGGGCACTCAGGGTGTGAACTCTGAGGCCTTCAGTCCAGTGAGTTCAGAAAATCACTTGCCCATTTTTGTTTTAGGCCCTAAGTCAAGCTAAACCAAGACACTTCCATTTCCTTTCTTTTTCCCATCAACTTTTGTATCTTAAAAGTCTCATTAAGATTTACACACAAATAGATATTGGGATTTTTAACTGAATGAAATAAATTTCAGTAGAAGTCTGATCATTTTTCCATTTGAATTTTTTAAATATATGCAGTCCCAAAATTTGAACACTAAATGTGAATTTATGTGATTATATTCCCAGAAAGTTAAAAAAAGTCTAAATCACCATAATTATACATTCCCTATTATGTCTCAACTCAAACATAAATTTTGATGATTTGTCTTCAAAAAGATAAATATTTTAAATGTTTCCTCTTTCTATCACAGTTGAACACCGCTGAGTTAAATCCAGTGACTGTTAGATTGAGGCTAAAAGTTCGCTGTTTGTAGCACAGCTAATGATTTCGATCTTGCTTCAATTGAATTAAGTTTATGAGACCTCTATTTTTATCTCTAATATCAGCTTATTTTATTTTTCCATTTTCCACTTGTTTTTCTAAAATAATAAGGGCAAAATGCAATTAAAATATGCAAATAATGCTGCTGACAACACCACCATTGCTAAACGTGGTATAAATAAAGTGGCATGAAGCTGGTGCATATAAAAGGAGGCCTGGGAATATCAATATTTAATGTACAAAAATACAAGTAATGAAAAGGTGAATATTTAAAGGTTTGGAAACCCTTGGAAACATACTTGTGCTGTTTTGCCCAATTCCAAAAACAAACGACCTTATTTTACTAATTTTGTAATTCTGTAAGGTACAGAAAATGAGTACACTCCACCTGATTAGTCCCATAACATCAAATGATGCTGGAGTCCACAAACTAATTTAGACAATTCTTATCACTAGTTCGTTCACTCATTCAACGTGTAATGAAAGTCTGCTCTGTGCACTGTGGCATCAAAAGACCCACTCCACACTCTTGAACTGCTTACTGTGATCTGGAGGGGATGCAAGTGAGGTGAGGGCTGTGAAGGGACATCTACCCACAGCAGAGTGTCACCCGAAAAGAGGTGACATCTGAGCTGACTCAAGTGAGCCCAACTGAGGGAGGAGAGAGTTCCAGACAGACGCCACAGCATGGAGTTCAGACACGGCTGGATGGAGCTGCACGCCGGGGAGGGGGGAAGGTAACAGTAGAGCCACATGTTAGCTCCTAGGGCTGCTGTAACACACACCACAAACTGGGAGGCTTAAGACAACAGAAGCGGGTTCTCTCACGGTTCTGGAGGCCGGAGAACAAAATCCAGGTATCAGCAGGGCCGGTCCTTTGGAGACTGTGAAGGAGAGTCTGCTCCCTGCCTCTCCTAGTTTCTGGTGGTTGTGGGCAGCCCTTGGTGTCCTCAGCTTAGAGACCCATCACTCCAATCTCTGTGTCCACCTACACCTGTCCCTCTCCTCCGTGTGTGTCTTTGTGTCTCAGTCTCTTCATATGACTTTCTTATCAGGACACAAGTCATGGGACTTAGGATCCACCCTAATCTAGCAGGACCTCATTTCCAAATAAAGTCGCCTTCACGTGGGGTGTGGGCGTTAGGTTTTCCACACCCGAGTTATGACTTCAACATACCTTTTTGGGAGACGCATTTAGCTCCCAAGAAGAAGGGTTCTGCAAACCACAGCCCACCCACCCACCACCTTTTTGCTGCTGTTGTTTGTAAATAAGGTTTATAGGGACACAGCCACGCCCATCTGTTTACATGTCACTGAGGGCGGCTCTCCCACTTCAAAGGCAGAGGTGGGTCCTTGGGACAGAGACCACAAGGCCTAAAACACTTACCATCTGGCCCTTCCAGGGGAAGGTTGGTGACCCCTGAGCTAGAGAGACACTAGTAAAAGGCTGATCATGAACTGCCTTGGGAGTGAAGCTAAGAACTAAGAACTTGACCCTGAAAACTCTGGGGGATGCAGCCCGGTGTTGAGAGAAAGCGTGCGAAATGGGATGGAGAAGTGGCAATAAGAAAGTGGAGTGGGCGAGGGATTTGCAGGCCCCTTTGAAACATCTCGGTGATTAGAGAAGGAGAGAAGTTGGGGAACAGGCAGTGGAGGGCGGAGAATGAAATGGGGAATTTTGTGATTTCAACAGAGTCACTGTTCTGGGTTATGAGAAGATGAAGGAAGACGCTGGGATGAAATTGAAGGGGAATTGTTGGAGTGGCGGGGAGAGGGCCAGGGGGCCAGATGAGCGTCGTCATGGTTCTTAGAAATGCCGGGAACAGCGACGGTGGCGAGGAACACCGTGAGTCAAGGGCACGTTGTCCCCAAAAGGTCTAGAGCAGAGTATTTTCCTTCCCGAGAGACTAGTGTCCATAATTCAACTGCTGCAACCCGCGTGCACAGATTGTGTGATCAATGTGGATTCTGCTGTTCGATCCTTGTAGCAACTTAATAAGGTACGTGCACAGCCTCGGAGTGAAGGCTGTAATCACTTTTCCATAGGTTATGAATTATGAAGTTGGCTTCCCATCACAAATGCTGTCAAAGCTTTTTGGCTTCAAAACCAATTAAAATGATGAATAGCTGTGAAAGGAACCAGAAGTGCATTTAATCTTTCTCCAGAACAGTGGGGGATCAGTCCTTTTTTTGTGTCACATTTCACATAGGCTGGGAACATAAAATTGGTCTCGTTCAAAGGTAAGATTCAAACAACTTCTTCGTGAAAGGGAACTGATCCACTTTGCTTTTTTCCAGCCATAAACACTGAGATATTTACGTGCCTCCTCATCCTCTTTGCTTATCTCCCAAGGTCACAGCACTCTCTTTCCATCTTCTCCTCTTAGCAAGGTTATCCTAAAAAGAATCACCAAAGCAGAGATTAGCTCTTTGAAGCAAAAAGGGACAAGCGAGAAGGGTGCTGACAAGCTTTTGAGTTTGATTTATTAACGATTTGAAACTGCGTAACAATCCAAAGCCTTGGGGTCCCCACTCCCCGTCTCTCTGCCATTTACTGTATCTTAGGTCTTAATGCTCCCACTCAGTTCCAAGGGCGTTGGGACAACCAAAGTGATCAGTCTCATAATTTTTTTCTTTGCTTTTTATCATAGGAAAGAGCTGTAGATGCCATGCACTACAGAAAGGAGAGAATGAGTCTGAATCAGAAGTCCTGATTTTTAATACTAACTCAACCACTTCTAGCTGAAAACCTTGAGCAAATTACATAACCTCCCTGAGCCTCGGTTTTCATATCTGTAAAATGGAGGTTACAATTCTCAATTCTCAAAACTGTTGTGAGACAAAAACAAGGCCCTACTACAGAGCACAGGGAACTATATTCAATATCCTGTGATAAACCATAGTGGAAAAGAATATGTATATATGTATAACTAAGTCACTTTGCTGTACAGCAGAAATTAACACAACACTGTAAATCAACTATAGTTCAGTAAATTTTTTTTAATTTTGAAAAGGAAAAGAAAAACTGTTGTGAGGCTCAACTGAGTTCAGTTTGTGTTGAATTATACACACACTTAGTTTATACATAAAACTGACATGTGTATGTGTAATAGCAACAGACTCCTGTGTGATGCAGTTATTATTCACAGAGCTATGCCTTTGACAGAAGGAAAACATTGTGTAAATGTGTTTAAGACAAGATCTCCAATAAATAATATTTGGACAGAACAACTCCTTCGAAGAGGTGACTCAGCTATCAGTGAACTCATCTTTGCTATTTTTAGGGCTGGAAGAAAGAGAAGCAGGTGATGCTGAAGTTGTATAATCGGTCGCACGGGGAGGGTACTCAAAGGTAGTGGCCTTGACCTCGGCAGCCATTCCAAGGCAAGCAGAGCCTTCAAAGAGGAAGCAGAGGAGCAGCCTTGAGCATCTCTGCAGCATCGTAGGGCCCCCAGTCACAGGAGATGGAAACACAAATTGATTTGTACCTGGCCCCCTTGACAGTGCAAATTTAGACCCCAGAACTGTGTCTCTCTCTCCTCGTGCTGATTTACAGGGTTGCTATCGCAGGGCCTTGACAGCACACTCAGTCTTTGTGGAACTGCGCGAATCAGGCTCGAACTGCCTTTAGCCAGTCGCTCCCGACCCCTTCAATCTCCCACCCGGGGAGGTCCGTAAGAGCAGCAACTTGAGCCCATTTGTTGGCTGCCCCGCTTCTGTCCGGGGCCCCGGAGCGCGATCGCTCTCCTTACCATCTTATTACATCATTAAGGCTAAATTCAACTGCCTTTCTTAAACCCCCATCTTTCTTCTCTGCTGGAGTGGTGGGCACTGAACTGATGAAGGTTCCCAGCACTGTCCAGAGCTGCTTTTATGCAACTTGCTCAAGTTCACCTTTGTCACTGTGGGGGGCACAGAGAGACCTCAGCAGTAAAGGCTGTGGAGGAATCCAGTAGGGCTGGCCCAGAGCTGGGAGGACTGGCCAGTTCTAGGGTACTCGCCTGAGTGGAACCAGTCAGGAGCTTGGATTGGCTCCAAGTTGAATCCATACGCAGATTCGGACTGTGAGGCCAAGCAAAGACCGAGCACAGAATCTCAGCACCCCTGCGGTTACCTGGATGCACCCTCATTTTTACCAAATCCAAATTAGATCTTGCTATACAGTTCACTTTAGCTTGTCTGTACCATGTGTTAGGATCCAGGAAACATATCATTTCTTTTCAGGAATAGAGGCAAGGCATAGAAATAGGTATGCATCGTAATATAAACACATTGTTTAATGTTTTAACTCCTACTGCTGCTAAAACGGCTTGGCATTTAGTTTGATTATAATTGCGTGTATTTTTAAAGTTTTGACAGAAACTTTATTTTAAGCAGCAGGAGGCAAAAAATAATTCAAACTTTAATATTCATCAAAATTTATCTAACAGCAGGAGACCCTACACTCTGAATTTTACTCTCCTTTCTTGCAGAATCAACTCCCCACTGCCCCAAGAGCCCTCACCTGCCAGGAGCACAGGGAATCCAATCATATTGTGCATAATAGCCACACTTTATCTTGCTTTCTTTTGTTTTCTTTGGTTCATCAGGCCTTCCCTTCCCAACCAAAGGAATTCATTGCAACAGCTCTGTTCTTAGAACTGAACTTCTCCATAGAAAGAACTTCAGCCTAAGAGATACCAAGAAGTTCCTGATGCTCCCAAAATACCACCCTTCAATCTCTGCTATTAGAGATTGAGAACTATAGCTTTTTCCAATGTCCATGCTCTTCTGTTAAAGCGAATAATACTGGGAAGGGCAGTGTACTGAACTTATCCATGCTAAAGTATGAATGGCTTCTCAAATTCAATTTCTTTCTGTTATAGAATTTAGGTAGAAGAGGGAGGAAGGAAAGTAGGAGATTAAGGGGAAGTGAACGGGACAAAGGCAAACATGCACTCGTTTTATAAATAAAAGAACCAGTGCGCACACATGAATTCCCTGGAGATCCTGCTAAAATGCAGATTCAGATTCTGCCACTCTCGGGTGCAGCCTGAAGTCCTGCAATTCTAACAAGTTCTCCGGTGATGTCAGTACTTCTGGTCCACAGACCAGACACTAAGCAGCAGGGGGGCCGGAACTTGAGCAGTGAACAGAGATGTCAGCTCAGTGGTTCTCGACCTTGTCTCATCAGAACCACCTGAAGAGTTTTTGTGTCCTTTTTTAAACTACTGATGCCCAAGCCCCACCCCAGATGAATTAAATCAAAATCTAGGGGTCACTCAAGTATTCATATTTCTAATAGCTCCCCAGGTTATTCTATTGAGCAGCCTGAGTTGAGAACCACTGTTAGCCAATAAATTCATTGGAACCTCAGGTGTCAGTCTCTGGCTGATGTATTAGCTCGTGAGGGCTAAAGGCAAGATACCCCAGCCAAGGGCATCTTCTTCTCCAACGGGAACTTGCTATTGCACAATGTTTGGTAAATAGTTGGTACTCAATAAATATGTGTTCCATGAATAAATAAATGATCGGCCGAATGCATGAATGATTGAACACCTTCGAAGGCCAATAGTCTACAGACTGTCAAGGATTGAATTCACAATGTTGAAATGACAGCTGACAGGGCTGAAATTTGAAGACAGAAAGTTTTTTCCATTACTCTTACAAATCCCCCAAATAGACACTCAATTCTCGAGCCACTGTTAAGGGTGGATCTGCTGGTAACTAGAGGAGTCAAAGCCATAAACATCACCATCTCTTTATTCCACTGTTTCCCAGTCATCCACCAGTCATAACACATTTTCACAATTTTTGCTATCGGTGCTATTACTTACCTAGCATGTTTCCTTCAATTGACTCACTTTTTTCACATAGATGGATGTATTTTAAAGAGAAACTATAAATCACTGTTTCAAATAGAAAAACAACCAATATCCCTCAACATATATAGAAGTACCTGTCAAAATAAATACAATGAAAGCAACTCAAGCTGGATGTTGCTGCCTGCCAACGCTTGCCCCTGTCAGATAAGAAGATGGATTTGCGAGAAATAGGAGGAATTAAAGACACGGGCGCACTTAATGGAGGCTTGTCGTTGGCATAATAAGAAGGATCGGAGGGGTGCTTTGCAAGGAGTCACAGTCAAGTTCTACGATGCCAGGTATTGAAGGCACCACATGCAAGCACCTCAGGGAACACCATTCCCAGCCAATGAAGTTCAAGTTGTACCCAGAAACCCAAGGGTCACCAACTAATGCAGATGGAGCTCTGGAACAAAAAAGGAAGTATTTCCTAGATCTCAGTTTCTGGGGAATCCAGTCATCCATGTGATCTGTCTGTAAACAGGGTGATGTTTGTTTTCCTACTTCTAAGAGGAAAAGCATCATCAACAGAGAAAATCAGAACAGGTTGAACCTGGCTGTCAAAAACAGGGGAATTAGCTTTCTCTTTGGAGGCATATTTGTTGGTTTAAGCCTTGGATAGAAAAGTCACTAAATAAAACCATGCTGTTATCAAATGAATGGATCAGACATAGTAAGAGATGAGCTTCCCGGCTCTTTAGTGAGGTGTGTCCCAGGGTCGGGAGGTAAATTCTTATCTCAGTTCATATGCTTGGATTTGGACAGAATGACCCATTGATATTTCAGGGAATAAACCCACTGAATTATTCTCTTTTATTTGCTGGTTGTTTTTCTTTTAAACAACACACACAGAATGTGACATTGTGATTCTAATGCAGAGGCAAGACTGAGGAGTTAGGGGAGAGGCCTCCGGGACCGGACTGCCTGGTCTAAGTCCCTGCTGTGCCCCCTTTTTATATCTGTCTGACCTCAGGGGAAATAGTCAACCTCTCTGTGCCTCACTCAGTCTCCTTGCTCCCAGAATGAGAGTGATAATAAGAGTCCTACCACATAAGGACATCGCAGGGAGGAGTAAATGCAGACGAAGCGTCTAAAAGAGCCCCTTGCACAAAATAAGCACTCAATATGTGTTACCTGTTGTTATTATTATGCCAGAAAAATACACAAAATGCGATGCAATGAAATCTGTCTTCCTTCCACCCCAGGCCCTGGGCCTCTCCCTAGACACAAAGCAGTATAAAAAGGCTCCTGTGTAGCTTTCCAGAAATACTTTATGCATTTACCATCAAGTGTATCCTTCTCTTCTATGCTAATGGGGGCTCACCATGCACTCTGTTCTACACGTTGTCTTTTTTACTTGATATTTCTTGGGAAGGAGTACATTGCAGGCCACGTACCTTGTTCTTTGCTGGGACTGCAGTTTTGCATTGTGTGGCTGCACCATCCTTGACTTACGTCATCCCCCATGTGGGACACAAGCCATTTCTGGTCTTTCACTTTTACAATCATGCTGCCGTGAACACAGTTAAACACAAATCTTCCATATACGTACAAGTATACCTTTAGGAGAGATTCTTACAGGTGGGATCGCTTGGTCGAAGAGTCTGTGCATCTTTTATTCTGATAGATATTGCCAAATTTCTCTTTGAAGAGATTACACCAATTTGCACACCACCTACCTATGTACACAAGTATGTCTTTCTTCTCATACTCAGGATAATATTTTAAATTCATGAAACAAAATGCATAGGATAACCAAGGAAAAGCAATTATATTGAAACAGTTATCAAAAGATTAAAAATATGCTTTTGCAAAACAGTAGTATGTATCCCTCTTAATAAATGCACTAAATAACGAAATCTAGTGCCAGGTAGGAGTGAGTAGAAAAGATATCTCAGCAAATCTGTAATAGTTTTAATGCGGTATGAAAGTACATATTGGTGACAAGCTCTCAGGCACTGCTAGTAATATTGTGACCTGTAGTTCACATCCATAATTGAAGGAAATGCTAAATTTGAGTTGTCAGCTGGTGAGAAAAAAAGATGTAAATATTTTCCAAACAAGTGTTGGACCCTGTCTCAGAGTCAGCGCTTGGAGATTAATCACAGTGAGTGGCAGCTTCTCCTCCACGCATCAGTTCAGCCCCAGGAATTCATGCTTTTAGGGCAGCTATTAAAATTCATGAGTGGGAACTGGCCTCAATCTAGCCTGAGACAGGCTTCGTTGGCCTTCCAAAGCAGTAAGACGGGCTAAGAAGACGTGAGCAGGCAGAGATAGCTCTAAAGCCATCCAGAGGGGCTGCCTTGACTGTGTCTTAGAGATAGTAACTGCCCCACTTCTGCCTTCAATGTATCTGCTCTCCTACCCGCACAGGGTTTTGGAGAATATTAAATAAAATAAGAGAACGTAACCTGCTTTGAAAAACTTAAAGGCACTCTATTAACTTAGGGCACTGTGTTAACCATTAGGAATTTACATTATTATTATTATTACCTCCTGTTATGTTTAGTTCTTAGAACCTCCCTCAGATCGGCTGATAAGAGTGACATTAGGGCCAAAGAATGGAGCCGCTCAGCTTTGGAAACTAAAAAGCATAGCGGTCCAGGACGTGGCTTAGGCTTGGTGGTACCTGCCCGGCCTGGCTATTACGCTCCTCTTACCCAGACAGTAATCCAGTGACTAGCGAAGTTGCTGGAATGTCTAGGAGCAAGAAAGAGGTGATGGTAAGGGGTGTCAAATCCACAGAGAACACTCCGTCCCTGGAAAAACACATGACTCTGGAAATCTTAGGAGTATAGAAGAAAGATTTCAAACAATTTTCTGACTATGCATCTTTTTTTGGTGTGTGTGTGCTGGAGAAATGTTAAATTTCATTAAGTTTTACAGCCAGACTTAAGATAGACATAAATCCCTTTAATGCTGGTTTTAGTCAAAAATGAGCTGAACATTATCATTAAACCAGTGCATGTGGGAGAATTATTTGAGGAAAATCCAAATAGGCACAGTCGGGAAATTTCCGCCGTGACCATGTTAAATGCAAGTAGGTGCAAAGCAAAATTTTTTCGGCTCTAGTGGACTGGACCCTTTTGCTGCTCAGTTTCCATACAGAGGAGCTTTGTTCTGGAGCAATATGGTTGCAGCCTGAGAGTCTATCTGGGGAAGCTCATTCCTGCTTCATTAATCCGTGAGCACAGTGCAATTTCAGCTAATACCGTTACACAGCTCCTAGCTGGGTTATTTGATTAAATGCCTTTAGGAAAAGTAGCAAGTTGGAATAAAGGGACATATGCAATGTACTTTCTTGTTCTGAGTGCCTATAGCTGTGGAATGACATTGGCAACGTATCCTAGGCCATGCTGTACCCATAGTCACAAACTCCTATTGCCTGAGATATTATGTGAGTCTGGTATTACCTGACATCTCACAGGGGCCACATTGTCTCCCTGGTTCAATTTCTCTGCGGTCTGAGCTTGTACACGGCTGTAACTAGGAGACGCATTTCTTGCCGTGGCTCATAGACATGCTAGTACTTAAGTGCCTTCTTGTGAAATTGAAAAAAGCACCCCTTTCCGGTGGGTGAATTGCAAAACGGCACCTTCTTCTGGGCAAAGAGATTAGAAAATGTGCCCCCTTCTGGGCAGACAAATGAGAAAAGGGTGGCTCCTCCGGGCAGGCGGACCGATTAGTTTTTCAAGCCCCTCCGCAGGGCACAGGCTTGCAAGTCCAGTGTAGCCCCTCATTGCTCCCCTTGGGCGTGGCTGCTTGTGAAGGCATGACCCGCACGGCTGTGCAAGGCAGCCCTGATTAAAGATGCCACTTGCCTCCTAGAGGGGGGGGATAGGGAGGGTGGGCGGGAGACGCAAGAGGGAGGAGATATGGGGATATATGTATACATATAGCTGATTCACTTTGTTATACAGCAGAAACGAACACACCATTGTAAAGCAATTATACTCCAATAAAGATGTTAAGAAATAAAAAAAAAGATGCCACTTGCCTAATTTTATAGTCAGACCACAGAGTTTGCTCCTTAGTGCTCTAAAAAATTCAATCACACCAACGGACCTTTATATTAAATACATTGGTCTATTACGAGAGCCTGGTATTGTCAGAATGTCGAAGCAACATCAGGTTTAAAAATGAAAGATGGGTGAGCCCTTGTGTAGCAGACACCACGTGTGCCCATATCACCTGGGCACATGCTGTTTACTGCAAGCACCTGCCAAGGGTGATGTTCTGACCGTGGGCACAGACAGGATAATTGTAGATGGAAAGACAGATGAACTAGAGGGTCGGTGCCCCTAGGACTAGCCTTCAACCCACGATGGGCAGAGGGGCGGTGGGGACGATGGTGGGGCTTCCCCACCATCCCAGCGGGATGCCCTCACGGCCTCCACAAGCGCCCCAGTGGGCTGAGCCCCCATTTCTGGCCACAGGAACACCCGATAACCTACTTTTGATGGGTGTGAGGCCCAGGACAGGTAAACTTCAGACTCTTAGCAACATAGTGAGGTTAGTTTGTATCAGATTCCTTTTCGGCAGCTGCAGCTCACCTAGAGAGAAGGGGCCATGGGACAGGTATGTCTCAGGGCAAAGGAGCCTCCCAGGAAGGCAGGACTGGGTGAGGTGCTGTAGCGCAAGCCTCAGGCTATCAGCAGGCAGCCTGGGCGCCCAAAGGCCTAGGATGCCAGTCAAGCGTTGATGAACACTTTCTATAAAATACGGTAAATATTTTAAGATTGGTAGGCTTCTGCCACAACTACTTAAGTCTGCTGTTACATTGTGAAAGCACTAGGCAACCCATAAACAAATGCACATGACTATGTTCCAATAAAACCTTATTTACAAAAACAAGTGGTGGGCCAGATTTGGCCTTTGGGTCATATTTTGTGACTCTTGCCATAGGTGATCAAAGAAAGTAGAGGACACAAAAGCAGAAGAAAGAGGTGAGACATCGTCCGCAGTGTGCTTGCTGGCCCACATCCCTTCCTTCCTTTTATCCTCACAGCAACCAACCAGTTACTTTTTTATCGTCTGCATTTTAAAGATGAGGAAAACCTCAGTTACCAGAAAACAAGAATATTGCCAAGACCAAATAGCCTGGGTTCAAAACCAGATCTGTCTGATTTAATGCCTCTCTTCCTTCCCCTACTTCAAGCTGACGCCTGCAGATACGTCTGTCTTGTGCTACCCAGCAAGGAAAGTCCACTTGTCCCAGAGGCAGTAAATTCCAGATTTGGGGGTTAAGGGTGGCAGTGCTAGAGTTGAGTTCAGTCTCAAGGGGCTCAGAAGCTCCTCTGAAAATGTTAAAGCAACAAACATGATTGCCACTGGGTCCACCACCAGCTTCCAAGGTGAGACCAGCCATAGCATCAGACAGGTGCCATTTGTCAGCCTGTGCCTTTGATGGCAGCACCTCAGATATAACGGAGTCAGAAGATATCATGAAAATAAGTAAGTCCCTTGTCCTTACTTAGCCTAGTGTGCGGGCAGGCCATCTGATGGGAAAGTGCGCAGCGCAAACAACAGCCAAAAGCGTAATTATTAAACTTCTTTGCTGGGAGTTAATCTAGCCTTGCTTTCTGACTATGCATTCAAGTGTTCAGACACTAAGCTTTAGAAATACTAATTGCTAGAGGGATTTTTTTTGCCTGCACTCAACTCTTAAAGAGAAAATGAGCCATTATCAGAAGTTTCGTCTAGAAATAACTTCCAGGGATGCCCTGAGGTCAGTTTGCATTCAGCCCAATCTTTCTACTTTCTCCACAATGGTACAATGATAATTCAAGTTCTTAATGGTGACTCTGAATCATCCTGATACTGAATCATCAATGATTAAATTATGTTCACTAAACAGCTAATATTTTCTAAAAGAAAATAGACTAATGCATTTTAGGACGAAGTTACAGAATTCAAACCAAAACAAACCTCTGGCTTAGCCTAGGATACCAGAGCATTAAATCTACAGAGACTCCACTTCCTCCCACATGTCTACGTTAATGGATATTTTAGAAAATTCCAGTATAATCCAAGACCAGTTTAATTTATTCCTGTACACAAACAGTTTTATGGAAGACGACATTGTAATTCAGATCAATAAATGACTCGTCGGTTTGGGCTATAAAAGTATAAACAGAACCCTTGCAAAAAATCACTCATTCTTCTTCCTTGCTGTAAACCATTTGATTTTTTGCCAGAAAATATACAGCCAAAGAAGAACACCTGTTTGCCTTCCTTAATACTCAGCCTCAGCCTAGACTATTACACAAGGAATTAGCATTAGTCATCAAATTAATTGTAAAGACAACAAATTAGAATTCCTAAGTCCTCATCCATCTCAACATTGAGGTGAATTTGACTGCAGACAATACATGGTCTTTCTTCTTGCTGTAAAAGTGGTCTCAGAGTCCCGTGGATTCTCAGGAACAAATTCTGCTGTCTGAACTCTCCAGTTCCCCACTCTGCCCCCACCCACCTTGCGGCAAGCCATTTTCTCCAGAACCAGAAATCAGAGCCAAAGACCTCGGCCCAGACCTCAGGTGACAGTGTGAACAAAAAAGGTGAGCCAGGGAGGAAAGCTGGTGAAATAGGTCAATTGCTTAGGCAGCAAACACAAAGGTGCAGAAAATTCTGATTTTATTTTTCTCTAGTGGAATTTAATTTCTCTCCAACAACCTACTGGCACTGATGGTAGAAATTTGACCTTGGCCAACACAGGTTTTGCTCCCACCCTCCTGCCTCCACCCTCAAGTTGCAAAGGAGTAGCACAGCATCAAGAAGAGGGGCCGGGCTCCCGGAGCTCACGTCTCATCATCTGTCCACCGTGGAAACTACTGCTGCATCCCCACCCAACTGGCCTCGGTCATCACTTCACGCAGATCCTGCCTGAACCCTGGATCCTCAGTGTCGTGACCGTTGGACTTCCTAGGGCAGCTGGTTCTCTCTGTCGTGTTCTCACTAATCTCAGCCTCCCACACAATATTCTGCTGCTTCCTGTTCTGCAGTGAGCGTCACAGGAACACGGAATGGGGCGTCCCTGAGTCCCTCAGCTAAGACACCTCACGGAGCTACTTCTGGTCCTCAGCTCCACGCCCCTGTCCTAGGATGAGTCCCAGACCTCTCTGAGGTTGGACATTCCAACACACCCCCTTCCCACTCCAAGAACACAGCTCAGAAGAGAGAGGTAGCACTCAGGGCTCCCTCTGAGGGCCCTACAAGTGCTACTCAATGAATTTTCTATTCAATTCACCTTAGACTGGGCCATTTTCATTTCTTCTACAGAGAAACAAACCAGGCCTAGCAAATAGTCTTCCAGATCTATCGCTTAACTTTCAACCTCAGCTTTGAAACCCCAAAGAAAAACTATTAACTTGTGTTCCTCTTAATATTCCAACCCCACCAGCTCTACCTACGCATGCTCTTGTCTCAAAAATTCAGGGAAGATTGGGGTAATTGAACATACTTAGGGAAGACGAATAAGTTACTTTCAAAATAGTATCCCTCAAAAGAAGTGAGATCCAAATAGCTCAAGAAACATCAAGAAAGAAAAAATATGCCAAATCTGAGAGAGTCTCCCAAAGACTGGGATTATAGCCCAGATAGAGAATTAAACTTTTAAAGGTGAATGAAGGTAGTTTGGGATCTCAGTGGAGGAGAAGCAGGCCTGGGTATTTGCCAGTAATTATGGCCAGTGGAGACAGGAACACATCCTCTCTAAAGACTAGGATTTGAAGGAAGACCTAGATTCTAGAACACAGGATAGCCATGTTCAATGCCCAAGATAAGTGACTGGTCCAAATTTTGAATAGAAAGGTGGGGGAGGGAAAAATGAGGAATTGTTTTTCAATGGGTATGAAGTTTCTGTTATGCAAATGAATAAGTTCTAGACCTCTGCCATGTGACAGTCAACAATACTGTATTATACACTGTAAAATATGTTCAGAGGATAGATCTCGTTAAATGTTCTTACCAAAAGAAAAAAAAGAAGAACACACAGACACAAAAGAACACAAGGAAATTTTGAAGGTGGTGGGTATGTTTAGTACCTTGGTTATGGTGATGGCATCATGAGTGTACACATATCAAGATGTAGACATTAAATGTGTGGAATTTTTTGTATAAGAATTATACCTCAATAAAGCTAAAAACTTTTAAGTTAAAAAAATTTTAAACAAATTTCAAAGTGACTTCTGCCCCAAGCACATTTTTAAAAATAAATTAGTATTACAATTCTGGTCTTTCCAGCTACTGGCCCTTTGTCATCCAGCAAATGGAAACACATAAACTCATGGAACTAGTCAATTTGCTCTTAAAACCATTATGCCACTAATACATTAAGTTTACAAACTAAAGTGTTTTGACTCATAAAAGAGCACAATTCTCTAAAACGTCTCAGGGCCCATGGAATTGAGAAATTTCCCAGCTGGAATATGTGTCTAACCCAGTGTTTCCCAGCCCAGTGTATACTGCGGACCAGGAAACCATCCAGGGTCTTGGCTGCACACCTCAGAAACAAAGGAGGGAGGATGGGATGAGGAGAGAGGAGCTTCACGGAGCTCAGCATCCCTGGGCAACTGACAGGCAGAGAGGAAGGAAGGGATTAGCCAACAGATGGTGGGGGACCATCTCCCATCATGGACCAAAATAAAAGGCTGACCAACTGAAGACCTAAATGGACAAAATTAAAGCATGAAATCATTTTAAGTGAATAGGTAGTTGATTTCTGTGGGGAAAGACTCTCAATGGGAAAATTGGAGGTATTGGACTGAATAGAATTTAAACTTCTCATTGTATCTTGTAGTGTTGAGGACTCCTGTTTGCAATCAACTATTTTTTGTGGGATTGATGTCTGTCCCCCCAACCAGGCTGTAATTTACATGTGGGCAGGGATGTCACCATTGTATTCCCATACTTGGGAAAGTCCCTGGCATATATTAGACTCAATGATATTTGCTGAGTGAATAAATGAGGTTGATATCATGGCCAGTATTCGGGGCTTGGGTTTAACACCTGTAAATGTAAAGGAGACAAGCCTCTGTCAGCCTGAAGCAGGGAACTGGAGTGAGCTCTGCATAAAGTAAGAAAACTCTAGAGGCTGCCTCACTTGTGACATGAGAACTAGATCCTTCTGGCCATCAGTGCAAGGAAGCTTAACGAGAGTCCTGGCTTCCGGGGGAGACCCACTGACCCACAAGTGTCACTCAGCTTAAAATGGAGACAGTCCTGGGTAGCACAGGACGCAAATTTGCTAACCCTTTGAGGGCCCGGAATAGGATGGGATGAGGGAGTCTGGAAAAGAGGATAACGGGAGGATAGAACCCTCCACGGACACACGTCTGCTCTGTCACCTCCTCAAGGGCTGGTCCAGAGAGAATGTTAACACAGCCCTCCACGGAGGGACCGTCCACATAAGACGGTTGCATCTCTCGGATCCTCTCGTGCCCGTGCCTCTGGCTTTATGACCTAATGACACATCTTGTGTTTTGCAGAATGCCGAAGCAAGCTACGACTTCAGCAGCAACGACCCCTATCCTTACCCTCGATACACAGATGACTGGTTTAACAGGTAAATGGGGCCTCCTGAGGTGTCTGGGACGTCAAGTGTGGGGTTTTATTTCGCTCTGTTGTGTTTTTAAGGCTTAAGTATCACCAGCAAAATGCTCTCACTGCCTTGCTAAATTATATGGTGATTTTTTTTCCTTCTTTGTGGCTACATTCTCTAAATTCTTGATTTTTTTTTAATATGGCAACGCTCTTCTAGAATTATCTCTTGACTATTTTGTTCTGTTGAACTAGGAATTATTTGCCACCTTATTAAAGATAAAAAAAAATAGGAATAATAAGAAATCCTTTCTCAACCCACCACAAGTTGATTGTAAACACATGGGTTTTACTTGATCTGTTGAAACTATTGCAGAGAGCTCTTTTGCCCCAGGGGTCTGTGTCTATATGTTTTTGCAAAGTGTTTTTGCTGTAACCTTATAACAGCTCATGTAGTCCCTTTTGACAAAACAGTAAGCATAATTGGCAGAGGTTTGAGGTATTTTTTTAACTGAGGTATAATAATTAGTTTCAGCTGTACCACATAATGATTCCATATTAGTGTATACTGCAAAAAGATCACCACTGTAAGTCTAGTTAATATCTGACACCACACATAGTCACATAAAAAAACTTTTTTCCTTGTGATGAGTACTTCTAAGACCAACTCTCTCAGCAACTTTCAAATATGCAGTACAGTATTGTTAACTCTAGGTTTGAAATACTGCTTGCCATCCTGTTATGCAACACTACCCAATGAATGGTTCATCCAAAAGTGTGATTTTTCTTCGGCCTGTTTTGCTACAAAACATGTAAATGCAGTCTCTTTCTTCTCCAAGTAAAATTCTTGCCTAAGTTGTTGATCACATGTAAGAAATATCAAGAAATTAAGGCACGTGGCTTGTTCAATCAAAATTGACTCAGTTCTAAACCTAGTGCTTCCCCATTATTGATGTTTTTGAGTGAAGCTGATGAGAACGTATGAACTTCAATTAATGATATAAAAATATATTGTGTGTACAGCACTTTACTCATTTCTTCTACTTCTCGTGACAAACTCAAGGTAGATGAAACAAATGCTGTCATCCTCAGTTTAGTGACAAGGAAACAGGCTCAGAAAAGTTGCCTGACTTCCCTGGACAAACAACCAGTAAATATCAAAGCCGACACTTGAACCCAAGCTCTGTAAGTGTTTCTAAATCCAAATTGTACCCTTCTTTTATAAGCATCATCTTTATTATAAAAGACAGAAGGCATGATGACCAGAGAGTGGCCAGGGATGGGTCCCCAGTGGACCAGGTAGCTTAGACTCTGTTCCTACAGTTAGCAAGTTGACCAGAGACTGTGTGGGGCACAGACAGTGCACACGGGGCTTGGTAATTACAGAAAATGCAGAAAAGAATAAAGGGGAAAACATAATTCAAATTTGTAACATTTTTAAAAGATCATTGCTAATATCCAAGAGCACAGTTCACTCTCTATCAACCTCATCTGCAGCTTTAAAACATCATGCAGGGTTTGGAAGTGTGCGCTTAGGGGGTGAGGGTGTATAAAAAAGGCCAGAGAACTTTTGACTTGAAGTGTCTCTTACTCACCTAGATCCTTGCATACCCACCCTTAGCTAATAAACCATTCTCAGACACAGGGATGTGAAGTCATCAAATAGAAGTCACTAAGCCAGGGGCGAGACATAATTATTAACAGCGGCCTGGACCCTTGTGCTGAGAAGGACAACGAGGGTGGCCGTGGCTTCAGCACCATCGGTCACCAGCTGTCTACACGCTATCAGAAAGGGCAGTAGCAACACGCGTGCCAGCTACTAGCTTTCTCTCTGCAGCTAGTAGGTATTAAATTCATCTTCAGTGGATGGACCCAGGCACAAAAATATAACCAACAGAATGGTTCCCTCCATCCCATTTTCTGAACCCAAACACAACCCCCCACGAGTAAGTCTTCCTGTGTGATGAGCTGTAAGAATATTCTTTAAACAAAAACAAAAGCAAAACGGAGATGTCCTCTACCTTAAATAATTTCATTCGCAAACTTGATCTTGAAAGTTCAATTTTAAACTGGCTAAAATCCTCTAGGACTAATGAGCTAAGCGCATAAAATTCTTTTTTTTTTTTAAATTTATTTAACTTATTTATTTTTGGCTGCATTGGGTCTTCATTGCTGCGCATGGGCTTTCTCTAGTTGCGGCGAGCGGGGAATACTCTTCGTTGCGGTGCGTGGGCTTCTCACTGCGGTAGCTTCTTTTGTTGTGGAGCACGGGCTCTAGGTGCAAGGGCTCAGTAGTTGTGGCGCGAGGGCTTTGTTGCTCCGTGGCTTGTGGGATCTTCCCGCACCGGGGCCCGAACCCGTGTTCCCTGCATTGGCAGGCAGATTCTTAACCACTGTGCCACCAGGGAAGCCCAGGGCACTAAAATTCTTCTTTGCCAGAGGTGGAATCCCCAAGTGTCCAACTGCCTGAGACACAGTCATCGTGAGTCAGGCAAGTATGATCCTTGCCTCTTAAGGAACCAATGACTCAAGACACAGTGGCCACTTTGACCCATAAATGGGGTTTTTCACAATTATCAAGTCATTTTCAAAGATCCTCATCTATCATGACTTGTTATTACAAAGACTGGACGGTACCACGGTTCAAATCACGGCCTCTCGAAACAAAACTACTGTTGTAAGTGATTATGAAAGGAAGGCGGGTCAAAGTTCAGGCCACAGCCCTGGGAGGATCTGTGGTCCGAAAAGTTGTGTCTGTCCTGGAGGTGGTTCCTGCTTGGCCCAAAGAGAATTTGAAGATAGCACCCTTCCCTTGAGTGTAAGATAAGTTTATTAAAAATTCCCTTTTGGATGAATATTATGCCTAGTATTTCTTTCAGTATAACTAAGGGCTTGTAGAAGAAGGAAAGAGAGTAAAGGGGGGGGGGTTAAAGGAAATATAATTGGCCATGAGTTAATAATTGTTAAAGCTGGATGATGGTTACATGAGATTTCACTCTACTTTTGTCTATTCTGATATTTTCTATAACAAAAAGTAAATTTTAAAAGCATAGGGCGTAAAAAGAGATAAACAGAACTGGGCCTTTAGCTTGGTACTCATGAAACTATTCATTTTGGTGGTTAAGCTTCTGAGGCGCTTGCAATGTCCCATGAGGAGGTGACAGCAGCCCGGATCACTGCAGTGCTAAGTGTAGCCAGGGCTGAAATCATGCGAGGAAAACGAACGCCTATTAATTACTATGTTTAAGGCACTGTTTTAGTGCTTTGCACGTATTAATTCTCAATCTAACCCTCTGAAATAGGTGTGAACATTATTATCCCTATTTTGGAAACCGAAGCACAGAAAGATTAAATAATGTGTGCAAGGTCACGCAGCTAACAAGTGGTGGAGACAGGATTTGACACCAGTGAGGGGCCATTACAAGCACTGCCTCATAATAAAAGTGCTTTGGAGAGAGAGCGTGGAGAAATGCAAAGTTATCTCTGGCTGGGGAAACTGGGACAGGTTTCCTTGAAGATGTGGCATTTGGTCTGGGATTTGAATGAAGGTACTAGGTAGAGTTGGGAGGGGAGGGGAGTGTATTCTGGGGTGAGGGTACAATTTAGTCAAAGAAGCAGAGGCGGGAGGTACAGACGTGTTCAGGAGGTGTCCTGGATAACTGGTCCTGGAGTTAGAGACTGGTGTAGAAGGCAGCAATCTGAGAAGGCTTCATGGAGGAGGTGAGCATGAAAGGTTTGGACAGGTTGCTAGGAGAAAAGAGGAGAGATCTTGTGATTGGGTCGGAAACTGGGTGTGGGGCATAGACAAGGACGATTCTCCCATTGCACTCTAGGAATGCCGCTGCCCAGAAGCTCTGAGAGCCTTGAGCACTTGCCCTTGGCTGGAGCAGGGTTTACTGCCCAGGCAGCCTGAGCTTCCGGCCTGCCAGTTTCTTCAGGTGTTCTCTTCTGGGCTTGGGCACCAGTCCCAATACCCCATCTTTGCTCAGCAGACTCGGGGCTCTTGGATAAGCTAGTTTCGGCACCGAAACTCCAATGAAGGGCCGCCCCATGCTGACCAGCAGTGGGTTTGCTGCTGCTTCTCCAGCCACACTGCCTGCCACACAGGCTGGTTAGAACGCAGAGGCAATTCCTGCCCAGAAAAGGCCACGCTCTCCATCACTGGCTTCTCACTGCTGTGGAAAGTAGAAAATAAAACGCTCTACCAGGGGCGCTCTCAAAAGCAAGCAAGGAGAACGTTCCCCTTGGCTGAGAAACTGAGTTTAATAGCTGCGTGTCTCCCCTGGGCTTTCCTCACACTTTAAACCATCATATCTCCTCTCTGTGCTTATAGGTTAACTTGTTTTCCTTCAAGTGTACGCTTCTTTAAGAACATACTTAAAACTCCAAGCCAAGGACTCCTTATGAAGGCAAATTTCATACATATGCAGAACTGCTTTTAGGGGACCTGTATATTAGAACTCCTTGCCCTGTACTTCATTTGATTTTGTAGAATTATTCCTTTTTCGGCAGAGCAAGTGTATTTATTCTACTGTGAACCATTTGATAATTGTATGCGGTATCTGCGCTCCAGGTATGTATTTGAAACACAGTTGAGAAATTTGGAAAAGGAGTATCATTTCCTCCTAGCTTGCAATCAGAGAAATACAGACGACCAAGCAAAATAATAACAGCCACAGTAGCAACAATAACCCAAACTGCAAAAAGGTAGAAAATAATACATATTTAATCAGCATCAATAATATGCAACACAGCTATAACTGATTTGCTATGAGGTATCAGGATCTAGTATCACATTTTTTTTCTGGCGTTCAATGAATATTGATTGGCTGGTTGATGGATGGGTGGCATACTTTCTCAGCCATGCCAAGATGTTGAGTGCCCTTGACATCTGTCCATTTCAGAGCTGCCTGCTTCTCCCAAGGTTTGCGGCTCACACTTTGTCAATAATCTTCCAGCCTTGCTGGGTTTTAGGTCAAATGTTTGGTGATGCACTGCAGATCTGTATTCCATTGCTGTGCTGTTGTCCATAAAACTCTCTCTTGCATAGCATTTCTTTGACAGGCATGCACCACTGAAATGTCATCCCCACCATCGGCAATATTGACAGAGCATCACTGGGTGCAGCATGCTCTATCTATTACGCCCTAAAGAGTAAGAGATTCTGGATTAGATGCAATTCCTGGTCACAAAAAGTTTACTGTAAATTCAGGGAGAGAGAAGACATTTATTATTCAAGCAACCAAAATGAAGGGAAGTATGGATAAATGGATGCCAAGGATCATCTGTCTCTATGTGAGCACGTTTGATTGATAGCATTAGTTAAACCTTCAAATAAGAAAGATTTTCAGTGATTAACTTTTTTAAATTAAAAGTCATATTTTATTCTGAAGAACCCAATAAACAGGCCTAAAAAAGAACATGGGGGGAAAATTGCTCTCTCTGGTTGGCTATTAGCACAGTGATGGAAACCAATACTTTACCCTGGGGACACGTAATGGCTTAGAAATCGACAAACATCTTTCCCTTCTGTCTTTACCGACTAATTCTGAAATTGCCTCCTGGATAACAAAATCCAAACTGCTTTCAAAGACCTAAGTTTTTCTTTCATGTGAGCGTTGAGACTACCTCATAAGCGGATATCAGCTCAAAGGTTTGTCTTTGCAATCAACCCCCTCTCTCTAGCCAAACCAGAGCACAGTGAAATCCAACAGAGTTTAATTTTATGAGCTCTTCTGAGCCACTGGAGAAATACCACAAAATTGTGAGTTTTTAAAAAAATCTCTAGTCCGCTACCTGGATGACACAAGTTTTCATTATTAAAATTTTCCCCTTCAGCTAAAAGAAATAGATGTAACACAGATTTGGTGTTGTGGAGAGAATCATATAGATTGCAAAAGAAATATCTGTATGTTGGTATAATCATTTCTACTTTGGAAACTAATGTTTGCCATATGGGGGGATTTTATGGTCCTCAGGTGGCAATTATTCTTTTCTTAAGAGAGAAAAATACAGTAGATTATAATGGACAAAGGTAGTGGTATGTTGGTCGCTTGGTATGGAATAAGTGATCCCTGAATCAGTTTCCCCTATCTGTGAAATGGAACTAAAGCTCCACCTTGGAGGTTTGCATGAGGGACTAGAGAGAAAGAGCACGGACAATGGCTCTGGGGATTTTTATGAGCCGGGCCTGGAAGCAGCGTACATCCCGTCACCCACACAACATCAGCTGAAATTCAGTCACTTGGCCACGTGCACGTGCGGGGGAGGCTGGGAAATGGAGCCTAACCGGATCCCAGGAAGAAAAGAAAATGAGCTTGGTTACCAGTTAGTATGTTCTGTCACCAAAAAAAAATCATGTGGCAAAGACAGACCATGTTGTAGCAGAAAACCTAAGCCAAGGACCCTAACCAGTGAGTGAGTCAAAGAACCAGTGAAAGCTGGTTAAACCACTAAGTTACTTTTTGAATTAGTCAGGATTCTGCAGAGAAAAAGAACGAATCAGATATGTATTTAAAAAGAAAGAGATTTGTTATAAGGAATTGGCTCATGCAATTATGGGGTCTGGCAAGTCCAAAATCTGCAGGGTGGGCTGGCAGGCTGGAGACCCAGGAGAGACGAGCTGGAGTCCAAAGGCAGTGCTGGAGGATTTTCTCTTACCCAGAGAAGGCTGGTCTTTTTGTTCTATTCAGACCTTCAACGGATTGGATGAGGCCCACCCACACTACAGAGGACAATCTGCTTTACTCAGAGCCCACCAATTTAAATGTTAACCTCATCCAAAAAACACCTTCACAGGAACACCCAAAATAATGTTTAATCAAATATCTGAGCACACCATGTCCCAGCCAAATCGACACATAAATTTAACCATCACACTTTTTATCTGCACATTTCTGAGCATCAGGAATACATGATATATTTTTTTAAGATTTTTTTTTTTATTAGTTATCTATTTTATACGTATTAGTGTATACATGTCAATCCCAATCTCCCAATTCATCCCACCACCACCACCACCACCCTGCTTTCCCCCCTTTGGTGTCCATGCGTTTGTTCTCTACATCTGCGTCTCATTTTCTGCCCTGCAAACCAGTTCATCTGTACCATTTTTCTAGATTCTACATATATGCGTTAATATACGACATTTGTTTTTCCCTTTCTGACTTACTTCACTCTGTATGACAGTCTCTAGGTCCATCCACGTCTCTGCAAATGACCCAATTTCATTCCTTTTTATGGCTGAGTAATATTCCATTGTATATATGTACCACATCTTCTTTATCCACTCGTCTGTCGATGGGCATTTAGGTTGCTTCCATGACCTGGCTATTGTAAACAGTGCTGCAATGAACATTGGGGTGCATGTGTCTTTTTGAATTATGGCTTTCTCTGGGTATATGCCCAGTAGTGGGATTCCTAGTTCATATGGTAGTTCTGTTTTTAGTTTTTTTAAGGAACCTCCATACTGTTCTCCATAGTGGCTGTATCAATTTACATTCCCACCAATAGTGTAGGAGGGTTCCCTTTTCTCCACACCCTCTCCAGCATTTGTTGTTTGTAGATTTTCTGATGACGCCCATTCTAACCGGTGTGAGGTGATACCTCATTGTAGTTTTGATTTGCATTTCTCTAATAATTAGTGATGTTGAGCAGATTTTCATGTGCCTCTTGGCCATCTGTATGTCTTCTTTGGAGAAATGTCTATTTAGGCCTTCTGCCCATTTTTTGATTGGGTTGTCTGTTTTTTTTAATATTGAGCTGCATGAGCTGTTTATATATTTTAGAGATTAATCCTTTGTCTGTAAATTCCTTTGCAAATATTTTCTCCTATTGTGAAGGTTGTCTTTTCATCTTGTTTATAAAGGTCATGCTTAAGAACAGGGGGTCGGAAGCAGCAAACCTGTATCTGAATTCTGGTTTTGCCTCTGAACTGAGAAGTGACTTAGTATCTTGATGCTCGACTCCCTCTTCTTTAAAATGGGGATAATGATAGTTGTGAGAATTAAGTAAAACAAAGCCTGCAGCACTCTCGGCATGGTGCCCACCCACGGTGGGTGTCAGTAAATGAGAGGTGCCGTATGCATGCTGCCCCGTGCATCTCTCCCTGAATGGAGTCACATAGAAATGCATGCTTCGGCTGGAAAGGGCAAGAAGGGTGGCCAGTCGCTCTAGTGAAAGGTCAGCAATGTGGAAGAAGGGGCACTGTCTCTCCGGAGATGTGCCCCCTCCGCGGGTCGGAGCAGGTCCTCAGGGTTTTCTTGGACATCTCAGCAGCCACCACGGCTGTAGGGAGGCCCCAGTGCAGCCATCATCAGGGTCCGGGCTTAAGCCCCACCCCACACAGGTTAACCTGGGATTGTCCCTCCAGCCTTGCTTGTCCAGCGTATCAGTTATCTATTGCCAAATAATGCCACGTAACAAATCATCCCAAAAGTAGTAGCTTAAAGCAATAAGCACTGATATCGCTCACAAGTCTGTAGGTCAGTGGGACAGTTCTGTTGATCTGGCTCGTCCCTGCATCCAGGGTTGGCTGGCAGGGAGGCTGGGGGCTGGCTGGCTTAGGATGGCCTCTCTCACATGTCTGGGGGACAGCTGGCTGTCAGCTTGGGTGACAGGCATGAGGGGTTACAGTCTCTCACCATCCAATGGGCCAGCCTGGGCTTGTCCACATGGCACCAGGGCAGTTTCAGGAGAAAGGGCAGCTGTGGTCCTCTTGAGGGCCAGGCCCATCACTTCCACCACATTCTTTTGTCCAAAGCAAGTCACGAGGCCAGCCAGACTCAAGGTAGGGGAAATGTGCTACCCCTCTTCATGAAGGAGCAAGAAAATCACACTGCCAAGGGCACAGGCCCAGGAGAACAGTAGATCGAGGCCGTTCTGGCAACGTGACACTCCTGACTCCTGTCACTTGCCCCACGATGACCTTCGTCAGAAGGAGGCCATTAATTAGTTAAAGCACAAAGTTACGGACTTGTTTCTATAGAATCAGAGAGCACTCACTAACCCTAGTCAGCGGTTCAGGTCTCCCAGGGGCCAGACGATGGGTCCACACAAGTGTTGGATCTTCACCAAAAATCAGTCTTCTTGCCCTTCCCGTGGAGCACTGTTCAGTAATCTATTTTTTCAATTACTTTCGTTCTGAATATGTTGAAGACATTTAAAAAGGTTATAAATTACTCAGATTTTGTTAGATAACATCTTTTTGGCCAAATCCCACTCTTTTGTGAGCTCATCAGACTTCTCACCTGGACTGTTTTATTCAATCAGCCAATCAATAAACATTTACTGAATTTCAAAAAAAAAAGGAGGCCAATCAAGCCATCGAGATTTGTCCCTCCTCCCCACACCCACAGCTATTTCCACTTCTGACAGACTCATGTTTTACTCTAGAGACAAAGGGAAGCTACTGGATGTGCTTGAGAGAGCAAAGGGACCAGATGAACATGGACTTGGAAAAGGATTCTCCTGATATTCAGGGGAGCAAGCTCGCTCTCTGAGATGATCAGGAAAACAGGACTGAAGGGAAGGCACTCAAGGCCGTGGCGACAGAGCTGACAGAGGCCCAGGGGTGCGAAGAGGCCTGGTGTCACCAACAATTACAGGGAGCCACTACCCGCTTATAATTAGTGTCGCCTAATTTAGCAATGAAATGTTTTTTCCAATATATTCCTCTGGAGGGACCACGACGGTCATCTCCCCACTTAAAGGCCAAAATTAAGGATATGGAAGCATTCAGTGTCTTTAATCTGCTCAAGGAAGTTCGCACGATTTTGTCCTCCAGCCTTTCGTGAGCAGTTTTAGGGCAGAGAAGGTCTGTCACAGGGTGGGAGGGTGATGGGTGGTCCAGTAGCTGACCCTGGGTCTCAGACCTGGCCCAGATCCTCGGACACTCAGCTTTGACATCTGTGAAATGGAGTAGTACCTACTCCCACGAGGGGTAAAGGGGGTGCGACAAGAAAAGCACCGATTGTGGTCCCTGCTGAGGAACGACTGCCCCGTCCACAGCAGGTGCTGTTGGTCCTCCTCGCTCCTCAGAGCGGGGCTCCCCCTCCACCAGCATAACGTGTGCTTCACAGATGTCGGTCACAGCATCAAGTGTTCCAGGCAAGGCCTCGGAAAGGAGAGCCTGGCAGGGCTGATTATTAAATAATAAGGAAATTAGTGCTCACTCGAATTAGATGTGGCACTGCTTTTTAAACTTTTATTCAAATATTTATTTGTTCAGCATGAACCAAACAACAAGGGAACCAGCCAAATTTAATCAGTGTCTGCACAAGTTCCATTTTTAAATATATATGTGTGTATATATAAAGTATATGCATGTCCTCTTAATACAGCGTGTATTTTATATATTTAAATATCTAATATGTGGATTATATATAATGTATAAGTATATATACATATGAATATAGAAGTATATAATTACAAATACATAAGTAGATATAAGTACAACTCTGTACTTAAATATATACATTTAAAGTCTACATACGAATCAATATAAAATGTGTATGTATATATTTCACTTTATATAGATACATGTGTATATACTTCCATGCTGTTTTTCAGAATTTTATTTACCATTTTCTTCAGCACTGAGAATAAGATGGGGGCCATGAAAGCCACGTCCATGGTAGTTTCTCCCACCAAGTTAAACCATAACTAAGTCCCTTCTCAAAAATCTCAAATGAGATCTACCAAAAACTTACAGGCAAGAAGACAGGGGTTTTGCCTGTAAGTTTTTGGTAGATGATACTCAGTCAGCACGTGGGCTCTTCACAGAGCTTTGACCACAGGGCTGGCCTCTGCAGTCACAACGAGGTCTCCTCGGACACCGCATACAGATTTCATTCTTGTTCCAAAGGGAATTTTGAGTCCATAAGATGTGTAGCCTTCATGGAGGCAGGATTCACTTTTGCTCATATAGAGAAAGAAAATACGTGTGTATACTTTCAGTCCTCCGATGTGATTTTTTAAGGGCGGGTGCGAGCTTTGCTTGCCCCAAGAGAATGTGGCAAAGAGTCTACACTGCAGAAATCAGGACTTCTTGGGCTACGCAGCCAATAAGTCCCCTTCCCCACATGCCTTCCTGCACCCGCCGTGTGAATAGTGAGGGGGAAGCCAGCCCTCACCACCATCCCCTCTGCAGGCCAGCTGACACTTTTGCAGCCGACTTCGTATTTAGCTGCCTCATGGGCCATTAGGATGGACTTTCAGGTTGGGGCTGGCCGTTTCCAGTGATGTGTACTTTGGACCACTCCTCCTCTTGAATGCTGTTTGGGGTTAAAACACGGCATTCTGATTGACTTCGAGCTTACGCGGGGTTCAGTTCCCCGTTGCCGTTTAACAAACGGCCCCGAAACCTAGTGGCTTAAAAGAGAATATTTACTAGCTCACAATCCTGCAACTTAGGTGGGCACCTGTCTCTCTCCATGTGCTGCTGACGGGGTAACCTGGCAGGGTCTGGGGGAGGGAGGCCTCCAGGGGCCTCACCTGAGGTGTTGGAACAACGGGGGCTGCCCAGCTGCACTGCCCGCGTGGCCTCAGCTGTAGCCCAAGCTCCTCTGTACGGACCCTGGCCCAGAGGACAGAGGGCATCCTCTCGCTGCCTCCCATGGGTCCAAGCCAGCCACCAGGCCGGCCCAGTTCAAGGGGAGAGCCGTTTGGATTCCTTTGGTGGAACGGAAAAGGGAGCAAAAGGGAAAAAGTTAATGAAATTCCAGTGTCTATTGCAGAGAACATTCTGGAACATAAGCCCTGAGAAGGCCTTGCTCAGGATTGTAAGACCGGCAAACTTCAGAAAGATTATCTAATAGATGCCTGGGACTCTTAATCTGGTCGGCCTCAAAGTTTCTGTGGACCCCTCGAAATTGAATGCAAACAGTTGCCAGTGTGTGTTTATTTGGTTCCAGAGGAAGGTGGGAGATGTGTAGCATTCAGTATGTCCTAAAGGAGGCTATAATCCAAAAAGGCAAATAACTTTTATCCCACAACTGACAGGCAGCATTCATTACCTGCCTGTGGACAGAACCAGCCTTGAAAATAAACACCAGCCCACAATTCTAGCGCTTCAAAAAAAAAAAAATCAGCTGTTTCGACCAGCACCAACCTGTCTTAGATTGTGTCTCCTTTTCACAGAAAGCCTATAACTGTTTTCCGCAGTAAGACACTTCGAATTTTAAAGTAAAGATCACCTCTCAAGGTTGAAAATGTTCTGAGAAGACTCTTCATGGTAGAAACAAGCCAAGGTCAGGAAGGGCAGCTGGGAATTGGAAGGGGTCGAAAGGAGAGACACAGATGGAAAATCCAGGGTCCTGGGCTGGCTCCGGGCTAACTGAACCATTGAAAAGAACCATAGATAGAATTTAAGGGATCTTCTCCAAGTCATTTGACCCTGTATCTGACTTGTCTTTACTGTTCTCTGCAGCCATGGGACCCGATGCGCCGGGGAAGTTTCTGCAGTCGCCAACAACAACATCTGCGGGGTCGGAGTGGCCTACGGCTCCAAGGTCGCAGGTAGGCTGTCCCTGGCAAACAACCCCAGGAGGCATCACACTCGGGTCTCGGGCCTGGCCACGGCGCGGCGAAGATTCCCAGTGGAGCCGGAGGGCGGGGACTGGTACATTTAGCAAGAGTGAAAAACATTTTTTTAACTTAGCCTATATGGCAAGATCAATAAACTTAAAAAATTTTTAAGGTGCACAGATCATGAGTGCACAGATCATGAGCACACTGGTCAATGAAGTTTCACAAACTGATCACATCCATGTAACCATCAAGAAACAAAACACGACCAGCACCCCAAAGCCCTCCTTGTGTCCCCTCCCAGTTACTGCCCATACGCACAAGAACAGTCACGACCCTGATTTCTAACAGCAAATGTCAGTTATTCCCAGTTTTTAAACTTTATATAAATGGAATTGTACTGTGTGTACTCTTTGTGTGTCAGTATCCATAACATCTTTTTTTTTTTTATTGGAGTAGAGTTGATTTACAATGTTGTGTTAGTTTCTGGTGTACAGCAAAGTAATTCAGTTATACATATATATGTGTGTGTGTGTGTGTGTGTGTGTGTATAGATATTCCTTTTCATATTCTTTTCCATTACCGTTTATCACAGGATATTGAATATAGCTCCCTGTGCTGTACAGTAGGACCTTGTTGTTTATCTATTCTATATATACTAGTTTGCATCTGCTAATCCCAAGCTCCCAATCCAACACTCCCTCACCCGCCCTCCCCCTTGGCAACCACAAGTCTGTTCTCTATGTCTGTGAGTCTGTTTCCATTTCTTAGATAAGTTCATTTGTGTCATATTTTAGATTCCACATGTAAATGATATCATATGGTATTTGTCTTTCTCTTTCTGACTTACTTCACTTAGTATAATACTCTCCAGGTCCATCCATGTTACTGCAAATGGCATTTTTTCATTCTTTTCATGGCTGAGTAGTATTCCATTGTATATATGTACCACATCTTCTTTATCCTTTCATCTGTAGATGGACATTTAGGTTGTTTCCATGTCTTGGCTATTGTGAATAGTGCCGCTATGAACGCAGGGGTGCATATGTCTTTTCAAATTATAGTTTTGTCTGGATATGTGCCCAGGAGTGGGATTTCTGGTTCATATGGCAACTCTATTTTTAGTTTTCTGAGGAACCTCCATACTGTTTCCATAATGGCTGCACCAATTTACATTCCCACCAACAGTTAAGAGGGTTCCCTATCTTTTCGAATTATAGTTTTGTCCAAGTATCCATAACATTTTAATAGGAATCAAATAAAGACGGTAGAATATAAGGAGGTGTGTACAAATTATTGTAAACATACTCAGAACTCTTAATGTTTTTGGTGGGGTTTTTTGTATGTTTGTTTGCACAATGCCTCTCATCTTTAAGGGAAAATATTCTACATAGAACCTTTTTATTAAGTTCCACAGGAAAGATATTTAACAAATTCCTCTTTATGGGCCTTTAGAAACAAGGGTGGCTGGTCACCAGAAATTTAGAAACCAACACCTCCCCCCCCAAAAAAAATAGAGAGAGAGAGAAAGGGAGAGAGAAAATGAGAGAAAGGGGTTCATAAGCTTTCAACAAGATGCTGGAGAATGGAGTGGCTCCTGGCTCATTCCCAGTTTTGCATCAAATTTGGTTCTTAATTTATTCAGGCTGAGTCATCCAACCTTGCTTTTCTTTTTTTTACAACTGTCTTGATATTTTTTTCCTGGTGATTTAATGGAACCATAAACATACTTTGTGCTGACACTTGCATTTCCAGGGACCTAAATAAAGCAAGAGCAACCTATACAAAACCACCATTAACCTCTTTCAACACTGTCTGCTAAGAGGTTTGCCTGAGCTGGGTGCTGAATTCCTCAAACGAATACATCCAGAGGGTTCTGAAATGTAACTGGGGCGGCTTTGCCCCTTGGCTTTCATCTCTCTGTATTCTGTGTGCCTCCAAAATGCTGGCATCAGAATGTCAGAAGACATTATGAGCTCAGGGGAAAGAATATCACCTGGTTAATATTTTATAAGCCAGGCTCACACTCCGGGTGCTTTCCGAGTAGGGGGTTCCCTGTTCGCAGGGCAGAGTGGAGGCAACTGAAAATGTCAAACGTGGATTTCTCATTCACAATGACGGTTTTCAAAAGAGTTTTGAAGTTTCTGCATGCCCAAAGTAACTGGGTTTTTGAACAAGGGCTCCTCAGAACAACTGCCTGCAACAGTGAAGAGTTGGGATTAGCTCATGGCATTTGGGGGTCCGCTGGGGTCTTTTTCTCCATCTGCTTCTTCTTTTTCTCTCTTGTAATTTGCACTCTGAAAACATCTAAGCTGATTATCAAATGTACCTGATTCTCCTGCTCCCTTTGTTTGAATTCCCTAAAAGCAAACCTGAAGCAAGGATCTGGGTGCAAGGAGTTTCTTTGGGAGGTGACTCTGGGAAACCAGTGAGGGAAAGAGAGGGGAAGATGGTGGGAAGAGGGACCAACAGAGGGTGTGTAGATGAGCTGGTCGCTCCCTAACTGGGGCTCTGGGGGGCTGTTGCCCCCTGAGAGGAGGAGGCTGGGAGTTTATCCACCAACTCCCATCCCTCATCGGTGGGGGGTGGGGTGGGGGTGGGGGTGAGGGGCGGGACCTCAGCCACGAGCACCTGGCCTGTCCAGCCTGCAGCTCCACCCCCAAGGCAGAGGACACGCCCCAGGCAAGCCCCTCGTTGGGGTCGGCAGATCCAGGCAGGGTGTGACAGCCTCTGACTCATCCCTGATGCCAAAGGCGAGCGGATGCAGCCCGATACCTCAAAGACACGACCCGACCCGTGTCCGTGAACCCCGATAGCTCACAGGTCTCAAGGCAAGGCTCTGAGGATCCAGGAGCCAAGCCCAGAGCCGGGGGGAGGCAGGCCCAGCCCCACAGAGGCTCTGAGCAAAGGGGCCGCCTTCTTGCGCTCCCTTAACCCCAGCTTGTCTCCTCTGTAGCCACTCTTACGGGTCCTAAGCGCTCATGGGCAGGAAGGTCCAGTCCCCACCCTGTGCCCGGCACGACATCCAGTGACTCAGGGCTCCCACAGGGGAGCAAAAGGAATTCTTCCTAAGAACGCCCTGGAGAGGTACTCAGGAATCGCAACAGAAGCAGAATTCTTCCTTACAGATTTGGGGGGAACATTTTGTTCATTCTGGCTGGCAATTTCAAAAGTTGGCTGATTTTCCTTTTCTATTGATAAATGGGCCGTACTCTCCGGAGACTTTCCTTTCCCGAGCTTTCTGAGCTGGTGAGGTCTGGAGCGCCATCTGGTGGCCGACTAATATCACTGCTCGTCTCAAGGTGTTCAGTCACAGGGTAGGGAGGCGATGTCCCAAATGCCCCCTGGATCCCGGCTCTCTTGTCTTCAAAAAAAGGCTAAAGTTAAGGTGCTGCAGAACCTCAGTCCAGAAAAAGAAAGGAAAGTGGAGACGAGATGATAAAATGAGTCCTCTGAAGGGAAACAAGGAAAAAAATCATTGAGCATCTCTTCATCGGCCCGTGAGCCTTTTGGGTTTCTCTTCTACTCATACACTTTCTCATTTTTCCATGGAGGTTCCTGTCTTTTTCCTGTTAATTTGCACATGTTCTTGGTATGTCCCACATATTAGCCCCTGATCAGTTTTAATCAGTACAAGGATCTTCTCCCAAACTTTCACATGAGGCCATTAGTCCACCTGGCCACCACCTCTTCATCCTGCAGCAAGCGGGTCCCCACGGCATCCTCCAACATCATTGCCCAGGCCAGTCCCCATCCACAGATAAAGATGCTAAATCTTCTCTTCCCAGCACTAATACTGTCAGTTATCGCAAATTCTTGTGCCTGGTTCTTTGATCAGTGTCATTCTCCGCAGGCAGACAACAGTGTCCACAAAGACAGGAGCCATGTCTGTTTACTCTCCCCTCCGCACCCACAGCAGGGTCTGGCACACAGAGGATGTTGAAACCCTATTTGCTGAGTGACAGAAAGCAAGGAAGCAATAAAGAGAAGGAAGCGTCAGTGGATAAACCCATGATAATCAGTAGAGATTAGTCACTGAATAAAAGAATCGGTGGATGAATGGAGTTGAGGGATTAAGGGCATACAGATCTAAGTACCCAAAGCTGATGGAATTTCTACCAGGTATCTCCCCTTCTACCAGCACCGTCTCACCTTTGCTACTTTATCCCAATCAAATTAGTTCCAAGGAGACCTGGGCCTTCTCATCACCCACTTCCCCTCCCCAGCAAGGGCACACTGGGAATGTCCACCAGCAGTGAAGACAGGCAGGGGACCCCTTTGCATCAACACCCTAGGCCACTCCAGGCCAACGAGCATCACGGCCATCCAACCACTGTATGTCATCTGGATGCTGGAAATAGAGCGTGTGAATTCCCAGCGGCTCATCTTTTCCATTTACCCGTCAGAATCTCAAAATCTTGGGCCCCAAAGAGGGTCTAAAGTTCCCTGAGTTCGAACACCCACTGACACTTGCATGATGATAACAACAATAGCAGTAACAATAATAATAATAATATATCGTCTCTTCCAATGTGTCTGGCACGATGCAAAACGCTTTACTCACTTAACCCTCTTTACGGCCTTATCATACATTATTATATATCTTATAAAGAGAACATATTTATTATATATTATTATCCCTCTTTTACAGAGAACGAAACTGAACATGGGGCCACACAGCTAGTAAACTGTAAAACAATTCAGCACCCAGCGCAGCCTGGGTCCCTGCACTAAAACGCTTGAAGAGCTTCTCTCTCTTTTTTTTTTTTTAAATTAATTAATTAATTTATTTTTGGTTGCGTTGGGTCTTCGTGGCTGTGCGTGGGCTTTCTCTAGTTGCAGTGAGCGGGGGCTACTCTTTGTTGCGGTGCGCAGGCTTCTCACTGCGGTGGCTTCTCTTGTTGCAGAGCACGGGCTCTGGGCACGCGGGCTTCAGTAGCTATGGCACGCAGGCTCAGTAGTTGTGGCACACGGGCTTAGTTGCTCTGCGGCACGTGGGATCTTCCCGGACCAGGGCTCGAAACTGTGTCCCCTGCACTGGCGGGCAGATTTTTAACCACTGTGCCACCAGGGAAGTCCCGAACGGCTTCTCTTTTCCTGCTCTCCTGATGTAGCCTGGACCCAGCCTGGAACTGCACGCCTCCAGTGACGGGAAACTCACTCTCTCACAACAAAGTCTGTTCCGCCTTTGGACATGGGTAACTCTAGAAACTTCTTCCTTAAGATGAGCTCTCTCTTTGACTTCTGTTGCCTGTTTCCATGAGCACAGCTGTTACCACTTCTTCTAGCTAACACATGGCAAGGAGAGAGGGAAATTCCAATTAGTCTGGCTCCCAAAGAGTAAATGCTCTGTAACACGCAGACCAGTACATCTGGGCTGTCCCAAAGTCTTGGTGCTGTCTCAAAGCTTTAATAACTTCAAAACTTTTTTGAAAGTTTAATTACTTACATTTCCTTATCCACTTATTTATATGTTTTGAAGAGAAAGGTTAATTTCCATTTTTTATTTTAAACATGCCTTTATTAAAGTAACTCTTTAAGACAACCTAATTCTTTTCTTAGTTTTAATTTTTAAATCAATGTTTGGCATCTTTAGCCAAAGGGACTGAGATAAAAAATCGAAATTGGAAGTGTATTATTCAAAATTCACAAAATCAAATAAATGGACAACCAATATAAATAATGAACACTTCAAATGATGTTTCTTGCAAATTTGTCAGATTTATACCTCTGAGAGTATGAAAAAGGCTCGAAATGCATCATGCCTTTTGGGAGATGCTGTCTCTTGCCTTCAGTCCCTTCCAGGACTCAGGAGTTGCAGCCGGGTGCCCACCGTGTGCCGGTCCTGCTGGGGGGCGGGGATGCAGCAGTGAGCCAGCAGACAAGACACCTGCCCTCACACAGCTTCGAGTCTAAAGGGAGACCCGGACAACGAGCAAACAAGCACGACAATATCAGATCATGATTGCTGGTTGCCGGGGCACAGCAAGTGACTTGAGGGCAGGTTCTACAGCATCACACCTGGGCTTCTGCAGAGCCCCTCAGAGCAGCCCCAGGCTGGGGCCAGGCCAGGTGGCATTGGCCTTACCTGCCTTCCTCTGAAGGCAGAGCAGATAGACTTATGCATCTGCTGACGAGCGCTCCTTTGAGCAAAGATTCTAAAAAGAGTTTGAAAACCACACTGTAGACCGTTATCAAAGTACCCTGAAATTTCTCTACCAGCGATGAATTGCTTCCACATATTTGGCCAATAAAACTCCTAATAGTCCAGTGAGTTTGTACATATTTTATCTGAGTTTTTAAATAAAGCAGTAAAAATCGCTTGTTGGCACAATGATTAACATGTTTCCAGATCCTTAAGACCTAGACCAGCATGCATCGGCTCCTTAGCCTGCAGATGAATATTAGTGAACACAAAAGTGGCGATTATCGACACTGAGGTGTGGGGACAGATGTAGCACTTCCTGGTGTCCGTACAAGCTCACCTTTTGTAACAGGAGGAGAGGCAGAGGATTTAGCTCAAATCCCTGGGCTGTGCAGCCCCTAGAGCCCAGGGCTGCACGCAAGCAGTGCAGCAGGCGTGAGGCTCAGGTTCTAAAAGGCAGGAGGGACTCACAGATTCACTGCTGGTCATGAATGCGGTGCTCAGGCCGGCGGGAGGGCAGGGGACAGAAATGCTTGATGTGCAGGCTCTCCTGCCATCACCTCGCCCGCAGCCAGCAGAGCATTGTGCAAACGTGAGGATGCTGAGTCCTGGTTCCCTGGGCTTCCCGCTCTCCCTCTGCCTCTCACTCTCACCCTCTTGCCTTCCCATCTTTCTCGCTCTCTCTCTCTCCCCTCCCCTCCCCCCTAGACTATCCAGGGACAGAGTCCCTCCCTAAAAACCCTTGGGTCACCCTGAGCCTGGGTCTTGGCTGCTAATGGGGCAGTTGCCTGCAAAAATTAATACTGTATCTCATTCAATTCATGCATGCCTCACTCCCTCCGAGCTTAATGAGATTCAAAGAATGCCGGGGGCCTGGCCCCTGAATGTGAATGAGAGCCCTCTTCCCAGCCCGTGGCCGCCCCTGCCTCCCTAGATGATGAACAGTCAGAAGATTAATACACAACAGCTCTGATGTTCTGGGCGGCACAAAGGGAGCCAGGGCGGGATGAAGAGGGAGAGAGGCAGAGAGACAGGACCTGCAAAGAGAGAGGGCAAAGGGCACCAGCTGGTGACAAAATGCAAGGTCGCCACTGTTTGGCACGTGGGACAGTCCAGGCGCACTTTGGCCAGAGTTGAACTTCTCCCTCTTTCCAGTGGAGGCAGGCTATTCAGTGCTGGTCATCTGGGCACCGGATGAGTTCAAGACCATCTGAGTTTCCTCCTTGCAGACAAGTGAATACCAGCCTCTCTGCGACATTTCCAGTCCACAAAGTGGACACGACGGGTGAGAAGAAGCTGTGCTCTTCAGTTTATTGTGTAAGCTGTTGGCCACCTTTGTTAAACAGACTTTTTAAATGAGCAAAATATAGGTGGGCCAAAAGCGAAATGTGGAGTTTTAGATTGCCTATCCCTAATGAAATGAACCATAAAACTTAGCTTCTGGAAAGTTGAAACCAAAGACTATGCTTACGCTGTAGGAGCTTTCTCCCGGAGAAAGGATATTAACTAATAATTAGACTCGTTGGCAAAAACGGTGACCTGATTTATGAGTAGAGGATGGAAAGTCTGGACCTGTTATCTCTGCTAGGGAAAAATTCAACTAAATTAGGTAATAATATCATGCATTTATTCACCAAATATTTATAAAGCTTAAGATAAATTCCAAGCGCCATGCTGATGCCCAGGGACATAGAAGTACACAGAATAGACACGTGCCCTGTACACAAAGACCTTGCTGTCTGGTGGTAAATGAAACACACAAATAAACAATTGTAAGAGAAGGCTGACAGTGCAGTGCTAACAGAGGGCCTGCAGAGCTGGACCCAGAAAGACTTCGGGGGAAAGGCCTACTGAACTCATAGGTTAGACAGGAGGAGGGTGAGCACTGGGGAACTTTGCAGTGCAAGAGCAAGGGACGGGCCATGCGACGTGGGAGGAGGAAAGAGAACCTTAAGAGAAAAGACAATTTTGTGTCAATTTCATGGGCCCTGTAAGAGCCTGAATCTTCCTTCTTTATTTTTTTTTTTTTCTGGAAAAATGTTTATCTCAGAATTAACACAACATGCATGTAAAAGCATTAACTTTATACACCCAATGTCCCAATTACCTAAACAGTCATTCTCATGTCAGGTTGCACTTCAAAACCGCCTTAGACCAATACCTGCTTAGGCCCTGTGCAAATATTCAGAAACTCCAGGGACCGGGGAGAAGCGGCCCAGGCACAGTATTTAGGAAATGCTCTCCAAATGACCCTATAATTGGGAACCGCTTTAAGATGTACAAGCCTATTACCTGCAACTAGAAAAGAAAAATCAAGATGCGAAGGCAGTCCTATAACTTTATTCGACAATCAGCAGTTAGGTCTCATCCACATGAACTGTCTGTAGATTTTGGGTTTTTTTTTTTTTTTAATTTATTTTTGGCTGCATTGGGTCTTCGTTGCTGGGCACAGGCTTTCTCTAGTTGTGGTGAGCGGGGGCTACTCTTCGTTGCAGTGTGTGGGCTTCTCATTGCAGTGGCTTCTCTTGTTGCGGAGCACAGGCTCTGGGCGCGCAGGCTTCAGTAGTTGTGGCGCGTGGGCTTAGTTGCTCCGTGGCATGTGGGATATTCCCGGACCAGGGCTCGAACCCGTGTCCCCTGCATTGGCAGGCGGATTCTTAACCACTGCGCCACCAGGGAAGTCCCTGTCTGTAGATTTTTGAAAGTGGTGACAGGTACAGAGGTTACCAATGTATATGAATCTTCCTTCTTTAAGTTGGTGTGCACACCACATTAGGTGATGCTTGTGTAATAATGCCCTTTGACCACTGGGGACAAGTAAGAAGGGTCAGAAGCCAGGCTCTGACTATGTACAGCCCAGCCCTTCGTTTCAAAACTCCCGTGGACGGAAAGACTTAGGTCAGCTTCAGCAGCACTCTAGGTCCCTTGCTACGAAATAGCGTATCAGGCAGAGAACAATCTTGGCCCCAAACAGCAATGTTTTGAGGGTAATGATGAAGGAACAAATGCCCTTCCCATTGGCTGCTGCTGAGTGAACCCTGGACAGGCTTTTTCTAGACAGTCCAAGGGTGATGTGAACTGTGGATGCCACAGGCCTGGGCTCCTCCTGAGTCCCTGTACACACAGTCACACAATCAGAGAAAAGTTCCCAGCGAGAAGTCACTCCTACAAGGCATCAGAGTAGCACAAACTTTACAAAGGTGGCCTAGGGGAGAAGGAGGAGGGGGTGTATCTTGCACCCCACTGCAAATATATTTTAGAATGACCCCTTCAACATTTCTGTCCGCTCCCCCCCCCAAAGCCCCTTCTCAGCTACGATGCAAATGAGAGTTCCTTCCCTGCCCCTCCCCCTTGCACTGTCCTGCCCCTCCTCCCTGCCCTCTAGAATTGTTCCTTAAATATCTAAGAGCAATCGCCTCCCCACACTGTCATGCCCAGTAGCTTTATTTCTCCTCTGAAACGTGTCCCCCATCAACCCCCCAGTCCCTGGAAGCCAAGCTTCCCCTTAGAAACAGACCACATTAGGAATTCTAGCAACTTTTGCGAGGGGGATAAAATTGTCTCCAAATAGTTGCATAAGGAAAGGAGTGGGTGGGGTCCAAAGGGATGGAGTGGATCGGTCTGTGCACCTGCCTGATCCTCTGATCACACACACAGCATGAGGCTGGATTCAGGATCGCCCAGCTGAGCCCAGGGCACCAGGAAGGCAGACCTCAACCACACCCAGGACCCCAGCCCCCTACCCCACCTTGCCTCCTGTGAACCGGGGACCGGCACCCAGCGCTCCCCGGCCCTCACTGTCCACAGGGATCCGAATGCTGGACCAGCCCTTCATGACGGACATTATCGAGGCCTCTTCCATCAGCCACATGCCTCAGCTGATAGACATTTACAGCGCCAGTTGGGGCCCCACCGACAACGGGAAGACGGTGGACGGGCCCCGGGAGCTCACACTCCAGGCGATGGCGGACGGCGTGAACAAGGTAAGGTCGTTCCTGTGCCAGGAGGCCCTGGGCCACTCCCGGGGAGGAGGGGTACGGGGTGGGGGTGGGGGAGGGGGAGGGGTGACGAGTGGGGGAGGGGCGGAGCGGAGGTGCCGATTGAGCGCAGCGAGGGGCGGGGCGGCGGCAGAGGTGGGGCTGTTACCCTGTGCCTTAGCTCAGGTCCTTCGAGAAATGGACCCCAAATCGGGTTAGAGGTCCAGACTTATTGGAGGGGGCGCCTGTGAAGGACAAAGGCGAGGGGGCGGGGGCCCTTCGGAGGGCGACGCTATCCTGGCCCCTGCGAAGGGAGGGGGGAAGGAGGGTCCCACAGGGAGCTTCACTAGCACCCCACCGTGCAGGCGTGGCTGGGAGCAGCCCTGGGAGCGGGGTCTCCGCGCAAACCGGGTGTCGTCAGAGCACAGCAGGGGAGCTGCGTCCAGATGTTCCCGTGGGGGAGTCAGCGCGCGTTTTCGTGGCTGCCCATCCCTGGGATTAGTCCGGGAATGGACAGAGCCAAGGAGCAGGGACCAAAGCAGCTCCTCAAAGGGAGGCAGCCGGGAGCCGCGGGTCACTGTGCGGGTGAGCGGCCGTGGGGAGCAGAAAGAAGTGGCCTCTGCGATCCCAGGGCAGAGTCCCCCCTACAAACCACAGCCAGGCCAGAGTCTCCCTGGGTTCAGGTCCCAGGTCCGCTGTTCAGGGTCTGCGTGTCTATCCGCAGTGACCTGACCTCACTGCGCCTCCGTTTTCCTGCCTGTAAAATGGTGATAACGGTGCATTTCTCCTGGGGTCGCTGTGAGGTGTGAGATGGACATGCAAGCGCTGGCCCTGGGAGGCCCCACAAACGGCTGGTGTTTGCCTGGGTCGTTAGGGACTCTCAACCAGCCGCCCCAGAACTTTGAGGCATAATGCACAGTGTTTCACTAGGCTTGTGGACTCTGTGGTTCAAGAATTCAGATGGGAACGGTGGGGATGGCCTGTCCCCGCTCCACAATTGCTGGGCCTCAGCTGGAAGGCTGGGGACTTGAATCTCCAGGCTGGTGTGTGTTTGCAGGCCCCTGCGAGGGGCTGAATTACTGGCCGTTGGTGCCACGGCACCACCTCCTCGGGGCACTTAGTCACTTTGTCTTAGTCTTTTCCCAGGATTGGACTTTCCATCAGGTTGATGCGATGCCCTGTCCCTGCCCTCAGCCCGTCTGAGACAGCCACAAAGATCCCTGACATTGGAATGGCACAGTGCAGTTTACAGAGGGGGGGGGGGGGTCACCAATAGGATGGCGGGGGAGGGGCAGGAGGTAGTGCTGCTACCCCATTTCAATGCCCAGACCCTTAGGAGTTTATAGGGTGAGACTTCTGACATACAGACAGCTATTTTCTTATTGCATTATTCGCGGTGTGGCTGGAGAGAGACGGTTGCACATCCAGGCCCGGGACCAGGTGACAGTGACAGCACATGCCCAGGGGGACACCTGGCAGATGCCCCCCCTTCCCCATCAGACACGGATTTTCACTGAGAAGCATTTTTTGACACCTGAGGCCAAAAGAGAGTCAGAGAGTAGGTGACGTCTGGCCTCCGTCAGAGTTGACAGTGCAGATGGGCTCAGTGCAATGCATCCCCGGGCAAGTCCTGTCACTCTCCACGAGCTTCTGAACGGCTCCATCACATTTCAAGGCAGGGTACGTCTCTCTTTCCATCTGTAGCGTCCCCTGCTGCAACTGAAAAGGCTCTTTCAAGTGTGATTGTTCTGCAAAGCATGCCAAGTACGCCAAAACTTAAGAGAATAATTTGTTATGACTTATCTTCAGCTGACAGCATGTAAATATTTTACAAAGTGGAGTATGGTGAAAACTACAGTTTCTCATTTGACTTTTCCCCAAGCTGTAGGAAGGATTCTTTCCTTATTTCAAGGTGAAATTTTTTTGGACGGTGTTATAGAATTGTGTGAGCAATGAGGTATTATACATGAGCAAAAAAGACTTCCTCTCAGTTATTTCAGCTGACTGGTCAGGTCTAAAGGAAAATGTACCCCTGAAAGGTGATCTCCACCTAAACAAAGGAGTCAGATAATTACCTGTTACACTAAAGAAATTCTTATGCTTGTCTTTGAATTTTAGCATCTTGCAGATAGGTTTTGTTTGACCAACACTGTAATGATAGAAGGGAAGAGGAAGAGGAAACAGAGGATAAGAGAACTTTCCAGGGATGTACCGTCTGCCACAGACCCCACCACTCCCAATCGGATGACATCTGCTTCTCACATAAACATCACCTACCTGGCTCCTTAGGGATTTGAGTTTGCATCTCCTAAATTTTCTCAGTAAATACTTAACGGAGACAGCAAGCAGCTGGCATGAAGGAAGAGAAGAAGGAAACCTTTCCCCCATTTGTTTATTTCAATTTTTTCCTCTTTATAGTCTACGTGTTGAATTTACAGTTAAGACATTCTTCACATTACATATGGGAATAGGTGACAGACAGAGACCCCTGAATTATGATATATCCTGAAATTGACTTCTTAGTTCAGGATCCCCCAGAAGCAGACCCTGAGGTGAGGGTTGAGTTCAGGTCATTGATTTGGGAGGTAAAGGGAGTGAATGGGGAGGTATAACAGGGAAGAAAGGGGTTATTAAAGGATTTGTTATCAAGTCAGCTACTACCGTCAACTGGAGCTTAATCCCACGGGGAAACTGGGAAACCATGCAGAACACACACTGAAGTTATCCCAGCTGGCGGCACGGGAGCTGGCGGAAGAGTCAGTGGTTCAGGTTGTTCCCAAGGGGCGTAAATATCCCAGCACTTTCAGCTGGGAGGGAGGTGTACAGGGCAGCCTTCAGCCTCTGGGGAGAAATCCCTTACATGAAGAGACGCCTGTGCTGACCTCTGGAAACCCCCAGCGCACAAGAAACCACAAGCTCGAAGGAATACGGGCGACACCCACTACCATCTACCACAATCTCCAGAGTGCAATTTGGGCAAAGCCTAATCTGAACTTGGAGTCATCCCTCTCTGGGTAATAAAGGACAAATACGGCGATGTGTTTGCTGGTCAGAAAAGGATGTAGCCCTTACAAAGAGACTGATGGAGAACAAAGCCCAGCTGGTATGGGATACGGCATCTTACATCACTCTGACAACCAGAAGAGGAATTCAGAGACCACTAGAGGGTCTTCAAAGTGACAACTGACTCATGAACTTCTTTCCACATCTTAAGGAAATGCACCCAGGGCAACTCTGGCACGTTTTTGCCTGGCTCTGATGACTACACCCCAACCTCTTATTAATCACACCTCAGGGTTGCTACCAGAGGGAACATCTCAGGAATATTTAAAGACAAGGGAACAGAAAATCCTCTGAGGCACAGATGAGACAGAGCATTGATAGTTTATTTCCTGGGCGGGGGATGGGAGGTTGCAAAGGGCTCAAACACAGATCCCAGATCTTGGAGCTGGAATATATTGTGCTAGGGGTCACTTGCAAGACTGGCTCAGAAGCCACCATCCAGGAAGGGGGGCGGGGTGGGGGAGGCTGCCCAGGGAGACAGTGATTAATCAGGGCGGGCGAGGAGGAGCCTGGCGCCCTGCTGAAATTTAATCAGCGCAGTGGGCCTGACACAGCGGCACAAGTGCCGGGGCCTCTGGCGGCAATGATGCCTCCTGCCAAGAAGCTCTCAGGACTCCTCCAGGAGCCCTGACTGATGCTCTGGAACCAAACGAAGGTTCCCAGCTGCGCAGCGGATGCTGCTGCTTGGAATCTGCGGTTCGGCCTCTGAGATGCCTTTCGCGGTTACAGCCCCTCCTTTCACTTCCGAGAAGGAGAAACGGGAGGAAAAGCTGGCGGGTTTCTGGTGACCCTTCCTAAGAGCTGGCCAGCCCCAGCTGGGGTGGCCAACCGTCCTGGTGGCTCGGGACTTTCCCGGGTTCTGCGCTGAGAGCCCCACTTCCCAGGAAACTACCCAATCCCGGGCAAACCGCGGCAGTTGTCACTCACCTTCTTGATGGTGGTGACCCATCTGCGCCCAGGGAGAAACCCAACCACCAGGTTAAGGGACTGATGTGGACGTAAGCCTTCAACAACCCCCGTGGCATCAGAAAGGTTCATCACGGCGTGTTTGGATCCTGCTAGAAAGAGACAGGATGGCACAGGAGCCTTACCTCCGAGGTGGATATACAGCAGCACAGGTCAGGGGCAACCGCAGGTGTGGTGAAACAGGGGCTCAAGTGAAGGATTTAAGCAGAGGCTACGTAGTGCCACCCTCCGTTCGGCTTTCTTGGGGATCTGACACCCCACCCACTCCTGCTGAACTCCGTGGAACCCACGGGGGTGCGAGGCAGGCGCTGCGGTCCCCTGGCCCGGGGGCGGCTTCCTGCGCGTCACCGGCTGCCTCTCGCTGCGCCTCTGCCTGAGGACCTGCCGGCCCCACGGGAGGCGCTCCCAGTCCCAGGGCGCGCAGCCCGGACTGTGGGGCGGCCGACGGCGGGCTGTCCTGGGGGCAGGTTCTTGGGGGTCTCCAGAGGCTGGGGGGAGGCTCCTCATCAGCTCACACTTGGTTGGCCCTTCTCCCTCCCCCCACCCCTATGCCCATCTCATGCTCACTTGTGCCTCCTGAGATCGCCCCCGAAGTCCTGGTGTCAGCACCTGTTTTTGAAGGGGCATAAATTGGGACCAACCCCTTCTCCCTGTAGGCGTGACCGGCAGTTCTCTGAGAGTGAGCCCCCGCTCCCAGGAGGGGTCCACTCATCTGTCACCCTTGTTTAAGGCGCTGTGTGACTTCACCACTACCCCCAACATTCCAGGTACAGAAAAGAAGGGAATAAAGAATGAAAACATAAAACAGCTACACAGAAATATAATGCAATCACTGATATTGTGCCAGAGAGGGACTTTCTACACGTAAAAGAGGAAATATTTACCCCCCCAAAAAAGAGTAATAAATATTACTCATAAAACCTTTCAAAATTTCTGCAACTCTGGTCATTGTTAAAGCTGATCAATGGATACAGGGAGATTCATTATACTATTCACTCTAGTTTTTGTGACGCTTAACGTTTTTCAAATTAAAAGGTTTTTATTCACACTAAAAAAAAAAAAAAGCAAAAAGCAATTCAGTAGGTGGTTAAGTTGTCAAGAGTCAGAATATACATTTAGAGAAAAGTGAAAACAGCAACTGTTCTAATATTATACAAATGGCTACTTGTGGCTTGGGATAAAATTTTCAGGGACTATATTATATTCCCTGAATATATATATTTCAGGGACTATATTAAAAAGATAGAGCTTTTTTTAATGCTGTATCTTTTTTTAATGTTATATCTATATAAACTAAATGGAACCAAACGTGATGAACTGTATCAGTCAGGAGAGGCTACATTATGCTGCAGTAACAAACAGCCCCCAAAGCTCAGGGGCCTGAAAGCACAAAGGTTTATTTCTCAATCAGCTGCTCAGCCATCATGGTCAGTAGAAGGCTCTGCTCACCACAGTCTCCTGGGGATCAGAGCCGACACCTGGAACATTGCTACTCACTGTGCAGAGGGAAAGAAAGAGCTCTGCACAGCTGGCACTGACCGGTAAATGGTTCAGCCAAAGAATGATACCATGTATCTGTCACTCCCACTCACAACTCACTGATTAAAACAGCTTACAAGACCCCACCCAAGCACAAGGGGGCATTATCATGGGCCTAGACAGTGGGCAGCTAGGAATATTGACAATCAGCACCAACAACTACTACAATGAGCCCAGAAAAACTGCTAGGTGACCAGTGATCTTGTGAGGACAAACACACAAATGTCAAATGTGTTTGTGAATAGGTTGAATAAAATTGTTCCATGAACTGTGAGTACAGAAAAGCAGTGCTTGTAAATCAATACATAGTTTTATATGGTATTTAAATATATATTTGTAAAAAAATAATAGACATAAGTAATAAAGTGGAAATTTTTCTGCAAGTCAAAATGCAAAATACAAAAGAAAAAAGTGGGTAAATATACATATGCAATATAGATGACAAAAACTTTGTTAAGGTCTTTAATATAGAAAGAGCTCTAACAAATCAATAAAAAGGATATCATGAAAGAAAAAATAGGTACAGGACATTATCTTTGGGGGCTTGGTGCTTTACTAAGGTATTCATAAAGCAAGAATACTAATGAGCAGTAAAGGTATAAAAAGATAAGCTCAACTGATAGTGGAAAAAAATATATAACTCAAGACAATGAGGTACCAGTTTTGTCCACCAAGCTGGAAAAACTATTTTTTTAATGATTCTAAATCTTGACCCAGATGGGCTGGATGTGGAGTTCTTGTGCACTGCTGGTGAAAATATAAATTATTAATAAGCCATATAAAGAGCAATAATATGGCACTATGGATCAAGAATCTTCATTCATTACTTTTCACCTAAAATTCCCTATTTTAAAAACTCTGCTTGAAGAAATAAACAGAAATACAAAGACGTATATAAAATAATGTTCATTTCAGCACTTTAAAACGTAGAAACAGCCTTCCACGTATGTCTAAGAAAAAGAGTAAATAAATTATGGAATAGTTATTTAAGAAGACTAATAAAAACTTATAACATAGAGTAATATTTAATTATGTGAGGAAATGTTAATAATGTAATGGTAAGTGAGAAATACATTGTAAGCAGGGCCACAAAGGTGGATATACTTTATGATCCCAATTTCATTCTTAAACCTGTTCTTATATTTTGCATTTATATATATAACTGACAAGAATACACAAAATATCACCAGTGATTTTCTGTTCATGGACGATCACATAGGATTTTTATTTTCTTCTTCATGCTCTAGATTCCAGTTCTTCCACAATGAATATGGTTTTCATTATAAAAACACAATGACTTTTTTAAAGTATGTCAATGTTGTATTAAGATGTCAAGGTGACTAGAAAATAAAAATGAGTGTAATTGAGTGTTTAGGAAATACAAACTTTATCAGGCTGGCCTCACCAGTGTCTGCAGGCAGATACCACCACTGGGCCAGGGCCTGGGGAGGGGGGTCATTAGTCCGGGTCGCTAGGCACTGGGGAGGATGAAGGGACCGACTCACTTTAGCCCCAAGTCTCTCAAAGCGGGATCTTCACCTCCTGGGACAGGTGATGTGCTGAGGGTACACAGAGTCACCGCACCAGCCTCAAGCTGGAACTTTACCACAGCCAATGGTAAGCAATTTGTGCCATTATTTTATATTATAAGCAAAATACAAAATCGGCAAGAACTTTTAAGAAATGTGAGTCTGTGAAAGGCTGCTTTAGGCTATGCTTTTAAAATCGGCAAGTTCCAACTCACTGCCCTTTGCCAATAGGTTAGAGCAAAGACTCAGCCTCAGCACTGTTGACACTTGGGCCAGATAATTCTTAGTTGGTGGCTGGTGGGGACAGGAGGCAGAGGGCTGCCCTATGCGTTATGAAAGTTCAGTAGCATTCCTGGCCTCCACCCATTGGATGCTAATAATACATACACCACACACATCTACCCACTAGATGCTGGTTGTGACCACCAAAAATGTCTCCAACGGTGCCAAATGCCCCCTGGGGCATAAAATCACCCCTGGTTGACAACATCGGTGGTTAAATACCGCCAATAGTGCCTTGGCGAAAAATTCTCTTTTTGTGAAAACTTTTGAGAGACATTGATCCCGCTATACTCCAGAAGACTAAGACAAAGACAGAATTCAAAGTGGAATTGCACCACATATTTAATTTCATCTAAATACACTTGCCAAAGGAAAAAAAAAAAAAGCAGGAGTGGTAGGAGAGGCAGAGAAGGCAATTCCATTGTCAACCGGAATAACATGGAGGGCAAGTGTGCCCACCAATCTCCACTGAGCATGCGTTACAGAGTAAGGGCGGGAGACCCCCAGCAGGAAGCCCACCCCTGCACAGTGCAGGCTCTGGGCCATCTACCCCCTCATCTCTGGGTGACCCTTCCACACCCCGTTTGGGGTTTTGCTCTTCTTTACCACTTGCTCCCTGGGTAAAATTCCCTCTGTTGAACTGCCCAGCATGGCAGTATCTCGATCAATGCAGTGTATCTGTCGGGATCAAGTTAAATTTGTAAGTTAACTTGGGGAAAACTGACATCTCTGTGATGCTGCCTTTCTATCCAAGAACATGACAGTGTTGATGTGTCTTTCCACCTGTGTCCCTCCATAGAATTTCAAAGTCCTATTTTTTTTTTGTTTGTTTGTTGAATTTCTTCCTAAGTATTTTATCCTTCGTGTGGCTGGTATGAATTGTGCTGCTGCATAGGATTGCTGTGAGGATGCAGTGAGTTACTATGTAAAGTGCTCAGAGCGGTCCCTGGCACACAGTAAGTGCTGCAGAAGTGCTTGCTGCGATTATCATGTCATACCCTCCAATGGATGATTGCTTGAATGTGGGTCACAGTTGTTCTATCTTGGTTTCAGCTCAGCTGCTGTTCAGGTGAAGCTGGGGGGCAGAAGTGGATCTTGGGGTGTCATTTCAACAGGAAAGTGTGGCATGCTGATAACAGGCCCATCCCACAGCCAGCTCTCAGCCTCTTATAGATGCCCCTCCCCACTCATCTGCCCCCAGAACTAGGGTCTGCTTCTCAGTGGCCCATCTTCCCCAGAAGCCAGGGACTATTTGGTGCTGATAGCCAATCATTAGAAGCAAGAATATAATTATTACTGCCTCATGTAAACACACACACACACACACACACACACACACACACACACACATCTTAGGAAAATGAAGTTTAATATTCCTAGCAATCAAAGTATTCTTTTTTTTTTTTAAATTAATTTATTTATTTATTTATGGCTGTGTTGGTTCTTCATTTCTGTGCGAGGGCTTTCTCTAGTTGTGGCAAGTGGGGGCCACTCTTCATTGCGGTGCGCGGGCCTCTCATTATCGCGGCCTCTCTTGTCATGGAGCACAGGCTCCAGACACGCAGGCTCAGTAATTGTGGCTCACGGGCTTAGTTGCTCCGCGGCATGTGGGATCCTCCCAGACCAGGGCTCGAACCCGTGTCCCCTGCATTGGCAGGCAGATTCTCAACCACTGCGCCACCAGGGAAGCCCCAATCAAAGTATTCTTGTGGGCAAGTCTTACATCCAAAACTAATGTTTGCTGCTTACTCTTCAGAAACACGCTGATAGTTATTCTCTGTGTATCAGTGAGCAAAGCCGCATAACAAACTTACCCAAAACTCAGTAGTTTAAAATAACAACCATTTAAGTCTGATCATGGGTCTACAGGTCTGCCGACCTGGGCCATCCTTGGCTAATCTCAGGTGGCCTCACTCATGCACTTGTGGTCAGCTGTGGGGTGAGCTACAGACTTTCTGGTCTGAGGTAGCCTCCCCTGTCTGGCAGCTGTTGGCTGTGACAGTGAACCTGACTGGACTGTCGGTCATCAACCAGCAGGCTAACTCGGGTTGGTTCCCATGGTGCTCTGAGGGATAGCGGAAGTGGGTAGGGCTCCTTGAGACCAATGCTTGGAACAGCACCACTTCCCACCACATCCTGTTTGCCGAAGCAAGACAGGAGGCCAGCCCCGATTCAAGCAGTGAGAAACAGACCTCTCCTCTTGATGGGCAGGGCTGCAAATCATGCAGTAAAGGGGGCATGAATACAGAGAAAGCCTGACAAGTTAGATTCACGATCCATCTCCCTACACCAAACTGAGAACGCTTTTAGCACTGGTTTCCTTTTAGCGAAGGTTGCTTGTCTCACTAGCAGCCCACCTGTGGGCTGGTTCAGAGGAAGATTCTTCAGGTGGCAGCCTCACCCATTTACCCTGATTCACGTCTGTTTCACTTTCCGAGGGTGCCATTTCTTGACATTGAGCCCAAATATGAGTCTGCTTGAGAGGGTGATCCCCTGCACCAGCTGTAAGGATGATGCATTTGTTTCCCTCTGTGTCCTGGTTTCTGAGAGCAGTTGCTCGTTTGGATAGAGTTTTCCAGGACAGATATACCAAGGTGCTGAAGACAGTTCTCAGCTAGTGGCTGAATCAACCTTTGTTGATGTATTGACTCAGTCAGTCACAGGCTAATTAACTCCAAGTCCTGTTAGAAGCAATGAGAATGTCACTTCTCATTGTCAGGAGGCAGAGAGACTTTGGCAGTGACCCAATCATCCTCTCTCCTCTGGCGTCGCTGCCCTTAAACCACTGAGTTAGGACCGAGGACCGCTGGTGGCCGCGCAGGGACAGACTTTCTCCGCCGTGATTTCTACTTGTGTCCTCGCCCTAGAGGGTTACCCAGCGTCCTGACCAGGCTGGACACCTACTGCTCACCGGCCACACAGCATCCCTGCCCTCCTCACCGCCCACCCAGCCTGTGGGGCAAAGCAGGGTAGCCCGGCCCTCCTGCCCCTGGGGTCAGAAGGTAGGAAGCCAGAAGGAATGGCCACTTCAGGTTGTGGAGGCAGAGAGAATTCTCCTAGAAGACAGAGAACAGGAAAAGAAAAATAGAAGCACTAAGAAAGTGGTTTAAACAGAAAAGCAATGCAAACTGTAGGTACCTATAACTAAGCTTGCTGGTTATAACTAATCAGCATATGGTAGTGATCACTGTGCACATCATTATGTTTAAAATTATTTTTGCTGTATGTTTTACTTGATCATATTAGACTTTCTTCTTATATTTATATATTTTGTGTTCCCTTACACAGGTACAATATATAATATTTTGCTTAAAATAATTCTAGTATGATCCAACTGAGTAAAAAAAAAGTGTATTATATACACACACACACCAACATATATATAATCTGTAAGTAAAATGTGTATTTTATACTTACAATATCTACATATATATGTAAACTTATATAAAATATATATAATATATAAAATAGAAGCTATAAATATCTTTTATATCTTATTTAGCTAAGTATTGATATAAATATACAGGTACATTTGCATTTTTGCTGAAAAATGCCTGAAAGAATATATAAGAATTACATGCAGGGGGATTTTTTTTTTTTCATTTTCCTTTCCATATACTTTGCCTTTTTACCATGAGAATGTACTATGTTTAAAAGCAGTTCATTTGTTAGTTTTAAGAAGATTCTTCCAGTTTTTCTCACTTTGTTATCCCCAGCTTAAATTGTAAATTCGGATGACTTTTCTATTGAATCCTTCCTGAAAAGAAAGATTCTCACGGTGCCCGGCCAGTAGGATAGTGGTTTTCAAGGGCAGATAGAAAGGAAGCCAGTCCTTGCGCTCAGCTGCTGAAGAAGCCCAGGTCCCCACCCGGACCCCGACCCCAGCCCCGGCGGGACCCCCTGCAGCCCGCGCATCTCTCCCTGTCGCTCCCCCCCCCCCAACCAGGGCCGAGGGGGCAAAGGCAGCATCTACGTGTGGGCCTCAGGGGACGGCGGCAGCTACGACGACTGCAACTGCGACGGCTACGCCTCCAGCATGTGGACCATCTCCATCAACTCGGCCATCAACGACGGCAGGACCGCCCTGTACGACGAGAGCTGCTCCTCCACCCTGGCCTCCACCTTCAGCAACGGGCGCAAGCGCAACCCCGAGGCCGGCGTGGTGAGTGCGAGGCCGGGTGGGCGGACACTCCTGACGTCATGTGCAGACACAGTGACGTCATGGGAGGAGGAACTCCCCGCCCCCCTTCCCTCAAAGAGTCAGCGCCTATCCCCAGGGGGGGAGATCCACCCTCTTCCAGGCTGATGATGCCTTGTTATCAAGGTAGAGACCTACGATAAACGAGAACGTGATGACCTCCTTCCCGCTCATGTTCCATCGATTTTCTTGTTCATTGTTTTGGCTTACAAATAATGATGAACGCTGGTTTGCCCCCAGCACGTCACTTCTAAGGATAACTAATATTAAGAACTGGGGCATCACACCTGCACCCATCTGAGCCAAGAACTCATCCATTTATTACAGTAATTTAAAACTAGCATCCATGGACGGACTTTTCTGGGGCCATAAAACCCCCCAAATTGGGCACATGTGTGTCTTCTCAAAGGAAGAGTCGTGTGCTCCAGCGTATTTTAAAATGGGTCCATGACTGAGAAAACAAAAAGGTTAGGAATCACAAACTTATTTATTGCACTTTGAGCACCTCTTCCTTCCTGGGCACCGAGGTTTCATAGTGAATTTTCCAAGGCCCCTAGAAATATCTGTCTGTAGGGCATAATGAGCATTTTTGGATCTCTTCCTCTCTCTGGGTATCTCACTCACACAGGGGCCTTTCCTCAGTCTTCCAAGCCTGGAATCTAGTGGTTGGTTCAGGAGTCCCGCTGAGATACATCCTGCCCGGCCTCCGCCTCCTCTGGGGTTGGGAGGAACACAGTCACCAATACCAGCTAGTCCTGCAGTCCCAAGTGCCTGCCTGGGCTCCACCTGACCAGCTGGCCAGGCTCTCACGTGACCCAGGAGAAGCTCTTTACCTACAGGAGACACAGACCTTAGCCTGACTCCCTCCATGAGCCTGGGGCTTCCCCTGGTCTTGGGGAGGACGGAGATCGTGTCAGCTCCTCCCACGCAGAAGGAGGTTTCGCCTCTCTCATCCTACAAGCTACATGGGCAGAAAGGGACGAGTGAGAGCGGCCCCAATCCTGTTCTGTTTGTAAGGCTTCTCCTCCCCCTAGAAGCTCCCCCTCCCTGCCCCAAGAGCCTCCCAATGGTGTCACTTTGTCCTCAACGCCTGTCTATGACTCTCTTTCTACGACGGCTGGGGAGGAGCCTTGAGTTCTCTTTGAATATTGTCATTTTCCACAAGTAGATGCTTTTAAACCTCCCTGATACTTTGTCCCCCCAAAATAATAGGCCCACTTGAGGAGCCTACAGACAAACAGGAGGAAGGAGTATTCTCGTGGTTTATAAATGATCTTAATGAAAACCCTGGCTCTCGCAAACACTGCAAATGGGGATTTTCTCTTTGTAAAATTCTTTAAAACTTAGTTGATCAGCCTCCCGTGGGGTGATCACTCCTGTATCAGATGTGTTGCTCAGTGTGTTCCAGACTCTCTCCGTGGATTTTAGATGTAGAGAATGTAACACTTTCTCTTTAATGACCTGTCCCTCCAGGCAAACTGTGGCTGAGCTCGTTTTGTCTTTCCTCTTTGGGAATGCCACCCTTTTTCCTGAAGGGAAAAGAAATTGCTGATGGACTGGCCCTGAGCTTTCCGAGCCAATCCCAATGCAACAAAATTCGCCATTGCTTTGACTATGGTGGTGATATTGGCTTGTCACTTTCCACCTATGATGTTTCCTTTTAGGATCCAGAAGATAAATGTCTCTCTGGTCTCTAGAATAGCTGCAGATACGCTTCTCTGAACAACTAACTTGCTTTTATCTTGTGGATACTGTAACTATAACTGATTGTGTTTCCCTTTTTGCACGGGCTACTAGGAAACTCAGATAAAATGCATGGCAAAATAGATACATGGGTGCTAAGCTTATCCTTACCTTCGTCTTAATCTTCTTCAGAACAAGGCAGAGTTTAAGTAAAAGAAACAGAAAATCCTCTGCTCCATGTCGTTTTGGGTTTAAAGCAGTGCGACTCACTCATTACTCCCTATCTTCCCCTCCAGGCAACCACAGATTTGTACGGCAACTGCACCCTGAGACATTCTGGGACATCCGCGGCTGCTCCTGAGGCAGCTGGAGTGTTTGCACTGGCTTTAGAGGCTAAGTATGTTTCCAGCTCGGGACCAAGGGCCGGTTCTGTAGGGTGGACTGAGACATGTCTCCCCACCCAATACCAGGTGTTCACAGAGGCAAAAGTGGGTGTGAGAATCAGTAAATAGTCAGGGCCAATGAACTCTGGTGGGCATTGCTAAATGATGCACACACACACACATACACACACACACACACACACCCCCCACAAAACTACATCCCTGAGAGAGCACAAGAGCCCAACATCCAACCACGCATAGGGGCACATAGATGTTTTCTTGGTGAAAACACCCTTTCATCTTCTGTGGATCCCATGGCTGTTTTACTCTAATAATACTCCCAAACAGCTAAATGAAGGAAAACCATTGCCAAGCCGGGTATCCAGCAAGGTTTTCAGAACATGTGTTAAACAGGACGCTCTCGCTCCAGATTTGTTAACTTATAAGGCTGAACTCATTTTAACACTGAGACAAGGTGGGCGAAGTCACACAACGTAGACCAAGAAATGGGCTTTGCTGGGAGACCATCCAGCTACCAAAGAGGGGAGACCATCCCCTCTGTTCTCACCACCTCCGCAGAGGTACAGCTGGACCCACCTTGGATTTGAGCATCAGCAGAGGTCCCTGCCCACCCACTCCCCTGTTTTCTCTTAGTGCAAACCAGAGGCTGGCCTTGGCTTTGAACAATGAACTTGTGGCTTCAGGCACCACCCATGTGGTGTAAGTGCAAATGCCCGCTAGGCAGGGAATTATCCGAGAATACAGAACCAGCAACTTATAAGAAGTTGAATTCAGGCTCCTGGGGAAGGGAAGCTGAGTTCCCGTCCCTGTCAGCCATTGCTAGGCAACCGGAGCTTCTAGCATCATCCTTCAGGCAGCCCTGCTTGACTCTCCACATATGCAGTGCATTTTTTGACTTGCAAAGGAGGTAAGAGCTGATTCCTAGAATAGGAAAGGACTTCAAAAGATTATCTAGTCCAACCCCTCTGCCTTTAAGCAGAAAAGACATCATTATTCTCCTTTTACAGATAAGGCCCCAAATTGGGAGTGACTTCTCTTTTGGACCAGGCCAAGCTTTGATTCTTTTAACAAAAGTCAGTTGGACATTTTAGGAAAGAGGAGATGGACACTGGTCAAAGCTTTCCTATTAAGCACAGAGACCAAAACTTACTCTCATATTATGTGCATTTCCTGAACATGAAGCTGTTCCTCTCAGGGCCTGTTGGGTCCTGGAGTCTGAGCTGGCCTCGCTCACTCCAGCTGGGAGCAGACAAACAGAGGGGGGCTGCTGCCTGCCACAGAGCCTCGCAGAGGACAGGGAACAAGAAGGGGTTCCTGGTCTCCCCTTAAATCTAAGAGGGCAGAACCTGACTCAAAGTCTCCTTAGATTCTGGCAAGCAAAAAGTCACTTTCCCAGGCCTATATGCCTACAGAGTGACCCCTTACATACATCAAAGTAATGGAGCAGGCTGCTGGAACTTTAAACAGATTCATGGGCTCTGCACCAATTATTCTCCATTCTTCAGCACACTTGCAGATTTCCTTACAGAAAAGAATGCAATCACCACTTAGGCACACTTTGTTTTGGAGCAATGGTCATGAATTGAGTGCTCTCTATTGCCCTGAAGAGGGAAAAAATGATACCTGGTGGTAGGTGGTTCAAGCCCATCTTGGGAGCCAGTCCTCAAAAATTCCTCAGAACACCAATCACCTGAGTTGGAAACACACCCTGAGATTAGAGTTTGATGCAAGCGATTTATTAAGAGAGGGCTCCCGGCAGGGACCACTGGGGAGGAGAGGAAGCAGGTTAGGGGTGCGGAAGAAGCTGAGCAAGGATGCGATTTCAGAAGTTCTGGCCTCAGCCTGATCCCAGGGAGAGCTCTGGAGGGTAAATTATGCCTCAGAGTTTGTTCCACATCAAGGCAAGGGAGCTGGGCTGCCATATTCTTGTGCTGTTCGGCCGTTGGCTAAGAGCCCCACCTGGGAAAGTAAACTCCAAGGCTTCTCTGTGGGCCAAGAGGCTCCAACAGCCAAGAGCTGAAACCACTGCTCAGCATGAAATAGCCCCAGGAGAGAGCCCGGAGGGCGGAGGAGGGAAAGACTCTCCAGGAACACTTCCTACAGTTCATCTCTCTTTATCTTCAGACAAGGCAGCTGGGAGTCCTTGGTGACATATGTGGCAGCAGTCGAGGGCTGTTTCCCACCCAGAGGTCCAATAAGAAAGCTTTTCCAAAGCAACTTGAATACAGTAAACAAATGCATTCCCATCGGGACCATGGAAGAGGGAGAATGACCACCCCCATGGCTCCAGGGGACAAAGGGAAACCACGCCTCTGTCCTGACCAGTCATCACCTTGTTGTTTAATCTCATAAAACGCTTTTCTGCCAAATGCTTGAAAATGCCTTCTTGAGTTGTCGGGAACATTGCTCACATTTCCCAGTGAGACCGATATTAGAGAAATTCCAGAGAATTTCTTTAGTGGGGTGTTACTGCTGCCTTCAGATATTTGGGGTTCTCTCCATGACCCCAGTCTTTCTGGGTGGTTCAAGAGGGCTGAGCTGGGTTTGAGGGGTAGATGTCAAAAGAGGCAAACTTGTGACCCAGGAGAACCATCCATAGTAAAGCGGCCCATATACTGAACTAGAACAGTGTTTCCAAAACTGACCTTCCAAGGGATGGATTTTTTCATGCGAGCTCTATCAAAGTCTGCTAGATACAGAGAAAAGTGCGCAAATATTAGGTACAGCTCAAAGACTTCTTGTAAAGTTAACAGATCCATGTAACCAGCACCCAAATCAGGAAACAGACCACTACCTAAGTCTCAGTATGTACTCTTTGGTTCAAGATTATGTCTGAGAGATTCCTCCATGCTGCTGTGTGTGCTTATAGGTGGTTCATACTTGTTGTTGAATATTACTCCATTGTTTAAGTGGATATTTGGGTTGTTTCCACACTGGGGCTATTGTGAGTAACATTGCTGTGAGCATTCTTGTACATGTCTTTTGGTGAAGGTGTGGACGCATTTCTGTTTGATGTATATTAGGGAGTCAAAAAGCTGGGTCATGAGGTATACATAGGTGCAGGTCTAGCAGTTTTCCAGAGTTGGTGCACTTGCTGACACTCCCTCCAGCAGTGTATGAGAGTTACAGCTGTTCCACATCCTTGCCAACATTTGCTATTATCTGTCTTCTACACTTTAGCCATTCTTGTGGGTATTCCATGGAATTGCACTGTAGTTTTAATTTTTATTTCCCTGATAACTAGTGAAGTTGAGCACTGGGGAGTTTTGAAAATGATAGATTCCCAAGACTCAGCCAAAAGTCACTGAATCACATCCGTAGGGATGAATGACCCAGGAATCTGTCTTTTCAATGCCTTTTTCAGGGACTACAAGAGCAGCCAGCCCCGCGCTGGTCTGTGGCCTGGAGGGTGTGGCATCCAGAAGTACGGCAAGGGCTCTGTGAACCTAGCACTCAGGTGCCGTTTGCGGAATATGAACATCGGACCCTGCCTCTGACTAGGTGCCTGTATTAGACTGAAAACAGGGAATCCAAAAACAACAGCTAAACCGAGACAGGAGTTTATTTTTCTTTTCTTTTCTTTTTTTTTCTTAATAGCATAATAACAATATATTTAAAATAGAATATTAATTTAATTTAATAAGTTTCTTATGAAGGAGTTTATTTTTCTGTCATGCAGAAGATAATACAGAGGTGAGGACCCTGGGCAAGTGCAGAGTGGCCACTGAGAATCGGGGACTCTGTCTCTAGATTTCTGTTCTTCTACACCTTCATGTTATCTAGATGCCATGGGAGCTCCAGCCATCATGTTTACATGCCAGGCAGGAAGAGGGGAAAAGCAAAGGGAAAAAAGAAATCCACCAGCTGAGTGATCCCTGTTTAAAAGTTTTTCAAAAAATCACCCAGGGACTTATTTCTTATTGGCCAGAACTGTCACATGGCCACCCCAGACTGCAAGGGAGGATGGGAAATGTAGTTTTGTAGCTGTTCTCTCCTTAAATTCCCTTTGCTGTCTTGATTATCAGGAGGAAAATGTGAATTGGGTTCCAGAGAATTTGATACCATAAATAGAAGAACTCTGAAAAACAATGGTCTTTCAGGGGGTAATCCTCACAAATAGGGAACTCAAAAAAAAAAAAAGAAAAAAGAGGTCACTATTTTGCACCAGTGGGAAGTTAGTACACCAACCCAACCGTAAGTGCAGGGCTCTGTAGGAGATACGGTTCTATGGATCATTCATAGGCAAAAACTCACTTGCCAGGACCAGCTTTAGAGGCTCAGGAAACAGCCCATCCTGAGGTCTCCTTGGTGCAAGATTCCTCTTCCAGCCATGCGGGGCCAGTCTCTCCCTGGGCTTCACACTGGTTTTTCCAAGATCCCACACTCTCTTGCTCAAGATGGCTGCCACCTTGGCCAGGCCCTGAGTGACCTCTCTCCTTGGAGCCCTGGCCTGTCCTCACATCTTATCTAGAAGTCCTGGGTTTGGCTTTGACTTCCGGGGACGTTCTCTCTGAACCAAGAGGCAGATGGCCCATCCCAAGTGGCCTAGGACCAGTCTGCTGACAGCTGAACGTTTACCCCGGAACATCACAGGGTCCTATGAGCGATTGGACCCAGCCAATAGGTGCCCTGCCAGCTGCACAGATGTCACCGTTTTCACTGATAGTTCACGGCGGGTTCCTCGCACATGGCCTTGTTACAGCTCCCGGCTCGTTCCTCGTGGTCGCTTGTTCGTGGGCCAGGTTCCTGCAGCATCCGCTGACTAGTGTGGTCCTGCTTTCCAATCCCATGTCTTGATTCCTTCTCCCTGGTGATGTTTCTGGAGATCGGATCACGGGTCTCTCTGCCCTTCCTGTCTGTCACTAAGATAAAGTCTCTACGTTCTACTGTGTCATCCTCTCCGCCTCTGTTCCTGGCTCTACCTCCCTGACTCACGCAGGGCTCCCAACCTCCTGTGCTGATACGTGCCTTCTCCCGCCTCTAGATCCTTCCTTCCAGAACCTTCTCTGCCTAGGAACTCCCCTTCCCTGTGTTTACTCAGTCATTCCCACTCGTCCCTTTGACCTTAGCTAAAAATACTGCTTCCTGAGAGACCCTTGCTGACCCCCTGGACCAGAGTTTCTCAAATCTGCCGCTGATCAGAATCCCTGGAGTGCTTGCTAAGAACAGATACCCAAGCCCATGCCAGGTCCACAGACTCAGAGTCCCCAGAAGCTGCAGTTTTAACAAGCACCCCCAGTGCCTCCAGGAAGTTAGGAACCACCATCCCCCCCACCCCCCACCCCGAGCAGGTTTGCTGGAGCCTTTGGCAGATGCTTGGACAGGCCCATGGGATCAGCATCTCTGAATCCTGTCTGACTTCGTCATTGTGTTCACGTTGGTTCACATGTGCAGACGAGGTTGTGAACCGCCATCTCAGACCCGTGTTCTCAAACCCCGTGTGCAGAAGCATCACCTGCGCTCTGTCTTGAGTGCACATCCTCAGACCCACAGCCTCCAGGAGGCCGATTCCAGAGACCTGAGGTTGAGGCCAAGAATCCATATCTGTCACGAGTCCCCATGAGGTTCTGATGCAGGACCACAGTCTGTGAGACTCCCTGGCTGGGATAACTCAGGGTTCCACTGTTGGCTCCCCTGGCATGACAGCCCCCCACCTTTTAAAATATTGAGTTGTCTGTCTGTCCCCCGGGCTGTAGTCTCTGAGAGGGCAGGGACCTTCCTACGACCTGCCCGGAACTAGTGCGGAGCCTGGACACGATACCTTTCCATATATCTGTCTTACTTTCCCAGCTATTATATAAAATATTTGAGAAAATGTCATGTTCCTTGTCCTGTAGCACTGAACACAGTGACTTTTATATTGTAGATATTCTGTAAATTTATTTTTTATTATTTAATAAGTATCACCTACAATCCTTGAGCTGCTATGGTAGGATTAAAGCCTAAAGCACGTTGATGAAATAATTATTTTACGCAATAGTATCTTCGGTCAATTCAGAAGTTGCTCAGAATGGGGAAATAAGAGGGACTCTGTTTTACTTTTCAGACATAAGCAAATGGTTGTTCAAATGGTGTCACAAATTCAGTGACATTGGAGTATGGAGCCCCCTCTGATTTATTTTAGAAGTAGAACATCCTTGTTCTAACACATTCTTTCTCTCTTATGGACCCGATGAGAATAAATCCGTGGAGAAACGTCTAGTGGGGTTAGAAGCATGGCTCATTTTTGCAGCAGAAACCCTAGCAAAGATGAGAGATGCTCCACCTGCCAGCCAGCCCTTGGATCACCTTGAGGTCACCATATCCTTGTTTATCAACACTTTTGAGTTAAATGAATTCAGAATCCTATTCCAGCAAAACACTGAGCTTTTGGCCATAATCAACTTCAGGAAATTTCACACTGTTCACCTGGTCCATATGTCCAGGGGAGCATATGTCCAAGATATGTTCCTACATTTGTCAAATAAGCATGGACCTTCCTTGAAACTTTCTCTTTAATAGCTGAAGGTCTTCCTGGACTTCCCTCTGCTCAATATTATGTACAAACCTAAATGGGAAAAGAACTTGAAGGTCTGCATTTCAAGAACATATGAATCACTATCATCTTTTGACTCTGTTTTGAAGCTTTGAACCAATGAATGCTGCCTGTGTTGAGATTTTATCAAATGAGTGATGGTGTTCTTTGAATCATTTGATTCTAAGGAGAACCGTAGTGCAGGGTTTTCCAACTTTTGTGACCGTGACTCTCAGTGAGAAATTAATTTTGCATTGCAACCCAAACACATACCACAATACCACACACACAAGTGCGTGCAAACACACACACACACACAGAGTTTCCCATATTACGTGCACACTGTTATTCTTTTCTGTTCTATTCCACTTGTGATAGCCCCATCCATTAAATCTCTGGTTCTCAACCTCAGCTGTCTACTGGAATGACCTGGCAAGTGTTAACAATCTCCAAAGCCTGGGTCCCACTCCCAGAGATTCTGATTTAAATAGTCTGAGATGTGGCCTGAGCAGAGGGGTTTTAAATGTCCCCACCAGACAGTTTTACTGTGCAGCCAAGATACATAGCCTGTGCAATCAGTTGACCTCCTAGCCCACAAACGGGTCATGACTTACACTTTGAAAAGCACAGACATTGACACTAATGTCAATAGCACAGACTATTGGACATTAATTTCCAAAGACAAGTCTGCAAGCAAACTTGTCTATTTGCTGAACGAAGAGTGTGCCGAGGGCTGTCCTGGGCACTGGGAGACAAATATGCTGAAGCTGTTGTCTCTGCCCTTGAAGAACTGACAGTTCATGTCCCCACATGGAACACTCCTGCATAGCCAACACCCAGATCAAGAAACAGAACTCTGTCAGCACCCAGCAGCCCCCTGTGTCCCTTACAGGCACTGCCACCCCAAGACCAACCACTAACCTGGCTTCTGACAGCACAAATTCATTGTGCCTCTTTTTATACTTTAAACAAATGGAACCATACAGTATGTTCTCCTCTGTGTCTGGCTTCTTTCGGTCAGAATTCTTATTGTGAGATTCACACAATTGTGAGATCCCTGTTATTCTGAGTAGCTATAGTTCATTCTCATTGCAGTGCAGCGTTCCACCTCCTATAAACACACCTCAATTGGTTTATTCACTTTACTGTGGATGGGCATTTGAGGACTTCATAATTTAGGCCTATGAACATTCCAATACGTATATGTCTGGTGAATACGTACACACATTTTTGTTGGATACATACCTAAAAATGGAACTTCTGGGCCATAGCTTAAGCACATGGGCAACATTTGAAGATAGAGCCAAACCATTTTCCAAAGTGTTTGCAATAACTTACACTTCCATCACCAAAGTACCCAGTTGCTCCACATCTTTGTCAACACTTGGTATTGTCAGTCTTTTTCATTTTAGCCATTCCAGTGTGTGTTAGATATCGCAATTGAAATGTGTTTAAGTAAGAAAGGCAAGATATTTTTAATTGACATATATCTATACCTATATTCTCAGTAGTGCATGGAAATCCTCCCTTGACTTGTGGGTTCATAGATGTCTCAACATCTTACCAGGGATCTATGTCCTACCTTAGTCATTGTGTCTCTCTCCCTCTCTCTCCCCCCTCTTCCCCCGCCCTTGCTCTCAAACACTCTGCCTCCGGTACCCAGCCTGGGTCTGACCTGGAGAGACATGCAGCATCTGACCGTGCTCACCTCCAAACGGAACCAGCTTCATGACGAGGTCCATCAGTGGCGGAGGAACGGGGTCGGCTTGGAGTTTAATCACCTCTTTGGCTACGGGGTGCTTGATGCAGGCGCCATGGTGAAAATGGCCAAAGACTGGAAAACTGTGCCCGAGAGGTTCCACTGTGTGGGAGGCTCCGTGCAGGACCCTGAGTAAGTGGGGGCAGCAGTTCTACTGCTGTTTGTGGAAAATACCCAGAGATGGTGCCACTGCACTGGTGACCATAACAGATTCCCTCTCTGCGTCATCCCGAGACGCACTGGATTTGATTCAGGGACAACCAGCTTCCAGGCAGAGCTGCAGTGTTGCACAACTCCAAAGTATCCAGTCTACAAAGCCCTGGGGCCTGGAACTTCTTTCCCTTATTGCAAAGAGGGAGAGATTTACAAAGAGGGATTGCCAAGGGGAAGACTTACAGCGTCTGCACCTTTGCGGACGCTGGGCCACAGCAGTTGGGGACCATGGGCAGTGTGACCAGCGCAGGATGTACAGTTAGTTGCATCCTGGCTACATTCGAGATTAACAGGAAGGTGGCACGGTTGCAGTATTTAGAGGAACGGGCGCTGGGGCCTGCTTAGTCGAGGTTCACCTTGATATCAGACCTTGTTCTCCGCAATTGCCCTGGACAAGCACAATGGGTCTCTGTTGATCCTCACGCCCTGTGCTTCTGGGGGGCGGAGGAGGGAGGGAGACGCGGAACGTATGCCGAGATGAATGACCGTTTCTCTCCCAATTCCGAGTGCACTGAACATTCTGTCATAATCCAGGTACAGGTTGGAATTTGGAGCCAGAGGCAACACTGGAAATAGGCTGTCTGACGCCTCATTTTAGTTAAGGAATCTGAGGCCCTGAGATGTGACCGTCTCAATGGCTCACAACTAACTGGGAACTTATCCAATGTCAGCAGCATTATTTTTTTTTTAATCTGGAAAAGTCTTTTATTATATTTCAGTTGATTCACTAGGTTAAATTTATTTCACAATATCTGTAGATGTTCTTGTCTATATAGAAAACATATTTCTTACAGGTTTTTATGCAAATCCGTTGAGAATTTACCTTCCACAAATGACCTTCTGTTAGTTGAGACAATTTTATTCCAAACAAAACACACATGTACACATATACTGTGACAGCAATTTTTAAAATTTAAAGTATAGAGGAATTTCTTGGTTGGTGTGTGAAAATACGTATGTCAACGCCCCACCCCACAGAGGTTCTGATTTCTAAGGTTTGGGGTAAGGTCCAGAAGACTGAGATTTGTGGGTGGTCTCAGCAGCATTATTTTAATGAAAGGAAACTCGAGAACTATTTCAGCACTAACTCAGCTGGGCTCCAGGAGGACAGGGACCTAGTCTGTCTCGTTTGCTGGTGTGTCCTCAGGGCCTAGAACAGCACCTGGAACTTAGTGGTCAAGGGATCAATATTTGTGGAATGAATAAATGAATGAACATTTAGCCAGCATCACCTGGGCACAAGGAAGATGTCTACACGGTGGCAATAGGACCACCAGACCAGCCAGGGAGATTCAGGTGCAGGGGGCAGGCAGCCTTGTTGGAAGGGCTCTGTGTCCCCTCATCCACCCACACCTGAATTGTTCTCAGATGCAGGTGAGTGAGGTCTGGGGCAGATGTGCTCATGGAAGAACTCAGAGGCTGGGCAGGGGGTCCTGAGGGCAATGCCCAGGCCAGCTTATGCCTCTGGCAGAGGAAGCCTTATCACCAGGAATCCAACTTCTCAGGGGCTGGGACGGGGTCTGCAGGGGTCTGCAGGCTTGACAGCTGCCACTTTCTATGCAGGGCTGCACAGAAACGGCCTCTGAGCGGGTGAGTGGCAACCATCAGGGTTATGCGTTTCCTCAGCACTCATCTTCCCAGAGAAGCAGTCAATTCGAAAAGCAATTTTCTAAAGAGATTTTATCGGGAGAGTCTGTAAAGGATGCTTGACTAAAATAAAAGGGAAAAATGGAACGGGCTGTGAGCATCTGTGCTGGACCAGCCAAGGACCGTGAGCAGAGGAAGCCCAGGCCGCCCCATCGGCCAGCGTGTCCCCAGAGCACGCTGTCAGGCGCAGGCCACTTCCACCGTCCCCTGTTCACTCAGCTCCTTGAAGACTGTGGCGAACTCTGGATTTTAAGTGAATTTGCAGATCAACGTTAAAGCCTGATCTGAATGCCTGAAGCCACATAGTAGAGAGAGCAGAGGGTGTGCTCGGCCACACCGTGCTGGCCGGGTGGCTGTGGACTGGTCACTTCTGAGCTGCAGTGTCTTCTGTGTGGGTTAATGCCCACCTGACACTGTGACATGGGGAAGAGCAAACATCGAGTGACCCCTGTTGAGTGTTCTTCAGTGACTACCACATGGCAGGCGTTTTAGAGACTCGGGAAAGGGCAGCTGCCATTGTTACTATTATTATTCTAGCAAAACAACTACAGCTTCATAACTGTTTTTATCATACGGCTGAGGATTGAGAACCCAAAGGGCATTCCAAGGGCCCCCTGGGAAGCAACGCCTATTTCTAGGCACAAAGTCACTGAGCCCTCATTTTGCACCAACATGCAGTAAGACAAAGATATAAGCCATGTTTGTCTTTATAGGACTTGAGCCCCAGGCTTCTGTGCTTATTTCTGAAAGTTCAGAGAGCTCACACCTTCTGATGGGTGCCGCATTTTCAGCAGCGAGTGTGTTCCCAAACGTGGCTGTGTGGCTAGATCAGAGTCTCTGAAGAGCCTCTTTGGTTCCGCGAACAACCACCTCCTACTGCAACCTTCTGATAAACTGACTTTTCCTGAACACCTGTCTCTGTTCTTTTAAAATAAGAATGAGTTGTATTCCTTTTCTTCTAAAAGCAATATATGGCACTGGAGGAAAGTCAGAACATTCAAAGCAGCAACAAGAGGGTAAGAAACATCCACGAGAGCTGCTCCCCGGCTCTCCCGACCGACCGACCGACGCCAGGTCGCCTGTGAGAGGGGGTGGTGTTCTCTTTTCTCTGCCAAGCTTGCTGCCTCTGGAATTCACAATTCAAGTCAATTTCAAAGTGACTTAACATTCCAAGAAGAGTGCAGTTGAATGTCCTCTCCCCAGGGCCCCACGCCCTCAGTGGGCAGGTGGGGATGGGAGTTTGGGGAGCCGGCAGGTCCCCCAGGCGCTAAACAAGCCAGACTCCCGGGGGCCCAGGGGGCCCTGGAGGGGCCTCTGATCCTGGCACACACCACAACCCCAAGGCTTCTAGGACAATTTGTGAATCCTAACAGGTGTGTGTGCTTGTTCCCACGCCAACCTGCCCAGGTGGATGGCAAAATTCCAATTATTTTCTCAACAATTAGATCTGTGCTATACAAAACAGAAGCAACTAGCCACGTGTGGCTATTTAGTGAAATTAAATAAATTTAAATTGATCACTAAAATTAAATTTAATTAATTAAAAATTCAGTTCCTCACTCATACCTGTCACATTTCGAGTGCCCAAAAGCCACATGTGGCCAGTGGCTACTGTATTAGCACAGATACAGAACATTTTCGTCCTTGCAGGAATTGGTAGTGCTGTTGGCCAGCACTGGTCTAGACATTTGTAAATGTACAATGTATATGAGTGTGTGTCTATATTTATCTTCACAGTAACTCTTCAAGGTAGGAAGTCATATCCCCATTGTACAGGTAAGGAAAATGAGCTCAGAAAGTTCAAATTCCTTACCCGCAACTGGACCTTTAGTCTACCCATGTAGCTTTCTGCCCAGGGGCTGGAGCCCATGTGATCATTAATCATTTATCAGCTCACCTGTTATGTTTCTGACCCTGTTCTGAGTAAGTGGCATCTTCTTTGAGAGGTCCAGGTAGTGGCTTGCCGTACTCACATCTCCAAAGTCGGCCTAATGCCTGCTTTCCACCAAATTGGATGATTTCCCCAGAGCCTGGTGCTGGGGACCCCCCGCCCCTGCACCATCACTGGATCTCCGTGGCCAGAGTCCACGCAGAGCACACACGGTCCATGAGACTGTTTATGTGTATATTTTTAAGTTCCTTGGGAAAGTATTGCCTTTATCAATGAGCTGCAGGGGAGCTCCAGCAAGCCCTCCCAGGTTCATTGCCTTGGTTCCAAGGGCAACGTAGAACCAAGGCTTGGCTCTGAGCTGGGTGTATGGCCAGCATCTTTTTGTAGATGTATTCTACAAGATGTGTATTTAAAAATACACACCATGGGCTTCCCTGGTGGTGCAGTGGTTAAGAATCTGCCTGCCAATGCAGGGGACACGGGTTCGAGCCCTGGCCTGGGAAGATCCCACGTGCCATGGAGCAACAAAGCCCGTGCGCCACAACTACTGAGCCTGCACTCTATAGCCCGTGAGCCACAACTACCAAAGCCCATGTGCCTAGAGTCTGTGCTCCGCAACAAGAGAAGCCACCGCAATGAGAAGCCCACGCACCGCAACGAAGAGTAGCCCCTGCTCACCGCAGCTAGAGAAAAGCCCACATGCAGCAACGAAGACCCAACGCAGCCAAAAATAAATAAGATAAATAAAAATTTTTTAAAAATACACAGCATTTTATGCTCCAAAATAAAAGCCATGTCCAGGGAGGACATTAACAAAGACAAAGGGCCGGAGAAAGGGAGCTAGTATCATGGTCCAGGCACTGTGCCCAGTGTTTTCCTACATGGTCTTATTTAAACCCACCCACAATGACAATGAGACTTCAAGTATTTGAAAAAATTTCCCAAGCTCTCCTGACCACTAAGCATAGAAGCAGAATTCTAACCCAAATAGGTTTATTCCCGAAGTCTGGAGTCCTTCCATTATACTATGCACTCCTCAAATGTAGTTTCCTGTATTATGTTTCTAGTGCAAGAACCTTTGAGCATCTCACCTCCAAAGGAGGCCACTTCCAGAAAGGAGATCAGTTATATGGAAAGACAGCTGAGGAATCTTAGACTGACCATCCGTGGGGCTCCAACTCTGTGACCGAAGAGACTCCCAAATTCCCCTGATCTGTCACAGGACTGTTCTTCACTAGGATTAATTAACCCAATTTCAGCTTTTTTATGATAGTGATAACAATCACACTAGCAATAATTTCTCCTTATCAAGGTAGTGAGTACTTTAAAAGAAAAGTATATGAGCTCCTGTCTCAGTCTGGGTTGTCCCAAAAGTAGACCCTGATGGGACTTGGGTACTGACAATTTTTTGAGAGATGATCTCAGGAAACAAGTGAGGAGGTGCAGCTGTAGGAGGGGAAGAGGAAGCAATCCAATAAAGATGCATTGATGCTCGATTGACCGGCATCTTGCCACCCTGGGCAACACTGAGTTGTCCCCACCGGGAACGAGGAAGCCAGGTGTATGTACTCACCACCTTCCATCAGTCGCTGGTACGGGTCTTTCCCTGTGGGCTTAAATCCCTGACACTTTGGGGCCAGCCTGCACGCAGGCTGAGGACGCTCCCAGGAGGCAGGAAAAGGCTCCAGGAGAAAAGCTGGGAGTAGCTGATACCCGTGGTGGATGCAGTCAGGGTCCACAGTAGCCTCAGCTGCAGGCAAACCCAGCAGTGACTTAGGAGAAGCGGGAACGGGGTCCACAGCATCTGCTGCCTGGCCCGTCCACACACAGTTGGTTCCGAGAGTGTGGGTGACTTGCTCAGGCTCACACAGCAAGTGTAAGAGTTAACCCTGGATTTCGTTCCTTTTTATGGCTGAGTAATATTGCATTGTATATATGTGCCACATCTTTATCCATTCCTCCGATGATCTTATTTGTAAAGCAGAAATAGAGACACAGACAGAGAGAACAAATGTATGGACACCAATAGGGAAGGAAGAGGGTGGGAGGAATTGGCAGATTGGGATTGACACATATACACTATTGATACTATGTATAAGATAGGTAACTAATGCGAACCTACTGTATAGTTGGGTTTTTTTATATAAAGTTATTTATTTATTTATTTTTGGCTGCGTTGGGTCTTTGTTGCTGTGCGCAGGCTTTCTCTAGTTGCAGCGAGTGGGGGCTACTCTTCATTGCAGTGCGTGGGCTTCTCGTTGTGGTGGCTTCCCTTGTTGTGGAGCACAGGCTCTAGGCGCAAGGGCTTCCACAGTTGTGGCACATGGGCTCAGTAGTTGTGGCTCATGGGCTCTAGAGCACAGGCTCACTAGTTGTGGCGCACAGGCTTAGTTGCTCCGTGGCATGTGGAATCTTCCTGGACCGGGGCTCGAACCCGTGTCCCCTGTATTTGCAGGCGGATTCTTAACCACTGTGCCACCAAGGAAGTCCCTACTGTATAGTTCTAAATTTTAATTTTCTAATAAAATTTTCAGCTACCTAAAAAAAAAAAAAAAAAAAGAATTCAGCCCAGGGCCCCTGGTCTCCCCGCTCCCCGGAGCTGCCTCCAGAGCCCCTGGGAGGGTGTGCCCAGCCCTCACAGTCTCCTCCCCTCTGCCCTCAGGAAAATACCGCCCACCGGCAAGCTGGTGCTGACGCTCACCACCGCCGCCTGCGAGGGGAAGGAGAACTTCGTCCGCTACCTGGAGCACGTGCAAGCTGTCGTCACGGTCAACGCGACCAGGCGAGGGGACCTGAACATCAACATGACGTCCCCCATGGGCACCAAGTCCATCCTGCTGAGCCGGCGGCCGCGGGACGACGACGCCAAGGTGGGCTTCGACAAGTGGCCTTTCATGACCACCCACACCTGGGGGGAAGACGCCCGGGGGACCTGGACCCTGGAGCTGGGCTTCGTGGGGAGCGCGCCCCAGAAGGGGGTGCTGAAGGAGTGGACGCTGATGCTGCATGGTACACAGAGCGCCCCGTACATCGACCAGGTGGTGCGGGATTACCAGTCCAAGCTGGCCATGTCCAAGAAGGAGGAGCTGGAGGAAGAGCTGGACGAAGCGGTGGAGAGAAGCCTGAAGAGCATCCTGGGCGAGAACTAGCCCCTCGGCACCCTCTCCCCAGCGCCAGCCCGCCGCCCCCGCCGGGCACCTAGCAGCGAACCTCCCCCCCACACAAGCGAGTCCAACTTCTTGCTCCGAAGCTTCGCTCACTGTCAGTGATTATTTTCATTACCATGGAAGCCACCTTTTTTATTCTGTGCCCCAAATACAGTGTTCCCACCAACACCTCTGTCCTATTTGTGACTCGAAGTTCTTTATTTCTGTCATTCAGATAGGTGATATCTTGCCAACAAACCTGGGACAGCTTTCCCCTCGGTTTCTTTCATAGAAGAGAATGCATTTAAAAAGCCAGGCACGGTGACTCCAAGGACGTTTATTCACGGTCTCAGCTGAGGACCTGTTACTTAAAAGGAGAATCCAAGATTATGACAGAGGTGAGCTCTGAGTCTCTTAAAGCACAGATGCTGTAAATCCTTTGGGGAAAGATGTTTTGACTTTTAGCAAGATTTTTCAGGGACGTAAATGAAGGTGGCGTGAATTGAAAGGTGCCCTAATTACCAGATGGGGAAGAGAGAGTCAGAAAGCATGAAGGTTGGAAATCTTACCACCAACGCCCACGTCGTGGCTAGTCTCACTCGGCCGGCGTGATACGTGTAAAATCTCAGTAGCCCGGCTGCCCTTTACCAGCTGCTGCTCTGAGTGATGGTAAACTCTGCTAGAGATGCCCAAATTACCCTGTGTGTGTAGCCTTCATCCCAGCCCCAATTTTCTGGGGTTCCTCCCATAGCTATCCAAAAGAAGAAAGGCAAGGCAGGATGGCAACACTTCTGGGAAAGAGTAGCTTAGTGGTTTTTAACACAGGAATGTTCCTTTTCTGCAGTCACTCTGGGGCTTCCTAATCTGATGGAAGTGAGAGGTAAGCCGAGTGTTTTCGAGAGCTTTCCGCTTGGGCTTTGATTTCCAAAGCGCATGACTAGAGGGAAACACCTTCTGCATGTTGTGATTTCTCCGATGAGTTGGGGAAACGGCCTCTGTTCCAGAAGAGGTGTGTGAAGGGCGAGGGGGCCAGCCATCTCACATGGACCCTCCCTTTGTATGGAGTCCCTTCTGCTGAAGAGGGGAAAAGCCAGCTCATTCCCCCGGTGACCTGAGGCCTGAAGGAAGCAGGAGGAGCCCTCTGTACGGAAGCATTCAGTTACCATCTCGGCAGCTAAGCTGTCAGGAGGGGGGTTTACATGTAATCCAAAGGTGACACACCCTCTTCCCCAGTCAACCCCCAGAGACCCCATCTCATCACCAAATAGAAATGCTTTCTGAGCAGCTGTCACTTTGTTTTCCTATTCGAGGATTGGCTCCTCATCACCAATCCCAATGCCCACCCGCTCCCACGAAACGATGTGTTAGTTTGATTTGATTCCAAAGAACTGATCAACCACTTCTGTCCACACTTCTCTCTTCCCATGGGAGCGGGTAGCTCAGCCTGGAGTTCCTTTCCTTAAAGCCAGCAACACAAGAGCAGGAGGTTCCATCCCCTGAAGGTGGCAACTTGAAGGGAAAAGTCTGGAAAACCCATTTTCTTTCTTTTTCCCCCCACGTTGGCATGAATTTCTGTCTTCTCTAACACCATATGACCTTCTCTATAGAATGCTTTACAATGTAATACTATTTATGATTTTTAAAAGAAATTTATTACATGTTGCAAAGGTCTTTTTAAACCAGTTTAGACTTAAAGAAAAAATAAATGGAAATCATCAAAATTTCATTTCACATTAACAGTCTGAAAATAAACCAAAGGACGTTATGTGTGCATGTGTGTATAAGTGCACACAGAAATATATATACATATGTAGACTATATACACGTGTGTATATATGTGTATATATCTTTATATACACTTGTATAACTGTATATACACACATATACATAAAATGTGTGTATGTGTATTTATTGAAGAAACAGACACCACATTCATCTCTAAAAGAATATTCAGAGGGTATCAAGATGATTCTGGCTGAAGAAAAAGGCTGGTGGAAATTCAGGTGAAATGTTCGTCAACTCCCATTACTTCACCTCTGTAATCTTGCACCTCTCTGTATAAACATTAAGTGTCTTATATAGCAGCACAGATATAAAATAGTTGTCCATATTTTCACAGTTATGGTATAATTTGTGAAATTAGAGAGTAACTTATCAGCTTCTTAATAGAAATGGCAAGTTTTGATATGAGTATACAGTACATAAAAATATATATAGTGCTATTTAAAAATATTTGGCCTCTATTTCATGTTTTACACCAGTATTAACACTAAAATATGTCTACCTAGTGAGGTTTTTATGACATCCTGATTCTAATGCAAGAGATAGTTATTTATAGTCATTTATTTTAAAAATGAAAATAAGTGGATAATAATTAATCAAGTTAACATTGTTATTCCCTGTGACAAAATTTTATAAGTAAATTTAAAAGTACATGATGTAAATTAGGAGATTCAACAATAAAACATTACCTTCCAGAAATTACGTGGGATGTGATATGTATTACATAAAAACACTTCCATCCATTCTGGGAGCAGATAATTAAAAGTTGCCAAAGAGAGATCTAAAAAACTTGCTTTCATAAATATTCATGAAAGATTTATAATTAGCAAATAAATCATACCCGAATTATGATCTATAGCAGCATTTTTCAAACTCAGGTTACACCCCATTAGTAGTTGTAAAATAAATTTAGGGAGTTAAAACCAGCCTTTTGGAATAGAATAGAATACATCATGCATATTAATGATAACTATTGTTTCCTGAGATTTTTTTTTCAGAAATGTGTGTGTGTATGTGTGTCTGAGTGTGTGTATTGGCTCACAATGTAAAATACATTTCTTACTGGGGTCACAGTCAAAGATCTTTCAGAAACACTATTCTAGAATATATTCACCAGGCTAGACTAAGTTATACTGCAGTAATGAACAGCCCCCAGATCTCAGAGGTTTAACACAACAAAGGTTTATTTATGATTTACACAAATTTCACGGACGATCTGGGTGACTCCCCAAGGCCACAGATCTCCATTCAGTGACCCAGGGATTCAAGCTGCTTCAACCTTCAACCTTAGGTTTATCATCACAACATGAGGCTGCGACAGTCGGCAGGCAGGAGAAAAGAACCCATGAAGATTTGTTCACTCTGAAGGAGACACACATGTCACTTGACCGACCGTGCACTGGCCAGTACTGGTCAATGACCCTGCCTACACAGGAAGCAACTGAGAGATTATAGGACAACTAGTGGGATACTTGGTGAGCACTGGGGTCTCTACCACAGAGAGAACTTGATGCCACTTTAAAACATATTCTTATGTAAAGAAAGTAAACTGAGTGGAAAATGTAAGGGAAGAGTAACTGGGGATGTATTTATAACATAAACTATGTAATGAAAGCATACCCCTGCATCAACACCACAGCTTGACTTCAGTGTCTGTTCAGTGTCAAGAGGGTACTTATTTTGCTATAACTTTCCTGATCCAGAACTGTATTTAGTAGTCACAAAATTAAGCATGCTTCCAGGTGAAATGGAACATGGTACTTTACCAACTTTGCAAATCCTGTGACTTGTGGAGGAGTTTATTAAAAAGAACTGATCTCTTTCAAAAAAGAAAAAACATATTCTTAGGTACTGATTCACATGGCAGCCTCTCCTCACAGGACGGTACCATGAAGAGTATCACAAACCAGCTCTACCCATGAGACCACATGCAGTTCTAGCAAATCTTGATAGTTATTAATAAAATACAAATATATTTATCATAGTTCATTGTAAAAACAATTTTCAGTTTTATCCTGTGATACACTACTGTAAAATCTTAAGAGAGCCAAAGGCTGAAAACACATACTGAAAGGTGTAAAGTCCAGTCTGATCTTGTGACAGACTGAAGGCTTCTTTTCAATACTTAAGTTCAAAGAATGATTTCCCAAAGATTAAGTTAAAAAACTGATCATTCTTATAGAGTTACTACTATGTGTCATTTTTATTGTCACTTACAAATTAATGAGTGGTTTTCACGGGATCAATGCCTTCACTGGTTGGAGTCATCACATGAAAACCACACACTACAAAACCTTTAGGAAACATAGCCAAGCATTTCATATTTAGAGAGAAAAATGCTGAATGCATTAAGAGAATTGGTGAACGCATAGCCAGAGTCAGTTTTTGGAGGTAGAGTCTAATTTGATAGAAATTTCTAAAAATCAGAATGCCAAGATTAGAGGCACTAGTTGTGGGAGAGAAGAAGGGGTTTGAAAAACACTGGGAGTTTGAAGTAACATGAGCACAGGATGTGTCCTGCGCCAGTGAAGGGGGTTGGTTGCAGCTGCCAGGTGGTTCCCTGTCTCCAAAGAAGGAACAAGCTGTGGGGAAAGGGGGGCCGGCACTCAGCACGTGGGAGCTTAGGAAATGGAGAGTGGGGGACGGAAGTCAGGAACAGTATCTGGCGGTGCTCAGCGTAGGGAAACACGACGCCGGTATAAAGGGGGATTCCATCCTCTGAAGAGCTCAAGTCTGTTGAGGACAGAGACCAGTGCACAGAGAAGCCATCCCCAGACGAGCACCCTGAAACCCCATCCGCCTGCCAGGGGGGGTTCTAAGCCCACACACAGCCTCCTGATGCCTTCATCAGCTTCCCAAGGACATTGACACCAGGAGAGGGGGTGGCCGGCCCCTGGAGCTCTAGGAAAGGAGGCTCCGTCTTTGCTTTGCAAATTAATAAACTCGTACTTGAGCTGGTCCACTAATCTCTTGTGCATTTAATTGTCCCTTTCCTTGGGTTTAAAAAACATTGGTTGAATTTGGTTTTGAGTTTATAAGGCGCCAGGAATCAAAATCTGACCCGAGGCAAATTCTCCAAGCCAGCCTGCCAGCTTCATTTTTCTCTCAGGACTTAGAGGAGACTCACTGTGAACCTGGGGATAGAATGAACTTGACCATGAGAAATGTGCCCGGGCCAGGAGACGCAGACTCTGCATTGCTAAATTCCTAATATTCAGCCCTGCACTGTGTGGGGTAGGATGGGGGCAGTTAGAAATCTCAGCCCACAGAGTTTCAGATGCACAAACAGCCAACTGAGGCTGGGAATTCCTTAGTTATAATGTGAACTGTCACCATTTCCTACCATGGAGGCTTCAGGCCACCCCACCCTCACCTTCCCAGCAGGGAGGGGTCCCACATCACAGTGCCCTGAAAGATGTTCCCCTGCACCCAAGAGGATGCCCTTGGTCTACTCCAAGCTGGATGGAAGGCAGAGGCTGCAACCTATATTTTTCTCTTTTGACCCCATGTCTTGGAGCCACTGGCCACAGGTGACAGGTAAGCCACCAGGTAACTCCTGGTCACAAGTACACAGGTGAAGGGGCAGGTGTGACAGGTGAGTTATTGACCAGGGATGTAATCTCCTGATAGATAGAATACCCATCTCAACTCAAAAACCCCATGTCTCTGAATAAAACATAAGTCAGCGTGGCTTTTTTGTGGCATTTATTTGCTTTTATCCAAGCATGAGAGATGGGAGTCGAGCATTTGCACTAATCATGGGGCTTGAATAATGTTCTTCATCATCAATGTGCTAAATGCCGTGTGAGTTTTGAGGTGACTTCTCTCACCAGCAACATCCCATCTACAAACCTGGGATACAACCGTTTTAGGATAAACTTGATTATGGTGGTTGCTTGAAGATCCTTTCTCAAAATATAAGTTTCAAGTCAAGGAGAGACCTAAATGGAATTTTCCAACATGAAAAGGGAAGGGAAAAACAAGCAGCGATGCCAGGTAAGATGTGTCCTCTGATATGCAAATTGGATTTTGTATTAGACCTTGCTGGTGCCTGCCCTACAGCAAGGATCAGCAAACTACAGCCCAAGGACCTGATCCAGCCCACTGCCTGTTTTGTAAATACAGTTTTATTGGAAGCAATCATGCCTATTTGCTTTTGTGTTGTCTGTGGCTGTTTTCATGCTGATACGACGGAGTTGTGTAGTTATAACAGAGGCTGTACAGCCTTTAATCCTTTATAGAAAACGTTTGCCAACCTCTGTCCTGTATCTATCTCCTTGAGTGGCCCCAGAGGTCACCTGTAGACAGTTTCTATACATGCCAAGGATGTTCTCTCTGCCAGGGATGTTCTCTGGCTGCACACAAGTCCTCGTGTACCACGAGCAGAAGGGCCAGGGAATCAGCGCCCCATAGCCGCCCTCGCCTGAGGAAGGGTGGGAGCTGGTCCACAGATACCCCAGCTTCCTCACCTCCTGTCAGGACAATTTGAAGATGTTCCACCTGGTCTCTTCCCCGTGGGTGCCTGTGCAGGCATCTCTCTTTCCAGTCTCACTCCCTCTCCTTCACCAGTCAGGGGACAGAAACCCCACTGGTGATGTTAACAGAGAGAACTGAATATAAAACACTAAAACTGAGTATAAAGACTTAATGCCTTCTTAATTAGAAAAGCAAAAGAGAACATTAAAGCACCGCATGGACCAAGGAGTCTAACACCTGCGTGAAGGTGAAGGCGGCTTGTCGGATGGTGTTGGGGTCCCGGGGAGGGGGCACCGCCCACCCAACTTCCCCGCCTGCCCAGAGGTGGAGCGAGAGTGCCCCTGGCAGGCAGGCCCACCCTGGAAGACCCAGACCCCCAAGGAGACTGCACCGAGGCTGCTTCTGCAAATGTTGGAAAAACTGAGAACTGGCTTCAGCTGCTCTGGGAAGGAGCTGCCGCTGCCAGGGTGAAGTAGCGCTGCCAGGAGATGAGAACAAACAAGGAGCAGGGCCCTTCTCCCTCCTCCAGCCTTTCCCTCTTCTCCTACCAGGGAGATGCTGGCAGAGCAAGAACGGGGCCGCAGCTTCCAGCCTCAGCACTGGAGTGTAGAAAGGTCGGCTTGGAGCTGAGACTGGTGCTTACCAATGGCACGCTGAGCTCCTGTGATCACCGCTCTGATAAACCACCTGCACCTGAGACCTTGTTTAGGGTCTGCTTCGGGGGCAACCCAACCTAATCCAAACTTCCACGAGTTGCCCCTTGATACCAAACCTCCTTCACTAGCAGTTATCTTTGCGATCTCTGGGGTTGCAAGCAACAGAAACCAATTCTGACTAGTGAAAACAAACAAGCAGCATGTCCGAAGCATGCAGCGTAGCTCTCAGAACTGTAAGGGAAGCCTGAAGAGCCGGCCCAAACCAGCCTGGGAAAGGGACAGGGATTGCAGCAAGCCTGGGCACAGGGACGCACAGCGGGAAGCAGTGGCACCACGTCAGAACTCCCCCATCACGGGGCAGCTCCAGCACATTCAGTCTCGGCTTCGCTAGACTCAGGTCTCCTATCCCAACAACGGGTCTGGTTTGGACACTTGCCCACCCGCAGGCAGAGGGAGGCAGGATGTCTTGATGGTCCCATCAGGGCTGTAATCTGTGTGGGAGAAGCAGCTCCTCAAGACAAAATCAGGGCTGAGGGCCTCCTGAGCAGTGGGAGAGGTGGCTGGGAAGACGCCCACTGGCCGTCTTAGGTTGTTTCCTCCCAGAAGCTGGCTCTGACACAAGGAGTCGAGGTCAAGTCATTGACTTGAAAGGAAGCATCTTTATGTAGGGAAGCAGGACGGTGGGACACGGAAGGGAGGAGTCCCACTCAGGGCACATAGATGAGTGGGCTTCTCCATGGGCATCTGGGGCTGACACCCTCCGGGGACTGTGTACAACATGCCTTGGAGTTATCCCAACAGAGAAGCGCGAGCGCTGGGGCCTTCATGCACCCGGGCCCTCTGGTCTTGGATGAGTGCCGCTTACGGGAGGCCCTGCACTGCCCACCTGCCCAGTGTGTGGACCGAGCTCACTCCTGGGGCCACAGGAGCCCCTGAGGGGCAGAGTCACACGTGCCTGCTGTGCTTGCCTGGGGCGTGGGCCTGAGCCAGAGCAGCAAGGGTTGGAGGGTCTGGGGGATCAGCACCAGGGCGGCTGATACGACAGCAGTTACTGGTCACCGACTCAGACGCTTGGAGAATGGGGGGCTGGGGGGCTGGGTCACAGCTTCTTTATGGGGGAAGGCGGCTTGGGAGAGTCTCGGTCCTGGGCTTGAGGCTGAGTCGGGGAAGAGGCCAGGACCTCTGATATAGCAGTTAGGACCAGCACTTGGGGCACCAGGAAATTGGGACCTCGGCACGTGGCAAAGCTCCGGCGTTCTCTTGTCTTTGATGCCACTGGGAGGCCTGCTCTGAGCCCCCCGGTTTACTTTTTATAAAAACTTGCTTGTTTTCAGAGACCTCAGGGAGAGGAAAAGCCAGGAAATGAACCCATTCTGCAGCTCTCCTGGGAAAAACAGAACCAAGAAGGAAAAGTGGAGAGGAGTGCCAAGAAAATGAGCAAGTGGGGCTCTGGGGTGGGGGGAGCGGGGGCCAGACAAAGAGCCTGACTAGACGCCAAGGTGTCCGCTGCAGGCAGCCCTGCATTTCACACTGCGAGCCAGCCTTTCAGGCTGAGGTGAGCCTCCTGGAAATGCTGCTCACCTGGCCCCTGCCTCCCGCCTCAACCTCCCCTCCTTCCATCGTCCCCACCTCTTTCCATCGTCCCCCCCAGTCCCCTTTATTTCCCCTGCTTGAACAGGCCAGTCCATTCCTGCCCCAGGACCTTTGCACTGGCAGTTCCTGCTGCCGGGAATGCTCTTCTCTCCGATCTGCACGTGATGGGCCCATCTTGTCATCAGATCACACATCACCTCATCCATGGGGTCTTCACTTGACCATCCAACTCAAAGGAGACCCCTGGCACTCCAGCACATCTCTCTGTAGTATTGTCTCTAGGTGGTTTTCTCCTATTTACTTATCTGCCTGCTTGTGCAATTCCTTCCTCTCCTGCCAGAAAGTCATGACTTTGAGAGCAGAAGCACGTCCGGTGTTCCCTGCTGTCTCCCCAGAGCCACGCGTGGCACAGAACAGGCCCCCAATCCATTCTTGATCATTGATTGAATAAAATATAAAAATGACCTTTCTTTCCAAAAAGATAACCCCCGCCTTTTAAAACAGGAATATTAACGGAACACATGGTCCAAAAAAATAAAAAGTCTTAATGGGGAAAAGAAAAGGTTTGCAATGGCTGTTATTGACTATAATATACACACTGGTCCAAATTCCTAGCACATTCTGTGCTCCACTAATGGTTTCCATTATTCTCTCTTAAGCTTTTAAATGATATGTACCTCAAAACTGTGCCATGGATCCGATTCTCCACTCATCTTTTGGAAAGAACAACAAAGGCATATTTCTTTCTTGAGATCGAAACCTCAAATGAATTCAGAGAAAGATTTTTTTAAAGCTCTAAGCAGAAAGGAAAGGAGACTCCATTTAGTATTCTTTGTATTATTTCTAACAAAGAAATAATAGGATGTAATTTATGACACCATCAATTTTCTCTAATAACGTGTAGCTGTCTCGCCAGGTACTTTTTTTTTTTTTTTTAATTTTTTTTTTAAATTAATTTATTTATTTTTGACTGTGTTGGGTCTTCGTTTCTGTGCGAGGGCTTTCTCTAGTTGCGGCAAGCGGGGGCCACTCTTCATCGCGGTGCGCGGGCCTCTCACTATCGCGGCCTCTCTCGTTGCGGAGCATAGGCTCCAGACGCGCAGGCTCAGTAGTTGTGGCTCACGGGCCTAGTTGCTCCGCGGCACGTGGTATCTTCCCAGACCAGGGCTCGAAACCCGTATCTCCTGCATTGGCAGGCAGACTCTCAACCACTGCGCCACCAGGGAAGCCCTCGCCAGGTACTTTTGTTTAGGCAAATGCAATAATCCATTTCAGCACATTTATTCACTGCGTTTAATGTATTTTGGAGCATCTACCTGGGGAAGGAGTAATTTCTTAATTGGGTAAGTAAAAAAATTATTTTTGGACTGTTAGTAGAAAAAAGAGATATCTACAGGCAACATAAAAATTTTTGTAAAGATTCTGGCTTCAAGTAATTACTATTTCCTAGGATGTGACACTGTAAATACCTGACTGCATGTGTGTGCACAGGAGAACATGCACAAATGTGTAGTATGGTATAGTATATTACGGTAACTGAGATCATTAATAAACTTGAAAACTCTCCCCTTACCAGCATGCCACACTGTCTGGCACACAGAATATGTTCAATAAATGTTGGACTAGTTAATTAACCGCTAAACGAGGAACTACGTGATGACATTTGATTTTGCTTTCTGTAACCGGACCCAGGATTGCAATCTCTGAGTGACAAATTCTAAGTGACTCAGACAAAAGGACATTCAGCACATACTCTGTGACAGGTGGCACTGGTCCCCCACTTACATCCCATGACCCTTACCATTTCCATGTATTTCCATGCCTGACGTCCAAACGCCTGCACCTGTACTTCTCGGCTGAGGGCTTTCCTGGTCCCCAAAGTCAACGCCCTGGAAGCAGCCCTCCCTTCTGACTGACCGGCGTTGGTGGGTCAATACATCAGCTCCCTCACCCTCGGGCAGGGTAACTCTGGGGCGCATGTTCTACCCCATCTCCCAGAACCCCCGGGGGTGGGGGCCAAGCGCCAGCCGCCCACAGGACTGACCCATCTGGTAGCCCATCTCCCTACCGCCGTCTCCCTGCCCTCCTGACACTTCCTGAGACCACATCCCCCAGAAACTACATCAAATCCTTGCTGCGAGATCAGCTTCTGGGGGAACCCAAACCAAGACAGACACCTTTAATTGTTTTACTTCTAACAAAACACTCCTCATGTGATCAAATGTTTGTCCTTGAAATGCAGAGAAAACCAGCCAATCCATCATCTAACACGTTTCTGTGTGAAATCCAGACTCTGAGCCTCTAACGAGTCTCTCAATGACCCATACGAAGGGCTCGTCTCTTTCCTAAACGAGCACGGCTTGGTGGCTGTTAACAGAGCACCCCTGTCCTGAGCGAGGCTAACCCACCTCGAAGCCCAAAGCCCCTGTTAATTAGACAAAGGATGTGCAAGCAAAGAAAACGCTTTAATGAAGGCTTCACTGGCAAGCCAGACAGGTCAACTATGGTCTAATCCAAACAAGAACCCTCAGTCTTGTATGGTTCGTCCTAAAATATCCAAGCACTTCCCAACAGTGGCCCAAAGGCACTTTCTCCCCTCGAGCCTAGGCATTGGAAGAGCACTTCTCCTCCAGCTTCTTCTTGTCTGCCTTCGTCTTCTCGATCACGGTCTCCATGATCACAGCAGTCTCTTCGTATGTCTGGATGCTGTCGGTGGAAAACTTCTCAACGGATTCCATTACCTCCACCTTCTCATAGGCCAGCGTCCTGGGAGGGCTTCTCGCCGGCAGGCTGCTTCTCCGAGCTCCAGGCCCGTCGGACTCACCCTGAGTGACCTGAGGCTCTTGAGACTGGGGTGTAGACGGCCCCTCTGGACCAGGCGTGACTGCGGGACAGGGCTCTCCGGCCCCCTCCTCCTCCTTCTGGCCATCCTGTTTCCCCTGGGGGCCCTTCAGTTCTTCGGCATTCATCTCATCCCCCTTGTCTGCAGTGGGCGGGGTAGGGGGGTGTCCATCTTCTTTTCCCTCGGGAGGCCCCTCTCCGTCCTCCAGACCATCTTCTGTCCCCTGGGGAGGCCCCTCTCCGTCCTCCAGACCATCTTCTGTCCCCTGGGGAGGCCCCTCTCCGTCCTCCAGAGGGGGCTCCGGCTGCTGGGGAGAGGGCTCCACGTGGCTGTCAGGACGCACAGAGTCGTCCCCCTTGGTAACCACCACACCCCCTTTGGCGGGGACGGACAAGGAACAGAAGCCTGGGTCCACGAAATTGGCATCTCCGGAGACCAGCACATACCGCCCCTTGGTGTACAGGTCAGCGGGGGGCTCGGGTTCTTTGGGGCCTTTCACCCTCTCCTTGACCTTCTTGCCTAGTTTTTCAAAGGCTTTGCTTATCTTCCCTCCGTCTGGGACATCCTCCGGAGCCCCGTCCACGGTCGGGGGACTTGCTTCTCCATCCCCTGATTCAAGCTTAGATTCACCCTCTTCTTTAAGTACCATCTGCCCTGGCTTCGGGTCTTCAGGACCTCTCAGTGGTGCCTCTTCCAGACTTTCATCTGCTTTGTCTTTCGCTATAATCTCCTTTTTCCTTGGAACGTTCTTGGGGAGGCCTTTTTGTCTTGGTTTTGCTATTGTTATATCCTGCACAGCCCTGGTGAGATCTTTTAGGAAAAAAAAAAAAAAAAAGGACAATGAGGCAAGTATCATCACCAATGAAAGAGGAAGAAAATGTATTTGTTGAAAAATACACTAATTATCTTGGAGCCCCCTGCCTAGCGCTGGGGTGGGGTTTCCTACGTATGATCAAAAGCAACAGGGAAAGATCCCTGGGTCTGAAGCATCCACGGCCCACATTGAGGACCCAGCTCTGCTGGCCACTGTGTGACTCTGGACAAGTCACTCGGCCCCTCTGGGCTTGCAGAGGGGAGGGAGGCGCCAACAGTTCCCATCACACCGGGTACAACGGACTGAGATCCGCGATCCTCCTGCAGTAACACTCTGTGGGAGCAGGGCTTCAGTGCCCACCCAGCCCCCTGCCCCCCGAGTTCACAGGGGACACTGGGATCCACAGAGCAGACAGCGGAAACCCAGTCCACAGGGCACCCTCGCCTCAGGCTTCCCCGAAGGAGCAACGCACAGCTGCCTGGGCCTCTGACGGGCTCGGAATGGCCTCGGCCATGGGGAGTAGCTCCCTTGTCCCGCTCGCAGCCCAGGCCAGGTGAACACAGCCACCCCTTGCTCAGCACCCCTTCCTCCTGGGCAACAAGAGGCAGTGATGCTCTCAGACTCAGAACAGGAATCCCCCGTGCCCGAGGCCATATGCATTTCCTCAGATCAGCGAAGAGGAAGAACTGAAAGTTTAACACAAAATCTCACCCTGCCTCATCCAGGAGGCTTTCCAGCTTTGCTCACAGTGATTTTTTTTTAACTTTTTCATCCCGAAGTCTTCTCCAGCCCCTCCCTCCCTTCGTTAATCAGAGGACTCAGTTGCACAGAGCAAGGGCCTCCCGTGGGGCTGACCCTCAGCGACACAGCAGAGTGAGCAGGCCGTGAAGCCATGATGGGGGGGGGGACGCAGGGGGGACACGACAAAGCAGGTGGCTGGGAGCAGGTGTGGAGAAGGGCTTACTGGCAGGACCAGCTGCCGAATTTCAGGGCCCGCTAATCAAAACTGTGAAGAACGTCCAGACCGCGACCGCACAGCATCAAGCCCAGCACCCTGAACACAGCCACCCGCCCCTGGAGCTGGCCCTGGGTGTCTGGGGACCCCTGGCAGCAACGTTCTGACTCTGGGACCACATCTCTGCAAAGCCCTCTGAGCTTTCTGAGACCCCTGGATTTGAAGGCACTATAAGCACAGGCTTCTCTTCTCCCAGGCACTGTTCTGTTCCTTCAGGACTGGGGAGACTGAGCTGTGAGCTGACATCTCACAGGCGCGTGAAACCATCCCCAAAGGACCAAACGTTGAAGGCAGAAGCTGCGCTTGCCCACCAAGCTATTTCTGCTCAGTTTTGAATGGGAGAGAGAACTGAGCAAAAATTGAGCATCTACTCTGCTCCTGACACTAGATCAAGCACCTCTGCATAAAAGAGTTCATTTCACTGGCGGGGGCGGGGCGATGAAGACATACAATTCAGTATTCACTTCTTGCCAAAGTAAATGTTGAGCTGCATTTTTTCTCCCCAGTTAAATGCCTCGTGTTCACGGACGGCCTTCCTGAGGTGGCCTAACCCCCATCTGATTTTCTCCTTGTAAACTTTTTGACTCAGTCACTCAGCACCTGTTGGAGGACATCAGTGAGGGAGAGAAGGAACCTCACATAAAAGCACTGAGTTTCCAGACGGACGGGGAGTATGAATGCTAAGTTTAGGGAGAAAGCCGCTTGATTTTTTCTTTTTCCCAGGACAGAAAGTCACAGAAGCCAGGGTTGGGGACTCACCTTTCCCACCGTGTCGAGGGCTGAAGGAGGCTCCGTGGCTCACGGTGTACAGGGTGATCGGAGTTTCAGTGAAGGCGGAGCTCAGCCTGGCAAAAAGAACCAGAAAGAGGGTGGTCTCCAGCTTTAATTCACTGAGCCAAACAGATGGGGGGGGGGGGGGCAGGCAAGAGGGATGCTCTAATGTCCAGCAAAAATGAAAAAGGCTTTCTCCAGATCCAACTGCTCATGAACCACAAACACATCTACACACTGGAGGACAACGGAAAGGAATAATCATCTCTTTGAGCTCAAGTCAAAGCTGTGAAACACACTTATAAAAAAAATTGTAATTCTTTTGTTCTGGAGTATTTTTTAAATAAGAGATTGGCCAGCCCAGGCTGAAGTATTTAGGGCAACCAGGGTATAGTATATCCAACTGGTTTTTTAAAAAAATAGTTATATATAATCAGAGACAGCGGAAAGATAAAGCAATTGAGACAAAACATAAATAGCTGGTGAATCTAAGAGGATTCGGAATTTCCTTGTTCTGTGCCTGCAACATTTCTATCAATTTGAAATTATATCAAAATTAAGAGTTATATATAAACCAACAAAAGGGGTATCCAGTTACCTTTTGATGAAGCCCTGCCTCCAAAACAAAAATTTTCACAAGGACGTTTAAATACCCGTTCAAGACTTATTTTTGTATATGTGTGCATGAAGCATTCACTGTGACATAAATATAGAGTTCAGCACAATACGTTGACCAGAACTAGAGAAAACAAAAGAAAGTCTTGCTTTTCCTCCCACACATTAGAGCACTCACAGCCAAGACAGGGCCCCAGCGAGAGGGAAGGAAGTGCTCCTGTGTCTGGGTGCTTCTCTTTTAACTCAATCTAAACCCCCCAAAATCAGCAGGACTGAATTGAAGAACCTCAACTTAATAGAGAATCAGAGTCCGTATAGGAGGGGGCTGGCCTCAGTCCATTCTCTGAATACCTACAGATACAGACATTGATGTAGCCATAGATGTAGGTGCAGGTGTGGCTATAAATAATGGAGACATCGCTGTAGATGTGCATGTACGTGATGATGTAGATACAGGTGACTTAGGTATAGATGACGTATAGGTGTAGGTGTAGATTTAGGTGATAAAGATGTAGGTGTAGCTATAGATAATGTAGATATGTGTATGTGTAGGTGACACAGATGTAAATGATGTAGCTGTGGATACAGATAATGTAGATGTAGGTGTAGGTGATGTAGATATAAATGTAGGTGATGTAGAGGTAGGTGTAGGTGTAGGTGTAGATGAAGATGCTGTAGGTGTAGCTACAGATGAGGTAGATAATGTAGATGCAGTGTAGATGTACACACATACAGATGATGAGGACATAGATGCAGACGTACGTGTAGGTATAGGTGTAGACATAGGTGATATAGATGTATTTTTTTAAATACATTTATTTATTTATTGGCTGTGTTGGGTCTTTGTTGCTGTGCACAGGCTTTCTCTAGTTGTGGCGAGCGGGTGCTACTCTTTGTTGTGGTGCGTGGGCTTCTCATTGCGGTGGCTTCGCCTGTTGTGGAGCACAGGCTCTAGGCACACGGGCTTCAGTAGTTGTGGCACACGGGCTCAGTAGTTGTGGCTCACGGGCTGTAGAGCGCGTGCTCAGTAGTTGTGGTGCATGGGCTTAGTTGCTCTGTGGCGTGTCGGATCTTCCCGGACCAGGGATCGAACCCATGTCCCCTGCTTTGGCATGTGGATTCTTAACCACTGTGCCACCAGGGAAGTCCCAATATAGATGTATTAATACATCTAGAAAATGGACAGTAGACGATGCAGGTGCAGCTGTGAATGATGATGAGATGGAGACAGAGATCTACTTCCCAGTGGAGTTCAAGTCAAAGTTCCATTACGTGGAGGAGACCAGACGGCCTGTCGACAGCCACGTTACTGACCCAACCAGGTGGTCAGAGCCACGATGGCAGCAGCAGTAATAACACCGACACTGAGCACTGGTTGAGCTCCAGGTACCGTGCAGGCCCCTCACCTGCAGCATCTCAAGAACCACGCCTGATCGTCCTCTGTGTTAAGACACTCATGTCCCCAGAGGCCTGTGAGCTGAAGGGAGCCTTCTCTGTGGGTGCTTTCTGACCCCCTGCTTGACATTCAAACACTTCCCCCATCACCCCCGCCTCCTCTCCCCTCTCCCTGCTGCAATTCACTCCAGGGCACAGGTCACAGGCCACACACCCTCTGCTACAGACCCACTCATCCTGTCTCCCGGACTAATATTCAAGTTCTGTGAGGTCACGGATTTGGGGGTTCCCTTCCTGGCCACATCCCCACTGCCTAGAACAGGAACACAGGAAACAGTCAGCAAAGATCTGTGGAACAAGTAAGTGGCCAGCCAGAGAGGTCGGCGCTGTGCCCGCGGGCTCTGCCCACCCCTGACCCCACCTGTTGCCTTCGTTCTCGATGATCCGGTGATACCGGTCCAGCTCGTTCCGCAGGGTCTGCTGGGCGACCACCAGCTGCCGGCAGTCGTAGGACGACCTCTCCAGGCTCCTCTCGGCCTCCTCAATCTCCTTCCGCAGGGTGTCAATCTGCTCGTTGTAGAGCTGAATCTCTTCATCGTAACACTCGTGGGCATCTTTGATGGCTTGTTCTAGGGCCGCCGTCTGTGGGCAAAGACACAGCTGTAAGGAAACCCAGCCCGCCCTCTCCCTTAAGACACAGACCCAGCAGGGAGACCCTGGACGCGGCATATCCAGTTTTATTTGTTCTGTGGGTTTGTTTCTCTGTTTCTCTGTCAGCAGGGAATCCTTAAGCCACAGAGGGATGTGAAGCCCTTCTCCTTAAGCTGGCATCAGCACCCTCGGAGATCTGCCCTAGCGGAGCCTCCACCCCGCAAAGGCAGTGGGAAGATGACAACCCCAGAAACTGAAACGAAAACTGCCGTCTATGGAATAAAATGGACAACTCAGACAACGTACATTCTTCATAATTTACTGAGTTAGCATAAATCTGACAGCTGAAAAATTAGTAAAAAGAAGAACATGTACTAAATAGGTAAGATGCTATTTTTACTGAAATAATTAAGGGAGGAAGTTTCCTTGATCTTATTCAATCACTATGGCACTTTAATTTTCTCCTGATTTCTGATCAGTAGAGTTACATTGGTAGCTAAAGGGTGTGTGTGTGTTTGTGCACACTCGCACATGTGTATAAATAAAATAACTTCAGGGAAACACATTTACATATTAATGCAGGACAAATCAAAATTAAGGTGGGAAAATAAAAAGAGGTGGCCTCGTAGTCACAGTAAGAGCTGTGACAACCGCTAAAGGGCTGCAGCGTACTGATTTACAAGCTTAGCACAACCTCATTTTCCCAAAGAGAAGAGATCTAACAGGCATGGCCGGTTCTCAAAAGCAAAATAGAACAAGCAAACCAAACCCACTTCTCCTGGAAGAGAGCTTCTCAAACTTCATGGTGCATCTGAACCCCCCAAGGATACTGTTAAGCTCAGATTCTGACTCAGCAGGTCCAGTGGGGCCGGAGGGGCTGCATTTCTTTTCTTTTTTTTTTTCTTAAAGGATAGTTACTTCTTTTTTTTTTTTTTTTTTTTTGGCTGCGTTGGGTCTTTGTTGCTGCGTGGGGGCTTTCTCTAATTGCGGCAAGCGGGGACTACTCTTCCTTGCGGTGCGGTGGCTTCTCTTCTTGCGGAGCACAGGTTCTAGGCGCCTGGGCCTCAGTAGTTGTGGCTCACGGGCTCAGTAGTTGTGCCATACAGGCTCAGTAGTTGTGGCACACGGGCTTAGTTGCTCTGCAGCATGTGGGATCTTCCCGGACCAGGGCTCGAACCCGTATCCCCTGCATCGGCAGGCGGATTCTTAACCACTGAACCACCAGGGAAGCCCGGGGTCTGCATTTCTAAGTGGCTCTCACTCGATGCCCATGGCTCTGGTCTCCAGGTCACACTTTTTGAGTCACGGGGGACTAGACAGGTATCTGAATCCAACCTCACGTATGTCCACCACAAGACGCCTCACACGTGCAGCTAAACAAGCATATTGGACATGTAGAGGGTGATTATTCCTGCGACAGCCTGATTCCTCACTTTATGTACAGATGTGGCCGTGGAACAGTGATGTCCCTAGTGAGGACACCGGCAGACTCAGCTGACAAAGGTTGTCAGGAATGGATCTGTTGCATCAGGAAGGGGGGAAGGAAGGGAAGGAGGGAGGAAGGGGGGAGGGAGGGAGGGAGGAAGGGAAGAAGGAAGGGAGGAAGGGAGGAAGGAAGGAACAGAGGGAGAGGTACATGCACTAGACACTCTGGGAAGCTGTCCACTGGCCTGTGTTGTCCCCATGTCTGATGACTGTCCCATCTCACACGTAGGAAGTGTCCGGGCAGCAGTGTGACCACACTCCCCTGACCAGAGCCGCAGAACCAGGACTCAGGCTGGCCTGTCACGTGCTTCCTCCCCGGGCATCTGGGAAGGGATCTCAGGAATAGCAGTGACTTGGTGGCAGGTTCTAGACTCACTGGGACACGTAAGCCCGGGGTCTGAGGCTGCCACCCTGGAGCAACAATCTTTCATAAAGTGCGTGGAGAAACTGAGAAAGGCAATTCTTCAGAAAGACAGAGACATGAAGCCAGAAGGCCAAGGCAACAGAGATGAGAGAGCTGGCGAAAGAGAGAAAAGAGGGAATCGGGGAGAGTGAGCGGCTCCCGCCGCCCGTCCTGTTCCCAAATGTCATCAGCCCCTTTACATCTTGCTCGTTTGGGGGAAAATATCTTCACAGTCGAGAAAGCTGGAGACACCACCCCAGGTGACGCAAGTCGCACCCCCAGTACAAAGACACAGCCACATGGTGCACCTGGTGAGAGGTACGGAGGACCCATCACTTCTGTTGTGTTCCTGCCGCAAACGCAGAGCCTCAGCTCAGCCCCGAGAAAGCATCAGGGAAGCCCAGATGGGGGGACGTCCCACAGGAGGACTGGCCATCAAGGTCATGAGAAACAGAGACAGGCAGGAACTGTCCCAGACTCGAGGGGGCTGAGGAGATAGGACAGCTGAATGCAAGCAGGATCCAGGACCAGAAAACACGTGAGCAGGGTAACAGGTGAGACTTCAGGCAAATCTGTTACCAGGATGGCGTGCTCGACAATGTCCTGGTTCCAACCTTGGTGCTGCGCTATTAAGAGGTTGACTTTGAGGGAACTGGGTGGAGAGTACGGGAAACCTCTGGGCTATTTTTGCAGCTTCTTAGAAGTCTAAAATTATTTCAAAATAAACCAAGCGAGTTTGACCAGGTTTCTGTTCCTCATTAAAAATTATCTCCATTCAAACAGTCTCCTAGGATGTCAAATACTGAGGCACAGCCTCTGATTCTTGGTGTGGCCACAGGCTCTTACCCACACCGGCGTTCACACACTCTAGGAAATGCTTCCATGAAGTAAGGAATTCAAAGGACCCCTTTGAGGCTCAAATCTCAGAGACAAGAAGCCATCCGGAGTGGATGAATCCCCACGTAAGACTCTCCATTTCCACGGAGCAGTCCTGAGAACGAAGCCTGCGGGTCACAGGCTGGCATGGCTGGAGTCCAGCGATCCCAGTGTCAACCGGGCAGCAGGAGGGCATGAAAGCTGATCACAACTGCCTTTCATCAAAGCTTAGCTTTCTCCCACGTGAGCAGGAAAGGGCTGTGCCCGCAGCACCTGGGTGTTATAGCTCAATAATTAAAACCATTCATCAGACGGTGAGGTGTTCAGGAAAACCAATAAAAGCCCCGCTTTCAGCAGCTCAAAGGGGGTTAACGCAACGTCTCTGATGGGAGTGATCTCGGCACAGGCTTCAGACGCCGTCCAGCCCCAGCCTGACTGTGGGAGAAAGAAACCCTCGTTCCAGGACCCACAGTCCAGAGGGGGAGGCGGCTCAGTCACAGGAACAAGCCCAAGGTGTCACAGAACCCACGGAGAGGCCCAGGGTGCTGGGGACATCACGGAAGTCTTCCAGGAGGAGGTGGGGCCGGTCCAGGTGCTGCAGAAGCCAAGCCACGCGCAGAGAGAGAAGTGAGGAGCAGAGGCGCTGGTGCCAGGATCCGCAGGAGGGGTCCAGAGAGGAGAGAGGGAGAGAGCAGCCCACAGACAGCCCTGGCGGCTGGAAAGAAGCAGGTGGAAGTTGTGGGCCTCTAGGCAGCCGGAACTTCATCTTGAGCTAGGTGACTGTGTGTCTCCGCTTGGACCGCTAGATCCGGCTGACAGCCGTCTCCCCACCGGGCTTGCGCGGCCGGAGCAGGAGTCAGGCCAGGCTCTGCTCGGTGTTCCCCGGACCTCGCATGGGGCTGGCCAGAAACGGCTGAAAGATAAGGGTTTCAGCACAGCTGCAGGGCTTGCCTCTGCACAGCATGGTCCTTAGGGACCCGGGCCAGTGCTTCACAGTGAGCCCATCTGGAGAGGTGACCTCCTGCCTCAGTCCCTTTAAGCACCCAGACTCCTTTGGATCCAAGGTCATTTCAAAAAGGAAAAAGAAATCAAGTGTCCTTCACCGATTACACGCTGTCTTACCAAAACCTACCACCAGGTGGTGCTAAGGGACTTTAACGAGAAATGACACCTGGGAGGCGTATACTTTCCCAATAATCTGACTTTTTTCACTTTCCTGTCACAGAAACTCTCAGCAGATGCAATTTAGAGAACCAGAACGCCTGTCCCTTCTCGTCCGCCTGGAAGAAGTGCCATCCCCGGGAGTCTCGTGTATGGTCCACATTCAGCTCCAATCGTGGGTGCGGTCCTGGGCAACCTGTGGACCAACGTTCTCAAACTTGAGCCTGCAGAGGCACCTGGAGGGCTTGTTAAACGAGATGCTGGGCCCGCTCCGGAGTTCCTGGTTCCGTGGGCCTGGGACGGGCCCGTGAACGAGTATTTCTGACAAGCCCCCAGGTGATGCTGCCGCTGGTGCTGCTGGTTCCGGGACCTCCCCCTGAGGACCCTGCGATGGAGGGTTCCAGAAGCATCAGATGCCCTAACCATAGGCAGAACCAGCTGCCACAGCCCTGCCGGCTGGAGCCCTCAGGCTGCAAGGAGCTCCCCCTCCCCTGGCCCCCACCATGTCCCCAGTCATGGCCCTGGCCCCGCTGAGGGGCTAGGCTGACGAGTCTCCCCTGGAACGCTCAGCTCAGCTACTCCACTGGGAAGTCACGACAGCCTTTTAAAATCAGCAAAAAGCCAGCCGTGAACATCTCGTGAATAAGGCTATGGAGGCCCCGAGCCAGGAACCCGGGTGCCCGAGATGTAGAATATTCTGGCCCAACGTGGGACCCACCCCTACATCAATGTTCTCAAAGTGTGGTTCCTGGCCCAGCAGCAGCATCTGGAATTTAGAAATAAAAATTCTTGGGCCACGCCCCAGACCCACTGAGTCAGAAGCTCTCAGGTGGGTCCTGCCACATGCGTGTTTTGATTCAAGCTAATTAGGCAGATTTTCGGCCCCCATGACCTTTGCCCCCCATGACCTTTGCCCCTTAGCCGTATGCCCATGAATATATTACGTTACTCGGCAAAGGAACTTCTTACTCAGCTGACCTTAAAAAACAGGGAGATTATTCTAGATTATTCCTAATTCCACGGGCCCTTAAGAGCAGAAATCAGAGAGATTAGATGCACGAGAAAGATTTGAAGCACCACTGCTGTCCTTGAAGATGGAGGGGCCACATGCCAAGGAAGGTGGACGGCGTCTGGAGTAAATCCTGGCCAACAGCCAGCAAAGAAATAGGGTCCTTGGTCCCAGCGGCACACAGAAGGGAATTCTGCCAATGACAGGAACGGGACAGGAAGCAGATTCGGCCCATCCCCCAACAAGAACCTCCAGATACGGGGGACCCAGGCCGGCCGACACCTTCATTTCAGGGCTGTGAGCCCCAGAGCAGAGAAACCAGCCAAGCCTGCCCCGACTTCTAACCTGCAGAACCGTAAGATCACAAGGAAGTGCTGTTTTAGGCCCTGACCTTTGTGAAAATTTATTATGGCTGCAAGAGAAAACTAATATGACTCTTGTTTCATCAGACCCCCTGCTAGGTTTTATTTATTATAAGCACATATATTATTATAGAGGAAATGCTTTGGCAATATTTTGATAACTAATTCGGCAGATAATATTTTGTTTCAATATAATTGGTTTCTTTTTAATTCTATGTACTTTATTTTATGCCTTTAACATTTTTCTTTTTTTTTTATGGAAAATGTCAATATCTTATTTTACTATTATTAATGTTAAGTATGTGATGCCAAAGAAATGAAGGTAATTTTACAAACTCAGAATTTTGGCAAATACATGAAATTTCCGTTTTATTACAGTTTTATAGCACATTAGTTCAAATGCATTTCTCTACAACTACTCCAAGAGAGCTCCTCTGGAATTATTTCAGTCATCCTTAATATGTGACTTTACCAAAGACTTTGAATGTAAAATAAACATATAAAATTTCAAATTACTAACTTTTAATTATGAATGGGATAAGAAATAAAGTCATCAGATGATGGCTGGGGCTATTAATTTCCAACAAGACACTTTGTTGAAATGTTTCTTCTGATACCCCAGGTATAAATGAGAACCTTCAAAAAACAAGGGCAGAACCAAAGTACAATAAAGAAGCCTCTTTAGCTTATGCCTCCCATAGTCCTAAACCTCTGACAGAAGCTATGTGCCTTTAACATTTTTCTGAGAAAGGGTCCGGGGCTTCACCAGACTGCTGGGCAGGGGACTGGGGCGGGGGATGGCACAGAAGAGACAGTGAAGCCCCACCAGTTAGAGAGACAACGACCTCAAAGTTAGACAAGCCAGTCTTTGTGCAGCAGCTACGGGTGGGGACAGGCGGCCAAGCAGAGAGCTTTATCTCATATTCTCAGAAACTAGGCTAATCCTTTATGAAACGTCTTAATTTTATAGTCAATAAATGCACATGTGTCCACAGAGAGACAAGCATTCTTTTCGCCCTGGAACCAGACTTCACTGGTTGATGTGCCCACCACATCAGGCTGGGCTCCCTCATCTCCTGAGAAGGAGACTGGGCTCCTTCTCAGTCTCTTGGGCAGAGGTTTTCAATCTTATCGCCGCGGCCACTGGAAGAGCCACATTTTACATCACAAACCATAGACATCATACAAAGATATAAGTACGTGTGTGTATTTGCACAAATCTATATACTTAAACACACATACAGATATATTTAAAACAAAGGTTTCACAAAATAAATCCTGCCTCTACTCGCCATGCACCCTGTCATTTCCTCTTCGGTCTTAGGCTAGTGTTGTGAATTCCTTCTTTTCTCAAGCCAGTTGATTCTGCTGAGTTCATTTTACAACACAGTAATGAGTTGTAAATGGTGGTTTGGAAAACACTGGTGTCTAGAACCGTGACTGGGTGTGCATCCACTTCTCCAAACACTCATTCACACACACACACGTACACACACATACAAAAACATACACGCATACACTTATATACACACATGTAGACGTACACACAGACACACGTATACACATACACACGTGCACATATGTACACATATAAAAACATGCACACATATTACACACACGTACACACACAGTTACATACACGCATACACTTACATACACACGCATACACACACGCACGCATATAAAAACATGCACACACATTACACACATGTACACACATACAGTTACATACACATATTTTACACACACGCATACACTTACATACACACATATATACATACACTAACGCACAAATATATATACACACATATACACATACACGCATACACACACATATACACATACACTTACATACAGACATATACACACGTGCACACATGCACACATATAAAAACATGCACACACATGACACACACACACACACACACACACCCTGACCCTCCCTCCACCCTCTCAGGGCCTCAGAGGAAACCACACACTCACCAAGTCACCAAACCGGTGCATCTGGTCCCCAAGCTGCGGTTTGTCACAAGAGCAGGACGCGTTTTAAGGGCAGTACTCGCTTTCCTGAGCTGGGGTCTTTGCCTTGGGGGACCATCCCCAGGCGCCCGTTCGCTCTCCATGGCCCCTGAGTTGCTGCACAGGGAGGGGCTGGGCAGTGGGTGGGGCAGGAATCAGGATTCTGTACTCAAGTCCTGAGATCTGGAGGACACCGTGTACCCACCAAAAGCACCACATCTCATGTGGTTTCTGCAGGGTTTGATCTTGTCAGGCATTGGTGGGATAGAGACAAAGTAACATATAGCCTTTAATGGTCTAGGTTTTCTAGAGGGGCAGATTTTTAAAAAATATTTGTTCTCTTGTCCCTTATGTGTACTTGTCAAACCGAACGTCAATTTACTTTTGGATCTGGGAAAAATGGTTACACAGTGTAAGAAGCATATTCTAACCCAACGTCCCCATCAGAATGGCCCGGTGTACAGTAACAAGAGAAAGAAAACGAGGAATCACAGGGTTGGCGGGGGTGGGGTGACCCACGAAGCTCGTTAACCACGAAGGAAGGCCACAGAGACAGGACTGAGCTTTCCTGCCAAGTTTGCAAACAGCTTTTCTGCTCATTTGCAAACTAAGCTTCACCAAAAAAGGAAAAGGGGTGGGGTGGAAATGCAAAGTTTCCACTAACAAATTCTGAGCAGGAGCAAATCCCAACACAACCGCTCTCTCCCAGGTTGCAGTCAAATTCCAAAGGAGAGAGTTTAGGTCATGAGAAGAGAAACAGGAAGCACAGATTCGCGCGAGCGTAGGGTAAAAACCCCAACGTATGTCCGTTTCTTATTTTCAAAAACAAGCTTAAACTGGGCAAAACAGATCGGTTATGCAGGAGTGGGGATAGCTTACCCTCGGTGGGGGAGGGGCAGCGACTCAAAGGGGGCCTGTGGGGGACCTCCGGGGGCCACGAATTAGTGGGACCCGCTGCCCCCCTTGGCCCAGGGCTTTTCCGGTCTGGGCAGGAAGGCGTCCCCGGAAGTGGACAGCTGGTCACCCCACTGGGGATGCTGTTTGCGGCTCTGAGGGCTGAGGACACAGGTGTGTTGAGTTTGTAGAATTCACAGCACTAGATGCACGCGTGCACACCTCTGCAGGCACGTGACACCTGAATGAGAGGAGCAGACAGGAGGGGCGGGCATACCTGGGCCTGCAGCTCGGCTCTCTGGGCCTGCAGGAGGCAGAGCACCTCTTGGCCGTCCTCCAGCTGGCTCTGCAGGGCGGCCACCTCCCTTTCCGTCAGGAGCTTCGCCTGCACAAAGAAGCCAGACTCAGCATGCTCACACTTGGAGGAGAGGGGCCGCTGTGTTCTGCATGTTTACGTCCCCCCAAGTTCACAGGCAGAGGCCCTAACCCCCAATGCATGGCATCTGGAGGTGGGACCTTTGGCAGGAGGGTTGGTTTAGATGAGGTCATGAGGGTGGGGCCCCCATGATGGGATTAGTGTCCTTATTAGGAGAGGACGAGACACCAGGGCCCCCTCCTCCATGTGGGCAGCAAGGAAAGGACAGGGAGAGGGTGGCGTCTACCAGCCGGGATGGGGTTCTCCCCAGGGACCAAATCTGCCAGCCCCCTGACCTTGGACTTCCAGCCTCCAGAACTGTAAGCAATAAGTGTCTGTTGGTTGAGCCACCTGGTCTATGGTATTTTGTCACAGCAGCCAAGCTGACTCAGGCGGGCCCACCGTGGCCACTCACTGCCTTTTCGCTTTGTTTTCTAAGTCTGAGCCCTGAGCCAGAGCCACCAACTGTGCTGAGCCATCCCCATGGCACACAGCAGGGGCCATGGCGACAGGGGAAGCCCGGTTGGTGCTCCCGGAATGTTCCAGAAGGAGGTCCACCCTCAACCTCTCCACACTCTGCAGAGCAGCTGCCCTTTTCCCACCAGCCTCTCCACATTATTCAGAAACATCCAAACCCCTTCCTGAGAGCCTGGCCTCTCTAGAGCAGCGCCTTCTGACACGGAGACCCCCCCCCCACCCACTGGGCAGAGTCACAGCCCAGCACGTTCACGGCCACCCGCTGAAGGTGCCCCTGCTCTGCAGCCGCCTGCAAAGTGGCCAGAGCAATGAGACACAGAGAAAGTGAGAGCGAGGGAGGAGGAACGGGCCTGGGGACAGAGCTGCCGAAGGATGGTGTGTTTATTTCTGAGTCTCTCAGTGGAGACGTGCATTCTCTCCGTCTCTCTGTGTGTCTCTCTCTCCCTGTGTCTGTCAGTCTGTTTCTCTCTCTGTCTCTGTCCTCCCTGCTTCTCTGTGCCTCGGCTCCCACCTCCCTGCCCCAAAGACACAGCCATGGGGACAGCTGGGAGCAGAGGGGACTCACGTCCTGGGTACCACTACATGGGATGTGCAAACATGCCAACTGAGACCTGCAGCCTCAGCATGGACGCAGACACAGTGCAAATCCCTCACCCACCTCCCCGCCAGGACCCGGCCTGCTTGTCTGGCCCCGCCTCTCCTCACCACCCAGCTCCTACTTATACTACATCCTCCCCATGCCCACCCACAGGTGCCCTCACAGTGCCTCGCGCACAGGAGGCCCTTGGATACTTACTGTAGAGGAAGGAAGACAGCCGGCAGCTGTCAGCTGGAAGCCGGCACTAACCAACCCGCCCAGCATGATACTCCCTCCTTATAAACTTACAGACGATGCCACCTCAACATCCAAAGATGTCACTCTGGGATCCCAGGGGAACAAGACAGAAACAAGACCGGCTCTGCAACTGTGTCTGAGCTCAGACCAAGCGACCACCGTGTAACCACAGAAATGACCACTACCTCAAGTGGTGATGCCTAGTTACCAAGCACGGCCTTAGCCTCACCCCATACCTCGGCCTCCAAGGTACAGACTCGGGGGATATTCAGCCATAAGACCAGCCCCCCGCCCCCCGAGAGCACCCAGGCCAGCGCAGGCCCCCATCCACGGCGTACACCCTCCCCTCCTGTGGGGAATAATAAACCCAGCTTGATTTGACCACAGGGGTGGCCCCAGGGACCTCTGGCTACAGGACACTGACTTAATGCTTTATGGACACATTAACCCCGCGCTCCTAGGAAGCAATGCTAATCATATCCTTTGTGCAAACTCAACTGGCATTTTCTAGGACAGTAACAAGAGTCAAAGGAGCAAACCTGAAAGCAACCACCTAGCTCGTAGGTAGAATTTTTCAGCTGAGATTAATAAAGAATGTGATTCTTTCTAAATCTGCTTTTTAACGTGCACACGAATCCCTGAGCATCTTGCTAAAATGCAGATTCTGACACAGTGGGTCTGCTGGGGGTCGGGCTGCAGATGTTGCATTTGTCTCAAGCTCCCAGGCAACGATGCTGAGGGTCTCTGATGATCACTGACGCTATCAAACTAGGTCTAGACGGCTCTACATTAGTACAACTCAGAAGAACAGGGTTACAAGGGAACAGATGATGTGATTTTAAAAGTGTGCTCTGATGTAAAACACCTACGAATTAAAGGAAAAATGTCTTCAAAACAGAAATAAAGTGTCTGGAAAGAAGTCTCTGACAAAGAAAATTATGCTTTAGGAGAAGCTGTTTTTTAGGCCTTAGCGGCAACCCCAGTTCAGTTGGGGTCATTGGTGGGCAATGTGGACAAAAATATCCCCATCAAGGCCAAAAAAGTAACTCTCCTGCCTCTTAGATGTTACTTGGCAGGGTTCAAAAGTGTCTCTGAAAGCAAATTTGGGGTTTTCTTTAGCTTTGACATAAAAAATTAGGTTCAAACAAACATCAAGCAGTCAGCTACCCTAGCCCATTGTTTCTCCAGGGTGTGGGCCTGGGTAGACTTCTGTCCTAAGTCATCCTTGCAGAAAAACCCAGAGTCTTCTCAGTTGAACAGTCTACAAAACCCTGTCCCAGCGTAACACTCCTCTGGAGAAAGGACACATGACATTTTTGTTTTAATCTGCATCCTTTTCAGTTTATTTTTACAATATCATATCATGCATCACAAAATCCCATAAACCACATTAGGGAAAAAAATACATCAATATCCTGTTGCCCTGCTAGAGAGCTAAGTGAGGAAGGGATTTGGAACATTATATTGGGAATAAGGTTTTACATCCAAATCCCAGTTTTTTAAAAAATCGGCTTCAATCACCTCTATCCTTTCCCAAGAGTTTTCATGCCCCAGACTAGCAGAGCCTGACCTTGAAAATAAGAGTCACTAATTGTCTGAGGTTCTCTGTATTCAAAATTACGGTCAAATTGATAAGGAGAATAAGAAAACAAACAACCCAATAAAAAAATATGGGCAAAAGTCTTGGGTAGATAGTCCAACAAAGAAGCTATACGAATGGCAAATAAGCACATGAAAAGATGCTCAACATCATTAAGGCGTGAGGGGATGCAAGTTAAAAGCACAGCGAGATACACAACATACCTATTAGAGTAGCAAACGGCAAAACCAAAATAAAAACCCGACATACCCAGCGTTGACAAGGAAGCAAAGCAACAGAAACTCCCATCCGTTGCCAGTGGGGATGCAGCAGTGCTACAGCGCTTGGGAAACAGTCTGGTAGTTTCTTATAAACTAGACAAGGAAGGACAGCCCGTAATCCTCAAGAGGAAATACCTAAGAAGATGGTCAGGGGCACAGTTTATGTCCCCAGATGTCTAAATACCCACGTTCACCGTCTGAGTGAAAGAGCAGAAGAGTGAACTTTGAACGTGACCCTGCAGTGGGGGTGACCTGACGCCTCTCCCTGGGTCTCTGGGCCCCCGGGGCTGCAGGACAAATCCCCACGTGCGGTTTCCCAGCCGCCTGGGCTCCCGTTCTTACCTCCCTCATGCCACTGGTTATGGCGGCTGCTTGCGGGGTGGTCTGGATGATCTGCTGCAGGATGCTGACATAGGTCTGAATCTCCAGAAGATTCTGTTGGGGGAGGAAAGCGTTCTCATGAAAACTTGAGCTCCCCACATTTTCCCCTCCAGTACCAGGTGACCCGCGGGATGAATGCCTTCACGTGTCCCACCGCCACAAATCGGACAGACCGTGATGGGTGCGGAGGATGCTTTATGCCTCCTTTAATCTGCATGAGAACACTGGGCTCCATGAATAAACCGAGGCTTAGTTCGTGTCACCTTCCCTTCAGTCCCGTGGCTGCCTTGTGGCTGTCTCCGTAGCGCCCTGGATGCAGGGTTATCAGAAAATCAGCGATGGGGGACAAAGAGTCCCTGGAGGGCACAAAGGACCTTGCTGACTGCAGCACCGGCGGTGCTTCAGAGGACAGGCTGTGGCCAGTCCGGTAGGGACTGCCTCACTCACTAGCTGCATGTGGCCTCAGGCAAGGTATTCAAACCTCCTAAACCTCCAGTTCTTCCACAAAAGAGGGATTAACAACCTGAAGGCAATGCCTGGTCCCTTTCACCAGCAGATCACCTGGGCCTGCTCCGTGCCGGAGAGCTGACGACGTAGCACAGCTGCCCCCTCTGCAGAACTGCCCTCGGCCACACAGTGGTCACCCTGCCAGGAAGCTATGCAACTGCCCCCAATGCCACACCATCCCCCACCCGGACCAATGACTCCTGGCTCAGGACACAAGACCAACCCTCTTGCCTCAAGGTGGGACCAAGCTTGTGGTGCGATTCACGCTCCAGAGCCCCCATGGGATCAGGCTGAGCCTGGACTCCAGCTCAGCCCCTTCCCCTGCGCCTTCCTGCCCCCCACCCCACCTATACGCACCTCAGGCTCTGCTGACAGGGAACCTAGGACACTGTCTCTTGAGGCTGTTTTTTGGGATTCAGTGAGACAATGCAGCAGGCACCCACAGAGGCAGGAAGGGACTCTGATGCTGCCTGAGCACTTGCGAGGTTCCAGGTTGTACCAGATGCTTCACCCATGTTACCTCACGTCGCCTCAGTGTGGGTTTCCCCAGCAGCAGACAGTTATAGATCGAAAGTTGTGTCCCTCCAAAATTCATGTGCTGAAGCCCTAACCCCTGGCAGGATGGTGTTTGGAGGTGGGACCTTTGGGGAACAATTAGATTTAGGTGAGGGCATGAAGGTGGGGCCCCCAGGGTGAGATTAGTGCCCTGATAAGAAAGGCAGTCACTCTCTTTATGGATACGGATCTAGGAAAGGCCAGGTGAGTGCATGGCAAAAAGGCAACTGTCTGCAAGCCAGGAAGAGGGTCCTCACCAGAACCTAACCCTGCCGGCACGCTGATCTCGGTGCTCCAGCCTCCAGAACTGAGAGGAATGAATTTCTGTTGCTCATAAGCCACCAGTCCGTGGTACTTTGTTATAGCAGCCCCAGCTGAGTAAGATACAGACCCTGGGGGAAGGATCTGGGTGCAAATAGTTTGCTTGGGCAAAGATGCCGGGAAATGTGAGCAGTGGAGTGGGGAGGTGAGACACCTGTGTTATCAGGTGAGTTACCCCTGTGGGCACCAGTCCTCGCGGGGCTCTCTGGGAGCCGGTGCAGAGGGAGCTGGGGTACGTGTCCACCAACTCCATCCATCCCTGGCTGAGGCTGCTCCGGGGGCATTAACTCCCCAACATTTCCTGTGAGGCAGACCTGCCCTCCGTTGCCTAGTGCACATCCGTCCTGGGGCAGAGACACAGATACTGCAGCTGGAGGGAGGCCAGGCCCCCTGGAGAGGTCAGCCCTGAGGGTTGAGGGTCATGGCCAGGCCCACAGGTGTCTATGCTCAGATAACACGGCTGTGCAGGAAGGAGAGTCTGGCGTTTGCATTTTGAAGATGAAGAAGCTCAGAGAGGTTAGGCCACTGGCCCTTGGTTACACAGCTCCAGGGCTGGACTTTTCCAGAACACCAAGGCCCCCGCAACGTGAGGCCTGTGAGAAGCTGGCGGGGGTGGGGGCAGAGCACAGCGCTACATGCGAGGAGGCCCCTGCATGCCATGTGTTCCCTCAGAGACAGCGCTAAAAAATTACGACTTTTGCATTTTCTCCATTTTCTGAGCTGAACCAGTCAACAGGCTACAGCTTAATCCAGACGGATCTGTGTGCAATTACTCTGTGGACTGTAACGTCCTGCACAGATATTGGGTCCCCCCGACCCATAACCCCACACACCCACACACACACACACACACACACACACACACATACACACACACACACCCCCATGCACACACACATGCACACATACACACACATACACACACACATACACACATACCCCACACGCACACACAGCCACGTGCGCACACACACACACCCCACACACACACCCACGCACGCACACACACACCCCCCCATGCACACACACTCACATACACACACACCCACACACATACCCCCACGCACACACACATACACACACGCACACACACACGTACACACACATACACACACACCCACACGCACACACCCACACCCACACACATACACACATACCCTCCACGTGCGCACACACACACACCCACACGCACACACCCACACACACACATCCCCCACACACACCCACACGCACACACACACACACACACACATACACACATGCACATGCCCACGCGCACACACATACACACATACCCCCCCATGCACACACACTCACATACACACACACACATACACACACACACACATACACACACACACACACACACACTGCCACCCCTCCCACAGCCCCGCAGGTCTGGCTCACTAGGTGCCGTCCAGCGACCAGCCCAGCCCCGCTTGGTTCGGGGCACCGCACACAGGGCAGCCCACCCCAGCCACCCCATTTTTTTCAGCCACGAGTGCCCTGAACTGGTTTTCTGGGGGGAAGGGCTACAGAAGGGTCATGGTTACCTTTTTGTACCTGTCCTTGGCCGCACTGATGTCATCCTGCAGAAACTGGGCTTCGATCTGAAGGCGCAGGTTACTCAGCAGGGCTTCATCTGCCTCCTGCAGTGAGAGGCATCGACTCTGAGGGGCCGCGGGGGGCGGGGGGCGGAGAGCACGGGCGTGCGTGTGACATCGGCCGGGGCCTTACCAAAATGCAGACTTGTTTGCTGGGTCTGGGAGGGCGTCTGAGATTCTGCATTTCTAGCCAAGCACTGGGTTAGCCCATTGGTCCTGGTCTAGAATAGTAGTTCTCAGCCGAGAGTGATTTTGCCCCCAAGGGGACATTTGGCACAATCTCGAGGGTTTTTTAATTGTCACCACTTGGCGGGGGCGGGCCGGGGCAGGGGCGGGCGGGGGGTGTGTTACTACCGGCATCTAGTGGGTTGCAGCCACCGATGCTGCTAAACATCCTACAATACTTAGGACAACCCCACACAACAAAGAATTCTCCAGTCCGAAGTGTCAATAGTGCCAGGGTTGAGAAGCCTTTATCTAGAAAGATCAGGGAGAAAGAGTATATTTATATACTGATAACCTTAAAATTTAAGTTACATCTATATTTGTTCTATATCCTATCATCAGTGAGTTGAGTTTCTAAGACTAAGAAACAGTTTTCCCTTAACACTGAAACCTTTATTTTAGAATGAAGCTAGACTAACACAACACTGTAAATCAACCACACTCCAATAAAAATTAAAAATAAACAAATAAAATAGAATGAAGCTAGACCCCTATCTTACCATTCACAAAAATGAACTCTAAATGGATTAAAGATTTAAATAATTTAATACTGAAACAAAAACTCCAAGAAGAAAACAGGAAAAAATCTCCCTGACATGGGCGTTGGCAATGATTTTTTTGGACATGACACCTAAAGCACAAGCAACGAAATCAAAAATTAACAAGTGAGACTACATCAAACTCAAAAAAAGCTGTGCACAGAAACCATCAACGAAGTGAAAAGACAACCTATGGGATAGGAAACCTTAATTTTAATAATTTTCTCCCAAGGACTGTTGACACCTTGAGGCCATGTATCTTCAACATAAAATTCATGTTTTAGCATGATTGCTGTGGTGAATAGTGTTTGTTCCTTTCAAGTTGGAAATGACACTTAGGACAGAAGATTGAATGTTCTCAACAAACTTTTTGATAATTCACCAACTTTTATCTCATTGATCTTTTTTTTCAATAAATTTATTTATTTTATTTATTTATTATTTTTGGCTGCGTTGGGTCTTCGTTGCTGCACGTGGGTTTCTCTTGTTGCGGAGCACGGGCTCTAGGCACATAGGCTTCAGTAGTTGTGGCACACAGGCTCAGTAGTTGTGGCTCTTGGGCTTTAGAGCGCAGGCTCACTAGTTGTGGTGCACGGGCTTAGTTGCTCCGCAGCATGTGGGATCTTCCCGGACCAGGGCTCAAACCCATGTCCCTTGCATTGGCAGGTGGATTCTTAACCACTGCACCACCAGGGAAGCCCATATCTCATTGATCTTGTTTGGATCAACCAAATAGGTATGAGTAAGTGTTTGTGCTCTTCATAAGATAGTGCTGTGATGTCTGGAACTGACTTAAATACTTCAACAGTTCAGCGAGATGTTACAGGTCCAAGTTCCTTGCCCCTGCTGCCATGCCCACCTGCCAATACCTGAGGGCCTGCTAAGTGAATTTTTACTGACTTCCTAATGACTTGCTAAAAAGCATGATGAACGTTAGCAATGGGCTCTCACTGACAGAGGTAGAAATGTGGTTTGCTAAAATATTTAAGATACTCCCTACCACTGCGTGAACAGTGTTAAGACAGTCAAGGTATGTGGACAGGCCAAGATATTTTGAGACACACGCCATCCTGGTACTAATAGCGTTTAGGTTCCAGGGAGGCATTAGGCCTGCACTCTTCGGAAAGGCACTTGATTCCTTATAATCGTTCCTGTAAAAGACCGCTGGTGTAGGGAGATATGATTGTCTGATGCTGACAGCAAGGATACCAGAATCCTGACCCTATTGTATCACCTGCCGTGAATGAGCTTTTCATGCAAAGTGTTGCCTTAGCACCTAAAACAGCAGAGATCTGGGACTGCATGGAGCCTGGAGAAGAGGCTGTATGAACCTTAGGGGACTGCATCAGAATAAAGGCTTATTTAATAAATATCCATTCACGTGAATTTGGTCTGAAACTTCAGCCAGATTGTCAGGGATCGGCTAACCCTCACCCAACTCAAACCTCAAAATAGGTACTCAAAATGGGTAAACTATTTTACCTACCCAAGAGAACTTCAGAGTTTATCTTAAAGAACTTAAGAGTTGTGCTCGATCAGATTGATCAATTTGCAATAGTTAGCAATGTACCTTCACACATGCCTTTTGTGTAGGTTTATGCAAGCAAAAATTAAATAAGTTGGGACTACTCTGGTGGTGCAGTGGTTAAAAATCCGCCTGACAATGCAGGGGACACAGGTTCGATCCCTGGTCTGGGAAGATCCCATATGCTGCGGAGCAACTAAGTCCGCGAGCTACAACTACTGAGCCCACGCGCCACAACTACTGAGCCCACGCGCCACAACTACTGAAGCCCCCGCGCCTAGAGCCCATGCTCCACAACAAGAGAAGCCACTGCAATGAGAAGCCCGTGCACTACAATGAAAAGTAGCCCCCGCTCGCCGCAACTAGAGAAAGCCTGCGCACAGCAACAAAGACCCAATGCAGCCAAAATAATAATAATAATAAAAAAAATTATTTTAATTAAATGTTATTCTAATACAGCGTTGTCCAACCCTCAGGCATAATTTTAAATTTCTTAGTAGCCCCATCAAATAAAAGAAACGGGTGAAATTAATTTTAACAATATATTTTATTTCACCCAATATACCCAAAATCTTATTTTATCATGTCATCAACATTTTAAAAGCTATTGATGAGATATTTTCCTTTTTTCCAGGCTAGGTCTTTGAAACCTAGTATGTATTTCACACTCACAACACATCACATCGATGTGAACTCTGCATTTTGACCCCTCCCCAGCCTCACATGGCTAGTGGCCCCTGCGCTGGACACGGAAGGTCTAGAGGACTGATTTTAGACACGTGGACCATCTTGTCTCCCTCAGTGTCTCCTGCTCTAGGGGGAATCCCACAGCCCTTTCAGCCTCTAATTTCCGGTTACCAAATCCTTTCCCCTGAAGACTCTGAAATCCCTTCATGGATACCAAGGATGCCAACACTGGGCAAACAGGTGGGGAGGGAAGAAGGGAAGGACCCCAAGACCCAGAGCCGGTTCCTCACTCGCAGCCCCTGGACTCTCCTGCACGCTTTCCCCGAGGTGCCGCCCACTTCTCAGCCCTGGAGCTGGGCCTCCGCTGTCCAGGCTCAGCTGCCCAGCATGTGCGAAAATCACACCCTTTAAGGGACCCACCCATGGTCTGAAGTATTATTTTTAAATCAGAAGTAAAAGAATGAACCAAATTATTAAAAGGGATGCATGTCTCCAGGTACAGGGCTCTGAACTAAAATAATGTGAAATCCGTCTTTGGGTGTTTTAGCTTCTGGGCTCATTCTTTTGATAAATGAGTTAACCAGTTGCTGACTTTTGATACGCTCTGCCTTCAGGAGTTTACCATCCTGGGGGCTTAATGATGGGTCCTCAAATCCTGTGTCACAGGGATGGTCACACAGAGTACAATGAAAACACAACAGTATTGTCCTTGTTTCAAGACCTGTGCTGCCCGACTCCCCCCCCCAGCCCCCGGGAGAGCAGAGCATTACTGATACTCTTGTGCAAACGCCCCAGGGAAGGTGGGGGGCCCCTTGGAGGTCCTGGTGAATGGCTTTCTGAGTTACTCAGGACTGTCACATAAGCCTGGGGAAGCCCCTTCATGAGAGACATGGTGAAGGAAAGAAAGCCTGGGTGTCTTTCCAGCAGTGGGAAAGGGCTGAGGAACCAGATAGATCCTGGGTAATTTACAGGCCTTGGGAAGGACAGAAACCAGGGCAGTCCCAGCAATCTAAGCAGCTGGGGTCCAGGGCACTGCCCTTGGGATGACCCAGCTCCAAAGGCATTCATCTCTGCCCCCAGAAGGCACATCTCTGAGAGAGAGCTGCGATTGGCCCACATGGTCACATGACTGTCGTCTTGCCGACAATCCTCCTAGGACCACACTGACCGGAAGGAAAATCAGCCCCACCCCCTTGAGGCACGGTGGTTCCTTGTGAAAGTGATTCTCAGCTCTGGGGATGGGACACTGCTGAGTGGGTGTGGCTAAATCCGGGGCAGAGGCGAGGCAGTGCTGGGTGGAGACCTGAGTTTCACCTTCACCTTCGGGATGCTTTCCTACTCGCCCCACTCTCGGCCCCTCAAGACTGCTGAGGATGGAATGGGGCAGGGAATTCTCAAACATCTTAATTTTTACCAAAAATTCATCCACAATTGATACACAATTACCGGAGCTGAAAAACTGAAAATGAGGTTTCAAGGACCTTTTGTGTCATTACTTATAAAGGGATCGAACACTCAAGATTTTAGAAATAGAAGGGATCCTGGGACTTCCCTGGTTGCGCAGTGGTTAAGACTCCATGCTCCCAATGCAGGAGGCCCGGGTTCGATCTGTGGTCGGGGAACTAGATCCCACATGCATGCCGCAGCTAAGAATTCACATGCCACAACTAAGGAGCCCTCGAGCCGCAACTAAGACCCGGTGCAACCAAATTAATTAAAAAAAAAAAAATAGAAGGGACCCTAAAGGTCATTGGTCCTCAAACTTTTTAAAGCCACATGTGTCATCCTTCAAACAAAATATCCCAGGGAAGCCAACATACAGAAGGAAAGCAGAGATGTGCTTCTTGAAGGACATGACGGGGGGACAGGAACGCCGATCGGCTGGCAACCCTCTTCCCTCAGAGGCCCTTCAGCAAATCCACGGAACCCGAGGACTCTGACAAACGCAGCTCAGAAACTGGAGTCTCACCTCACGGATGGGGAGATATCGCACCAGTGGGCCGTTCAGCTAGTGAACAGAGGTTAACTGGAGATAATGGGAATGCGATCTTCCCTCTACTAGCCAGGAGTTGAGGGCTGAGTGCTGACCCTGTCCTGCAAGGTGCTTGCTGTCTGTCCCCCACCTCCCTCTCAGGGTCAAGCCAAACAACCACTCTTAGGTCCCATCCGCCAACCTTTAAAAGAGTGATAGTAACAGGCCAGCCCACATCCGTCCTTAAAAGAGAGAGTAACCAGATGCTCTGCAAGCACATTCTCTTGGTTTGAAGACAATCATCTGATAAATTGCCCGGGAAAACTCCCAAAGGTGAGTAGCTGCCGCTGGAATGTGCAGTTGCTGATACGGGGAGAAGAATTCGTTTGGAAGTGTTTTCTTTTGTTTGCACTAGAACTCAGAAATGTGTAGACGCTTGTGTTTTTATTATGCTTTTGGATGCTGTCAGCTGCATTTTCAAAAGCTCCACCAGCCGAAGCGTCTAGATTTTTCCAAATCGAGACTCTGGGCCAATATTCTAATTTTAGAAAACACTCCAGCCCTGATACTGTGTATGTTTTCATCTAGGCCAGTGGTTCTCAAAGTGTGGTCCCTGGACCACACCATCTGGAAATGAATAGGAACGTAAAAAATCTGGTGGATCCCAGAACTACCGGATCAGAATTTCTGGGGTAGAGGCCCAGGAATCTGTGTTTTAACACGCCCTCCAGGTGACGCTGATGCACAGGAAGTTCCAGAACCGCTGGCCTAGACGATTTTTGAGAAAGTAACTGAAGAAATAACTAGAGCCCAATATACCCTTGAAAAATCAGCCTTGCCAACCCAGTCACAGAGATGCTGGAAATCCATTAAAAACCCAACTGTCTGTATCCACACGCAGCCCCAAATCCAGCCCAACTAAAAAAATAAACAAAAACCAAAAATACCAACTGCTAAAGAATGGGTATTCAAATTCATTAAGATTTCTAGTTAATTAGGGTTTGATTTAAAAAAACACCTACTTCAATCCTGGACGCCAAAAACCTTTCCAAAAATGTTAGAGTTGCTTTCCTTCCAGGGCTCACGCTGACCTGGAGGAACTGGGCACGTCCCTCCACCCTCCACCTTCCCTCTTCCCACCACCTCGCCTTCCTCGACTCCACTCTCACCCTCTGCATCCTTCCTCACGCTTCCTCTGCCTTCTGTTCTTCCAGCCGCCCACCGCCAGCCTCCTCCTAAACTCTTCTTCCCCAGATGGCTCTCCTCTTCTCCAGAAGTTCATTTCCAGCCTCAGAGGAATTCCTGGACGTATGAAGGCTAGTAGCCCTGAAATCAAAAGCTTCGTGCCCCATCCTTTCACCCCCTGAACTCCCCTGCCTCTTGCTCCTTTCCAGACACGTTTAAGATACACGACTTACACGGAAAAGCACATACGGCAGCTTTAGGTATTTCCTAAAATTGTTTTCTGGTGAAAGCATTCGACTAGCACCTACATCATTTTCAAATTGGCGATATACATAATGAGTCCTAGAGATTAGCCAAACCCAAATATTTTAAAGTCATCAGTTCTAGGGACTTCCCTGCTGGTCCAGTGGTTAAGACTCTGTGCTCCCAACGCAGGGGACCCAGGTTCAATCCCTGGTCAGGGAACTAGATACCACATACTACAACTAAAGTTCCTGCGTGCTGCAACTAAAGTTCCTGCATGCTGCAACTAAAGACCTGGCTCAGCCAAAATAAATAAATACTTTTTTTTAAAAAAAAAGTCATCAGTTCTAATAACTTTTAATGGAGTATAATCTGTAAAAATACTGAATCACTATGTTGTACACCTGAAACTAATATAATAGTGGGAACCAACTATACTTCAATAAAAAATTAAGAATAATAAACAAAAAAAAATGTTAATGGACAAAGATAAAATAAAAGTCACCAGGAATGCTTACCACATCCAAAGGCTGAAAATCTGAATAACTTTGGCCCGAGTATGTAAGTAGTATGTTGAGGAATCTATTTCATTTCAAAGTGCATAGCGAGGAGTGGCTTGCTTTAACTTATCTGGCTGTTAAAAATACAGGCACTCTGTTCTGGAGGTTTAATTACATGGGCAGTATACATAGATGGCAGCTTTATGAACATGGTGGCAACCAGTCCTGTCCATACATTGTGATGTTTTCCAAGCCAGATTCAAAGACTGGGTCAGAGATTCCTAGTGTACCCCATTTCACACGGCCACACCCAGGGATCAATCCCTTCCAAAGGGACCAAAGGAAACGGACATTAGGCTGCGTTGACAGTAAAAACCCAGTTGATGTGATGTCTGTAGATATTCAAAGCTTTGTCAACTAAAATCAATGATATGACCGACAGCCAACAAGATGTGAATTCTACTGTACCATTTCACCTCCTTCTTCTCCAGTGACCGTCTCAGTGGACAGAGAACCTGAAGGTCCAGCTGGCTGACCCTTGAGGGGCTGTCTTAATGTGAGTTTTCAGAAGCAGACCCCGAGGCAGGGACTGGGAAGGGGTCCCTTATTTGAGAGGTAATCCCAGGAGCACCGGAAGGGGTGGGGTAGTGACACAGGGAAAAGAACAAAGCCAATAAAGGTGTGGAATGAGCGGGTTCCCACTGTGGGCAATGGGCTCAGTCCTGCTGGGGACCCCCCCAGGAGACTGGGAAACTCACCTCTGAACTGTCGGGACGAGGGGTGGGCCAGCCAGGGACTCAGCCACCCCCTCCTGTCCCCCAGTGGCTGAGGGTCGCCCCTGGGGTGCTAATGCCCACACTTCTGGACCGTGCCCCCTGCGACTGCAGATGTTCCCAAGCCAGACGGATGCAGGAAGCTGCCAGCGGGCCCAGCATCTCTATGTGACATTGAGGGCGGCCTGGGGGGATGGACAGGGCACCAACATCTAGTGGGAAGTGGCCATCTTCACCCAGAGACTCCGGCTCTGTGTCTATCTCCTGAGAGACAGCGGTTCCCTGACCGTCCTTGGGAGGGAAAGAACGAGCCATGGACCCAGAGCACCTCGCTCTTGCCCACACCTGCCGCGGGTGGGCTGTGGGTCTCTGAAGTCGTTTAGCCTCAGCAAGGGTGAGTTCTCCCCTGACAGAGGGGCGATCGGACCGGGTCATCTGAGGGTAAAATAAACAAAATCCAAAAGGCTGTTCCGAGGCTCCCGTGAGCTAGTGCAGGGACCTCCCGATTCACTGTATTTGCATCCTGTGTCTGTGATTTCCGCTACATCCAAAATCTTCTACTATTACTCACCCCGTATTTTTTTCAAATTGATTCATGTTTATTGACATGCATTTAAAAAGAAACTTATTTTTTTAATGTCACCTGCTCTAGAGAAAAGGTAGTCATAAAAATAAATTCACAGCTATGAAAAAGCTGTCCCTCCGTGCACTTCCACTCCTCCAGGGGTACGCGGCCCTTCCCGAGAAAACTAAGCTGGCATCCATCACATCATATGACCTGTAATAACAACTGTAACAGGCAGGTCACGTGCATTATTATGTCATTTAACTCTCACCAGGCATGCAGACAGACACCTGCTCCTCTGGTGGTGGGAACTAGCATTGCTCCCATTTTCCAGACGGAGAAGCTGAGTCTCAGAGAGATGAAGCCTCACAGATACTGAGCGACAGCGTGAAGGGTCCTGCTAGCAGGCTGCCCTCCTGTTCTGGATGGCACAGTCCTTGTGGGGAGAAATGTCTTTCCCTGGACCCGGGATCAGCCACGCCGATGCCTGTGCTGCCCCCGCCCGCATGCTTGGTCCCATCTTTCCCCAGAACCTTCGTAACGTTCTCACGGGACTCATACCCCAATCGTCCACACGCTACATCACAGTATGACGGGGGGAAATGGTGGGATGCCTTTCCCTTATTTTTCATTTTCTTTCTACTGTCTTATTTTTCTACCGGGAATAGGCATTGCTTTTGTAGTAAGAGAGGAAAAAAAAAAACCAGAGATTTGAGCTTGTTTTTAAATCCAGTGTCACTTGCCACCAAAGGTAAAAAAGAAGGACTAAGTTCTTTCTCTCTCTTCTTCAGGGAATGCCCAGGATGGCACCATGTGAGCAACAACCTTAGGGCCCAGTCCAGAGAGAGCCCTGCTTGCAGGGAGGGCAAATAGTCACAAAGCAAAACGAGGTGGTGCTGCGGAGGGGCTGAACTGGCACCTAAAGGTGAAGGGTGTCAGGTGCCCCTGTTCCTGAAGGCCTCGGCCAATAGACAAGACGGTGGCCCCACCTGACAGCCTGGAATCGCCACCAAAAACACAAATGGGGGTGAGCCACAAGTGTCAGCTGAAAGCTGGGTGAGGTCAAATGCTAATAAGGCCCCAATCCTCAGACTTCCAGCAGGCCTTGGGTCCTTGCAACCCAGCTCAGCACACGGCCAGTCATGAGCTGTGGGCTTAGGGCTTCCCTGCAGGACCCCCTCCCCGCCATCTCTGTGCTCACCTCTGTGTGCCCATCTGTTCCACTGGCCTGAGACAGTCCAGCTTCTAACAATCGACCTGCGTAATTACTGACAGCATCTCCTTCACACAGTGTCCCGAGTTGGACAATACGTTAGATGCTCACAGAAATATCATACAGTCAGTAACATACACAAAGCAAAATTCAGTGTCCCTAGAGTGTAGTTCTGACTTTCCCACCGACTAGCGGAATAATCCTAGACAACAGACGTTGGACGAAGCCAGGAAATTAGTGGCAAACATTCCGAGCTAACCCTGAGCTAACCCTGACCGTCTGAAGTTGCCTGGGGTTCCATGTGGAGAAGAATCTTATTTTTTTTTTCATTTATTTTATTGAAATATAGTTCATTTACAATGTTGTGTTAATTTCTGCTGTACAGCAAAGTGATTCGGTTATACACATATATACATTCTTTTTCACATTCTTTCATGGTTTATCACAGGATATTGAATACAGTTCCCTGTGCTCTACAGTAGGACCTTGTTGTTTATCCATCCTATATATACTAGTTTGCATCTGCTAACCCCAAACTCCCAATCCATCCCTCCACCACCACCCCCCTCCCCCTTGGCAACCACAAGTCAGTTCTCTATGTCTGTGAGTCCGTTTCTGTTTCATAGATAGGTTCATTTGTGTCATATTTTAGATTCCACATACAAGCAATATCATATGATATTTGTCTTTCCCTTTCTGACTTACTTCACTGAGTATGATAATCTCTAGGTCCATCCGTGTTGCTGCAACTGGCATTATTTCATTCTTTTTTATAGCTGAGTAGTATTCTGTTGTATATAAATACCACATCTTCTTTATCCATTCATCTATCGATGGATACTTAGGTTGTTTCCATGTCTTGGTTATTGTAAATAGTGCTGCTATGAACAATGGGGTGCATGTATCTTTTTGAATAAGAGTTTTGTCCGGATGTATGCCCAGGAGTGGGATTGCTGGATCATATGGCAACCAGGTGGAGAAGAATCTTAAGGCCACATTTGGGCGCAGCAGGGAAGGGTGATGGATTTTATCAGCAATGAGGTTAGGGGTGGGGAATGGGGAAGGGGGAAGGCAGCCAGGTACACTGAACAAGCAACCCTTCAAATAACCAGTTCCCATAGGTCCTTCCCCTCTGACATCTGAGCTCTGAAATAATCAGAAAAGGATAATGCTTATAGCTCTTTGCCATCCCTGGTTTTGTCCAACCTCTGTGGTCCACAGTTATTCTGCTATCTGGTAGTCAAGTTCTCCTGGCTACAGGAGAAAATCCAATCAGTTAGGATGGTGATGGAGGATCCAAAGAAGGAAACTGCCCCTGCGAAGAACAACTACACCCAACCTCTGCAGGAGGGTCTCCAGCAAGAAGCTAAGAATCCTGGAGCCTCGCACATGGCGACTGTTCATGTTTCAAGAGTGAGGAGCTTGAGGGTAAAAGGAAATTTCATCCTCTATTCTCTTGAGACTTTCTCTGGGGAGGAGTAATCTCAAGACTCTTAGCCAACAGGATAAGGTAGCATTGCATCCAAATAACCACTGCCCAGAGCAAGTTCCCTCCTAAGTTTGGTGCAAACAACAGCCAGTCTCTGTAACGCTGGCCCATTTTGATAGCCAAGCAAACCAATGAGCTTAACCATCTAGGGATCTCTCACGAGCTCATTTAGCTTATGGTAGAGGAGTGTGTGTGGGTGTGTGCATTCACTCACAAAGATTTAGTTGAAATTACAAAGTCAAGAAGGAGAGTGACACACAGACATAGAGAACAGACTTGTGGTTGCCAAGGGGGAGGGTGGTGGGGGAGAGATGGATTGGGAGTTTGGGGTTAGCAGATGCAAACTAGTGTATATAGGATGGATAAACAACAAGGTCCTACTGTAGAGCGCAGGGAACTATATTCAATATCCTGTGATAAACCATAATGGAAAAGAATATGAAAAAGAATGTATATATGTGCATAACTGAATCACTTTGCTGTACAGCAGAAATTAACACAACATTGTAAATCAACTATACCTCATTAAAATAAATTTTTTAAGAAAGAAGGAGAATGACAGCAAAAGAAATAGGGAAATCCTGAAAGAACACAAAGAGGCAGTGTGTGAAACAATCATTCAGCCATTTAGCTCAACTTTGTCGTGAATCTATTCAAACCCAAGGACGGGCTCAGCTCACCTTGTTTAGCCGTTTGAGCATTTCTTTCAGCAGCAGCTGACACTCACACTCATTTTCATACCTGCAGATGGGACACAGAAGGGAGAGTTGGGCAGCTTCCGTGATCTGGTACGTGTGGTCACACAATCAGCACTCAATTAACCTGAGTCCTACCCCCTCTCATTAAGGGAAGCAGGAGCTGATGCTGCATTTCGGAGCCACTCCTTCCCAACCTTCTCCACATCACGGCACACGTAGGAAGTGCCGCCAGTGGCACCATAGATGGAGCAGGAGTCTCCCAGCCCGGAGTCCCAGCCCCAACCCCCCAGCGCCCCCTCCCAGCCACCCAAAGATGCAGGAATCAGATCCCAGCACACCTGTACCCCAAGTGCAGCGGCAGCACAGAGACTGGGAGGCTGTACTAACGATCTATTACATCAAACACCACTAACCTGACCTGGTCCGGATACCCTATCCTATTGTATTTATCATCATGTGTCAGCTTTTCTGGATTACGCCATTTAATCCTCACAAAACCCTGGAATACAGCAGTTCCTGTTACTCCCTCATGAAAGATGAGGAAACCGAGGTTGAGAAACTGGCCCGAGGCCTCCGCAGGTGCTCCTGGCACTTCACCTGCATCTGTGAGGCCTTGCCCTGCACACCAAGGGCCTCCTGTGGGGTGGCAGGCAGGGCAGGCTGGACGGGTCAGAGAGTCAGTGCCCCTGGGAGCAGCCTGCAAGCTCTGACGGGGCGAGTGGGTACGTACACACCCCGGCTCCCTGGCCCTCAGCTGGGACCACTGAGGTGTGCTCTCCACCCCGCAGGTGGCCTCCAGTGGCCATGCAGGTAACTTGCCGGATGATGCACTCAGTGTTGGCTCCTTCCCTTCCTGCCTGACCTCCTTACTCCCCAGCTGGTGCTCCCTGATGCCACCTCCCAAATAAGCGACTTTCTCAGGCTCGGCTTCAAGGACTCCAAACTAAGAGAGGGGTGCAGGACTCAGATGTGAGTCTGACAACAAAACTGTGTCCTGACAGCCACACCATGCTGCCTGGGTAGAGCAGGGACACCCTCAAGGTTAAACATACACAAGATTAATAAAGCAGCAGATACTAGGAGCAGGTGTATTTTTTTCTCCTAGTCGACTTCTTCCCTGGACTTCTAAAAAATGGTAAAGATCAAGGAAGCAGAGAGACCCCAGAAATCATTCTGGTCAGAACGAGTTTCCTTCTAGGGGGAATTTCACCCCCTGAAGAAAAAGAGAAAGCCCCTTCCCAAATGACCCCTGACCTCTTTCCCTGCAAGCTGCCCCCAATATCCATTCGAATAGGACTTAGAGCCCGTCATGTTTGGTCGCCACAGGGCTGCCTAGAAGGGAGACTGCATTTCCCAGCCTTCCTTGCAGCTTAGTGTGGTCCTGACCAATGGGATGTAAGCATGTCTGTGGCCCCTTCCAGGTATCTTCGGTAAGAGATGGTGTAGGTGTGTCCTTCTGCATCCCTTCCTCCTGCCCCTGAAACATGGATACCACCTTCTTGAAGACCACACAGAGCCTTCTGGGCCTTGAATATTGTAGGGTGCCATACTAAACTGTTAGTCCAGACCTTACACAAGAAAGAAACACACTTCTGTTTGGATAAGCCAATGTCAATTTGGAGTTTACTTGTAGTTGAAACTAATCCTAATTAGCACTCAGCCCAACCCACAAAGCATCGCTTTCTGTGTCCCTGCACACCCATGCCACGGGTTCAAGTCAAGGACTTTAGACCGTGACAGGTGCTGGGAAACCATGCCTCAGAATTAAAAGTCTTGACCTCAGGGAAGAACATGAGGTATAGGAACGCTGTTCTAAGTGTTCCCAGTTCTAGAGCCACCTAAGCAGCTCAGCTATAACCAGTAAGCAAAATATATTTGCATCAGTTTTACTTTTCACACCAGGATGTCACATTTAACAGTTTCTTTTCTGTGTGGCTCTAATGGAGCCAGAAATGATGTTTTTTAATGGTTAATTAGCTTTAAGAATAAAACTGTTAACAAAATCTAATTTTCTCATTGCTTTTTCCTGCTAGAAACATCCAAGGATTTCTGTAGCTTAAAAACATATTTAATAAACAACATATTAATGTGATTTTCATGCTGTAGACAAGCCTAGATATTTTATTACAGACAAGTGATTTCATTATAAAGAATCCATTGTAAGAATTCATGATATATTCATATATTCATAGAAGTGAATATAAAAGTGAATTCATAAAGTGGAAAAAACCACTTTGGCTTCAATTACCTGATTGTTTTACAGGATTATTTTTGGTTTTCAGCAATTTGGATAATTGACTCTATTCATCATTGTATTTTGGTAGTTTTGTTTTTATTTGTATTTAGTTTTTATTTTATTTAGCCTTTGTTTGATGTGCTGAAGACCTGATTTTGAAATTATTCAACTATCCAGGTAAAGAACATGCCTAACAAGGCTGCATATACCTTCCTATTTCTGCATTAATTTCACCTGGTTCTGGCTAATCATCACCTCACCTCTGGAATTAAACCAAACTCGGTGCGTGTACCCATGCATGTAGATGGGTATGATTTTTATAATGATTTTCAAATCCCACTACCCAAGTTAAAACATCAAAACTTCTCCAAGGGGGCAATGGGAGGGAATAAATTAACGAGAATTATCAAATAAATCAGAGTCTGAAGGGTCGGCTCCACGATGGACATACAACTCAGAACCAGGTGAAAGCAGGAAGACTCAACACGGCCGCTCCTCCAGCGAGGGCTCCTGGGAGTCATGCTTGCCCAGCCAAATCACAGCTGCCTGTGGCCCAAGGACCAGGTAAAGGCCATTTGGGGATCTGAGTTATTCTGATGACCCATGGAACTGCCCTGGGTGTCAACCAGCATCCACTTCCATTTTCTTTAGGGAACATGAGCTTAATATGAATGAAGTCCTACCTTTGGGCCTCACTCCACAGGAGTCCAAGAACAGCTTCTCTCTAAGACACAGTGTTCTGGAAAGGGTATGGGCCTAGGGTGAAAAACCCAAGTTCAAGTCCTGCCACCCACAGGCCCTCTGCAAGCCTCAGTTTTCCCTTGAAGGGCCACAGGGATTTTTCAGGTGCCTTCTTCCAGCTGCAAACCTACTTCTGTGGATTAAAACCAGAAACAGGGACTTCCCTGGCGGTCCAGTGGTTAGGACTCCATGCTTCCACTGCAGGGGGCACGGGTTCGATCCCTGGTCGGGGAAATAAATCCCACATGTGCAATTTGGCCAAAAACAAAACAAAACAAAAACAAAAACCAGAAACAGAAGGACTGATGGGAATGGAATCGATGCTTATGATCTGATAAATATGCTCAGTATCCAATGCTGAATACCCTGCCCACGACTGGGGTTGAGAATGTGGAACTCAAACACAAAGCATGTTTGAAGAAAACCCTCTTTCTACCCTAGACCAGAGGTTCTCAAACCTGGCTGTTCACTGCAATCACCAGTGGAGCTCATTAAATATAAAAAACCTGGGCCCCACTTGAGGTCCAGGATGGGGCCTGCACATCTGTACTTTTAAATTAATTTATATAATTTTTAAACAGATAAATCTCTTACATGGTTAGAGAATTTTTTAAATGACAGAAAAAGGTAAAAGTCTCTCTCTCACCTCTGCTCCTACTTCCTTATCCCCATAGGTAACCAGCGGTATTAGGTTTTTGTGTGTGTGCTTGTGTCTTCTTTTTTCTTATGCAAGCAAAAAATCTCTACTCTGACCCCCATCTTTTTAAAATAGATGATAATAACACACTTTTTTCACAATTGCACAGTATTCCATTGCATGAATGAAGCACAATTTTATAACCTGACTCCTATTAACAGGCCTTCAGGTTGGTCCCAGGCCTTTGCTATTGCAGATCACACTGCAGTGAATATCTTGGTGGACATGCCCTTTGACACCTCCTGGAGTGAGTATCAGAGGGTAAATTCCCTGAAGTGCCCAGCTGAATCAAAGCGCACACCCATTTATCACCTGGAAAGATGCTGACAAATTGCTGAGCATCTTTTTTCTTTGAATAGCTTTTTGGGTGATTTTAACACATTATTTAGTCTGTCAAAAGGGGGGACATTGCCCAGGAGCAGGACCTCTGAAACTTCAAGGTCGTTAACTTAAACGACGAATCACCTAGGGGTCTTTTTCAGAGTCTGATTCAGGAGCTCTGGGGTGGGCCCAAGAGTCTCCATTTTTAACAAGATCCTGGGTGATGGCAATGCTGCTGGTGCACGGATCACACTCTGAGGGGCCAGACACTAGCAGGCACACGCTGAAGCAATGTCCAGGTGTCCGCTGTGATGCAGTGAAGGCCGTTAGACTTAGCACGCTCAAGACTTGAATTCCAGTCCCAGTGCAGCGATCCACCAGCTGAGGGACCCTGCCCCCAATCTCTACATTGTCTGAGCCTCAGTCTCCTCATCTGTAAACTGGGCGCAGTACCGTCTATAACAGGATGAGGCTGTGAGGATTAAATAACATCGACACGTCTCAGAAACACTGTGCCGAGCAGAAGGAGCCAGACACATAAGAATATGTCTAGAAGATTCCAGAACAGGCAATAGTAATCTATGGTGACAGAAATCAGAACGCTGGGTGCCTCTGCTTGCGGGGACTGGGGAGAGGGAACCAAAGGCTGGGAAAGGGCAGAAGGTAACTTTCTGGGGTAGAGGAATATCTGGCTTGTTTTCGTAGTTACATTGGTATCTATTAATACATTCGTCAAACTCATTGAGCTACGCACTTAAAATCTGTGCATTTCATTGCATGTAACTTATATCTAGACTCTAAAAGACATTAACAGCAAATTACACCATTTCATGCAAACCGTGACGTGCCACCAAAATGGAAGCTAGTCCTATCTTAGGGAGATGCAGCACGTGCGTGCCTCTGCCGGGATGAAGTCACCGGTCGCCTGGGCCCGGAGACGGCCCTCCTACCTCCGGCGGCAGCGCTATCCCGGCCCGCGCTGCCTCGTTACTCCCACGGCTGCGCTTACTTGCTTTGGAACTCGCAGAGGGCGCGCTGCGCCTCTGCGCCCTGGCGCTCCAACCGGTTGCGCTCGGCCGCCAAATCCCGGGCACGCTGGCGGTTGCCCTCGACGTGGCGGGCGAGGGCATCCTCGGAGCCGGCCAGCTCATCCAGGCGCTGGAAGGCGTCCAGCTGCCTCCGCAGGACGACGTGGCGCTGCTCGAGTGCCCGGGCCCGCTGGACGTGGGCGGCCACGCGCTCGCCGAGCCCCTGCAGCTGCGCTAGGCTCGGCGCGGCCGCCCGGCCCTCCACCAGGCTGTCCGGCTCGGTGGCGCGCGACGCCTCCTCGGCGCGCTCGTACTGCTCCTTGCGGGCCTGGAAGACGTAGCTGCGCCGGTACATGACTCCTCTGCGGGCGAGCGTGCAGCCGGCTCCCGGAGGCCCCTCGTCGAGACAGCAGCGCGCTAAATAAACATCGGAGGCCCCTGGCACGCCGCTGGGACGTTCCAGAGCCGATCAGCTGTTGCTCAGCGCTGCGCCCAGCCTCGGGCAGAACAAAAGAGCGGTCGGCCTGCTTTTGTGCGCTGGATTAGCGGCCCATACAGCTCTGGGGGTTGTAAGGTTACATTGGGCAATGTGGTTTTTGTTCCGTGATTGTTAAAGCCCGTTGTTTTATGAGTAAATGGAGGGTCAGGAGGACAGGAGAGGCATGCCTTTCTTTTGACTGGTTCCACTGGGAATTGTGAAGGAAGCCCAAGGGAGCTTGTTAAACTTGGACTAGTCGGAGAGCCCAAGGACCCCTGGCTTTGTCTTCTCTCTCTTTCAGTCAGGCTGTCAATGCCAGAACTGTTTAACAATACCATTTTCTTTTCTGATTACTTAAGCAATTCTTTTTCGTAATTGCAACATGACATTCAGGACCCCTCCTTATATTAGGGGTTCTTAACCGTGGATGCAAAATCAAATGGCACCTCTGGGTAAATTGTGAGGTGTATTGCAAGTAAGTTCTTACTGATACTTGTGCCTGTTTGTAACTAATCTCTTCTTTGTACAATACCTCAGAAAAGTTGTCCTTATTATAATATTATCCTGACTCTCATGGATTCTGAAAACCTTTCCAGAGTAGGAGATACAAGCAGAGCTCCATCAGGACATTGGCATAATCGATTCTTTGAACCAAAGAAAAAATTCTTAAAGATTTAATAAATTGGCCAATTCTCAATTACATAATATAAAGGAATTTTTGTTTTGCCACTATGTTTCATTTTAATTTGTATTATGGAAATAACAAAGCTAGGCTTTGACAAACTTAAAAGTAAATTGTGGGTGTTGAAAGAAATGAATAGCATCTGATGAGAATGCTCCTAAATATAAATATTTTGTCCTATCTCCAGTTTTAAAAATCATTATCAAAAGCCTGTTTTCATAAAAATAAGGATTAGCAGTGCCATATAATTAACTCTATGGATTGCACATAGTATACTACAAATTAAAGTCATAGTTATCAAAGATCAAGAAAATTACACAGATCTTTGTTGGTTTCTCAGAATTTATTTTTTTCTCCAAAAGGACTATGATAATGGATTCAGTCTGGAATGAATCTATGTAAGGGCCAAAGTTGTGCTGGCGGTGTGGTTATTATTCTATTTTGCTGTCTTAAGCCATTTAAAAATAGATTTTATGATCAAATCAAGGAGCATCAATGAGTATTTTCTAAGGTATGGCACACATATACCATGCTGATTGCATGGTAAATTGGTTTCAGGCTTCCTAGAGAGCAAAACCAACATAGGACAAGAATAATTTATAAAAAAATCATTCATTCCCTTTGACATCATGTATCAGTCAGCTATTGCTACAGAACAAAATGACCCCCAAACTAAGCAGCAGACAAGAAGCCTTTATCACTCTGTTCCAGGTCTGCAGCTCAGCTGGATAGCTCTCCTGCAAGCTGCAGGTCTTCTGATCAGCTGGTGCAGCTCTGCTCCAAATGTCTGTCATCCTCCTAGACCTAGCAGTGACAGAAGGACGAGAGCAAGCCCAGGCACACAAGATCGTTCCAAGCCCTTGTTGGCATCGCGTCCGCTAACATCCCATTAGTCAAAGCAAAGCCCACAGCCATAGCCTCAGTCAAGAGGCAGGGAAGAGGCATGGCTCACCGAAGGCCATGGCGAGGGTGTGGTGTGGAACTCTGTCACAATGGAGTGAAGCACTGGGACCAGCAACCCAGTCTACCACTCATAGAAATCCCGTTTGAGAAAAATAATAAACTTCTAGGAACATAACAAAAGAAACAATATTATTTCCTTTTAATCCAATGGAACAAACACTTAGAAAATATCTACTCACAAAGCATCATCTGGAAGAGTTAAATACTGAACAAGGTCAAGTCCCTACCTTTAAGGGGCAGGAGACAAATTCCTACTCAACGAATGACGACACAAGGAAATCTGGGATAAGTTCTAAAATAGAGATGGTAATAAAACGCTGTGGTTGTACCAAGGCGGCAGCAGGGAGCGGTGCGTGAGCAGGTAGGGAAGTTGGAATCCCAGGCAGAACAGCATGAACGAGGTGTGAGCCCAGTGCTCCCCAAACGTGGTGAGGCCAAATCGAGGTGGGCATGGCAAGAACGGTCCCACAAGGGTAAGTTCGAAGGCCTCCCATTAGTGGTAGTGGATTGAACGTGGGCATGATCTCTACTCCCTCCCCCAAGCCCCACCAAAAATGGCAGCAAAGAATGTTTTTAGATTAAAACTCCACAAAAATAAGGAAGAAAAGAATACAGTGGACAAGATAATGTCAACAAATTTTCAGGAGACTGACTTAGCACAGTGGAGAAAGCTAAGAAACCTAAGTGTCTCGGGGGGATGGGAGAGGAAAACAGCTGGTTCATGCAAGAGAATCTCAGAAATCTTAGGAATTGGATGTACCAGATATGGCAAAAGATGGAGGTGAAGGGTAGCATTACCGAGTCCAAGCTCGTACTGCTCACCACATGACAGGCCAATAAATAGAGAGGAGAGTTGTTGGGGGAACGAATAGCGACTTTATTCAGAAAGCCAGCAGCCCGAGAAGATGGTGGACTCGTGTCCCAAAGAACCATCTTCCCAAGTTAGAATTCAGGCTTCTTTTATACTAAAAGGGGAGGGAGGGTGGCTGGTTGTTGCAATCCTCTTGGTGCCGGAATCCTTTGTTCTTGCAGCTGTCCAGATAGGTCTGGTCACAATGCTCCTATAAAACTTCAACAAGTATTATTCTCCGTCTGCAACTTTTTATCTCTATATGAATGGAAAAGTGTTAATACCTTTAAAGGTCAGAGCCTTGAGAATGGGTTCTCCTGTGTATTTCAGGCTATAGGCAACATTCTTTTACAAAAGGTGCAGAGCCCGCATGACTAAGCCCCAGCAACAGGGCACAAAGGTTAGAGCTAAAGGAATAGATTCAATATGGAGTCAGGTTTGTTCTCTGTTACAGTAGAGCTGAAACACAGGAGGGTTGCCTGAGAGTCTGCATAGGAGCAGTTAGAATTTCAGATCTCCTACCCTACCCTGCACAGCAAGGCAACCACCCAACCCGCATCATGACAGGAGACTGGAAGTTATTCTCCAGTGAAATTGAACAAGAGAGGTCTTGAGTTCAAGTTGTCAGGCACAGCCAAGGGTAGAATGATGGCCAGTTGAAGCCGGTGGGAAAGAGAGGCAGCTGCAGGCAGTGGGAGGTGGGCCAGCAAGTCCATCTGGTCCCAGTATGGGCACTGGTAGAAGGGGGATAATCACTTACAGAACGAGGGTCACCATACTTCCCAGTTTACCTGAGACCATCCACGTTTACACCCTTTATCTCAGTGTAAGTGTAGGTGGCACCCACTCTCAAGAGTATCGTGGTTTGTCTGAGAAGGACACAACAAACATCTCATCCTGGCCCTGGATGCATAGCCTGAATCTAACCATATAAGGAAACATCCAGACAAACCCCAAATAAGGAACATTATTAATAAAAATAGATGGGAACAATGTTCTTTAAAATGTTAATATCATAAAAGACAGACATGTGGAAAGATTCCAGATTAAAGATGTGACATCCAAATGCAGTACTGATCCTAGACTGGATCCTGTGCTGGAGGAGAAAAGATGCTGTAAGATCATCACTAGATCCTTTGGCAAAATCGGAAGATGGACGATAGATTACACCTGTATCAATGTTAAATTTACTGAAGTTTATGACTACGCCAGTGTTAGGTAAAATAATATCTTTATTCTTAGAAAATAGCCTCTGGGGACTTCCCTGGTGGTCCAGTGGTTAAGAATCTGCCTTCCAATGCAGGGGACTCAGGTTTGATCCCTGGTCGGGAAACTAAGATCCCACGTACCGCAGGGCAGCTGAGCCCCGCACACCACAACTACTGAGCCTGCGCGCTCTGGAGCCCATGTGCCACAACTAGAGAGGAGCCCGAATGCCGCAACAGAAGATCCTGCGTGCCGCAACTAAGACCTGATGCAGCCAAATAAATAAATAAATATTAAAAAAGAAAAAGAAAAGAAAATATCCTCTGAACTATTTAGGGGTAAAATGCATGATGTATGTAACTTACCCTCAAATGATTTTTTAAAATTACATGTATAAATATATACATAAACATAAACATTAAAATGTATAGAAAGAGAAGGAAAATGGGGCATAATAATAACAACAGGTGAATCTGGGTAAAAGGTATGCGGGTGTTGTTTGTACCATTCTTACATAGTTTGAGATTATTTTCAAAAACATTTGTGAAAAGTGTGATCACCTTATATATTAAGCACTTTGCGGTGTAGACATCTAAGAAATATTACTTGCTTTACTTTACAGCCGACTAGCTACATAAAAGCAAAGAGAGGGAGAGGGACAGAGGGGAAATGGTTTAGTCAACTGTGCAAAAACAATAGGAGAAAATGGTCTATAACCATTGACCAATTTTACCCATGTGGAATATGTGATGACATAAGTGAAAAAGTTTATAACAAACATGAAGGGGAGCAGATAAAACAAAAAACCAGATGCATAGTGATTACAGTCATATAAAAACATACATATAATTAGAAATTAGTGTAATATGCCAGGTTTTATGTTCATCACATCTTTTTATTTCCATTTCAAGTTGTTTCAATACATGACACTTTTAAATTTTTTAATAACATTTTTGTCCACTGAAAAAATAGGCATAGATGGTTTGCCTTTTAGTCAATTTCATACTCTAGAGGTTTAAGCCTTCCCTTTCAGTTCAGATACATTCTGAGTTCGCTCTGGGCTTTTTATAGACATAAAGGGTAGTGAAGGGGTCCCTGCCGTCTACTAGCTGTGAGGCCTTGAACAATTCAGTTAACCTGTTTTCTGAAAAGATGGAATTGAGCTAAGGAATCTCTACCATCTTGCTGCTCGTTATGGGCTGAACTGTGTCCTCTAAAAATTGTGTCCCCCAATTCCTCAGAATGTGACTGTATTTGGAGACAGGGCCTTTGAAGAGGTAACTGAGATAAAATGAAGTCATGTGGTTTGGTCCTAAGAAACATGACTGGTGTCCTTATAAGAAGAGGAGATTAGGACACAGATAGGAGCAGAAGGGAAAACCACGCGAAGACACAAGGAAAAGACAGCCGTCTACAACAAGCCAAGGAGAGAGGCCTCAGAAGAAACCACCCTGACGACACCTTGATCTCGGACTTCTAGCCTCCAGAATTGTGAGAAAATAGACTTCTATCGCTTGAGCCACCCAGTCTGGGAAACTTTGTTGTGGTAGCGCTAGCAATCTAGTAGACTGTGCAAACATTCTGATCCTGCACGGTCTCCTATTACGGTCCATCCTTTCCCAGGACATACACATGTCTGCCACAAGAGGGCCACGCTGCCGTAAGAGTGCCTCCTGGCCCCCAGGGCCACTGCAGACAGCAGAGGGGGCAGCTGGGTGCACAGATGCACAGCTGGAAGCCTTGCCACCAAACTGGATCAACTCAAAAGGCGAGTCACTCTGGAAAGGCTCGTGTTGAGTAAGGTGGCCAGCAACCCCGGAGTGAAAGGGCAAACCTCTGACCACCCCCAATGCCGGCTCCCTTAGACTGGCCTCCCCATCAGCTGTAAAGCAGGCTTGGCTGCTCTGTAAGTGATGTCTCGACATAAAGGAAGAAACACACTCAAAAGCAAGGCTCTCTCTCCAACTGCACACACGTTGTGGACGCTGAAGGCCTTCTGGAATGTGAAGCCATAGATTCACTCACTATCAAAGCCAGGAGGGCACTCAGTATCCACCTGCTTTTCTCAGGGTCCAATACAGTAACCGAAGCAAATATCAAATTTGATGACAGACGTATTTCTTGTAGTTTTTGACTGATGGGGCCAACAAAAGGCATAACAACTAAATGCAGTGCATGATCCTGAATAGGATTCTAGACCAGAAAAAACAAACAAAAAAAGCTATCCCGGAACATTATTGTGATGATTGATGAAATTTGAATAGCTAGCAATATTATGTGTTAAAATGCCTAATTTTGATAATTGTTCAACGGCATATGAGAAGATGACCTTGTTCTCAGGAAATACATGATGGTTTAAGGGATGATTAGGCACAATATCCAATTTACTTGCAGTGCTTCAGAAAATAAATAATATATATGCATATGTAATAGACACACATACAAATCAATGTGAATAATAAATAAAACAGAGAATAATAAAGCAAGTAGAGAAAATTGCAAATAATTGGTGGATTTAGGTAAAGGGTATAATGGGAGTACCCTATACTATTCCTGAAACTTTTCTGTAAGTTTGAAATTATAACAAAAGAAAAAGCTACCCTCCAAAATCCCAAACACCTCTGGAAAATTTGTGCTGAGAGTAGATGCTTCTTAATGATAGCAAGAGAATGCAAAAATGCTCCTTTGATTCACCAGATGATATCATGGTCTCCACAACCAGGATTTCACTGATGACCAAGGCAAGAGTTTAACACACTAGTGATGAAGGGGTTTTGAGATGTATCTGGACTCACCTCCCCTGAGCACCAGACGACGGGGCACAGCCTTGGAATGTCGTTGAGACACTGTCACACCTACTCATTCATCCTCACTCTGGTTATGCATGAAAAGTGGCCATGCCTGTGACCTCAGGGATGCAGCAATGAGTCACGGTCCCAGCAGGTGCCATCCTCAGCACCAAGTTTGGAGAAGTCTCTTTCACAGTTATAATTTCTTGTGGCTTTCACTCTAGCCATGCTATTCATATTTCTGCTCTGTGCTTCTCTTGAGGATATCATTAAACAGACCTACTGCCATGCTCAAGTTGGGTCAGTCTACATCTGAACCACCCACTTTTCTTTTGGAAATAGATTGTCAAGTGGTTTGATGTATCATCGAGCCACAGTTGGCCAACTGGCATGCTCATTTTGCCCTAAAAGGAAGATGTTCCAGACCCCAATTTGTACCAATAGGAAATGGATCACAAAGAATTAGGCACAAACATCCATGAAGGCATTTCTAATAGAACTACACAGTCACAGATTTAAACCTACATCTGGTATACCCACTGTTTTTATGGGTCCATATCTACTTCCTTATTGCTATCAAGAGGAACTAATTGAACTATGTCACAAGAGAAGATGTTCTATCTTCTGAAGTTTACCAACTTCTCAGCTTTGACCTGAAATTGGGACAGATGATATCCCAAGCTATTTTATCATCTATTTTCAGATTCTGCACTCAGGGATACTAAGACTGTACATTTTAAGCCCTAACTTTCAACTCTCAGACCTAAATTCCACATAAAGTTTTCTAATGAAAGTTCTAATAATAGCTGGTTTGCAGAAGATTGCCATTGTTTGGAAGGCACATAGTGTTACTGAGTCCAGGCACATACTGCTTGCCGCACAACAGCCAATACATTGACAGATGAGCTCTTAGGGCAAGGAATAATGACTTTATTCAGAAAGCCGGCAGCCAGAGAGGACGGTGGGCTCGTGTCCCAAAGAACCATCTACCCCAGTTAGAGTTCAGGCTTCTTTTATACTAAAAGGGGAGGGGGTGTGGCTGCTTGTTGCCCACTTCTTGGTGCCGGAATCCTTTGTTCTTGCAGCTGTCCACGCAGGTGTGGTCACAATGTTCCTATAAACCTCCAACAAGACAATTATTTTCTTTTCTGCAACTTTTTAAATTCTATACGAATGGAAAAGTGTTAATACCTTTAAAGGTCAGAGCCTTGACAATGGGCTCTCCTGTGTATTTCAGGCTATAGGCAACATTCGTTTACAAAAGGTGCAGAGCCTGCATGACTAAGCCCCGGCAACAGAGCACAAAGGTTAGAGCTAAAGGAATAGATTCAATATGGAGTCAGGTTTGTTCCTCTCTGGTACAATTCCCCACTGTCAATGTCCATTCCACCATTTTGCGGGAAAAGGGGCGACAACCGCTCTGCTGAATGGGGGCGATGTGGGGGTGATTGTGGAACGGAACTGATCAACTTGGGACAGGAAGTATTGCCAGGTTTGGGCAACCATGGCTCCCCTTTTTATGGCCCTGTCACAACACTTAGACAAGCACTTGAACATATACATAAATTCCAGCACTTGGTATAAGGATACCCAGGATGCTCTGCTCTGTGCTATCTTTATATCCTGCCAAACATTTCAGAAAGTGGGGTTATTTCCCCCCTTGGTCCTTTCCAATGAGTGGCTGTCTCCAGTGTAGTGAAACAAAAGAGAAGACCAAAAGTCATCATTACTTATCTGGTAGGAGGCTTGGCTCGAAACAGCAACTTAAGATCTTCTAATGGCTCATAAGACCAAGTCCCCTTTTCTTTCTTCTGTCCAGTTTCTGGAGGAGCGAATTTTCCTCAGGTCTGGTGAATCCATGGCCTTACATCCTGGCTAACCTAACAGAGGAGGGAGTATTTAGCAGGACCTCATACGGTCCTGTCCGCTTAGCCGCAAGTTGATGTCCGGGTCCTTGTTCTCTCCAGGTTTTGAGGAGGACTCATCTCTGTGCTAGAAGGGATGCAGGACCACCTCAGTTGGGTAGGCAGACCTATTGGAAGCAAACTTTTGAACAGAAGTTAGTATACTGCTAAAGTCTTAACAATTGGCAACTGCCAGGTCCTTTAAGACGACCTACAGATTCTCCCACACAGGCAGACACCTGGAATTGCCTAGCATACAATATTTCAAAAGGGCTTAATTTAAGTTTGCCTCTGGGAGCCGCTCTGACCCATCGCAGGGCAACCGGTAAGGCTTTATCCCAAGTTAAATTAGTCTCTTGACATATTTTAGCAATGTTCTTTTTACTGGTTTTTTTTTTTTTTTTGGCTGCACCACATGGCTTGCGGGATCTTAGTTCCCCGACCAGGGATGGAACCCGTGCCCGCTGCAGTGGAAGCGTGGAGTTTTAACCACTGAACTGCCAGGAAATTCCCAGCAATGTTCTTTTCAAATGTATGATTCATTTTCTCAGTTTTTTCCTGTTGATTGTGGTCTCCAGGATGCATGTAGTTTCCAATCAACATGCAGAGTTTTAGATACCTGTCGGGTTATAGCGCAGAGAAAAGCAGGCCCATGGTCACTTTGAAGGGTGTTGGGCCATGCAAATCGGGGGATAATTACCTTAAGGAGAGCTTTCACTACTTCAGAGGTTTTTATTGTCTGGGTGGAATATGCTCCCACCCATCCTGAAAAAGTGTCCACAGACACTAACAAGTATCTGAAGTTTCCTGCAGCTCATCTACCTGCCAGTTCTCTGTGGGGCAGGTTCCTGTATACAGTACTGAGTTCCCATGGGGGGTGCTGTGTCTAGCAGCGGTCTTTGCATTATTTTTAGCACAAATCATGCAGTTCTGAGTGACTCGTTGGATGGCCCTTTGTAGGTTAGGCCCCATTTTATACTTCTGAATCCATTGTAACGTGGCATCTCTCCCGTAATGGGTACTATTATGAATGTGCCTCAGGACGGGGTCCAAGCCTCGGGATCAAAACAATTCCTCATGCACTACATTTCCAGCCGGGCGAGGTGTGATCAAGAGTGGATCCCCACTCTTTAGCCCTTTCTTTGTCCTTTTCTGAATACACCGGCTGGTATTTTGACAGATGGAGCTGAGGAAGAAGTGACCCTCTCACGGCTTGATAATTGCCTTCTTTGCAGCTTGTTCAGCTAATTGGTTTCTTTTTATTATATGAGTTTCGCCTCTTTGGTGGCCTGGGCGGTGCATTACGGCCTCTTGTAAGGGCTTATGGATTGCTTCTAACAGTGACAGGATTTCAGAAGTGTGTTTTATGTCCTTATTATTTGAAGTAAGGAGGCCCCTCTCTTTCCAGATTGCCCCATGAGCGTGCACCATGGAGAATGCAGAGTGGGAGTCTGTGTATATATTCACCCACATTCCTTCAGCAATAAAGAGACTGCTTGTCAGAGCAAAGATTTCTGCCTTCTGGGCTGAGCTCCCTGGGGGCAAGGCTCTCCTCTCAGCAGTCTTCTCTGGGGTTATTACTGCGTACCCAGAGCATCGCCTACCTGGTCCGTGAAGCTGCTCCCCATCAGTGAACAGTTCCAAATCTGGCTGGCCAAGCTTTGGTCTGCTAGAGCACACTAGCTCCATGATGTTCGGGCAGCCGGGCTCTGAGGATTGTGTGGCTTCAGTCGGGAGCAATGTGGCTGGATTTAGGGCTGAAGTGACCTGGAGTCTTACGTTGGGATTGTCTAAGAGAATGGCTTGGTACTTTCCCATTCTCCCAGAGGTCAGCCAATAGTCCCCTTTTTTGTTCCAGTAAAGAAAGGAAATAGTGAGGGACACACACAGTGGTAGGTTGCCCCAGGGTATATTTCTCAGCTTCCTGAAGTATGTCACAAGTAGCAGCTACAGCTCGAAGGCAAGGGGGCCACCCTTAATGATATGATCTAGCTGCTTTGAGTTGAGGGATGTTGCCCCGAGCTTGAATTAACACCCAGAGACTTATGCCTTGTCCTTCATGGACATACAATTTAAAAAAAAATAAATTTATTTATTTTATTTATTTATTTTTGGCTGCGTTAGGTCTTTGTTGCTGTGTGCGGGCTTTCTCTAGTTGCAGCGAGCGGGGGCTACTCTTCGTTGCAGTGTGCGGGCTTCTCATTGTGGTGGCTTCTCTTGTTGCGGAGCATGGGCTCTAGGCACGCGGGCTTCAGTAGTTGTGGTACACGGGCTCAGTAGGTGTGGCTCGCGGGCTCTAGAGCACAGGCTCAGTAGTTGTGGCTTAGTTGCTCAGCAGCATGTGGCATCTTCCCGGACCAGGGTTCAAACCTGTGTCCCCTGCTTTGGCAGGCGGATTCCTAACCACTGCACCACCAGAGTAGTCCACATTATTTTTTCAAGGCAACCTGAGTTTGGGGGTAACACACACACTGGATCTGAAGATGCTGCTTTGTCAGGATTTCTACGTGATGTCCACGTGACGCTAAGAACAATTCCAGGGCATCTCAGAGCTAACAAGCCGGTGTTCCCAAGGCTGCATTTGGGGCACTAGTTTGCTGAGTCACTTGCAGTGCTGTTCTGCAACTGCCTGTTAGGACCTCATAAGACCCAGTTGTTAAATTTTCAGGAATTTGGGGAGCTGGTTGACACCTCACTGGTAGCTTGAAATCAGCCAGGTGGGGATATTTACACCACAGGAATTGACAAACACCATAAACACAGTTCAGGACATTTGCCCCTTGAAAGTCAGGTGTTCAACATCTACTGCCATCGCATTACCTGTGAAATAATATAGATCCACCTCTCCAGTGGCAGATGTTGATGGAGAGAAACTTTTGATGTCTTTTCTTCAGACTCTGTAAGCTCAAAGAAGAGAATCAGGCTTCCCAAGTATGTTACATAAAATGGTACCCTAAATTTAAATGCTCAGCTTAGAAAAAAAAAAATTAGACTAGAATCAGAGTATATAGCCTGAGAAAATGTCTTGTTTTGATGTCAAGTTGGCTCAAGAAGTTTCTGAAAATTAATTTATGATAAATTGCCTTATAAAGTTAACATAGCTCCCAAAATGTTATGGGGCCATTTCAAAAACTGGGGAAGTCAGCCAGTAAATTAAAGTGTAGCTCTGTAAAGGAAGAAAGAGATTTATCTCAACAATAGTTGAGACCCAGCTGGAGGAATTGGTCTTTATTTTAGTGGAAAGGGAGATAGCAATCCCTAGCTAATCTCAAGATTTATTTTTCCCCCTGAAATAATGGCTGACCATTGGCTCTGTTGTTTTTGGCTAAGTTTTCTACAAACAAGAATTTTGCAGCTGCAATGACCTAACTTGGGAAACAATTTGATAACATTTTGTAGAAAACACAAAACATTTGTTTTACTCTTTCTGAAGACCAGCAGTGGGACCAGGAGGCGAGCATAATATTTTGCCTTGAAACAGAAAAAACGTTAATAACATCAGTGGCTGGAAGAATGTTTCAGTTCAAATAAAGGTCATCTAAAGCCCGTGAAATGTTGTCTTTCAAACCAGTAATGAACACGCCTCACACAACCAGCTAAAATCCTGGATCCATTCAGTTGGTTATTAGGGCATAAATGGAGACCTTTATCATACAACAAATAGTTAGCTCGGCAGCTAGTTTTGACAAAAACAGCAGGAACAGTGGTTAGCTGCAAAAACAGACATGTTTTAGAAGAACCAGGAGAACACTTCTTCATGTGGTTGGAAAAAAAGAAAAGCTGTTTGCAGTGACTCAGATTTCAGTTGGATAAGTGCAGACAATCCAAATTAGGCAACATTATTGCTGATAGTTCGTTAAAAAAAAAAAAAAATTATATCAGCTCAGCTATCAGCAAAATGCCCTCCCAAAGCTGATTGAATATGTACCAGTGAAGTTATTTGAAGTAACTTGATACATTGTGTCATAGGACATATAGATTAAAACCATGGATGCTTGAGTTAAATAGTCCAGGTTTAAATCCTTCATGACCCATTAGCTATGTGATCTCAGCAAAGAGATGATCTCTCTCAGCCTCACATGCTTCATCTGTAAGCTAGAGATGATATTAGTTCCCAAAACATGTTGTTAGGGTTGAATGATGTGCTTACAATGGTCAGTGCATAATAAATATCAGCCATTATTTTTTGCATGTAGCCTGACTTACTTTAAGCACTTGTGTTGACTTGGAGTCCCCAGAAGCAGACCCTGAGGCAAGGGTTCAAATACAAGTATCATTGGCGCTCTGCATCCGTGGGCTCCACCAACCGAAGATTAAAAATATTTGGGGGAAAAAATTGGGGGTCTTCCCTGGTGGTCCAGTGGTAAGGCTGTGTGCTCCCAACGCAGGGGGCCCCGGTTTGATCCCTGGTCAGGGAGCTAGATCTTGCATGCCACAACTAAGAGCCCACATGCTGCAACTAAGAGCCCACACTCATCAATGAAGATCCTGCGTGCCGCAACTAAGACCCAGCACAGCCAAGTAAAGAAATAAATATTTTTTAAAAATAATAATAATTTAAAAAATTTTTTAAATAAATAAATAAATAAATTTATAAAAAAATTAAAAAGGTTTCCCTGGTGGCAAAGTGGTTAAGAATCTGCCTGCCAATGCAGGGGACACGGGTTCGAGCCCTGGTCCGGGAAGACCCCACATGACGCAGAGCAACTAAGCCCGTACACCGCAACTACCGAGCCTGCCGTGCTGCAACTACTGAAGCCCGTGTGCCATATTGAAGCCTGTGTGCCTAGAGCCCCTGCTCCACAACAAGAGAAGCCACTGGAATGAGAAGCCCACGCACCACAACAAAGACCCAACACAGCCAAAATAAATTTATAAAAAAAAATAATAATAATTTTAAAAAATATTTGGGGGAAAAAAATTCGGGGGGATTCCCTGGCAGTCCAGTGGTTAGGACTCCATGTTTTCACTGCTGAGGGTGCAGGTTTGATCCCTGGTCCGGGAACCAAGATCGCACAAGCCTCACAGTGTGGCCAAAAAAAAAAAAAGGAAAAAAATTCCAGAAAGTTCCAAAAAGCAAAACTTGAATTTGCCCATGCTCAGGCAACAATTTACATAGCATTTACATTGTATTTACCACTATTTACACAGCATCCTATTAGGTATCATAAGCAACCTGGGGATGATTGAAAGTGTCAGGGAGGATGTGCGTACCTTACATGCAAACACGACACCATTTTATAGAAGGGACTCGAGCACTTGGGGAGGGGTCCTGGAGCCAATCCCCCGTGTATACTGAGGGATGACTGCAGTGTATTTGGGAGAGGATCCAAGACACCAGTAGATGGGTGGAGATGTGGGGCGGGAAGGGAAGCCAGTGAATCATGGGCAACTGGGGCTCACTGCATCTGGGGCCTCTTGGAGACCGAGCAGGACGCCCCACAGAGACATCCCACCTGGGGCAAGGAAGCTAGGTTCATATCCACCAACTGTCCATCTCTGGTTGAAGGCGGCTCTGAGGGCAGCCTTCAGGGTTAGAGGAACATGTTCAGGGGACCCTGGAGGGGCACTGGTAGAGCTTCTAGAACCTGCATTGTTGCTTTCTGATCATTACATGAGCTGAAGTTCCTCTACATATTTAACGGGGCAACCCTACAGTGATAATAATGCAACAAAACAAAACAAAAAAAACTGTATTCATTCTATGCTGGTTTTAATGGAGGTACTAAGAGAAGAAATAAACTATGTAACAAAAAAAATTTGTAAGTTTCTCTCAAATCAACACAGCACTGGGAATAATATGTGGAGTTTAAACCCTAATTCCGCTTTGAATCACTTACTTCTTCCTCAGTATCTACCACCAGAAGCTAGAAATGTATCTAATGTTTTTCATAGTGCTGTGCAATAGCTAAGTTTTCACGAAAAAGGAAAAAAAATCCCTCTTTTTCCAAAAATCACCAAGCTTTAACAGCTGCAATAACATGCCTCCCCAGTAACTGAAACGACTCAAGTTTTTAGGAAAAATAACGTATTAAGACTTTCCCATGCATCCAGTCAAAGGTTCAGATACTAAAGTGGTAATTAACACCTATAAACTCCATTCCTAAATTGAGAAATTTATCTGTTACATAGTCTGATCATTTGTGTCTTTTTCATGTGAAAAGAGGAAAGTCCGTATATATGGCCAACATTTCCAAAATAAATAACTGCCTCAGAGAAAAAGATTGGATGATTTGACCACATAATATATAGACTTTTTTGTGCTACAAAAAAAAAAAGCCCAAAAAACAAAAAAACCTAACAGCAACAACAACCCCCAAACAATGTTAGATGCTAATCAAAAACGGAGGGAAAGCTTGCATATTGGATAAAAGACAAAGTACTACATAAAGATCACAAATCAATCCAAAAGGACAAATAGAAAAGCGGACAAACAACAAAAGCAGCTGAGAATTTTATCTGTTACAGAGTCTGACCATGTGCGATATTTTCAAATGAAAAGAAAAAGCCGTATATAAGCAGCCCAGGTTTCTAAAGCAAATAATTATACTTTAGAGTTTGATATGAAATGTTAAGGAGCAAGGTGCATGGTCAAAAAACATGAAAAGATGTTCAAGCTCATTATTCATCAAATACTGCAAATATAAAATGAGAAAGTGGTACCTCCCAGCTAATCGGTGAAGGTTAAAAAGATCATTAAGTACCTACCTACCCTTGATGTGGGTCCAGGACCTGGACAGCCATACAGTATTCCTAGGAATGTAACATTTCTAGAAGGTAAACTGACAACATACTGCATATTTCTTTGGATAGCTCAGGAATTTCAACCTAGCAACTTTACTTACAGGAATTCAGCCTAAGAAAATAATTGGACAAATGTCTGAACATGTTCTCAATGGAAGCTGTATCAGTTTGGGCTTTCCAGAGAAACAGAACTAATATTATACATATATTGAGAGCGAGAGCGAGAGAGCGAGAGAGAGATGAATTGAGAGTAAGGAACTGGCTTATGCCATTGTTGGGGCTGGTAAGCCTGAAATCCATAGAGCAGGCTGGCATTCAGGTAAGAGTTGATTTGCAACCTTGAGTTTGAAATCCATCAGGGCAGGTCAGCAGGCTGGCAATTCAGGCAGGATTTCTACTGTTACAGCCTTGAGGCGAAATCCTTCTCCAGGAAACCTCAGTTTTTGATGTTACAGCCTTTAGTTGATTGGACACAGCCCATCCACATTAGGGAGAGCAATCAACTCCTCAAGGATTATTTGACCAAGACACTGGGCACCGCAGCCGAGCCACATTGACCCATAAAATTAACCACCACGGATGGTCATGCCTGCTGCTTTACAGAGAAAACAGGAATCATCAAAAGACACTCTGAACTTCCACCTGGAGTTCCTAGTCCAACACCCCTTTTCCCTTCCCGGGTCTCCTCACCAACATTTGAGTCTGTTTACCACATGCCCTTTCTTTTTTTTTTTTTTTTCTTTAAAAATTTTTTTGGAGTATAGTTGATTTACAATGTTGTGTTAGTTTCAGGTATACAGCAAAGTGATCCAGTTATATGTATACATATATTCACTTTTTTAGATTCTTTTCCCATATAGCCCATTACAGAGTATTGAGTAGAGTTCCCTGTGCTATACAGTAGGTCATTATTAGTTATTGATTTTATATATAGTAGTGTGTTTGTGTCAATCCTGATCTCCCAATTTATCCCTTCCTCCCCTTACCCCCCTGGTAACCAGAAGTTTGTTTTCTACATCTGTAGATAAATTCATTTGTAGCCTTTTTTTAGATTACACATATAAGCAATATCATATGATTTTTGTCTTTCTCTGTCTGACTTACCCTAGGTCCACCCATGTAGCTGCAAATGGCATTATTTCATTCTTTTTTATGGCTGAGTAATATTCCATTGTATATATGTACCACATCTTCTTTATTCATTCATCCGTCGATGGATACTTAGGTTGCTTCCATGTCACACATGCCCCTTCTTGAAGCATTTTTCTTAGCTCCAAGATTCCACTTGCTTCCAGGTTTTCCATTTCTTTACTCCTTCTTAGCCTCTCGAAGGGATCCTCTTCAAATTCACATCCTTGAATTAGTGGGGGTCCGCAGGTTCTGTCCTAAGTCCTCTTCTCTTTCCACCCTCTGGGCCACCTACAATCACATTCAGAGGCACATAGCAGGCACCCGCCAATAGCTTAACCAAACATGATGGGTTAAGAGATAGAGATAGGCAGGTCAGGGCTGGTTGGTGGACCCTGATTCCTCCCCACTCTCATTCTGCCGACCTTAGTTTGTGGCTCTGGTGCCCCTGCTCACGAGATGCCTGCTGCCAGCGTCTCCCCACCAACTGTTTGGAATCTGATTCATTCATTTATTCAACAGATATCTATTCACAACCTACTATGTGCCAACACTCTTCTGCACTGAGAATACAGAAGTGAAAATATATATAAAAATCCTTGTTCTTGTGGAGCTTATAGTCAGATGGGGGAAAACTGAAAGTAAATAAGATAAACAAGTGAAAAATGCCCTGTGTCAGATTGGGTGATGGGTGCTATGGGGAAAAATAAAGCAGAGGGAACCGTTGCTTCCTGCTGTGCCTTTTCTCCTATTACACATCGGTTTTGGGGTGGGGTGGACCAAACATTTTTGTTTGGGGACTTATTTAGCAGTATTGATTCTCTTATAGCCCTACTCGGAAGCCTTCCATACTCTCTACTCTTTATATTTCTTTATTTCTGAATTTATAAAAGCCCCCAAACTGCATATAATATGAGCCTTTAAGCATGAGTAAAAACTACCCCAATGAATGGTTTGGAAGGCGTGTTAGGGAATGGAGATGCTCCAGAGCTCAACATAGTTTTTTTAAGCAGCAAGTTACATCCCCCTGCAATCCTCCCTGCAATCCCTCCTACAATCCCCCTGCAATCCCCCCTACAACCCCCCTGCAATCCCTCCTACAATCCCCCTGCAATCCCCCTGCAATCCCTCCTACAATCCCTCTGCAATCCCCCTGCAATCCCTCCTACAATCCCCCTGCAATCCCTACAATCCCTACAATCCCCCTGCAATCCCCCCTACAACCCCCCCTGCAATCCTCTGAAGCTTTTTACCCGAATCCTTTCTTGCCTCTCCAGTGCTTTTGCCCTTCAGATGGACCGTAAACATAATTTCTTGAACACTACTAGAGAGACTTCGAGACAATAAGATCGGTACTAACCAGCTCTCACAGATGTTTGATCATGCTTGCTTGTACAGTGTTCCCTCATTTTAAAAAAGGAATGTCATAAAAAGTTTTTTCCATAGAATTAAGTAATATTAAGATGGAAAAAAATTAAAAAGCAGAGGGAATCGGAAGGCTGGGGTGTGTGTGGTAACTTTAGACAGGGTGGTCAGGAGAGGCTTCACAGAGGAGGTGACATCTGAGCAGAGAACCAAGAGAAGTGATGGGACAAGGACCTGGATGCCTTCCTGGCACAGGGGAGCACGCTGATGACGGAATACGATGCTAGCCACGGTTTTTAACTCTTTTTTTTTTTTTTTTTTTTTTTTAATTTTTATTTTATTTATTTTTGGCTGCATTGGGTCTTCGTTGCTGCGCGGGCTTTCTCTAGTTGCAGCGAGCGGGAGCTACTCTTCGTTGCTGTGTGCAGGTTTCTCTTGTTGCGGAGCACGGGTTCTAGGCGTGCGGGCTTCAGTAGTTGTGGCATGTGGGCTCGGTAGTTGTGGCTTGCAGGCTCTAGAGCGCAGGCTCAGTAGTTGTGGCACACGGGCTTAGTTGCTCCGCGGCATGTGGGATCTTCCCGGACCAAGGCTCGAACCCGTGTCCTCTGCATTGGCAGGCGGATTCTTAACCACTGAGCCACCAGGGAAGCCCCTAGCCACGGTTTTAAAAATCACAGGAATACAAAACTATATCTATTGATAGATCAATCGTGTGTGTGTGTGTGTGTGGTGTGCTGTGTAAATGTACAAACTCTGGAAGGGCACATTTCAAACCAATGATAGGGTTTCATTTTGGTGAGGGGCAAAGAACTGCAGGGGAGTGAAGTTGAAATTTTCTATGTTTTGTTTTGTTGTTGTTGTTGTTGTTTTTTCAAGTAGAGGGAAGGATTTTTTATTTATTTATTTTTGGCTGTGTTGGGTCTTCGTTTCGTGCGAGGGCTTTCTCTAGTTGCGGCAAGTGGGGGCCACTCTTCATCGCGGTGCGCGGGCCTCTCACTAACGCGGCCTCTCTTGTTGCGGAGCACAGGCTCCAGACGCGCAGGCTCAGTAGTTGTGTTTCACGGGCCTAGTTGCTCCACGGCATGTGGGATCCTCCCAGACCAGGGCTCGAACCCGTGTCCCCTGCATTGGCAGGCAGATTCTCAACCACTGCGCCACCAGGGAAGCCCTGTTTTGTTGTTTTTAAACAAGAGAAAGTACTCCCAGGTAATTTGTGTAATTAAAAATTTTTCAAATCACCTTTTAAAATGACTGGATGAAAAGGCAATGGGCAATGAGGGGGGAATACTTATTTTCTTTCTTATACATTTTCAGATTAAAAAAAAACCTGCATTTTTTAATAAGCAGGAAAAAAATGCAACAAGGCGATTTCTGTTCTGTAACTATTTTTACTGCTTTTTGAGTCAACCAGCAGATGACCCAGGGCCCACCTGTGTCACGGCTCGTGGCCGGCGGCGGGGTGTTCTTGCTGGGGCCGCCCCCGTGACTGCCGCCTCTGTGCTGCCAGCATCACCATGGCCACCTGCAGACACACTCCTGCCACGGCCTCTGGGGGTGGGGAGAGCCCCCCAGCAGGCTGCAATGCTTAATAATATAAGATGAGCGAAGAAGCAAAGGGAGGAAAAGTACAGAGGGCCAGGCCTTCCAAAGGCAAAGTCCCGGGTCCTTGGCACCCATACCGGGCTCCTGGCACAGCCCCTGGTTAACCTCGCAGTTTCTCTCTCCGGGAAGCTGGAGATAAGCTTCCCAGCAGCTGGGGCAAAGGGCAGTCGGACGCAGTGTTTGGCCGTGCTTGTGTTCCAGGCCAGCTGGGCGGTGGCTTCTTTACAAGAGCACGGGGAGAGACTTTAGCCATTTCTCTGCCCTCCGACCTCCCCTGCAACGTGTTCCAGAGTCTCAGCCCTGGGGGTCTGCACCTATCCCAACATGGCCTCCTCTTCCAAAGGATGGATGCCTTCGTCCCCTGAGACTGGGTGTAGGCGGGTCATCGGCCTGACCTGGCAGACTGACAGAAACATCTTTTTAGACTTGATGCCTCTTCCCGGGTGCCTGGCCTGGGCCCCTCACAGGCTTCACAGTCACTTAATCCATTTTATTTGAGGCATGGAACTGTGGTCTGAGCCTTTCTCACTTTATTTCCTTTTTGGGGGGTGGGGGAGTGGGGGGGGGCATGCTGCGCCGCTTCACTTTATTTATTGGTCCTCCTCACCATGGATTTACTATGACTCCAGACTGTAAAGTGTGTGTGTGTGTGTGTGTGTGTGTGTGTGTGTGTGTGTGTGTGTTGGGAAAGCCAATCTTAAAGAACACTACTAGTAAGTAAAGCTGCTCTGTTAATAAACTTACAATGGTTGCACAGGATAAAGCAGCTGCAAGGAAGATTTAAGCTACTCATTACTAGGTTTTGCTAAGTTGTTACACCAGCCTTTCCACTGGGTATGAATATTCGTATATGTTTTTTTTAGAAAATAAAATCAGCGGATGGAAGTTAAGGTAATGCTGACTTTGTTTCATGAGAAATAAAAACTCTACTCAGGAGGAGCCCAACCGTTATTTACGGCTCAGACTTTCTAAGTTTTCTCTGAAACAAGCTGATATTCTGGATTCCCAATATTCTCTCCAGAATGCCTAGTTTCTTCTATACAGAGAGGTGGAGGAATTTTTACTCAGGAAGGAAATTTTGTTTTTTTTCCTAAGGGGAAAATATTTCTAACTGTACCCTCATGAAGTATTTTCATTATATTAGCCAAAAAGAGTCTGGACTAAATAAAGTATAAAACCAAAGGCATTTGAAATGGCTTCCTAGCCAGGAAGATCCGGCAACCATCTCAGTTTCTGGACTCAGAAAAAACAAATGAGATCGCGGCTGGCCAGGAAGGCCACCGCACAACATCCAGGAAGTGTTTTCTGCTCTTTTTTCTCTGAAAGCTTGGGAGTGGAGTCCCAGTTTATTTGTTGACTACACTGTTCTTGTTTCTTGTAACCATAGAGTCTGGTTTAGTTGAGTGTTTCTTATGTCAGGCTCCTGCCAGGCCAATATTTATCATTTTAGAAATTTCCATGAGTCATAAAATAAACCTGAACCCCGCTCTACCTTCTATGGCACTTCTTTCCTAGAGTTGTTTAAAATAAAAAGAAAAAAATGCTGAATCTGGAATCCAACACAGCATTTATCAGACTACATGCATACTTTCTCTTGCATCAAGGGTCCTTCTCTGAGACTTGAAAGCCATTGAAGGTGTGCAGCCTGGTGCCTGACCCCTTCCTACCCCCCAGCCCAGACCCCTCTCCAGAGGGCCAGGCCAGGGCTGGGAAACAAAGGAAGCCGGAGAGGTCTGAAGCCAGGAAGTGACTCACTGGCTCATGGGGCGGGAAGGAAGGTTTCCCACAGGAGTGAGGAATAAATGATCATAGTGATCAAGTGATTCCTTCCAACTCCAGCGTGGAAAATCTTGCGAGTGGACCACCTCTTAATGACTGAGCCTGAATTTACTGACCAAAAAATAAAAACAAATGACTGTAAGACGTGATATGTTAGCCTCTCACTGACATGAAGAGTATGTGACATGAATGCTATTTTCTCCCTTTGTGCCCATCAGCTCCCTTCCCCCAGGTGTGGGTGGCTGACAGAACCCCATCAGGCCACCGCCTGGACAATTACAGCAACTTATTGATTTTGCTGTAAAAATAGGCCCTGTGTCAAGAGCCCAAGGCCTGGAGTTTATATATCAAAATTCGAGGGTCTGCCTTAGTATTACTAGAATAGGATACTCTACAAATTGCTAATACTGTGCTAGATACTCAATAAATCTTCTCTTTAGTGCATTTTTGAGCTAAAGGGGTTAAATTCATCAACACCTTCAGTTTGCAGGTGAGGACAAGGAGGCCCAGAGAGTTATGTTGTACAAGAGGTTACATGGCCAGTCAAAGCTGGAACTGGTGATGGCGGTATCAAACACCGCATTGGAAGACTGATGATGGAAATACTGGCGTCTTAGAGGCAAAAGCAAAACAGTTATAGCAAAAGGCCCCGGATTTCACATCACAACCTCTGTCCCTTGGCTGTTTCTGGTCTAGCTGTCTTTGAGCCTGCTTTGAGTTCCTCACTGGGCAGAGCTGGGTATCTTTGGCTGGACCATCATTTGACACCCCTCCTCCCACCCCCAGAAGAAGGGAAAAGAGGAAAGGTAGGAAGCACAGCAGAGCAGCCTCTCAAAGCAAAAACAAACAAACAAACAAAAATTCACATTTACATCTACCTAGGTATCTTAGTCCACGGAGTTTAGTTTTTTGGTAGAAACATTTGGTGCTCTTTCCTTCCAACCATCAGTCTCTGAGGGAGCCCCTCTCGCCACCTTTCCGTACTTGTGTTCGCCAGCCTCAGTGAGAAATCATGTGGGGAACTTCCTCTCCTGATATCTCACCCATTAAGCTCCAGTAACATCTCCCTGCTAGGATCTGCCCCTCCAGTAGGAGTCTGAGAATTCCCAAGGGATCCTGGGCAGAGTTGTTCTTGGCATTGATCTGTTTGCACTCGTGATCTCCTTGTGGCAGGGCCCATGACTTATTCATCTTCGTGTTCCTGGTGGCGAACACAGCCACAGCTGGCACACAGTAGGGACCCAGCTATCAAATCTAACTGAAAAAATCTTGCAAAGTGGCATCCCACTGTGAACGCAATGTTTCGCCTCCAAACACAGACTTTCATTTTTTTTACCATTTACCTCCTCTTTTTCATATGAGAAATTCAGTTGGTAAAAATAGATGGGATGACGCAAACATCCTTTAAAAAGGCCAGGCTGCTAGGACTCCTACTTGGTTAGTGTGTATTAGATTGAACCACAAGAAAGTCCTGTTTTTGTAAGTCAAAGATAGTTGAGTTGAGTGTTGCCCATTTTCTATGTTCAGACTAACATAAGTGAAAATAATATAACTACAAATACACCGCTTTTTACTTTTCATCAGACTCTCGAAGGGAACGTTTGGCCCAAGAGGGATGAATAACCACTGGTCGGGGTTATTGTGAGACTACCTACTCCCTTTTCTCAAGTATCAATAGTGCACTATTATCTGAAAAACACGTCACAGTTGTTCAATTTTTAACATTATAAAATAGTGGTATATGACTTTAAGGATTAATAGAGAAATCGATAGTGTTACCATGTGGTACTACATTGTTCCCATGAATGTACTTAAATATATTTAGCCCTTTCCTAAAATAGATGCCCAGGCCCCTGGGGCTGCCTGATCCAGCAGGACTAAGCTACAGTAAAGGAATGTCCAGAATGTATTTCCTATGGCTTCCATTTGCCTCGTTTTGTATAACCGCCCACCCCCCATGGTGTTAAGGAAGCAACAAGGGGTCCCTAGTTCTCTTGTTCAGCATCACTGTGAGTGACGTCACGTGGCGTGATAATAATAATAAGCAGATGGCTTATTCCTCTGGGCTCCTAAGGAACATCTCTCCCCCTAACCTCATCTGTAGAATGGGACTAATAATAATATCGACCTATGGCCATCACCACCAGTTATCTCCCAATATCCATTTCCCCTTCTTCCTTGGTAAAGGAACCCCAGTTTCTTCGCTGAGCACGTTGCTACTCAGAGAAGAGACCACACTTCCCAGCCCCCCTTGCAGCCTTATGACCAAGTTCTGCTCAGTGAGATGAAAGGAGAAGCCTTGCCTGGAACTTCTGAGAAGCTTCTTTAAAAGGGAAGAGGCAGAGGTCACATTTCTACTTCCACATTTAAGGAGTCTGCAGCTCTGTCCTAACAACAAGTAAGAAGCTAGACAGACAACTCTTCTTGGATCCATAAGAGAGAAGAGAACACAGGGCAAACCACCGCCCCCAAAGTGGAGACAGACAGGAGAATCCAGGGAGCTGGGGTTAACCACAGCAGTCTTACGAGGGGAAACCACCGGGGAACCAGTGCCAGGTGGGAAAACCTGAACTGTGATGGACAAGTTAGGGGAGGCTCAGTGCGGACAAGGCTGAGGGTTAAAAACTCCCGAGAGACTCAGTCACAGGGGGACCCTATGCTTTGCCTCCTGAAGCTTACCATGTTCCCACAGTAAATATCAGAGAAAAATCCCCTCCTGCTTCCAGCAGGGCAGGGCAACAGGAGCCACTGGGAAATCCTCCAGAGCACTTTGTTCTTCTTAACAAAGCCTGCCCTCAGGGGAAACTAGTTCACCGGAGCCTAACCAGTCAGGATTTGATCAGAGCCTAACTCATCTGGGTAAGGGAAATACCCACCTCCAGCCCACTCTAGACAACTTGGGGGTGGGGGCAGGAGTGGCTGAGAAACACTTGTGCCGTCCACAGAGGCACAGGCTCAGTAAAAGACTGAGACCAAAGCACAGGAATATAGAACACTTCCCCTCCCCTCACACTGCACCACCATGTTACTAAAGGCCTATTCACCACAGTTCCTTTTACCTAGGACATCGTGTCCAGCTACCAAGAAAAAATGACAAGGCATACCAAAAGGCAAAAAACAAACAAACAAATAAAACCCACAAAGAAATAAAGAATGCCTTTGATGGGCTTATTAGTAGACTGGACACAGCTGAGGAAAGAATCTCTGAGCTAGAGGACATATCAGTAAAATCCTCAAAATCAAAAAGCAAAGAGAACTGAGACTGAAAAATACAGAACAGAAAATCCAAGAACTGTGGGACAGCTACAAAAGGGGTAACATACATGTAATGGGAATACCAGAAGAAGAAAAAGAGAAAGGAACAGAAGAAATATTTGAAACAATAGTGACTGAGAATTTCCCCAAAGTATTGTCAGACACCAAACCACAGACCCAGAAAGCTAAGAGAACACCAAGCAGGATATGAATACCAAAAAACTACACCTAGACCTATCATTTCAAATTACAGAACATCAAAGATAAAGAAAAAAAATCCTGAAAGCAGGGGAAGAAAACATTTTACCTATAGAGGAACAAAGATAAGAATTACTGACGTTTCCTCAAAAGCCATTCAAGCAAGAAGAGAGTGAAGGGAAACACAAAGTGTTGAGAGAAAAAACCCACCAACCTCGAATTCTGTACCCTGCAAAATTATCCTTCAAAAGTGAAGGAGAGGGACTTCCTTTGCGGTCCAGTGGTTAGGACTCGGTGCTTTCAATGCTGAGGGCCCGGGTTCAATCCCTGGTCAGGGAACTAAGATCCCACAAGCCGCAGGGCATGGCCGAAAAGAAAAAAAAGAACTTTTACTTTTCTTATTCTTAATTGACGGATTAATGGATAACAGTTTGTTTGAAATAACAGCAACAATGTATTCGATTATATATGCTTTTGTATATGTCATATATGCCTATCTATGCTTAGATATAAATGAAATGAATCACAGGAATAATATAAGAGGAGGAGGGTATTAGGATTATTTTGTTACTGTAAGGTACTCACACTATCTGTCAAGTGGTGAAGTGTTATTTGAAAGCAGACTTGGATTAGTTGTAAATGTATACTGCAAACTCCAGGGCAACCACTAAAAAAAGTGAGAAAAGTATAACTGATATGCTAGGAAAGAATAGAAGATGAAATCATCTAAAATGCTCAGTTAAAACCACAAATGACAGAAAAAGAGTGGAAAGCAAACATAAGAACAAAGAACAAGGGCAACAAATAGAAAACAGTAGTGAATATTATAGATATTCAACCAGCTATATCAATAATAATTTTGAATGTCAATGGTCTAAATGCACCAATCAAAACACAGAGATTTTCAGAGTGCATCAAAAAAAAAAAAAAAAAAAAGACCCAACTCTATGTTGTCTACCAGAAGCTCACTTTAAATATAAAGACACATACAGATTAAAAGTAAATGGAGAAAAATATACCATGTTAACACTAATCAAAACAAAGCAGGAGTAGCTACATTAATTTCAGACAGACTCGACTTCAGAATCAGGAAAGTTCTTGGGAATAAACAAGGGGGTTATATAAAGTTAAGGGGTCAGTTCTCCTCTAAGACATAATTCTTTATGTGTATGTTCCCAACAACAGTGTCAACCTAAGTGAGGCAAGTCCTGACAGAACTGCGAGGAGGAATGGGTGAATCCATTATCACAGTTGGAGACTTCCAACACTGTTCTATCAGACATGGACGGATCCAGTAGGCAGGAAATCAGGAAAATCAGAAAGCAAGTTACGGGACACCACACACCCCGCACAAAACCATGACACAAAGCACCGACAAAAGCAAACCACAACACAAAACACCTGCATGTGGCTTATTTCTCCATAAGGCCATTCATCAAATTGATAGCAGTGGTTACCTCTGGGGAGGGAGGTGACGCTGTGGGGATGGAGAGCAAAAGTGCTCTGGGGGCTTTTCTTATTGTATCTTGGAATCTTTCATAATGAGAACACACTCATATCTTACTTACATAATTAAAATTATTTTTAGAAAAGACCACAGACATAAATAAGGGTAGGGGAGAGAGAATAGGTGAATTTGTGAAGAGGCAGGAAAGAAGATAAAAATAGTTTTTCTGCAATATATACTGGCAGGGTTATGTCCCCTCGCAGGCTTTTCCTGATCATTGGTTAACACATCTCTCTTCAAGTGCCTCATTAATGTATATTCTCCCCTGCCACTCATATTTATGGTTTTAAATGAAAGCACCTATATGTTCACAGATGGTTACACATGCAAAATGTTTTCTAAATTAGAAATGGAACACACTCAGTCTCATATTCAAGGGGATACCTTATGCTAAAACTCTTTCCCTCTGTGGGATGAGAAGGAATGAAAATATCTAGGAAACTAATGTGTAAAGGAAGAGGTTAAAGTTCAATGGAGTCTTAAGAAAAATGGGGGCTCATTTTAGGTTAAAATGAGCTGATATAGAAGTTTGCCTGATGGACTGTAAAACATCTTCAGATACTTCACTGACTGAAACAAACATGTATTAAACACCTACTATACATCAGGGGCTATGCCAGTCCATATAAGATGCATCCTAGGGACTTCCCTGGTGGCACAGTGGTTAAGAATCCTCCTGCCAATGTAGGGGACACAGGTTCGATCCCTGGTCCGGGAAGATCTCACGTGTCCCAGAGCAACTAAGCCCGTGCGCCACAACTACTGAGCCTGCGCTCTAGAGCCCGTGAGCCACAACTACTGAGCCCGTGTGCCACAACTACTGAAGTCCACGCGCCTAGAGCCAGTGTTCTGCAACAAGAGAAGCCACCGCAATAAGAAACCCGCGCACTGCAACTAAGAGTAGCCCCCGCTCGCCGCAACTAGAGAAAGTCTGTGCGCAGCAACGAAGACCCATCACAGCCAAAAATAAATAAATTTTTAAAAAATGCATCCTAAACACCCCTTGACCTCAAAGATCTCTCAATATAGTGATGGTGGCAGCAAATGCATATATAAATTACAGCTATACTAACAGTAGGGAAAAACGTTAAGACCTCACTATGGAAGTGTGGTCTGAGGACCCGCAGCATCTGAATTTCCTGGGGCAACTGAGACCCACTTCTAAACCCTTGAATTTGCATTTTGACAAGATCCTCAGGTGGTCTGGATGCTTATCAAGGTTTGAGAAGTGATGAACTGTGGGACTATAGAAGGACCCACTCTTGATCCCTTGGGAAGTGGTCAGAAGTCTCCAGACTCTTGGGAACATTCCAGGATGAGAGACCAACAGGCCCGTGATGTTGGCAGTTAGAGCAAGAAGGATTCTGGAATGAGAAGTTTAGTCTGGAAGGAAATTGGGAACTTTGGAAAGTGTGGGAGACAGGACAAAAAAGGCAGGCTGAGGCCAGAGGCAGAAGGGCCAGACTGAACTGCTGAGATTTCTGGAGGAAGCCACAGAAAATTTTAAGCAGTAAAGTGACAGGATCAGATTCCTCTATTTGGCCATAACTCTGGTTGCAGGGAGGAGGACGAAACGCATAAGAGAGGCTGGAGCAGGCCCGACTTGCGTCCTTACATGAGCACGATTCAGTTTTGAACAGAAAAGAAGTCTTTGAGGACTCAGAGATGGAGGGTGGCACTGAGTCCCGGCCGACAGGGAAACACAGGGCTTCAGCTGCAGCTGGATACAGGTGGGTTCTTTCTTCTCAAAGTGCCGATACCCACCAGCCACATCAGCATCATCCGGGAATTGTTAGAAATGCAAATGCTTGGGTCTCACCTGAGATACATTGTCAGAAACTCTGGGGATGGGGCACACAAATCTGACTTGGAATAAGTTCTCTTTCACATTGCAAACCACTGCTCTAGCCTACCAAAAATCTTGTAGTAGGTGCTAAGGCTTAGAATTGCCACAACTTTCTTTCTTAAAGAGAAAGCAAACACAAAACAGGAGAGTAATGAGAAATGAGTCTCTATGTCTAGGGGCCAGAATAAAAGCCAGATATAACCTAGATTTTATATAGTGCCCAGGAAAAGCAAAAAACATATTTACCATCTTGTCCAAAAGCCTCACATTTGGAGAATTAAAATAGTTCTGGTAGAGGCCTGTTAAGTTCTAGGTAGCCTAAACTAAGTAAAACTTAATCATCACGGTTGTAAATTCTTTGTTGCCTTTATTCCCCAGAAAAACACCCTCAGAAAAAGCGCTGGGATTCTTTCTGGCCCTCTGAAAATTGTGTTTCTGATGCAACCGCCCATTAAAAAAAACGCAATCCCAAATTAAAAACCCCCAAAACGGAGCAGCGGGGCTGGCGCCACCATCCTGAGGCATCTCTGCCGTTTCCCGGCCACACTGCTGCGGACTGCAGTGCTGCTTTCCCGGGCTGTTCCCAAAGACAAATAAATCACTCCTTGTTTTTTCCAAGACCTGAAATTAGCGATGACTCAGAGCGCTCTGAATCGCCACAGTCGCCTCGGCAAAGAGGAAAAATGTGCAGATTTTTCCTCTCGCCCGAGGGCCCGACGTGCCGGGCTGGGCCAATCAGGCGAGGATGGCGGGAATCGCACCAAAGTAGGTAAAAAATGCGGGACGCGCGGCCCCCGCGACCGCCTGCGCCCGGGCTCCCGCTGGTCCTTCCTTTGTCCCTCCCTCCCTCCCTGCCATCCTCCCTCCTCCCTGCCATCCTCCCTCCTCCCTCCCGTCTCCTCTGCCGCGGGCCCCGCCCCTCTCACCCCTCCCCTCCCAGGCCCCGCCCCTCGCGGCGGTGCACACCTGGCCAGGTGGATACTTCCATGTAAGGGCAACGGCAGCGCAGTGGGCGGGGCGCCACGTGGCCCCGCCCCGGTGAATGGGCCACCGCCCCTCGCCCGCAGGTGCCAGCTGAAGCTCCGCCCACCTCGTCCGGAGCTGTTGGGGGAGCACCTCGCCCCCCACCGACAGGCCAGAGCTGGTGAGGGGTACCCGGTGCCCCTTCTCCGGAAGGCGAGGAAGACTCCGCCCCCGTGGAGTCGGGGTTGGGGGGCCGCCGGGGCGGGGCGTTGCCAGGTCGGCCGGTTGCGTAGCAACGGTGGGCAGCGCGTGACGTGCGCCGCCGCGTCGGGGCCCGAGGCGCCCGCCAGTCCTTGGGAGGCTAGCGGGGCTGCTGTGAGGAGGACGCTCCGCAGACTTGGTGCTCGCCGGCTCCCTCTCCGCGCTCTGCGACCGCCGCAGCGAAGATGGTGAGCTGGGGGCCCGGGGCGCCGCGGTGTCGGGGCGGCGGCGGCGCGGGGGTACCCGGGCTTTGGCCGCCGCGGACCCGCTGGGCCCCGCGCCGGGGCGGCTCCCCGGCCGCTGCATTCTCGCCGCCGCTGCGAGGCCTCCGCCTGGCCTCGGTAGCCCAGCCGGGGTCGACCCCCCGCGCCGGCGACGCCGCCCGGGGTCCGCCGGCGCTCCCGGGTGGGGGCCTCTTTGGCGCACGTTTCTCAGAGGCCGGGCGCGGGCGGTCGGCGACTCGGGCGGTTTCGGCCCCTGAGGTCTGTGCGTCTCGGGGAGGGAACGAGGCTTTCATTGAGACACCTGGGGGGCGGGATGACCACCGAGCGTGACCCCCGCGATTCCGAACCGGGCCTGCGGTCCTTTGCTGCCGCCCCCGGTGGTCCGCGTCCCGCAGCTCCTCGTCCTGCGCGTCCGACCGGGCGGTGGCCTGTCCGGCCTCCATGTACGGTCACAGATTTTCTTTTACCTGCAAACAGGTTGGCTCTGCCAGCATTTAGCGTGCAGGTGGTGGGCATGATGGTGGGATGCTAATAAAAGCAAATGAAAAAGCTTTTTGAAGTCCATTAAGCTATCCGAGTCGCTAAAAAGTAAACAGATGTTCCGCATATTCTAGTTGTTGGACTCTGCTTAATTCACGTATTTTCCCCTCTAAATTGTCACTCTCGTTTGCTGTAGAACCGTGCTCTTAAGTGGACAAACAAGTAGAACATTTTGTCATTTTCTGTAGTCTGCGCATACTGTTACCATTTTTGGTCAATGATTTGCAGGCAAAGGCTTACCAGACTTTGCTGGAAATATTACACTGTTATTGCATCTGTCTGCCTGGAAGCAGTTGGTACCAGTTTATCTTCCTACACAGTGTTTTCACTGAATGACAATTTGGGTTTTCTTACGGTATTGCACCTTTCAGGGCTATGCAGACTGGCTCAGTGGTGGAAGAAAATTAGAGATTAAACAGTAGTTTCTGGATGACTGAGGATATGTAGTACGAATTTGATGTTGTTCAGTTTTTGGTTCTTCTTTGGGTTGACTTTGTAAGCTACAAAGAAGATCAGCATCTTACAACTTTCTAACTTCTTTAAGATTATACTACTTTGTATACTACTTTATGCTAAAAGACTTAATCTAAGGGCTTTGAGTTTTCATAAATTTAAGACCATCCACTCTGACGAAAGTGCTTTGAATCAGGCTGGAGCCGGCTTTAGTGCCTTCTGATTTGACATAACTTTATTTTCTGTTTGGAAATAGGACCAAACCTGTTTACTTTAGCTAAATGCTTAAATTTGAAAGCTTAACTTTCTTATTTCTATACATTCAAATAAAATGAAGAGTCTGTTTTAAATATTTATGGTTCGGAAGGAGGAGGAGAAATAAAAATTAATCAAGATGGGTGATTCCGAGTACGTTTCAGACTTAGGGAGGTCGGAAGAACTTATGAACTACTCTTGTTAGGATGCTTGCAAAGAAAGAGAGTTTAGAATACAGGTGACCATTTTTATTTTATTTTTTTAATTGACACAGTTGACTTACAATGTTGTGTTCATTTCTGCTATGCAGCAGAGTGCTTCAGTTATACATATATATGCATTCTTTTTTAAATATTGTTTTCCATTATGGTTTATCATAGGATGTTGAATATAGTTCTCTGTGCTATACAGTAGGATCTATATATAAAAGTTTACATCTGCTAACCCCAACCTCAGTCTATCCCTCCCCCAACCCCCTCCCCCTTGGCAACCACAAGTCTGTTCTCTTTGTCTGTGAGTATGTCTGTTTCGTAGATCAGTTCATTTGTGTAGATGACCATTTTTAAAGCTTACTCTTGTATTTAGCCTTATGAGCACAGAGCTTCTCCCTTCATTCCAGCTATTAGAGAATATTGTGAAGATGTAAGTTTATTCCCTGATTTTAGCACTTTATCTCTGTATTTGAAACTGTTTAGATCTGTTGGTTAGATACTTGGTTCCAAGTTTCTAAGATTTTTTTTTTTTCAGATTAAATTTTAACTGTTGATGGATTTGTTCTACATTAGCAAAATCACCTCCTGGTACTCACCAAGTCTTCTCGAAGCACTTGGGAATAAAGCAATTTGAAACCAACTCAGAAGATCACCCTGAGCACTTTAAGATGAGATTTCATGTTTTTAAAGTCTCACTTTACAGTGCCAAAAAAAAAAAAAAAAAAGCCTACCCTCCACAGGAACCACATCTACACACTCCAAACAAAACTTTGGTGTGCGTGTGTACTGGGTGCGCCAGCTTCCTCATACAAAGATTATTTACCAGCCTACCATCAAATTCCTAGGGTTATCTGCTGAGTAGTTCTTCCTGTTGGGTATGGATTGAGACATCACAGGAGACTGGCCTAGCTCCTCTTGTAACCAGTGGCTCTCTGGGAAGTCAGAGTGCAGTCTTGTCCCTGAAACAGTAAAGGTCTGCATGATAATCTAACTCTTAACCTTACCCTAATCAGAACTCGGCTCTGAGCTGTTGGCTCAGACTGAATTACACGTGTATTCTTCTGCTTGATGATTAGCAAAAACACTTTTACTTACAGCAATCTAGTGGAAGAGGTTGGGCATGTGTTCCTGTGCCTATTTAACATATTAGAAAACAGCCTGTAAAGGTTTAATTGACTTGTGGCCTTTTCTGACTCCACATCAGGTTTTAAAATAATTTAAAAATTAACTTGGAAACATTTTAAGCAGGAAGGTACACAGAATAATAAGTTCCTTTGTACAAAAAAAGAAAAGGTTAACTTTTTGCCACATTTCAGGTTTTTATGTTACCATTACAGGTGAATACGCATCTTTTTCCTCATCCCATTCCCTTCTCCCCCCAGAGGTAACCACTTCTGTGTCAAAGACGTAAGGTACTGGCCAATTAAGGAGATGATTTTTGCAGGTTATTGCATTTGAGAGAACATTAATTAAAATGAGGGACATCTCAAAAACAAAAAAAAAAAAAAAAAAAAAAAAGGACAGAGACCTGGGGCTGGTAAACTGAGGAGTCTTGAGGAAGCCTGGGGACAGGTCTTAATCTGGAAGTAAGCAAGGGCAGGATCCTTTTGTTGCCCTGAACACAAAATGATGGGAGTGAATTTCTTAATCTTCACTGCTTTTCAGGAGCTCAGGACTCAGGTAAAGTTCAACATAGTCACCTGAAACTAACACATTTCATTGATGTTTCCATACTTTCAGTTGAACATGTATGCATCTGTAATAATATATGTTGCCTTGATGTATTTTAAATTTTTATATAAATGTTATCATGCTTCATGTATCCTTTTGCAACTTTGAAAAAAAGAACTTGGTGAGGTTTAGTTCTAGTTTGCCTCCCATCAGCTACTTTCACGAGCCTGTTTCTCTATTTTCACTACTTGGCATTATGAGACTTTGAAAACCAATCTGATAGGTGTGAAATGGTTTCTCATTCTTTTAATTTGCATTTCTCTGATTAGCAGTAGTTGAGTATCTTTTCATTCTTGTTGCAGCTTATGTTTTTACATGCATGCGCTTTCAGTGAATTTGACATTGTGTAAATACTCCTACCTCTTCATGTAAACTCATTTGTGGAGCCATAAAGTAAATCTAACCTTAAAAGAAAATCAGCGAGAATGTGCTTGTCAAAGCCAGACATGCATAATGAAGACCAATATACCTTGCCTCCGGCACCTGCTTTTCTTTGCGTGCCTCTCAAGCTGCTAAGTAACAGAAGTTCAGTACTCTTAATTCTAGCCACCTGCCCTTGTGAGGCCCTGGTGTGGTAGAATGCACAGTGATCCAGAATAGAGTTCCGTCTTTGCCGCAGGCCGTGGAGATTAACATCCTCTGTTCTATACTTATCCTTTTCTTTCTTTTTCCTAGGCGGTACCTCTAGCCAAAATGTTAAAAACAAACACACATGGGATATACGGGAAAACTGTACTTTCTGCTCAATTTTGCTGTGAACCTAAAATGTCCCTAAAAAATAAAGTCTATTAAAAAAATAAAACAAATAACCATAATCGTTTTTCATAAATAGAATTGTTTTAAATCAAAATGGTGTTTATTGTATACAGGAAGACGCTAAACATTTGTGTTTTTATTTATGTTAATGTAACTTATATTTTCTTTCAGTAATAATTAAGATACTTTGAGCCGAACACCACATTTGAAATTTGAAAAAAAAAATTGAAACTCTCTAAAAACTGTTGTTTTAACATGGACTTTTTTTTTTTTATCTACAGAGTAATGCTCTAGTCTGCATAACTAGGCCTGGTCTCTGTCGTACTCTTTGCTATTTGCATACCTAAACCACAGAACATAATAAACCATAAACATGATGCTTGTTATTTAAGCATCTTGAGCTACCTTTCCACATAGCCTAATATTCCTCTCTAGGTTTTCCATGAAAGACATACTCAAAGATTTATACGTAACACTCAGAAATATTTTAATCAGTTTTTCTTCTGTCCCTGCCTCCTTGCCTTGATGTTAGAAACTAGTTTTCACTTGGAGTTGTCCTGCTTCTAAAAGCTGTCTCCTGTTCGTTTTGCTTGAAATTTTACATTGGGAGAAGCAGAGAAAAATAAACATCAGATTGGTTCATCTCAGTAATGCTTTGACAGACTTGTTACTTAATTCATGGAATCTTGGAATTCATGTACAAGGAATCTTCTGTACAAGGGCCCCCATAGAGTTGAGTACATAGTCTTGAGTGATCCTTAACTCTTGTAAGATTGTCTTCTAGTAGCTGACATTGTAACGCTTATGTGCTGTTTACCCTATTTCATGATTTGTTTGCTGTGTTAAAGAATCAATTTTTGGTAGATCTTTTAAAAGTAGCTGATCTCAGGAAAAATGCAGTCAGAATTCTTAAAATTCATGTTTTAATCTGTAGTGTGAAATGGTGGAGATTTTGGCTTTATTTTTTTTGACATGACAAGGGACCGTCAAAGAACTCTTATTCTGTTGCAACAAGGCTTAGGACGAGCACTTGAAAGGTAGAAACTTCAGTGTGTACTGTAGCAGGAAACCTACATTTAAAACTGATTTATCTGTGTGTTTGTGCTTTTGGATCACATTAGAGGAAGACTGCTTACTACTTTCAACATTTTTGCGTTACTTTATAGGTTGTTCCTCCTCTTTGCCTTATCACAGAAAAGAAGGATGAATTTTCTACCCATATTCCTATCTTGGCTTGTTTTCAGAAGATTGCCAACTTGTAAATTTTTAAATTCTTTCACAAAGCACATTTTTGTTGGTGGTAGGTTTTTTTTTAAATTTTTTTATTTTAAGTAATAGAGCTAAAACTAAAGCATGGGCAGATACAGGTAGAACTTGTCCAGCTTGTGCTGGAGCTATCTTTTAAGTCAGTTATGGAAGCTCTGAAGCTCTGAGGAATTCTCAAATCATTGAAGCCTTGTTTTAAAAACGTTGTTAAGTCATCTTTAGACCCGTGTTGTCGAATAGAAATAAAATGTGGGTTACATATGTATTTTTAAATTTTCTAGTAGCCCCATTAAAAAGGTAAAAAGAAAAGATGAAATTTGTTTAACCCAATATATCTGAAATATTGTATCAACATTTAATCAATTAAAAAATGAGACATTTTACATTCTTTTGTCATACAAATTGTTTGAAATCCAGTGTATATTTTATACTCAGCACAGCTCAATTCAGATGCTCAATTTTCATTGGAAATATTTGGTATATATTTAGATATAAAATTTACAGTTGAAAAAGCAGAGTCATATACTTAAGTTGCTCCAAGCATACTTAGTTTTCCAGTAATGGAATTGATAATCAGTTTTAAAATTTAAGTTAATTAAAGTGAAATAAAATTAAAAATGCAGTTCCTCGGCAGCACTGGCCATGTTTAATGGACTCTGTAAACCACATGTGGTTAGTGGCCACCTTAATGGACCAGCCTCAGACTTTGTGGATTGGCCTGTTTAATTTGTAAGGGGAAGTTAGCGTGGGTACCAACACTTCTGTTAATTCTCTGCATGTCTGCATATGACTAACAGTGCTGAGATAGCCTATGAATCCCTTTTATGGAACTTATTAAGATGTTTCGTGGGACTAGACTGTTGAGCTCCATTGGCTAGGATTTGTATATTTCAATAGCACAATACCTCTCCTAGTAGGCCCACAACAGATGTTACCGAATGAACACGAATGAGTGAATGAGAGGGCATTCTTCATTATGATGTGGCCGGGTCCCAGGGAGATGGATTACTTAATTTTTATACTTTCTATTCCCACATACCTTTTTTTTTAATACAATGGGAATTGAGTTTTAAGTACTGAACTAATTGAATAGTACCTCCCTTTTGTATATTGCATTATAGTTTAGTTCGAGTCTTAACAGTGAAAATCCTTTGAGATAGATAAGGCAAGTATTATTAGAGTAGCACCTTTCAACTAATTCTGACACGCAAAAACTGCTCAGTAATGCCACTTCCCTTTCTTTCTTAAAAATGAAACTGAATGGTATTTGATGCTCATTGAGGCATCCTGAACCATAGAAAAGCACTTGAAAGCGTAACAAATGAAAGAACAAGAAGTAATGCTATCTTAGATAACTTATAAGTATTTACTGTGTGTCGGGCATTGTGTTAACTTATCTCACTCAATCCTTATAGCAACCCAGTGAGGTAGGTATTGTTATCATTACTGTTAAACTGTACTGAGAAGTGGTTAAGAGCTTGAGCTCAGAGTCTGGCTGCCTAGGGTTTTTGAATCTTGGCTCTGCCACTTACTGACTGTATGACCTTAGACATATTACTGACTGTTCTGTGCCTCAATTTCATCATTCCTCCAAGTGGGAATGATAATAGTACTTACCATCACAACATTTTGTCGATGCATGTAAGTAAAGCAGTGCCTGGCACATAGTAAAGTGCTCATCAGCACTGGCTAAAATAATAATATTAAACAACCTTAGATCCAAGTTTAACAGACTCTTTTCTTTATATTCTGAGTACACCAGTATATACTTCATTAATTGTAGATAAAATGAAAACGGTGAAGGAGTGCATAAAAACATGTTTCTATTGTTTATTATTTCTTTAATGTTATTTTACTTGGAGTCATTATATATGATCATTTTTTTATGATCAACTTTTTAATTTGACTTTTCAGGTGATTTTGATCCTTGATGTAAAAATATCTTGTCTTCCACTCATAGTTATATATTTCCTGAAGTAATTAATGGAGAATGAAACACAGTTCTTCATTGCCCTCAAGGTTTAGAATAACAATCATCTATTCAATAAATATTTGAGAAGTTATTATATGCCAAGAACTGACCCAGGTACTTGGCATACAGTACGGAAAAACAAAGTCCATTCCTTGTAGAAGTTATATTCTAATGGGGGTGGGCGGGTGGGAGAGACAACCAAAAAATGACAAGATCATGTCAGGTAATGGCAACTAGTGTGAAAAAAACAGGGTGATCAATAGGGAGTACTAGAAAAGTTGCCTACCTTGGGGTAGATTCTTAGGGAAGTCCTCTTGGGGTGACATTTGAGCTTAAGACTTGCATGGCAAGAAGGAGCTAGCTAGCCATGTTAAGAGCATTTCAGGTAGAAGGAACTCTGTAAGTAGAAAGGCCTTGAGAAGAGAATGAGCTTGACATGCCAGGGACACAAAAGGTTTGTGTAGTTGGAATTCGGTGAAAAGCAGGGAGAAAAGTAGGAAATGGATTGTAGGCAGGAGCTAGAACTGGGTAAGCCAAGGTGATTGCACCAGGAAGCTGTCGGGTGTTTGGTGGTAGGGAGGTGTTAGGGTGTTAAGTTGTGGAATGAGATAGGATTTAGATGTACAAATGGGGACAAAACGGATTGACTGTTGCTATTATTCAGTCAGTCAGTGGTAGCTTGGATTAGGATTGTTAGTACTGGGATAGTGAGAAGTGATTGGATATTGTATATTTGGGGGAAGAGCTGACAGGACTTACTGATCATTTGGGTGTGTGGCATAGGGGAAAGAAAGACATCAAGGATAATTCCGAAGATTTAGACCTGAGCCACTAGGTAGTTGGTGGTGTCACTGTGCTGGGGTCCTATATAAAAGAAGCTAAAATAGTTTGGCAAAAATTGAGGTTCTTGGAACTTTGAGGAACAACAAATTGATCCAGAAGTATTACAGATCTTTAAAATATCTTCACATCTGATTGTAATAATAATGTATGCTCATTATAGAACATTAAGGAAAATTGAGTTGTAATGACAGTCCTATCCAAAGTGCATTTGGTGCACTTTCTTTCAGGCCATTTAAAACATATGCTCATTCTTTCAATAAAGAAGTGTTAGGTATCTTCTGAGAATCAAGTACTGTTGTAGGTTCTAGAGATTCAACAGTATACAAGACAAAGTCCCTTTTCCTATGGAATATACATTCTCATGGGGGAGACAGGTAAGAAGTCAGTAAATAAATGAATAAGATAATTGGAGATTGTAATAAGTACTATAATGGAAATAAGAGAGATAATGAATATCTGGAGAATGTCAATGTAGATTTTTCTCCAACAGTTGAGTTCATCTGTAACAGTTTTATGTCCTTTATTTCTCACATCTCAATGTGACAAGGGTGTCAAGCGAATTTAATGGGGAAACGAATAGCGTCTTCAACAAATGATGCTGGGACAACTGATGTCCACATGAATGAATTTGGATCCCTGCTTCACACTATATACAAAATTTAACTCAAAATGGGTCATAGACCTAAATATAAGAGCTGAAGCTATAAAACTCCTAGAAGAAAACATAGGCATAAATCTTTGTGAACTTGGATTAGGCAGTGTTTTTTTGACAATTTTCTTGGTATTTTTAGGCAGTGACACCAAAAGCACAGGTGCCAAGAGAAAAATAGATAAATTGGACTTTATTAGAATTGAAAACTTTTTTGCATCAAAGAACACCATTGAGAAAATGGAAAAGACAACCCAGAGAATGGGAGAAAATATTTGCAAATCATATGTCTGACAAGGAACTTGCAGAATATATGAAGGACTCTTACAACTCAACAATAAAAAGACAACTGAATTATATGGGCAAAGGCTTTGAATAGACATTTTTCTAAAGAAAGATACACAGATGGTCAGTAAGCTCATGAAAATATGCTCAAAATCATTAGCCACTAGGAAATGCAGATCAAAACATAGTGAGATCCTATTTCATACCCACTAGGGTGGCTGTAAAAAAAAACCTAACAAATGTTGGCAAGGGCATGGGGAAGTTGGAACCCTCCCACATATGTTGCTGGTGGGAATGTAAAATGGTGCAGCCATTTTGGAAAATGGTTTGACATTTCCTTAAGAAGTTAAACTTAGGCGTTACCATATAACCCAGCAGTTTCACTCCTAGTTATATACCCAAGTGAAATGAAAACACATGTCCACATAAAAACTTGTACATGAATGTTCATAGTGTTATTCATAATAGCCTCAAAGTGGAAACAACCCAGATGTCCATCAACTGATGATTGGATAGATAAAATGTAGTATATCTATACAATGGAGTATTATTTGGCAGTAAAATAAATGATGTGCTGATACATGCTATGACATGGATGAACCTTAACACATGTAAAGTGAAAGAAGCCAGTCAGAAAAAGACTGCATGTCGTATGATTCCATTTATATAGAATATCCAGGATTGGCAGATACATAGAGACAGGAAGTAAATTTGTGGTTGGCTAGGTTTGGGGTGGGTAAGAATGGGAAAGAGGAGTGATTGTTCATGAGTACTGGGTTTCTTTTTGAGGTGTTCAGAATGTTCTAAAACTAGACTGTGATGGATGCACAACTCTGAATATACTAAAGCCCACTGAATTTACACTTTAAATGGGTCAATTTTATGGTATGTTAAATATATCTGTAAAAACTATTTAAACTGTGTAATGGTATTATGCATATACAGTGATGGTATTAAATCATCTTCCTGTTAGATTTAAATCTGTATTGTAAGTAGTGCTCTGTCATCCTTGAGCATAAATCTTTGCCTTCATTGGCATTGTTTGTTCAAAATAGAGTCCTAGGTATGCAATTACTGAGTCAAAAGTTTTGTATTTGTGTGTATATATTTCTGATTTTTAAAATTTGCTCATCATAGAAAACTTGGAAAATAGAGGAAACTAGGGAGTAGATAAAAGTCACTTATATTCCCACTGTTAGAGATGAAATTTCTTTTTCCTTTATGTATTTTACTGTACATAAAACTTTATATCCAGCTTATTTTTTCACTTAAACCAAATCATAAATATTTCCCCCATGTCATTAAAAGCTTACCGTAAACATAATTTTAACAGCTATATCACAAGCTATCCTGTGGATATATTATGATTTTCTTAGTAATTCTCCTGTTTTTATTTGAACTGTCTCATTTTTAGTATTATGCAGATTATTTCCCCAGAATAAATTCCTTGAAGTAGGAATACTAGGTTAAAGGGTCAAAGAGTTTACATTGTTTTAAGGCTCTTGGTATAAATGGCCAAATTGCTTCCTGAAAGGTAACAGTGAGTAATATCGTTGCCTGTGGTGGAAGATAAATCTGGAAGGGTAGGTTGGTTCAGATAATAAAGGGCCTCTTGTGCTGTGTTAATGAATTTGGACTTTTGTGGGTGCTTGGGAATTGGTGAAGGTTTTTAATCTTGGGCGTGATAGAAGATTTGAAGAGTAGATGAGAAGGAATAGATTTGAAATACACATTTAAGGAGGAATTGGTAGGGCTTAGAAGCTGAGTGTGACCACGGAACAAAGGTAGATCAGTTAACCAACAGCATCAAATCTGTTTCCTGTCTTCGGTTCACTGACATGCTAGCTCATCCTCCAGAGAAGCCAAGTTGTTAAGCTAAGACAACATCGTTTACCATTAGCTTATGGTGTGTTCAGTATTATCTTTCTCAGAAGGGACTAGAGTATTTTTTACATTGTTGCTCTTGAAGTAAAAACTAAAAGTAATGTATACTTTTTCCATTTAGGACAATTTACATAAAGTAAAATTCACCATTTTTAGTGTAAGTTCTGCAGATTTTGGCCATATACAGTTGTGTAACTACCACCACAATCAAAATATAGAATAGTTCCTTCACTCCAAAAAAGTGCCCATATTAATACCTCCTCCAATCCCCAGCAACCACTGATCTGTTTTTTTTTTTTAACTTTTGAATTTTATTCTTTTTTTATACAGCAGGTTCTTATTAGTCATCCATTTTATACACATCAGTGTATACATGTCAATCCCAATCGCCCAATTCATCACACCCCCACCTCCACCTCCCGCCGCTTTCCCCCCTTGGTGTCCATACGTTTGTTCTCTACATCTGTGTCTCATTTTCTGTCCTACAAAACGGTTCATCTGTACCATTTTTCTAGGTTCCACATATATGTGTTAATATACGATATTTGTTTTTCTCTTTCTGACTTACTTCACTCTGTATGACAGTCTCCAGATCCATCCACGTCTCTACAAATGACCCAATTTCGTTCCCTTTTATGGCTGAGTAATATTCCATTGTGTATATGTACCACATTTTCTTTATCCATTCATCTGTCCTTGGACATATAGGTTGCTTCCATGACCAGGCTATTGTAAATAGTGCTGCAATGAACATTGGGGTGCATGTGTCTTTTTGAATTATGGTTTTCTCTGGGTATATGCCCAGTAGTGGGATTGCTGGATCACATGGTAATTCTGTTTTTAGTTTTTTAAGGAACCTCCATACTGTTCTCCATAGTGGCTATATCAATTTACGTTCCCACCAACAGTGCAAGAGGGTTCCCTTTTCTCCACACCCTCTCCAGCATTTGTTGTTTGTAGATTTTCTGATGATGCCCATGCTAACTGGTGTGAGGTGATACCTCATTGTAGTTTTGACTTGCATTTCTCTAATAATTAGTGATGTTGACCAGGTTTTCATGTGCTTCTTGGCCATCTGTATGTCTTCTTTGGAGAAATGTCTATTTAGGTCTTCTGCCCATTTTTGGATTGGGTTGTTTGTTTTTTTAATATTGAGCTGCATGAGCTGTTTATATATTTTGGAGATTAATCCTTTGTCCATTGATACATTTGGAAATATTTTCTCCCATTCTGAGGGTTGTCTTTTTGTCTTGTGTATGGTTTCCTTTGCTGTGCAAAAGCTTTGAAGTTTCATCAGGTCCCATTTGTTTATTTTTGTTTTTTTTTCCATTACTCTAGGAGGTGGATCAAAAAAGATCTTGCTGTGATTTATGTCAAAGAGTGTTCTTCCTGTGTTTTCCTCTAAGAGTTTTATAGTGTCCGGTCTTACATTTAGGTCTCGAATCCATTTTGAGTTTACTTTTGTGTGTGGTGTTAGGGAGTGTTCTAATTTCATTCTTTTACATGTAGCTGTCCAGTTTTCCCAGCACCACTTATTGAAGAGACTGTCTTTTCTCCATTGTATATCCTTGCCTCCTTTGTCATAGATTAGTTGACCATAGGTGTGTGGGTTTATTTGTGGGCTTTCTATCTTGTTCCATTGATCTATGTTTCTGTTTTTGTGCCAGTACCATATTGTCTTGATTAGTGTAGCTTTATAGTGTAGTCTGAAGTCAGGGAGTCTGATTCCTCCAGCTCTGTTTTTTTCCCTCAAGACCGCTTTGGCTATTCGGGGTCTTTTGTGTCTCCATACAAATTTTAAGATTTTTTGTTCTAGTTCTGTAAAAAATGCCATTGGTAATTTGATAGGGATTGCATTGAATCTGTAGATTGCTTTGTGTACTATAGTCATTTTCACAGTATTGATTCTTCCAATCCAAGAACATGGTATATCTCTCCATCTGTTGGTATCATCTTTAATTTCTTTCAGCAGTGTCTTATAGTTTTCTGCATACAGGTCTTTTGTCTCCCTAGGTAGGTTTATTCCTAGGTATTTTATTCTTTTTGTTGCAGTGGTGAATGGGATTGTTTCCTTAATTTCTCTTTCAGATTTTTCATCATTAGTGTATAGGAATGCAAGAGACTTCTGTGCATTAATTTTGTATCCTGCAACTTTACCAAATTCACTAATTAGCTCTAGTAGTTTTCTGGTGGCATCATTAGGATTCTCTATGTATAGTATCATGTCATCTGCAAACAGTGACAGTTTTACTTCTTTTCCAATTTGTATTCCTTTTATTTCTTTTTCTTCTCTGATTGCTGTGGCTAGGACTTCCAAAACTATGTTGAATAACAGTGACGAGAGTGGACATCCTTGTCTTGTTCCTGATCTTAGAGGAAATGCTTTCAGTTTTTCACCATTGAGAATGATGTTTGCTGTGGGTTTGTCATATTGGCCTTTATTATGTTGAGGTAGGTTCCCTCCATGCCCACTTTCTGGAGAGTTTCTATCATAAATGGGTGTTGAATTTTGTCAAAAGCTTTCTCTGCCATCTATTGAGATGATCATATGGTTTTTATTCTTCAATTTGTTAATATGGTATATCACATTGATTGATTTGCATATATTGAAGAATCCTTGCATCCCTGGGATAAATCCCACTTGATCATGGTGTATGATCCTTTCAATGTATTGTTGGATTCTGTTTGCTAGTATTTTGTTGAGGAGTTTTGCATCTATATTCATGAGTGATATTGGTCTGTAATTTTCTTTTTTTGTAGTATCTTTGTCTGGTTTTGGTATCAGGGTGATGGTGGCCTTGTAGAATGAGTTTCGGAGTGTTCCTTCCTCTGCAATTTTTGGGAAGAGTTTGAGAAGGATGGGTGTTAGCTCTTTTCTAAATGTTTGATAGAATTCACCTGTGAAGCCATCTGGTCCTGGACTTTTGTTTGTTGGAAGATTGTTAATCACAGTTTCAATTTCATTACTTGTGATTGGTCTGTTCATATTTTCTATTTCTTCCTGGTTCAGTCTTGGAAGGTTATACCTTTCTAAGAATTTGTCCATTTCTTCCAGGTTGTCCATTTTATTGGCATAGAGTTGCTTGTAGTCTCTTAGAATGCTTTGTATTTCTGTGGTGTCTCTTGTAACTTCTCCTGTTTCATTTCTAATTTTATTGATTTGAGTCCTCTCCCTCTTTTTCTTGATGAGTCTGGCTAATGGCTTATCAATTTTGTTTATCTTCTCAAAGAACCAGCTTTTAGTTTTATTGATCTTTGCTGTGTTTTCTTTGTTTCTATTTCATTTATTTCTGCTCTGATCTTTATGATTTCTTTCCTTCTGCTAACTTTGGGTTTTGTTTGTTCTTCTTTCTCTAGTTCTTTTAGGTGTAAGTTTAGATTGTTTATTTGAGATTTTTCTTGTTTCTTTAGGTAGGCTTGTATAGCTATAAACTTCCCTCTTAGAACTGCTTTTGCTGCATCCCATAGGTTTTGGATCATCATGTTTTTTCATTGTCATTTGTCTCTAGGTAATTTTTGATTTCCTCTTTGATTTCTTCAGTGATCTCTTGGTTATTTAGTAATATATTGTTTAGCCTCCATGTGTTTGTGTTTTTTATGTTTTTTTCCCTGTAATTCATATCTAATCTCATAGCATTGTGGTCAGAAAAGATGCTTGATATGATTTCAGTTTTCTTAAATTTACTGAGGCTTGATTTGTGACCCAAGATGTGATCTATCCTGGAGAATGTTCTGTGCGCACTTGAGAAGAAAGTGTAATCTGCTGTTTTTGGATGGAATGTCCTATAAATATCAATTAAATCTATTTGGTCTGTTGTGTCATTTAAAGCTTCTCTTTCCTTATTTATTTTCATTTTGGATGATCTGTCCATTGGTGTAAGTGAGGTGTTAAAAAGTCCCCCACTGTTATTGTGTTACTGTCGATTTCCTCATTTATAGCTGTTAGCAGTTGCCTCATGTATTGAGGTGCTCCTATGTTGGGTGCATATATATTTATAATTGTTATATCTTCTTCTTGGATTGATCCCTTGATCATTATGTAGTGTCCTTCCTTGTCTCTTGTAACATTCTTTATTTTAAAGTCTATTTTATCTGATATGAGTATTGCTACTCCAGCTTTCTTTTGATTTCCATTTGCATGGAATATCTTTTTCCAACCCTTCACTTTCAGTCTGAATGTGTCCCTACATCTGAAGTGGGTCTCTTGTAGACAGCATATATATGGGTCTTGTTTTTCTATCCATTCAGCAAGCCTGTGTCTTTTGGTTGGAGCATTTAATCCATTCATGTTTAAGGTAATTATCAATATGTATGTTCCTATGACCATTTTCTTAATTGTTTTGGGTTTGGTTTTGTAGGTCCTTTTCTTCTCTTGTGTTACCCTCTTAGAGAAGTTCCTTTAGCATTTGTTGTAGAGCTGGTTTGGTGGTGCTGAATTCTCTTAGCTTTTGCTTGTCTGTAAAGCTTTTGATTTCTCCATGGAATCTGAATGAGATCTTTGCCAGGTAGAGTAATCTTGGTTGTAGGTTCTTCCCTTTCATCACTTTAAGTATATCATGCCACTCCCTTCTGGCTTGTAGAGTTTCTGCTGAGAAATCAGCTGTTAACCTTATGGGAGTTCCCTTGTATGTTATTTGTCATTTTTCCCTTGCTGCTTTCAATAAATTTTCTTTGTCTTTATTTTTTGCCGATTTGATTACTGTGTGTCTCAGCATGTTTCTCCTTGGGTTTATCCTGTATGGGACTCTCTGTGCTTCTTGGACTTGGGTGGCTATTTCCTTTCCCATGTTAGGGAAGTTTTCGACTATAATCTCTTTAAATATTTTCTTTGGTCCTTTCTCTCTTTCTTCTCCTTCTGGCACCCCTATAATGTGAATGTTGTTGCATTTAACGTTGTCCCAGAGGTCTCTTCGGCTGTCTTCATTTCTTTTCATTCTTTTTTCTTTATTCTGTTCCTCAGCAGTGAATTTCACCATTCTGTCTTCCAGGTTACTTATCCGTTCTTCTGCCTCAGTTATTCTGCTATTGATTCCTTCTAGTGTAGTTTTCATTTCAGTTATTGTATTGTTCATCTCTGTTTGTTTGTTCTTTAATTCTTCTAGATCTTTATTAAACATTTCTTGCACCTTCTCGATCTTTGCCTCCATTCTTTTTCCGGGGTCCTGGATCATCTTCAGTATCATTAATTCTGAATTCTTTTTCTGGAAGGTTGCCTATCTCCACTTCATTTAGTTGTTTTTCTGGGGTTTTATCTTGTTCCTTCATCTGGTACATAGCCCTCTGCCTTTTCATCTTGTCTGTCTTTCTGTGAATGTGGGTTTTGTTCCACAGGCTGCAGGATTGTAGTTCTTCTTGCTTCTGCTGTCTGCCCTTTGGTGGATGACGCTATCTAAGAGGCTTATGCAAGTTTCCTGATGGGAAGGACTGGTGGTGGGTAGAGCTGACTCACTGATCTGTTCTTTGTCCCTGTAGTTTCTTTCACCTTTGCATGAATATCATATAAATGGAATTGTGCAGTCATAACCTTTGAGTCTGGGTTCTTTTCACTTAGGATAAGGTATTTGTGCATCAGCAGTTTGTTCCTTTTGTTGCAAACAGTATTCCATGCCCCAGTTTAGGAATATATTCTTTGTTTCCTGTCTTAGTGAAAGATGAGGCAAAATGTTGTGGAGATCTATTTTTCTTCTAATATTAATAAGTGCTTGAAACGGTCATTCTCTCCACCTTGGATAAAACCACTAATAGATATATTTTATTATTAAGTAGTGCTTTTTATATTTTTTCAACTGCAGAACCAATTGGCTATTTAACAAAGGAGGGGATTGCAGAAATTTTGAAATGTGTCAGTTTGTTTTATGGGATATTGACTTCTTAGAGGTCATACTCTTTGCATATTGAATACTGTATACATTAATGTCTCTTATCTAGCATTTATCCTGAAATTAAGTGATGCTTACATATCAGACAGTTTTAGAAATAAAAAGTATGTATTTGTGATCTTTAGAACAGAATATTAAGTAGAAAACTTACATTGATTAAGTAAACATTTATTAAACAGCTTCAGTTCTGGGTAGATGGGGGATTGTGTGTATGTGTTAGGCAGAGGGCATTGATAAAGATACCAAGAGTTGAGGTGATGTCTTATGGTGGTTTTGATTGTTTCCCTGATGATTAGTGATGTTGAGCACCTTTTCACGTACTTCTTGGCCATCTGTATGTCTTTAGAAAAATGTGTATTCAGAGCTTCTGCTCATTTTTTAATTGAATTTTTTTTGTTGTTGCTGAGTTGTATGTGAGTGAGTTCTTTACATATTTTGGGTATGTACCTTATCAGATACCTGATTTGCAAACATTTTCTCCCATTCTATAGATTGCCTTTTCATTTTGTTGATGGTTTCCTTTGCTGTGCAGAAGTGTTTTCATTTGATATAGTTCCACTTACTTATTTTTGCTTTTGTTGCTTTTGTTTTTTGGAGTCAGATCTGAAAAATCATCACGAAGACCTATGTCGAAGAGCTTACCATCTATGTTTTCTTTTAGGAGATTTGCAGTTTCATATCTTCCATTCAAGTCTTTAATCCCTTTTTTGAGTTAATTTCCTTATGCTATAAGATAGTGGTCCAGTGTCATTCTTCTGTACGTGGCTGTCCACTTTTCCACTTTTAATCTCTTTATTAAAAGAGATTGTCCTTTCCCATTGTACAGTTGAGCCTTGAATGGCATGGGTTTGAACTGCACAGGTCCACTTAGAGGTGGATGTTTTCAGTAAATATGTGCTATGGTACTACACAATCCGTGGTTGGTTGAATCCACCAATGCGGAACCATGGATTTGGAGGGCTGACTATAAAATTATATGCAGATTTTCAATTGCACAGAGGGTCAGCACCCCTAGCCCCCAAGGTGTTCAAGGGTCAACTTTTTATTCTTGGCTCCTTTGACATAAATTAATTGACCATATATGCATTAGAATGTCAATTATCAAAAAGACAGAAATAACAAGTTTTGGTGAGGATGTGAAGAAAAGGGAACCCTTGTTCACTATTGGGGGGAATGTAAACTGGTTCAGCCATTAAGGAAATCAGTATGAAGATTCCTTATACTGATTTTTTAATTTAATTAAAAATTAAAGAACTACCATATGATCCATCAACTCTACTTCTGGGTATTTATCCAAAGGAATAAAAGATGTATGCAACCCCTTGTTCATTGCAGCATTATTTACAATAGCCAAGGCATAGAAGCAACCTAAGTGTTCATTGATGGGTAAGTGAATAAACAAAATGTGCACACATATATAAATACATAAATGGAATATTATTTAGCCATAAAAAAAGAGATTTCGCCACCTGCAAGAACATGGATGGAGCTTGAAGGCATTAAGGTAAGTGAAATAAGTCAAACATAGGAAGAAAAATACCTTATGATCTCAATTATATGTGGAATCTAAAGAAAAAAACCCAAACTCATAGATAAAGAGAACAAATTGGTGGTTGCCAGAGGCAGGGTGGTGGGCAAAATGGATGAAGGTGGTCAAAAGGTACAAACTTCCAGTTATAAAATAAATAAGTCCTGGGGATGTGATGTACAGCATGGTGACTATAATACTCTAATAGTACTTATTGCATATTTGAAAGTTGCTAAAAGAGTAGATCTTAAAAGTTCTCATCACAAGAAGGAAAATTGTAACAACATGTGGTGATGGATGTTAACTAGACTTATTATGGTGATCATCTCACAGTATATACAAATACTGAATCATTATGTTGTACCCATGAAACAACAGGTATGTTGTCGTGACATAACAATGCTGTGTCAGTTATAGCTCAAAAAAAATGTCTTCTTTCAGTTTCATCATCATCGCAAGTATATTCATGGTTCCATGATGTGATATGCAATGAGTTGTCATTATAAAATCAAATGATGTAAAAATTTTCCTTCTTTACAGGTTTTTTTTGTCAATCAGTTATGAGGAGTCTAAAAAATAAGCATTATAAATATATGCAAACAGTATGTCAGAGGTCTGAAGTTCTATATCTTTAGAAAAAAGAAAATAATAGCAGATCTGATCAGGACCAAAATATTCTGTGGAGATCAATAAAAATTGCTTAGAAGTTTTTCGCTTTGTTTCTTTCAGAAAACCCTAAAGTTTTGAGATGTAGTATTTTCCTTGGTGTAAACTGAAGAATTGTACCATAAAGAATGGGGAAAAAATACAACACTTTATAAAAATTTTAAGGGATAATCATTTTTCAAGACCTGATAAAGTGGGCTTCCCTGGTGGCACAGTGGTTGAGAATCTGCCTGCCAATGCAGGGGACACGGGTTCAAGCCCTGGTCTGGGAAGATCCCACATGCTGCGGAGCAACTAGGCCCGTGAGCCACAACTACTGAGCCTGCGCGTCTGGAGCCTGTGCTCCGCAACAAGGGAGCGATAGTGAGAGGCCCGCGCACCGCAATGAAGAGTGGCTCCCGCTTGCCACAACTAGAGAAAGCCCTCGCACAGAAACGAAGACCCAACATAGCCAAAAATAAATAAATAAATAATTCTTTTAAAAAAAAAAAAAAAAACCTGATAAAGTAGGTGATATTTCTTAGGTAGAATAGGGTTGGAGAAAAAATGATACTGTTAGTTCTTGCCATTAGGAGCACAGTCTAGAGAATCAGACACCCAATAGAAAGTTCATCACAGTCATTGATAATGCTGTGATGGAAATAATCGTCCTCTTGTGTTAGCATATGGTGGTTGAGAGGCCAAGTAAGCATTTTCTTCCCAGAGGGGAGGCCTGAGCTGAGCCCTGAAGGACTTGGCCAGGGGAAGAGGAGGAAGGTGAAGCATCACTAGAGAATGTGGTGTATTCAGGGAATCCCAGAGGTGTCGTGCATGACTGGAATTACAGGGTACACGTCAGGGAAAAGTGGGAAAGGAAGCTGGAAAGATAGGGCATAAAGGGCTTGGCATGGATTTTATCCTGAAGGAAATTGGGCACTTGAAAGAAAACAGGAAAGACCTAGGACTATTTGCCAGTGTGCTTACTATCCCTTGGTTGCTCTTACCCCCTCCCATTTTGCTATCTAGATTTGGGGCGGGTGGGGGGAGAAATGGGGGCTGTTACTTTCTCTGTAAGGTTTATGAAACTCCTTATTGTTCATGCCCTCCCTTTCTGGCTCCCTGCCTCTCAGCCTCCCAGCCGGTGGGGAACCTGTTACACCTAGTAAGATTGTAAATAAGATTGCATGCAATCTGAGTGAGAGAGATGATGTTTAGCAACTGGGCCTTTATTATATCTAATCTACTTTGGCTGTTGAGATGATTTTTCTGTAAGTTTCTTTTCTTTTGGTGGCGGTATGGGTGGTGGTTCGTAGAATTTAGGTTATAGAATGAGTTTTTTTCCCTACTAAGTGAGGTGTAACCATAAAATTGTTTTCGTGGAACTCTAAACATTAACATACAGCTAGTAGAGAGTTGCTGTTTGGTCTGCATAGGCTGTCTCAAGGACATTGTCTGTACTTTGCTGTGAGGTGAATGAAGGACTTCTACACGTGGAAATGGGCTGTAAATTTAACAGTTTAGTCACCCTGGCTTTGGGGGATGAGCCAGGGTATTAGGGCAGAGGGTTAACTTGGAACATTTTCTGGCTCGCTGCTAGCCTGTGTAGTGACTTTGCGCAAACGACAGAACGGCGCTTCCCTCGGTGGCGCGGCCCCAGGAGGCAGGCAGATGGCGCTGCTGCCAGCTTCGCAGCCCTGCAGAGGCGCCTCTCTTGGCTAGTGGAGCAGGGGCTTAATTTAGCTTTTTCTGGCCCCCTTGGCCAGGCACGGTCTAGAAAACTGTACTCAGCAGCTCTGGACATTTTGGGCTTATCAAGGGATGGAGGATTTGCTGTGTGCTTGCCTGACTGATCTTTACTTACTGGGCAGGAACAGATTTTAAGGCAGAGCCTGTTAGCTCGCCCCACAGCAGGCCCCAGTTTTCATCATTGTGAACTTTGCTTCACACCTGTAGCTGATAGTTGTGCGGAGGATAATGGTAAGAGGTGGTGTGACTCAGTCTTGACTGTTAAAGAAGACCGTTCTCATCCTTTATGTTCTTCATGTGTTTGCTGTTCATCCATTTAATAGTCACGGGAAGAAAGGAGAGAGATACATCAAATGTCAGTATGGTTTTTAAATCTGTAGTTGTGGTCGTCAGAGAACAGGTAGAAACTACTGTTTCGAATAAAAGTTTTAAGCTGTCTGGTTGTTTTGACTCTTCCAAATTAACACTCAGAATATCCCCGCGCCAAAAAAAGAGTCTATTATAAGTCTCTTATCCCCCCAAGATTGCTTCCTTACCTCCAGAAATAGTTGGCCATAATTATTACAGTAAACTGGAGCTGAAATCCTTGCCCTTGGGGGCATTATTTTACTGCATAGTATAGTGACTGTGGTTCCTGAGGACAGGAGGCGTCCATAAAGCTCAATAGTATAGTGTTTTTCCAAGGCCGAAAACTACGTAATATGTTTTATAGATGTGTTTACCCAGTATGTACTATTTTGGTACATCTTGAGTTAATTTTATGTGTTATTTTATGTTAAACTATTTAAAATCCTCAGTTGCATTAGCCATATTTCATGTGCTCAGTAGCCATGTGTGGTAGTGGCTGCCATATTGGACAGTGCAAACAGAGAACATTTGTATCATCACAGAAAGTTCTGTTGCTCAGCGCGGCTTCAAGGTGGTGTTGGAGATGGGGTGTCTTAGCATCATTTGCATATGGCCACCTATTTTCCTGTTTTCAGTATGATGACTAAGCCAGAAAGACATACTGTTTACCTCCTCCAGAGAATAACCTCCAGAATTCCAGGGAGTGGGGTGGCGGCAGAGTGGAGTTCAGGAGGGGATCTAGGGACCTAAATGCTTCTCAAACTAATTTCATTCATTCTTATTTGAACTCCCAGTGGCGTTTTGGTAGGGAGATAAATTAAATGTATGTATTCTGCCTCCCATCTTGACACAGGATCTGTGAGGTTCTTAAACCTTACATGTAAAAATGTCCCTGAAGTACTTGTCACTCTCATTTTATTTGTTGTGTGAACATTATTGCTCAGAGGCACCAGTTGTAGTAGCCAAAAGCCGAAATATTCTGTAGTCAGTAATTTTCTGATTCTCTTGGCCCTTGTGCAAGGCATGGTGTAAATAAAGGAGAATTGTGAACCCATTTTTAAACTCCCCAACTTCTTTGATTAGCAGTTATGGTGGGTGTTTAAGAGTTGGTAGGTTGAGAAAGGATCTAATTAATGCCATTTTTTTCTGCCAGGTGTTTGTAAATTTGAAAATGTATTTGTCTGCTATGCAGCATTCTACTTTCAAATGTTTCAGACTCTCAGCTTAGAAAAATAATTTTTTAAAAATCAGTAATTTTCTGAGGCAAAACAATAGCTTTCCTTCCTGTTTTCTCCAGTGAGGACTGGGTTAAGCGTAGTTGGCATCAGTTATGGAGCCACTCAGGCGTCCTGCTTGAGTTTGGTAGTATAGACACGGACCACTGTTTCTGAAGTTGTGTTGAAAGGTGGGCTGCTGTAAGCCATCACATTTCGTTTTTGGCCTGGTTCAGTTGTCTACAGTAATTGAATCAGAAAACTTGAGGGGCTTCTCTGGTGGCGCAGTGGTTGAGAGTCTGCCTGCCAGTGCAGAGGACACGGGTTCGTGCCCTGGTCTGGGAAGATCCCACATGCCACGGAGCAACTGGACCCGTGAGCCGCAATTACTGAGCCTGCACGTCTGGAGCCTGTGCTCCGCAACAAGAGGGGCCGTGACAGTGAGAGGCCCGTGCACCGCAATGAAGAGTGGCCCCCGCTCGCTGCAACTAGAGAAAGCCCTCACACAGAAACAAAGACCCAACACAGCCAAAAAAAAAAAAAAAAAAAAACAAAAAAAAACCCCAAAAAACCTTAACCTTTAAAAAAAAAGAAAACTTGAGCTTTCAAAGATTACCACCCTTACTCTAGAAATGGAGAGAGTTGATGTTTTAAGTGTGTTCAGTCATCTGCAACTTTAAAATACCCAGTGTTTCATAGTCTTTGTAGCTTTTACTTCCCCCTCTGTTTGTGAATAGTAACTTTATTTTTATTTATTTATTTATTTATTTATTTATTTATTTATTTTAAAGAAATTCACGTTCTTTTATTTATTTATTTATGACTGTGTTGAGTCTTCACCTCTGTGCAAGGGCTTTCTCTAGTTGCGGCAAGCGGGGACCACTCTTCATCGCGGTGCGCGGGCCTCTCACCATCGCGGCCTCTCTTGATGCGGAGCACAGGTTCCAGACACGCAGGCTCAGCAATTGTGGCTCACGGGCCCAGTTGCTCCGTGGCATATGGGATCTTCCCAGACCAGGGCTCGAACCCGTGTCCCCTGCATTGGCAGGCAGATTCTCAACCACTGCGCCACCAGGGAAGCCCCAATAGTAACTTTATTTAAAGAAGCGTACACTGGGTGAATGTTGAATATAAAGACAATGCCTCCCTGTACAGTATGCATTTAATCTCTGAATCAGTGTTTTACACAAGCTCTGCCAGAGGATACTCAGGTTTGAGATCCATTATGCTTCAGGAACAAGTTAAAACTGGTAGTCACGTGAGATAAAATACAGTGAAGAGGGACTTCCCTGGGGGCGCAGTGGTTAAGAATCCGCCTGCCAATGCAGGGGACGCGGGTTCGACCCCTGGTCCGGGAAGATCCCACATGCCACGGAGCAACTAAGCCTGTGCGCCACAATTACTGAGCCTGTGCTCTAGAGCCCGCGAGCCACAACTACTGAAGCCCGTGCACCTAGAGCCCGTGCTCCGCAACAAGAGAAGCTACTGCAATGAGAAGCCCGTGCACCACAACGAAGAGTAGCCCCACTCTCCGCAACTAGAGAAAGCCTGCACGCAGCAACGAAGACCCAACGCAGCCAAAAATAAATTAATTAATTAATTAAAAAAAATACAGTGAAGAATCATTTAACAGCAACTATTTTGACATGGGGGTGGAGTTCTAAAAGCAACTGTTATTCTCCAGTGGTCACTGGTACAGAACAGAGAGAAACTGAAGTCATGGATAACATATCTTTTTAAGGTAATCACAAGGCTCTTGTAATAGCAATCTATTTTTGCTCTCAAGATTTTCTTTCCCAACAGTGCAGCAGATTTTGGTCCTATTTCAGAGTATCCTTTAATGGTCTTTATTGTTAAAACTTTGCAGTTGAATATAAATAACTCTTTAGAAATAAATTTAAAATTGCAACTGAATTTGGTTTTGCTTTAAAAAAATAAACTTTGGATTTCTTGACAGCTGAGCAGTTAAAATGTTAATAATTAACATTTTAGAGAAACACTGAAAACTGAGACTTATGGGAGAGGATCTTTTCTATTAGGTAAAAAACAGTGAACAAATGATTCTGAATATTAGTGTTACAACTGTTTTTAAGAGATTCATTGAAATGTCTCTGTGATAACAAATCCACAGAATTTAATACTCACAGGAATTCTTAACCATCATGATAGATGAACTGTATTTCAGTATAATTGGCTTCTTTTTTAATGCTCTTTTATTTTGATTGAAATACCATGTTGAGAAAGGACCCATAGGCTTTACCAGGAGTCTTTGGCCCCAAAAATGCTTTGACTTTGGGCCTATTAGTTTTTATAATGTACTCTATCACTACTGCTTCATTATAAAAGTTAAACTTGTAGGCAAAGAAGTAAAATAGCAATGAGCTAAGATTTTAATGTTTCTTGAAATTTTAGAGCAACAGTTTAGTGATTGTCACCTGGAGCTGATTGGAAATGCAGAATCTCAGACTCTACCCCCCAATATTCTGAATCAGAATCTGCAAAATCTGCATTTTAACAGGATCCCCAGGTGATCCTACTGACCTGGTGCATGCCCCTAAGTAAATCAGTTGAAGGAACTCTTTTACTCAGGAGATGTTAAATGACACGCCCGAGGTGACGCGGCTGGTTAGTGGGGAAGCTTGGGTGGAGCTGTTGCTCTCATAATTCTGGTGCTTTAATTTCAAGTTATGTGCTTTTGGCCTCTAAAAAGTTAATAAACTGTAGTAACTTAAGGATTAGCTTATCTTTTTTCCGTCCCACTAGTCCGTACCCCAGGCTTTCCCGTTCACCCCCCAAAGGTGGAAGAAGAGCCCTGCTGGGGCCTGTGAGCCGGCGGAGGGGCGGCGTCCCCTGCCTTCCCAGTCTGCCCTCGCGGTTTTATTTTAGTTCAGCTTTATAAAAATCATTATCAAGAGTCTAGGCACCAGTTGTTTAATCTTCCATATCAAGTGTATTCCAAGTATATACTAAGTAAACCAAGGTCTCACAAATTCAAGCATATTTTATTCATTACAATTGAATCTAATGTACATGTTGCCTCATGCATGTTTTAAATTACTTTCAAGGGCAGAAGTTAGTATTACAGTGTTACTAGTCATAAAGAAATCGTACTTGTCTAACATCGAAGCCCCTAAAGCCACCACAGTGGGAAGATGAGAGAAAATGAGCATTTGGTGATATCAGTCAGCCTCCTGGTCACTGACCTGGATGAACACTTGCTTCTGTCTGCTTCCTCGCTGTCTTCCCTTCCCAGCCAGCGGCTGTGGAGCACAGGGCATGTCTGCACCTCCTCTTCCTTGTACTGTGCCTGCCACGCTGGTGGAGGCCTCATGGGCCCGGCCTTGCCGACCGCAGTGGCCTTTAGGTGGTCTCCTTGCCCCAGTCTCCTCCTGTCCTGGCTCTCTCATGCATGGCTTCGTGCATTTTCCAAAAAATACCCAGTGCCTCCAGACTCCTGGGCCTGCCGTTGGTGGCCTCTCCCCCGAACCCACTCCACATCCTGGTTTCCTCCTCTCATACTGGACGAACTGCGTTCTGTTTGTCAGGAACTGTCTTTTCATCCTTTCAGCCCCCTTATTTTGGAGTGCTTTAAGTCACCTTCCAGGCGAAACTCTCCTTGATTTACCTGCGTCCCCTCCCTGTCCCAGTTTGATCTCTACCTTCTTTAAACGCCCTTCTGTTGGAGTTTATCAAGGAATAATGAACGTTTTACCAAGTATTGAAGCACTATATGTGCTCTTTATCTTCTCCACTATCAGTACACTTCCTCGAGGGTCTGATTTATCCTTGATTTCCTCAAGGGAACACAAAAGTGAACAAGACAGACACATAGTCTTAAGGAGCTTACTGCCCCTTTGGGGAGACAGTCAAGTAATCTTGAAGGTAGGACATCAAGACTGTAGTAAGTGCTGTGGGCTAGAGGCATATGATCTCACGGAAGTGCGTGATAGTGGTTTTGACCCAAACCACTTGTTTTCCAAGTGAGAATTGATCTGAGGTGTACAGAGTGAATGAGGCACAGTGAGCAGAGGCCCCGAGCCGGGAGGGAGCCTGAATGCAGACAACTGACAGAAGGCGGGTAGTGAGCTTCCTGAACTTCTGCGCACGGGTGCTGGAAGGTAGGGCTGCAGAGGTGGGCGGGGCCGGGTCACGCCTGCCGAAGAGTGACTGCTATTTCACCCGCAGATCAGTGGAAAGCCGCCACTGAAGTGCTTTACGCACGGTGATGGGATTCCTGTTCCAGATCTGTGGCTGCAGTGCAGAGGATGAATTGGGGGAGTGGAGGGGATCACGGGGGGCGTGAGCAGTCTGTTGTGTTTGGGATGACAAACTGAACGCCAAATATCAGTGGCCTAATAATAAAGGTTTATCTCTATCGTGCAGCGCAGTGGGGTTGGGCAGCCCTCTTCTGTCTTGAAGTGTGTCTGCCACGGTCATCTTTGCAGGGGAAGGCAGAGCTTGAAGATCAGCTTTAAAGGGCCAGGGCTGGCAGTGCTTTCTGTCACGGTGCCCGCCTCTCACTGAGCAGGTCTCAGTCTTGTGGCCCCAGCTGAGCTTGCGAGAAAGGCTGGAGAACGTGGTCTTCCTGGGTGCACTTAGGTCCTCGTCTCCCTCCCCTGCAGCGGCTTGAGAGGTTACTGGCACAGTTCCAGTAATAGGCAGTGGTAGCTTGGGCTGGGAGAATGGCAACAGAAATGGGGAGAAATGAGTATCTTGGAGAAAAACTTGGAAATTCAAAGGGCTAAGTGAGGTGAGGGTAAAGGATTGTTGAAGATGTCTCTTAGGTTTGGGGCTTATATGAAACTGGGATGGTGGTGTGTACTGGGAAAGGAAGACTGATGAGAAGGAGCAACTTGTATCTGGTTTTGGACATGCTGAGCATCAGATCCCTTTGAAACATCCAGCTGCAGATGTTAGATAGGCAATTGGGTGTGAAGGCTGTGAGCTCAGAAAGGCAGAAGTCTGAACAATGTGCGAGTCATTTGGATTAGGTGATGGAAACCTCAAGCGTGGATACCTCGGGAGAATGCAGAGTCCTTCCTTTCCACCAACACCTCCATCAGCATCTGCTTTCTGCCAGATTGCTCAACCGTTGCCTCTCTGACCTCACTGAACCTGTGGGGTCCTCGGATCCCTTTGCTGGTCCTTAGGGGATTCCCTTTGGAACTCCCCATCATCTTTACCCTCCCTCTTCCTATTTTAGAGGAATAAAGGCATAGTCTTTCCTAAGACTGACTCCCCCATCTGTGCCCTGCATCTCATCAGTCTCGTTAGGATTCTGACTCTGTTGTTTGAGTGGTTAAGTATCCTCTGGAGCCAAATCGCCTGAGTTCAAACCTCAGTTCTTCTGTCAGTTTCTGTGTGACCCTGGCCAAGTTACTTAATCTTTCTGTGCCTCAATTTCCCGATCTGTAGGATGCAAACAGTAATAGTAGCTAGTTCATAGAATGGTGATTTAGAAGTGTGTGACAATAGAAGTTCTTAATATTAGTATTTTTTTCTTTTTCTTTAGTGTTTGGCTTTCTTTCTCTTGTTCCTTCAAGCTCTTAAACTGTTAGTGTGGCCGCGTCTCCCCAGTGGAAGACCACTTCCATGCATTGGAAGTCAGCGTTCAGTCCTCCCCTTCGCCATCAGCCATCCTGTCTGCTGTACCTCAGTTCCCTGTGCATCCCCAGCCCGCCGCCCTGGACTCCTGCCCATCCCTCCGTCTCCTGAAATGCTCAGAGGCCCAGTCATCAAGCCCAGTGGTCCGTTTCCAGTCATTCTCGAACTTTACAGTTTCTGGTATTGCTGACCTCCCTTCTGGAAATATTCTCCCTTGGCTTCCAGGATGGTCTTTTCCCCCTTCTTACTTTTTCTTCTTAGCCTTCTGATAATTTCTTCTTAATTCCATTGACTTGTTTCTCTTTTGCTACTTAATGATGATATGCCTCCGTGGTATTGACTTTGGTCCAAAATACCGATTAAGTGGAGCCTTCCTATTAGATTTGTGCTGTTTCCAGTTACTAACTGGTCATCTCCACCTAGATGTCTTGCACATTCTTCAAGATTAACGTGTTAAACTGTGCCCATCCTCCCCCTTCTGTTTATCCATCAGTCTTTCTAGTCACCAGTCTGGAGAATCCATCCAGGGTCGTCTTTGATGCTCTTCCTTCCTGTTTCACTCAGCTGTATTGGCTCTGCTTTGAAATGTCCTTGGATTTTTTCTCTGGATATTGGCAGTTGCCTCGGAAGTGGTCTTCCTGCTTCCAGTGTCTTTGCCAGCTTCTTCTTCACAGTCTTCGGTGTTAGTGTCCTCAAGCATAAATGTCTGTAGTATTCCCCTCATCAGAAACCTCCACATTCCTCATTTCAGATAGAAAAAAGCCAAAATTCCTCCTTACTGAGGCTTTTAAGGTGCCTGTAAGTTACAGCCAGATTTGGCTGAGGTTAGTTGCATTATGATTGCGGGATACACATTTACTTTCTGTTTTCAATTACTGATATGTAATTAATTTAATTTCCAAGTCGGAATTGAGTGTTGTTTGAAATACTTCACTTAGATATTGACAGATACATTCAAATATTAATTGGTTGGATTTAAGGCTTCAAATGTTTCCTTCATGCTTTTAAAGATGGGTTAGTCAAATGTGATTTACAAATCACCGTTATGGACTAGGGAGTTAGAGGAATTAGGGTCTGTTTCTAATTCCTTGTTAATTTTTGTCACTTTGAACATTTTATTCATCTCTATTCAAAAAATCAAAATAAAGATTCTTAACTTGCTTTCCATAGATGAACTGTGAATATCAGAACAATACTACTCCTAAAGCAGTAAAAGAAGGTTTAAGGTAGTATTTTTTAAAAATGGGAAAGCGGTAAGATTGTGTAACTTTGGAGGTAGTTTTCTAGCCTTAATTTTCTATATATTCCTCTTTGTTAGAGTAAAATGTTCATTTAGGGTTAGATGAGGTAGGATTGAAGTGGATTATGATTAGATGTAGATTAGATTAGATGGGATTGAGGTGAGCTCTTTTAATGAATGAGATGATTAAGTAGTCCAGTTACCTTAATACTAAGTAACTGCTAGGGTCTTTGTGTATTTTAACCCCCAGAATTCTTACGTGCATTTTTAAGTAACAACTTTATTGAGATATAATTCACATATCATAAAGTACAGTTCGCTGATTTTCAGTATGTTTCCAGAGTTGTGCATCCATCACCACTGTCAAATTCCAGAACATTCCATCACTCCAAAAAGTTGCCCGTCCCATTAGTAGTCACGCTGCATTCCCTCTCCCCTTCACCACTGGAAACCACTAATCTGCTTCCTGTCCACGGATGTGACTGTTTTGAACATTTCAGGGAATAGACTTGTGAGCAGTGTGGCCTCGTATGTCTGGTCCTTTACTTAGCATGGTGCTTCTCAAGGTTCATGTGTCGTGTAGCGGGTATCAGCACCTCATTCTGTTATGGCTGAATAATATTCCATTGTATGGATATGCCACATTTTGTTTATTCATCAGCTGATAAACATTGGGTTCTTTCTACTTTTTGGCGGTTAGAAATAATGCTGCTATGAACTTTCACGCACAGGTTTTTGTAGGGACATATGTTTTCATTTCTCCTGTGTCTACACCGAGGAGTGGTGTTGCTGTGTGTTAACTCCATGTTTAATGTTTTGAGGAGCTGCAAGATGATTTCCTGAAGCTGCTGCACCACTGTTGCAGTTCTTTCAGCAACATTTAAGGGCCCTAGTTTCTCAACAGCCTCACCAACATTTGTTTCTGTCCACAGCCATCCTGGTGGGTGTGAAGTAGTTTTTCATTGTGGTTTTGATGTGCACTTACCTAATGACTAATGGTGCTGAGCGTTTTTTCCAAGTGCTTCTTGACCGTTTTTTAAAAATCTTCTTTGGATAAATGTCTATTCAAATCGCTTGCCCATTTTTAAATTGGGTTGTCTTTTTTATTGTTGTTATAAGGTTTGTTTATATATTCTGGATACAAGTTTCTTATTGGATATACGATTTGCAAATATTTTTTTTCCTAGTGTGCAGGTTATTTTTTCATCTCACACACATTTATATTTAATCAAATGACGTGATGTTAATTTTGGGTATCGTTAACATTTTGGCATTGTTTAGTATTTAAATTCTATTAAGTTTATAATTCTTGCTTTAGAAAGCTAACATGTAAACCAAAGTAGTTAATGAAGCATAAAAAATTACAAAGTTAATGGAAATGGCACATTCCTTAAAGAAGATGAAAAGATCAAAAAGTGATTTTAGATCTTTGGTTATCAAGATCTTATGTAACCACTTCTTTATTTTGGAATAGCAAGTATAACATGGTAAAAGGTTATTTTCTGTAGTCAGTATAATCCTAAATTAAGCTATCCTCTTTGTTATAGCAGTAAATATTTATTTATTTTTAATCGAGAGATAATCGACATATAACATTATGTAAGCTTAGGGTTTACAAGGTGTTGATTTTTGATTCATTTATATATTGCAATATGATTACCACCGTAGGTTAGCTAACACTTCTATCACATCACATAATTATCATTTCTTTTCTTGCGGTGGGAACGGTAATGATCTAGTCTCCTAGCAGTCTCATTTATTCTAATTTAAATTTAAAACTTGGAGATTTTATAAATGAAATTTTACAGGTATGTGACTGATATGTTACTGGATATTAATCATATAATTTTGACATGTGAGTAGAACAAAGACCTTTCAATTCTTTTATTAGCGAAGGATGTGCTGTAGGAGTGGAATTTTCCCAACCCAGCCACTCTGACCATCTATTATTCGTTATGAAAAGAATTTCGGGTATTGTTAACACCCAAACTGGGGAGATGACGGCCCCAGTCTGGGCTCTGAGCAAACCTGTGTAAGAAGAAACTAATTCAGCACCCCAGAAAGCACTGTTTTCCAGGTTTCAGGGTTGGAGGAGCGGCTGTGGCTGAATCTTACCTTACTCCCACATAAGAGTGATGAATGGCTTAGATAGGTAATCTTTTTAAAAGTTTAATGACTGAAATTAGTGTTTGCAGCCCAGATTTTCTAGTCTTCCTATTAGATGGTAAATATACCTTAAAAAATTTAAGTGTATGCCAGTCTGTAAACCAGAAGTTACGTAGTGTTTTGCATTTGGCATGATAAAAACTGTAAGCCTCCTTATGATTTTTTTCCCCTTCTCATTCTAGGCCTCAGGAGTGCAAGTTGCTGATGAAGTATGTCGCATTTTTTATGACATGAAAGTTCGGAAGTGCTCCACACCAGAAGAAATCAAGAAAAGAAAGAAAGCTGTCATTTTTTGTCTCAGTGCAGACAAAAAGTGCATCATTGTAGAAGAAGGCAAAGAGATCTTGGTTGGAGATATCGGTGTAACCATAACTGATCCTTTCAAGCATTTTGTGGGAATGCTTCCTGAAAAAGATTGTCGCTATGCTTTGTATGATGCAAGCTTCGAAACAAAGGAATCCAGGAAAGAGGAGTTGATGTTTTTTTTGTGGTAAGTGTTGTTAGAAATATTGAACCTTCGCGAATCTCAGAGTTAATCTCTTACTGTTAGCTTAGCACCTCACCAGATTCTTCTCCAGCACGCCCTGCCAGGAACCAGCCTCCCACTTCACTTGTGCCTCTGTGGCTTGCTGCCTTTGAAGTTGGTGCTGGCGTGGCCTCCAGCTGGAATTTGCTCTGCGTTCACACCGTCCAGTAGGGTAGCTACTAGCCTCTTGGGGCTGTTGAAATTAAAGTCTGAAGTTCAGTTTCTCAGTTGAATCACCACATTTCAAATGCTCAGTAGCCACATGTGACTAGTGGCTACCTTTTTAGGTAGCACAGCACCGGTACAGAACATTTCCTTCGCTGCAGAAAACTCTTGTTTATTGGACAGCGTTGCTGTAAATAGTGAAACTGTGTTATAAAGTGATTTACATGGCCTTAAAAGGCTGTTTAAATTAGTTATCCTGGTCTTTTCAAGTAAGTTCATATTTGAGATTAAGCTTGACTTAAAAGTCACCCTGTATTCCTCATCTAATTGTACTGTATGTAGTACATTCCTTGATATGGAATTCTTACACAGTGAGAATCTTCTCTGGCTTCCAAGGGGAAGGGGGAAGTGGTAACAGCCTCTGATTTGGGGGGAGTGAGTGTCCTCTGGACTCTGGCCTGAGCTGGGCAAGGCAAGGAGGGGCTTAACTCTCAGCTGTGTGCCACCAACAGCGTGGGACCGTGGGGCTGGGAAGTCAAAAGAGTTCAGGTCTCAGGGAATGTAACCCTAGGCCTCAGCTCAGTCCCTTGCAGCCCTGGCTGCACCTGGTGACGTCAGATGCACGTATTGGGCGCTCACTGTGGAAGGAGCCTGGCGGCCACAGACACAAATGCATAAAGATAGTAGTGAGACTTAAAACTGAGCATGTTGAATGAAGGTGCATCCTTTAAACTTTTATTTCTGCTACATGCCAGGCATTGTGTTAGGGCTGGGAAAATAGCTGTGAAAAAAACAGCTAAAGCCCTGGCTCTTCTGGGATTTACTCTTGAATGGCAGATATGGCAGGTAAAGGTTTAAGCTTTTAAATTGGTTAATATTTCCTTCATTTGCACTATTTTTTATCCTGGATTTTTATCCACTATGAAAATGATACATCCTTATTAAAGAACATTTGGAAAATAAAAGTAGAATGAAGAAGAGAAGATTCAGTGTTAGTGCAGTGTCTTATTTTTGCATTATTACTTTTTAAAAGAAAGATAAAACCTTATAGGAGTTTTCCATAACAGGCTCTGTTTAGGGCCCAGGGAACGGCTCTTACTTCAAGTATTTTAAAGATCTGGTTAGAGTAAAATCAGAACAGCTAAAGCTATTTTTGTCCCTGACCTATTTTGCATAAGAAAAGCACCCACTTAATTTTGTAGCTGGTGCATCTGAGGTCCTTGTTGTGGCTTTGCCTCCCTCCTTGGACCTCAAGAGTTGTGAGGAATATGCGCTGAGAGACCGAGAAACTGCCCTTCGCCTTGTTCCCAAGAAGAGACTCAGCCCGCTGTGTGGGCGGCAGACTAGGTGAGGGCCCCACCGGGCCACGGTGTTCATGACTGTGGAACGTCCTGGAAATATGGCAGCTAAATGGAATCGTGGTGGTGTGGAGTGCAGGCAGGCCTGAGGTTTGGTGTATAGTGAGAGACAATGCATTCGTAGATGTGCAGTTTGAGTAGATGAGATTTTTCTGTGCATTGTTAGTATTTCTGTTACTCTCAACGTTGCTGGTAAAGAACATGGTAAAGCGTATGCTGTGCTTCCAGTATTCATTCAAGAGGGGGAGGCACTAAAAATTTTGTAAATACAAGGTAATAGTTATATTAACAGTTAAGACATAATGATTGCTGAATTGCCATTAAGCTTAGAAAAAGAAATCCTTGTGACATGTTTTATTATGTTAGACTGAGATGGAAAACGAGTGCCTGAGGTCAGAATTTGCTGCTGGAACAGATGTGAATGAAGGGACCGGGTGGGCAGGGGCAGTAAGGGGACTTGGACTTTATATACATTCTTTTCCAGAAAACAACCTGAAGCAAAAATTGCTAGCATTTCTTAATTCTGGGTGGCAGATACTTGACTTACAGATTATTCTCTGTACTTTTCTGTATTTTGAAACTTTTCCACCAGAAAGTATTAAAAACCTCATACAAAGGTGGTAGTTATTAGCCTGAACTCAAGCCTTTATTGATACAAATGAAAAACAATTATCTTCAAGAAAACAGCTGGGTCATACAGTGAATTATCCAGTGTTGTTTCTTTTATTCTAGCGCCATTAACCGATTTCTGATCATTGGTCCTCAACTTTTTCCCCGCCTTGGTCAACCTGAGTTATTCTGTATATGCTCAGTCACCACAGTCCGAGGAGCGGAAATGGAAAAATTGTGTAGTTAGAGAAGCTCTCCCAGAAGATTCTGAGGACCCTCCCTGCCCACTGCTGCAGATGTTTATTTAACAAGATGTAAATTGAACTGTCTCTAAACCAGTGTTTTTCTTCTTTGGCGCTTCTGTATCCAGGGCTCCAGAACTAGCACCTCTGAAAAGTAAAATGATCTATGCGAGCTCCAAGGATGCGATCAAAAAGAAATTTCAAGGTAAGGTCTAGTTGACTGCCAGGTATTCGGCTGTGTCGTGAGCCCTGGCATGGGGACCACCTTTTCTAAGAAACACCTTACTCTCCTTGGAGGGCCCCGACCACAGAGGAGGGCATCACTGCTTGTTTAGAGGAAAACCCTGGAGGCTGACCTGGCTTTCTGCACGTCTCTGCCTTGCGCAGGCCACCCTGGGCCGAAAGGCCTGTGTTCGATATTCTGTTCCCTCGACGCTGTGTGTGTACTCCTGTTCAGGCTGGTGTGAAACTAGTTCGAGATGCTGTCAAGTTTCTCACGTGGCAGGTAGGGACTAACTGGTCATACTAAGTAATAAATTTGCTGTTGCCTCTGAATATAGTTGATAGAACAAAGTTGCACAAAGGAAATGTTCATAAATGGGAAGGGCTGCTCTTGTTGCTGGCTTTTCTTTGGAATGGTATGATTTTAGGTTATAGACTCATCTGTGTCCAAAGGAAAGTGGCCTCAGTCCTTGGGCTGGCCAGTTATATTTGACTTGCCGCTGGGTGAGTGGGATCCTGATGAGATGGCCTGGACGCACTTACTGTCTTCAGCCAGGAGGAGATGTTGGCATGATGGACAGAGCGTGGGGCAAGTGCCCTTAGCCCGCTGAGGGCTAAGCTTGTCGTCTGACTGCTGTGTGACCTCCACGGGCCGGGTTCTCCCAGCTGTGAACGGGAGGTGCGCAGTAGAAGAGGTGGCCCCCTACCTTCCTCTTGTGGCTGCTGCAGACAGCTGGGAGAGCCGCGGTCACAAGGGCTTGGCCTAGGGTCGTTTTCTTTTTGTTTGTTTTACTGTGACTGATCTTTATATTCTTGTAGTAGATCAGGTTTGCCCTAGCTTGTTTTACTTGGGGAAACAAGATTCTCGCTTCCTTTCCTGCATCGTTCAGTCCTTGTCAGGCTCCTTGTGTGCTTGGTTTGGTGTCAGGCTGCCCCCTGGAAGTGTGTGCACCGGCCGGGGAACTGGTGTTCTGACGTGACCCCTTAGCTCCAGCACCGGCACAGGGCACCCCAGAGGGCATCGGAGTGGATTCCTCCTCCTCGCTCTGCGGTGCCTTCCAGTAAAGGAGCTGCTCCGTGGACTTGATCTGCTGATGTGAAAGACCGTCTCCCTGGTGCCTTTTTTCCTGGTGAAACCATCGCTGGCTTTCTCCAGTCAGTCCTGAGTGGTCCAAAAGCTGACCTGCTGTGCTTTCAGCAGCTTAAGAAATGGTCTTAAAATTATGGAAAATCAGAAAGTGCAGCTGTTTAAAAGAGAGCAGCTGTTTACAGAGAAGCTACTGTATATGATTCCATAATTGAGCTCCTTTTGTGCAGTGTGGTGTTGTAATTTTTATGAGAAGGTGATCAGTAAAACATTTCACATAGTCTTCATTGTGATAGATTTCTTAGATGTATTGTGTGGTGCCACTGGAGACCTGTTTTCTAGAGCAGAAGTGATCCCATTTGTAAGTGCTCCTATTCCTCAATTCAGTTGACTAAATCAACTGTACAATCAAAACATCAAATTCATATGTTTATGTATATTTCAAAAACCAAGAAAAATTATTCCTAGACCTGCTTTTTAACTTGCTGAAATACAGTGCATCTGTAGAAAAGCGTACGTGAATTACAGTTGTTTCCTGGTTTAATGACCAGCGCCCCGAAGCCTTCCTGGTGCCCCTCCTCACACCACTGCCCCTACTTCTTCCCCCCAGGGACACCAGTCCCCTGGCTCCTAACAGCATAAGGTAGCTCTGGCTGATTTTGTGTTATACGACTGGAACCGTCTAGAACATACGCTATTAAGTCTGGCTTCTTTTTGTCAGCATTAGTCTGTGAGAGTCATTCGTGATGATGCAGGCGGTTACAGAGTACTCATCACTGTGTGGTATTCCGTGGTTTGTATATGCCACGGCTTTCCCACCCATGTTTGAACTGGTCGTTTAAAACGGTTTGATATCTTAGAGAAATAGGTAAGCTACTGCCATAATTCTAAATAGAATTGTTGTTTTTCCTCCCTAGGCATAAAACATGAATGTCAAGCAAATGGGCCAGAAGACCTCAATCGGGCTTGTATTGCTGAAAAGCTAGGTGGATCCTTAATTGTAGCTTTTGAAGGATGCCCTGTGTAGACCATCACTCGGTGCCACAAACTGAAAGCTTCCGTGTTTAATGTTATCCTTTTGCTATGTAAGTAAAGCTGATACGTTTAGGCCAGGGACTCGCTGAGGGGAGCTGTCTTGTCATTTGCTAGGGTAAACTATTCCATGAACATGTGCAAATGGCCCTAAATAAATCTAAACTCTAAAGTTGTATTGGTGTGAAATTAAATTCTTACTGGCCAAATGCCTGTTTTGATTAGTTGACTTGTAAAGATTTTTGTTAAGCTCATGATTTTTAATAGTGCAGTTCACAAAACAGTCCAAGGCCACATGAAGAGAATTACTGCATCTTCATTAACCTCAGCAGTTACTTTGTTTCTTTTGCTTAGAGAATTGGTCATAATCTGGTTATAATTTTGGCCCAAATTCTTTTTTCTCTGTTGAGCTAAACTGAATAATGGAAAATAATTCTCCTCACAACATGTAACAGCACTAATGTACTTACTAAACGATGTAAGATTCTACCAGACGTGTGGTGGAGACTGCTTAGAACCAGCACTGATCTTGCACAGCACTACTTTATGCACGTAGTTGGCACACAGGAAGCAGCTCCTGCACCTGCAGCTGCTTGCTGGTCTAGTCGGGAGGCTGTTCTGAGAGTGACCTTGCATCTTGGAAATCTGGAGAATGTGCACTGTCTTGTAACAACGAATGCAAATTAGGGCTCCAGTGTAATCCACTTTGTTGATGAAAATGGTGAGGTGGTGTATTGACAGACTGGGATACCGGGATGTCTTTAATTGTGTCTCCTTCAGAACTGTGTTGCTTCTGGTACAATAAGGTTTGGAAGAACATTATGTTTACTCTGGGGCCTGGGCAAGCTTCTTAATTTCCTAGAGTAGTTTGCCGACTGTCTGAAGCGGGGAGCAGGTGTGACGGTCGACAGCCGCGGGAAGCCACGCTGAGGACACCTGGAAGTGACTGCCTTTCACATCACAGGTGTAACACTGAACAACACAGAGATGCACAAACAGTGGAATTTAGAAGTAGCAGTACTGGCTTTATGTAATAAAGGAAGCATTTTTAATTTCTCTCTCGTGTAATTATTCATGGCTGAATTGGGGATAAAGGATTTTGCCTTCCATGTGTGGGGTTAGGTGTGGAGGTTTGGGTATTTCGGACAATTAGCGTTAAGGCCACAGCTCCCTCCTCCTCTGATTGAATGAAAAAGTTGGTATAAAAGTTGGGAGTCTTTCTCTTATTCCAGATGTTTATCCAAATGCCGGGCTTTTGTCTCCTCTCTGATTTATTTGGGAGCCAAAAAAGGATACGCTTTGATCAAAGTACTTCTTTCAAAATTATCTAGAAAATAGTGCTGGCTACTGGTTTACTGATAAGCTGCTTGTCATTCTTTCATCTTGAATTTGTTTTCTCTTCTGCAAAGCAGTGCTTTTAGTGAGTGTACATTAACAGGCCTCCGAGAAGCTCTGCGGGCCCAAGACTGCCCTTTTCAAGAATCAGCTTTGTAGGTAGAGCCAGGAGTCTAGAAGGAGAAGGTCTTTTCTGTGGCTTCACCTTGTGACGTGTGGCCCCACCTGTATGAGTTGCACCGCTCCTCTGTGCAGGTATGTCGGGGCGGGGGGGGGGCTGCCGTTGGGAGGGTTTCGAGCACAGGGATGTGATGTGATGTAAACAGCTCCCAGCGCTCCACTTGACTCCAGAAATTGGGAAATGCTAATAGTCACTTATATCTCTGCCTAGGGGAACTTTTGGATTCCTGAGGTTGGGGCCCAAGAATCCTGCTAACCAGCACTCCAGGTAATTCTGCTGCAAAGAGTTTTGAGACCTCAGCTGACATTGTTGAGGAATAAAACCACAGGTATTCTCTGCTTTCAACACATTTACACTTTTATAAGTGTTAACACATTGCAGAAGTGTGTGTGGAAAGCTGACTTAGGGTTCATTTAATCATTACTCTTTTGTCCCGAGGAAGAAGCAAATAAAGCCACTGCTAACAGAAGTTCCGAGCTTGACTGTGAACTTTGTTACTCAGAGAATATTAATCTCTGAGAAAACAGTGAACACAGTGACTCAGTAAGATTAGGCTTAGTCGAGTGGTTTCCTTTTTTTAGAACTCCTCAGAGTGCCGGCTGGTCCACACACAGAAGTGCAGCTTCTGTTTCTTCACCAGTTCGTGCCCTTTGGACGATCAGAGCCTGGATATGCCCAAGGGCAGACTCATTACTTTGTCACGACTTGGGGCACTTCTGAAACGTGCAAACAGTCTTTACACCAAGTTCCAGCCGGGCTGCAGCTGGAAGAAGGGACACTGCATGGTTGGCTGGGGGGGCAGCAGGAGGGGACTTACTGAGCCTGCAGCCAGTGCCTCAGTAGTCAGTCCAGAAGTAAAGTAACTTGTCTAAGGTCACACAGCTCATGGGCGGCACAGCTGGACAGCTCAGGTCTCGTTTTCTGGTCCTAAGCTATTCCCATCACGCCCCTGGCGAGTTCTTCATTTCTAAAATCTGGAGTTCTGAGATTTTATTCGATTTGGGGCAGGAAGGAAAACAACACTGTTCTTTTGGGTTTTGAGTCCTGTTGGCCCCAAACCTGCAGGAAGCTCAAAGAGAAGGCGTTTGTGGAGTGTCTGGTGGCTTCTAGGATCTTGCGTCTTTCCTGCCTGCAGGCCAGGCATCCCGGTGTTTGTGCGTTTTATTGACCCTCACGCTAGTCCAGAAAGCCGCCACCAGCGTGACGGGGCTTCTGGGTCTGGAGGGAATGTTGATGGGCCTCGTGACCCTGAGCTTCAGGGTCAACCCGGGAGCCTCTGCAGGGGGACTTTTGGACCAGATGCTGTCAGAGCTCCCAGCTCTCCTGTCGGGGCCTGAGACACGGGCCCGGGTCTGTGAGGGCAGCTGCCCGCCCCACTCCCCAGCCCGAGGGTGGGACCTGGCCCAGGGACAGCGAGGCCCGTGGGCTCCCCCTGCCGGCCAGCCGGGAGCCGCTGCTGCTGGGCCTCAGGGCTGGGGGCGGGGGGTGGCGCTCACCCTGCACTGGGCCGCCTTGTCCCCACAGATGGGCACTGGGCCCCACCAGGCGGTCTGAGGACGGAGCCCAAAGGCGGCAGCTCGGCACCCCCAGGGTCTCTTGTGCCTTCTTTCCTGGAAATGACCCATTCCTGTGCTTTCAGGGGGCTTCTGCCCAGCCTCAGGGTCCTCAGTTCTGCAGCTGGTGTGGTGAGGGAGGGGAGCTTGTTGGAAACGCAGGCTCCTGGACCCACGGTGGCCACTCTGATGCCAGAGACCTGGTTTGGGGCACGAGGCCGGCCTGTTTCCCACCAGAAAACGGCCCCAAACCCCTACCCTTGCGTGAAGGTCCCTGTGTGCGGGAGGGTGAGTCTTGAGCTGGGCGTGGGCTCCAAGCTCACAAACCTCCCCAGGCCTCCTGACCTTGGCTGGTGTTAGAGGCGGGCCTGAAGCCTGCCCAGCCTTTCACCAGGGGAGCCACTCTCACTTCTGCAGGGTTCTTTGCAGGATGGGAGAGGTTCCCCTCCCATGGGCACTGAAAAGATGTCACTTGAGAACCAAGCCTGTGGCCAGGCCCGTGGCCGGGTCAGGTGTCATCAGTCACTTCCGCTTGGGCTCCTGGCCAGAACCTGTGTCCTGCGTCCCGTGGGCTCCCTCTCCACTTTAGCCCCCTGCAGAGTTCCAGGACGGGTATGACTGTCCCCCCCAGTGCTCTCCTGTCCAGAACCCTTGACTTCATGAGCCGGCTACACAGGGCCCTCCCACTCACTCAGCCTGTGTGCCTCTGCACCACTGTCCCCTTGGCCTTGACCCCTCCTCCTTCCTGACAAGGCCTCTATGCTGAACTCCAGCTTCTGCTCACACCTCTGGGGAGCCATCCCAGAATTTCCAGCACCCCGATCCCAACACAGTTGCAACATACAAGTGCCACACAGCAGGGCCAGGTGGCCTGCGTACCAAGTGCCCCTGAAAGCCAGGCCCAGGTCTTGGTTGTGCAGACTGAGATCAGCACTGCCCGGCCTCTGGCAGTGGCTCGCGTGGGGCCTTGGGCAGCACCCTGATCTCTCCCTCCCCGAGGTCCTGAGGCTCCTGTGACAACCACCCCCGAGGGGAGTCAAGCCCGCCACTGCGACGCATGGGATGCAGAGCTTCCCCAGCAGGTGGCGAGACCCCCAGTACTCAGCTGCTTTCCCTGGGGCACCACCCTCCCTCCCATCTGGCTGTACCTGCAGTCTAAGTTCAGCCCATCAGACCCCTCTCCCAGGATTATGGGTCCTGGAACTGAGCTGAAAGTACCAGCGAGACCCCCAGGGTTGCTCTGATTCACCTTCTGTTCCTAGGTTGGTACAACTGCTCCTGTCACCCTGCCTCTAAATCCATTTTTTTTGCTTGAGCTCCAGGTTCCTTACAAAGCCCCTGACACACCTCCTGACCAAAGATTCTGTGGTCCCCTCAGAACACAGTGGGTCCGAGGATCACCCCAAGTTCAGCTGGCTGCCCCCCGCCCTGGGCCAGCCCTCCTGCAGCGTGGATGTTTGCCCAGGTCCGTGTTCATTCCTGGAACTCACTTCACCTGACAGCCTAGGCTGCCCACAGCCCTGCTAGACAACCGCCTCAGTTCCTCGGAGTGGGGCCCATAGGGCATCTGGCCACCAGGTGTCACAGGCCCTGCTCCCTCATCCTGCCCGGTGGGCACTGGGGCCCGGGTGGGGAAAGCGCGTGGGGACCAGAAACCACACTCATTCTCTTCCTGAAGTGCCGGGTGACACGCGGGTTTTAATGGCATCAACACCCAGGAGGTCACACGTCAGTTGTGGTGGCAGCTTCTTCCAGGGGTGAGAGCTGCTGCCTCGCTGGGCTGTGACCCTAGTCTGCACTGCAGCCTTCAGGACTCACCACCCGGACCGCCCATCGCCCGACCGCCAACCCCACAAAAGACACAATTGCACTGCTTGACTGACATACACACCCCACGGTCCCAGCCCCCTAGCACACACCCGGGTCTGTCACACAGCTGCTGAGGGCTTTGGCGTCTGCTGGCCGGTGGTCCAGGGCCAGTCCTAGGGAATAGTGTTTATCGAATGTGGCAAAGATTCTTTTACAAATTGGGGTCTGGAAGAGCTACTTCTGGTGCTAAGAGACTCTCATCTCTATGGCTTCTCAGAGCTACCCAAGTTGGGCCCAGATAACGCTGTGTTGGTTTGTTTATTGGTCAGGAATGTGTAAGGCATTTTGGTAAGTTGAACAGTGACTTCTTTTTCCGCAGGAAGCTCAGACAGAGGTTCCCTCCTTCGAGCTGCTGCTGCCGGCCTCCTGTGAACAGAGGGTGGGGGAGGGGGAGGCTGGGCCTAGGGGCCTCGTCCCTACACCACCCTACCTACCTACCACCTTCCACCTTGAGAGGCCCCTGGGGCTGGAGGAGGCGCCCGAGGGCTTGGCGGGGCGGGCGACAGGAGGAGAGGGGCCCGTGGGCAGCTTTCAGGCATCCCAGGGCGCCCAGCCCTGCCCAACCCCCGAGGGGATGGCCGGCGGCACTCACTGGTCTGTCCAGCTGCTCCTGCAGCTTCTTCACCGTGTCTTTCTCCTTTGCCAGCTGCTCCTGGGTCGTCTTCAAAAGTTCCTGTAGTTTGGTGGCAGCGTGTCCCAGGTCACTGGTTAATTTCTTCTCTTTTTCTAGTCTCTCCTGTGGGTCAAAGGGTTGAAGGGGTCAGCCTTCACGTGACGCACAGCAGGAAGGCCACCTGGCTGTGCCCGTGGGGCTGAGGGTGTGAGGACGCGGCCTCCGGGTCACAGGGCTGTGCTTCAGGGTCGGGCACTGGCTGCTGAGCACCTGCCCTGTGGCCAGGGTGACGGAGGAGCTCCGTTTCAGTTCCACTTGATTGAAATCGTCACACTGACTGGTGGCCTCCAGCTGTGACACTGGAGACTTAGGGATCCCCCCCGACCTTGCCAACCTCCAAATTAGGCTGGACGCTGCCCGAGGGGCCTCCGGGGGTGACAGCGGGGAGCCTTGTACCTTGAGCCGCGTGGCCTCCTCCGCCTCTGAGGACCCGAGGGCGCTGGCACAGCGGAGCTTCTCCAACTCCCCCTGCAGCCGACTCGCCACGAGCTGAGCCTGGACGGAGCGGGGCGGCGGGTCAGGCCCCATGCGGACAGGAGGCGGGTGACGATGGTGCAGCGAAACCCCCTCGGGCGGGACGCGGCTCGACCCCCAGACCCGCTGCCCTGACCCAGAGAAGCCCCGATGGCGCAGGGCAGCCTGACCTCCTCGAACTCGGCCGTGAGCTTCTGCCGCTGCGTCTGCTCGTCCTCCAGGATGGCTTCCGTCCGCTCCAGCTGCACCTTCAGCTGCGTGCAAACACCGCAAGCATGCTCGGAACCTGGGGCGGACCCTCGGCGCCCAGGGCTCCGGGCAGCCTGAGACCTGGGGCCAAATCTTCTGGCTGTGCCCCGGGCCCCCTCGACCCTGCCCTGCCTGGGACAAGCGAGCGGGGAGGCCTGTGTGCCTGAAGCCCCCCCCGGGGGAGGCACGGCCCTCACCCCTGGGGACGGAAGCTGGTATGGCTGAGAAGAGACGTGGACACAGCCCTCGTGCTGAGACCCCAGGATAGAGAAGCCTAGGCCTGGCACGAGCCCTGGCGGCCTTCCCACCCCGGCGAGGCTCTGGGCGGCCGCCGCCCGGATCAGGGGTCTGGAGGGCAAGGGCCCCACCAGTGATGCCCCAGCCCGCCGCCCCCCCCACCCCCCACTCTGGCGTCCTGAGGAGTCGGGCGTCTGGGCAGTGGGGCCGGGAGCTGCGAGTGGCCAGAGTTTAGCCGGAGCAGAGGCTGCCGTCCCTGCCCTCCAGATGGGTGGAGGGGCCCGCATGGCGGTCAGTGACGGACACCCGGGGACAGGCTCACCACCCTAACCTCGACGGGGTCCTGTTCTGCTGAGGGGGCCTCTGGGGGGGCAGCCAGGGACCCGGCTACGTCACCATCCTCTACGTGGCTCTTCATTTCACTCAACTGCTGCCTGACCTGGAACAGGGAGGGTGGGTTTGTGCCTGGCGTAGCTCGATGCACGCCCGCCCGCAGGCCCCCAGGAGGACGGCAGGTGCTCTCAGCGGCCGAAGCCCACGGGGGACCTGCTCTGACAGCTGTGGCCTGTGTCGGCTCCCATGCAGGTTCCCTGGGGCAGGAGAGCCAGCGCCACGAGCCCTCACCCGAGCCAAACTGCGGCCGAGGGGCCCGGGCTGACCCCACGCACATGCTCCATGGCAAGACCAGCAGCGCGGGGCGCCCCCCGCCGGGAGCCAGGTGACCCCCGAAGGACACGGTACGCACGGGGCTACGGAATCTGAAGAATGGCAGGCGGCCGGTGGGCTCGGCGCGGACACCACCGCCTGCCTCCCGCTGCCCTCCTGGATGTGGTCCCCGTCAGGGCCTTTTGTGGGGTCCCCGACGAGCTGACACTCTTACCTCATAAGGTCCCCTCACCCCTGAGCTCCACTGCTGGGGGGCCCTAAGCCCCAGACCACTGAGCCTCAAATCTGAAGGTGCAGCAGTGTCACCCACAAAGCTTGGGTGAAGGTTCCCAGCGGGGCTCTGGGGGGGCCCCCTGACAGAGCCGCCCCAAGTGTGTGGGGCCTGACCCTCCAAGTCCTTTCCTCCTGCCAACAGCCCCAAAGGTCAACACCAGACCGCAGAGACCAGTGACGAGGAGAAACTCGGGGCCTGTCCTCTGCATGTGGCCCAGGCCCGGCTTGGACATGGCTTTGGAGAGTGACCCTCAGACTCGGCACCTGCCCTCGCAGGCGATGGTCCCCGATCAGGCCCGAACGACCGGAGGGGGCACCCAGGGAGCCAGAGCGTGCGCCCAGCGAGGGGGCTGCTCGGTGGATGTTGCTTTGGGAACACCAGCCCCCCGGACCACACCTTGAGTCTCCTCGTAGAAAGCCAGACACGAACGTTTTTCACACACACATACGCACACACACACCGCGCCCCGCCGGTGGCTCAGTGTTAACAGCCAACTCATGATTTAATAAAGACCATGCAGATCACACGGACCGTGTCTGTGGCCTCACGCGCTGGTACTGGAACTGGAGCCCCACCCCACCCCCATAAGGCCGGGCTGACCTGGCCAAGGAGCGGGGACCAGAGTCACACATCAAGGCTGAAAACCGGAAGAACCAGAGGCCCCCGCGTGGCTGGGAGCTCCGCGCGGCTGCGGACGAGTCACCTGGTACCGCCCAGCGTGGAGCAGGCCGCCCTGCACACCGCAGATCTGACTGACCTGACCTGAGCCACCGCTGGGTGAGGAAGGACCCTAGTCCCACAGAAGAAGGACCCTAGTCCCACAGAAGGCCACGGGGCAGAAGGACCCCCCCCCCCCAGAGCTCCCAGAGCAGACCCGGAGCCCCGTGGTCCCGGCAGCCACAGGCCCAGTGTGCAGCGTGGAGCAAACGTGTGAGGGGCTGTCCTCACCGGGCCCAAGCACAGACCGGCACACGTCCCCTTTGACGGGACGCAGAAACACACACACCCGACCGCAGGGCACACGCCGGCCACACCAGTTCGCTCACCAGGGCAAGCTCGTCGCTTTGTTTCTGGGCTTCACTCTTGGCTGCATCCAGCTGAGACTGAGATTCTAATAAAAGCTGCCTCAACTTGGACAGAAAACAGACCCGGGTGGTGGGAGAAAAGGAGAGAGAGCCAGTTCCGGTGAGTCAGCACCTCACACCCAACCAAGCACATCCACATACGCCACCCGGAGATCTCGCCTGCGGGGCGTGGGGGAGGGGTGGGCGCAGGCCCCCTGGAGCTTCTGCTCTTTTTTGAAGACGGAGGAAGGATCGTGTTCAGTACACGCTAGTCTCAGGCCTTCGCAAATGTTTATGGACTGTCTTTTGCAGAGCGAGGCCAGAAGTCAGAGATCGAACCAGGATCGGGGGTGCCAGGCTTGTGCTCTCTGCTCCCCGAATCAGAAAACACTGTCAGATTTAAGTGCCTTCCCCGCAGAGATGGTGTCTCCACACCGGGTAGAGAGAGCCTCTCGCTGCCAGGCTGACCTGGCTGCTCCCTGCCCTGGCCGCGGGGCCGCTACCAGGCCCACCCGCGCCGGGACACTCACCCCCGCCACCTCCGTGGCGTAGTTCTGGCACTCGGCGCTCGCGGCCGCCATGTGCTTCTCCAGCTCAGCCTCCAGATGCGACGTGTGCTCCCTCACCTGGACACGACACACATCAAGGGCCTCGAGCCGGCCGCGGGAGGGCACGGGCCACGGGGCAGGGCGATGGGGCCACCAGGCCCTGGGACAAGGGCTGAGACAGGCCCCTGTGGCCTGATGGCTACGAGCCAACTGAGGCCAGGCAGGGGGGTGCCCCCCAGGCCAAACACCTCCTGAAGAGGCACCCTGGGGCAGCACGTGTTCTCAGACCTCAGCAGCTTTTAGATTTACTTGCAAGGAGGGTGCGGAGTGCGGCGGGGCCACCCGGCAACCCTCCCGTGGTTCATGAGGCCACGGCAGAAGCCATGGTGCACTGGGGGCGCCCAGCCACCCCGAGGTCATAACGGCTCATTAAGGACAGGCAGGGACGCGCGGTCGGGGAAGGAAAGCCGCTAGAGGAGCCTCTGTAGCAGGACGGCAGCCCTCTGGACAGCGCCCGCACGCACCTGATCGGCACTTTCAAGTTCCCCTTTCAGCTTCCCGACAGTCTCTTCGAGATGCTTCACTGTGACCCGCGACTACAAAGCAAGAAGGGGGAGCGCCGTCAAGCATGAGCCCCGTGGGTCCGTCCCAGGATGCACCCCACCTCTCGGGAAGCCCTGTGGTGCCCTCGGCCCCCCAGCCAGGTATAAGCAGCAGCCTCTTCCTGGGGGTGGGGCTGGGGGGGGGCTTCCTTGAGACCAGGACTCAGCTGTCAGTCATTCCACAGTGACACTGTATGTGGCATCACCAAAACCCAGCAAACGTGACTCCCAAGTGACCCAGATGACCCCGTGGGCGTTCCCCCTGGATTGTATGGCATTCTGAGGGAGTGAAGTTTGGGCTCCGAGGGAAGGTGGGCCCTGGGGAGATGGGGCTGCCCCGTACCTTCTGGAGCTCCTCCTCCGCGGTGCTCACCCGGGCCTTCCACACCTGCTCCTCCTCCTCCACGCTCTTCTGCAGGGCTTTGAGCATGGCCTCCTGCGGGGACAGCACTAAGCAGGGCCTGGAGGTCCCCCCCGCCACGCACACCCCCCCGTGGCTCCTGCCAACCCCCTGCAACCACCCGGCTTGGATCCCAGTGCGGCCGGCAGAGCGGGAGGAGGGGGTACAGTTCTGGAGGGGGGCGCCCGGCCGGTGTGCGAACAAGGTTGTCAGGACTCTCGTCTCCGGTGGGTTTGCACCAGGTGGGCCTCAGCAGCCCAGGACAGGGGGCCCAGGAAGGGGAACCCAGGACTGGCCATCGCAGAGGGAGGCTGAGCGAGCGTGGCCCCTGGAGTCGCAGGAAAGCGGATTCAAGCCGAACACTGCCCTATCCCTTCCCAGACTGTGCCCCAGACCTTCAACCTGAGCTCACCCCCTTCACCATTCAGCCAAAGAAACTGGGCCCAGAGAGGGGCAATGACTCGCCCAAGGTCACAGAGCCCAGGCCTCACCGTCTCGGCCAGGATGCTGCGGTACTGGTCGCACTCGGCCTGAAGGCTGCTCTGCGTCTCCTCCGCCTCCCTCAGCTTGGCAGCCAGGTCCTGAGGGCGGAGGGCAGGACAGGGGCCTGCTGAGCCAAAACCCGATGGCCGGCTCCAGGCACCCTCCATCCCGCGGACAGGGCAGGGCGCGAGCGACCGCAGCCGCGCTCACCGAGGACTCCGTGTTCGCTGGTGGCTGCTTCAGCAGCTCTGGGCCTTTCTCTTTGAGCTCCTGCAGCCACTCGGCGTAATCCTGCGACAAAAATGTTCAAGGTCGGTCGGGACGTGCCCCCCACCCCAGGGGTCCCCAGGGAGCTGCCTCCCCTCCTACCTGGTGGGTGGGGGCAGAGAGGCCGGGGAGCAGGGCCAGCAGGGCCTCCCTGGTCTGGGCCTCCGTCAGGCTGAGCTGCTTCTCGGACTCCTCCTGGGGGCGGGGCGGGTGGGGCGTGAGGGTGGTCAGCCACGGAGCTTAGGGCAGCCCCGGGGGGGCGGGGGTTTCACCCCAGGAACACGTCCTCAGCCCTTTAGGGGAGGGACAAGGATCAGAGGAGACCAATGGTGGCTCCGTGGGGCCGGCTGGGCGGGGGTGTGTCTAACCTTAGCAGTCAAGTTCCGGCCACCCCACCCCAGGCCTGGCCAACTTTAGACAAACTCAGCTCTAAGGAAGCAGGATGGCAGCACCCCCTACGGGACGTGCAGGTTCGCGGACACCTCCCAGCAGACACTCAGGCTCAGGTCTTGCTGAGCGTGTGCATATGGGGGGCGGGGAGCGCAGAGAAGAGGTGCGGCCACCAGGGTCAGGAGCTCCTGCAACCCTGGGGGCGGGAGGATCAGGGCTCCCACGTGCTGAGGGGGTGAGGCAGGTCGGGGTCTCGGCCCTCCAAAAGCTCCTGGGCCCCCTGCTGCAGCCGCGCTGGCCAGAGCCCCCTCCATCCTCCCTGATGCTCCCACTCCACGCGAGAAAAAGGAGCCCAAGAAAGAGGGAAGGAGCCATAAGCAAAGCTGAGGACAGCACTGTCCCTGGGGACATAACCCCTCCCCAACACCCTGGGGGCAGGGGGCGGTGCAGGAGATTTCTGGCTGAAAGTCCCATCTGGTCACCGTCCGCAGCAGGCTGAGGCTGCTGCCTGCCCCTCAGGGCCCGAGACCTGGAGCTGTACTAGGAGCTCCCGGACTAGGGCCGGGAGTGAGGCTCTGTACGTGATTTGGGGGCAGATGGATGCCCAGCCTGACCACAGCACCACGTGCCTGGACTTGAGTCTCAGAAGCCGACCCTTCTCGCTCACCCACTGATCCGTGGCCTGCTGTGGGCCCCCGACCTCGTGACCCCCATTCAGGTGCCCCGGTCATGGGAGTCCAAGCAAGGGCCGAGGACCCAGAGGTCAGCTCCCTGTCTTTTATCTGGCTGTGTGACCACAAACAAGTCAGGTGACACCTCTGGTCACAGCTTCTGCATTTGCCACAGAAAGGCCAGCCAGGCGCCCAGGTCACTTCTGGGGAGTCTAAGCGTAGCTCCACTCGGCTCCCCAGCTCCGCCTCTCGGAGGCCTCATCTGACACACCCTCAGGCTTCCTGGGAGGCTTGTGGAAGTTGCTCCAAAGCTCATGGTAACAGGACAGACATTAACTCTGCATTGGGGGCGGGGAGGGGGGCTGGGAGGGCAGGCCTGGCCAAAGCGGGTGGTGAGGCCCCGCCTGCTCCTGCTGCAGCTGCAGACCATGTCCCGGCCAGGGCCCCGGACACTGACCCACCCGTGCTCCCCCGACCTCGGCCTGAGTGCTTGCTACTAAAGACTGTCCTTCCCCCAAAGCTCAATCACGGAGCCCCTGGGCCAGGACCGCAGGGGGCCTGAGAAAGCAGACAAACATCAGGGGAGAAGAATAACACGAGCGAAGTCCATGCACAGACCCATCTTGGGGCCCCCATGACCTCTGAGGGCAAAAGGCCCAGCTGAGAAGCAGGAGACAAGGGCTCACCGCTCCCCGCATCTCGGGGAGAAATGCGTGGCAGGAGGGCAGGAGGGCGGGCAGGAATATGCAGCGGCCGGGCCCTGGGTGGACTTCTGAGACGCCCTGAGGCTGGGGCTGCCCTGCACGCAGTCTGTGGGGTCTGCTGAGCTGCCAGACCGAGGCGAGCCCGAGGCCGACGCTGACCTTGGCCTGGGTCAGGGACCGCAGCTTCTCCTCGCAGCCCCTCTCGGCCGAGGCCAGAGCCTCCATCGCCTTCCAGTTTTTCTCTCGGAGGTCCTGGGAGGAGAGGGGAGACGGTCAACAGCCAGGCTGGTCTCCGCCGGGCGGGCGAGCCCTCTCCGACCCATCTCTGGACCTCACAGGCCACCCCGGGCAGCGCTGGCGCCAGGCTGCTCTCGGGTGGCTGGGGCCCGCGGGCGCCTTTCAGGGAGACTCGTCTGCGGGGGGCGGGGATCTGCCAGCTCTTCAGTGGCAAGAGGGTCTGCCACCAAACAGCCGGCTCTGGCCCAGCCAGGCCCAGGGAGGGTGGGTGTGTGTGTGTGTGTGTGTGTGTGTGTGTGTGTGTGTGTGTGTGTGTGTGTGTGTGTGTGTGTGTGTGTGTGTGTGTGTGTGTGTGGTCCGGGGGGACAGCCCGGGTCGGGGGGACGCAGCCGAGGCTCCCATGCGCCCACCGCAGAGGAGGCGCCCTACAGCCCCCTCCTCACGCCAGGTGACCACATGACCAAGCCGACCCAGTGGGAGTCAGGACCCCCGAGCCCACCACGGGGAGCAGCCGGAAGGGACAGGGAGAGTCCCCTCGACACTCACATTGTTCTTCACTTTCTGCTGCTCAACTGCCTCCTTGAGCTCCGTGGCCTCCTTCTCCAGACACCACACCTGCGACTCCAGCTCCATGAGGCTGAGGGGGGATGGCGGCGTCACTGTCGGGCTCCAAGGGCCCGCGGCCCCCGTAGGCCCTGTCTCGGGGCCCCTTCCTCTGCTCTGGAACACCCGTGGGGCCTGGGGCTGCGGTCAGTCCCCTCCCCAAGCCGGGCACCGGCTTCAGGGGAGCCCCAGCAGCCACCGTGGCCCCTCCTCTGAGGGCTGGGGGCCCAGAGGCCAGCAGAGTCCCACTTGGTGACAGTGGCTGCGGGGACGGCAGCGGTCAGGGCTGCCACAATGGCCAGCGCGGGGACGCGCCCTGGAGAGTCAGGTTTTCAGATGCTCTTTCTTCCGGTGAACTGAGCCTGGTCCCACTCTGTCCCGCAGCACGCGTCGGCTGGCCATTTCCTGCGGCCACAGCTGCCCTCGAGACTGGGCTGGGCCTCCTCGGAGGACGCCGGGGCCAGAGGCTCGGGTGGCACCGTGGCCTGCACACCCATCAAGTGCATCCCTGCTCTCAGCGCTGGGACCGTCCTGTGTCCAAAATCTAATAACTCTGCTGAGACCCGAAGGCTCCCCCTCAGTCCTGCGCCCAGGCTCCAGGGAATCAGCCCAAGACGACCCCGGATGTGTGCGGCTGGCAGGCCGGGGGTGCCATCGTCTCACACTTCTCTCCGGACTCTAGGCCCTGCGGCTCCGTCCACCCCATCACCCGGAAAGCGAGGGGTGGACGCTCTAGAACTGCTCTGGCTGTTCTGAGGAAGACGCTTCAAATGGACACTTAATACGTCACCTTCTACGTTAAGATTTAGGACAGGGAAGCCCCGGGGTCGCATAAAAGCTGACATCCAGAAGCCGCCAACGCCGACTTGAAGCAGCACAAGCAGGGCCCCTCTGGGAGCAGGAGGAAACCCGTCTGAGGATGCCCCCGGGGGGGGGACACGTTCGTATTTCTCCCCGTGGGCCGGCAGTACACCACGCTAAGGAGGAGCACGAGGACCAACCAACCTCAGCGAGGCCGTGCGCGCTGCCCGCCCTGACGCCCCCAGCACCATCTCACTGTCATTCTAAGTACCGTTTGCACGTGGCCTTGAAGACGGCTGTCGACTTCTTGGATGTTGGTTTCAGGCCACAGAACCTGACCCCACCCTCAAAGCTCCACTGGGACCCCTCGCAGCTTCTCCTCAAGCCGCTGGCATTCTGCACCAGGTGGCCCCCCACACACCCCTGCAAGAGCGTCCCCAAAGGCACGAGGCCCCGAGGAAGAAGGCACAGCAGGCTGGTGGCAAGGACACGCTGATAGTCACCCCCTTGGTAGCTACTGCCCGAGTTCCAGAACATCTGGGGCCGGATCACTCATCTCCACCCGAGAACACGATGGCCTGGCCTAGACACAATTTCCAGATAAACAGTCTGAGAAGGAAATTTTAAAAAACCCTAATTCTGCCAAACATCTACATGATGCAAAAAGCTAGAATCAACCCTGCTTGCAACATGACTTAGGTAACTAGTAATTAGCTGTGCAGTCCAAGAATCTGATCTTAAGATACAAGAAGCAAAACACTAAACAAACACAACCTCTCTACCCCGGCAAGTACCATGAGAAATAAAGTTTGCCCAAGCTTTCTGGAAAGGTGCACGGAGAGGGTTTGCTTGAGGCTCCAGCAAGGTGTTTTGGGGCCTCCGTGAGGCCGGCTTCCTTCCCCAGCCCCCAAACCCGAGCCCAAGGCCACGGAACATGGGCCGTGGCCCGGTGAGGCGCTGGGGAGGGGACTCACTGGCTGCAGCAGCCGGAACAAGGGAGGTTGGTCAGTGGACAACCCGGGACATGACCGACCACCTGCACGCTTCACCCCACGTGGCTGCCCTGGGGACCCCCAGCCACGGCAGCCAGGACCAACCCCCGAGCTCATGGGCATCTGCTGAGGGACACACACCCGGAGCCAACGGTCCTAGGACTTCCAGCCCCCTGGCTTGAGGAGCCCACCAGGTCTTAGCAACAGCAAACACACAGTCCGAGCAGGCCTGGGGCTGGGCCACTGAAGTTACCCGGCATCAACCCTGCGACCTGGTCAGCTGTGAACCACACCGCATCCCAGATCTGTGCAAAAGCCCGGGCAGCCTCCCAGGTTCTCCACTCTGGGCAGGTAACCACTTTCCCGTTTGGGTTACGACTTCAGCCCCTAAATTCCCTCGCCCCGTGTACGTGGAGAGAACACCCTGACCAGCCGGTCCTTCCCGGGGAGAGAAGGACGCATGGATGCATGGATGGACAGATGGACAGCAAGAGGCCCATCCCCCTGCCGAGGCGCAGCCACTCTCCCCACAGCCTCGCTCCTCGAGGCAGGAGCTCCCTGCAATGTGCCCTCTTCCCTGCCCAGCCCGTCCTGGTCCTCGAGGTCGCTGGAGGAATGGGGAAAGGCAGGGCCTCTCAGAGGGCTCCTCCCTGGGACCCCCGCACCCAGGCCACAGCCCCTGCCTCCTCTTACCGGGCCTGCTGCTGGTCGGCCTCCTCTCGGCTGGCCTGGAACGAGAGACAGAGCCCTGCGGTCACGAGACCACCTGGCACGACAAGTCATCAGGGCAGGGCCCCTGTGGGGTGGGTGGGGACGCTCCCGGGAGGATGTGCAGCTGACCTGGGCGTCCCGGGCCTGGCTCGCCTCCAGCAGGGCCTCGATGGAGCAGATCCTCTCCGTGAGCTGCGAGTTCTGCGCCCTGGCCTCGTCCAGCTGCCCGTGGACGCTGCTCAGCTCCTCGCACTTGTTCCTCACCTCAGCCTCGGAGGACTGCAGCTTGCCGTGCAGCTCTGCGGGGAGGGAGGCCGGCGGGTTGCGGGGTGCGGCGAAGGCCGGCACGGACGCCCCATGCTGCCCAGGGCACGCCCGCGGGCTTCCAGGCACTCCCCTGACCCCTGGGTGTCCCGTTAGCTGGTGGAGAAAGTCACAGCCTGGCTTCCTTCTCAAGGACTCACTAGGGCAGAACAGAACGCCCCCGGATCACTCAGGAAAAGATGGAAATCTGAATGGGCTCCTGTTGCAGTTTCTAAAACCCTGCTCTCTGGGAGATGGGCTCACGTCGCTGAGACCAGGGGCAGGGGGGGCGCCTCAGTGTGTCCTCCCTCGGTGACCTCCGCTAAGCCCCACCACGGCTCTGAAAGTCCTCCACGTGTGTCTGACTCCGAACAGCGGCCCGGCCCTGGTCTCCTCCCCGAGCCTGGGCTCAGCCGCCGGCCACGTCCACACACAGCTCTGCTCAGGCCTCCTGGTCCCCTCGCTGTGGCTGTTCTGCTTTCCTGTGCCCCCAGCTCTCACTCATCTACCAGGCCTGTGGATCCAATGTCCACTGCCTGCCGAATCCACCAGCGCCTCCGTGGCTGCCTGGGGCCAGCCCAGGTGCCTTTGGTCCGATGACTGCAAGGCCCCATCCCTGGTCCCCACCTGGAGCCAGAGCATCCAGAAGTGCAGATGGGATCCCGCCAGCCCTGCCCACGCTCCCAGCCCCCTCATCACTCCACACGGCCCCTGAACTCCTCAAAGGAGGGTCACCCGGCCCTGCTCGTCTACCCCACACTAGCCACTGCCTTGTTCTCCAGTCTCGCCTGCTGACCTGCGTCTGTTTCTTATACAGGCCAAGTTCAAGTTCACTCCCATTCTCAGGGGCCCCTTGCTGGTTTCTGTGAGGCTGGCCTCTTCCCATTATCCAGACCTTGGGCTTAAACATCCCTTTCTCCCCAGAGAGGCCTCCCCTGACCACTCAAAGCCACACCTGGCCCATCACAGCAGGGGTCAGCAAACTAGGCCCTTGGGCCAACCCAGCCCACCACCTGTTCTTGAAAATAAAGCTTTATTGGCACGCAGCCAGGCCTGTCTGTCTAGGGTGGCTTTTGCACTGTGGCAGCAGAGCTGAGCAGTTGTGACAAACACCATTTAGCCTACAAAGCCAAAAGTATTTACTGCCTGGCTCTTCACAGACACAGCTTGCCGTTTCTAGGACCTGCTCTAGGTCACGCTGCCTACTTGAGGCCTGTCGACATGGATCCATCTACTGTGCCTGTCTCTCCTGCCGGAACACGGCCCCAAGCCTGCTGCTTCACTCCCGGCCAAGCCCCGGGCGCCCACAGGAGTGCTCAGCCCCCAGCAGTGGCTCCAGAAGTACTGGTGAGCTCTCACCGGCACGGTCTGCCCTGCTTCTCCAAGGGCCCTTGGTGCCCTGGGTTTCGTCACCATCTCCCGTTTGAGAAGGTGACTTGTGAGCACAGGGGGACCATAAAGCCACCTTCCAAATCTGGCCTCCAGGCCTGACTGGGTTGGAAGAGAAGGCCAGCAGCAGCCCCAGGAGCACCACGGCTCCACGTGGGCCCCACAGCGAGTGAGGCCGAAGTGGCAGCATCTCCCACCTCGAGCCCACCCCCATATCCCGCCCCACGGGCCCCGCCCCCCATGGCCAGCCCTCCGGAGCCCAGGCCCGACCCCGAGCACCCCCGGCGCGTCCCCTGACGGGTGGGAAGTCAGGGGTCCCGGCTGCCCGCGCCCCCCGCACGGAGCCGGCCCCCACGCCGCCCTCACCGGCCATCTGCTGCTGCTGTTCCCGGGCCTTCTCAGCGTCCGCCCGGAGGCTGGCGTGGCTGGTCTGCGAGCGGCACAGCTCCCGACTGACCTCATCCAGGCGCTTCTGCAGGGCCTCCTCGCTCTCCTTGTGAGACGCCTGGGGGCCGGCAGAGGGAGGAGGGCCGGGAGGACGCGGCAGGAGGTGGGCCCTCAGCCGGCTCTGCCGTCTAGAGCTCCTCACACCCTGCCATCCTGTGCCGATGACTTATATAAGCCTCCTGGATTTCCAGGTCAGTTCACCTGCTAGAAGAGGCCACCCTGGCCCCTGAAGAGCGGGCTCCCGGGGAAGAGGCCTCAGGTGAAGGCAGGACAGTCCCAAAAAGGCAAAGCCCCATTTTCACCTGAGTGTGGCACAGGGAGAGGCTTCCTACAAGCTAAACGTCCGGCCTGAGCTGGAGATTTCCCGAGGGGGCCTGGTAAAGGTCATGGTTGTTAACCAGTTCTGGGCAAGGCATCTGTGTGTGTCAGCGTGGTTAATCCCCAGCCACCCCGAGATACAGGTACCACCACCACACCCACATTACAGGTGGGGAAACTGAGGCTCTGAAATCCGGGGCCTCACTGTCAATAACACGGGGACTCTGGGACCTCAGAGGGAGGAGACGCTTGCGGCCTGGGGCTTCCTGGCTACAGTGATGGTGACAACCTGGGCGCCAGAGCGAAGGCTCCAGCCCCGGAAGCACCAGGGCCACCCGACAGCCTTCGGAGCATAACCACCAGGCCGTCCCCAGGGGCTCTGATCTCACTGCTCAGGGTGGACCTACTTTACACCAAATTATCCATCTCAACTCCAATCCAAACTTTATCTGTGCCTGTTCTTAGGCACACACACGTCAGTCTTACAATTTCGTGTCTGTCGTTCTAGTCCCTTCTATAAAACAGCCCCACTGCCCCACGTGCTACAGCCGAGAGCTTCAGTGACTGAGCAGAAACAGGTGCAAAGCTGTGTGGGTCTCCAGGGTTTCCTTGTCCTCCAGAGAAGTTACACGCACAGAGGTATGACAACTGCCCCACGCCTGGTCACCCTACCCCGAAACAGGCCAGCTGGGGGACGCAGCACTCGTCGGGCCAATGAGCAGGGAGGCCCCGAGACTGAGGGGCCCCACTGGTTGCTGCCCAGCCCCTATGGGGCAGGGAGGGGACAGTCTTCCTCCCTCCAGACAACAGGTGTCCCCCTGGGAAAATACGAGCTTCCAGGCCACATTCAGAGGCTGAGAAGAAAGAACACCCACTGGGCCTTGAAGCCAGAGGCTGCGCCTGCCGGCCTGGCTGCGGCCGGAGCTGTGACACCACAGTGTGGGACGGTGACTGCTCTGGGACTGCTCTGGGGCTCAAATCCTGGCTCTGGGTGAACTGGCGGAGTTGCTTAACTTTGTGCCTCCAATTTCCTTCTGGGTAAATTACAAATAATAACAGCATCTACCCCATAAGGTTACAATGAGAATTAGCTGAGTTAAGCTTATAAACGTTCAGAACAACGCTTGGCACACAGAAAGCACCCACTTGATGCTGAGCAGCGATCACTACTAACAAGGCCAAGGTCGAGGGTTCCAGCCCCAGCCCTGCCTGGGTCCACTGCGGTCACAGTCACAGCTGAGAAGGGAGGACCCAGGGTGGCCGTGCGTAGAGCTTGGGGGGCAGGATGCACGGGCACCGAGGCGGCTGCCACCCCAACCCACCTGCAGCTGCAGGACCTGCTTCTCGAAGGCGGCTGTCTTGGCCTCCAGGGCCTTCCGCTGCAGCTCCTCCTGCCGTGCGGCCTCCGACTTCTCCACCAGCTCCTTGCTGACCTTGCCCAGCTCCTGCCGGAGCTTGGCCAGCTCTGCATTCTGCCTGCAAGACAGTCAGGAGCCCCCGCATGACGGACAGAAGAGGGCTCAAGTCAGCTCTCGTCAGCCCCGAGAGCCGCCCGGGGAGATGGGACCGGAGGTCTGAGCCCTTCCTCCGGGGCACCTGCTCTTTCTTAAGTAGCTGCCCAAGTCTTGGAGACCCTCTGAGGCCCTCTGTATAATCAGCCATGTGGGTGTGATGTGTTTTGTTGAAGATGCTGTTTTACAAGCACGGTGGAGGGACCAGCAAAAGCCAAGGGCAAAATGTGCACTAAAGCAGCCCACGGAGCCCCTGACAGAAGTGGCTGATTCCTCACGGCTGATCTGGGCCCAAATGAGCCCTGGGATGCTGCCTGCAGGGCCGGGGCCAGCGGCCCGCTCGAGTCCACATACTGGATTCACCGGCCGACTGGACCGCAGCCAGGCAGGGAAAGAGGCTGCAGCATTTTACACGAGACGCCTCAACGCTGCACAAGAGCGGGGTCTCAGGGCCGGCGAGGAGGTTCAGGAGTGACGGAAGGAGATGCGGCTGACAGGACAAGGGGCAGCTCCGGACCCGCCTTTCCCAGCACGAGGAGGTCGTCAGCGTGCAGCCCCCTTCACAGCACAAAAGACACCTCTTCACGGCAGGACCGACCGTCTGGCCAAGGGACAGTACCAGACCAGGCGGAGGCGACACAGGAGACGGTCCACAACGCTGGGAGGCAGGAAACCTGGCCAAGACCAGCTCTGCCCTGCTGCCTGGGGAGGGGAGATGTGGGCTCCCCGTCTGCACAGGGGAGGCCGCCCCAAAGCCCTCTGCGGGGCCCTCAGCGCACGCTTTCCAGGGCCAAGATTCAAGACTGGGGAGCCCACGCGAGGCTGCACTCCGGTACCAGGGATGCGGATGGGGATGGGGGTGGGAGGCCAGCTGGGTGGCCCCTTGGGACCGACATGAAGCTCTGGGAGGGACGCAGGGACACCCGTCCCACAGGGCAGAGTGTCCGCAAGCTGATAGAGTCAGCAGCCCCAACTCAGGGCCAGGCTTTAGAGCTGTCTCCAGGATGGAGCCAGTAGTGGACCCTACATGAGAAGGAAGCCAATGTCCCTCCGTCCCCACGGTCACCTTCTGCCGTGGCTGCTGAGGAAACCGCAGCCCCAAACCATCAACCTGCCAGCAGGTCAGGACGGAGATGAAGACAGGGACCCCTGAGAGAAGGGATCAGCGAGGAGGGTGGCCGTCAACCTCACTCCGAGTCAGCGGGGCCGCCAGGAAAAGCAGCCTTGTGAGCACAGGCTTTGCTCCCGGTGCCGCTCGTGGGCGACACTCTTTCCACCTGCCCTCCCGCTACGGGCGCCTGCGCTCTCTGCTCCCGTCAGCCTCCTCTGGGCGAGAGGGGATGCTCTGGGGATAACAAGCACCCCAGAAATCCCTACAGGACACCCCAGATGAGAGAAGGCAAAGAAACGGGAACCAAGAGAAAATGCAGTGGGGCTTCCTCCTGGCCAGCCTGCTGGGATGGTGATGCTCAAACCAGGGACACAGAAGACAGTGTCCCTAACAGGGTGAGGCTGAGCCCTGCCCCCTGGGGAGTGGCCTCTGCCGGCTCACGGAGGCCTCCCGGCTTCAGCTCCTGAGCGGCAGACGTCCCCTCCTGCACAGGAGACCCGACCAGGGGGATCAGGGCACTCAGGCCCACGGCAGGGCCCACACCACACCAGACCCTCATCTTGGATGGTCAGCCTGGCTCTGATACTCTGGGCCAGAAGCAAGGACACTGTGAAAATAGACATGAAAAAGTATCTACTCTCCCAGCAAAGCCAGGACCTGAGGGGATCTGGTGACACGGACGCTGGGCACGGGCTGGAGCTCACTCGCCCTCCCAGGGCCTGACCACACGAGAGGTCGCCGGCCACGTGTTGAAGGCTCAGAGGGACCCTGCCCACTCCGGGCCCTCGGGGAGCTGCCAGGGTCCGACCAGGGGCGCAGGGCTTACTTGCTCTCCACCTGGCTCGTGGCCTGGTTCAAGGCGTCCCTCAGGATGGAGTTCTCCTGCTGCAGGCGGGCCAGCTGCGTGTTGGGGCCATTCTCCAGCTGCTCCTGGAGTGTCCGGATCTGAAAGGTCATCCAAGGGGCATCAGAGGCCGCTCGGCCTGACAAAGATAGCCACCTCGGAGCAAGGTCGGCAAGATCCCAGCCCGCAGACAAAAGCCCGGGGGGCTCCGCCTTCTCCACCCGAGGTGGAGAGGCCCCCTCAGAACAGGGGCCGGAAAAGTGCAGAGCCGAGCACTCAGCCCAAAGCCCCAGACGGTGCCGGTGTGCTCTGCCCCGACCAAGGCTCTGAGATCCAGCAAAGGGCCACAAGCCACAGCCTACGGTTACCCCGAAGATGCCCGTTCCCTGCCCTCTGACCTCCCGGGGCGCAGCCCGCTGGGAGCGGAGTGCAGGGCTCTGACTGTGCAGGCCAGGGCTGGCCCGGCCCTCTGCTGGGGCTGTGCTGTTTCTCGGACCTCTTGTTTTACGGTGTTCTGCCAACCTCGAGTGGAGGAGGTGGAGCCGGCATGACTCCAGGGTCATGGAGAGGCTGCGAACTTGACCCATGGGCCCCCAGGGGAAAGGATGCAGTGCTGACCACTTGGGACCAGAGTGCTTTCAGAAAATGCTCTTTAGAATGTACATACATCTTCCTGGTCATTAACGTTACACACACACACACCATCTGGACAGGTAAAACAACCTTCCCCCAAACAAACCCGATGGTGAGGACCCCCTCCGCGGGCACCCGTGCCCGCCCTGCTGCCCACCTTGCCCTGCAGCTGCTGCACCTCCTGCACATGTTCCCGGTAGCTGGCCTGCATGCGCGCCTGCACGGCCGTGATCTCCTGCTCCCGGGCCACCAGCTGCTTTTTCACTTTGGCCTCCCCGGCTGCTGCCTTGGCCTTTTCGGCTGCCAGCTCCTGGGAGAAAACAGAGGGCAGAGAAGCCGGTGAGGCGGGTGGGGGCAGCTTATCAGATGAAACCAAGACCATCATGACCCGGAGCATGACCTGGGGCCAGGAGAAGCCTGACAGCAGAGCCACAAGACCCCCGTTCTGAGCTCTCGGACAGACCCGAGCAGCCACAGCAGAGAACGAGCAGGGGATGACGAGGGACCCCCGGAATCCCTGCCGGCCTGACCGGTGGAGGGCTGGCCATCAGGCCTTGAACACAGTGGGCGCAGTGGATACAGGAAGGAGCTGGGGAACATGGCATCCTGTCCCCGGGCTCTCCAGGGGCACTGGCTGAACCCTGCTGGGATTACAACACCCTGGGTTGGCTCAGACCCCGACAGCCAGGCCCCAGAATGCCTTTTTTACTTGAGCATCTCTGTCAGGACCGACAAGGCAGCAAGCCTTGACAGCTGAGGGGTTAGCCCACTCCTGGAGGGCCTAGGTCCCCGTGGACAGCCGCTCGGTCCACCGCCCTATCCCTGGAATGTCTGCTCTGGTCAGTGCCAGATGCCCACAGTGAACACGGGGCGCGGGGCCTGGGGGCCCAGAGCCTCAGGCAGGGGCGGAGCGCAGGGTGGGAAAGGCTGGCCGAAGGACGGCGTCTCCATCATCACAGAAGGAATGGCAGTGGACGGAAACCAGGGGGGAGCAGGAAGTGATAGTGTGAGGAGGGGTCCGTGCACCGGCCCCCGGGTGGGGGTGCTCTCTGTCGAGGGGGCCTCTAGCCAGACTGGGGCACAAGTCCCACGAGATGCAAGGCCCCCCCTGTCCTGGGCAGCGGACCAGAGAAGCGGGAAAGCCCCCTCTTCTCCAGGCCGGGATGCTAGGGAGGTCCATCGCAAAGGGCCAGAGGGTCCCTCCCGTCTGAGATGGGGCAGAACCGGAGGCCAGGGAAGGGCTGGGCTGAGCGGGTGGCCGCTGGGTGCCCGGGCAGCCCTGCATGCCTGGCGTTCCCTGGGACCATCCGGGACCCCTGGCCCCGCTCCCCAAAGACAATCCTCTTCCTGGCTGTGCCCCGGGTGAGGGCCCACAGGGGCAGAGGCCACTCTGGGACACGCATGTGTCTCGTTCCTTCAGTCCTCTCAGTAAGGCGAAGCTCCCCATCTCTGGTTTGAAGCTGAGCTCACAGAGCCTCGGGGAGGACACGCTTTCGAAGGCCGAGAGCAGCCCTAAGCGACAGGATGGGCAGGAACCTGGGGCCCTGTGAGCCCACGAGGGTCCCAGAAGGCATGGTATGCGAGGTGCCCCTCCTCTGGCTGAGCTGGCCGCTCGGCGGGGACGCAGGGCTCCGGCAGGCGTCCTCTGACCCGTGCCTGCCACCCCACCCCAAGCGGAACGGAGGCCCCTAAGTACGCGGTCCAGCCCCTGATGAAGAAACAAGCACAGAGATGCCCTCACGGCCACACAGAGGTGGCCCTCCGCCCACCACGCCGGACGCCCAGAGGCTGAGCGTAGGCCTGGGGACGGCCTTCCCCACCCTGAGCAGGCCTCGGGCAGTTCTGGCCATCCACCCGGCTCAGGGTGTAAAGGTCCCAGTCTCCTGGGACAGGATCCCAAGGCCACCAGGATTCAATGGGATTTCCCTTCCTTTGGCCCCTGGGACTTTTCAAAGGCAAAGAAAGGCCAGATTTTCCTCGAGGGCATTTGTTTTATCCTCCACGGCTTCTCTTTCTTCTAGGAGCTCAGAATCCCAGGACTCCTTCTATCTGTCAAATTCTTAGTTCAGTTGCAATGGTCGGACTTATTTTCTTGAAAGGCACGCCCGCTGGTGGGGGCCGGAGCCCCGTTTCCTCTGAGTGAGCTGGGAGGCACCATCACGACACCACCAGCCCAGAAACTCACTCTGCTCCCCAGGCCAAGCGGGCCCCGCACCGTGAATCTCCCGAGGCGGCTGAGGCGTGGACTGGAGCACCCCCGCCCTGAGGGTCTCCTTGTCCACCGAGGATTCGGAGCTCAGCCTCTCGGGCCCGAGTGAGGACAGGATGGGGTCCAGCCCAGAGTGTCACCTCGGGACAGAGGCCCTGGTGCCCAAGCAGATGACAGCTGGAGAGACGGTTTTCCAGAAGGACGGCTCCAGAGCCACATGTGGTTCCTCAAATCCCTCAACACGTCCCCGAAGATGCTCAGAAACCAGGACGGAGGTCTCAGGACGCCCGAGCCCGTGAACTGGTGCCCGGAATGGTCTTTGAACCCAGCTCTGTTGACTTCACTCACTTGCAAGGCGCCCACTTGATCTGGCAGACGGTCCACACGGCCTCTGTGTCCTTTAGCCACAGACCACGAGAAAAGGAATTCACCAAAACCCTCTTTTGCAACCATATAAACTTCTCTACAAGGACAAAGAAATCGTGACAGGAACTAAACATGAAACGTGGATCCTATCCACCCCCCAGCTCCTGGGAAGATCAAGTTAATCGGAACTTCTACATTCTCAGAAGTTTCTCATATAACTTTACTCAACGGTGCTGGGCTGGGAGACGTGGCGCAGCAGTGGAATCCCCTCCGCTCTGCTTCAAACTCTCAACAGAGAAATGCAGGGACTCAGCATCCATGGACTCCAGGGCACAGAAGGACAGATGGCGATGCCTGGGCCTCAGCGGCCCCTGCCAGGCAAGGTGACCTCTGAGCTGAGACAGGAAAATGGGGGCCCCGCCCTGGAGGGCTTCCTGAAGGAGGGGGCTCTTTCCAGTGAGCCAAGTGGTGAAGGGCGCCCAAGGCTAATGCAGGAGCACGAGAGGCCCCGGGGAGGCAGTGAGGAGCAGGTGCGTCGGGGCGCAGACTCGGGTCTGAAGATTGGGAGCCACCTGCACGTGAAAAGGCAGCCCTCCCAGGACCGTGTAAGCGCTGAGAGTCCGGGAAGACCCCCTGCGGCTCAGGGAGGAGGATGCCGTTGGGGAGGCAGGGCCCCAGCTGGACGCACCGTCGGACGTCTCGCCTCAGAGCCAAGGCCTGGAGCCCCAGGGGCTGCGCCTGTGTCTCACGGCGGGGAGACTGTGCCTGGGCAGGGCTGGAATTGCGTCTGGTCGGGGAGGGGGAGGGGGTCTGTGGGGCAGCTGCGCTAGGGTTTGGAAACTCAAGTGGCCGCCCCGGAGGGGAGCAGCAAGTCTCCTGCACGGGCAGCAGCACCTAAGGGGTGGCCGGAGACCCCAGCAATGGCCACCATCACCATCAGAGGCTGCACCTGCTCGCTCACGACACGTCCAGCCCACCCTAACCTCAGGGCCCGGCACGAGGAACTGGCCGGGGAGCCACACGGCCACCAGCCGCAAGAACAGTCGCTCCCCTTTCCTCTCACGTGAGCTTTATTTTGGGGGTCAACACGTTTCCTCAGGTTGTCCAGAAAGAGGATACGGAAGAACGGCCCCTGGAACCACAGACTCCACAGCGGCTGCTGGCCGCGGGCCCTTGGGGCAGGAGGCCGGTGACTCACGGCCCACTTCCACGGTGCAGAGGCTCCTGGCCTGCGACGCGCCAGCAGCCGGGCGGGCAGGGAAGCGCAGGCGGCTCTTGGGAGCAGGGTGAGTGGCTCCGGCCGCCCTGCATCCAACCAGCAACCCGAGGCCGCGAGGGACACTCCCGAGAGAGAGGACGAAGCCCACCGGGCAGGAGGCCGCCCTAGGGGAGGCCTCGGAGACCGGCCTTCCCCTTCCGCCTCCGGGCGGAGCCGGACCAGCAGCGACCACGGCAAAGCCTCGTCTTCCGCTCCCGCCGCCCGTCCGTCCCCCACTGAACAAACCTTCCCGTGTGGCCTGGAGCCACGGCCGTCGCTCGGGACAAACTCTGACGCCTCATAAGCGAGCGACGCAGGCGCCCAGACGTGTGGGACGTTCCGAGGCCCTGGCCGCCTCCCTGCACCTGCTGGCCCGCGGAGGAGGAGGGGAGGGCGAGGGCCATGCGGGGCGCGATGCTGGGAAGGGCAGCTTAGACGGGGAGGGACCAGCCCCGCTGCAGGGGACCCGGACCTCCTCCTCACAAGGAGCGGCCGCGTGCCGCCCCCTCCTGAACGAGGCCCCCAGCCCGTCGGGGCAGCACGGGCCCTCGAGACCAGTGTTCACTGGGTACATACGTGTCACGTGCTGAACCACCACGGGACCGCTCCCCAGACAGCGGGGAAGGGGCAGCAGCCCCGCTAAGCCCTCCCCACGGCTTTCTGCTCCAATTCTCAAGAAAAGACCCTGGGACCCACTGTGCCCACCCTCCTCTCAGGGCATCACCCTAAAAAGACGGGGCCACAACCACGGAGCCGACTGTCCCCTCCCACCCGTGTGTTCCCAGTCCCGAGAGGGACCCCGCTGTGCAGGGGTCCTCACGCAGCCACAGCCCCCGGGCCGACCCGGCGCCGGCCCTACCTTGTTGAGCTCCCTCAGTTTGCTCTTGGCGGCGGCCGCGTCCTCCTGCTCCGTGGCCAGCAGCTTCTCCTTCTCTTCCAGCTGGCGTTTCAGAATCGCCACGGGGTCACCCTTCTGAGTGGCCTAGAGATGCCCACAGAGCCGCGTTAATGGGGGTGGGCAGACGCCTGGCTTGAGACTCACCCCGACCATCAGACCCCGACCCAAAAGCAGAGCGGCGGGCTGACGGTGCGGGAGCGGCGCCATCCCGACGGCACACACTTCTGGGGGCGGCCCCCGCCTCTGCCGCCCGGTCGGCCAGGCCTCGGGCCCAAAGCTCCGGACCCCTGGGGTAGTTGTGGGAGCATGGTGCTTCCCTAACCCAGGTCGATGGTGGCCAGGGCCTCTTCCCGGCCTGCTGGGGGCCATTGGCCATCGTCTCTGGCTTGGTGCCCATCCCTCAGCTGCTGGAGGCGGCCTGCAAGCTGCCAGCTGAAGCGTGGAGGCCCGGGTGCAGGGTGGGGGTGGGGGGTAGGTACCTGGGGACAGTGGCCTGAGCTGAGTTCAGGCCTCTCTTGTTGGAGGGGAGTGGCCACCTTGACCTCTGGCCACTTCAGGCCCAGGAGACGGCCCAACACTCACTGAGCAAGGAGCTCCTGTAACCGCAGGACCCGTCACCACTCAGCAAGGGCTGGGGCGGGGGGGTGGTGACCCCAGTGGCCTCAGGACACTCCCAACATCTCTCACCACTGAGGTGCCACAAAATCCTCCAGCAAAGTTACCTACAATTCCAGCTGTTTAAGGAACAAACACGCCCCGCGGCACCTCCTGGGGGCAGCTTGTGGCCATAAGCACCAGACAGAGAGAAACCAGAGGGACAAACACCCTCCTTCCCGAGCCCGAGCTCCGGCCACAAACCAGCGGGGCCCAGCTCCTGGCCCCCCAGACGCCCCACCCCGGCCCTTAACAGCCCTCCTGCTGCAGCGGCTGGGCTGCAGCTGAAGCAGAAGCATCTGCAGGTGATTCACGCAGCGCGACCTGGGGAGGGGGACAGAGTTCTGCCGAGAGGCAAGCGGAGGTGTTCCAGGAACACTCCGTGCAGCTTGTCAAGGCGGGTGCGGCCAGCCTGCGGGGCACCACCCAGGGGAGGCCGGGGCCCAAGACCAGGAAACCACTGCCACTCACTGGCCCCTGGGGTAGGGGGAGGGCGCACCTTATGCCACGTGTCCTGGACGACACCTGCTTTCTCAGACAGGATCTCGATGAGCCGCTGGGCCTCGCCCTCACTGAACACCATGCTTCCGACCGTGGAGACCAGCGTCTTGTAGGGGAGGCAGAGCGGGCTGTCGGTCTCTGGGGGCCCTGCGCAGAAGGGAAGGGGCAGTGACTCACACTCGGGCACCAGCCACCAAGCCCGTCACACCCCAGAGCGGCAGAGGCCAGTCAGAGCCGAGGCCTCTGTCCGGCTGCCCAGGGTCCGCGGGCCGAGTGCAGCGAGCCCGCCCTGGGGTCTCAGGTCCTGTTCAAAAACAGCAGCGGGGAAGGTCCCCAGGAAAGGAAGGCTGAGTATTCCTGGGTTGGAGGAGATGTCCCCCTACTTTTTCATCATCAAAGTGAGCAGACTTGGGCAAGGCATACTTTCCCATAGGTGCTTTTTTCCTTCCTTCTTTTCCCAGCAAACTGCCTGGGCCAGCTGTGGCTGCGCGCCACCCAGCGAGGCTCACGCCCCTGCCAAGACAAAGCCCCGCCATCGGGGAGCAGGAGGCCGCCTCCCCGACGTCCTGGTTCAGACCCTCTATTTCCAGCTCTCCCTGGATGAAGCTTAAGGCAGGTTTCAGGACAGGGATGGCTGGGTTCGTCCAGAACAGGACTGCCTGCTCGCCGGTCCATTAGCGCATGACCTGCTGGAGGACACAGAGCCATGTGCCAACAGCCAGCTGTCACTCCTGGACGCCCGACGCCCCCACGAAAGCTTCACTCTCACGCAGCCCCTCACACAGCCCCAAAGACACGAAAGGGCGAACAGAGACGCCCCGTCTGGCAGCTCCTTGTGCTGAGGCCCCAAACTGCCCACGAGCTGCGGAACGACAGGGCCCCAAACAAGCTGAAACAAAGCCAAGCGGCCGCCTGCAGCGGCACCTGCAGCCAAGCCCACCTCACTGAGGACAGCCAGGGGAAGGTTTCCATGGCAACCTGAAATTCTCTGGCTTGTCACAATATTTTCACTCCCTAGTCACAATATTTTCATTACAAGTCAAAGCACTTAGCAGGATCCCCTAATAAAGGGGACGTGGCACGTGGGCGAGCTGGTTGCTACGAGCACCTTCATTTTAGAACTTTCTATCCCGCGAAGCTCGGGAGTAAAAATAACCACGCTGACATTAAAGGCCTAGGAGCTTGAGGGTGTCATGAAAACTGGGAGGTGGGGGGAGGCCCCCTTCAGCCTTCATTCTTTTCACTGAAATATGTACGTAAAATAACTTTAACGGTAAACTTCTGCACCCTAGAGACAATTCAAGTACAGCTAAGCCAAAAGAGAAGGAACCACTCGGACGAAAACCTCACGGTCAGCATTCTGGTCTCTGGGCTTCCTGCTCTGCCCCGTCGGCCTGCAGACCGACGTTTCTGCCAGGGTTTTTCAGAAGAGGGAGGTCGGCCGGAGTCAGACTGGGCAGGATGGCCTCTCTGAAGCTGGCCACTCAGATGTTTTCCTCTCCGGAATCACAGAGGCCTGTTCCTGCGCTGCCCCACACGCTGCCCCCAGCCATGCCGGCTGCCAGGCACCTGCCATGTGGCTGGTGGTGGGAACTGGGGTGGCTCCCAGGGGAGCACACATCAGATTCTGAAAACTTGGTATAGAAAAACAAAAGAATGCAAAATATCTGCAATAATTTTTTTATATTGATTGCATATTGAAATGATAGCATTTTGGGTAACTGGGTTAAATGAAACATATTAAAATGAATTCCATGTGTCTCTCATTTTAGTGTGGCTCACAGTGTATTTCTGTGGGGCAGGCTGGCTACTCCTTTCCAGCCCTGGGGCCCCAAAGCACCGCCTGCTGAAGCCCTGGCAGCCCGGTCCCTGCAGAGGCCCCAGAGTGACCATCCGCCTAGGCCCCAGAGCGCCCGACCGGGGGAGGGGACACAGACCTGGATGACACAGCTACACTTCCCTATGGAACGCCGCATCCTTCACGGCCACTACCCCAGTGGTCTCACAAATGCATTCCCTCCAGGAGGGCCCTGTGCACAGAACGTTCCTGAGAGTATTCTGGGAGTGTCATTCTAACACACGTTTGTTACAACTTTCTCATGTAATTATACTAAATTGTATTAGATGTTCTAGTGAACAAAGTCACAAAAACTTGTAACAAGTGGAACACCCCAAAGCTATGTAACAGCAGAACGTTAACTCTCCTTGCCCACCCCCCACAGAAACTTCCACGGCCTTCTCCATTCCCATACAAACACTTCAGAATTATTTTTAGAGAGATATGACTTTACATGTTTTCATTAAGGTAAGAACGGTGCCATCTTTATTCTCCCCAAATCAGGGGAAGTAAAACTGAAAGAAAGCAAAGTACTGGGAACCAGAACTCTGGGCCTCGTGTGAGTGGCATTTATTTCTGGGTTTCAGGGCCCACGAGGCGGGCCCGCTGACCCATACACAGAGGACTAACGTGTCCCCCGGCAAAGGCTCGAAGGCTAGAAATAATCCTTGGGGTTGTCGAATCTTAAGGCCCTAAGAGAAATTTGTCAGAGACTCAACATCTATTCTGTGAAGCCACAGGCTTCACAAAGACCACGTGGCAGTGAACTCCCGTGAGACGGGAGCAGCCAAGGCTTCGCCCACGTTGGTGAGTCTGAAATTCCAGGTACGGACGGGCCCGGACGCCTTGGGGAGGAACCAGGCAGCAGAAGGGCACGGTGGCCGGGCAGGGCCGGCGTCTCACTGCTCTGGAGTAACCCGGGCTCCTGCCTGGCCAGGGACGCCGCGAACACCCCAAGCGCTGGGCCCTGCAGGGACGGGGCAGCCTCCCCTGAGCGGGTGGCCTTGGCCATGGTCCTTTCCCTCCGGGCGACAGCTCCCACGGGGTCCAGGTCAGAACCCGCAGAGCTGCGGACGCATCGAGGAGAGCTAGAAACGAGATTGCTGTGTGCCATCTCCTGACCTTTAGTGCTGACAGCTAACTCAGTGAAAAATAAATAAAACCACCACGGAGCTGAACACATCCACGGGCCATTTCCGGCCTGCAGGTCATCCCTGTCCTTGGGCTGTGGGCACCCTGGTCAGAGTAAGGCCCCTGGAGCCAGGTGGTCTGGGCTTGAATCTCGGCTCAGCTCCCTCCCACCTGTGCATCCTTGGGCAAGTGGCTTCACCTCTCTGAGCCTGTTTCCTCGTCTGTGAAATGCGGGCAACGGCAATGTGCTGGGCACAGGGTAAAGCACGGCAGAACCGATCAACAGGGCCAGGAGCACCACACACCCTGACCCCTCCTTGGGCGGACAGCGCCCCAGTGAGGAACTTGGGTGGGGAGGCAGGGGGTGAAGCAACTCTGCCTTCCTCTGCACCCCCAGCTGGCGCCCACGCCCCCGGGAGCAGAGCGCTGGGGCCCAAGGCCCCTGCTCGCACCACTGTCTTTGCACACGAGGTCAAGCAGGCAGCGCGTTTAGGGAAACGAGGGGCCCTCTGCCTCCCTGGGCTCTGGGCTGCGAAGCACTCAGCGCTTGGATAATGTGCCTCAAATTCCAAAACTACGCTCCCTTTTGTGACCACGCCGGGAGGCTTAATCACCCCAAATTAAACCTGTCCTGCAAAAAGGGCTTAGGAGTCTCCCCCTCTCACCATCGACCGTGGGGTCTCAGCCACCGGGGACTTGGCGCTGTTTCAGCAGCAGCCCCTCCAGGTCCGGGCCCTGGAAGCCCTGCCTGCTCATGCCCGGCTCAGTCAAGCGACCAGGAGGCGTCAGAACAGCTGCAGGAACTGCGTGCACACAGCTGTGATCGAGGGAGTTACTGCCAGGCCCTGGCACGGGCGTCAAGAGCTCCAGCTCCACTCCAGCTGCTGCTGCAGATGCCCGGCAGCCCTGTGCAGATGGTCTCCAGACATGAAGCATGCACCTACTGTGTACCCTGCAGTCTGCAAAATCCTGGAAAGGCCTGTGGGACTCCCAGCTAGGAGAGGGGAGGAGACCCCGGACACGGAATCAGGCAGCAGAGCCACAGGGCACCTGGGGAAGCAGCCACGGCATTGCCGGCGAGGCTTTTAACGCAGGAGATGCTTGCGCCAAACACTACCAGGCGGAGAGCAGGCGGGGCCAGGGCTTCCGGAAGGGGAGGGAGTGGCAGGGATGACCCGAGGCTGGTGGAGCAGAGGCAGGTGGCGCTGGCGTGGATCCCAGGGATCCGGGCTTCACCTCGTGGGCAAAGGAGCAGTGCCAGGGAGTGAGCAACGTTTGCACTTGAGGACACCTGGGGGCCAAGGCTGGAGGCAGGTCAGGGAGGAGCCCAGGGCCAGGGCTGAGCGTACTCAGGAAGCGGGGTGGCGGTGACAATCCAGGGCTCTGACAGCAGACACGGGTGGGGTCCTGGAGGCCGGAGGAGAACTCCAACGGCAAAGACGCTCACGTCCCAGGGAACGTCCAGACCGGTCTGAAGGCCTCTGCTCACACACACAGGTGCAGGCCGAATGGCAGCTGCTAGCTCGGGACCTTGCAGGGGCGTCACCCCAACAGTGTGGGTGGGGGACCTGCATGCTCCCCCCAACAGGAAGCCAGACCCCAGCCTCGGGAAGCCCCCCAGGACATCCCCAATCACCTGAGCCAAACTCAGGTCAAAGACCAGGGCCCCAGGAAGGGCCCCTGCGCCTCCTGGAAGCCCAGCACTTCCTAAGCAATCGTCAGATTCAGAAACAGAGCCAAGCCCCCAACTCCCGCTGACCCCAAGTCCAGAGGGCGGCCACCGTGTCCAGAAACAAGGAACCTGGGCCACCCCCCCAGTTGCACGTTCACGGACAGTGGCCGTGAAGGGTCCTCCTGAGCCTTCGGGAAAGCAACCCTTCGAGGCCCTCGATGGAAGATCCACCAAATGCGTCAAGAGACGCAGCTGCAGCTCCTGCCGCCCTCACAAGCTGCTGGTCTGCACCATGGCGGTCAAGGGCAGCACACACGCGGCCGACCCCAAGCCCGGCTCAGGCTGAAGCCCAGCACTGCCCAGGGCTTCTGCCTCCCGACAGGGTGCAGGCCTCAGATCAGCGGCTGCACTGGACCCTGGCAATGGCGTTTTAAGTGCACTGGAGAAAAGGACAAATAATGTCAAGAGCAACCCTACTTGGGACCTTTGAATCAGGCCTTTTCATTTGGTTGGAGAAAAAAATAATCTCTTGACAAACTGGGAGATTGTACACATAATGATGTCTAATGGAGTTTTTAAAAAATCCTATAAATTGAATGACTGTATTTTTCCCTTTATACTTTTGCTTTTCCCCCCAAATTTTAACAAAATCAATTTTAAATCTGAAAAAAGAACACATCACAGTATTTCTTAAAGAAATACAACCCCTGGAGGGCCTTTGCGCAAGCTCCTTCCTCGGGCCTGAGGGGACCAGGAGGTCTGACCTACTGCCTGCAGGAAGGACGGGGAACGTACAACCTCGGGCCTCCTGCCCTGGCAGTGATGGGAGCCACAGCGCCACCCCATTTGACAGGACTGAACGGAGAGCCCTGGAAGAATGTCTTCCACCAGCTTCTCTGAGACGTGACACCAGACTCGCTTCCCCAGGGGATGTTTTGTTCTTTCAAAAAGAAGAAAGGGAAAAGTTGAGTTTGAAGAACTTACACAGAAAGTGAAAAAAGCTCATGAGCTCTGCAGTTTTCTTCAGAGCTTCAGACCCTGAGAAACTAAGTTAAGTTCAAAAGAGAGGCTCAAACGTAATCTCCACACACCCCCTCTGTGCCTCGGCCTGCGCGGGGGGGGCAGCTGCTGGTGGCCGAGCCTGGGCGGGTGCAGATGGAGACCCAGGCCCGGGGTCCCAACTCTCCCTTCTGGGAAGTCTTGAAACAGAGCTGAGCTTTGGTTTCTGCTATCCTAAAACAGGTAAAAATACAAACCCACCTTAAAGGAAGTTGGGGGATAAATGCACAGAAAGACCCCCTCCCCACACACCAGGCTGGAGCGCAGTGGGGCCCATTCCCCGGGACCCCGGCCTCAGGCACAGCAGCCCGCGGGGCACAAAGGATGGGGGGGCGGTGGGACAGCAGGAGGCAGGGGTACAGCTACTGTCCAGTCACACGGCTCAAGATGAGGCCCTGTGGGCTACAGACACCCCGAATGAAGGTCTCCTGGTGGGTCCGGCCCCTGCCCTGTTACGTTACAGAACATGACCCTATTCCTGCATCTCCCGGGGTCCAGCAGCGGCAGGAGGCCTCTCACAGCACGGAGCTGACACCCCTAGGACGCTGCCAGGTCCCGGATGCAGCAACTACCTTTATCTCTCGTCTGACCTCAGTCACCACCACCACCTGCTGGGTGCCCAGGGGCTGGGGCAGCCCAAGAAGCACTGGCCACTTCCCCTCCTCAACCTGCGCCCCCGAAGGAGCAGGAGTTCTCTCTGCGGCTCAGAGGACGCTCGGGGCCCTGAGGTCAGGGCTGGGCTCCCTCGTGGCGCCCGAAGGGGTGGCACCTCCACTTTGGTACAAGGAGGGCCTGTTTCTTCAACTCACAAATAATGGAGTTTTGGTTTCTCTTCCATTAACAAGAATACGTGTTACAGAAAAACTGGAAAATGCAGAAGGGTGAAGGGAAGAAAATAAAATTCACCCACAGTCCTCCCCGCAAAGATGGCCCTTCTGCCCCGTGGACCTGTGAGTGCATCGGACTCAGCCGTCGTGGGGTCGTGCGGGCCGGTCTGAGGGTACCTCCACCTCCTGGGGGCTGGCTGGGCCCTGACATGATGGCCTCTGGTCCCCGGTAGATGGCCCACGTCCGCGTTAAGGGCCAGGGTCTGGCATGATGCCAGGCACAGAGTCCAAGAGGAGGGCCGCCCGGCCTCAGCCTCGCTCGGCAGTGATGCCCGCAAACCAAGCCCCCGTGGCAGCACGAGTCCCAGGGCTCGGGCCCAACTCAGTTTCCAGAAGGTGCCTCCTGTCCGGCCCAAGTCTGGGTATCCAGTTCCCCAGGCCTGGCTCGCACTGTGTTTGCGTGGACTCCCTTCCAGGAGCTGAGGAACGGCCCTGCCGAGACGGCCCCAAACCACCCCCATGTCCACTCACTTCCTGGGCAAGAAGCGTGCTTTCCTGATGAACACGAATACTTGCCGCGGTGGCTCTCGGAGAACAAATCAGCGGAGGCCTGGACAGTGCCGCCGACTTGGAAGCTTCAGTTCTGGAAGTTTCCACTTCGTTATGATTCCGTGAGTCCCCTCTTCTCTAGACACTGGGAAAAGAATCCGTGCTTCTGTTTCAAAACCAAGTGTTTTCTCGTAGTCCACACCTGGGCTCCTGACGGCCCTGAAATCGCCACCATCTCCACGGAGCCACGTGAGCCGAGGTCAGGTTGGAGGGGTGGCGCTCGCGTGGGCCCATCACCGCGGGAACCGTCCGCTGCGCCAGGCCTCCGGAGGGTAAGGCAGATAGAGCTTGTCTTCCTAAATTAAGAATGCACCTGCCTTCTGACTTAGCAATTACCTACCTAGGAATTCACGTTACAGAGATACTCACCCAGTGATACACATACGCCACTGCAGCATTAATTTTAGCAGCAAAAGAACGGCACACTGCTTCATGGCATTTAAATAAATGACGTTATGGTCACGCCGTGGGCTGTGATGCAGCTGAAAGCGGCAGCCCTGGGGCGCGCTGAGGAACGAAGGAGGCAAGTCCGTCTCTGCAGCGCAGGCCGCTGCGTGTGCCGTGTGATGGGCGGGGCATCTCCGGGGCCCCCCAGGAGGTGGGTGGTGGCTGCGATGGAGTGGAGAGGAAGACTCTCAATTCTTTCCTTCCACGCTTCCATACTGTTTGAATTTTGTTTGCTGCAAGTACACATTTACACAATAAATTTTAAAAAGGATTAGGAAGGTGGGTGTTCACTGTCAAGTCTGGTCAGGGACAAGGGGTGAAAACCTGTCACACAGTCTCGATTTGCTCCTGTAGGAAGATCAGATCAGAAGTTCCGGAATAGCTCCAACTCGGGCCTGTGGAAGTGTGTCCTGTGCCCGATCTCCTCTGGGGCTCCTGTCAGCGGAGGCCCTGCCGGGACAACCAGGTGTCAGGTAAGGCCTGGACAACTGAGGGAGCCACCCCAGCTCCAGGGCTGGTCTTGCTGCTGACGTGCCACATGTGTGGGCCAGCCACAGGCTCTGGGAGCTCACTCACGGCTTCTGTGATGTGTGGGACAACGGGGAGCTCCCTCCCACCCCACTCAGGACACAGACAGAATAAAGACGGAGGAACTCCTGACGCCACCACAGGGCTGCAAAGACAAGTCCATTTTCACGGGGCCTCCTGCAAGGTGACCCAAGAGGCCCCCTCACTCCCGATGGCTCTTGTTTAGAAAAGCTTTGTCCAGTAGAACCTTCTGTGCTGATGGAGATGGTCTTCATCTGCACTGTCCAAACGGGCAGCCACTGGCCCTGTGGAACTACTGAGACCTTGAGTGCTGTTTTCACTGACTTTTGATTGATTTGAATGTTAACTGGCCCCACGTGACCAGCAGCTCCTGTACTGATCAGCGCAGCCCCAGAACCTAGCTCTCTGGTGCCAACGGTTAAATCTCGTGGCCCTAGACCCTCCCCTGCCCGAGTCCAGGTCCCCTCCCCCAAGCTCTCTTCCTGGCCTGCTCCACACCAGCGATGCAGACCCCCTCCCCAACCATCTCCCCCATCCCCGCAGCATGATTATCAGGACACCTCACCCCCCAAGGCATTCACACCTCCAGGCCCCCGAGTTTCTGGATGCCCAGGGCCAGTCAGCCAGCGGGGATCTGTCCACAGTTCCCTCGAGGGGGTACCCATGGCCCTGAAGAAATGGGGTGGGTGGCCCCCAAACCGACTGAGTTCCGGCTGGCAGGCAAGGAGGTCAAGGGCAGGCAGCTGGGGTGACCTCAGCCTTTCAGGTCAAGGGAGGAAGGCGGAACACGAGGTGTAACTAAGTGAAGGGAACGCGGCCTGCTTCTCACTGGGTAATGCGGCCACAGGGGCAAAAAGCTCGATGTGAGTCAGATGAACTGGACCCTGAGCTCCACAAACAAGCTGTGATCGCAAGGGAAGTGTGAGCTGGTTCCATGAGCCACGGGAAAAGCCGAGCCGCCCATCCACACCCGTCCTCGTACCCTCAACCACCATGGCTGTGGCGGACGTGGCTCAGCGGGGAATGCGGGGGAAGTCAGAGCGACAGGCTCACTGTGCCCTCGGGAAGCGGTCCTTCACAGGCGCAGCTGCAAAGCTGCTCGAAGCCAAGCCCTTACAGAAAGAGCCCACCTCCCCTTCCTGCCCCTGCCCCCACCCCCAGCAGACTCGGGGCCCTGACCATCCCTGCAACAGCACCGGCATCTCCGGGGAGCTGCTTAGAAATGCAGCATCTCGGGCCCCGCTGGGAACCACTGAGTCTTTATCTTAACAAGACCCTGCACGTCAAAGCCTGAGAAGCCCTGCCCTGGGGGGATCTCCACGGAGACGGGGGGGGGGGGGGGGGGGGGGGTGGGAGGGCAGCGGCGGATAGGGGCCTGCATCCATCTCGAGGGCCCACCAACCGTGGGAAAACGGGGGAAAGCACGTGGGGCACGTTCAGGAAAATGAAAAACCAAAAGCGTGTTCCCGTTTCTGACTCTTCAGAGTTGAAGAATGAAGCAATTCGCCGCTCAGGTGTCACATCACCCGCAGGCCACCCGGTGTGGCTGTGCTCTCTTTGGGGCCTGTCCGCGTGCTACACGGCTGGCCGTGTGGCCCAGCGCCCCGCCCTTCGTGATTTTCTCCCTGCAACCTCGGAGTCACAGCCCCCTGCCACCTGAGTTGATCAGTACTAATTTCGGCCATCTTTCCTATTTTCTAGGGTTTGATTTCTTTTTACGTTAACTCTAATTGATACACACCTGACATTTTCACAGGGGCTGAGCAGACCCTTCCAAACCTTAAACATCCTGCCCAGGATCACTGCCTTGACCTGTCCCCTCCCCGCCCTGAAGTGCAGGTGAGATGCAGTCTAGTTAGGACCGCTCTCTTCCCTGACCTGCTGGCCTCGGTCCAGCACCCTACCGTAATTACAATAGTTTGGGGCTGTGTTCACACATCAGACAGACCGGCCTTCCAATAGCCACTTAAAAATCTATTCAGTATTCTTATTTTTCCCTCCAGAGGGAACTTTTAAGCCCACTGAAATTTTGGCAGGAAGAACAGTAAACTACTAGGTTAACTTGGGAGTGACTATCATTTTATCTGTAATATTTAATCTTTCTTATCCTGAACCATGGTATTTTTTCTGTTCAAATTTCCTCTTATACCACCTCAGGCGAGCTGCTCTGTGGGTTCACACGGGTGGTAAGTTAGGTCTTCCTCCCAACAAGGTTCTTTATTATCTGCAAATTAGGACAATTTTGCCTTCCTTTCTAATATTATCATGTTTCTGTTTCATACCTTACTTCAATGGCCAAAGCCATACCCAGTAACGATGACCACAGGAAGCTCTAGTGTGAACACACCTGATGCGCGAGAAGCCAGAGAACAGGCGGCTCTCACCTGCGTCCCCGTCTTCTGCCTCGAATGCCCGCCTCCCAGGGGCAAGCGGAGCAACACCGTGGAGACAGGGCAGCGTGCTCTCCCTCCGCCACGGCGTCAGGGCTGAGGCTGAGCGCCTGGGCTTTCAAAGGGCCTGAGAGGCTGGCGTGGCCTGTGGGGCAAGGTGGGCCGGTCCCTGACCCTCACATGGGACGAGTGTCGCCTGAGTAAATACCCCCCCAGAAGTTGGGGCGGAGGAAACAGCAAAGCGGATACAGCTTCACAGAGGGACAAACGTAGGGCCCTGCCTACCGGGCACAGGTCCAAACGTTTCAAAGCCCCTAATGTACCTCACCGAGACAAATGCAATTAATTTTCCAAATCAACTAATGGCTAATCTAAGAAAGAAAGAAATCTAGAGAGAAAGAGAAGAAGAGAGAGAGAGAGAGAGAGAGAGAGAAAGGGAGGGACAGAGAAAGAAAACATCAGACTATTGTATCAAGTGAGTGATGAATATGAAAGAGGAACTCACGGGCCCAATTTCTACAGTAATCCGTACTAAAAAGATAACGGAAATTCATGTTCTACATTATCTAATATATGTATCTGATACATAATATCTATTTTAATGTTCTATTAATGCTCCATTACATAAAGGGCGTGGGGGGGTAGCGAAGAGGGAAAACTGGGAGGCAGGGGTGTGGATGCCATTGTTTCTCAGAAACGTCATCCTACTGCTATTCATGCAACAAACATCTAGAAAAGAACAAAGCTATGCTAAAACACCAGGTGAGGTAAGAACGCAGAACAGGCTGACGCAGCCAGACGTTTGAGAAAGACTGCAAGACACGGAACTGTCCTAGACTGGGTGGTGGATGGCGTCACGGCTCCTAATCCTCACCTCTCCTCAACTCACACCTTTTCCCAGGTCACTCCGCAGTCCCTCCCACTGGGGACAGCAGACTTCCTGCCCCTTGACTCAGGCTCAGTCTCATGGCCTGCTCTGGCCAACAGGATGCTGGTTTGAGCAGTGCCCTGTCACAGCTCTGCCACAACCGTGGGAGGGCCTCTGCCCTCGAGAGCCACTGATGCCTCGGCCAGGGCCCCAGAAGAAACACGTAGAAGAGACCTACGTTCAACCTGCAGCAGGAGCTGAACCAGTTAAACTGCAGCATGAAGCAGAGCCACCAGCCGAGATAACCCCAACCAGTCAACCTCCAGCCAAGTCAACAGAAACATGAGCAGGAATAAACGACTGACACTGTAAGACCCTGAATTCTGGGATGTTTGTTATGCAGCCATGTGGCGATAGCTGACTGATACAGATGGCTTCCCCAAAGGGAATCCATAAGCCACTTAAAGACAGCTTTTCCCTCCAAATTCATAAAGAAATCAAAGCTACTCACCAGGCTCACCTTTCTTCTTAGACCCAGACTTCTTCTTCGCAGGAGCCTCTTGCTTTGGTGCCTCCTGGCTCTGGACCATATCTGCATTTTTGCCCTGGGTAGGAGGTGACTCTGCCTTTTTACCCTGATTGGCAGATGCATCCACCTTTTTGCCCTGGTTGGGGGACCCTTCTGACTTTCTGCCCTGGTTCAAGTTTCCCTCTGCCTTTTTGCCTTGATTGGGGGCCCCTTCTGCTTTTTTCCCCTGGTTTGCAACACCCTCCGCCTTTGTGCCCTGATTAGCAACCGAATCTGCCTTTTTGCCCTGATTCTGGCCCCCCTCCGCTTTCCTGCCCTGGTTGGGGGTCCCCTCTGCCTTCTTGCCCTGGTTGGAGGCCCCTTCTGCCTTCTTCCCCTGGTTGGAGGCCCCTTCTGCCTTCTTGCCCTGGTTGGGGGTCCCCTCTGCCTTCTTGCCCTGGTTGGGGGTTCCCTCTGCCTTTTTACTCTGGTTCTGAACCACTTCTACCTTTTTGCCCTGATTGGGGCTCCCCTCTACCTTTCTGCCCTGGTTTGGGGTACCCTCCTCCTTTTTGCCCTGATTCTGAACTCCCTCTGCCTTTTTGCCCTGATTCTGGGCCCCCTCGGCTTTTTTGCCCTGATTCTGGGCCCCCTCTGCCTTCTTGTCCTGGTTCTGGGGCCCCTCTGCCTTCTTGCCCTGGTTGGAGGCCCCTTCTGCCTTCTTTCCCTGGTTGGAGGCCCCTTCTGGCTTCTTGCCCTGGTTGGGGGTCCCCTCTGCCTTCTTGCCCTGGTTCTGGGCCCCCTCTGCCTTCTTGCCCTGGTTGGGGGTCCCCTCTGCCTTCTTGCCCTGGTTCTGGACCCCTTCTGCCTTCTTTCCCTGGTTGGAGGCCGCTTCTACCTTCTTGCCCTGATTCTGGGCCCCCTGTGTCTTCTTGCCTTGGTTGGGGGTCCCTTCTGCCTTCTTGCCCTGATTCTGGGTCCCTTCTGCCTTCTTTCCCTGATTCTGGGCCCCCTCTGCCTTCTTGCCCTGATTCTGGGCCCCCTCTGTCTTCTTGCCCTGGTTGGGGGTCCCCTCTGTCTTCTTGCCCTGGTTGGGGGCCCCCTCTGCCTTCTTGCCCTGGTTCTGGGCCCCCTCTGCCTTCTTGCCCTGGTTCTGGGCCCCCTCTGCCTTCTTGCCCTGGTTCTGGGCCCCCTCTGCCTTCTTGCCCTGGTTCTGGGCCCCCTCTGCCTTCTTGCCCTGGTTCGGGGCCCCCTCTGCCTTCTTGCCCTGGTTGGGGGCCCCCTCTCCCTTCTTGCCCTGGTTCTGGGCCCCCTCTGCCTTCTTGCCCTGGTTGGGGGCCCCCTCTCCCTTCTTGCCCTGGTTGGAGGCCCCCTCTCCCTTCTTGCCCTGGTTGGGGGCTCCCTCTGCCTTCTTGCTCTGCATAGCACTGGTGGCAGAGGCACTGCCCTTGGCACCCACTGGGGACACAACCACCATAGGGACCTCCTTGGGAGCGGCTTCCAAAATGGCAGCCTTTGAGGCAAGAACCTGGATGGAATTTACTACAGAACTGACTGCTGGTTCCACCTTTGCCACTTTTTTCTCCTTCTTCTTTTTGTCCTTAGGGGAAGAAGCCGGCTTCTCCTGGGGCATGGCTGGTACCGTGGCTACAGGGGGAATGACCACGGGGGACTGGACTGGGGTTGGAGCCACCGCCACTGCAGGCGCCCGCACTGGGTCCTTGGGGAGGATGGTCACGTTGGGGCCTGGCTCATGGTCAGGTATCTTCCCGTTGGGTTTCTCGTCCTTTTTCTTGGTCTTTCCTTTCTTCTCCACTGTTTTCTCCTTCTTTTTCTTCTCCACTTTCTGGTGGTGAGTCTTCGCCATCTCCTTGCGCTGGTTGGCTAGAGCTTCTTCATACGACGTCTCCTTCATGGAGAACGTCGACACCAGGAAGATGCCGATGGCGGAAACAACCATGAATCCACCAAAGACCACAACCCCCAAGGTCTGGGTGTCGTAAATATCCATCCTGGCTTGCTTTCCTTTCACCTGCCAAATACATACGTGTCAATTACTTTTTGTAGAAACTGAGGTATTCAACAATCGCCACCCCTACCCCCAACACCTGACTTACGGTTTCACTAATTCTTCAGACTGATAAAGTGAAGGAAGAAACAAACTCAGGCCATCTCTGACGTCACCCATTCTCCCCGCCCCCTTCAGAAGTGAGCAACTCTTACATAAGATATTCCATTAGTGCCGGGACATACGAAGCCATGGAGAGATGGCAGCGAGGAGCTCTATAACCAGGGCACATAACACCCAGGAGACTCAGATGCCGTGATCCCAGTTCACGATGTTCCCCACCGCAGGGGTCAAAGATACACATGAGCACAAGCACCGGCCAGGTGTGAGACAATTGGGAGTAGTGAGGACTGTGGCAAACTGTCCCACTACATTAGGGCCAGGTGTCGCCCAGCCACAGCTGATTACTGTAGACATGCGGGCACTGTGTTGAGAGATCTTTTGCTTTCTCACATTAGGACAGAAATTTTTTTTTCCTTAACATGAAGTTGACTGATTTTAAAAATACCATGTGAGTCAAACCAAACACGGCTGCCGGCTCTCAGCCACAGCGTCCAGGCCAGCAGGCCCTCGCGAGCCATCTGACTCTGCTGCCTCCATTTCCTCCAGTGCTGATAAACACAACTACCCAGGGCCAAAGATGAGAACCTATGCATTACAATCCGGAAAGGTGATCAAAATTTGGTGAGGAAAAATGGCCTTTAACCAGTGATAGCTCCGAAGAGCTATGCAACCTGCAAACTTGCACATTAGGAAACAGGAAATATCAGTCTTGGGAAGCCGACCAAGTAAGACTCCAGGTTTGGAATTTCACATCCAGAGGCTGCAAAGAGGGAGGAGGACAGTGCCACCAGGTCCACTCCTCACCCTGGCGAGGGGACCCTTTGCCTGATGACACACTCCCAACCGAGAGGATGAACCACCCCTTCTTGCTGGCCAGGGACCAAAGTCCATAGGGTCGGAGGTGGCCAGGTCCACACCCATCAGCTGTCAGCCGGGCTAAATCTGACTTCAGTGAGAAACTCCAACAGGTTCATTTCTTGGATACATTCAACTTTTATCAACTAATTTTGATGCTACTACAATCACATTCCAGTCCCCTGAACTGGGGAGTGAGAAACAGCTCCCCCAGGAGGACCAGCAGTGGACCTGAGAAGGGAACGCAATAGTGAGAGGTGGGGGAGGAAGGCAGAAAGGGGGAGAGCTGAACGGCCCCCGGGTCCCCAGAGCCGGGATAGGCTGGGCCCAGGCTTCTCGGTGGCTTAAAAGTTGAGATTCCTCTTCCAGTGGCAGTGGGGGTATCTAAACAACAGTCGTGAAATCCAAATTTTGACATTAGGGCATTTGAAAGGAGGGACTGAGCAGAGAGACTGTTGTAAATGGTTCAGCATGGTGCTCTAGAACAAATGCACAGTCTCGCCGTCCTTCTACAAAACCCTTGCAGGAAGAGGGTGGAACGCGCTCTGCTCTCCACGGTGGTAAGTCTCTCAGCTGAGGCTGTGACACTTACTTCACCCAGACTGTCTCCGGGCCTGCAGCTCCAGGCCAAGCTCCACATTCCACTCCTCAGGCCCGAGGTGGACTCCTGGGGCGGGCTCTGACCCCGGGCCATGGGTTCTGGCAGCGAGATGCACAGCCAGGGCCCCTCACACATGACAGTCGGGAGAGGCCACCCCACACGAGCCCTTCGGGATCCTCGCAGCCGAGTGTGCAAAAGGCCTGGAGGGGGGTCCCGTGGGCGGGAGGACAGGGGCAGGAAGCTGGAACGTTCCAGGCCCCGTTCTAACCCTGCTGCTTGGAGGGCGTCCACCAACCGAAACTCCGGGTCCTCACAAGCACCCCTCAGAACTTCACGTTTCAGGTACAAAGCAACACCATAACCACTATATCCATCCTATTCAGATGACAAAAACCCTTTGACCTTCTGTACAGCACGGGGAACTCTACTCAATGCTCTGTAATCACCTACATGGGAAAAGAATCTGAAAAAGAATGGATATAAAAATCCTTTGAAACACCCCTTCTCCAGAGGCAGCACCACGCCAGGGGCCCGGGTCACCCCGGCTGCGGGTCCGTAAGCCCCGGGTGGCGTCCCCAACAAGCCCTGGAGGGCGGGGCCCCTGGAGCCCCAGGGCCACCAGCCCCCACGATGGGCGCCTGCCCCCCACCGTGGGCTCTGCAGACGTGTGGTTTGGTTAGAAAAGCCACGGTTGAAAAGTCAGCTTTGACTCTCAAGTTAGGCAAACACGGGATACAAAAATATATTCTCTGTCAGGGGCACAGAGTGGAGAAAAGCCAGCTGGGAGAGCACCTCCCTCCGCAGTGGACAGACGGACGTCTGAGTCCATCACAGATGTGTCTTCCCAACTCTGCAGGACCGCTGCTCCAGAAAGAAACTGCATCCCCACCACTAACTCCTGAGTAAGAGTTTCTTTGAAAGGACGCTTTCACAGGAAAATGAAAAGCCCTAGAGTTGTGGTAACTCAGTGAAACAGTGAAGGCTCAGGACACATCACCATCACCACGGACAGCCAAGAAGTCGAGGTGGAAGCCGCCTTCCCGCTGCCCCGCAGAGTCGGCTCCTGCTCGAGGGGCGGGAGTACCACCCGTGCTCACAGGCACAGCAAAGCCAGCGAGGTCTCAAGGTCAGCCTTCAAGGTCAGCCTTCCGGCGCTTCGCTTCTGAAATCCCCACCATGGTAAAAGGCGCCCAGCAGGGATCTCCCGCAGGGTTTTCCCAAGGGCCATGGCCAGGAGGGCAAAGAATCCGGCCAACCGTGCCACCGCATCCTGTGTGGGCTGACCGCAAAGAACCTGCACTCTGTCAATCCCGGAAACTTCTATGAAATGTGCACTCTTATTTACTATGGCCAGTCTGCTTAGAATGCAAAGCAGAAAGGTGAAGGCCCGCCAGGGCAGGGAGCAGGAGACTGCCCAGAGGCTCGGGGACCACTCCCAGGCTTGGCCAGCTGACACCCCCGGGGCCACCTCAGGGCTCCTGAGAGAATGGCTTTCCTCTGTTCCTGGGAGTAAGGACTCGGGAACAGAAGTTAAGTGGACGCCCCAGGCACGGACTACATTTGCTGATTCATGTGGCCCGACCTGGCTTTTCCAGTCTGGCCAGTTCAGTCCAACTTGGCAATGGGGATCTGGGGACGTTTTGTGAAAAGGCCCCTCAACAGCACCCTGGGGTGGGGTCTCATCACTCTCCAGCTGCTCCTCGGGGGCCACGTGTGGGCACTTGGAGAAGCCATGGCAGGGGTGCGAGACGAAGCCTCCCGACTGAGCCCAAGCCCCACTTCCTGGGCGTTAGGTGACTTACCAGGAAGGCACAATCTAAAACACAACGACGATAAAATGGAGACACTAGCAGATACGGCTGCATCAGGATCACTGTCTCCTTGTTTTTGTAAATATTATGAAATATTTCAAGTATACGGAAGATTAAGAAAAATACCGTGAACGTCCATTTACCTACCACCCAGGTTTAGCAAATCCAAACATCTTTCCCCATTTACTTGAGACACATATATGTAGTATCTCATCCTTCTCTCCAGAGAGAACCAACACTCAGAATGCCACCACTTCCACACGCGTGCGTGTGTGCTTACACATGTCCAGCACCGCTACGGTGAGGGCTGCATGAGACACCACTGTGGGCATCACCGGGCAGCATTTCATCCTCTAGGACACACCGCCGGGCCCAGGGCTGCTCCCCCAGGGCAGTGCCGCGAGCCCCGCCCTCTGCGTCCCGCACCATCTCCTGCGCTCACACCCGGATGCATCCCCATGTGCCTCCCATGGTGAGCAGCCCTTCACGCTGCTTCCACGACGTTGTCTGCTCATACCCTTGGCCCATTTTCTAAAGGGCTGTCTTGGGGCTTCCCTGGTGGCACGATGGTTGAGAATCTGCCTGCCAATGCAGGGGACACAGGTTCGAGCCCTGGTCTGGGAAGATCCCACATGCCGCGGAGCAACTAGGCCCGTGAGCCACAATTACTGGGCCTGCGCATCTGGAGCCTGTGCTCCGCAACAAGAGAGGCCGCGATAATGAGAGGCCGGCGCACCGCGATGAAGAGTGGCCCCCGCTCGCCGCAACTAGAGAAAGCCCTAGCACAGAAACGAAGACCCAACACAGCCATAAATAAATAAATAAATAATAAAAAAAAAAAATAAAGGAATTCCTTAAAAAAAAAAAAAATTTAAAGGGCTGTCTTTTTCTCTCATTTGTAGGTGTCCTTTACACATTTGGATATTAACCATTTGTATCCAAGTCTGTGGTTTCTTTTTCAACCAATTTTGTTTGAAAAATTGTTTCACTGTTTTGTTTTACAGTGTTTTCTTGTTTCATTGCTACCACCCCAGAGTCAAAGAGAACCTGTTTCCTTTTTCTTTTTTTAAGGAAAAATCTGTTGCTATCCTTTAAATCTAAATAATTACTCAGTTGTGTTGGAGAAAGGCAACGAGGCAAAAGGAACAAAGGGGTTGATACAGAGTGAAAACCTCCCTTTCACCCCTGACTCTCAGCCACCCAGGTTCCAACCACTGGGAGAAAAGTCCTTTCACTGTTTATTTTCTTCTACAAACTTCAGAACACTTTTCATAGTTGGGTTTCTAATCACCTGGGATCTACTCTGGCATAGGACAGGAAATAGGGTCAGCTTCCCCCACGGCTTAAGTTACCCAGCGCCCCTTCCGGACTGGTCCATCCCCCCTACCCCTCGACTTTCACAGCCGCCTCTGTCCCATCTGGTTTGCAGTACACGTGGATCCCTCACTGGACTCACACTTTGTTCCACCTACGTGTTATTTACGCCCTGCATCAATACTACATTTTGGCCTATGCATCCCTTCCAAAAATTCTACTGGAACTTTTATTTGAAACGCACTGAATTTACAGGTGAACATGGGGAGAGCCGATGCTGTATACCATGGGAGCTGTCGGTGAATGGAGCGTGTAGCACTCCACTTATTTCAACGTTCTTTTATACTTGCAGGGAGCTTTTATGATCTTCTCTATAGAAGTCTTACACATCTTTTTTGTTGTTGTTAAGGTTATTGCTATTTTTAAATGTACTAGAAAAAGATATCTTTTTCTTTTCCTAGCTACAACCAGCAAAGTTATTCATTTTTGCATGTGTCGTTTACCTAAATATTATGCTAAACTCTCGTCAAATCCAGGAGTTTGTGGATTCTCTTCAAGAAAAATCACCTATGAAGAGAGTAATTTCTTGCTTTCTAAGCCACACCATCGCTTCTCTCTCGTCTCACAGAGCCGGCTCCAGGCTCGCTGGTCTCACGGCCGAGTCTCCACTTCTGATCCTTCATTGTTAGATGCTGTGTTGACTGTAGGCTTTTGGTAGAAACCTTTGATCACGTTAAGCTATCTTATATTCCTAGCTACCTTTCCTTTTTTAATAGGGTATTAAATTTTAGCAAATGCTTTCTCTTTACCACCTGACATTTAATCTGAATTGGACTGAATTAAAAGAATATATTCTAATGTTAACTCACAGATGGCTCTGATGGCGTAAACACTTCTTGACGGTGGGTCTTTTCTTTTCTAATCCCTCACTAGATTTGGTCTGTTCACATTTTTATGTGGGATTCGGGTGGCTGTGCTGTCAAGTGGGGGAAGTCAGAACTCATTCTCAGACTGTTCTTACCCAGTCTTGGTAGCAAGGTCACTTCAGTCCCATAAGATGAGCTACAGGGCACCCTTTTTCCTCCATCCTTTGTAGGTTCACAAGAACTTGCCTGTAAAACTGTCAGAATCTGGTTTTTCGAGATCTGTTCTTGGAGGGGGGGAGAGTGGGTAGAGAGCTGATTTTTCTTTAACTGAAGTATAGTTGCTGTATTTATATAAGTTACAGGTGTACAATACAGTGATTCACAATTTTGAAAAGTTTTTAAAGTATAAACCTACTCCATTTATAGTTATTATAAAATATTGGCTATACTCCCCATGTTGTACAATAGAGCCTTGTAGCTTATTTTATATCTAATAGTTTGTGCCTCTTAATCTCCTAACCCTCTCTTGCCCCTCCCCGCTTCCCTCTCCCCAGTGGCAACCACTAGTTTGTTCTCTATACTGTGAATCTGCTTCTCTTTTGTTATATTCACTAGTTTGTTGTATTTTTTAGATTCCACATATAAGTGACATCATACGGTATTTTTCTTTCTCTGTCTGACTTATTTCACTTAGCACAATACCTTCTAGGTTCACCCATGTTGTCGCAAATGGCAAATTTTCATTCTTTTTTATGGCTGAGTAGTATTCCATCGTATACATATATATAAATATATATGCGATATATATATATCACATCTTCTTTATCCATTCATCTGTCAATGGACATTTAGGCTGTTTCCATGTCTTGGCTATTGTAAATAGTGCTGCTAAGAACACTGGGGTGCATGTATATTTCTGAATTAGTGTTTTTGTTTTTTTCAGATATATACTCAAGAGTAGGAGTGATGGGTCATATGGTAGTTCTATTTTTAGTTTTTTGAGGAACCTCCACACTGTTCTGTTTTCAACAGTGCCTGCACGAATTTACATTCCCACCAACAGTGTATGAAGGTTCCCTTTGGCAGACAGCTGATTTTTAATTGCTATTTCAATTTCAATGATGATTCCAGAACCAGCTTTTGGGTTTGTGATCCAATCTATATAATTAATTTTCATTACTCCTTCCTCCAACTTCCATTGGTTTATACTGTTCTAACTTCTTGACATGAACACTCCATAATCATGGATTTATCAGTTTCTCCTGGGAATCTGTCAATTTGTGCTTTATTTGGAGGGCATCTTATTAGGTGAATATAAGATCAGAATTGTTACATCTTTCTGATAAAGTGCCTACTATTTTTTCCTCTATTATAAAGTGATCCTCTTTATCCCTAATAATGATCTTTATTTTTTCCACTTCATTCTGATTGTATGTCTGATTTGACATGAATTACACTACTATGTATAAAATAAGACAGCTATTGGGAACCTGCTGCATAGCACAGGGAGCTCAGCTCAGTGCTCTGTGATGACCTAGATGGATGGGATGGGGGGATATATGTATATATATAGCTGATTCACTTCGTTGTACAGCAGAAACTAACACAACGTTGTAAGGCAATTATACTCCAATTAAAAAAAAAAGTTACGCCAACTTTTGGGGGGTTAATATTGGTCTAGAATCATTTTCTGCTCTCCATTTGCAACCTTTCTGGGTTCATATGTTTTAAGTGGAGCTCTTAAAAACAGCATATAGCTGGATTTTATTTTCAGACCAGCATGGCAATTTGTCTTTTTAACTGGTAGGGTTAGTTCACCAACATCTACTGTGATTGCCTATGTAACAGGACTCATTTATACCCTTGTTTTGTTACTCCTATTTACAATACTTTTTCTTTGCTTATTCCCCCCCTTATTTATTTGCATTCCACTGGACATCTTTTCCTCTGTGTTTGAAAGCTACACTTTTCTGTTCTTTTGTGTGTCTGTGTGCGAGCGCTCTTTTTAAAAGCTGTAATGAAAATGTCTTTTCCCCTTACGTTCTCCTAACATACACACCTGACACTTCCCAGGAGCCTTGGTGCTCCACCCGCCTCTCCCTCACACATACCTGGGCGACCTGCGGGCGCTCGGAGTTCCAGACACTCGTGTGAAATGACCCAAATGGTTCCCAATCTGTTGCTGGCCACTGCTTCCTGCACCTCACGCCTTCTTTTGAGTCTCCCCAAAGTACATCCTCGACTACTTGTTTCAGCAAGAATTTCCTCTTACATCCTCAGTCCTCACAGCCCTGGAAGGCCTTCTTTCCTCCACCCTCGCTCTTCGTGAATGGATTAACTGGGTACAGAATTCCGTGCTGACAGTTATTTTCTCTCACCACTTGGAAGATTATTATTTTATCTGTCTTCTGGCTTTTTTGGTTGGCAGCCATGGCAGGGTGTGTGCTTACTATGGAAAAACATGTTGTTGAGCTGTCATTCCTTTGTAATACCTTTTAAAAATACCCCCTCACTTCTAAAATCCATCTTCAGGGTTCTAAGCCTTCACCAATGCCTTTAGATGTGTATTTATTTTTACTGTCTTAGTCAGGCTCACTGCGCTTTCGCATGTTTTTCACCAGTTCTGGAAAGCCCTTGGCCACTTAGTTCTTTGCGATTTCCTTGCTCCTGTTTCTTTGTGGTAGAAGTCCTAACTAGACTTCAATCTCTCTGTGCTACCACTCGGACATATGTTCCACTTCACCAATTGTCTCTTCAGCTGAATCTAACCAGCTCTATAATCAGTCCTTTGAGTTATTCTATTTTTTTTCAAGTTCGCCTTGTTTTCTCCCTGGTGTTGTTTTTTCCCATTAATGTTTTCCACTACCTACTTTTATACCTCTGACAGTGACTCTGGTGGGACTTTATTAAGTTGCAACCCTGTCTGGGCTGAATTTCAGGCTTGTCTCTAAAGAGCTATTTTATCTTTGCTTCAACGAGGGCTTCAGAGAAGGCAGCAGGTAAGGACACATTTTTAGATGCAGCAGCTCCTGTTAAATATTCCCAGGAGACTCTGCCTCCCCCGCCTCAGGAGAAAACAGATAAGCTCCCATGCCATCTCCCCTGGCCACTAGTCTGTCCTTTCAGTGCAGGTTTTACATGGGAGTGTCAGTGGGGTTCTCACTCCCCCCACCCAGCTCCCACCTGGACATAAAAACAAAAGACCCAAGACCCAGACTTTGGAGGACTACGCGACACCCACACTGCAGGGTCAGCTTACTTCTGGACCCAGACAGTCCCCGCCCTTGGCTTACGGGATTTGGTAATATCTTTTACTACCTTGTAAACTCAGCTATGCTTTTTAGAGAATGCTTATTAGCTCCATCTAACATTTCTAAATGTTTATAGAGAAGAGAGTTTTCAGGTCATCTCATCTAAAATTTTAAGTGTAACCTCTAATTCTTCTTTTTTTTTAATTTTCTTTTTTTTAAACCTAAAACTAAGAGAAAACCTGGTAACTAAAAGATATAGTATTCGGAAATAATTTATTTCATGTTTTAAGAGGATGGAAATAACTGACTTCCTACTTCAAAGAAACAATGCTATTCATTTTAAAGAAAGATAAAACACTAAAAATAGAAATGTCTTCTATTCTAAGCCTTGGCTTATTCATTGGCCATTTCAGATTCAATTTCTTTGCTAAGGAAAAAAAACAAAGCATTGACATGCTTTTGTGTTTCTCCAAAATAACAGTCTTTGGAAAAGTAGGCACTTAAATAGACCTAAATCTTCTGAGCGCTTACGAGGAGCCTACAGGGCTCACTACACGCCCGAGGTAGGGATCAGGAATCCTGAGTCCTCAAATCACCCACGAGCAGTTCAGATGTGCAGAGTGCTTCCTGCAGTGGACACGAAGCTCCCCGGAAGCATGATCAGTAGTCTCCCCACCGTGTCCAATCAAACCTCAGCACATCCACGCTCCAAGCGTCTGCTGTGTGAAGGCTCCACTAAATACCAATCAGGCAGGGCCCACTCCTTTACACGGTCACATGGTTGAGAACCACCTTGAAACAGAAAAGCACAGGCATCCTGGTGGAGGAAGAGAACACACACTGTGGGGTCTCACACGCTTTGGGAAAGAGTTATTTTCTTCTTGGTTTTTCGGGTTTTACACTATTGCAAATGGGGTCTCTCTTAAATTTCATTTTCTGTTTGTTGCTGGTAATACTGACATGTAATTGATTTCTGTAGGGTGGTTCCCCCCGAGCCCCAGCAACCTTGCCTAATTCTACTAACACTTTCTTTCCAATCTTTCTATCTTCCGCTTCACTTCTCTTGAATTTTTGCACAGGGCAGGACCGCCAACACCGTGCTCAAGAGAAGGCGTGTCTGCTGGCATCCTGTTCTTCCTGATGTCAAAGCAAAACTTCTGGGTGTCTTGCTATGCAGTGCGATGTTTTCTGTAGGCTTTCCTGTAGGTGTCCCTTCATCAGGTTCTTGGTTCTCTTCTTAGCTTAGTGTTGTTAAGTTATATGTTCCCAGAAATTCACTGATGTTGTTAAAACTTGCAAAATTATCACCATGCTGAGATGAAAAAAGAAGGTTTATACGTACAATGTGTGGTAGAGCCCCCTCCTCTGGTGGTTAATAAACACCTATGACACTGCTTTGTTTTTATTTATTAGCACAAGTTGTTCATGATAACCACTCATCTTTTTAATGTCACCACATCTGTAGTGAAGTCCCATTTTACACTCTTGGTATAATTTGTGCCTTTTTCTTGACCAATATTGCTTGATATTTGTCAACATTATTCATCTTTTGTAAGAATGAACTTCTCCACTGTATATTTACTTGTTTTCTGTTTCATTAATCCCTTCTCATTGTCACTTCCTTCTGAGTGGTTTATTTTGACTTTGTTACTTCTAGAGACAGATGCTTACTTAGCTCATTAATTTTCATCTTCTTTCTTAATATATGTATTTAAAGTTATCAATTTCCCTATAAATAATATTTTAGCTACATCCTACAAGTTTTGATGTGTAGTATCTTCATCATCATTCATTTCAAAACATTTTCTATTTTCCTTTTTTTTTGACCTACAAATACATGCTAGAAGTGTTTTATTTTAATATACACATACGTGGAGATACTCTATTTATCTTTTTATTCATATTTCTAGTTTAACTGACCTCTGGTCAGACTACCTGCTCTACATAATTTCAATCCTTTCATTTGTTGAGACTGACTTTAAGGCCCTGGATACAGCCAATCTTTGAAAATTCTGAAGTCAAATACGTATTAGCTGGCTACAGTGTTTTGTTTTATTTATATAGAGCCATAGATCACATTCCTAATTTTGTTCAAAGTTCTAATCCTTAGTGATTTTTGTCTGCTTAGCTGTCAATTACTGAGAGGATATGCTAAAATTCTCTACTATGCTTATAGATTTGACCATTTCCTGTAGTTCTGTCAATTTTTGTTTTATATATTCTTTCATTTTCACCCTGTCTCTTGTAAACAAGAGTTGGATTTTTAAAATCCAGTAAGATATCTTTATGTTTTAACTGGAGTATTTAGTCAATTTACAATTTAAAAAAAAAAATTTTTTTTTAAAATTTATTTGGTTGCACTGGGTCTTTGTTGCGGCAGGTGGGATCCTTAGTTGCAGCTTGCGAACTCTTAGTTGCAGCATGCATGTGGGATCTAGTTCCCTGACCAGGGATTGAACCCGGGCCCCCTGCATTGGGAGCACAGAGTCTTAACCACTGTGCGCCATGAGGGAAGTCCCCAGTTTACATTTTAAATGCTGATATAGTTGAGTTTAACTCTATAATCTTATTTTGTGTTATTTCCCCACCCATCCTGGAGTTCTTTTTGTCTCCTTTCTTATCTCTTTTTGGATTGTTTTTAAATCACTCCATTTTTTTCCCCCCCTACTATTGCAGAATACAGTTTCTATTCTTTAGTGACTACCTTTAAAACACAATAATATGTGAGATTCACAAAGTTCAAAGTTAAACAAAACTTTACTCCCTCCACTAATTCTAACACCCCTCTAACTTAGGTGTCATTAACCATACCCTTTTTCCAGCGCCACCCCCCCCAAACATTATTATTATTCTTTCACATTTGTTTAGAGTTGCCCAAATGTTCCCACCTTCTTCATTCTTCTTTCCATTTGGCACTATTTTCCTTCCAAGAACATCCTGGAGAATTTCCTTTAGCCAAGATGTCACTAATTAACGGTCTTGGTTTTTGCCTTAAAAGTTACCTTCATTTCACCCTCACTCTGGAATTTTTCCCTTTGGTTGCTGTATCACTACACTTTCTACATGTGGGTGTTTTTCCCTTGTTTGGATGGGTGCCTCCTCCATTCTGTACAATTCTCAGTCATTATTTCATCCAACACGGGCTCTGGCACACCACCTCTTCTCCCTGATTCTCAGTTGGTCTTAGAAGTTACTGCCCTATTTGGTTCTAAAGTGAAATCTGTACATTCTGCTCTATCTTCCAGTTAATCACGCGCTGCAATCCATTGGGTTTTTAACTATACTGGTTGAGCTGCCCATGGCTAGAAACTGCACCTGATTCCTTTATCAAATTTGCTAGGTCACTTAACAGTTTCCTTTCTTTGTAGGTATTTTCCACCTTGTCTATTACTTTAAGCAGAGTAAGAAGCGCTTTTAAACACTGTGTCAACCACTCACTGTCTCTGTTTTCACAGACGTTCCTGCTGGTCCTCATTCACTGAACGCGCGGCATTCTGTTTGGTTATTCTCAACCAGGGATGCTTGTTTGCCTTGAAAATTACACGTGGGGATTCTCTGAGCCGAGGATAAAGGCGCAGTCCTTCAAAGACCTGCTTGCTTGTGGACTGGCCCTGGAGCAGTCTCTACAAAGAGTCAGAATTGGCTTGAAAATGTCCTACCTCTGAGGTCACGGGATCTGCATGAAGGACAACATCTCAAGAGGGGACGGGCTTACTTCTGACTCACCTTCACCCTGGAGGTGCAGGAGTCCTCGGTGGGCACAGCTTCCATCATCCTGCCCACCTTGGTCTCTGCCCCCTGCGCCCAGAGGTGCCATCAGAACTCCCAGTTTGCCCAGTTCACCGAACGCCCTCAGGACTGTGCTCACCATCCAGGGTTATTCTCTGCACTGAGACTCTGGTCCCCTCACTACCTTCCTCAGGATCTTCCAAGCCATTCAGTGCTTTCCGCAGGTGCTGTTTTCATCTGTTCTGCAGCACTTGCCCCACCCAAGGGAGAAGACTGCTCCAGCCCACCAGCCCACCCTGCCACCGGAACACAGGCCACCTGCCCTTCTTCAAGCTACTGACATTTGGCACTGCTGCCACTCATGGCCAAACCAAACCCCAGCCAGGCAAGCTCTTAAAAGGAAAGAGGTCATCCCTGCGATGTGACCGGAGGGCTGCTATGTAAGGTGACTCCCAGATCCAAGCCTGGATGCACATCTGTCCCAGGAAGAGGGGAGCCTGCCCGGTGCCCTTGCCTCCTGGCCCTGGGCTCTGCGCAGGGTCCCGGCAGGTGGGCAGAGGCTCAGGTGGAATGACCTCTGGTACCCAACAGCCAGCTCCCTTGTTTTGAAGAAATCCACTTAACACTCCAACAGTCACTACATTTACCTTGCTGGGACCGGGGTGAGGTGGGGGGCCTGATGAAGAGTCTCACCGCAGATCAAAACTCTGTGAGCCCTCCCTCATGTAATGCGAGGGGCTGCCTTTCTGCTTGGAGAGCATCTGCTCACCGGCAGTAAAACCTGACCCTTTTCCGCAAGCCCTATGAAAAGGCTCATCTTTGATGAACCATCTCCAGGACACGGGGAGGGCAGCACGAGGGGGTGCTTCTTATCAGTAGCAGTGGTAACTCAGCTTCACCCTGGTTCCTTGCTGAAGTCACGTTCCAAGCTCCTATGCTGCCGGTGGGAGTACAGACGAGGACCAGCACCCTGGGGAGTCCGCACTGTTGTCCATGGCTGAGCATATGCCTCCCGTGGCCGCAGCCCCACGCCTGGGAACAGACCCAGCGGGAAAGTGGACACGCAGCCGCCAAAGTCAGGGGCAAGACTGTATTTCACAGTATCATGTAATTTAGAGTACATCGAAATAGAAACCCCAAAGTGGAAACTATCCAAGTGCCCCGGCACAGTGATGTGCAGAGCATATACAACAGGGGGATGAACTACAATAGCTCAAGACCACGGACGGACCTCATGCTCACACTTAACGTCGAATGGGAGGCCACGATGAGCACAGGCCGTGTGTCCACTTGCCCCGAGTTCACGCGCAGGCGGGAGGGACCTGTGAGCTACAGGTCAGGGGTGTGGTTACCCCCGGGCACGGGCAGCTACCCGAGGGGCACGAAATGAGCTGCTGGGGGACAATGTTTCTTGGCCGGCTGGTCACACGGGGCGCTGCTCCGCGAGCTGTAGACGGGACAGTGCATTTTTCTGTATTTGTATTTTACTTTAGTAAAGAGTTAAAATATGTATATACACACATGCCAACTTTGGTAGGAAAATGAATCCACACAGCTCGCAAAGGAGGAGCATCTCTGATGCCAGGCAGGTCTGTCATGGCACGTCCACTCCTGCCACCCCAGGCCCCTCATGTGCGCTCACCACGCAGCTCCCAAGAGAGGGGAAGTGGGGACCAAGGTCACGGTGGGCACCGCCTCCCGCCTCCAAGCCCCACAGACCTCGCCGTCCCCGCGGCTTCCAAAACCAGACTGTTCAGAACAAATCTCAGGGCTTCCCTCTGAGGTTGGAGGCGACAACACAGGCTACAGTGGCCGGCTCGGCCGTGGCTAAAGCCCCATCCATGCCCCTAACGACACGTCACTAACGAGGCCGCTGTTGACGGTGTCGTCACCGCTCACTCTTGCGCACTGACCCCTTCCCCGAGTCACTGCAGTTACTACGAAATTGCCCAACTACGACGATCTAGAACTCACCAGGAAATGAAAACGTGTTCAACAGAAATAAAGCTGCATCTAATTCCTATGCAGGATGAGCCTTAATTAAAAAGGAAATAGTTTTTGCTCCAGCTGAGTTGTACATTTTAACCACTGAATGAAAAGTTCCAATAGAACATACTGCCTGGGCTGAGGGCCAGAACCCGGTCTCTCACGGTTCTGCGTGAAATGCGTAGGCCAGATCCTCCCGTCAGGAGGGGCCAGGAATCTATGATCTACTTTTCCATTTCTTTGCCTAAAAGCAAAGGCAGGCAGAGAGGAGGCAACGAGGGATGTGGGCTCGGCCTGGAAGGGGCTGCGACCAGCCAGCCCTCCTGGCTCCAGTATCCCGCACCTGCCCAGCGTCCACGCCCGGTCCTCGAAGAAACGCCATCTGGGAGGCGGGAGGTTCATCTCATCCAGCCCTCTTAGTCCAACAAAGTCTGACTAAAAGAAGAGAGAATGGAATGCCAACTACCAGAAAAGAATTTCCCCTCCTACCATGAAGGAACACTCTTGCTCACGAAACACGAAACCCACCTCTTTTCAGAGGCAGTGCACAGTTCAAACCAAAAATAACGTTTTGTTTCCTGGTGAGGGCGTCGTCACCGATACGCTCGGCTGCTCTGCAAACCCATCTAGCTCATCAGCTCCGCCGGGAAATAAAGGATGCTCGCTGCGAATTCTCCTCCTGGAACCAGCGCAGGCACCTGGGAAGGGCCCGGTCTGGTGAGGCCCCCGCCTGGGTGACGGACAGCAGAGAACAGGCAGCGCTGAGACCAATCTAACCGGCCTGCAGGTGCAGGGCACCTGGGAGAGAGTGAACGCCCAAGCCTTCTGCCAAGGGTCACTTCAGAGCCTTGGCTTCTGCTGGCGGAGCAGGATGGGCCACGTGTGGCAGCACCGCCATGAGTGTAACGGTCAGTCTCCCAACTGGAGCCAGGCTGGAGGGAATCCAAAAGTCGCTTGGCTTTGGAATATGTTTTTTGTGTTTATATTTGATGCTCTAGGAATCCAGGCTACTTGAGGCTAAATGATAATGTACTCACAGAACACAGGCACTAGAAAATCATCTGTTAGCTCGGCAAGGATGGGCACCTACTGTATGCCACTGTCCAGACACTAGGGACACCTCGGGGAAACAGGGGGGCCACATCCCTGCACTGGGAGAGCTTACACTCCAGTGTCAGAAATGACAAAGTCAGTCACGTATGTGACACATCAGGTAGTGATAATGAAAACAAAGCCACGCAGAGAAGTGGGACAGGGGTCACCGGGGCTGTCACTTTAAATAGGGTGGTCAGGGAGGTCACAATGCACAGACCTGAGGATGGTGGGGGAGCAAGCCACGTGGCTGTCTGGGCAAAAGCTCCCCAGGGAAAGCAAGAGCATGTGCAAAGGCCCTGCGGCAGAAGGGCCTGCCCGGGAAACAGAGGGAGGCCAGTGTGACCAGAGCAGGGGGTGGGGGTGGCAGCAGTGAAGCCTGAGGGAAAAGAGGGGCCTTGGAGGCCACTGGACAGACTCAGGCCAAGGAGGGTCCTGAACACAGGGTGACACAATCTGCTCTGGGAACAGACCAGAAGGCAGGGGGTGAGGGCAAAAGCAGGCAGACCACTTCAGACCTAGTGAAATAACCCGGGGGATGAGGGGTCTGCACCAGGCTGGCACCAGGGGATGCGGTGAGAGTGGACGGAGCTGATAGGTTTGCCGTCGTAAAGGATACAAGTGTGAGAAGGCACGGAGTGAAGGATAAACCACGATGTGTAGCCTGAAAGATGGGGCCAACTGGCCTGGTTTCATATTACACGAGGAGGAAACTGAAGCCAAGGGATGAGAACTGTCACATCCAAGGTCACAACACTTACTCTGGGGACTAGAACCCAGACCAGTGCTCCCCCCGCTGCCCCAAGCTTCAGCCAGTGGGGGACGCTGGGGACTACTCAGGTCACATGCGGACACCCTCCAACTCCTCCTTGTTCTCAGACGCTGGGGTAGACAGTGTCCCTTGGGGACCGCCGGCACCCAAGCACGTACTGTGAGTGAGGCTGGGAGGAGAGCACAGCCCCTGCCCAGGGAAGACAACGACAGTCTACGGCTGCCACCCAAGAAAGCAGAACTGGTGTGCCCAGAAATTCCCACTTTCCCCAAGAGGACCCCAAAATCTAGATGTTAACAACAACAACTTGTCCAATTTTAAAAGGTGGCTTAGTTGTTTAGCAACCCGGGCCTGAACAAACCTCACGTGCCAGCCAAGTTCCATCCACGCAGGGCTCCAGCTGGGAACCAGTCTCAAGACAGCCTGAAACACACCTGGTTCACTCACAACTCAACCAGGGTCAGGGCACAGAATTAAAGCTTTGGGTCTAAGATGGTCTTCTATTCCGACTTTGGAGCCAGCAGATGATATTCACTATCACTATAAATAGCTGATCACTTCCGGCACAACCTTAGGGGCCTCCCGTCTGACCAACAAGAAAGTAGCTGTCTATCACTCTGGGTTCTTTGTTAACTGGTTTGACGTTACTCTACACAGTGTACTAAGATGAGGCCACTAGTACAGCCAAGAATTCAGAAATTCTCCCCAAATACTATCCAGTCATCCTTTCAAAGTTCTATGGAATATAACAAAGCCCTGCAAATAGCCAGGAAACAACTGCCGCCAGCCAAACAGGAAAACGCCTGTACCCTGGACTGTGTAAGGTTAGGAGACCGGCAGCTGTTCCAGCCTTGCCAAAATCATCAAACGTAGAAATTACAGAACTTTCTTTATAAATTAAAGTTGCCCTGCGTTGCTAGGCAGGTGGGAGATGCATGTCACTTACGGCTCTTAAAGGAAACACGCTACATGTGTCTGGCCTTCAGTAGTGGGAGTCGGCCTGCCTGTTTCAGGAGACTCATCAGAACTTGTGTGCCTAAGAAAACAGCCTCCTAGGAAGTCCCCAGGTTAATTTTCTATAATGCTAAGTGGCCCTCTTGCCCAGGCTCTCTCACTTAGAATTAAATATTTACTTTCCCTACAAGCCATATGTTTTTGGCCCAATACCTATTTTCTGTGTCTGTTACATTTGACCACTTTGATGCTCTTGGTGTTAGGTGAGAAGCTCTCCAGGGCATGACCACTGTCTGTGCTGCGCCCCTGCTCCCCCGCCTTCTTTCCCTTAACATGCAGTTTATAACGCACACCAAGAGTCAGGAACAACTGCTTTCTAACGGTGACATCTTATTAGGTGGAAGCGCATGAACTGCCACTAGTTTAATTTTATTTAACTTTAATTAAGTTGAAATACCTCCGTGTGGCTACCGTACTGGACAACACAGTTCTAGATGGAGTGTCTTCAGACACGAACGAGGTTCGTTTGTGGTGTCTAAAGGCCTGGCACACAGGAGACGCTTGACGAAGACATGAAATGAAAGCACTGTCTTGGTACTGCCACACCCCACACTGACTCCCCGCCTTCGTTTCCATCTTCCAATTCCAGGTGCTCCCTGGGGTACTTACTGTCCCAACGAGTGTGGAATTATACGGCCTGTAGGTGTTGGTGAACATTCAGAAGGCCGTGCCCACATCGCCCAGCAGCTGGGCAACAGGAACTGACCTGCTGGGCCTCTATGTTCTCATCCACAGGATGGGAACAACCACATCTACGCTATGGAAACGGGCTGCTGTGAGGCCGAGATGTACACCAAAGCTGTGAATCTGACTCTAAACAGTAAACCTTAAAAATCAAGTTGGGCTGAGCTTCAGTTGTCCAATGAGATAGCTGGAGAAAATTTAACAGGTGTGCTGGTCTACCTCATTTCATCCGCAATTATTGTGTTACGGGCCAGGCCTTAACCATCGCCAGGCCAGGATGTACAGATGGACAGCACTGTCTCCACTGTCATCATTCTCACTGACCATATTTTTCTCCCAAAACAAGATTTTAGCACAGAAAAATCTGGATTCTCGAAAGAACTATTGACTCCCTGCCTATATGTCACTCACCTCCTCGTTACAACTCCTTGGGATAAAAGAACAAGTGAGAAAAGTCTGGGGTCCTGACATTTTAAAAAGGCATCCTTGCTACATAATAAACCAGTATGCCAATCAAATTGTTTGCATTCAGCCACTTACGTGGAATTTGGTGCTGTATCATCACTACAGCCTACTGACTTAGGGCTCGTTTCAGCAAAGAGCATAATTGCTCAAATGTGACTCAGTGGCTTGGGATTTATTTAAAATTCTCCCGTCACCAAAAACTATTCATGCACCAAGGTACCAAACTAACTTCTTAATCTCTGTAGAGATGTTCAGAGGCCGACTCCTAACTGTGAAAGCGAAGAGTTCTGATCCGGCACAGTGCCTGCGGCTCCACTCCCTGGCGGCTGTTTCCAGTCCCCGAGACACCTTTCTCTCCTTATCTGGCCACCCACCCCGCCACCCCGCAGCTCAACGGGTCCAGAAGCCCTGAACGTGCAAGCCCTGCTCCGCCTCCTGCCTCCAGCTTTCCTCCTTCGCTTCATCAGAGAGGGAAGTGGCATCTCCAGGCCCTCAGAACCGGAAGCTTCTTTCTGGAAGGAAAACAAGTTGGCAGCCCACAGTGGGCCTGACCTTTGGAGAGTTCATAAAGGAACAGAGACGTCACCACAGCCTGCTGCGGGATCACCGAGCCTTCTCTGGGGTTGGATCAGGGTGAAGTCAAGACAGCCAAGCACAGAGAAAAGCGTAGGGGGAGGCAGAGTGCTCCCCAGCCCCGCGGGAACAGCCAAAGCTCTTAAGAGACCTCCTTCCCCAAAGTCCAGAAAACGCCACGCAGACGCCCCCGCTCTGAAGGTTCCAGCACACCAGCAAAACAGTGACCCGCGAGGCTCCCAAGAGCCTGCAAAGTTTCATTTTCTAAATGCTTCCTAGACTCTGCTGACCTCCGAACTCCAGGAGTTACTGCCAAACTTCCTTCTGCTGGCACAAGGTCCCAGGGTTTCCCAGCACTTACCTGGGAGGCTGCCGGACCCTACAGTGAGTGGGTGGTTCTATCTCCAGGTTACAGATAAGGAAACCCGGGTTCAGAGAGATTAAGCACCCTGAGCAGAGGGTCTGCAGCGTGGCAGGGGTGGGATCCAGACGACAGGACGTGGCAAGGCTGCGTCCGCAGCGGGCGGGCCAGAGCCAAACCCAGACCCCACCTCCCTCCCGGCCCGGACACCCTAGAAACTCATACAAAAACAGTAACAGTCAACACCTGTGGACTACTCCCTACACGTGCTGGGTCTTCACGGTTCTCTCTCCGGCAGCCCGGCTGTTCCGACGTGGAAGCGGACCCCGGAGTGTCGGAAGCGGACCCCGGCGTGAAACAGCCTGGCCGACTCCCCACGGTGCCGGCTTTCGGAAGCCCACCCCTTAGCCATGACACCACCCGAGCTACCGTTTGTGACCTGCAGTGTGGGGAGGCTTCCCCGAGGCTTCCCAGATGCTGCCCGGGAAGCGTGGACCCCAGCCCGCCCTCCCAAGCCCGGCGCCAGGGCGGGAGCCCGGGACCCGGGGCGGGAGCCAGGCGGGGTGCCAGCGCTCCTGACGGCCGGGCCGGAGGTGCCACTTCCGCCGGACCTGGCACCGCCGGCCCATTCATCGTTCCCCCGCCGGACGCCCTCGCACCGGGTCCGCGAGGCCGGCCGGGCAAACAGCGCCCCCGGCCCCGCCGCCAGGGGGAGCAGGGAGCCGCCTCCCGCACTCCGGGAAGTTGCCACCGCGGCCGCCGGGCGTCCGGACCCGGACGGTCCGGGTCCCTGCACGGCGGCCCCCGCGGTCCTGAGCCCGGCCCGCCCCGTCGGCGCCTCCCGGCCCCGCCGCGCCCCCGGCCGCAGCCCGAGACGGGCGCGCTCAGCCCGGGCCCCCATTCAATCCCGCCCCCTCCCCCGCCGGCCCCCGCCGCCTTCCGCCCGCCCCCACCCCGCCAGCCCGGACTCCAGCCCGGCAACGTCATCCAGCCGCTTCCCGAAGCTTAACCCCTTCCTCCGCCAGCTGTGCGCCGCCCCACCCCGCCGCCAACTTTCTTCGCCCAACTTCGGAGCGCGCCGGCCGGCCCGACGGCCCGGCTGCGAGGGACGGAGAGAGGTGGGGGGGGGGCGGCCACGTCTCGCCGCGGGGCCGCCGCAAGTCCCGCAGACGGCGAGGGCGTGGGGTCCACACCTCGGGCACGCTCGGCCAACGCCCCTGCACGGGGTTCGGCCCGGCACACGCCCCCGGGGCCCGCCCGGACCCCCAGGGTCCGCGGCCGCGGCGACGGCCGGGGGCGCCGCCGGGGGAGGGGCCGCCAGGGAGACGTGTCACTCTCGGCGCGGCCCGCCCGGCCCGGCCCCGGCGCCCCGACGGCCTGGCCCGCGCGCCGCCGCCGCCGCTGCAGGGCCCGGCCAAGTTTCTTACCTGCAGCCGGAGACGCGGGAGGGAGAGCGAGAGGGCAGGAGCCGCCGCCGCCGCGGAACCGGGAGAGAGGAGCCGGCCGAGCCTCCGCCGAGAAGCCGCCCCCAAGCAACTGCAGGCGCCGCGACCCCGACGCCACCCGCCCCGTCCGCCGTCCGCTCCGGCCGCTCGCTGGCTGCGTGCGCGCGTGTGGAGTCGTGGCACTTTCTGCCTCGGAGCTGGCAAACGGCCCCCTCCGCCGGGATCACCGCCTCCTGCCTTCCCCACCCGGGCCAGCCATTCATCGAGCCGCCTCTCCCCATTGGCCCGTGCCCCGCCACTCCGCCGGCCGCTGACCAGTCAGAGCGCGGGCGGCCGAGCCGCGGCGGCGGCCATTGGGCGGAGAGGCGGGTCTCCGCTTCGGCCAATGGGAGAGGGGAGGAGCTGCGGGGAGCCGCGGGGGCGGGGCCGGGGAGGGGCGGAGCCGCGCGGCGCGGCTCTCGGCCCTGCGCGGTGGCGGGGCGGGGCCGGAACGCGCGGCCGAACCGGGGGGTGGGCGCCTGCCGGCCCCGCCCACCCCGGGCCAGCGACCCTGCTTGCCGGAGCTGATTCCGGGAAGGCTGTGGCCCGGCGGGCCGAGAAGGTTCGAATCCCGGCGGCGCCGCGCCTGCGCCCCTGGCCCCTCCGGGCTGAGATGGCGGTGGGTGTCACCCTGAGCAGGGTTGCGCAACATGCGAACAGTAGGGAGAAATGCTTCGTTTAAAACCAACTGACTTCCCCCGCAGCAGCGCCCCCTCCGGGCCCTAGATGTGAGGACAAGTTCTGCTGGGGGTCAGTCCAGAGAGGGCAGGGCACTATCTTCAAAGAGATTGCAATCAGCACCAGAAAGAATTTTCTTGAGTAAACTGGGGCGGAAAGGCCAGACGGTGCAAGAGGAATGGAGGGTGGACGTCATTTGCACCCATTTTTAGGGAGGTTACAACTGAGGCACCGTCCAAACCTCAACTGGCAGCAGGGCAATGACTGCAGTTGACCTTCTGGCATTTTACTCCACAATGGGGAGGGTGAGAGGGTCTGACCCACATAAACTCACCCACTTTCCAGAAAACGGAGCAAACGGTGCTTCATGACAGGACTTCCTTCTCGACCCCTACTCCACCACCCGCATATAACCCAGCACTCTCTCTTCATAACCAAATAAGTCTTTCAATTAAGATAATTTTAGGCCTGGTTTTTAACCATTATATCAGTGTCTCTTAAAGCTAACTCTTTGAACTTGAGTCAAAGCCACTTTCTTTGAAATTAAGGTTTCTGGGAGGCCAAAAGGGCTGCTGCAGGCTGATCTGCACTGTACCACTTCCCCCACCCCCGTGGCTGCAGAATCCTGTTCCTAATAGCTGTTTCTTGGACAGTCTCGCATACCCCCTCCCTCTTTGTCACTGGTACTGTACGAGTTGTTAGATGTGGAAATACAAGCCATCATGAGGGAATAAAGAGGGGCTGGGTTGAAATTAAACCGTTCATTCATATTTTTAATCTCAGCAGTTCCCTAGCATATTAATGATTAATCCGCGGGAATTAACCTGGATTAGCTTTCCACACTCAGTCTTTTTCCAGTGGTGAGCCCCGGCTTGACGTAAAAGTCAAGAATCCCAGCTTCTGGGTGGCATATGCTACCAACTAGTTCTGATTGGCCGTGGGTAAACCAGTTAGCCTCTCTGAACATGGATGTACACTTTTAGGACAATCACTCCCCTCTCTGGGTTTTGGAGAGTCATTCTTCCATCCACCCATCCATCCCATCCACCCATCCATCTATCCATCCATCCACCCATCCACCCATCCACCCATCCACCCATCCATCCATCCACCCACCCACCCATCCATCCCATCCATCCACCCATCCATACACCCACCCACCCATCCACCCATCCACCCATCCATCCATCCACCCATCCACCCATCCATCCACCCACCCACCCATCCATCCCATCCATCCACCCATACATACACCCATCCATACACCCATCCATCCATTCATTGGTGTCTGTCGAGTGCCCGGAATTCACTACAGGCTGGGCAAGCAGCCTAGAGTGATACTCAGACCTAGTAAAGACCCAACTGCCCTCGGAGGCCTTGCTGTGGGCACAGACCTCCTTCATCTTATTCACACTGGTTTTCCCAGAAGCAGATCCTGACCAGGAGGGTTTGGGTGCAAGTGACTCCTTTGAGGGATGATCACAGGAAACACTGGTAGGAGAGTGGGATGGGAAGGGGCTGGTGAAGAACACAATGTCAATCAAGTGGCCTCTGCGGGCAGCCAAGGCTCAGCATCGCTGGGCACCAGGGAACCGTGTGGAGCCCGCCCCAGAGGTGTCCCACCTGCGGTGCCGGACTCCCAGTCCTCGTGGTGGAGGGCTACTTCTGGGGGGCTTTAACTCACCCCGATGCTCCGTCAGTCAGAGAAAGTCTTCCAGCAGAGAGAAGCAGCTGTTTGCAGCAAGAAGCCTTTGGCAGAAGGCTGAGTGCCTGGGGCGTCTGGGGGCCACGATAGCATCTTCTACCGACCCCACGCCTGCACAGAGTAGGGGCTCCGTAAATGCACATTCCATAAATGTTGTTAAACGAATCATAGGATTACAAACTCCCTATGAGTGAAGGGTGTTTACAAAAAAGGGTCTCTCTGTCTGCTCCCTCCCATGATTGACGTTTTGTTTGGCCTCAACACAACATAGGGATCAGTATGGACGAGTGGCCTGGCCTGAGCCTTTGCCTTTGCTCGGTCCCTGCCCCTTGTCCAGCCTCCACGAGGAGGTCAGCCCCTGCCCCAATCCACCCCCACCTCCTAGCCAGCCTGACTCACAGCCGCTGCTGTGCCTGCAGACTGCCCCCCTCGGCCCTGCTCCGCCTTCTCAGTGTGTCTCAGCCTTGCTCTCTCCGAAGGCGTGTCTGGGAAAAATGGGAACCACCCCCAGGACTAGATGGACAGGGGGTGCCTGTGGGGGAGCGAGGGGCTTCCCCCAGGCTCAGAGCCCCTGGCCCTGCCGCAGGCCTGTAACCATCAAGCCACCCAGCACGAGAGGGATCCCATCGCCCAGCGCAGCCTCCAGGTCCTATCTGCTCAGTGCCAGACACAGGCTGGAGCCTGGGAATCAGGTCCCTGCCGCCCCCTGGATGACAGGCCAGTGAGGGCTGTCACATGAAAACAGGCCAGAGAGAGGCCGAGGCGAGCTCAGACTGCGGAGAGCAGAGGGGTGAGAGCAGAAGCTTGAAAGAGAAGGGGGATTAGCCAGGCCAGAAGGTGAGAGAACAGGGCGGGTGGAGGCCTGGAATCTAGGTAGCATGGTGCACGAGGGGCCCGCCGATTTGTGATGTTTTGCCAAATCTTGAAGGGTGAAGGAGAGGGTAAGAAGAGCTGAGTCTCAAAAGGTGAGCCTCACGGGCACGAGGGAACCATTTAGAGGTGATGTAAACGCTCCACACCTTGGTGATAGTGACAGTTACACGATCAAATTATGCGCTCTTGAAAAGGGCAAATTGGTTTGTAAGCAAATTATTCTTCAATCAACCTGACTCAAGAAAAAAAAAAGGATATGTCCTTTTTGGGTTTTAGTTGTATATTAAAAACAAATAAAGCATTCTTATTGGGAAAAACTAAACATACAAGAATAATTACCTAGAACAGCCCATGAACTCATGACAGGGCTTTGCTTTCTATTACTGACTTGCAAATATTATTTTTAAAGAGTAGGCAGAAAGAGAAGATATCATACAGTGTGAAAAGAGGTTTTACTTTATCAACAACTAAAAAAGGATGATAAATGACAAGCAGAAGAAAAATATCATGTGAAAAAAAGGACGTAACATTTTTAGGTCTTATCACGTGCCAGGCACTATCGGAGATGCCTTACAAATAAGTAAAATTATTTAACCCTCAGAACAACCCAGTAAAGGAGGCACAGTTATTATCTCCACTTTAGAGATGAGGAAACGGAGGCACAGAGAGGTTGAGTACCCTGCCCTTTGTCACAGGGCTGGTCAGAGGAGGGGGGTGGGCGCCAGGGTCCATGAGCGTAACCACTGCATTCGGTGCCAGATCCCAGAAGGTGTGCTGTACCTGTGTGGGTTGCAGTGGTGGTTCAGGGAAGGGTTTGTGGTCAGTGACAGCCAAGGTTGCTCCCGTGGGCCCCTATTTCAGCTGACTGTGATGCTCAGCTGGGTTGGGGACCCACTGGGTTGGAGGCCATTGCAATAGTTCTGGTGGTGAGGGCTTGAACAGGGCAGTGGCAGCGTTGGGAGGTGTAAGGGTCCTTCATGAGGGTGTTTAGGAGGTGAAGTAGGTGAGGCTTCATGACCACGGGAGTGAGGGACAGGGAGGAGCCGCCTGTGAGCCCCTGTTCTTGGCCCGAATGACAGGGAGCATGGTGGTGTCACTGCAGGGGCAGGACACGCAGGAGAATGAATAGGTGGGGGAAAGGAAGCGGGGAGGATGTTGCCTGTTGTCTTGACATGTTGAATTTGAGGAGTCTTGGGGAAGTCCAGGGGGAGATATTGTTTCATTGGGTCTGAAGCTCAGGGGTGGAGGCCAGTGTGGCTATTACAGTTGGAAACTTGAGCACGAGAGAAGGTTCAAACCTTAAGGACATAGATGATCACACCCAGCATGTGAAGCTGGGAGCTGCACGTGGATGGGAACAGGAGAAACCAGAGCTTGAGTCCTGCACAGAGAAAGGAAAACCCACAAAAGAGTCTGTATCAATCTGCTTTTGCTGCATAATAAATCACTCCAAAACTCAGTGGCTTATCACAATTCTGGTTTCCTATTAGAGCTCACACATCTATGGCAGCTGAAGCTTGGCTGATCTTGGCTGGCTCACGCATAAGTCACGCATGGGTGGGCTGGGGGTTCACTTCTAGTCTGGGCTTGACTGGAGCATCTCGGTGCTGCTCCACAAGGCTCACTCCTTTCTTTGGGAATCAGAAACTAGAGAGGGCATTCACTTCTCATGGCAATGGTTGAAGCAAAAGAAAACAAGCAGAAATACACATGGAAGGGAAAGCGTTTCAAGAAGTAAAGAAGGATTAAATGCAGACTGGAAATTCAGCAAGATGAAGACTGAAATGTGTGTTAAACGTGGCAACTCAGGAATCAAAAGGGACCTTCAGGACAGTTTTAGAGGAAGGGGTGGGTGAAAAGTTGGCCACCGAGTTGTGGAGGGCTGAGAAGTGAATGGAGCTGGGGGGGCGGGGGGGGCGGGGGCAGGTAGAAGCAACGTGCATCCATTCATCCAACAGATGAATCCAACTCAGGACCTATCACATGTCAGTCACTGTTCTAGGAGGTGAGGAGACAGCCTTGAACAAGACAGAGGGTTCCTTTCGTGGAGTTCACATTCTAGTGGGGAAAAGACGGTAGCCAAGTCAACCAATAAATAAGCAAGGTGAGTCAAAATGGTGCCAAAGGCTACAAGGAGCGAGAAGAGGCTCCTGTGAAGGAGAGGGGCGGGCTTTGGGAATGGGGGGTGCAGAGGATGTAAGAGGCCGGTCAGAGAAAACCCCTCTGGGAAGGTGATGGTTGAGCTGACACTTAAAGGACGAGAAGAAGCTGATCTTGTGAAAAGAAGGAAGAATAAGTGAAAAAGCCCTGGGGTGGGGAGGAGCTTAGCAGCTGGTTCAGGGAACAGAAGGAGGGCTGTGTGACTGGAGCTCAAGGAGGAAGGGAGATAAGGCAAAAGCCGTGAGGCAGGAAGGTGCAGACAGGAGAGGGGCCTTAGGATGTATCTGAAGCCAGGGGAGCGGGAGCCTTAAGTGGGAGAGTAGTGCTGTCTGATCTGCATTTTTTTTTTTAATTTTTAAATTTTATTTAATTTATTTTTTTTATACAGCAGGTTCTTGTTAGTCATCAGTTTTATACACATCAGTGTATACATGTCAATCCCAAAAGATCACCTTAGCAGTGGTGGGCAGAAATGTTAAGACGTGGAATGGAGGATCCCAGGACCAAGTAAGAGGCTTTTGTAAGATTCCAGGCAAAATATGGTTGATGTGCTGGTAAATATTTAACTATTGGCTACTGGAGGTGGGGGGCAGGGGAGCATTCCTAATTTGCAGCATTTGCCAATTTCTGGGGTGTGAATACTCCCATCGGAGCTGATTTCAAGTCACCAAACACAAAGATGGGAAGAAATTCACGGTAACATACCATTATAAACCGTACAGATGACCTCATGAATAATCTCAAAGGCAGATATAATAGTAAAATGTAGTCAAATAATTAGGAAGTGATGAGGATGAGTATTTATTACTTTTTTTACTATAATCTATGTCATTGTAAGTTTATATCATAAAATGTTTAATAATGGCTGTGTTTAATGAACTGCTTGAAAAATTCCTGAAAATGCAACAATCAGCTCTTATGAGGTGGCTGGTTCCTTCACAGCACTGAATATAACAGTCACCTGGACTGGAGTGGAGGGTGAGTGTGTGTGTGTGTGTGTGTGTGTGTGAAAGAGACTCATCAGGATTTGAAAATGTTAGAAAATGAAATCCTGTTCACGCTCACGTTGACATTTCTGCACACATCTCACGCCATGTCTGAGCTGTGGACTCATTGGGGGCAGTGGCTGGAACTGATGCATCATTCTGTTCCCTGAAGACCTACCCAATGCCTTGATTCTGATAAAAACTCACCTTAGGTTGGCTCTCCTCAGAGGAAGACCTTGAGAAAAAGATTTGAGTGAAAGCATTTTATATGGAAGGTGATCCCAGAAGTCACCAGGAAGGGAGTGAAGAAATGAGCCAGGGAAGGAAGACAGCCAGTAAACAGTGCATCACCAGCAAGTTTCCACCGTGAGCAGTTGAAGCTTAATCCCGCTGAGGAACCCTGGGACATGGGGGTGTATGCCTCAGAGGTACCACCCTGAGAACCGAGGAAGCCAGAGTACTTACTCACCAACACCTACGCATCACTGGTTGAAGACTGCTCCTGGCATTTCCAGCCCACACCCCAGAGAAAGACCTGAGGAAGGGTGCTGGTGTTTGCAGTCAGCGGCTGTGGAGATGCCCAGGAATGGCAGAGGGGATGTGAACAGGGCACCAACTGGGCTGATCCAAAACTGATAAATATTTCTTCAACGAATGAACAAACGAATGAATGTAGGGCCCTCTGAGCTTCTATAAACACAAATTTAGGGTTTAAAAGCTTTGAAACAGAATGCAGATCCTTCCACTCCACAGTCAGCACATTTATCTTATACTTTTGCAAAATCTAGAGCAGGGGACCTATGACATCCCAGACGATTTAAGTTCTGCAGCGGTGTTACTCGAAATCAGAGTAATGTTGTTATACACTTAAAGAAAAATCTCTGTAGGTAGATTATACTAACCATCAAAAGAAAAATAAAACTTAGGCAAGAAAATAGATGTAACAGTGATCCCAAATTACAAATTTCTATGGTTGCTAGTGGTAGTAAAATATACCTTGGCCAAAAATGTTTGGTTTGTTGTGTGGGTGATGTTGGAAGTGAGCTTAGAGATAGGAGATTTTGCAAAATTGAGGACTGACCTGGGGCTGGCTGGGTCCCCAAAGAAAATATGGGGGAAAAAAATAGATGGATGATGTTTGCCTGGTACTTTCCTATTCCTAAAGTGCTTTGCAAATGATCCTTACTAGAACCGTGGGAGGGAAGTATTATTATCATTACCTCAGTTTACAGGTGAGGCAGCTGGTGTTCAGAGAAGTGCAGTAGCTTGCTCAAGACCCCACACTTATAAATGACAAAGTTAAATAAGTCTAGAGACTCCAAAAATGGCATCTTTCCCTGATACAACCCTCTGCTTTTGCCATGGAAAAAAAACAGTGGGGAAATGAGCAGGTATAACAGACCCTACATGAGTTAATGAAACCTTTCTCCTTTCTACTGTCCTTCCAGGACTCCATGTGTTTCCCCTTCAGCCTGCTCCTCAGATAACAGTGAGCACTTGGTAAGCTGTCAGAAATATTTTAATTGAACTGAATGTGGTCAGCCTGGCTTGGTTAGATGCCTCACACTGAACATTCAGATTCAGAATCTGAGGGCCATCAAGTTAAAAGGCTTTCCCTGAGCAGAAAGCCTCCTTAACTAGTCTAGCTAGTTAGACGTCTTGACTCTTTTTAAAGATTACGAGCAGTGAAGAACTCAGGACTCCCGAACTTTGTCCCTCCTGCCCGGTTTACTTTATTCATTCATTCGATGAATGTATCTGGAGCCCTGCTACACACTAGGGTCTATGCTAGGTGCTAAGAACTCAGTGGAGAACAAGAAAAACAGGACCCTGTGCTCGGGGAGCTTGTGGTGTAGTAGGAATGGGCACAGGCAATCAATAATTCATCAGCCTAACGTTCAGCTTGTGGTAAATGCTCCAGTGTAAATAGAGTGAAGTGGTGTACAGAGCTGTGAAAGACCCAACTGTCTTTCTTCTCTTGCTCTTTCCAATCCATCCACTCGCTTTTAGCAAACTCAACCTTCCAAAACCGGTGCTTTCATGTTGTCTTGTCCCCCCTTCAGGAGCCTCAGATGGTCCCATCTACGTCAAATCTTTGTTTCTCTGCCTGACTTGTGTGGACTCCCGTCTCCTGGTCCCCCAGACATTCGCCAAGCTCTACACATTCCCGCCCGTGCCCATGTGGTGCCTCGGCCCAAAGCACGCTCTCCCCAGCCTCTTGCCGTCCCCTCCTGCCCCAGCTCTCAAAGACTGCCTTTGCTCATTCATCCCGGAATCAGGCACTACGTTTGCCAGGCCCCCACTTCTTGTGGTGCAGAGCTGCATCGAACTTGGTTTCTCTCTGCCCTTGAAGAGCTCTCAGAACTGCTTCCTCCACAAAATCTCTGAACACATTTTTCCCCCATCACTGGCTCCATGTAGAAGCTGCCCCAACACAACTGGGCACTAGAGTTTGCTGGCAGATTCTGTGAACAGGAATTAGAACTCTTCAACCAATGTTAAAACTTATAAAAGGCCTGAGTTGTACGTTTTTCCTTCTGAATCCACTGTGATTTCTGGTTCTGCAATGAGATGCTTTTAGCTTTTGGGAAGTCCTTTGTTGTGTCTATCTTAAATCCCTCCTACCTCCTTCGTACTTCTTTCTTAAAGTCTTATTCTTCTTGGCTTTAGGGCACAGATAAGGCACCCCCATGCAATGTCCGTTCAATGTTCACGGAGTGCGTCTCAGTTGATTAAGTGCCTGGCACTTAAAAATCATTATTCTATCCCCTCCTCTGGGTTCTTTTCTCCAAACTGCAGCTCTTTAAACCTTTTTTCCACGTCTTTAAACCAGAAGCAAAAAAGAAAATAAAATCCAGAAAGGGCCTGCAAGGGCGATTGAGCTCAGCTCTCTGCCTTTGGCCTGGCAGCCCCTTCAACCAGATAACAGATCAAGCAGACTGTCTCAGTTCGGCACAAGCGTCCAGCCTCCAATCTGAACATGCGCTGTAGACAAATTAGATTTGGTGGGATGAGAACATAGCCTGTGGCCCCATTGACACCTTCTTTAGATTGCTGCTGGCCACTGCAGTCAGAAAAATCCAGGCCTGGGCAGAATTTAGTTAGCTGGTTTAATTTAGGCAACTTGTATTCCTTCTTCCATTGTGAGACCATAGACTCTCACAGAGTTCTGGGTGCCACCTGTGGGTGTGTGTGTCTGCGTGCATGTGTGTGTTGGGTGGGGGGAGATGAACTCTGACTAATTCACACTAAAGTATTACTGGCTTACCACGCAATGCCTCTAAAGGCAGGGGAGGGCGAAGGCAGCCATTGAGGATGGGGCTCCAGCCTCTAAACCATCTGTACCAGGAAGGCATTAAGGTTTATATTAAAGATGCATGTGATTTTTGCATTCTTCTCCACAATATATCCACAAAGGCAGTTTTTCTAAAAATGGAAATCATTTTATTGTTATTTTTATGACATGAGAGTAATGTATTTGAGTACATAATGCAGATAATACAGGAAAAGCTATCAAGAAAAACATGGAAAATCACCTGAAGTCCCAACCCCTGCCATGTGACACTTTTTACTTTTTCCCTTCTACACTATTTTCTATTAATAAATACAGTTTGTTTTAATATATATTAAATATTTAACATTACAATATAATATATATTTAAGATGTGTATAATATAATATAAAGTTTTAAATTATTTACTACTGTGTAAAAAGATCCTGGCAATTTACCTGGTAGTGTCAGGTCCAGGCAGTGAGGATGGCTCGTCTGACCTAAGGAGTGACCCCTCGGTCTCTGCCCAAGTCTCCCAGGCCCTGCCCGGCCCTCAGCCCATGGCAGCGGGCAGCCGCTGGTGTGGACAACTCCAGGGCCTGGCAGGTCTGTGAGCGCTGTCGGTGCGCTGGTGTCATTCCCTGAATGACCCACCTACAAACCTAGATTCATCTTCCTTGCAGAGAGGCCTCACTCTCCTCCAGCAGAAAGAGAAACACGCCCATTCCTAAAGAAGTGTTTTCTTTCTTTCAGGCAGGAAAATTAATGAGCTCCATCTTTGGCATGGATTAGAAAATTCCACCGTGGCCTTGGCAGGGCTCATGCCAACACCAGAACTTTAAAGAAACCCCACACTGAGAGCTACGAGGAACAAAGGTAAGGCTGGCTGACCTGATTTCCTTGCTCACAGTCGGGAAGAGAAAGGGGAGAGGAACAAAGCACCTGGCTGGAGAGGTGCGCCCGGTTGAGGGAGGTGCTTCCCCCCCTTCTCCGAGCTGTTCTCGGAAACAGCAGCACAATGCCCTCCTTATTCCCTGGTCCTCACCACACGGGCTGACGTAGAGCCTTCCCCGGCAAACATTCAGACTGTGGCCGCCAGCACGTCTCGGGCAGATTCCTCCAGCCACTGGGGTGGGTGCCCGGTCTCAGCAGAGGAGGAGAAAGCCGTGTTTGCTTCACAGTCTCTGGTTTTTGGAAAACAGTTGGCAGACTGAATAAATACAACATGTTGCCTAGTTATCAATAAGTATCTGTTCACTCTCAGTACATGATTTTTGAGCACCAACTTTGCTCCAGGGGCTGGAGACATAGCAGTGAACAAAACAGACAGAGACCCTCTACCCAAGGAGGTTTGGGATGGGAGGTGGACAATCAGCACTTAACAAACAAAATAACTTCAGGTACTAATAACACCAGATGATGAGGTAGAACATGGTAGTGGGGAGGAGGCTATCTCAGGACGCTCAGGAGAAGCCTCCAGTGACGTTGTTGCTGAAATCTGCATCACCTGAAGGATCCAGCGGAGGCAAGATGTGGGCACAACAGTCTTCTAGGCAGCGGGAACAACACGTGCAAAGGCCCTGAGGGGGGAACGTTGTTTGACAATTTCAGGGAACTGAGTGGAAGCTGATGAGGAAGGGGTGGTAATGAGCAAGGCATAAAGAAAGGCAGAAACCAGGTATATTACAGGAATCATCACATCTAACATTGTAGAGTGCGTTACAGTTTGCAGAGGGCTTTGAACACACACTATCTCAATTCAATCATTTTCCTTAACGATATTCCTTACCCAATAGAGGAAGAAACTGAGACTCAGGAGGTAACTTCCTCAAGGTCACAAAACTAGGAAGTGATGGGACAGGACTCTGACCAAGGAGTCTGTTTGCACAACTCCAGAGGGCTCCATCCACGTGGCAGGGGAAGATATTTGTATCATTGCTTGGAGTTTGTGCAGTGCACGGCCTGTGCCACTGTACATAGTGACCCTGTGCCAGCTCAGGTCTATTTTCTCCAAATTTCTGTGTTTTTTTTTCTGTGCTGGGGCTATTGGAAACCCAAAGAATAAAAATATTATTTCAGCCCTTGGTGAGCACATGATGTGGTTAAAGAGAAACAATATAAGAAAAGATGGTGGATGATAACAGTATTTGTTTCCAGCAAAGATATTATGGATGATTTGGTAGGGGCTGTGAGATTTGCACCTGGTTTGAAGACTTAGATTGGTGGGCATACAGGAAAAAAATCACAGGACTTCATGACACAAACATGCAATTAATACCTGGTGAGGGGCTTCCCTGGTGGCGCAGTGGTTGAGAATCTGCCTGCTAATGCAGGGGACACGGGTTCAAGCCCTGGTCTGGGAAGATCCCACATGCCGCGGAGCAACTAGGCCCGTGAGCCACAACTACTGAGCCTGCGCGTCTGGAGCCTGTGCTCCGCAACAAGAGAGGCCACGACAGTGAGAGGCCCGCGCACCGCGATGAAGAGTGGCCCCCGCTTGCCGCAACTAGAGAAAGCCCCCGCACAGAAACGAAGACCCAACACAGCCAAAAATAAATTAATTAATTTTTTAAAAAACCAAAAAAAAGGCAAATGAGTTTAAAAAAAAAACAACAAAAAAAATCTGGTGAGTCGTCGACCACCATAAGTGCTTGCCTCCAGTGGCTGCAGAATTTTTAAAAAATGAACGTTTATTATTCTATCATATAAAAGATAAGATCGGGCTTCCCTGGTGGTGCAGTGGTTGAGAATCTGCCTGCTAATGCAGGGGACACGGGTTCGAGCCCTGGTCTGGGAAGATCCCACATGCCGCGGAGCAACTAGGCCCGTGAGCCACAATTACTGAGCCTGCGTGTCTGGAGCCTGTGCTCCACAACAAGAGAGGCCGCAATAGTGAGAGGCCCGCGCACCGCGATGAAGAGTGGCCCCCGCTTGCTGCAACTAGAGAAAGCCCTAGCACAGAAACAAAGACCCAACATAGCAATCAATCAATCAATAATAAAATAAATCTTTAAAATAAAATAAAATAAATCTTTAAAATAAAATAAAATAAAATAAGATCATACAAGTAAAATTTTGGCAAATCTGAGAAGAGAAAAAAGATCATCTATAATCCCATTCATGAAACACAACTGCTTTTCACATTTTAGTGTAGTTCCATCTGTTTTTTTCCCCAGGGAAGTAATATGTGTGTGTGTGTGTGTGTGTGTGTGTGTGTGTGTGTGTGTGTGTATTTATACATACATACATATATATATGTATCTGAAAAAATATATATGTAATACACATCATATATACACACACTGCAAGTACAAACACACACACATTCTCACCTTTATTGCAGTATAATTTACATGCTTTAAAATTCACACATTTTAAGTGTGAGGGTTGACAAGTTTTGACAAATGTATGCACCCGAGTAACCACCACTATACTAAAGATTAGAACATTTTCTTTTCCCCCAAAGATCCCTCGTCCCTTTACCCCATGCGCCCCAGGCCCTTCCTTCAGGCAATCACTGACTCACGTCTGTAGCCTTGGACTAGTTTTGCCTGTTCCAAAACTTCACATAAATGCAATCAAGTGTGTACTCTTTTGTCTCTGGCCTCTGTTGCTCAAGGTATTTTTGAGGTTTATCATGTTAGCTTGTATGTACCAGTGGTTTATTCCTTTTTATATCTGATTAACATTCTATTATAAGAATATACAAGAATTTGTTTATTCAGTCACCTGTTAATGGACATTTGGGTTGTTTCTGGTTTCTGGTTTGGGGATATTGTGAATAAAGCAACTATGAAATTCCTGTACCAGTCTTTTTGTGATGTTTTCATTCATCTTTGGTAAACACCTGGAAGTGGAATTACTGGGTCATAGGGTGGGTCTCACTCTATGGAAAACTACCAAACAATTTTCCAAAGTGGTGTAGCATTTAGAATGTACAGAATTCAATTGCTCCACATCCTCGTCAACACTTAGTATTGCTGCTTTTTTTTTTTAAGCGTTTTTTAAATTTTATTTATTTATTTATTTTTGGCTGCGTTGGGTCTTTGTTGCTGCACGCGCGCTTTCTCTAGTTGCGGCGAGCGGGGGCTACCCTTCATTGCAGTGCGTGGGCTCCTCATTGCGGTGGCTTCTCTTGTTGCAGAGCACGGGCTCTGGGCGCGTGGGCTCGGTAGCTGTGGCTCGCGGGCTCAGTAGTTGTGGCATAAGGGTGCATTTGCTCCGAAGCATATGAGATCTTCCCAGACCAGGGATCAAACCTGTGTCCCCTGCATTAGCAGGCGGATTCTTAACCACTGCGCCACCAGGGAAGTCCCATTTTGCTCCTTTTTTTGATTTTAGCTATCCTTGTGAGTGTGTGGTGGTTTTAATTTGCATTTCCCTGATCACTAATGATGTTGAGCATTGTTTCACAGACATGTGTTTTCATCGTTGTAATTCTTTGTATTCATTGCTTTTAAAATTTATACTTAATATTACCATTCTTCTCTGTTACCTTGTAGTCTTCATGACCACTATATTAATGGCTTCTAATAGTCCAATGAGGGAATTCTATACAATTTATTTAATCATTCCTCTATTAGACATTTATATGATTTCCAATTTCCCACATTCCTAAATAACACTGAAATTCACATGTGAGTGTATAGATTTCCCCCATATTTTAGATTATTTCCTTTAAATTAATGACAGAATAAAATGATTAGGTCCAAGGCATTTTTGTGGCTTCGGGAGGGTAAAATATGAGGTGAACATTGAGACCACTGTCTTCAAAGGCACAAGCTGAGCCCCTGTTCCCATCTCAGTTCTGTGCTGGGGTCTCGGAAGGGGACCCCTTTCATGAATGTGAGCCTTTTGTCGAGAGGCAGAGCTAATGATGGCTTTGCAGCCAAATACGTTTTGAGTCCTGGGTGATGCTGTTATTGACACCAGGCTCCAGTAGAATGGGCTTCGTTCTCCCACCAGCCATGTTGAAATGTGGGGCAAGAAGAACTCAGGTGCCTTGTCCCCTAAGAATGATCTATGCAGGTGCCCAGCCAAGCAGCCTTGGGCCCCTCAGTAGCAGTTCCAGAATTTCTGTACGTGAAGCGTCCGACTGAAGGGGGTGGGAACTTGCCTTGAAGGGTATTTTGATGCCATGCCCAGTGTTTTCATCTGGGCTGGGTGTTTGTTGGGGGCCTCGGGAGAACTGGTGATGATGGAGAGGTGCGTGTGGAAAGAGTGGGGGGCTATGGCCCCCTGCAAAGCAGTGGGTTGATCCTGCCTAGTCCAGGCGTGAGGCTGGGCACCCTGGAAAGCATATTCATCCCATCGGCCAGCAGAGACCCTTATCAACCCCTCTCCAACCATCCCACAGCCGCCCAAACCTAATAAGAGCCATATTTTATACAGTGTCTGGTCCCCCTCCAAATTCTTATTTCAGGAAGAATCATCCAGGGAGGTGGAAACCAGGAGGAATTTGCATGGCAAATCAGTCCCCTGCGGGTACCACATTCAGGCCTCCAGCGTGGGAGAAAAGGCCTTGGGGCCAGCTTGCCGAGGCCCCTTCTTCCCGCTGGCCTCTCCTGAGAGTGTCAGCTGAGCTCCTGTGTTTCCTCAAGATGTCCTTGATGACACTCCAAAGAGTCACCAGCAGAACACCTCCCTCTGCCCTGAGACCCAACACTCACCAGCAATTCCCAGAAACTCCCGATTTTACTAAGCCACTTTGTCTTTCCTCCTCTAAATGTGAACTTATCAAGGACAAAAACCATTCCTTATTCACCATGTCCTAGTTTGGGTTCCCCTCAAAGCAGACCCTGAAAAGAGGATTCAAGGGAAAGTCCTTTACTTGGGGGCTGATCCCAGGAAATTCTGGTAGGGGAGGGGGGGAAGTGAGTCAGGAGAGAGGCAGCAAGAGAGGATGTGTAACCAAGGCGGTGACCACTGCGGGCAACTGAGGCTCGGTCCCAGGGGACCTCTGAGAGATGGTACAGAGCCCTCCTCCAAATGACCACACCTGAGCAGGAGGGCGACCAGGTGGGGAGACTTTAACCCCTGACCTTGCAGCTGCACCGCCTCCAGGCAGGGTGGGCTGCAGCAGCTGGAAAAAGCCACCCAGCAAAGAGACACAGGTGCTGGCAGCTCTGGCAGCTCCCTAGTGCACCGAAGGGGTGGAGCCAGGAGGCTGCAGGCAGCCAGGGCACAGACAGCATCAGCCGTGCCTCGCCAGCACAACTCGGCACCCGCAAGGGACAGATCCTCAACGGAGCGGGTTGTTTGAACCCAGAGGGTTGGAGGTACCCCCGGAAGTCAGTTTGTGAAGGAAAGCTGTATAAAAGATGGGTTTGTTTTAACTGCGTTGACCCCGGCCAGGCAGGGGCGGGACCCCCAGCATCGGGGGGTTCAAAGCTGCTCCCAGGCTCGCAGGACAGACACCTTACTGCCTCTCCAGCAGTGCTGGCCCAGAACAGCACCCAGAAAGGTTCAGTTCTTGGTGGGGGGGGTGTCCCCTGACACCAGCAGGGACAGCAGGCTGTGTGTGGGCCGCCCCAGGGTGTGACATCACAATGCAGTCCATTCAGGATCTGGGGACTGACTTGCCCCTGGGCCCAGATATAAGCTGAGCCCCCAGGGCTGGCCTGCACTTGCGGGGCCAGGCAACCGAGACACGCTGACCTTCGGCGCCGACCTTCCAGGCACCCTCGGTGAGTACTCGGGCTTCCCGAGAGCTGTGGACACAGAGACAGCCCGTGGTGGGCGGGCCGAGCCCTTCGGGTCTCATACTCAGAACAGCATTATCCAGTCTGGGGGCCAGGACTGTACCAGGACCAGCCCAGGACCCTTCCTGGGGAAGCCAGCTCACCCCACCCAGGCACCCCTTTACCAGCCCCTGCCTGTGGGGTTACTGGCTGCAGGAAGTGATATTCTAATCACCTCCAAGGCCCGCTTTGCCACCTGGCCCCGCTCCCTTGGGCAAAGGTCAGCGATGTGCTTGTTAGAGGCCCCGGGGGAGGATGGCCAGGCTCTCAGATGACAGATCCCAGGGAGGTCGTAGGCCGTCCTCGGGCCCAGGACACACTCACAGCCGTGTGAGCAGGTGGAGCCTTGGTGGCACGAGGGATGCTGAAACCACCGCCCCTCCAGACACGCACACCAGGACCCTTCCTCTCTGTACACACTGCTTCTCTGGCGGTTTTTAAATCAACTCCCATGGCCCTCAGGTGTGTCAGGACTCTTCCTCCCCTTCCGGGACAGTGAGGGAGACTTGAGCCACTGGTGGGAAGTGGGTGGATGGATCAGGACCCCAAGAGAGCAGGCAACACGGAGGAAGGGGGTGGGGGTGAGGCAGAGATGGAAACCACCTCTCGAGAGGACGCTAGCTCTTCCCAGCCGGGCCTCCAGCAGTCGGCCAAGGGTGGTCTGCGGCCAACAGTGGGGGACCCACGCAAAGGCACCAGGAGGCAGGGCCGGCCTCCCCGCAGCCCCCTTGCGCTCTCCTCCAGCCTGTCCGTCCATCAGCTTCAGGCGTCCAGACGGGCCTCTCACCGTCTGTGACGGGGCACCCGCAGGTCCCCACAGCATGTCTCGCCCGCAGGGTGTTGTTCTGGGGCCCACGGTTTTGAGCAGCTCCTGGCCTTACCCGAGTGTGTCAGGCAGTAAGCGAGACGGGTGCGCAGAGAAACCGTTTACCCTGAGGCTTCACCATCACTCCTTCGTCTTCTTGGGATGCCTGACCCCTACCCCGACTCCTCACATGCGAGCCCCTGGTGTCGGTGGTCTCCAAGTCCGCTGAGAACACTGGCTCCACCCAGGTCCACTGACCGAGAAGAACAGTCTAGGGGCCAGAGATAGAGGGCCCCTGCGCCAGTCCCCATTTGGAGAGGTGGGAGGGAACACATGTGAAGCACCTACTGTGTGTCAGACCTGCTACCTATGCCATTGCTCTTAATTCCTGCCACCAGGAAGGTGAAGCTTATAGACACAGAAGCCAAGAACTGTGTTTCAAGAGGGGCATTAACCTAGAATTTATATATACTCTGTGTTCACACCGGCTCTCCAACATGAGAGCACTCTGAAAATAGAACGGCCTGTGCCACTGTACAGGAAGCGTCCAGGCAAGCCAGGTGCCTCCGCCAGCAGGGCTGGGACGCGACCCTTGTGATCAGTCGGGAGATGGACCAAACGATCTTTAAAGGCTGCTCTGGATCCCAGATCGCAGGATCTGGGTCTCAACACCTTGCTAATCTTCCACGTTTGAGTCCAACTGGGTCAGGCCTCCCAGGGCGGCTGCAAACTTTGTCAGGAGGGGAGAGCTGAAGGAATCACACAGATCAGCTCTGTGGACCTGCGGGGCCCCAGGGGTCCAGGCTGGAAGAGGGTGTGGTCCAAGGCCACAGCCAATCTGCAGAATGAATGTTTGTTGAATGAATGAATGAAGGAATGACAGCGCCAGGGTTGGAACCAGCCTGGATGTGAATCAGACATCCCTTCGCCCATCTCGCCTCCTTTCCTAAGACTCTTCCCGATCAAATTATGCTTCGGCTAACACTTACTGAGCACCTGCTGTATGCCAAGTGTTCACAGAGATTAGTTCATGCAGTCCTTGCCCTAACCCATCAGGTGGGTGTCCTCGCCCCCATTTCTCAGATGAGAATGATCAGGTACCTGCCCCAGAGGCTGGTGAACTTGCGGAGGTGTCACAAACGCTAAACAACAACGCGGTCCCGCTAACTCCAGGAAGGGCATGCATCTCCACCTTCGGCCTCCCGGCGCGAGCAAGGAAGCACTGCTCGTCCTCACCTTCCTAACACAGACTGCCCACGACTTGACCGGTCCCTCAGGGGCTGTCTTAGCCCCGCCCCCCAGACTTTGGCCTGGCTGACATCGGGCTCCCCGTGGACCCTCCTGGTTCTCTGCCCGTGCGTCTCGCTCTGACAGGACACCAACAGATGTTATGTGCCAAGGAAGAAAATATGCTAATCGAAATCAGCCTCAGCTAATTGTAGCAATTTCCCTTCTGCGAGTTGCCCTGAAATAGTAGCCACGCTCTGTTCTTTTTCACATCAGGGAGCCCCAAATTGGCAGCTTAAATGAGGTTGCAAAGAAGGCAACTAAACAGCCTCTTTGCTGCCAGTTACTGTGAATGAGGCCTTGAACACGTTCTCCGGGCAAGACCCCAGCTCCGCTCTCTGTGCACTTGACATCTCACTGGGGATTATAGGGACCTGCTCTTGGGCTGGAAGAGCCTCACTGAATCCTGGGGAAAACCAGAACCTCAAGGGATGTAATGAAGTACCAAGCCCAAGAGCACACAGTCTGACCTTGAACCCTGGCTTACTTCTGATTTGTTCTATAGCCAGCGCCGGCCAATAGGACTTTCTGCATTGACAGAAACGTTCCCGTCGGCGCTGCCCCATATGGTAGCCACGAGCCACGTGTGGCTGTTGAGCTCTTGAAATGTGGCTCGTGGGACTGAGAAACTGCATTTTCAATTGTACTTAACCTTCATGTAAGTTTAAGTTTAAAGTAAGATAATAGCCTTGTGTGGCCAGTGGCCACTGAACGGACGGTGCCTCTGTAGCCCTGCCAACTTCTGTGACTTCATCCCCACCCCACAGACCGGCCACCCATGCCTCAAGTAGGCAAACGTGTCCCCCGCCCCTTGGCTGCACCCCCTTTCCTCTGGCTCAACATCAGGACCTCAGGTCAAGTGTGTCTCCTCAGAGGGACCTTCCCCACCCCCACTCCAAATGGGTCCTTATCCCTCTGAAGTCATCATGTGTCTTAGTTCAGGCTGCCGGAACTAAATACCATTGACTGGGTGCCTTCTAAACAACACAAGTGTATTGCTCCCCGTTCTGGAGGCCGGACGTCTGAGACCAGGGTGCCGGCAGGGTCGGGTGGCAGACGGACACTTTTTCACGGATCCTCACGTGGTGGAAAGAGAGGGAGAGAGCTCTCTGGAGTCCCCTTGATATGGGGACTCACCCCATTCACAAGGGCTCCACCCTAATCACCCCCCAAAGGCTCCACCTCCTAACACCATCACCCCAGGGGTTAGGATTTCCACCTGTGAATCTGGGGGGACACAAACATCCAGGCCACTGCATTGTGGTTGCGTGGTCTCCTGTCTATTGCTGTCTCCCTGGACAAGAACGTCAGTCCTGCGAGAGCAGGCGTGCTGTCTATGCTTGCACCTCCACCCGTGCCTGGAACAGCATTTGGAACAGCGCCTGGCAGGTGGCAAGTGCTCAGCACAGGGTCTGGAGCGAGTGAACACCCTGCAGATGGCCCGGTAGCCATTCCTCAGCTAAATAACAAAATGACTCCAAACTTAGTGGCTTCAAACACCAATGATGAGTTATTTCTCCTGATTCTGTGGGTGAGATACTTGGGCAGGGCTCAGCTCCATGTGATATCAGCGAGGGTCATGTGCTCAGCTGCATTTATCTGGGGGCTGGGCTGGATGAGGCGGCCCAAGAAGGAAGGCCCTCCTCAACTCGTTTGGAGCTCACAGGTCCTCAGGCGGCATCCCCACAGGGTTAGCCTAGAGTCAGATTTGTTATATGGCAGCTGGCTTCTGCCGGAAGAAGCAGAGCCTCCAGGCCACTTGAGGGCCAAGCAGGGCACGGAAACACTACTTCCAGCACACTCCTGGGCCCAAGCAAGTCAGGGGGCAGCCCAGATAAAAGGGGAGGGGAAACTGTCCACCGCTGATGGCCGAGGCAGCAGTACATGCAGGGAGGACCAGCTGATGTGGCCACAGTCACCACAAGGTGTTTCTCAGGCTGGAATGTGCACCAGACCACCTGGGGTCTTGTTAAAATGCAGATCCTGGGACTTCCCTCGTGGTCCAGTGGCGGTCCCTATGCTCCCAATGCAGGGAGCACGGGTTCAATCCCTGGTCGGAGAAATAAGATCCCACATGCCACACCACGTGGCCAAAAAAAAAAAGTGCAGATCCTGATCCAGTGTGGGGTGTAGCCTGAGCCTCCGCATTCCTAACGAGCTCCCAGGAGACGCCAAGCCTGCGGGTCCCCACCCACACATGCTGGCGCAAGGCTCTCTTAGAGCACAGCCCATCAGCGCTGGCCCTCTGTTTAGGTTCGGCCCCACAGAGCCTCAAATACCACCACAACTGCATCCCTCCACTGGGTTGAGCCTTGTGCCCTATTGCTGGGGTCCGTGTGATCTGTCCCTTCTCCTGGCACCCGGGCTTGCACCCACACCATCATGGGGAACCATCCCACTCCACGTCCTGAACAACCCCCTGCACTTCACCCTTCCTCCTCCCATTTAACATTTGATGCTGCCCATGCCCCTGGCAAAATTGGTTGGGGCTCTTTCAGTTACAGGATTAGAACCAAACTCAAACTAGTTTAAGGGAAAAGGATTGATGGGAGCATGCAAGGGCTTCAGGAATGGCTGGATCCAGGGCCTCAGTGATTCCAGAAAAGTATTTGTCACCATCTTCAGCTCTGCTTTCTCCTGGGGTCTTGCTGGCAGACTCTCCAAAGTGAGGAAGAGACGCCCCTCTGCTTTGCACTTTCCAGCAAACGTGCCAGAGTTCTCTCTGGTTGGCCTTGTGGGGTCCCCTGCCCACAGTGAAGCAATCGCTGTGGCCAGGAGGATGTGTTACCTCATGGCCAGGCCTGGGTTCTGTGTAGGCCCTTGGAGCCAGGTGGTGAGACCAGCCCCCGTGAGTCACATGGAATGAGGGCAAGAAAGGTGGGATTCTCTGTGGAAAACTGGACAGGAGGAAGAACTGCTGGGACGTCAGGAAACGCACGGTCGACATGAGACAGGTGCTCCATTATGGTGGGGGAAGCAGAGGGCAGGGGCCCTATCAGTTCCAAGGGGCTACCTGGGCCTCCTGTCTCCCAGCACAGACCCAGAGGGACTGCTGAGCTAAAGAAGAACTTTAGCACCAGAGGAGACCTGCAAATTAGCCAAGGCATGTTCCACAGAACCCTGGCCCAGGGATGTGAACTGATGTTATTTCAAAGGCCGTGTGGTCCAGGAAGGTCAGGAGACAGTGGGTTAGGCCATGTCAGGGCCTTGAATAAGCTGGCGGACACTGTGAATTGACAGGAATTGGGGGGGAAAATTAGAGGCTATTGTTCTGTTGAGCGCACTTTGGGAAATTATTAACCTAACTCTACCCCACTCATTTTATGGACGAAGCAACCAAGAAAGGGAAGCGACTTGGACAAGGTCATGCAGCTCTTCAGTTTCAGGCTGAGCCCCACCTGCTGCTACGGTGACCTATGTGACGCTGCATAGACGCATCACCTTGTGCCTCAGGGGGCCCTGTCCCAGCCCTGGTGGTTTTCCTTCCTCTGGAAGGTGTTCTCTTTTCTCTTAGACATTCCCGCACAAAGGCCCTGTGAGGGGCTGCCGGCGCCCAGAGGGCTGCCCAGACCTGAAGGGACTATGGAAAGTGCAGGAAGCGCGTGGGTCTGCGCTTAGGAAATCGCGGCCTCCTGACAGGCAAGGTGCCCGCATTGTGAGGTTGAAGAGGCTCGATGCCTGCACAGACATGGAAGAGCCAGCAACAGCCAGGGGTGCCAAGCCCGTCAGGCAGGAGGGGCCAGAAGGAAGGTCGTGTTCCTGGAACCAAGCACGCACTCTAAATCCAGACAGAGGTTGTGCGTCAGGGCCGCAGCGAGCTGACGTGCATGACGGCTATAACAACATCGTGTTTGAGGACCTGGTCTGGGCACTTCTCAGCCACTCCAAGACCCGCATTCATAAAGACAAAGCGGCTGTCGGTTAGTCGGTGGGACTCACAAGTATTAGCTACACACGGAGGATTCAGGCTCTTCTCCTTGCTGAGTTCACCATCTTGGCTCTGTTATTAAACTCTCTAAGCCTCAGTTTCTTCATCTGTTAAATAGAGCTAAAACGCATTCCTGCCTCATGGCTCTGTTAGGAGGATTAAATAAGCCTGTAGCAAAGGCTCCTGAAGTGGCCGCGGGAATGGAGAGGTGGGATCAGGGCCAGGTGCCCGGCTGCTAAGGGGCAAAGCTAAAATCAGACTGCGTCCAGCCAATGCCTCTGCGCGGCTCCCTCCGGCCCCTACACTGCCACTCAGAAAGAAGCAGCATCCGTGAGCAGACAGCGGTGGCTCGGAGCCCAGAGAGGTGCAAAGGGCTTCTCCATATGGGGCAGGGGGTGTGTGGCATATGTGTCCCTGGTCACTTCGAGGTGACTCTATCCGAAGGCCAGGCGGAGAAGCAGATGTCGTGAGCAGAGTGAGGTGTGTGTACCTAACCCTTGAGAGCAGAGCCAGCGCCAAGCGTGGCTTGGTGGACTTCGGCCATCAGCACTCAAGGCCACCCAGAGGGAAGGGACTGGAGTCCACACCTTGGCATTTTGGGCCGGGTTTGCACACACAGGAAGTCAAGCCTTCACCAGCAGATGCTTTGACAGTTGAAAGTCCCAGTGGGGACTGAAGGGGAGATGCTGGGACTGTCTGGCCACTGAGTGGGGGATGGGAGCAGAGGCGGGAATGGTGGTTACCTGCTTGTAGATACACTTCGTGGGGAAGGTCAAACCACGTCCCCAGGAAACCGTGTCCGAGGATGAAGATGAGAACCACTCTTGTAAGAGATGAGAGTGGCAGCAGAGGTTCCTAATCTGGGGCGCTGGTCCACAACCCCCAAAAACAGATGTCAAATTTTATTTATATGTGCAGGTGGCGCGTTTTTCTGGAAGGAGAGTCTATAGTAGGAGAGGCAAACTGGTGGCGTGGCTTGGTTTTGTTGGGTCCACACTGTGTTTCACGTATTTGAATTTCTGCCCAACATTTAAAATTGGGAACTTGCATATAGAAATCAAAACTTTTGTGCGGCTTCCCTGGTGGTGCAGTGGTTAAGACTCTGCACTCCCAATGCAGGAGAGCCCAGGTTCGATCCCTGGTCAGGGAACTAGATCCCACATACACACCGCAACTAAGAGTTCGCATGCCACAACTGAGGAGCACATGTGCCACAACTAAGGAGCTGGCGAGCTGCAACTAACACCTGGCGCAACCAAATGAATAAATTAATTTTTTAAAAAAGTTTAGGGGCTTCCCTGGTGGCGCAGTGGTTGAGAGTCTGCCTGCCAATGCAGGGGACACGGGTTCGAGCCCTGGTCTGGGAAGATCCCACATGCCGCGGAGCAACTAGGTCCGTGAGCCACAACTTCTGAGCCTGCGCGTCTGGAGCTTGTGCTCCGCAACAAGAGAGGCCGCGACAGTGAGAGGCCCATGCACCGCGATGAAGAGTGGCCCCCGCTCGCCGCAACTAGAGTAAGCCCACACACAGAAACGAAGATCCAACACAGCCATAAGTAAATAAATAAATAAACAAACAAATAAATAAATAAATAATTTTTTAAAGTTTAAAAAAAATAAAAATAAAAAATGTTGGTGTCTCTCGAAATAACTCACAAGATCTGGCCACCTGGGACCCACACCCCTGAGAGGGGCTACCTCATTAAGGTGGGGTGTGGGGCCCCAGACGGCCACATCCGCACCCCCTGTGGCCGCCTTGATGAACCCCAAATGCTACTCCACACTAACCATTGCCCTTGCACTGTCTTTCCTCACGGATTTATTTCGTTCACTTGCCTGGATCCTCTGGCTTTTGCGTTTGTAACCCCTAATGTGAACTTTGAACAGAGGCTCAAAATGGTGTGTTTTCAACAAAGGCCATTGAAACTGAGATCCCTTCCAGCCTAAACTCTTCCCTGACAATCCAGGGTGGAGACTGATGCTTAGTAGGGGCAGATCACAGCCCTGCCAACGCCAGGGAATGCGGAATCTCTTCCCCGGAAGGAATGTAGTTATGCTCTGGGTCCAGGAGCATGTTTACAAACGGGCAGGCTTATCTCGTGATGGCTACAGAACACCCAAAGGTCTCCAGAAATAACTGCAACTCCTCCGTATAGTCTCTGCAAGGGTCCTCTTTTCAAAATACATAGTTCGTGTTCTGCTCAGATGATAATGTAATGAGTGAAACCAATGGCAATCTTTGGGGAAACCTTTCTTTATGGCCTCGAGAACCTGGCTTTTGAAAGCGGACAAATCAGAAAGAGAACAGAACTCTGGCTGAGACCTCCTCTCTGAAGCCAGAGCTAACAAGACTCTGAGTCTCAAGTAGGACTTTGCATTTGGGAAGATGGGGCAAGTCACTCAGAGCTGCTTTCTGAGTTGAGACTCACAGGTGCATAGACGCCTATTCTCACAGCACTTAGAAGGTACTGGACCTGCTGCGCTGAGGACCCAGACAAGGGCAGGCACACAAGTGTGAGAGCAAAGGGATAAAGGAAAGTGGAGTCTTGGACTAGAACTTGGACTAGAATCTTGGAATCTTGCCAAAGAGCAAGTAGAAGACACATACGTACAGGCCTTGCATGTCTTAGAATGGACTGAACATACGGCTTAAAATGCGGCACGATAGCAGGTTTCCTCCTGTACAATGGCCGGCAGCTGCAGCCCTTGCTCGTATCTGCACCAGAGCAGAGGAATTCAGTCCAGAGCTGGGAGGAGAGAACGTGATTGTCCAGAAATCCAGCGGAAGACTTTCTTGATGACTCAGTGTTTGGGAACCAGATGTTAGTCCAAGCACAGTCGGGTTTGAGGCCTGGTGATGCCCCAGGCCAGTTAATGTGTCATATCTGTAAAGGGGGCCATCATAGACCCTGCTCCCTCGCGCTGCCGGGGAGATTAAATGAGATGATACACAAGAAGAGCTTCACATGGCCCTGGAAGCCGGACCAGCGCTAACTGCTCTCTCGGGCTGGATTTCCCAGTCACCGACCCTGAGAATCTGATTTGAGTGCAAGAAGTAATTTGCCAGGGGATCCGGGTCACACCAGGGGGGCAGGGGGAAGGGAGGCAGCGAAGGGACGGCGGTGGGGTGCTCAGAGCAGGTCGCCGCCTGGGGCCATCCACCTGCGGGTCCCCACCCGAGCTGTGCAGGGACTGGGTGCTTATCCACCTGCAGGTCCCTGCGGTGGGAACCGCGAGCCCCGCCCGAGGGGACGTGGGCGGGCGGGGACGGCCTCTGAGAAAACCGCCCTCGTTGTTCTGATTCTTCGAATTCCGACCTGGGAGAGGCAGGAGCCCCGCAGACCTCAGCTCACATCCATCCCTGCCCTCTACTGGCTGCGTGACCCTCTCTGCCTCTCCGGGCCTCGGTTTCCCCATCACTCAGAATGGGAACAATTCCCCACTGCTGCCCAGTTAAGTCTGAGGATTAAGTGTGACCACAGCCACGGACAGGGAGAGGCGGTCGGTACCCTGCAAACGTGAGGCCCTTGATTGCGTTCCCCTCACTTCCCCGCAGTGGACGTTCTGTTCTTGCCCCAGGGTGAGCCCAGCCGGCAAAGAAGGTCCATCCAGAGGAGCAGGACACGCTGAATCCAAACTAGTGTTTGCCTCCGAGGCGACTTGTGAGTGATGCGCTGCCTTACAGCAATGATCTCCCGGCCGGCCGGCCGTGTGTTATCAGGCTGTTTCCCCTCTAGCTCTGTGGGTCTGTGGCTTTCATATCCAGAGAGGGAGGCAGAAGGGATGGCCTGAAAGGGGCCAAGCCAGGAGAGAAATCCCAACAGGAAGAATTTCTGACCCTGCAGCTCACCAGGCAGCCCAGGGTCCAGAGTGTGGGCGGATCTAGGGGCTTCTGCTGAGTCGGAGGTGGGGAGAGAGCTGCCGGGAGAAATGCAGGGTGCCCGGCAGAAACTGAATTTCAGATAAACTACAAATAACTTCTTTAGAATAAGTATGCCTTGTGAAATACCTGGGTCAGACTTAACATTAACAAATTATTTGTTTATCTGAAATACAAATTTAACTGGGCATCTTGTATTTTTATTTCCTAAACCTGGCCACCCTAGTCTGGAAGAACAAACCCTCACAGGAGGTTTGGGTTAGAAATCAGCCCAGCGACCATCCAGCCGGCCCTGCAGGCCAAGGGGAGAGGAGAAGGGTCACCCGACCCCGGATTGGGCCTCCGGGGGCTTCACCCCAGGGCCTGTAACCACCCCCCCCCCAATTGAATCGCTGTTACCATAAAGCATCGTTAACCGTGCAGTGGAGTCGGTCACAAATGCACTCGCGCTGCACACACACGTGCAAAGAAAATGCACTTCTTTGTTCTTACGCAGTGGGGTCCAGGCAAACATAGGCTAGCCGGTCAGTTCCGGCAAGCAGACCTGAGACCAGGATGCAGGTGCACGTGGCCCGGAGAGGGGGAGGGGGGAAGGGAGCAGGAGGGGGAGGAGCGAGCAAAGCTGTTGCCACTGGGGGCCCCGCCCGCTGGATCTCACAGGAGCCGGGGAGCAGCAATGGTGCTAGAAAGCGGGTCCCGCCCCAGATGAGGGCACCGGGCTTTGTACTCAGTGTCAGGGTCACAGGCGCCTCCACGGGTGGCTGCTTCCACTGCAGGGCCGAGAGAGCCGCCGCTGAGTGTGGGAGTGTGGGTGGCAGTACTTTTAGCAGCCGGGCCATAGGTGCTCCGGCTGGTCCAGGGGACCTGGGCGTGCGCCAACCGCACCTAGTACGCGCTCTGTCTTCAGTTTCACGCTGTGTCCTTTCAGTGTGAGCAGTCAGCTATCCAGGCCGATTTAAAGAGTCTCTTTTGGGAGATGGTCTCCTTAGCAACCGCTCTCCCCCTCCCCAGCCTCCCTAAGGAGTTCTCTGGCTGTGGGGCTGGGCAGCGATGCTTATGCGTCTTTAAGGAGGGGCGGGGAGGGGGGGTCAGGGCTTTGAGAACTCGTGGTGTCTGCAGGATGATGGCCTGACCCCTGAGGCAGTGGCTGCTCTGGGGGTCATCAGCCCCTTCTGGTCTTGTAGGGATATTTTGGCACCAGGTGCTGGAGTCTATGGCTCGGCCATTGCCCTGGTTGTAAGGTCCCCATTCCTGGGACCGCTTCATCCAGATGCCAGACTCTGGCTCATCCATCAGCCCTCAAAGCATCTTCTGCCTGGTGCTCAGGATCATGTATCCAGCAGTTGCTCACGGCCGCTGCACCACTGACCCAAACACCTTGGAAGCAGCCTGTTCTTGTCATCTCTTGATAAGCCCAGTGAAGCAGGCCACTGGGTCTCATGCACCATTCTCAGGGCCTGGCCAGGGTGCCAGAACTTTCCCTCTGGAATCTTACGTGTCTGCCCACTATGGGATTTTTGTCCCAGAGAGGGAGCTCCCTGCCCCTATTACCTGCTTCCCAAACAACCTGTTCTCTCTTGTGGGTAATGGGGTGAGCTTTCTCCTTCCTCTTTCTAGAATCTGCGGCAGAAAAGGTAGATTGTCTCTTCTTTCTTTCTTCTGGGGAAGCTCCTTCTCCTTGTCTCTGGGGCTATAATGGCAGAGAGAGGAGGAATCTAAAGCTCTACCCAAAAGGGGGTATAAATCAAGAGGTAAACAAAATTGATCTGTTACAGCACACCCATGTTCATAGCAGAATTATCCACAATAGCTAAAAGGTGGAAGCAACCCAAATGTCCATCGATGGGTGAATAATGATAAAATGTGGTCTGTGCATAAAATGGGATATTATTATTCAGCCTTAAAATTCTAACACTTGATGCAATATAGATGAACCGTAAGGACAGTATGCTAAGTGAAATAAGCCAGTCACAAATAGACAAATACTGTACGATTCCACTCATATGAGGTCCCTAGAGGAGTCACATTCGTAGAGACAGAAAGTAGCATGGTGGTTGCCAGGGGCCGGGGGAGCTGTTGTTTAACTCCAGTACGAAAAAGTTCTGGGAATGGATCACACAACAAGGTGAATATACTTAACTCTACTGAACTGTACACTTTTAAAATGGCTAAGATGGTAAATTTTACGTTACGTATATGTTTACCACAATTGAAAATAAAAAGTGAGGAAAAAAATATCTGTTACAAAAGCAGATGTCCATGGAGGGTAGCTAATACACTCATCCGTTCCTTAGGTGACGTATTTTATTAGATCAGCCCTGGATCCTTTGCAGAGAACAGGGCCCCAAAGAAGAGGAAATACTTTCATGAAAGAAAAATGCAACCAGGAACAGTCTCAGCTAGAACCACCACCCGGACAAAGGCTATCCAGCAGAGACAGGATTTTAGAGACAGGGCAATTATATTTAGGGAAAGGGGGTTAGGAGACTGAGAATCATGAGACAGGAGAGGTGACAGCTGGAGAAGCTGTGGCTTCTTCAGGGGACCGTTGCAGATGGTCTCAGTTGCAGGCTGCGATCTCAGCTCAGGTCTATAAAGCCTTACTCAGAACCGCTGGGGCTACAAGTTCTGGGCGACTCAGATTTTTTTGGATTTTAGAAAAGCAATGTGGTGCCTATTCTGTGCATCCGAGACCATTCCCAGCAGAGTCTGGCTCGGCACCCTGTAAACAAAGCCATTAATATGCCTGTGGTAAAATGTATAAATATTCACACTAAGTGGGATAATAAAGACTATAAATAGCCTCATGTCAGTTCAGACTAGGTTTTGCTGCCAAAGAAGTTTCAAAAACAAAAAAAAATCTTCTGGTTTCCAGAGCTTTTTGGATTCTGGATTTGAAAATGGCAGAATAGGGATCGGGGATGTGTGTGAAGTCTGCACCATCTACAGACTATAAATTAACAAAGACACATGATTTTGGGAGGGACCAGAATGATGAGTTCCAGTGAACCCAACGTTCTGATTTTATAAATATGAAACAAAAGCTTCTCGCCCAAGGTCACACTCCTGGTCGTGGGCAGAGCTGGGATCAGACTCAGGTCTCCTGTGCCCAACCAGCACACCCAGTAGGGGTCTAGCCGAGGCCTTCAGACCCAGATTGCGCTTTGAGTGGAGTCTGGAATCCGTGAAGCCAACCCTCCCTCTCCTTTCTAGTTCCCTGAAGAGGGGACCTCTTGACTCTAGGCATGTCCTCCCGCATAGCTGAGTTCACCTTGTTAAATTTTCTCTGGGCAAAGGCACCCACAGCAGGACTTGTCCTACAGGTTCAGAGACAGCTCAATGCCTTGCATATAGATGGTGCTCAGTAAAGAGCTGCAGAATCATTTAATTTTTTTTGGGTATTCATCACTTGTAGACCCATCTAGAGAAAGAGCTATAATTAAAAGGCCATGTGGGGGCTTCCCTGGTGGCGCAGTGGTTGGGAGTCTGCCTGCCAATGCAGGGGACACGGGTTCGAGCCCTGGTCCGGGAAGATCCCACATGCCGCGGAGCAACTGGGCCCGTGAGCCGCAATTACTGAGCCTGCGCGTCTGGAACCCGTGCTCCGCAACAAGAGAGGCCGCGATAGTGAGAGGCCCGCGCATTACGATGAAGAGTGGCCTCCGCTTGCTGCAACTAGAGAAAGCCCTCGCACAGAAACGAAGACCCAACATAGCAATCAATCAATCAATCAATCAATCAATAAATCTTTAAAAAATAAATAAATAAAAAAGGCCATGTGTAAGACAGCCACCAAAGATCTTGTTTGCCATTGTAGAACTGGAACTAAGGGCAAGGAAAGCAAATATTACCTTTATTTTTGAATGATGAACATTAATGGTCATTGAAAATTGATTTTTCCATCCCTGATGCCTAAACCATGGAACTGATCCCGCCCCGGGTCTCTGGGCAGAGTGAAGATGCTTTTGTGCCTAGAATAGTACCTAGTATATAGTAAGTGCACCACCTCAAATGTTGAATGAGTGAGTGAAGGAATGAACATTGGGGATATATTAGTTAGGACTCTTTGTTACAAATAGCACAATCTCAACTTAAACTGATTAAACAGAAGTAGAAAATATTGCCTGACGTAATTGAAAAGTCTAGGGGTAGATGCCTTCAGGCGTGGCTAGATCCAGGCCTGCAAATGATTACTGGGGAACCTCTCTCTTTCCGTATCTCAGATCTGGCTTTCCTATATGTTGTTTTCCATCTTAGGCAGGCTCTTGGGAGCAGGTGATGGCAAAGATGGTTACAGCAGTTCTGGTCTCACATTCTACCAGCTGAGTAATCCTTGCAGAGAAAGACATCCTAGACTGGGCCTGGGCTAGGGAATGCACCCATTTCTGAACCAATCACCGAGCCCAAAGTGATCCGCTAGTTTCATTGGCCAGGCCTGTGTATGGTTGCCCCCTGGAGCCAGGGTGTTGGGAAGACAAAGACTGAGGTTTGGAGAAGAGAGGTCACCGAAGGGAAGTGGAGGTGATGGTCCCTGAAGCAGAAGGAGCACGCACTGAGCAGGGGTAGACAGCTGACGTCTCTTACAGAGCTGGATGCCAAAAGCGTCTTCCCATGGCATGTGAAGGATGCAGCAAGCTCATGTTTTAGAAGATGATAGTGCTTAGAAACAACAGACACCAACTTGATCCTATACCCACAGAGAGTCGGCTTGAGGAATAATGATTAAACACAACCCCAATGAGTCAGCTCACCTGGAGTGGGGCTTACTCTCTCCCCGACTGTGCACTAGGAGTCGACATTCTTGTTTGATCTGAACAGTCATCCTGGGGTCACTCATTATGCCCACTTTACAGATGAGGAGACTAAGTCTTCAGTTCAGGAATCCTCTTGAGCTCTCCTAGCTAGTAAGCGAAGGGGCAGATGATCCCACCCTCTTATTTCTGACTCCCTAGCTTGGGCACTTCTTGGGCCCATCTGTGTTGCTGGGCCTGCCATCTCTCAGATCTGCTTTTCCCCGTGATGCTTGCCCCTCGCCCCGGGGGTGGCACGGATGGCCGCCCGCAGGCTTGGGTCCCCCCAGCCGAGCACTCCTCGCAGAGAGGTATTCATGGGTGCGCCAGGATGTGGCCTGAGAAGGTGAGGGGGAGGTCCCACGCCAGCCAGCCCCAGGCCATTGTGGTGAGTATGGTGTGGCCTGAAGAGTAATTCTTGAATTGACTGAACAAAATGGAGCCCTGGTCTTTAGCCCATGAACTTCCATCCTAAAAGGGAGGTGAACTTACAGTGGCTCCTCGGACCCTCAGTGGATTAAGGGGGAAGGAGTCAGACCTCAACGCCACGGGAACACCACCACCCTTCCGAGGTGGAAGGGCCAGACCCGGTCATCTGAAGGGAGAAGACTTGCTCTGAGAAGTGGGGCAGAGTTACCAAGAGCCTGGGGTGGTATTTGACAGACAACGTATCCTTGGATCCTGATGGGTGAGAAGTGGGTAGTATCCTCACTCCCTCCTGGTCCAAGTCCATCAGAACTGAGTTGAGTGCACTTGACTGCAAACGTCCATCCATCCTCTCACTGGAGGCCCAGGGCCTCCGCGGAGACCATCCTGAGGTCACTCTCACCCTCGCTCTCTTGGTGCTACACAGCTACCGTGTTTTGAGGACACAGGAAAGGATCCTGAATTTTCCCATAAATCTGCTTAGTTTAGGAACTATTTATATTCTCCATAGCTTTCAGGCGTTGGGCAACTTTTTAATCAAGGGTGTGAGGACTTTGAATACATGAATTTAAGTTTTAAAATAAAGGAAGAAAGAGAAAATGAAGACATTGAGTTAAAGAAGCAAACATGATAACTAGGAAAGGAGGGAGGTTTTAATCCACGCTAGTTTCTCTATATGGTTGTCAAATTTAGCTCAAAGATTCCTAGTAAAAAGGGAAATAGGATGTTTGCAAGTCCTTTCTGTCATAAAGGTAGAAATATGCCAATTTTGAAAGGTATACTTTTTTCTTCATATTAAATTCCAAAAGATGTATCTTGTGGGACATTTTATAGAACAAGATGTAAGCAGCAGAATGCTCCCCTGTACCCCCTATTACTACCCCAATAAAGGGTGAGGGCAAAACACAAAGTCTAAGTATTAAATATACCGTAGTTTCCTGGGGAAGGCAATACCATAAATGCCTGAATAGAAAGCAAACACGAAAATAAGATAATCTTTCGTTTGCTCAAAATGTTTTTTGGCTCTTTGAATATATAAACTCTCAGGGATATAGATAAAATAGTCTACATATACTATTTGATTTTATAATTTAATTACACACATTTAAAGTCACATATTGTATAAAATGGTATATTTAGAAATATATCACGTTTCCATTTCCATTTCAGGAAAACAATAGTATTCTAATTATATTCCTGTACGGTCCACTTCGGTGTCTTCCTCACTGGGGTTACATTTCGTGTCATCTCCCACGGTTTTCAGAGAATAATGACTTTGCTTCCTGCTAATGGGTGTTGAGCGACATCACCTTTCGAATTCCCATATTATGTCCCCGCTGGAAACGGCATCCCAAGCCCCACATGCCCATTTGTCTGGTATCAGAGTCCCCCCCACCACCCCATTTATCTAACGGGGCGGATAAATTTGTGATCACCTCCTCACAAAGACCGATTGTGTAGATTTTTTAAATGATCTTTAAATGTCTTCAAACATTTGCAACTAGAAGGTCATTCCTTTGAGAATCGTGATCAAATTCCCTTGCCTTGTATTCTTTATTTAAACAGGTGACTCCTCTAAGCATCTAAACCCAGACTTGACCGAGGTCATTTCCTGCCATGTGTCTTCCCCAAACACTACTTTGAGGTTGAAAACGATGTAATTGAGAAGAACACCCTGTAACACAGGAGTCTTGGGCGGGACGACACTACGTTAAAGCATTTGCAGTCGTTCTGTCATATGGCCCTCGAGCAAGCGCTTAATCTGACCCTACTGCAGCCCCCCATCCTGAAGCCACCCCCCACTGGGAAATGCCACTGACTCAGAAGGGGGTGCCCTTCTGGGAAGCAGAGCCAGCCGTGCTTTGCTAGCTGCATGGTCTTGAGCAGGTCACGTAAACTTTGGGGCTTCCGTGTTCTCATGCGTGACATGAGGGGTTTAGGCTGGATCAGAGAGGGGCCGGGGAAGCACCGGGGGCCACCCGACAGCTCCGTGTTTGGGGCAAGGGTTGGTGTTCTCACCTCGTTCCCAAGTCAACAGAGTAATTCTGCTTTGATCTACTTTATATAAAGGGATTCCAGGTAAAATTTCCTTTGAAGTAAAGATCCCTTTTTTTTAAATTTTAAAAACAGGGGGATAGGTCGTTACTGAGGTCTGCCTGCTCTGAAGTTGTCTGACCTCAAAGCCGTCAGGGTCATAGTTAAATCTTCCTGTTGTTGTCTAATGAGGGTATGATGTGCCTGGTGATCGGGGCGGGAGTGTAGACAATGCCTGAGGGTTGGTGAGCTTATGCCATCTGGCAACACAGACGGTGGAGACTCCACCATAAAGTCCCGCTTAGCTGGAACCCCATCATCCTAGAAAACCAGCTCATAATTTTATGAGAAAGAAGCAAATGACACGGCAGCAATGGTTCTCAAACTTTGCAGCATATTGGAATCACCTGGGGAGTTTTTAAAAATTCCAGTGTTCAGGGCATACTCCACGTTAATTAAAGCAAACTCTGGAGGAGGGACCTAAACATCAGTAATTTGTAAATTTCCCGATGTGAGTCTAATGTGCTGTCAAGTTTAAGAATAAGTGGCATTGGTACAGCCACTATGGGACACAGTATGATGGTTCTTCAAGAGAGTAGACGTAGAATTACCATGTGATCCAGCAATCCCACTTCTGGGTACGTACCCAAAAGACCTAAAAGCATGGTCTCGAAGAGATGTCTGTACACCCATATTCATAGCAGCATTATTCACAATAGCCAAAAGGTGGAAACAACCCAAGTGCCCATCAATGGATGAATGGATAAACAAGATGTGATATATATGTACAAGGTGAGCTTCCTTAAAAAGGAAGAAATTCTAACACATGATACAGCATGGTTGAACCTGAAGGACATTACCCTAAGTGAAAGAAGCCAGTCACAAAAGGCCAAATACTGTATGATTCCACTTATATGCGGTCCCTAGAGCAGTCACGTTCACAGAGACGGAAAGCAGAATGGCGGTTGCCAGGAGCTGAGGGTGGAGCAGGGTGGGGGTGTGGAATGAGGACTTGTTTAATGGGTTTAAGAGTTTCAGTTTTGCAAGATGAGAGACTTCTGGAGATCAGTCGCACAATAATGTGAATATACTTAACACTACCGTTAATACTTAAAAATGGTTAAGGTGGTAAATTTTATGCTACGTGTATTTTACCACGATGAAATATAAAATAACATGAAAAAAATAAGTGGCATCACGTAATGCCTTGCTACTCAAAGTGCGATCCATAGGCTGGGAGGGTCAACATCTTCCAGGAACTCTTTAGAAATGCAGCGTCTCAGGTCCCCTCCAGACCTGCTGCATCTGAACCTGCATTTTTCTTTTTCTTTCTTTCTTTCTTTTTTTTTTTTTAGAAAGATAGTTCCACTATCACGGTGGGAATTTTATTTATTTTTTTAAATTTATTTTTTGCTATGTCGAATCTTCGTTGCTGCGCGAGTGGGGGCTTCTCTCGTTGCGGAGCACGGGCTCTAGGCACGCGGGCTTCAGTACTTGCGGCACATGGGCTCAGTAGTTGTGGCTCGCGGGCTCTAGAGTGCAGGCTCAGTAGTTGTGGCGCACGGGCTTAGTTGCTCTGCGGCATGTGGGATCTTCCCAGACCAGGGCTCAAACTCGTGTTCCTTGGCAGGCGGATTCTTAACCACTGCGCCACCAGGGAAGTCCCTGAACCTGCATTTTTCAACAAGACACCCCGTGTGGTTGGTGCGTGCATTAGTCTTTGAGAAATGCTAGTTGCGATGGACCGAATATTAGTCCAGGGTTTAGAAGATGGAGCAGACAAGGTCATTCGTCCACCCGGCACCCACCTCCTCCCTTCCTACTTCCTGGAGACCCCAGCATTCTCCAAGCAGCCATGTGCTTGGGAGGATGACCTCATACACTGCCCCCCACCCTGTGGTCTTACTCCCCCGGCCAGTGACTGGTGTCGGGCTGGGCATGTGGCCTGGTTTCGGCCAATAGAAGGAAGGGAAGTTCTGCTGTAGAGGTTCTGGGAACACCAAAGCAGAAATGACCTCTCCTTCCTTTCGAAGTTCTCATGTCAGGATGGGACCCGAGCAAATTCTATAGGCATCTCGGGACCTTGGGGGCAGCTAGACTGGTACTTGAAAAACAGAGCCACTGACTGACAAAATCCTGACTCCACCTCACCAATGGATTTCTGATTATGTGAGATTAGAAATGTATTTATTGTTTAAGACCGTTTGAGCCAGGGTTCTCCATTCCTTGTAGCCCAGGGTTCCTCAGCCTTGACGCTCTGGATGTTTGGGACAGCATAATTCTTTGTTGTGGAAGGGCTGCTGTGTGCATTACAGGGTGCGTGGCAGCAACCCTGACCTCTGCCCATCAGACGCCAGTGGCACTCCCGCCCCCCCAAGCTGTGACATCGTGTCTCCAGACGCATTGCCCCATGTTTGGAGGGGGTGACAATTGGCCCCCAGTTGAGGACCACTGTTGCAAAGGCACCCTAATGAGTGCAAAGACCTTTCCTCAGTGGTCTGTGAGGAGGGTAAAAATCGCCGTCTATGCTCCAGAATGTCTCAAGGATCCAGGTGTGTGAGAAAAGCAAACACACAGGTGTTGCTAATGACTGGCTGTCTTTGATGCTGCTGGTGCTTTGATAACAATGTTGTACTTTCCATTTATTCTTTGAATAGGCAGAGATGTTTAACTTAACAGATGGCCAGTGTGGATAGGGAGTGGAATTTTCCCTGGGCAAAGTTGGTGACCCGGCCAGCACTCTCTCGGGCTTTTCCTCCCGCTCAGAAATCCTGATCTCTTACCGCCAGGCCCTGAGCTGGGCCACCAACCCCGATTCACCGTCCCACGAGGTGATGGGCGCTGCAGATTCACGCGGTATGGCGTTTTCACAGATTGAGAGATGTTCATATTTAACTGCTGAAGAGAGAGATCTGTGTCCTCCATGTAATGTTGTATTTGCAGCTCACACATCCGTGGATTTGAGACTCGCAGAGTCGGGGGCTTCTAGACAAGAATCAGTTGACACACCAAGATCACTTTCCTTAGGAGCCCCCTGGCCCCGAAAATCAGTGCATTTGGATTCATCACTCCTTGGAGAGTTTAGTTTCATCCAAAATGTTCCCTGGGGCAGGAAGGCTTACAAGGGGAGCTGGGCTTTACAGGAAGGTCTGGAGGAGAGATGGGAGCATGGGGACGGGCTGGGGGACCAGTGCTGTGAAAGCCACAGATGCTTCTGTGGTAGAGGTCAAGTGTTTCCCGTGCGCCAGTGCAGTACTCAGCACGGGGGCTGGGTGCGGAGCAAAGGCCGTTTGGGAGGTGCTGCGGCCCTTGGGGGCCTCACAGCCTACTGGGGAGTATGTGGAGGGTGCTGGGTTGCTCTCCTACCCTCAGCCCGTATGGTGGTCATTTCCCCAGGTAAGTGCCCCCAGGAACACGGCGACTACCCTGATTTTGTGTCCCATCCCCGCCCCTGCAGCCTGTGTGCTTTGCAGGTCACTAACCTGCTTTCTGAACCAGAGGGAAGACACATGTATCAGGCCGTAGTCAATGTCTTAGGCCTGGCGTACAATGATTTGACTGGAGAAGGCACACATTCACAGCTTCTGGGGGGAAAGCAGTGTTTTCCTTTGGGGGAGGGGGCGTGGCTTGCAGGCCCTGCTGCAGCCCGATTATTTCCAAATAGGAGTGGAGCTGAGGGTTGAGCCGATGAACCAAGGGAGGCAGAGTCGAGAGTCACAGGGAAATCAAGCGGGAGCCTTGATCAGACCACATGTGACCCACCTCGGGACATTTAGGTGGCGCATGCTAGTAAACCTCCGTTAAGTGTAAGCCAGCTGGAACTGGATTTTCTGTTGCTTGCATCATAAACTAAGGAGCAAACCTCCAGTGGGGACTGGCTGAGAGGACGCATCCAGGCAGAGAGGAGTGAGGGTGTCTTCACACAAACGAAGAGGACAGTGACCCTCGTGTAGGGAAATGGCTGGTTCTGGTGGGCCCGCTTCACCCGGGGACACAGACCTCATGTGTATGGAGACTCGACATATGGAGATCTGACGGGATATTCGGGACGCTGGGTACCTCTGCATCCTCATTAAGGTCCTAGGAGACTCACATCCAGGGGGAAGGTGGCCCATTGGCGGGGTGAGAGGGGTGAAAATACAGCTTTGCTAAGAGAGGGCGTTTCTGCCTGTGGCTTGAGCAAGTCCTGCTGGGTTGGAAAAGCTGACTTTTCTGGCTGAATTTAGAACGCAGGCGACCAGTCAGGTGACTTAACAAGAGAAAGGATTAGGGCCCCGGAAGAACACTGCCCCAGTTCCCAGGTGTCTCCCGAGCCTCTTGTCTGAAGGATGTCACGCTTGATAAAGGGGACAATTGCCTTGCTGTGAAGATGCAGCTGGGATGCAGTGGGGCAAGGAGCAGATCTGGGGCACCTCCCCACCTCGGAGATGTAGTTAGATGTCCCCAGTCTGAGGAGCAGGGCAGCAGGCAGGGCACAGATCAAGGATACAGACCTGTGAAGATCTCCACTCAACCACCAGCCCATGGACTTGAACAGAAGAAACCCAGTAAATTCTGAAGGGGGCTGAGATGCCAAGGAAACTGGCCAAGTAGTGGCCTGAGATTGCCCATCCTTCAGGGAGATCCCTGAGCTTGTGCCCACAAGAAGTGGGGTGCTACAACAGTGACTCTCCTTGGGAGGCATCAACACCAAGCCCCTCAGATGTTAACAAGGCAGTGGACGGGGACCCACCCAAACCCAGAACTGGGGGCCACCATCTTGTCTGCTGGAGGATCTGGCTTTACCACAAGGGCAAGGAATCCTCAATATTTCCTCAATACCGTATGTGCTATCGACCAATGGCAACTGAGTGTGTTTCCCACCTTCTCCTTCTCCAAATGGAGAATTCCCCTTCTGGAAATTCTTACTGCAGCTATCCTGGTTTGTCCCATCGTTGCTGGCTATGTTGATGATGATGAACTTCAGAATTTAGTTCATAGGTTACCATCCCTTGAGTAGCTACTTCCAGACATGATGGGGAGTATGATGCATCTCAGAGAAAATATGAACTTGAGTTTGAATCCAGCAACTGGATGAATCATAGAGCTCCACCCTTTAGGGGAGGGGTGAGTCTATTTCAGCCAAGCGTGGGTATTTCTGATGGTTACATAAGGGAAGGAGAGTGTACCAATGTTAGTTCATCAAAGGGGTGGACCATAGTGGGACGTTATGGTTACTGCCTTCACACCCACCTGCCCTTCTCTGGATAATCATCCTGATTTTGTGCAGGCAACTGTACTTGAACTCACAGCTTGTACAGCTTAGAGAAAGCGGACTCCACTCCCAGATCCAGGACTGGACATACGGCTGGATGAGGCTCTGCTTGGAACTCCCCAGAAACAGTTTCTCTCTCTTTAGAAACTTCTTCTTTTGGGGTTGAGATGTTGGGGGGGGGGGGGCATGAGTGCTGGAGCAGCCATTTCATCACCATGAGGGGAACCAACCCCAACCGAAACCAACACAGGGAAGAAAAGTTGAAAGAATCAGAGAAAAGGATCTGCAACCCTGATGGTACCAGACCCACCCTCACTCTTGGGCTTCTGACTTATATCATGTCTTCTTTAATATTTGAGCCAGTTAGAGTTTTCTGTTCCTGCAACCAAACAACCAGCTATTACAGAATGAGATAAAAGCTAAAATAAAAATATGAAAAAAATGTTGGAGAAGGTAGGTTCACTGGCTAAGAGAAGCAGGCTGTTTCTTTAAGCATTTAGGGTGGGAAGGTTGGCAAGGAACCCATCAGAGCTCTTAGCATCAATCCCACCCTTTTCATGGGGATTTATTGGGCTTATCTGAGACCATCACTAACGTCCCCACCTAACCCGTGCAGGTGGGGATGCGTATGTAAAGCTTTCAGAGCAGGGCGTTGCACCTGGTATCTAAAAGTCCCCAATAAATGTTGGGTGGTGGGAGGATACTCGCCGTCTGTTGGCCCCAGCCCCCCACACCCGGAAGGCCAAGGGAGTTCCCCAGCTTCCTAACCATCTCCCTCCCCATGGCTGTTGCAGAACATGGACCACATGTCTCCCAGGCTGAGAGCCTTCCTCTCTGAACCCATTGGAGAAAAGGATGTTGCCTGGGTAGACGGGGTCAGCCGTGAGCTTGCAATCAATCTGTGCACCAAAGGTTTCAACAAGGTAATTCCTCTTTTCTTGTTTCTCCAACTTCTCTTTCAACCTGTATTCCCCTAATCCTGCCAGATGGCAGCCGGTGCCACGTGTCCCTGCCAGTGGCTGTCAGAGAGCAAAGCTGCCACTTGGCCGGGCGCCACATGCTTGGCCAGAGGCTACTGACCCTGCATGCTTGGGCAGCCGCCAGGGTCCACAGATAATGGGCAAATCGAATCACTGTGGCTCAGGGCAGCTGGGCTGTGCATGATTCACTTGGTGTTCAAACACCCAGGGGTAGACAGAAGTGAGCCGGCCGCCGAAGTCTGGGGCCGAGCTGTCAGGATGGATGATTTGGGTGCACTCCCCACCCCCATGAAGAGACTTGGGGGTCTCTTGTCCTATCAGGCCCTGGCAGGTGGAGTCATAGCAGCCTGGTGTCTACACCAGAGTACGAGGAAGTGAGTTATTCTAAGATGTCACTAGCAGTCCGAGAACAGCCTCAGTGATGGCCAATGGAATCGGAACGTTCTCTTCTATGCAACTGTTTCTATGGTGCTATATTATATAAAGCTGCACGAACCTTAGGAGAGGATGGGAGATATTCCCAAAGAGAACCCAGAGAAAGTGAGCGGGTGGGAATTCACAGGAGCATTGCACACTCGGTCGAGAGAGGCACCACCAGCAGAGGTACTGCTGCTCGTTCCCTTCGGCTTTAAAGTCAGCCCTCACCCCTGGGCGGGAAGAGGCTGCAGAGACGCCCAGGGAGGCGGGGAACCGCTGAGTGCACAGCTGACGGTGAGATTGGTTTGCACCGGCCCAGCTCACGGCCATGTCCAGGGGGCAGCTGGACGACTGGGTCTGTGGTTTTCTGATTGACACGCTGCCCTGCGCCACTTGTTAAACATTCTGAATATCACCCGAATCTACCACAATCTAATACCCAATAGGTGGGATTGTCAGGAGGACGGATTGAGATAGATTTGCTTCTTTCCTCCCAGATAAAGCAGAGAGGACCATTCCCAAGCAGAGAGTAGAGCAGGCAAGCCTGATTAGGGAAGACATTTTAAATTAAAAATTATTTTTTAGAAGAAATGATCGTCCCTTTTACTTTTCTATTGTGGTGTAACATATCCACACTGATGTGATAGGTTCAGCTCAGTGAGTTTTTACATAGATATACATGCATAGATCCACCACCCGGGTCCGGTGATCAGGATCCTCGAGAATTCCAGAAGGTTCCCCTGTGTCTCTTGCCAGTCAACTCCACCCCCCACTCCCAGAAGTCACCGCCATTCTGGCTTCTACCACCATTGGTTTAATGTCTCCATAGTTGTGAGGTTTTGTTGTTGTTCAGCCATACTCATCGTTCAAAAAATATTTTAATTTACATACGGTAAATTTCACCTTTTTTAGTACACAGTTCTGCAAGTTTTGACAAATGCATGTAGTCAGGTAGCCACTACCACAATCGCGGCCTAGAACAACCCCATTATGCCAACATGTTCCCTTTACCCTTCACATTTCCCACCTTCAGCCCCTGGCAACTACTGATTTGTTTTCTGTCCCTATAGTTTTGCTTTTTCCAACTTGTTTCAAGTGACTATAGGTAGGATGAGAGGCATATTAAAGATAAAGGAATGAATGAATAATGGGAAATTTTCAGGCATCCGAGAACTTGCTACACAGAGTCAGGGCTATAGGGAAGGAGGAACTGGCCAGGTCCCTGGAGATCTGCTCCTCTGTGTTTCCCACCTCCTGGCTAGCTGTGACCAGCCCTCCCCTTTTAGGCTCTACTCATTCCAAGGGCCACTCATTCCAAGGGCCACTAATTCCAGGCACTGATGCCAGGGGTTCACCTTTTCCTTTGCTTTGAGCCCCTCACCCACCTGTGAAAGAGATGAGAGGTCACTGTCTCCACTTTACAAACGAGGAGACAGAGGCTCTGGAAAGTGAGTGCCTTGATCAAGGTCCTGAGTGAGGACAAGAACGGCCATGGATCATATGGTCACAAACCACGCAAGAAGATCAGGACCAGGAGGTCACCCTGGCAGGGAGGGGGCTTACACTGAGATTTGGTGATGAGACCCTGAATTGAGTGCTGGAGTCTGGCTGGGCCTATAAAAGTATTCAGGAGGAGACCCCAGTGTCGCAACCTACAAGATGAGCAGGTGCTTCTGGGGGGGCCGGGGCTGTGGGCGGGGCCAGCAGTAAGAGGCAGGCAGATCCCGGCAGGGCGGCCGGCTCAGATGTAGCAAAAGAAACACAGGTTCCTGTAGTGCTGTCCATAGGCTTTATTTTTTAGAGCAGTTTTGGGTTTACAGCAAAACTGAGAAGAAAGTGCTGAGAGGTTCCGTATACCCCTGCCCCCATACACAGCCTCCACATTATCGGCATCCCCACCGGAGTGGTAGGTTTCTTACGGGAGAACCTACACTGACATGTTATCTCCCCGAGGCGCAAAGTTGACATTAGGGCTCACGCTTGGTGTAGCGCACGCATCCTGTGGATTTGGACAAACGAGTGATGACAGGTATCCACCATGGTGATGTCCTACAGATCGCTTCTCTGCCCCACAATCCTCTGAGCTCCTGGGTTTTCACGCCCTGCCTGCAGGAGGCCTGGGCATGGCAGGCCCCTCCCCAGGCTGGGGGTCCCTGGGGTTTCTTGGCTGTGAGCAGAGATCCCCTCAGGCTCCACTCCTGCTCATGGTGGCTTCCTTGGCCTGTCCCATGGGTACTGGGACTTTCCGAGGACCTGCTGGGATGCAGATGTGTGAGGCTGCCCTCAGCCCTGCCTGCCCTCAGCCCTGCCTGCCCTCAGCCCTGCCTGCCTGGACCCCTCACTCACCGCTCCCGAGACACCGGATGCTGGAACCCAAGGAGATGGGACACCAGCCCCACCCTGGGAGCCCAGTGTGCATCTGGGGGGGTCGATCGTCCCTCTAGGGCTGTGGACCTGGACAGGGGCAGGCATGGAGTCACCTTCTCAAGCTCCCACCAGCCTCTAAATCAAGTAATTTCTCCTCGATGCCTGCCCCACACAAGTCAAACTTTCATTTCTTCTTCTACAGAGGCATGAAGTGCTTGGCGGGGTTGCCCCTATATCTCTCTACACTTTCCCAGAACTTTGTCTGTGGCTTGAACAGTTCTCTGGCTCAGTTGCAGTCCCAACTTTCAAAACTATGGATTCACCCAAGTCTCAAAAGTCAAAAATGTGGCTGCATTTTCTCTGGGTTTTTTCATGCCTGCCCTTCCCTGGGGCTGACAGCTTTGGCCTGACGACCTACATCTTGGCCGTCCAGCACGGCGGCCATGGGCCACTTGTACCTGTTTAGTACCGTCTGAATTGAGTTGTGCTATAAGTATAAAATACACACGGCCACGTTAAAGACTCAGTGCCAAACAAACAAAAAAATGGAAAGCATCTCATCAATAATTTTTTAATTGATTACATGTTGAAATGATAATAATTTAGATATATGGGAAAAAAATAAAAATTATTAGAATTCATTTCACCTGTTCTTTCCCCCTTTTGCCGTGGCTTCTAGAAAATTAAAAATTACACGTGTGCTGGCCCACGTTAGGTTTCTACTGGACAGCGTTGGTCTAGATTTAACGACGAAAGGACTGCAAAGGTGAAAGGAATGACCAGAAGAGGGAAAATACATCGTGCTCAAGATGCTCAAAGTGTCTGCGCCGGGTCTAGCTCCGCCTTATATTCTTCTGTCCCTCCACCCTCACCCCCATGCTCCACCAGACTGTTCATGAACCACAAACACATGGGGACCACCCTCCCGCGGACCCAAGGCCCCTCTTAAAATGAACTTTTGTCTCCTTCATGGGCCCACTCATGGCCCACCCCCTCCAGAAGCAAGCCCTCCTTCCGCCCACCCACTCTGGCCAGACAGGCTGCTGTTTCTAAACACTGAGTACCCGGTGGACCCCTTGCTGTCACATCCAAACTATTGATTGTTTTTTCCACGCGTTCTGTTAGAGGCACAGCTCCCTTTGGTGTCCTCCCGTATCTTCTCTGAAGAAAGGATTGTTCTGGGTTTCTTGTACTCCTCCTCTCCCTATGAAAACCCAACGGGAGGGGGGTGAATTTCCAGGCGCTCAGTAAATTCAGAGTCATGGGCAGTGCCCTGTGGGGTTACTCCAACAGCGTGGAAGTAAGTTTCACATCCCACAGAATCTGATTTGGCTCAGTACTCTTTGAAGACCCTACAAAGTCATAACCATGAGCCTAAATCTTCCTTCTGAAAGTTACTTGGAAGATGAGGGAGCAGCAAATGTTCTGGATGCCCACCTGCTCCCCGAGCCTCTCTCACCTAATAGAACCAGCACCTGGCGTTTGCTCCATGTCAGGCACTGATCTGAGTGCGTTACATATACTTATTTCATTTAGTTACCAAAACATCCCATAAAGTATACTATTTCGTCTCTATTTTACCGATGAGAAAACAGGCACAAAGCAGCCAAGTGCATCACTCAAAGTCACTCAAGATTAGAGAGACAAAATCTGAATCTGGCAGACAGGCTCTGGGGTGGGCAGTAGGGCAAGGGACACCCCCCCCCCAGCCCTGCCTGATGCCCAGACCCTACAAGGAGTCAGTCACAGAAGCTTGGGGTTACCCTATGCAGGGTTGCCAGGTAAAATATAGCACGCTCAAATTAAATTTGAGTTTCAGTTAAACAATGTCTTAGTGTAAGTGTGTCCTAGGGAGACAGGCAGGAGGAAGAAAGCACAGTGGATTGAACATTCACGCTTCAGCCGAGGAGTTTTACACTGGAAAGACTGACAGAGGCTGGATTTGCGAGGTTGTCTTTGGCACTCAGTGGCCCTGAAGGCTGAAGAGTCAACGTCCAGTTAGAGAAAAAGAAAGTTGTTCATCACACAACGAAGCCTGGTGGTGCTGTAAAGTCCATTCACCACGGGCGCTGAGGGGATGGGAACTGGCAGGGGGTAAGCTTGACAGTGAGGGGCCGAGACTACGTGTCTCTGTTTGAAAGGCCGGGTGTCATAATGGAGGTGGAAATTTTTTTTTTGGCCGCTCCACGCGCCATGGGGGAATCTTAGTTCCCTGACCAGGAATTGAACCTGCGCTGCCTGCAGTGGAAGCACGAAGTCTTAACCACTGGACCGCCAGGGAAGTCCCTGAAATTTTTAATGAGCGTGGACCAGGACCTAATCTGCGGGCCCAGTGCAAGATGAAGATGGGCGGCCCCTTGTTGAAATTCATCAGGAATTTCAAGATGGTGGCAGCACAGCAGCAAACCAAGTGGGGCTCTGAGCGCAGGGCCTGTGTGACGGCATGAGTCACTCACCAGGGACCCCGGACTCAAATATCGCTACTGTTTCGCAAGGAACAGGCACGGCACACCGGAGGCTGGTCCAGACCTGTTCACGACTGGTATGCGGAGTTGACGGAAGTCTTCCCTCGAGCTGCCATCCTGCCACACGGGCAAAGGCTGCCTCGGGAAGGAATGAACGTCCCTGGCCAGGGTGGCGGGAGGTGGGGACCGTCTGTCAGGGTATCTGTGTCACTCTCCCTGCAGCCAGGTTTTTGTGAGCTTTGGCCCGAGGAGGCAGAGGGTGGCTCCTCTTCCTCCTGGTTAGGGGCTCGCTCTCTAGAGCCCGCAGAGAAACCCAGAGGGCTTCCTTCCCTCAGGGCCATGATGGGAGCCTACGACTCCTGCTTCCCTGGGGAGCAGGGAGAAGCAGGCCGACTTCCCAAGAGAAAGGGCGGACGGCAGCATCAAGTTGCCACTTGGATCTGGAGGCCCTCTTGCCTGTGGCTTTCCTGGAAAGTTTGCCTCTGGTCCTGCGAGCCACGAGGTCCCTGGCATCCTGGCTGCGTGGAGGGACGTGGAAGCTCTGGTTACCAGAGCAGCCGATGCCAGACCTCAGGATGGCGGAGGTGCCAGGCCAGGCCGTGGATGGGTGGGGTGTGCTGGAATGGGGCCGAGGACAGGAGTCTTACCTCCAGGGTTCTCAGTGACCCATCTGGAGAATGGACGGGGCGCACGTCAGGATCCGAAGCAGGAAAACATATCAGGGGTCTGAGCCTGCCCACGGTGCTCAAAAGCGTCACTTACTACTATTATCATCGATGTTCTCTCTCCTGGGACAAAGCTCTGCACCTCCCATACCTACTGCAGCAACGGGCTCAATCAACATTCAGTAAATGTTCATTTTTTAAAACGTTGAATTAAAAAACATCTCAGGGACTTCCCCGATGGCGCAGTGGTTAAGAATCTGCCTGCCAATGCAGGGGAGATGGGTTCGAGCCCTGGTCTGGGATGATCCCACATGTCGCGGAGCAAATGCGCCCATATGCCACAACTACTGAGCCGGCACTCTAGACCCTGCGAGCCACAACTACTGGGCCCACATTCCACAACTACTGAAGCTTGCGCGCCTACAGCCCATGCTCCACAACAAGAAAAGCCACTGCAATGAGAAGCCCGCACACTGCAGCGAAGAGTAGCCCCGACTCGCTACAACTAGAGAAAGCCCGCGTGCAGCAACGAAGACCCAGCGCAGCCAAAAATGAATAAATAAATTAATTAATTAATTAAAAAAAAACACACACAGTAAAATCACCCCTGAAAAGACGAGGATGCTGACAAAGTAAAATGAGATCATTCTAATCAATTACACCGCTTTTTCAAAAAGATGATTAAAGTAGCAATTTAAAATGACCATGAAATCCTAGCTTTTGTCTCTTTTCAACAACTGGATCTGGACTAAAATTTTTTTAAAACCCCAAACTCCAATGCTTGGGTATATTTTATGACTGGAATTCAGCTTTTATTTAATTTGTCTTTTAAAAAATGCGTTCATTTTGGTTAAGATGAAGTTTGCTTGGTTTTATGTAAGTGAAATACATAGACGCCAGTGGGTTTTCCTGGAGGGGGCCCAGGACTCAAGGCCTGGACACTGTTTCCCATTCATTCCAGGCCGGAGAGCCGGGCACTGAACGTGGCCTTCCCTGTTCATGTCCCGGCCAGTCTGTGGCCTTGGATGTCTCTCTCTCCTTGTGGCCCTTGCCCCTCATGACTATCAGTGATGAAACAGCACGAGAGGAATGAAAAGCTGTGGGACCAGGACTCAGAAAACCAGAGAACACTGTACGACTTTGACTTGTGGGGCACTTAATCTTTACATGTGTTTTTCATCCAGAGAGACCCTTCAGAAGGGGAAAAGGGGCAAGGTTCAGCATGTTTGATACCTTGTCTGCTCCTCCCACAGGGCTGCGTCTTCCAGGACAAAAAAGGAATTTGCATTTCTCCACTGGTCTCACACTGAATTCACTTAATCCAAATTGCAGGGTGGGGCGGGGCAGATGAAGGGCCTTCGGAAGATGCAGAAATTGAACCCCATGCTCTGCAGGTTCTCACTTCGGGTTAAGTGAGTTGCCTGGAGTCACACGGCGGGTTTGCAAAAACAAACTGATACTAAGGTGCCCTTCACCTGCCGGTCCCAGGTGCAGTGGTTCTCAGTTGAGGGAGATTCTGGCCCCTGGGGGACGCCTGGCAATGTCTGGAGATGGTCATGATTGTCACAATTCAAGGTAGGGGGTGTACTGCTGGCATCTAGTGGGAACAGGCCAGGGACGCTGCTAAACTTCCAGCAGTGCACCTGAACACAGAATTATCCCAAATGCAACAGTGTCAAGGGTTAGAAACCCTGTGCTTGAACCATTGAGAAAGTGGCAGGGTGGGGAGCACCTCTAATTCCTGTGTGTGTTTCAAAGAGAGAAATATTAGATCCAAGGCCTGAAGGGAGCATCAGAGGTACACGAGGCTCTTGCTACTCAAAACATTGTTCCGGGACCAGCATTAGAAATGCAGAGTCTCAGGTCTCACCCCAGACTTACTGAGTCAGATCCTGCCTTTTTAACAAGATCTCAAGGACATGTTCAGGTTCCTTCCAGGCTAGACAGCCCCCCAAAGCCACCTGTAGAGATGGACATTAAACTTGACCTCACATCTCACCCAGGCCAGTGTCCGAATCCTCTTCGCCAGGGTCAGGGTTTCAGGGATAGCCCTTCTCCCTTGAATCTGACCTGTGCCCCCTCCTTTGATTTGCCAGGGGAGGAAGAGCACAGCTGAGTACGTTTCCCGTGTTCCTCCATGCAGGCCTACACCCTGTTGGGACAGTTCCTTCTGATGCACAAGAACGAAGCCGAGTTTCAGAAGTGGCTCATTTGCTGCTGCGGTGCCACTGAGTGTGAGGCCTGGGAGAGCTCGAACTGCCTGAAGGAGTGGTGCTCCTGCTTCCTGTAGACCCTCCCCCGGCACTGCCACTAGGAAATGATACCTCTGCACTGACTCTGGGCTCCAAGTCGTTATTTTTCTTTTCCACTTTATTGACACACACTTGTTATAAAAAGTAGTTCAAGAATGTAAAGAAAAAAAAAAAAAAAAAAAGAATGTAAAGAAGGACAAACACAAGAAAAATGACCCCCAGATTCTACCACCCAGAAACGGCCATCATTCACCTTATTCACCAATATCATGCCAACTGTCTCTTAGCATAAATTTATCTAAAGGAATGGATAATTTTATTTAAAAATAGGAATTAAATTTTAAGTCAGCATAGCAGTTATCTATTGCTGCATAACAAATGAACCCAAAACGTAGCTGCTTCACGCACACAATCATTTTGTCTCGCTCAGTTTCTGAGGGTCAGGAACTGAGAGATGCTTAGCTGGGTGGGTCTGTCTCAGGGTCCCCTGTGAGGTTACAAACTGTGGGCCGGGGAGCAGGTTGGTGGGGACTAGGGGACCCACTTCCAAGGAGGCTCCTCACGTGGCTGGTGGCCCAAGGCCACAGCTGGTCTCCGAGTGGGCCTCCCTCGGGCTGTGATGACCTGGCATCTAGCTTCCCCCAGAGCGGGTGACCCAGGAGGGAATAAGAGAGCAGGAAGCTGCAGTCTTTCATGACCTAGACTCTGATTCACACAACATCAGTTCTGCCTTGTTCTAGTTTTAGAACCAAGTGCCTACATCCTCAAGGGAGAATTAAACTTTCTTGAAATAGCAAATAGTATGCAAACATTTTTAAGAGCATCACAGACAGATTTTTGAGGTATAATTTACATATGGTAAAACTTGCCCTTTTTAGGTGCATAGTTCTATGAACTTTGACAAATGCATTGTCCTGTAACCGCCACCATCATGGAGATAAACAGCATCTGCGTCACCCCAGCGAGTTCCCTGGAGCCTCCCTGTAGTCATCCCTCACCCCTCCCCAGCCCTTGGCAACCAAGGGTCTGTTTTCTGTCCTTAGACTTTGGACTTTTCCAGAAAACTGTATAAATGGAATCACACAACATGTAGCTCTTTGAGGTACATTGTCTTCTTTCACTTGATGTAATTCAGTTGGGATGAATCCATGATACAGGCTTCTTAAACTTAAGAAATGTAACAGGTGTTGTCGGTGTCCAGCCCATATCCTGGTGGCATTCACTGTTCTAGGAGAGTCTGTTACTTCCCTCAAAAGCACCTGAATCCCCTCAGCTTGAGGGGTTCTCTGGCTGCAGGAGTGGGGTCAGCCCATGCACAGGGCAGGGAAGAAGTGCCTGGGAGTTAACACCCAGGGGAGCCGTTAATCATGGGTGGAGGTTGATGGCCAAATGCCCCAGGTCCTCTCCCTGTGGGTGGGACAGCTCTGAGGCAGTTTTCCCCAGCTCTCCACTGGGGCTAAGCCGAGCTCCCCGTAAAGAGTGGCCCCTGCTCTTTAACACCCGGCCTTGCTTCCTTCCCCTCCTTGCCTTGATTTCCCACTCCCCTACCAGGGCTTCCTGGGACCACCCTCTATACACAATGAAATACTCAAATTTTAGAGTCTGCTTCCAGAAGAACCTAACCTAAGACAACAGTGTTAAGATTTAATTTTATTTTAACAGAAGGAAAAAAGTGGAACTGAACTGAAAGGATTGCTGAACTTCAGTGAATTTTTTTCTTCATCACTAGATATAGTAATTTCTAAATCAATTTCTTCTGAGTTTAAAGAATAATGTGGAGAAAACAGTAAGAGAGAAGTTAGTACCATTAGGCTTATTTTAAACTTTGTTTTTCAATATTAGATGGTATAAACTCCTACCAAAGAAAGAAATAAAAGTAAAAAGAAATGAACACTTTTACTTCTTCCCTCTCATTTTTTAGTTGGTTTTATTGTTACTTTTAATTTGTGAAGGTTTAGATAGCATATGCATTCTTCCCATAAGCATACCCCCTGCAGTTACTTAGTTTCAGTTGTATATTTAAGAGCTTATCATTAATCTTTGTATCATTATTTTAAAAATCATAGCTTTGTCATTCCTGAATTCTTTGTTTTGATACACCACTTTGTTTGTCGAGTTGGATCACTGTATCAGTCAGAATAGGCCACAGGATGCTGCTATAACAAACAAACCCCCAAATCTCAGTGATTTAGCCAACCAAGGTTGATTTCTCTCTCATGGTACATGTCCAGTATATGTCATCAGGAGAGCTCAGGAGCTGAAACGTCTGTGAGGAAGAGGGGTCGACACTGACTCTTGGCCCAATATCTGTAGTCTGGGGGCATCCATGACTCAATACATGATTTCAATGAGTATTTATGGAGTGTCTAAGGTTCTGAGCATGGTTAGACACTGTGGGAAAAGCAAGGGAAATAAATATGAGTTTCTGTGGTTTCAAGGAGCTTACAGCCCAGAAGTGATGGGAGAGGGGAGGGCAGAACAGCCCAGAGGTGGTGGGGGAGGTGCAGGTGGGGGTAGGGGGTGTGGCCAGGGGGCAAACAGCCAGTAAAGGGGTCTCTGTGTCAGGTGCGGGTCACGTTTTATCACTATGGGCAGCTGACCTCAACCCTGCTGGGGACTCAGGAGTCAGTGTAGACACGTGTTAATTCACCCCACCCTGGGGTGTCCATCACACATTCTATCATTTGTTGAGGGCTACTCCCCCAGGAAGTTAATCACTCAGCTCCCAAGCCAGCCGCGTGGTGAAAATGAACCCCACTGAGAAGGTGTTCAGGCCCAGAAGGGCAGGCACGGGCAGCCAGGTGGCGGCCAGCCGCGTGCACCCAGGCAGCGACGGCAGGGCACACGGCGGGGCAGGGCACAGCTCTGCCGCAGGCGGGGTCTGGAGTAGCCCTGGCTTGGAGAACAGAATCCACCCCTCACCACTAGTTCTAAGACCTTTGGAAAGTCAACCTCTCAGCCCAGCTTCCCAGCTGTCAAATGGTGATAATAACAGTATCTACTCAAGTGTCCAGAAGATTAAAATTCCTGCACCTGGTAAGAGCTTCATGTGTGGTAGCTCTAAAAACCTAAGTTTTAAAATGTGCAGCACTGACTGTGTATCGTTACTGAAAGAAAGGGGAGGTGGGTATGGATGAGTGTGGCCAGGGAAGGCTGCTAGGAGGAGGTGTTAAAAGGGGAGGTCAGGGCTGAGTGAGCTGAGGATGGAGAAGAGGGAGGGGAGGAAGCAGGGGGGCCGGGAGGTGGGGAGAGAAGGAGCTACGAGGGGAAAGACCAGCCCAGCTGGCCCAGAGTGAGTGAGCTGAGGACGCTGCAGGAGAGGTAAGGGGCAGGGCTGTGGGCGGCCGAGTGCGAGGCTCCCCCGCCCCTGCCGTTTCCCCCAGACAGAGGCTGAGTGTGAGCTGCTAGCCGGCCCCATTTCAGAAGCCTCCGTCTTGAGGAAGGCTAGTGCTCTCAGCAGTTGGCAGGACCGGGACACATCTGGGCCGGTAACCCAGGATAATGGACCCTGCTCCCACCCCTAAAGAAAGACACTGTAGCAACTGATGTGAAAAATACCCACAACCCTCCGCTCCTCCTGGTACCCACACGCTTCACAAAGACTCTGCAGCTCCGCCTGTCAAGAGTCCATCTCCCTTCCTGCTGCATCTGGACTGACCCTGTGACTTGCTTTGGCCAAAGGCATATGGCAGGGGTGACACCGTGACAGGTGTGAACCCCCTGTGACCACCACGCAAACAAGCCTGGGTTCGCTCGCTGGAGGACAAGAGACACGTGGCCACTGCCTCGGCCAACGGCCAGCCAACCCCTCCAGACATGCAAGTGAGGCCTTCCTGGACCAGCCCACCCATCAGCTGACCTCAGACCCGTGAGTGAGTCCAGCTGAGGTCAGAAGTGCTTAGCCCAGATGAGAAAAACCACCCAACTAACCCACAGACGCGTACAAATACATCTCACTGTTTTAAGCCACTGTGTTTTGGGGGCAGTTTGTAGGGCAGCTGTAGCTAACTGATAAATTCCCATGTGAGGCCTGGGAGTGTGGAGTATCTCCAGGTATAAACTGAGAACCTCCTACTTTACCTATATTTTAGAAAGCTTCCTGATGGCATCCTGGTGGGCGGTGATAAGGAGAGGGGTCACCACGGGTCACACACAGAAGCCAAGCGACTGTGATGGGGGTGGAGCAGGAGAACAAAATATTTTTTTAAAAGTGTGTCTTGGGGTGGGAGGAGGTGGGACAAAGCTGTGACAATCTCAGGGCGAGAACGGAGTGTCCATTGTGTGACCAGCTGTGGGTGGTCTGGGGTGACTGATTCCTGGACACCTCTGAAAGGAAGCTGGAGACAAACATTTAAGCAAGTGTTTCTGGAAATATATATAAATTTTAACCGATAGCTGCTCTAAATCTTTACAAGTAGGAATACAAGGGGTTGATTCAGCACACACTACACCAGCACTTCACTCACATTCCCCAAATCCTCCTGGGGTGAGAAGGCGGCATTTTCTCTGTCTTACAGGTGGGGGCTCTGAGCAGCAAAGAGGTTAAGTAACCCGGTCACACTGACGGACTGGTGGTTTCAATCTGGGTCTGTCTGAAGCTGTGCCTGCTGCCTGCAGAGCCGCCTCGGGGGTGGGAGAGGGAGTGTATCTGGTGATTTCAAAGTGCTCTCAGGGACTCAAAGGCGGCATCTACCAGGAACAGACAGACATTGGAAGGAGTGAGGGAGACCTGTTCGAATGGCCATGCAAAGCTGACGATGAGGTAGTGGGGGAAAGAGGTCACTGAGAAAGAATCATTCAACTGATGTTTGCTGGGCACCTACTCTGTGCCAGGTGGTTCTTGGTACAGGAGAAAACACAGCAGATGAAACTATCTTCTAATGGGAGAAGGTGGGAAACAAAGGTGAATAAGTAAAATATATATTAATCTGAGTGGTATGAAATTGACATGGTAGGGGTCAAAAGTGGTTGAATATGGACAATTTTACGTGGTTCAGCCTTATAAATTAGTTTCAGGATGAGTGAAGAAAAGAAGGCAAGGGGGACTTCCCTAGCGGTCCAGTGGTTAAGACTTTGCCTTCCAATGCAGGGGGTGCGGGTTCGATCCCAGGTCAGGGAGCTAAGGTCCCACATGCCTCGTGGCCAATAAAACCAAAACATAAAATAGAAGCAATATTGTAACAAATTCAATAAAGACTTTAGAAATGGTCCACATCAAAAAAAATCTTAAAAATAAAAAACAGAAAGAAAAGAAAGCAGGGGAAGGGGGTCAAGACTGTTAGGGAGATGGGAGATTTTAAACAGGGCAGCCAGGCCAGGTAAAGGCCTGGAAGGGATGAGCTGAGAGCTGTGGGAAGCCTGGGAGGAGGCACTCCAGGTGGAGGGAAGAGCCGGTGCAAAGGCCCTGAGGTGGGGTGCGCCTGCTGACTTCAGGGAGAGGAGCGAGCCAGGTCAGGGGCAGCAGGAAATGAGGTCAGATCGTGTGGGCCTTGTGGGTCATCAACAGGACTTTGGCTTTAATTGGGATAGAGATGGGACCCCACTGGAGAACCACGTGGTCAGACACACGATTGAGAAGATCACCCTGCTGTGTCTGGAAGAGTCTCAAGGGGCCAGTTAGGAACCCAGGTGGGAGGTGATGGTGGGTCACCAGATCTATCCTGAAGGTAGAGTCGACGGGGGTGAGCGACGATAGAAAATGGGACTGGATCAAGGGTTGAGAAGGCAGAGGGATGAGAGAGAGCTACGAAGGGATGGGGCGGGATCACCCCAGAGGTTGGAGGTTCCTGATGCTGCAGGAAGGCGGTGTTTCCGGGAATGGCGCGGGGTGGGGGGGCACCTGTGTCAGATGCTGCCGACAGGTCAGGTGGGTGAGGATTGGGAATCAGGGCCGGAGAGAATTTTTGCACGCTGTGCAGAAGACCCCAGAGAGGGGAGCCCTGGGGATGCGGGAGAGAGAGGGAAGCGTTGCTGGCACTGCGTCCTCAAGCAGGTGCTGGGTGGAATCCAGGGCACGGGAGGAAGGACTGGCCTTGGCTGGGAGCGCACAGGCTCCTCTGCAGAGGACCACAGGAGGGGAGGAAGAGCAGGGGCCTGACGCAGGGAGGTGGGAGATATGGAATCTCTCTTCCCACAGCCTCTCTTTTCTCAGTGCAATAGGAACAAGGCGGCAGGCTGCTGACGCAGACGGGGTGGAGTTAGTTGTCTAGGACAGTGGAAGGATGGGTGGGTTTTATAGAGGGATTCAGTTGTGTACATAATGTAGACAGATAGATGGATAGGAGATCAGATAGATAGGTAGATAGAGAGATAGATAGATAGATAATCACTTGAGCTTTTTATCAGTAAGTATTACTTTTGTGATCAGAAAAAAACCAATAAAAGACATTCCATTTTGGAACACAAAGAACGAGAGCTCTAGACACAGGTGGACGAGGCCCTTGGGACAGCCATCCTGTGCATCAAACGCCCCGTCCTTCCCCTGGATTCTCCCACATGGTTGGTCTCACATCCCGAGCTCTGTCCTTCTAGGCAGAGAGAAAGCTCCACTTAGAATTCTCCAACTTGGGGCTTCCCTGGTGGCGCAGTGGTTGAGAGTCTGCCTGCCAATGCAGGGGACGCGGGTTCGAGCCCTGGTCTGGGAAGATCCCACATGCCGCGGAGCAACTGGGCCCGTGAGCCACAACTACTGAGCCTGCGCGTCTGGAGCCTGTGCTCCGCAACAAGAGAGGCCACGATAATGAGAGGCCCACGCACCGCGATGAAGAGTGGCCCCCACTTGCCGCAACTAGAGAAAGCCCTCACGCAGAAACGAAGACTCAACACAGCCATAAATAAATAAATAAATAAATAAATAAATAAATAAATAAAAGAACATGAATTTCTTAAAAAAAAAAAAAAAAGAATTCTCCAACTTGGAGACTTTGGGACCTTCTTTTTCACTCACTTCCCCTACTCTCTAGTTCCCACTTAACTTCCTAAGGTCAAGGTTACCTTGGAGAACTGGAAGAGGGTAGTTGTCTTTCTGGATCCATTTCTACCAGATTCTCCATAGCTGTGCATTGTTTTCCCCTCTGGTTTATTTTAAGGACAAACCTTCCTGCACAAACTATGCTCTTTGATTGCTTGGCCTAGTCCAGTGACTGGATCTTCTCGGACCAGACTGAGGGTCTGCTGTGGCCAGGACACTGGGCAGAGATTCAGAAGACCTGGATAATGCCACAAGTGGGTCTGAGACCACAGCCAAACCCCTCGACTTGTCTGTGAAATGAGGAAAATATCTGATTCTCCTATCTCTCAGCTTTGCTTTAAAGAGAATGCAAAAATAGACAGAAAGCCATCTGAAGTGGAAAAGGCGCTGGGGTGCCCTCCGGCAGTGCGGTGTGTAGCTGCGGCATTACTTTATTGCGGCAGCGGCTGCAGGCTGGCGGCGGCGACAGCTCAGCTCTCCTTGTTTGCGCACATTGGTCAGTACCTGCTAGGTTGTGCTGTGACAACAGCAACGACAAACAAGAGCTCGGTGGCTGAAAACAATCAAGCCTTGTATCTCAGCCACATCACAGGCCCATTGCAGGTCTGCTGGGGACAGGTCTGGACGGCCCTCCCTCCAGGACCCGGGCTGACGGAGCAGCTCCTTGTAGAACATATGAAGGCTGCTGAAGCAGAAAGAGAGCCCTGGGGGTGTCACACCGGCAATTACATGGGCTGGCTCAGAGCTGACAGGTCCCTTTCACTAACAAATCATTGGCCAGAACACATCGTATAGTTTCACCCAGTGCCCAAGGGGACCAGGCAGTGCTGTCTGCCGGCAGAGGGGAGCGTGGAAAATTGGGGCAAACATCTCAATTCACTGCCACGGAGTCCTTCTGGGGAGGGGGTGAGATGCACAGAAAGTCCTCCAGAAGGCTCTGTTCCATGCCATATATGTCCCTTTTCTTTGTTTTTTTGAAAATTTACCACCATTACTCAAATATAGGAGAATTTATAGGAGAAAATTCATAACTCTCCCCAAAAAACTATCAATACCGTCCAATATTTTATTGTATTCCTTTCCACTCTTTCTTCACTGGCATAGGTATACATTTGTTAATAACAGCTTTATTGAAATATATTTCACACATCATAAAATTCACCTTCCCGAAGTGTACAGTTCAGTGGTTTTTTAGTGTATTCACAGAGTTGCGCAGCCACCAATGCTATTTAATTTCGGGATATTTTCATCACCCCCAAAAGAATCCCCATTAGCAGTTCCACTAGCGGTCACCCCCCACCCCCCAGTCCAGCCCCTGGAAACCACTAATCTACCTTCTGTCTCTATGGATTTGCCTACTCTGGACATTTCATAAAAATAGAATTGTACACTCTGCGGGCTTTTCTCACTGGCTCCTTTCACTGAGCATAACGTTTTCAAGGATCATCATGGGAGAGTAAGTGCATGTGTCCATTTAAATCAACAGATGGAGATTCTATCAAAGATCAGTTATCCTGTTTCCTTCATTTATATGTTTTAAACATTTTCCCTCATTATGAAATCTTTGAAAAATAGTCTTTACTGGTTATATAACAATTCATCAAATTTATGTGCAATCATGTATTGAATAGTGCCCCTAGTTTTGGACTTCTAGGTGGTTTCTGTGAGCAGGTAACCATGTTTTATTGAATGAATGAATGGAGGCTTAAATAAAAATCTTTGCAGCATTCGCCATCTTTCCTTCAGGAAGATGCCTAGAAATGGATCTACAGTGGGAAAACGGACATCTTCAAAGCTTTTGATTCTCACTACAACTGCTTTTCTGCCAAGGTCGACCCAATCTGCTGAATGGGGCTTTGAGGGGGTCTGACCACATCTCACTCCGTTTCACTCAGGGCAAAACCAGATTCCTTATGTGGCCCAGAATGTCCTGCAGTCGGGCCTGTCCCTCCCTCATCCCTCTGTCTCTGCCTCACTGGCTCTCACCGTCCGGCCAGGCCAGCCTCCCTGGTGGTCCTGAAACACATCGCACCCTCTTGCTGGCAGGGACTCTGCACGGCTGTTCCCCGAGCCCGGAGCCCCTTCCCCACTCCCCGCCCGGCTCACTGCTACCCTTCAAGGCTCTGCTTTCGAGACCCTTTCTAAGCAAGGCCCTCCTGTTAGAAACGTCACCCCCAGCATCTCCTCTCCCAGCTTTATTTTTATGTTTCCCCAGAGCATTTATCACCTTGTAATATACTGTATAATTTGCTTATTTTGTTTATTGTTTCAACCCCCTAAAATGAACAATTAGGGCCTGGCCCAGGGCCTGGCATGGGGAGGTGCTCAAGAAGCAAGTGTTGAATTGAGTTGGCGGCCAGCACGAGGGTCTCCCTATAAAATTGGGGGCCGTCCCGACCTCCTCCTCTGGATGTGAGTGCAGGCTCTGGTCTCCCCTCAAGTCCTAGTCAGCGTTCTTTCTTGATTCAGCTCGGGAGCCAGGTGGACAGGCGGCTGGCTTGAGGGCTGTTGGGTCTGCCCTGGAGTGAAAACTGGAAGGGGTGGCCCCCGACAGACTAGCCCCCGTGACTGGAGAGCACAAAGGCGTGTTTGGGGAAGGAGCCCAAATCTTCTTGTGTCCACACAGAGCAAGCCCATCAGTGACCCACCCGGCCCTCAGCCCTGGAGCTTTGGCCTCACCAGGCCTCCAGGGAGCAGGGTCCCAGCCTGGACACAGACGGCAGCCCCCGTTCTCTGCAGAGCAGGCGGTCTCCTGCACAGGCAGCGGGCACAGCACAGTGAGCGGGGAGAGGAAGCTCCCGCGGGAAGCTGGGACTCCCCGCTCGGCCAGGCTGGCAAAGCAGCAGGGCGTCCCTAGGAGCCTCCCATTTGGGGCTACTTCTGGCCAGGCTCCTGGGGCTTCCAGGGCGGGCGGAGGATCAGAAATGGCCCCAATCCCAGAGCTGCCCCCAGGTCACCTCCACCAGCAGGCTGGGCCACCTCAAGGGCCAAAGGGCTTCCCTCCTGATCTGCCCCATGAATCCATTGCCCACCCAGACCCCTGGGACCCAGCCACTGTAGGGGGGGGGGACACCCAATCCTAGCCGGGAACATTTCTGGAATTCTGCCTTCAGAATGACTGTTAACACTTAAAATGTTCTCTTAAATATTCTCAATATGTCAAATCTGTGTCTTCTGAAGGTCCATTTGAATTTTGGGAAAAAGTAAAGTTACTTAAAGTCTTATGAATACAATGGGTGATCGAGTCATGGAACATGGTCTTTTAAAAATTTTTTATTGACGTGTAATATACACACAGAAAGGTGCACGAATCATAAATAAGCAGCTTGGTGAGTTTTCAGGAATGGAATACCAGCCCAGGTGGAGAACAGGGCACTACCAACAACCAGGAGGCCCCTAAAGCCCCTTCAGACAGGTCCACCTCCCCAAGGCTATCCTGACATCTAGCAACAGAGGTAGCATATCCTGTTCTTGAACTTGATGTCACGGGAGCATGCAATGTGCACACTTCTGTGTCTGGCTCTTTCCATTATGTTTGTAGGATTCATGCATGATATCGCAGGCACAATTCTTTCTTTTTCGTGACTGTATACTATTCTGTTATACAATTGGACTAATTTTTTTTATTGACAAATAGTGCTGCAGAGAACATTCTTGTACTTGTCTTTTGGTGAATGTATTATCATTTACCTTGGGCATATACCTCAGAGTGGAATTGCTGGCTCATAGGTATATGTATATTTAGCTTTCCCAGATACTACAAAACATTTTGATGTGGGATAAAGTAACTTAAGTGTTTCTCAAGGGGCTGGGACCTTGGGAGGAGCATGAATACCTCTCATGCTGGCGTTTCAGGATCTCTACAAATAGTTTCAAACTCCCTCTCTCTCCCTAAACCTCGAGATTCCTGAGCGCCCATCCAGGGAACCCTGACCCCTGGTTGAGAAAGTCTGTCTGATGGTGGAGGGTGAGGGGTGGGGGTGCGTCCTTCCTCCAGAGGGTGTGAGCTGCTGTCCTAACATCCCAGGCAGGCTGGAGAGGGTGACAAGGGACAGCCCCTTTTAGGGGCATTGCCAACGGCTCAGCCCAGATGCGATCACCACTGCTGGACCCCAAAGGAGTGGTCTCCCCTTCCTCACACCCCCGTCCATTTCATCACTTGGTGCTGTCAACCCCAACTCCAAAATGCATGCATGACCTGCCCAGTTCCTGAGCTCCCCGCCACCCGGTACTGCTCTTGTCTGGAAGATGACAATCCCTTCCCCCCTGAGCCTCCTGCTTCCACGTTTGCCCCCCGTGGCTCATTCTCTGCCCAGAAAGATCATTTAAAAACAAGTTTAAAGACCTAAATGTAAGACCAGACACTATAAAACTCTTAGAGGAAAACATAGGCAGAACATTTTATGACATAAATCACAGCAAGATCCTTTTTGACCCACCTCCTAGAGTAATGAAAATAAAAACAAAAATAAACTAATGGGACCTAATTAAACTTAAAAGCTTTTGCACAGCAAAAGAAACCATAAACAAGATGAAAAGACAACTGCTCAGATGGGAGAAAATATTTGCAAGTGAAACAACAGATAAAGGATTAATCTCCAAAATATACAAACAGCTCATGGAACTCAATATCAAAAAAACAAACAACCCAATTTAAAAATGCGTGGAAGACCTAAATAAACATTTCACCAAAGAAGACATACAGATGGCCAAGAGGCACATGAAAAGATGCTCAACATCACTAATTACTAGAGAAATGCAAATCAAAACTACAATGAGTCACACCGGTCAGAAAGGCCATTATCAAAATATCTAGAAACAATAAATTCTGGAGAGGGTGTGGTGAAAAGAGAACCCTCCTGCACTGTTGGTGGGAATGTAAATTGATACAGCCACTATGGAGAACAGTATGCAGGTTCCTTAAAAAACTAAAAATAGAACTACTCTATGACCCAGCAATCCCACTACTGGGCATATACCCTGAGAAAACCATAATTCAAAAAGAGACATGCACCCCAATGTTCATTGCAGCACTATTTACAATAGCCAGGTCATGGAAGCAACCTAAATGTCCATCGACAGATGAATGGATAAAGAAGATGTGGCACATATATACAATGGAATATTACTCAACCATAAAAAGAAACAAAATCGAGTTATTTGTAGTGAGGCGATTGGACCTAGAGTCTATCATACAGAGTGAAGTAAGTCAGAAAGAGAAAAACAAATACTGTATGCTAACACATATATATATGGAATCTAAAAAAAATGGTACTGATGAACCTAGTTGCAGGGCATGAATAAAGACGCAGATGTAGAGAATGGACTTGAGGACACGGGGGTGGTGGGGGGAAGCTGGGAAGAAGTGAGAGTAGCATCGCCATATATACACTACCGAATGTAAAATAGATAGCTAGTGGGAAGCAGCCACTCAGCACAGGGAGATCAGCTCGGTGCTTTGCGACGACTTAGAGGGGTGGGATAGGGAGGGTGGGAGGGAGGCTCAAGAGGGAGGGGATATGGGGACATATGTATGCCTATGGCTGATTCACTTTGTTGTACAACAGAAACTAACACAGCATTGTGAAGCAATTATACTCCAATAAAGATGTATTAAAAAAAAACAAACTAGTTATGGCCGCACCTCCTTAAAGTTGCAGTGCCCTTTCACTGCACTTAAAAAACATCCAGACACCACCAGACTACCCCCCCGCCCCATGTGACCTGCTCCCGTTTCCCTCTGGGACTTTGCACTTCTCTCCCTGTGTCCTCATCAAAACTTTTCTGTTCCTTAAGTTAGTCCAGGATGCTCCTGCCTCAGGGTCTTTGCACATTCTGTTCCCACCTCCTGCTATGCCTTTCCCACGGATATTTGCATTGAGCTCAAAGTCACCTCTTCAAAAAGGCCTTCCCTGATCATTTACCCTAAAGTCCTCTCCTCTCCGTTACTCCCTGTCACATCACCCTGTTTATTTTCTTCCTGGTGCTTGTTTCCTCTAGAGAGATGGTCCTTTACCCTGAATGCCTGGTTCCCAGCACCAACATGTCAAGTGGTGCATCCCAGAACTTCCCGGCATATCTGCTGAGTGAAGCGGAACACAATTCCAGTGCAGCAGGCGTGGTCCTCTGGGTTCCCTCACCTCACGGGCTCACAAAACCCGCGGTGGCATCCCCACCACTGCTCGCAGGCTGCCTCACTCAGGGGCCCATAAGGGCACACGGGCACATTGGTCTTTCCCCCGGGCCTTGGCCACCCCTGGGAGGTGGGCTGCCCCTGCTCACGTGTTTGGGCGGCAAGTCCGTGACTCTGGGGCACCACTCCCCTCCTGCGGACAGTGCCGTGTCTGTCACAGAGCTGGAACTGCCCCCTCTGATAACTGGGAAGCCGAAGCATCAGGCAACGTTTAATGAGACAACTCTGAGTACCTGTGTGCCAGGTGCAGAGCTGGGCACTGGAGTTAGGAGCTAAAGTTCACAGGCCCTGTCCTCGGGAAGCTTACAATTCAGGTGGGGAAGAGAGGGAACCAGACAAGTGCAATGCTATTGGTTCAGAGGTTGCAAACATCTCACAGTGCAAAGATGCTGTGAGATGCCTTGCCCGGATGCCCTCAGCCTGCCTCGGGGTCACCGGCAGGTGCAGTGGACCACCCCCACCCCCCCGGGCACGCTGCGGGCCACTGCTTCTGTCAGCACTTGTGTTGCTTGAGCGCTTGCAAGCTGAGCATGTGGCCTTGCAAGCTGAGGGTGGCCTGCAACTGGGGAGCACAACAGTTGGTGGGTAAATACCCCGGCTTCCCCACCCTTGAGGGACCATCCTGAGGCAGGTTCTACAGTGTTTCCCGGAGCAGCCCAGTGGGACAGAGCCCATTTATCCACAGGCAACCCGGCCATGGACATACCCCTTATTGGCTTCCTTTCTCCCCACCTCACTCCTCCAGCCACTCCTTGTGCTGCTTGGATTCCCTTCCCAAATGAACTACCTGCACCCAAGTTCTCATCTCAGAGCCTGGTTTGGGAGGAACTAAGACAGTGAGAAGCAGCTGGGTGTCATACATTAGGGAGCAGCGGGGAGTGTGGCAAACTGCAGTGTCCACGCCCCTGAAAGGGAGCAGCTGACACTCAGCCATATTGCTAACTCCTTCAGGTATTCAAGAGTTACAGAAATCCAGGTTGTCATGTGAAGGCTCCCAACTTTTTAATGTTATAACAAATGCCAGAAGTCTGAAAAATACAGTAAAGAGCAAAGCACTTCAGTGACTGTAACCTGCCTTCCAGCCAGCAGTTTGCTGGCCCTGGAGAGCTAAACGAAGATGTGTCCAGGGAGCCCAGGGACCCAGCCCAGAGGGTGCAGGAAGGGGAGAAAGCTTTCTGAAGGCGGGATCCCTGAGCGAGGTCTTAAGGAGACAGCAAGGGGACAAAGGTGAGAAAGAAGAGGAAGAGGAGGTCAGGCAAAGGGAGAGGTGATGGGCTGGGCCACACGTGAATAAAAACAGAGCCTTGGAGCTTTGGGGGTGTGTGTGTCTGGAGAGCAGGGTATACGTGGGGATGGGGAGAGAGACCCTAGATTGTCCATAAAGGCGAGAGTCCACTATATGCCAGGCCCAGTATTAAACACTTGTGTGAAGTTTTCATTGCATCTTCAAAAGTTGGAATTACTCTTTGCTTTTTTATGGAGAAAACGAGGCACAGAGAGGTTAAGTTATTTGCCTAAAGTCACACAGCCAGTGTGTAGAGAAGTCTGGACTCAATTGGTTACTAGGTTACTAGCCTTGTTACTAGGTTGGTGGGGCCAGGTCTGTCAACACCTCATGTGTGATTCTTGGATCTTTAAATTTTATGCTAACCACAATAAAATGATCCCAAAGTGCCCGTGAGCTTTGGCAGCAAGGATGCAGCCTTAGTGAGGACCCTGCAGTGGGGATGCAGCAGACTGGGGTGCGCTGGGGAGTGAAAAGGAGGCAGGGGCTGGGGGACAGTGAGTGCAGAAATGATGCCTCACCCAGGGCCCCTGGGCGACCTGCGAAGCTGGAGGCCTCTCAGCTTTCAGGTCTGTGCCATGTGTGATGGGCTCACAGGCCCTGTGCAGCAAAGGCCGCCGGTGATGACCTTTCACCTTTCAAGGGCTGCTCCAGGGGAGGGTGTGGTGAGGAAGAGTCATGCTGGGGGAAGTGGCAACGGGATGAGCTGGAGCCAGAGACAGAAGCAGGGAGACGGCCTCCCTTCCCTCTCCGTGCAGAGACTCCTTAGAACTCAGGACCACCCCGAGGGGCATCTGGGAGGGTTTGCATGCCCTTGCCAGAGGGCCTAACCATCGCTCCATCAGATTTCAGGCTGGAGTTTTAAACCCTCCTGGGAGGGTGGATGGGCAGGGGCAATCTCTGCCAGCTTTTCACTTCCTGTGATGGAATCTAGAACAGCACATGCCCGCTGATAATCAATAACCACTTGCTGGGGTCAGAGGAGCCATTGGTTGTCCGTCCATCATGGGCTGTGTTACCGAGATCGCTGGGACACCCCTCACCCGGCCTGGGAAGGCCCCCACGCGCTGCACCGCTCACAGGTGGTCCAGCGTCTGCTGTCAGTGGCTTGAGCAGGAAGCCAAGGTGTTAGAAAATTCAATGTCTCCGCTCACTGGTTCGTGTCTGCAGCCAGGGGAGCAAGCAGCAGAGCAGACCGCAAGAAGGACCCTCCGGTCCAGCTGGCCTGGAGGAAAAGCACGTTTATCTAAGTGCCATCCTTTGGAGAGACTCTTCAGGATTAGCTTTGACTCCAGTAACCGATACCTGAGACCAATCACTTAAGAGACAACTTAATATAGATTCATCCATTCATCCATCCAACCAACAAATATTTACTGAGAACTACTGCAGATTTTTTAATGGCCACAAATTATTTTATATTCCTCTCATCAAGAATTGGGGTGTAGGCTTCCCTGGTGGCGCAGTGGTTGAGAATCTGCCTGCCAATGCAGGGGACACGGGTTTGAGCCCTGGTCCGGGAAGATCCCACATGCTGCGGAGCAACTAAACCCGTGAGCCACAACTACTGAGCCCGCATGCCACAACTACTGAAGCCTGCATGCCTAGAGCCCGTGCTCCGCAACAAGAGAAGCCACTGCAATAAGAAGCCCGTGCACCGCAACGAAGAGTAGCCCCCGCTCACCGCAACTAGAGAAAGCCAGCGCTCAGCAACGAAGACCCAGCGCAGCCAAAAAATAAATAAATAAATAAATAAACAAAATTTTAAAAAAAGAATTGGGGTGTAGATTCCCTAGTAACTACTTTTCCAACAGAGTGGAAGCTCTTCTTTGTAACTTCTGAGGCTGGCTGTGCAGCTCTGGTCTAGTTCACTGAAAGGCTAATCCGCCAGATAAACAATCTGATGACCCCGAGGTGGCCAGGCTGAGCCCCGCCTCCAGCCATTCCAGACTAGGCACCAGACCTGGGAGTGAGGAAGACCCGTTGGACGTGGACCCGCCAGCCCCAGCCAGTGCTTTGAGTCACCCCCAACCACTCAGTCTTCCCAGCTGAGGCCCCAGACAGTGTGAAACAGAAACAAGCCACCCTGCTGGGCCCTGTCCGAACCTGTGGGCATAATCACATGGTGGTTGTTCTATGTCTCTATGTTTGGGGAGGCCATTACGCACAATAGCTGAGATTATGCTACTGTGTATTAGAACCTGCTATGTATTCGGTGCTATTCCAGGCACTGCAGATAAGCAATAAGCAAGATAGGCCAAGTCTTATCCCGTGTGGGGCTAACACTCCATCTGGGGAAGACGGATAGTGCAAACAAACGCTCAGGCAGTGACTCAATGATTCAGAAAAATAAAACCAGAGAATGTGATAGGGACTGTCAGGCTATCTGAGGTGGTGGTAGGGTCAGGGAAGATCCAGCTGAGGAGGTGATATCTGGGCTGAAAGCTGAATGATAACAGAAGGATCAGGGGAACATCAAACACAAAGGGGCTGAGGATGTTGGAGGAGCAGACCAGCCTGTGAGGGTGGAAAGTGGTGAGGAAGGGCAGGATTGGAGGAGACAAGGCCGAAGTGGCAGGCCAGTCACTCCCGCAGGGCTGTGTGGGTCGTGGCGAGGAGGCTGGATTGTATCCTAAGAGCAATGGCAAGTGACATGGTCTGGTCATTAAAAAGATGGCTCTGGCTGCTATGCAGGGAGTGAATTGCAAGGAAAAAGGGAGGAAGCAGGGACTCCAGGGAGGAACCTTGTGTATAATGCAGGTCTGAGCTGGTGTGGGGAACAAGGAGGTCATGGTGGAGATGACCAGAAGCAGATGGAGTGAGACTTTGTTTCTGAGTTGGGCTAACAGCTCTCATGAATGGATTCATTGTAGAAAGAAAGGGAGAGGGAAGACTCAAGGATGACTCCTAGGTTTCCCTATGTCAAATAATTTTGGATTGTATTCTAGGCATTGTCAATGCTATTCTGTAGAGCCTCTGGATTCTGTTATATTCCTCTGAAGAGTATTGATGCTTGTTTGTCTGTTTGTTTACTTGTTTTATGAAGCAATAAACTTGGCTAGACTCAAACTGCAGATTCTGCCTTTTGGGCAGCAGTTCAAACCTCAGTTCAGTTCTCTTAGCCTCAGCTGGGCTGTTGGACGTCTTCCCCACATGTGCATGGTGCACAGTCAGCTGGAGATTTGGACAGAGTCAATACACAGGATAGGGGGATTTCCTTCCCTGGGCCTCACCTTTCTGAGGTTCTCCTCTCACTTGCCAATAGCTGTGGTTGCCCAGACTCTATCTTCCAGTTCTTCAAGCCAAGAAGACTGCAGGTTTTCTATGGGAGTTTTAGCTGCTCTGCATAGTTTAGTCTGGGAACTGCCCTTGGGCTAAAAGCCAGAAAAATAAAGAATGGGAGATTCTTCCTGTGCCACTCCTTTACGGCCAAGTGCAGAGCCCTTCCAGTTTCTGCCTGCTTTTGTTCACTCTCCAGTGCATTCAGGCAGCTTTTTAGTTTGTAAATTAAACTTTTAATTTTGAGATAATTCATTGGTAAGAAATAATACAGACCGTTTTACTCAGTTTCCCCCAATGGTAACATCTTGCAAAACTGTAGTACAATATCACAGTCAGGATGTCGACATTGATATAATCAAGATACAGAACATTTCACCACCTCAAGGATCCCCCTTGCTGTCCTTGGGTAGCCACACCCACTGCCCTCCCATCTTCACCCCTTCCTTAACTCCATCACCACTGTTGTCCATTTCTAAACTTTTGTCATTTCAAAAATATTAATATAAATGGAATCGTACAGTACGTAACTTTTAGGGGATTGTTTTTTGTTTTGTTTTGTTTCGGTTTTGCTTAACATAATATCCTCGAGATTCGCCCAAGTTGCACGTATCAATAGTTCATTCTTTTACTCCATGGCATTCCTTACTCCAGGGTTTTTTAACCAGTCACCTGTTGAAGAACAGCTGGGCTGATTCCAGCTTTTGTCTATTACAAATAAAGCTGTTTTGAACATTTGTATACAGATTTTTGTGTGGACATAAGCCTTCATTTTCTGGAACAAATGCCTAGGCATACAGTTTCTGATTTGTATGGTAGTTGCATGTTTAGTTTTTTAAAGAAACTGCCAAACTCTTTTCCAGCACGGCTGTACCACTTCACATTCCATTGGCCATGAATGAGTGATGGCCAGTGGTGTTGTCACTATTTTTTATTTTAGCCATTCTGATAGGTGTATAATGATACCTCGTTGTGGTCTTAATTTGAATTTCCCCACTGGCTAAAAATACTGAATATCTTTTCATGTGTTTATATTTGCCATCTGTATATCCTCTTTGGCTAAATGTCTGTTCATTTCTGAGCTTTGTCTTTTGGAAAGCAAAACAACACACGTAGTTCTAATAGCTGTGTTCCCCACAAGGCTCCACATTTGCAAGCTCCCCACCTTCCACCAGCTGATGCCTCCACAGTCAGGGCATTGCTGCTCTAGGGTTCCGGAGATCATCGTGGGTCTAAATCACCCACTGGATGATCAGTGTGGAGGCCAGGGACAGAAGGGGGAGCAGCCCAACTCTGTGGTGCCCTTAAACAGAGAGCCATGGATGGGACGCCTCCTCTCTCTCTCCGCCTCATTCCCCCTTTTCAGATCCAAGCAGAGGCTCCTGACCCAGTTGTCGGGGTCCCATCTCTTCTGTCTTCCTGAGGCATCCTCTCCCACAGCCCTTCTCAAAGGCACAAAACCTGACCGCACTGTGTAGCACATAGTAAGTGCTCCAAAAATATTTGGGTTTGGTGGATTGGGTTTCATTGGAATCCTTGGTGTGCACATGGCAGAAACCCACTGAGAGCTTGCAGGGCCCAGAGCAGGAGTTTGGTGGAAGGAGCCGTTTCTGAGATACTGCCAGTTAGCGTGGGAAGGGCAGGAGCCAGCCTGGGTCTCAGGCGGCTGGAATCCTTAATCCAACCTTGTCACTACCCTCTCTCTGCCTCTCTCTCTCTGCGTGGCTGCTTTATTCTCGTCAACCACAGACTGCAACTTCCCAGGGCAGAGCACACAGTCACCACCAGCCCTGGGGCCTCACATCCACAGCACCCAGAAACATGGGGCCTAGTCTTCGGTTGCAGGTTTTAAAATTCTGGGGGAGGGCAATGATCCACATCGTGGTGGCCAGGGCCACAGGGATTGGCAGTCGGAGGGGACAGTTCCTCGTGGCGGGCAGCCTTGCAGACCCAACCATAGGTGTCCCCGCCAAGTTTACCGCTAGCTTCAGAGGTCCGGACGAGACAGCTGGAAGGCACACAAAGCCACGCCTTCTTTGTTCTTCTCACACTCAGTCTGGAAGTTCTGCTCCACTCCAGCCCAAACCCCATCCAAGCATGACTGACCATTCAGGCCAGCCTTCCTGGGGTTTCTCTAACTCCTGATGACTTCCTCTGTGAGTCAGAGCAAAGCTAGCTGCTGTAACAAATAAGTCCCTGCATCACAGTGGGCCACACAGTACAAGTTTTCTTCTGGCTCACTTAAGAGGCCCGTGTGTGTGTTTGAAGTTGAGGTGGGCTTCCACATGTGGAGATCTAAGTTCTCCTTCCACCCCAGCCTCAGAGTCCTCTGCATTCGGCCAGGAAGATGGGGAGAGATGGGATGGGGAAGACACACCCATCACTTCTAGTCACATTCCCATTGGTGGGAACTGGTCACGTGACCTTTCTGGGATGCAAAGGCTGATGGGAAATGTAGTTACTGGCTGGACAGCTCCTTCCCAGCCACCAGTTTACACCAGGGAAGGAGGAGCACGCATTTTTTGTGGGCTGCTGGCCATCTTGCCATCCCTCCTCCTGCCCGTGCACCAGGCACCCACAGATGAGGCCCTCATTTTCCTGTTTCCTGTCTGCCAATCCCAATGTCCATAACACCTGGAACCCTTGTCTCTGCTGCTCCCAGGGACCCAGCAGGCTTCATGAAAGATGGTCAGCCTCCCCCAGTAGTTTTAGATGCCAGCTCGCCCAGCTCCAGTCTGCAGACCAGCTGCCTGCTTCTATGAATTAGGTTTTATTGGCACCAGGGCCGTAAGCAGAGTGAGGAAACGCAGGGTCAGGCAAGGGCAGGACTGGATCTTGCCTTCAGTTAAACTTTTGACACTTTGTTCATCGTGGATTTTTTGTATTACTTTTGATTTTTTTAAAAATCATGTTAAGTTCCTGAGTCTCTTGGTGGCCCCATAAACATGGCGCCCCAGGCAAGCTCCTCCTTGCTTCACTGTAGCCCCAGCCCTGGCCTTGCCTTCCAGTCAAGGTCCCTCCCTCCAAGAGCCTGGCCCGGGCGAGGCGCCCCACCCTGAGTGAGGCTGGGGCAGAGAGGAGAGGAGGGGAGGGGTCTTATCATTGTGTCCCAGAGAAGAACTCCAGTCTCTTCCCTCTGCCCCCACCAGGCCCACAGGACGGGGAGGCCGGCTGTCCGAGGAACGGGGCCAAGGGCAGGTGGTGGGAGGGTCCCCGTTCGTCCCCAGGAGGCCGCCCGCCTCCGGCCAAGGCTCTGCCGCCTCTGAAGTCGGCCAAGGGACCTGGCTTATCTCACTCCCCTGGAATCATTCTGAGTTGAGTCCTGTGAACCTTCCAAACTGAAGCCACATTTCACAACAGTTTGGTAGAAAAACACAATGGTCACCTGTTTGAAGCTACAGAATTTTCCCCAGAGCTGTTCGGTTTCACTTCACAGTCCCCAGGTTTCATTCCTTTTTGCTTTGCAGCTGGTGGTCTCTCTGTCTCTGTCTCTGTCTCTCTCTCTCTCTGGGCAGGTGTTGCTGCTTGGGGCTCAGTTGGGAGGGGCTCTGGCAGTTTCTTTGGAGGTCAAGGTGTCGGGGCAGGCAGCAGCTTTCTTTAAAATGAAAATCAGAATCTTTCCCAGCCAAGTGGGGCACCTTGCACCCCCCTGAGAAGGACCAAATGCCTCAGAAAACCGTATGCTGCTCCTGCCCCCAAGAAAACAAGCCCTGTTCTATGAATTAACGGAGGTTGACCTACCCCTTCACCCCACACCCCATGGTTCCCTCCCACATGTACGCTGAAGGGAACAGCAAAAGAAGGTTCACAGCAGCATGGATCACAATCCCCCAAACTGAAAACCACCCAAATGTCCATCAACGGTAAAATGGATAAATTGAATCAGTAATAACCAATAAATAATCATAACGAATAAATAAACGGATAAATGAATGCCATCCAGTGGAATAGCCTACAGCGACGAGATAAGCAATCTATAACTATATACACAGAACATCACATTGAACAAAAGAAGCTGAACACGGAGCACGTGCTGGATGATTCCACGCATACGAGCCTCTGCCGTCCACCCCCAGCAGCTGCCTCACAGGGTACAGGCTGGAGGGAGCGTGGGGCTCTGGGGCTGGCGTTATACTGGTTCTTGATCTGGGCCTTTTCCATCTGTGAAAACATGGCAAGCTGTACACTTATGCCCGTGCACGTTTTATTTATTTTTTCGGTCGCGCCGCACGGCTTGTGGGATCTCAGTTCCCCAAGCAGGGATTGAACCCAGGTCCTTGGCAGTGAAAGCCCAGAATCCTAACCACTAGGCCACCAGGGAATTCCCACACATGCACGTTTCTATGTATCTGTTACATTTAAATGAGTCAAGAGCAAAAAGCAGCTGTCCCCGCTCCTGACTGCCCTCTTGGACTTGATGAGCCGTGAGGAGGCGCAGGGAGGGGAGAGGGTGCCCCTAGGCCCCTGAACGCTCCCCTTTGAGGGGAGAGCCCTCCAAGCTGCCCCACCTCCCCGACCTGTCCCACCCCAGAGTAGCTAAGCGAGGCCGGCCACACGGACCGGGACGCCCTTCTTGCTCCCGGGACTCCAGTCCAGCCGGAGCCCAATGTAGGTCAGTAGATGCTGGGGGGGTGGGGGCAAGCCTGCCTCTCTAGGGAGGAGGGCCTGAGCCCTTTGAAGCAGAGCTGAGACAGGGCCGATGTCACCTGCCTGCAGGGCTGTTGGGCTCCAAGGCCAATGGCACTCTTCAGCCAGGTCAGCTCAGCCCCCTGTGGCCACCCATGTTCCTCACAGCCTCTCCAGAGGCCAGAGGGACAGGGGGCAGCTTTCCTCGATACAGTCAGCACGTGTGTCTTGAGAACCTCTTGTTGGCCAGACACTGTGCTAGATGCTGGCAATCCACCCCTGTCCGCACAGCACCAGCACATGAAGGGCAAACAAGAAAATAAACAAGACGATCAGTTCAACAGGACAGTGGACAGCAGACCGTCCCCTAATATCTGTGAGCCCCAGACAAGAGCTCACATGGAGGTCACTGGCCTACAGCCCACCCTGCTTCTCTCCCTACACTGTGCTCTTCCTGCTGCTGAAGGGCCCTCACAGATGTGAGCAACCCCAGTGCACACCCCCCTTCCGCCCCACCTCTGCACAGGTGCACACACCTGTGCTGTGATCCACCCGTGGGAGAACAGACCCAGAGATGAGGGAAGCGGGGCGAACAGCATCGCAGGAAGAGGGAAACAGTATTACAGGAGGAGGGAACAGCATCACTGGAGGAGGGAACAGCATCACAGGAGGAGAGGACAGCATCACAGGAGGAGGGAACAGCATCACAGGAGGAGGGAACAGCATCACAGGAGGAGGGAACAGCATCACAGGAGGAGGGAACAGCATCACAGGAGGAGAGGACAGCATCACAGGAGGAGGGAACAGCATCACAGGAGGAGGGAACGGCATCCCAGGAGGAGGGAACGGCATCCCAGGAGGAGGGAACGGCATCACAGGAGGAGGGAACGGCATCACAGGAGGAGGGAACGGCATCACAGGAAGAGGGAACAGCAGCGCCAAAGCCCTGAGGCAGGATGGAGTTCACAGAAAGAGGGCCAGCATGGCTGGAGCAGAGGGACTGGGCAGGGCAGACCACACATTTCTTAGAGAGATGAGTGTTTTACTCTCAGGGCTGTGGGGACCCAGCGGAGGGGTTTTTCTTTCTTTTGTGTCATATCTGCGTAACTGACACACAGTAAATTGCACCAATTTTAAGTGTAAGTGTCGATAAATTTTACATACGCATACACCCGGAAACTACCACCAGTGCAGGACAGAGAACATTCTGGAGCCCTAGAGGTCTCCCTCGTGCCCCTCCCCTTTATATCACCAAAGATTTGCTCTGCCTGGTTTTGACCTTCATGTGAACGGAACCGTATGGCCATGTACTCATTTATGTCTGGTTTCTCCCACTCAACGTTCCATCTGGGAGATTCACTCGTTTCGCCACATGTAGGAGCAGGTCATACTTTTTCACTGTTGTGTAGTATTTATGCTTTTGTGTAAATTTACCATAAAATGTTTATCCATTCTCCTATGGTTGGACACTTGGGCTATTATGAAGGAAGCGGCTGTGAATGTTCTTGGCTAAGTCTTCAAGGGTCGTGGGTGCCCCTCTCTGTTGGGCGGAGACTCAGGCGTGGAGCTGCTGGGTCTAAATCCTGCCAGCGGGTTTTCCAAAAGTGATCTGAGATTTTGATGAGGGCCTGGCGTGACCTTATCTCTGTGGATGAAAGACCAAGTCTGCCGCTTTGTGGAGGAGAGCTGTGAGGGTCTCAGTGGAGGCGAGGAGACCAGTTGAGGAGGTGGTGGAGTGGTCCAGGTGAGCAGGGACAGAGCCGCAGGTAAGGCTGGTAGCAGCGGGAACGAAGCAACGTCATCCCACTTCAATGAGAAGGACGCAGTGAGCCGACTCGCCTAAGCCCCGCGACTGAGCACAGAACCATCCCTGCCGCCCAGGGTTCACTTAGCCCAGCAGTCTACCTCCGGGGCCTCTCCTGGGCTCAGGGCCCCATCCCCTCTCCAAAGCCCGTTGAACTGTGGTTCTGCAGCCACGAGGGCTAACAAAGCTGGCACCGGAAGCCTCAGAGAGAAAACAGGCCTGCTGGGGACAAGCAAACAACTGCCCTCCCTCCCAGCCGGGAAGTCACTTGAAATCCAGTTGTTTTGCACATTTGTTTATGGCCCCCGCTCAGCTCCCCGAACACCCCATCTCCTGGGCTGCTCCCTAGGTTTTCTCTGGGGTTGGGACCCCAGTAGCAAACACCCAGCAGTTTCTCAAGCCTTCTTCACGCTCCACCCCAAGCTGCCAGCTGCAGTGGGGGACAGGGGGCACAGGCGTCCCCAGCTCACCCACCTGGCACCTTTGGGCAGCGTTGATGGTCGCCGCATCCATGCCTCCCAGCATGGAGTGTGGGGCATGACAAGCCTCCTCCACCCCTAAAAAACATATCTGGAAACCCAAGCACATGTGTGTTTCCTGTAGGGACCAGTCAAAATTGGCCAACCACCTAGTCAGCAGTCTAATTGGAAATGAGCCACCTTTATTACTCACTAGGTGGGGGTGAGGGCTGTCTACGTGTGGTTGGGTCCTCTGGGAGTGTCAACACAGCGTATCACCAGGACTATTTGAGATAGGAACAGAAATCCAGTTCCAACTGGGTTGAACAGCAACACAACAAATTCATTGGGTTATGCACCTGAGAGGTCTTGGGGTTTGGCTTCAGGAATAGCAGGCTCCAGGTGCTCAAAAATATCTCAGGCTCAGAATCCTCAACACAGCACTCCAGATGAAACTAATCATCATCCTTTTCCAATACACCACCTCCCCCCAGAACCTGCCCTCTTCCCCAGTACTGCTCAGCAGAAGTGTGTTGACTAGGTACCTCCCATGGGCTACCCCTGCCCTGGGAACATTTGAACAATCAGGTTTTAATGAAGGCCATCTGCTGCTGTTCCCCTTCCCTCTGCCTAAGCTCTGAGAAGTGTTGAGAGCAATCTGTTTCCAGAGTGCATCCACAGACATTTAAGAAGGAAGGTCCATGCTCTTGTGGCCATCCCAAGACAGAGACCCTACAGCAGTGGCCCAAATTTGCCACCCCAAAATGTGTCTCTTTGGCATATTATTTTAAGCTGGTTATTTTCTAAGAAACAGCAGGCATGGGGAAAACTGAAAACCAAGTAGGAGTTACCCTTTTGTAAGAAACAAAAATCTCCCTTTGTAAGGGTATCTCCCTAACTGTACCAGGAGTAGGAGGATGACCAAACGTCCAGAAACTCTTATCAATGGAGGAGACATCGATTTAAATCCACATAACACCCATACCCCTGTTCACTGTGCCTCTCCTGGGAACCTCTCCGAACTGACTCGCCCTCACCTTCAACATTCTCTTTTGCCTTTAGCTGAGGATGGTATTTAAGGTGAGCGCTTTGGCCATTTTGGTGAGTTACTCAGTCTTCCCAGGTCTCTCCCATGTATACACGTCATTAAACTTTTGCTTGATTTTTCTCCTGTTAATTTGTCTCACGTTAATTTGATTCGTAGTCCAGCCAGAAGGACCTAGAAGGGTAGAGGAAAAGTCCCAATCGGTAACATTTGCCAACTTCCATGTTGTAAATCCTCCCACTGTAGCCGATTTCAAGCTTCCAGCCTGATGTTGCTGAAAACAGAGTTGGGAAAAGATGCACACGATCTGCCCTCCAGAGCTGATGAGAGCAGCTCCAGCACCCCAGTCTTGGAGTACATCCTGCTTCCCATGCGATTCTAGAAACACATCAGAGTTTTCTTTGAGGCTGAGATTCACCAACAGTCACTCAAGAACACTTGTTTACAATCCAGGACAGAAACCTAAATTCTCTTCTGGAACTTAGAGCTACTTCCAAAATGGCAGTTAATGTTACTTTAGGTTCTAGAATGAAACATGCAGGGAGAGGCCTTAGCTGACCGTCTGTCTGCAGAGCCTCCTCTGGGCACTGGGTCCTTCAGTCACTGGGTTCTGCTCTCATCTGGGATGGTCACATTTAATTCCCTAGTTCACTGACAAAAGTAATACCTTTGTAAATTTTCCCACAAAATTTCACTATGGAAAATGCTAAACATGCACAAAAATCGTACATGAGCATCGTGACCCAACTTGAATTATGATGAATTTGTGACCGATCTTGTTGCATCTCCCCCGACCCATTCTCCACCTCCCGCGTTACTTTGAAACAAATCCCAAACAACCTATCATTTTACTTAGAAAGAGCAGTCAAAAGCAATACCGTTTTAACCTGGAAAACTCATTTAAAAGGGGGTGTAAGTAACTGAGAGGTCTAAATTGTCAGCCTTCACTTAGTGGTATTTTTAACTAGGCCAAAGGTGAAGAATGATGCAGGGATGGCGGTGCCCAGAGCGTTATTTCCCCAGCGGGGAGGTGTGGGAGGGGAAGTCTTGGAGGGGGCTGCTATTGGTGGGCTGTGAACCTCCACCTGTTCACAGCCAGTCCCCCTCACCCCCCCACACCGCTCTCAAGGCCATTCTCGTTACTACCCTCCATCAGATTCTCGCGCAAAAGGGTATTTGAGTTCAATTCAAAGAATGCTCCAATTTTGTTCCATTCCCCTAAGTTTCACGTATATAGATCTGGATCAGATGGATTCATTAGGATTTTTTACCTGCGGGTGGAGCCAGGCGGAAGCACCGGCCGCTGCTCTGAGCTCTCTGGCTCTGCAGACCCCTCGCGCTGTTGGGAGGCCTCCCCTCCTGGACACCTGGGAGGCAGCCCCTTGGAGGGAGGGCAGCCGGGTCTTGCCCTCCACCCAGCAATCTGGAGTCCGCATGCTGCATCTCAGGGCTTCAGCTTGTTCTGTTTGGCTCTTGTTGCATTTAGAAAATGTGGGGGTCATTTGCAGACACTAATCAATTAGGAGGTTTTGCATAAAAATCCCTTGGGGACCACTCAGCGGCTTCTCTCCCCAGCCTCCAGCAGTGAAGATGGGGCCTCACTTCCTCCCGAGGAGTCTTCAACCAGTGACAGGATGTTGGTGGAGTAAAGCCCCAGCATCCTTGCCCTGGGGTGGGCACCTCTGAAGTATGGTCCAGGCAGGTTCCCTGGGCCCCAGCACTGCCTATTTACACTCTGCCCACCTCCTTCCCATCCCTACTCCTTCCCACTCCCCTAATTCGTGCTTCCAAGAATCCCCTCCAAATCCTCAAATCCTCTGCTGGCAGGCAGTACCGTCTGCATCTAGGAGATTTCATCCCAACCCTCAGCCCAGTCTTCCCAGTGATGGCTTCTGGGCCCGGCTGGGCAGATTCCTGCGGAGCCGGCTGTGACCCATCCTTGCGCAAGAGCCGCCACACAGACCTCCAAGAGGCCTCTGCATGTGGGAAAATATTGGGCCAACAGCCTGTCATTTCAGAGAAGCTCGAGTACAGCCTTCCCCAGCTCTGCAAGTCCAGCCTCTCTCTACACTCGCTTTAAAGGCCCTGCAAGCAGCTGTTTACTCTCCAGCCTGGGCAGCTCTGAAGGGCTCATTCTAAATACATCTGACAAACTCACAGCCCTCCGCGGCCCAGATATGTGCTTGTCAGTCACCCCTGAGCCTGTGGTCAAGCGGCGCCTAGAATGCCGCCGGGCAGAGGCTGCGGTTCAAAGCGCTGCACCCTCCTCTGCGCCCACCCTCCCTGGGAGGAGTTTCTCAGGGAAGAAAAATGGCAGGATGTTGAGATTCATTGTAAGGCTGGCTCCAAGGGCTTTGTAGAGTTTAACAACAGGCCTGGCACTTAAAATATGCACCAATAAATATTTGTTAAATAAATTCTGAAGCCATATGGGTGGGTCTCTCTCTCTCTCTCTCTCTCTCTCAGCACGAAGTCTACACATGATGTCATTGCTTGCAACAGGTAACAACTAAAACCGACCTTCGCATCCAGGGAGTGGGAGGATTAATTCCTATGCTCTCTCCACCTAATGGAATATTCGACGCCTTGTCATAGGGAAAGTGTCATGCTCTGAGCTGGAAGTACCTCCACGATGACGAATTGTTAAGTGGAAGAGGCGCAGGCCGAAGACTGCTTGTGAGAAAAGGGAAAAACTGCTCTTCACTGTGTGAAACACCTCTGGAAAGATAAACACTGAAATCAGGGGTTGCTGGTGGGGAGAAGTGGAACACAGCGGGTCGAGGTGAGAAAGAAACTTCACTTTGTATATTTTATAATGTATATATTATAAAAAATACACACACACACACACATATATATTAATGAAACAGCACTAAAAACAAAAAGAAGGCTGTTTTCTAGTCTGAATACACTAAGCACGGTGTGTGTCCCAAGATGGGTTTCAGGATCCCGTGCCTGCCCGCCCAGCACTGGCTCACAGCAAACAGCCCCCAGTCTGTCTTGATAAGGCCAGGGTGGCCCATGTGTGGCCCCCTCGGAATCAGACCCGCCACCTTCGCCTCCTCCAGGCAGAAACAACAACCAGAAGAAAGGGTTCTAACGAGGACAAGGCAGACGCTGCTTCGTTCATTCTGGACCCATTTGCTGAGCACCTGCCGGGTGCCAGGCAGTGTGCCAGGCTCTGGAGACACAGCAGAACAAGACGTAAAAACCCCTGCCCTCCCGGGGCTGGCACTCTAGCCGGGAAGGAGGGGGGACAGAGGATGGAGAAGTTAAACAGTGACAGAGGCAGTGTGGTAAGTAGTGGCGAGGGCTAAGCCGGGGGAACAGCAGGAAAGTGGACCAGAAGTGGGGGGTTGCTATTTTAGGGGGGCGGGGGAGTCCCCACTGAGAGGCCAAGGCCTGAGAAGGTGGGGGCTGGACTCTGAGACACGGGTGGGGGGAAGCCAGAGGGACCAGCGGGTGCAAAGACCCCACAGAGCTCCACAGGGGACCAAGCCCCTCCCCCATGTGGCTAAGGGTCTGTGTGCCCTGGAGCTCCCGAACGCCCGGGGGGCCTGACTCCATCCCCACTGCTTTGTACGGATTTGCGCAAGTCGACCCAGTGCTTAGAGCTGGGTGGAGCCAAAGCAGGAGCAGGGGCGGATGGAGGGCTGCTGTGCTAGAGAGAGAGGGGGTGGGGGGGGAGAGGTGGGGCCCGATCTGGAGAAAACAGGCCCCCAGGGCCCAAAACAAAAATAAGTATTCCAAGGATACTTCATCCTAAATCTTCCTCTACACAGACTTTCCCAGCATGGGTTCTTCAGATCACTTGTCCTGCAAAACGATCCACTGAGAGAAAGAGGGCCTAGGGGCCCCTTGGAGATTCACGGGGTAAGAAAACCTGTCTCGCTTTGTCCAACTGGGGGAGCATCTGGGCTCACCAGACAGGCAAGCACCCTGGTATCGGGGCGACCACCCATCTGTGGGAGCACATGCAGCGTAAGGGAGTCCCACCTCCCGCCGCCCCAAAACCTTCCCTTTCGGGATGGGGATGAGGGGGTGGAGGGAGGCGGAAGAGGACTTCCTGAAAGTGCAGCCTGGAAACCCTGCTGGGGGAGGGGGACGCCCACATTGCTGCATGTGAGCACCTGTGCATGCGTGGGGACAGTCAGGCAGCATCGTTCACGGTGGCCCCAGACTGGAACTAGCCCAGCCCCCCATCAGCAGGATACATGGAAGATGTGCGTGTGTTCACAGGATGGAACACGACACAGCAAGAAAAAGAATCAACTACACAACACACAGCAGCAGGGATGAACCTCAGACGTCTCCCTGAGCAAAGGAAGCACGTGCTGTACGACTCCATTTACGTGAAGGTCAAGGATGGCGACAGACAGGTCAGAGTGTGGCTAATGCGGGGGTGACTGACTTGAAGGGGGCGTGAGGGATGCTGCTGGGAGCCAGGGCTGCCCCGCACCTCGATCTGGGCCGTACAGCCGGGCACACCTGGAATGTCTGCCCACTTACAATTCCTGCGTTTCACCCTCTATGAGTTATATGCCGATAAAGAAGTGAACAAAGTGAAAAGTAAAAACATAAAAATAAGGGCTGGAAAAGGGGGAAGAGGTAGCCTAGAGCTATCCACTTTTCTAGTCCTATTAGGGATGCCCTGGGTGCAAAACTCCAGACACAGCCAAGAAAGAACCTCTACACGTGCCGCTTGCTAGAGCAGAAGGACCCAGCTCCTGTCTGAAAGCCAGGTGCCAGAGTGGTGCCTGGCAGATAGTAGCTGCTCAATAAATACACAGCAAATAAAGGAATAGATTGCAGGCCCGTTCTAGGAGATGGCCTCACAGTGAGCACACGGACACTGCTCTTTGGGAGGAGATCGCAGCAAGATGATTTTAGACACTAAGTGCACTGAAGAAAATGAGTGGGGCTGTGTGTCGGCGGGGACGGGCTGTGGTGTGGGGGTCAGGAAGCCCCTCTGCACTGAGACCTGAAGGATGAAAACATGCCAGCTTTGGGCAGGTGAGGAGCTGTGTCCCTGACAGAGGGGATGGCCAACACACACACACACACACACACACACACACACACACACACACAGAACAAGCCCCGCTTATTCCAGGGTAAGGCAAATAAGACAAATAATAAGTGATAGCATGGAATAAAGGGTAGAGCATATGGTTAGGAGTCCAGCTTTGCCACTAACTTCCCGTGTGACCCTGACGGGCATTTCTCTCTGGGCCTCCGTCCTTCTTGCTGTGAAACGAGGGAGTTGGCTGGAATGGGGAGTGGTGTTTGCTAGCGCCTCTCACACCCGCCTGTGACAACAGACCATGCACATCTCTCCCCAGCTCCATGGGCAGTGACGTCACATGGGTGGGCTGAAATGGGCCATCGAGGGACCATGTACACCATGGACGTCGGCAAACTGCTGCAAATCAGGCCTTTTTTTTTTTTTTGAGAGCTGGTTGTTAAATATTTACCAGCACACACTGGACTAGATGGGTGCTTCTTACACTCTTGCTAAAGTCTCCTGGTGCAGAGTAGAGCTTGTCATACCCCAGAGGTCTGGGAGCTCAGCATCTTAGGAGAGCTTTCCTTAAAAACTTCTCTCGTCGTTTTTAAATTCACAGTTTTACATTCTATGCCTTAATGTAGCTCTGCTTCTTGCTTCCTCACATGCTCGAAAGTATAAAATTTTATTTTCCTAACCTCGGGGAGACACTTTTCTTTATTCCTTCCAAACCCCAGGTCCCAGACTTGAACTTGGGTCCTGGGGGGTTGGGGGGGGGCTAGCGAGCCAGCCCTGTCCGCCCACTGGCGAGTGCGCACGTGGCCTTCGGCTCAGGACACAGGCTGGCAGGGTCTGCCCTGGACAGTGGCCCGGGTTGGTCAGCAGACGCCAGCACCTCTCGTGAAGGAGCAGCCGCCCTGCTCCTTGCAGGTGGCCCCACAGACACTGCCAGCACCACGGGCATTTCCCCGTGGACGGAAAGGAACGAGGACTCCCTTTTCCTCCCCTGGCCCTCTGCAAGTGTGTGGGCTCAGCTTCTCAGGCTGCGGCTGGGCCAGGAGATCTGGTTTCTGCGTCCCAGACCCGAGGCTGCCGCCGGCTTCCTGGCTGACCTTGGACAGATGGCTGTGTTTTGTCTGTGACTCTTTTTGCACCGTCAGCTGCCCTTACCTCACTGCTGGGGACGCTGGGGGCGTGTCTGGGGCGGCCTCGAGAAGCAGACAATAGTTCCACACACAGAGCTGGGCACATGGGCTGAGGGTCCATATCACTGAGAGAGGGGCCCAGACCCCCATCCAGGGATGCAGCCCCTGGGGTGCTAGAACGTTCATCATGGAAAATTCCAGAAAAACTGTTCCAAAGCAATGCTATCGCCCAAAGGGGACCAGAGACCTCTGTGGAGGGGGGCAGAGTGCAGTAGGAAGTGGGGGGGACACAGTGAAGACACCCTGTCCTCCCTCCTTCTCCAAGCTTCTCAGAGCCACCACTCCCACCTCCCGCCTGCATTCTCCTCCCCCTACCCCGGACCTCGGGAACCCCTGCCCCCCACTCCACCTAACTGGTGCCCAGGAGGTCACCTTGTCATTGCAGATCCAAGGGCCACTCCCCAGAACGCAGCTCACCACCCTCATCCTGCCGCTTGGACAACCTTTGACCTCTTTCACTCAAACGCTCTGCCCCACTGGGGTCTTAGTTGGGGTTCAGCCAAGGCAGAGCCCCGGACCGGGACTGGGGGCAGGCAGTTCACACGGGAGGAGGCCCAGGAGGCAGATGGGAGATGATGGGGGCAAGGAAAGAGCACATGTTCTTGGGCACCTGGGGCTCACACCCCCTGCACCCCTCCGAGCAACGTGCAGGATGTGCCCTAGGGTGACCTCTGCAAAGGACAAAAGCTGGGGCATGAGCTGTGCCCCCACTGTCACTTCTCCAGGGCAGGAGGACGGAGAACCGCTGCGTGTGCTTGCGGGGGGAACCCACCTGCGTGCACGGGAAGCGTCCACGCCGCAGCCACGGTCAATGGTGGACCAAGGGATGACTCGGGGGACACCAGGGTGTCCCCTGGCCTTGGCCTCCCTGACAGCTCGCCCCCCGTGGCCCTCCTCCTGCCCTGCGACACGCCTCTCCACCTCTTTCCAGGGCCTCTGAGCCCCGCCCCTCACAGGCTCCCTGACCCACCCTGCTCCCCGCAGCCTCCCGCCCTCTTGCCTGTCCATCCAATGCCCTTGGCTTGTTTCCTTGGCTGCACTAAGCACATTGTGTGAACACTCTTCTGTTTGAGCTTCTTCCTCCCCCAAGAAACTTCTTAAAAGCAGGGACAGGCCTTCCTCTGGTGGCCTGTTACCTAACACAGTGCTGGGCACATAGCAGGAGCCGCTCCAGGCAGCATCGACTGAGGGCACCAGGCAGCGTGTGCAGAAAGCTGGGCAGGTCTGTAGCTCAAGGCGCTCGCTGACACATCTAGCATTTTGACGGGGGCTCAGCTGAGGCCGTCAACCAGAGCGTCCACAGGGAACCCCCTCTAGCATGGTGGTCTCAGGGCAGCTGGACTTGCCACACAGAGGCTCAGAGGTCCAGCCAACCAGGAGGAGGCTGCGGGAAGTCACAGAGCATCCCTTTCGTCACACTCCACTGGTGGGAGCAGCCACGAGCCGACGCAGATTCAGGGAGAAGGACACAGACCCCTGCTCCTTCACGGGAGGAGTGTCAGAGTTTGTGGTCATGTTTTTAAACCTCTCCCGTTCTGTGTGGTGGGGAAGGAATACAGGAATAGGGAACCGAAGGGGCTTCCCTGGTGGCGCAGTGGTTGAGAATCTGCCTGCCAATGCAGGGGACACGGGTTCCAGCCCTGGTCTGGGAAGATCCCTACATGCCGCGGAGCAAATGGGCCCGTGTGCCACAGCTACTGAGCCTGCGCGTCTGGAGCCTGTGCTCCGCAACAACAGGCCACGACGGTGAGAGGCCCGCGCACCGCGATGAAGAGTGGCCCCCGCTTGCCGGAACTAGAGAAAGCCCTCGCACAGAAACGAAGACCCAACACACCCAAAAATAAATTAATTAATTAATTAATTTAAAAAAAAAAAAAAAAAATAGGGAACCGGGGCTAAAATAAAATAAGTAAGAAATTCTATGTTGAATGGTGGCTCCATTCAACATGACTAATCCCAGGAACCTATGACCATGACCTTATTTGGCAAAAAAAAAATCTTTGCAGAGGAAATTAACTTAAGGCTCTTAACACGAGATCATCCTGGATTAACCGGGTGGGTCCTAAATCCAATGGCAGGTGACTCCATTAGAGTGAGGCAGAGGGAGATTAGACAGAACAGGACGACACACAGGAAGGGCCACACAAGGACGAGGCAAGGATGGACTCATGCAGCCACCAGTCAAGGAGCGCTGGGAGCTGCCCAAAGCCGTATGAAGCAGCGGGGCTTCTCCCCAGAGCCTCCAGAGGGAGCGAGGCCCGGCAACACCTTGGTTTTGGACTTCTAGTCTGAGGATCTGTGAGATGATAAACTTCCGATTTTTAAAAATTATACTTTATTCAAGTATAGTTGATTTACAGTGTTGTGTAAATTTCTGCTGTTCAACAAAGTGACTCAGTTATACATATATATAGTCTTTGTCATATTGTTTTCCATTCTGGTTTATCCCAGGATATTGAATATTGTTTCCTGTGCTCTACAGTAGGACCTTGTTGTTTATCCATCTTATACATAATAGTTTGCATCTGCTAATCCCAAACTCCTAATCCTTCCCTTCCCCACCCCCTCTCCCCATTTGCAACCACAAGCCTGTTTTCTCTGTCTGTGAGTCTGTTTTGTAGATAAGTTCATTTGTGTCATTTTTAGATTCCACATATAAGTGATACCATGTGGTATTTGTCTTTCTCTTTCTGACTTACTTCACTTAGTATGATAATCTCTAGGTCCATCCATGTTGCTGCAAATAGCATTATTTCATTCTTTTTTATGGCTGAGTAGTATTCCATTGTGTGTATATGTATATATATATATTTATCTCACATCTTCTTTATCCATTCATCTGTTGATGGACATTTAGGTTGCTTCCATGTCTTGGCTATTGTGAATAGTGCTGCTGAGAACATAGGGGTGCATGTATCTTTTTGAATCAGAGTTTTGTCTGGATATATGCCCAGGAGTGGGATTGCTGGATCATATGGCAGCTCTGTTTTTAAACTTCCAATGTTTGAAGTCACTGGTTTGTGGTAGTTTGTCACGGCAGCCCCAGGAGACTAATACAAACTGAAACATAATAATGTAACAGGATTTTTTTTAAAGGGACTCTTTCCATCTTTGTTTTGACTGAGACCCAAAAGCCAAGGCCGACAAAATAGGTGGTAAGATGTCAGCACAGTGAGGGGCCCCGGACCAGACGCACAGAAACCAGGTGCACGATCCTCTGTCTCCCAACCACCTCAAGGTCATGAGGGGCTGAATCTCAAGAGGCCAGAGGGGCGGAGAGTCCTCTGAAGAAAGTGGCCAGTGGGTGGGAGGCCTGCCGCCCTGGGAATGAGTGGGGATGCAGCCGCCTTGCCTCACGCCTGGGAATCTGAAGGCAGGAGGCTGTGGCCATTGGCCCACCGTGAGGGTGAGAGAGGCTGGGACCAGAGCCACTTTAGCTCCTGTCAGGACCTGGCCCCTCCCTGGCCTTCACCTCTCCCCTCTGGACTTCCCACGTGGAAGCTCCAGGGACAGCCAGGTGAGTGGTGAGGAGGGTGGGAGCTCAGGTCTGAGAAATAGCGAAAGAGCCGCCCTTACCCGCTCGCCCACCGCTGGCAGTGCCCACCTGAGCTGGGCGGGACCACCACATGCAGAGTTTGGGTGATTACACTGCACTGGGCATATCAGGTGTTAAAATGAGTAAATTCTTCCATCTGAAAAGGGGCCAGAGGACATTTTGTCACCTAAGACTGAGCAGATGAGCAGACACCAGCTAGAGGTTTCTTCCTGGGGCCCCATAGGGCACATGGGAATGGTCCCGGGGCCAAGAACAAGGCGTGGGGACCACGACGGCTCCAGTTACAGGGACAGGAATATTGTCAGCTACCGGGCAGGTCACACCACACCTGGCTGGCATGCTCGCTGGCTGGGGTACTAGCATCTACCTATGTGCTCTCTCTTTTTTAAATTTTTTTTTTTAATTGAGGCAAAATTCACATAACACAAAATTAACCATTTTAAAGCAAACAATTCAGTAGCATTTAGTATTTTCACAACGTTGTATAACCACCACCTCTGATTCCAAAACATTTTCATCACCCCAAAAAGAAATCCCGTACCCATTAAACATTTGTCCCCTATTTCCCCTGCCCCCAGCCCCTGGATGTTTCATATAAATGGAATCATACACTGTGTGACCTTCTGTGTATGGGATCCCCACCACATAAACCACCTGCACCAAGTCCAAGCTCAGCTCTGCTTTCGAGGAACCCGACAAAGACTCCCGTCAGCATCCACAGCAGAGGCCTCAGTTCAAGCACTCCAGGCCCAGGCCACTGCCCCGCTGACGCGATATCTGACCTGGAGGCCAGGAGGGGCCTCTTACCTCTGCTCCGAGCACATCACAAGAGAAAGCAAATCACCCAGTTCATCCTAATGTTGCCAAAACCCAAGACAAGAATTCCACCTCAAGGCGCTTCCTTTCCCAAGAACACACAGGCAGCTGAGCTTCCATGGAATCACGGTCTCCAGTTCCGGACACCCAAGGCTTTTTGCCCCCAGCACCTTCCCTGTGCGCAGACATCACTGAAGGAGGAACCCGGGCTGCACTCTGCCTGCTCCAGGGTTCCGTTTACTCACGTTTGTCCAGATGTGCATGACTCAGACCAAGGGACTGCCCTGAACTCCGCCTCCAGAAACCGGGAGGGTCCCCACAGCCCGACAGCCGGGATATGTGAGCGGCTACAGCCTAAAACCCCCGCAGGCCCCAGCTGGCTGCCCGCTCCGCCCCCTCCCTCTGCCTCCTCCCCCGCAGGATCCTGATTGCCTCCCAGCCCTGCCCCCACCCGCTTTCCAGGTTCCCAAGCTGCAAGGGTCCAGGGCAGTGTGATTGTGTCACGTCTGGCTTCGCGGTTTGGGGTCTTCCAGGCATTTACTGGGCCCACCGCCCTTCCCGGGGCCAGGCTGATGGAGGGCCCGGGCCTGAGGGTGCTGACCTCATAAAAGTGGTCACTCCCCACTTCTTTAAGGAACCTGTCCTGGTCTCCTTTTCCTACCCGCCCCATCCCTTCTCGCCTCCACTCGCAAGGGAACACACCCCTGCAACACCACCCTCTACCTGCTGTCACCCCTGCTAGACCCCAGCTCTCCATCTGCAGAGACCACCTAACACGGGCGGGGCTCAGCGAGTGTCTGTTGACTGAACTGCACGCGCACCATACACACAACACACACGCACGCTCACACACACATGCACGCACACAGCACAACACACACGGCCCACATCACACACAGCAGCCCTCTGTCTCGGCTACACGGTGGAAGCACCTGAGGAGCTTAACAAGGCACTGAAGCCGGGTCATCCCCGGGGATCCTGATTCGGTGGGTCTGGGCTGGCTGGGCTTTCCGAATTCCCCAGGTGAGCCCAGTGTGCGGCCCCAGGGGTTCTCAAGCATCAGGATCACCTGGCGGACTTGTTAGAACACAGGCTTCCGGGCCCCCGGCAGGCCTGCAGTGGGGCCCTAGGACCTGCGCTTCTCATGGCAGGGGCAGGGGGTGGGGGACCCTCAGGACACGGGGTAAGTGTCTTCTCAGGGCAGAGCTGGGAGCAGAGGGGCAGGGACCAGGGACATGGAGGGTCCCGGGGAGGCGAGGGGCCGGCGGAAGGCAGAGGACAGGGGAGGGGGTTGGCGGGGCAGTAAGCGCAGACCCCACGGGATTTGAGAAGACAGATTAGAGGAGGTGGCCAACTTTGCTGCCATGAGGCAGTGAGTGAGCCCAGGTGTCCTCTGCCCTCGCTTCCGGTGCCCCTGAGGCCTGGAGTGGGCTGAGTCAGCCACCAGCATCTTCCCCAGACGAGGCACAGCCTCCGCACCGGCCTCCCCACCAGCCTCCCTGCCTCCTCTCTGCCCCACCACCGTCCCTTCTCCACTCGGCAGTTCCAGTGATTGTCCCATAAATGTCAGCCAGGCTGTGTCCCTCCCCTTGCTTAAAATCCTCCCAAGAGGTCCCCCAGGGCACCTGAACTAAGTTCAAACCCTATGTCCATTGGCCGTGCCCTTCTGCAGAGGCCTCGAGACCTCCGCACAATTGAAGGGGCCCCGGATGTGGGCTCTGAAGCCACCGCCACTCATTGTGCAGAGTCACTGCCTCCTGAGGGCTGCCCCCAGCCCATTCCTGGGGCACATGGGACCCTCTTGCGGGCCATGTTGGCACCAGGGCTCGCTGAAGGCCTTGCTGAACCTTCCAGAGATGCACGGCATCTAGGACACACCCACCCTGCCTTCCCTCCCTTGGGGTTGGACTTACATAAACCCTGGGGAATTTCAGCCAGCCTTCGCCTTCGTTAACTGATCTTAATATAAGGAGATCCCCTAGTTATACAGGAGCTACACAGGAGCAAAAGGACACCAGTTCTGTTACCCTGCTAAGTACTCCTTTCCACCCACGGAGAGACCCACTGTCTGAGGGCAGCTTCCCCTGTGCCAAAGATGTGGGGCAAGTGATTGAATAGGGAAGCATTCCCAGGGAAACTGGTCAGGCGTGAGGAGCAGGACGGGGAAGGGGCGGAGCTGGCAGGGATGGACGTCAGCTCCATGTCATCTGGGTGTGTGGGATCTTCCTTGAGGCACCCTGGCGACCTCGCACATATCCAAGCGCCATGGAGGCAGAGGCTTGAGCCACAGCTGATCTGAACGTGGTGGGAAGGCAGAGTAACGCCCCCAAAGGTGTCCACATCCCAATCCATGGAACCTGTGGATATGCTGCCTTCTACAGCAAAAAGCACTTTTCAGGTGGGATTAGATAAAGATTCTGAGATGGGAAGACATCCTGGATTATCTGGGTGGCCCAACGTGATACAAGGGTCCTTGTGAGAAGGAGAAAGATTCAACCATGAAGACAGGTTGCAGTGGCCTGATTGCCATGGGGCCGCGGGCCGGGGGAACGCAGGTGGCCTCCAGATGTGGGAAAAGGCCAGGAGAAGGATCCCCCCCTCCTGAGACTTTAGAAGGAGTGCGGCCCTGCAACACCTCGATTTTAGCCCGGAGGAACCCACGGCAGACTTCTGGCCTCCAGAGCTGTGCGGTAATAAATTTGTATTAAGCCACCAAGTCTGCGATAATTTGTGAGAGCAGCAACAGGAATCTAACCCCGAGCCTAGGGGACGCCTTGATCCTCAGAGCAGGAGAGGGCGGAGGCCCGGAAGGAGGCTGTCCTGAGGCCAATCCTCCTGGGGTCCCGGGTCCGCAGCCCAGGAGTGTCTCCTCAGCAAGTCGCACTGCGGTCATCCGGCCTCTGGTGTTGATGTCCCCCTTTTCTGGTGTGTGGGACAAGGGCCCGGGGGGCTAACACCGTTGGCTTCTCTTCTCGCTGTCTATGTGAGTAATAAACTGTCGAATCTAAAAGTGGGTGGCTGTGTATTCATTAACCCAGTCCCTGAGGGCTTGGTGCTGGCCCGGCCCGTGTGTTTGAGAGCCTGACCCAGGCCCAGCCTCAGCAGACCCACAGGGGACTGGGCAGGAGTTACAGCTGAAGGCAGGGGAGCTGCCCAGCACAGAGACTTAGACCCCCAGGCCCTCCAGGCTCTAAGCGGGGGCGGTGTGGCCGCAGTGCCCCAGGGCAGGCGCCTGAAGCCGCAGGTATGAGTATTAGCAGCAAAGCACACACGTGTTGGAAAAGGGATCCCAACGGCCAGGGTGGGAGGTGGGGGGGGTGGGGGGAAGAGACGAGGCTGTAGAGTTTACTTCACCCCCCGAGAATTACGGAAGACTTGCCTCGGTGATGCACTTGGACCTCACGGACTGAGAGTGGACGTGCAGCCCGTCCTGTGTAGCTGTAGGAGCACCACCGAGGTCCCCGCTCCCGGGCGGCCGTCAGGGGTGCCATTAATACTCCTGCCAACGGCCAGGCAGGCGACGGGGGTTGTCCACAGACCAGGAAAGGTGGTTGTTTCCTTCAGGAAACAATACAAGGGCCCAGGCTGCACTTTTCATGCCAAACTACTCATGGAAGCCAGTGGGCAGCCGGCCACCCCAGGGTTCTCAGAGCCCAGAGCCTCAGAAGGTGGGTCCACCTGGATGCCTGGCCCAGCTCACAAGGGTGACCCTTCAGTGACAGCACAAAGGGGAGACCTCTGCTCTCTCGTCTGGATGCAGCTTTATCTTTTCTTTCACTAAACCCAGCTCCCCCCGACCTCCATTCACCACCCGCCCCCGCCGCCCCCTGGGAGGTTTCCATCCCCTGTATCTTCCCTCTGGCTTCTGTCCTTCTCTCCTTCCAACTCAGGGATGCCGAAGCTCCCAGGCACCTGGAGCACGCTCAGCCACAAACGACCCTCAGGGACGATGAGGAGTTTCACTCATGATCTGGAAGAAAAGACTGGAGAGAAGGAGGCGGGTTTAAATCAGAAGGTGGCGAACCTTTTTTTGCAAAGGACCGATGGGGACTATTTTAGACCTCACAGGCCCTAGAGTCTATCACAACCAGCCAACTTTGCCGCTCGCTGGAGCACAAAAGCAGCCACAGACAATATGTAAACAAGTAGGTCTGGCTGGGTTCTAGAAAACTAATTACGCAAACAGCCAACGGGCTGATTTGGCCTGCGGGCAGTTTGCCAGCCCCTGGTTTACATGTTCACAGAATCCAACAAGTTAAAATTAGAAGGAACTTAGCCATTCAGTCCAGGGATGGCAGATGGGCTTCAGCCCACCTACTGACTCTGATTCTCAGTCGTGGCTCCTGGCACACTTGTGTTGAGAAGGATTCTGAGGCCAACACTCAGCTCAGAGGTAAAGGGTCATAATTGAATAGCATCCTATGCCATGGGCAGGGAGGGGGCAGTGGTAGCCCCAGTGCCTTGTATTGACCACTTGATTAACTAAACTCCTGCATTTTGTATGTGAATAGCTAGACCCAGAAAGGTCAAGTGACTTGCTCAAGGCTGCACAGCTAAACCCAAGGGAGTTGCTTATTTTTTTTTTAATTTATTTATTTATTTGGCTGTGTTGGGTCTTCGTTGCTGCATGCAGGCTTTCTAGTTGGGGCGAGCGGGGGCTACTCTTCATTGTGGTGCACGGGCTTCTCATTACAGTGTCTTCTCTTGTTGCAGAACATGGGCTCTAGGCGCGTGGGCTTCAGTAGCTGTGGCACGTGGGCTCAGTAGTTGTGGCTCGTGGGCTCTAGAGTGCAGGCTCAGTAGTTGTGGTGCATGGGCTTAGTTGTTCCACGGCATGTGGGATCTTCCTGGACCAGGGCTCAGACTCGTGTCCCCTGCATTGGCAGGCGGATTCTTAACCACTGCGCCACCAGGGAAGTCCAAGGGAGTTGCTTATCAGCCGGTTTCTTCATTTTACTCTGCAGCAGAATGGCAAGTTACATTTATCCCATTGTCTCATCTTCACATCTAAACCAAAGAATTCCCCGAGGCCCCTTTCTACCAAGTTTCCTAGCCTGGCCTCTTGAGAGCTAAGTGACAGAGCCCAGGCCCCAGCTAGTCCTTGATTTGTGAGAATCGACGTTCTGGGGGCTTTCACACCCATCAAAACATCAAATTCGTGATGTTTGAAACATTGAAAGCCACTCCCATGGAGCGCTGCCTGCAGGGTCCTTGTTCATAGTGGGGCATGAAGTGGCCCCCATGATAAGCGGTGGTTTCCCTTCTTGGCAGGAAATATTTCACAAGGTGGACCACTATCTTGTGGTCCCTGCTGGGCTGAGGCTGATCTTGAGCCCACATCCACATTCTGAAACATCAAACTCTGGTATTTCTCACCCGTGGGTCTATTTCCTGAGATTCTAAACGGTTATGAGTATCAGATAATAACAGACAGGGTCTTTATTAATGCCAGCTAGTAAGCAACTGCAGTAACAAACTCAAAACAGGATGCAGGTCGAACTTTTGCAAGAAACTTTTACAACGCCGAACTCTGTCAACGAGGTTATTTTATTTAAAAAGCGGATTGGCCACTGTTACTGCACATCTGGTATCAAAGCTTTGAAATTGTTTGGGCCTCAGTGTACTTGGCTGGTAAATGGAGTAATACTAGCCCCGTGGCCGTTACAGTGGTCAAAGATGTAACAGACTGCGGCATCAGCCCACACCCCCGGGCCGCTCTGAGAGTCACTCATGGCCTCGGCGGACAAGGCTTCCTCCCTCCAGCACCCACGGCTCCCCCTGCCCTGCCCCAGCACGTGCGGCCAGAAGAGCCGGGGAGAGACCGCCCGCAGGTGCAGCCCCCAAGCAACGAGGAATGATGGAAAGGACCCCGGCGTCCTCGCCCCTCAGTAGACAACTCTGTGGAATCGTTTGGTGTGTGAAATTTTATACAGTCTCTCAGAAGGTCCCCAAGGGTGCTTAAGCCCTATTTCCTTCTGTCATGAACACACCCTTCATTGGTTCTCTTCTCTCCTGTCCCATTTATTCCCTTCCTCCCCATGTGTCCTGGGGTCATCTCTCAAATTAACTACCTATACCCAAATCTTTGTCTCGGGGACACACTTATCCTTAGGCTGGCATGAGAATGTGTGTGCCCCCGACCCCACCCTGACACCAGGAAAGGGGTGAGAGGATTAAGCCCTGTGGGCAGCCGTGGGGGGCACCTGGTAAATCCCATGTTGCACTATCAGAGTCAGTGAAGATCAGGAAGCTGAAGTGGGCAGTAGCAGTCATGGCTTTTGCTGTTCAGCATGCTTTCCTAGCCTCCATCTGATGGTTACTCTGGGAGCTCCCTCTCATCCCATGGTCCTGGTGGGGCTGATAATCCCTTCACCACCCCCCTCCTCCTCAGCCACTGCAGTGGGCATGTGACCCAGGGTAGCCAATCAGAACATTTCATCCTCCTGGACACTCTGATGAGCCCAGGCCAGTCCAATCAGAATCCTCCCTGAGGTTAATATGGGATCCTGGGAGAGACTGGATACAAGGCTTGCAAATCAGAATTGTAAACTGAGAAGGTACCCCTGGAGTTGGGGATGCCTGGGATTCCACCTGCCATGAGAAGAGAGCTTGTGTGCAGAATGAGGATAAATAGAGTCAAGTTGAATATGAGAGACAGCCCACATCACCAGAGCCACTGGATCCAGCTGTACCTGAAACCATATTGTCTTTGGACCTTGTGGTTACTAGAACAAACATAGTCCCTTTTTTACTTAATTTGAGTTGGATTTCTGTCACTTACAACCAAAAGGTTTTGGACAAGAGGGAAACATTTTTTAGCTGTGCCTACCTGTGTTAACAAACCAGGTTTGTCTTGACCGACGCACAGCAAGCCAAAACGCTGAAATGCTGAGGTTTGCAGCAAAGAGAATGTTTATTCACAAGGCAGCCCAGCGAGGAGACAGGAGAACAAATCTCAAATCTGCCTTCCTGAACGGAAGGGGCTCCGGGTATTTATGGGATAACGAATAAGGAGGCAGGGTGGGCTGAGGCATGGGGAGCATGGGGAAAGGCGATTGGGAAAAGGTGCAGTAATTGTCATTCTCCACAGGCGTAACTAAGCTACAGGCCTATGCACATTCTGAGGGTGGAGTTTTCAGCCCTCCAATGTCAAAAGGTCACTGAGCCGAACACTCATGCATGCCTGGTTGGACGGAGGTGGTCCTTTCCAGTCTTAACCAGCTCAGCTAGAACTAGACGCAGCTGACCCCAAGTTTCTAAAACACAACTCTTGCAAACATCTTATTGTTTAGGCTCCATGCCGTTTGGAGGACATGCAAGTTTTAAAAAGACCTTGCTTAGTGAAGGCTGGTGAAATGGATTTGACTCATTACTCACAGTTTCACCTGGAAGGATTTCTTTTCCTGACAAAAGCCAAGCTGTTCTGCACTACCCTGTGCCCCTTGCCCCAGCTTCTACTAATGGGCACTGGAGGAAAACAATGTCCTTTAATTTCCAGCACTGCTCAGAGCTAAGTTGGAATTTATCAACTATCTAGTCAATTAGTCAATACTTTATTAGGGATCTTTAAACAATTGCAGAACTGCAGACAGAAGATCTGAGAAGTTAAACAATTAGTGCCAAGTAACTTTCTAATGTGCAATCAGAGGTCAAAAAGAGAGAATCCAGGAAAACCCAAAATAGATATCCATTAGCCACAAGGGATAAGGATATCATCAATTACTTAACATGGAGAGACTGAAGTTACACCCATCTGTATATCCATTCAGTCACCCATTCATCTATTTATTAACAGATATTTATTTAAAGGTGTTATTTGGATTGTGTTTTATTTTGTGTCCCCTCAAAGCAAACCCTGAGACAAGGATTCAAATGCAAGAGGGTGGTTTCTGGTGACTTGCACAGGCCAGCTCTGCCTTTGAACTTCTCAACCATTAATTCCTTGGTGCTGTTTCAGGTGGAACTGTTTTAACCGCAAATATCAGGACACACAAGTAATGGTGGCCTAAGAAATAGTGACACAATTATTTCATAAAATAAGAATCCTGTGGATGTGACAGTTTTGGTGTAGCAGCCCACTGACACCAGGAAAGATCATAGATTTTCCCAGCATTCCTGCACCACCAACCTCAGAGTGTTGGTTTATCACCCTCTTGCTTATCACCTTATGGTCACAAGATGGCTGCTGCAGCTCCAGACATCATAACCACATACAAGTGGGGGAGGGACAATACAGCAGATGGTATTCGAGTTGTTCCAGTCTCCTTCCACTTTAGCACTTTAGTGAACTCCAGCCAGTTTCCAATCGCCTTTACCTGAAGACTTTTTCCGAAAACCACAGAAGGCTACTATACCCATGAGCATCAGATCAGAAGTGACAAAAACTTCATATTCCCCAAAGCCACCCCCAATCAATGACTGAGAAGGAGTTGGTATATAAATACCCTAGCTCCCTGGTCCCTCTGAGGGATGACTCCAAAGCAAATGATTTACACATTTTCCAAGACTTTCCCTACATGATCAAGCTTCAGTCACCCACAGTAGTGCCTATAATGCACCCTTTGTTAGACACCTTCCCTTCCCTGACTCAATTCCCTGACCGCCTACCAGTGTTTCCTGTGATTATTGTACCCGCAAAACTACTTTCCCTCCAGTTCTAATCTCAGGGAATGTTGGGGTTCCCCAAAGTGAGACAGATTTCCCACTTTATCAGGGAGGGAAGATCTTCCCCCAAATCCCCTGGTAGCCTTCCCCTTGGCCAGACTTGGGTCACACGCCTCCCCCACCTGCCTCCAGCTGCCCCAGGGGGAGTTGAAACAGAATCTGACAAAGGGAAGCAGGACAGTTATGCCTCCTGAAGTTGGGCTCACTGCCCCCCCCCCCCAGCCCAGATCAGGGTTTTGTGAGCAAGATGAACAGAACAGGCAATGATTGTTGAGTGGGCAATTATGCAACATCGGGTTCTATTCAATAGTTTTAAATCAGTGCCTGAGACAATAACACAGAAGTCACGCCTGGAATATTTACAGAAGACAGGACACCAGGAGGTGTAGCAAGTGTGCTGCACAAGAGAATAAGGAGCCTCCATGAACCTTACAGAATGATGGACTGTTTAGTGGGGTTAGTGAGGTTTAGTGGGAGTTAGTGTAACTGCCTGTAGCTACGGCCAAAACCAAAAACAAACAAAAACTAAGAAAACAAAAATACAAGTGTTGGATGGAAAAGTGAAGCCTTATCAAGAACACAGTGACAAAGGTATAGGGGTAATTCCGTGTGTCGGCTGCCGGTCTCCACCAAGATCACAGGCTCGCCCCACAAAGAATGATGTTGAGACAGAGAGAAGTGAAAGTCCTGTGCTCCTTGTCCTGGACTGGCATAGCTGGGGATTGGGCACCACCTGTGACATCCCTTGAAATAAGCAGTAACCAAATGGAGTGTACTCAGAGGAGAGTGGCCAGGATGAAGGCAGACCTGGATGCTGCATCACAGGAAAGGAGGCATCTGCTGGAGGGCACGGTGAAGAGAAAACTGTATTAGTGCAGGTACCGGAACTATACAAAGATTTATGCCTCTTCCCGGTGACAACAAATATTTGGGCTTGGCTATATTGTCCTCTTCCGGTCTCAATACTCAGTGTCCAGACAGAGAATCAGGAACCTCTTTAGGTATTTCCAACAGGAGAGATTTAATACAGGGAATTTGTTACAAAGATATTGGAAGGGCTGGAGGTGCAAACAGGGAGAGATCAGGATACCCAGAGAATAATACCTGCAGGAAGCCATGATTACCTTTGGGGCTGGAGGAACAACAGGGAAAATGGGATAACCCAGAGCCCCTGGAGCCACCTGAGCAGGAATCTGCATTATTGCTGCTTCTGCTGGAGGCTCAGTATGCAACAGAAAGAATAAGATTAGCTTCCTCTTCGGCTGCTTTTCTGTATCTGTCCATGCCTCCCCTTGGAGGAAACTCATCAGAAGCCTGCCGGTAAGAGAGCCTGGGAAATGGCACTTGCAGAATTCCAGCCCCTTGGACGTGGCGCGTCAGGTGGTTCACAGAGCAGGGTGGAAGGTGTAGAGAGGATGTGTGGGTGGATGTAAGGAACGTTGTGTAATGGCAGAACTGGACGAGAGAGAGAGAGAGAGAGAGAGAGAGAAAGGACAACCCCACTCTTCCGTGCTGTGTAACGGGCGTTCCAACATCTCACAGGTCATTGGACAAGATGTCCTATAAGGTCCCTTCAATGCATAAAAGTCTCAAACTCCAATTATGTATTATCCACATTCACGTTTCCACAGCTGTCTTCCATGGCAAGGTTTTATGCGTTTCACGGGGTGTGGGGGGTGATTATTTGGCTCCCAGTAGACACCGATCTCCCTGGGAACTGGGCTCACAGCGAACTTCTCATCCTACTGCCTACCTGTCTCCCGGTGCTGCCTTCACCAATGTCATCGCTAGGCTGACGGGCTTCTCTGTGTGCGGGGCTTATTTAAAACTCCACTCTGCTCTTGAAATGCGCCCAGGGTCTTAAAGGAAAGATCCCTTCCAAAAATTGGACAGGCACCAAAATAAAGTATGCAGAAAAATAAAACCTTTTTCTCCTGCACAAAAGAAATTTAAGAGCTCATTAGCCTTAGGAATAAATAGTATTTTCTAATGTGTGAGGCCAGTGGGCAGAACCATGAATATTCATGAGCAATCTCCCTGCCCCTCCATCCTGAAATGAATGTGTTGGAATTCATTCATCTGAATGTGTTGGAATGAATGGTTAGGTACCACCCATTTGGGGGAAAGATATTAACTATTGGTAGGCTGATTGACCAAAAATGCTCTATAAACAGGATTTCTGACATTTTCGTTAGAACTTGTACCACTTTCTGACACAAGTTAATTCCTGGCAAATGCAGTGGAAAAAACTGGCCAAACTACTGATTTCAGATCAAAAATCTGGATCGAGGAGGCTTCCAGGTAGTTTTATAAACTCTACTGTCCACCCCACGCCCCTCCCCACTAAATAACAACTCTTTCCACCATGGCTTTCATGCTGTTCCTCTATCTCCCACCATGTGAGCAGAAAGTCTCATGGGAACCAAACCAGTGTGGCGAGCAGAGCCTCCTAAAGTCTGATTAGGAACATGCCAGTCCTTGTGGACAAAGCCTTGGGGTCTTTCCCTCCCTGAGGGTCTTCTGGGTTTTTTTCAGGGTTGGATTAAGCCAATGGTTCTCAACATTGACTGCATATTAACATCATCTCGGGAGCTTTTCTGTATCGTGATACCCACACTGCAGACTCCCAGACCCAGCAGTGTCTGGGTGTGCACTCGGGGCGCAGCACTTTACCACCTGAGCAATTTCAACGTACAGCCAAGGTCTCTGTGGTGCCTGGTCTCTAAGACACTGCCATCAGTCCCCACCCTTCCTCACACAGCTCCCCCACAGGGAGGGGCAGCATGTTCCTCCACCCCCTGAACCTGGCGGGAGTGATGCATGCCACTCCTGGTCTAGCTTACCAGGGAAGTGGCAGTTTCTGCTTTCTTCCCCCTGGAATGTTTGCTCTTATGACGGTTCCCACTCAGAAGCCGGCTGCCATGCTGTGAGATGCCCAAGCCACACAGAGAAACCACATGGTGGGGAGGGGGTGTCAAGGAGACAGCTAATCATCAGCTGCCATCCACGTGTGGCAACCCTCTGGGGGGTCCAGCCCAGTCAAGCCTTCAGATGCCCGCAGTCCCTGTTGACATTGACAAGACGAAAGTGAAAGCGCCCTGCTGAGCCTAGTCTATCTGTAGAAGCGTGAGAGGGAATGAATCATTATTTGAAGCCAGTAGGTTTGGGGTTATCGTCTGCCAAACAGCAATGGTCAGATGGAACCACTGAGAACCACAGAATCAAGGGGCGCCATCCACAGGTAGACACTCTCCTAAGATACCTACTGTCCCCAGGGCAGGAGGACACCGTCTGCATCTACAGGGCCCCAGCCCCATCCACACCCTGAATCCCGCCCACTCCCACAGCCTGCTGGGGCAGGGGCAACACAGAGAACAGAGGGGAATCACTTCTGTCCAGGGAGAAGCTAACCAACAGGTGTTCCCTTCTGGTCCAAAGATGTATTTGGTCTACTTTTAATTTTACTACCAGTATTATTAATTTTTATATAGTGTGTTATAATTCATAGAGTTCTCGATCCCACTGGGTCCCTCCTGATACTTCTGGAAGGGAAATACGATCAACAGTCAATTTTGCAGATGAGGGAGCCAAAGGCTCTGAGAGATTATGTGACTTTGCCCAGATGGCATAGCCGGTAAGTAGAGGGATTGGCCTTGAGTCCAAGCCAGGGCCTTTTCCCACTATGCTATACTGCTTCTCTGTTTTGGAAAAAACAAACATAAATAACATTTGGAGTGTGTGGTAGAAAGTGCTGGTTGCCATTCAATATCTGTTCTCCCTTTCTGGCACAATAACAAAACATTGATTATATTCAGGGAAAGAATGTATCCAGACAAACTCACATTTCCCCATCTCTCTTGTAGCTAGGTGTGGACATGTGACTAAGTGAGATGTAAGCATGGGTGTTGGTGGGGCTTCCAGGAAACCTGCTTCAAAGACACTTGTCTCAATTAAGAGAAATACCTCTTTTACCTTTTGTCTTTCTTCCAGACTACAGTTCATACAATGGTTGGAGCTCCAGCAGCCATATTGGACCACGAAGACACTCTGAGGGCAGAAACTACTTGCTACAGACAGTGGAGCAGAAATACGTAACAAGCTTGGGTTCTGCCCTGGGTTGCCTACTTCTAAACTTACTAAGTGAAAGAACAAATGCTTGGGGATTTAAGTCATTATTTCTTAGATCTCTGTTACAGTCAACTGCAATTTCAAGTTTATAAAATTGATTGTTAAATTCTAATTGAAGTTACAATTTGATGGTACAACTAAATCTTAGGGCACCAAAAGTCTATATTCCATCCTAGGGCAACAGAGCCTTTACAGTAAGGTTTTGATTCCAGCAGGCATGTGTACACCACAGGGGGAAAGGTGGGTCTGCCATAGAGTGGATGTGCAATTTATATTTGTTAGATGGACAAAGACTTCTGTAGACATCAATTGTGCCCATTTCTGGTCACCACACCTCTGTTCCCTGGCATCCTTTTAAGGACTTGAGAAATGTATCACATGAGTGACTTTGTTTTTGGCCCAGGGAGAGCAAGAGCTAGGTTTTCTGGAGAAAATCAGCCTCAGCCCTCAGTCCCCAGCAGCCTTATCTCCTGTCTCTCCTGGTGGCCTTGAATTTGCCTTTGAACTTAATGTTATACTCATGGAGATTTTTAAAGATGCTTGCATGATTGCATTCCTGTGACTTTCCGTGATAAGAGTTTGCTGTTTAGGTTGGGATCCGCAATGAAGTCAAGAGGAGCATCCTGAACCCAACCAGAAGCTCAGCCCAACCACGCCCAGCCAAACCCACTAAAGATTAAGCAACTGCAGCCAAACTACTGTCTCATGGGTATGAAGTTAAAAGGTTGTTGATGTAAACCACTGAGATTGTGGGGTTGTTTGTTATGCAGCATCATCACAGAAGTGGCTGACTCATACACCATCCATTCAGATAGCTGTGCAGGAAACCTGAATGCCACCCTTCTCTCCTGCCTCTCCCGCATGACTCATATCCAGTCCCCAAGCCCTAAATGCTCTTCCAAGCCCTCCCAGCCTCTCCAACCCTTCTACCCTAGACCAGGCCACATCTCTCTGCACTAGAGCTCTTTTCCAGTGGCCTTCCTGCTTTTAAACCACCCCTTTCTCTCTAGATGCCGGTGAGGTGTCTGAAGTGCACATCAGATCATGGCCCTCTCTCACCTGTGATCCTTCTGGGGGTTCAGTTGGGGCATGACCAGGGACTTCTGTGAATACATGCCATCCCTCTTCCTGGGATGCTCTCCACTCTGAACCTAATCCAGCTCCAGTTCCCACCGTGCAGAGCTGGTGAGCTCCTTCAGACACTCTCCTTGACTCTGCAGTGTCTTGCTGAGCGCTGTCCTACCCAGTGCCCCATCCTGATCCCCAGATCACCCTTTAGGACACTGTTAAAATTGCCTGTGGCTTGTCCAGCTTGCCCATAAACTGTGAACTCCCTGAAGGCAGGGCCTGAATACATTTCCCCAGAATAAACTCTGTGAACATGTCCAGCCCAAAGGCTTGAGCCACTGCCAGCAAAGAGCCGATCCAGCATCATCTCGTTCTGGAGGAGGCACCAGCCCTCCAAGGCAGTGGCTCAGCTCTGCCTGGAAGCAGTGGGTCTGGCTAGAAAACTCGAGGCAAGAGGGGGGGGAGGAACCAGGGAGTGAGAAAAAGCATATTTCGGGGGAAGAGGGAAAGACAGAGAGAAGAGGAGGGGCAAGAAGGAGAGAGTGAGAGGGCAGAGCTGAGGCTACAACCAGAAAGAGCGGGAAATATAGGCGGGTTTCCATATCCTCGGGCTCTGCTTCCGAGATTCAGCCAACCGCGGAATTCAAGGCTGGTGGGTCCGTGGATGTGGAACCCGCGGATACGGAGGCCAGCTGTCCTACATCGTTTTATATAAGGGACTTGAGCATCTGCGGATTTAGGTATCCACGGGGGTCCTGGAACCAGTGTCCCTCAGATATCAAGGGATGACTGTATAAAGACGGTCATGAGGACGTTTGGGGAGAGAGAAGAGCCGGCAGGAGAGAGGCCTGCTTCGTGGTCAGTCTCCCTTCCAGCTCATGCCTCTCAACTCCCCCACAGAACTGGCTCAGGCCATGAGTGCAGTTGGCTCGGGCCTCCAGTTCTGGTGCCAGAAACATAAACCAGAGAGTGAGAGAGGCTGGGGCCCAGAGGAGGCGGGCTGGGCGCCCAGCACAGAGGATGCAAGGCCATGGGGCTCTTCTCCAGCTGCCCCTGAGGTAGGCCAAGAATTCTAGTCTCCCAAGACCAGGAGAAGCCAAGGGGACATCAGGACAGCCGAGGGCCCTGGTGCAGAGGGCTGCACCATGGCAGGAGGGGCTCCAGGCCAGGCCCCGCCAGGATGTGTGAATCCAAGCTGTGTCCTGGGAAGGTCTGGACCTGCCAGAATGTATTTGCAGAGCCCACATCTCAGGCAGCTCAGGACAGAAGAGGTTTTGTCCCTTAGGAGACTCTGAGTCAAGCTGCTGGACCGTCCCAGTGACTCAGCCTGGGGGCTCGAGAAGCACATCTCCGAGGCACACCTGGCTGGAGTGTCCAGATCCGTGAATCATCAGAACCACCTGGGGGTTGGGTGCCTTCCAAAACTACAGTCCCGGGCTCCACCTTGGAGACCCCGAGTCCACAGAGCTGGGGAAGGTCTGGCAAACTGTGTATTTTTTTAAACCTCCCAGTGATTCCGAGAGGCAGCAAACTCAGGAATCATTGATCTAGAGCAGGGATCACCAAACTTCTTCTGTCAAAAGCCAGACTGTGAATATTTTAGGCCTCCCAGGCCAATGGGTCTCTGTCTTAACTACTCAGTCTGCAGGGTGGTCCCACAAAAGCAGCCACAGGGCTTCCCTGGTGGCGCAGTGGTTGAGAATCTGCCTGCCAATGCAGGGGACACGGGTTCGAGCCCTGGTCTGGGAAGATCCCACATGCCGCAGAGCAACTAGGCCCGTGAGCCACAACTACTGAGCCTGCGCGTCTGGAGCCTGTGCTCCGCAACAAGAGAGGCCGCGACAGTGAGAGGCCCGCGCACCGCGATGAAGAGTGGCTCCCGCTTGCCACAACTGGAGAAAGCCCTCGCACAGAAACGAAGACCCAACACAGCCAAAAATAAATAAATAAATTAATTAATTAAAAAAAAAAAAGCAGCCACAGATGATGCAGAAATGGGTGGCACTGCTGTGTAAACTTTATTTATGGACCCTGAAATTTGAATTTCATAGAATTTTTACATGTCATGAAATTAAAAAAAATTTTTTTCCCCAACCACTTCAAAAGTAGAAATCACCCTGAGCACAAATGAAGTGGTGGACAGGACTTGGCCCAAGGGTCGTAGTTTGCAGACCCCAGCTCTAGACCAGAGCTACTATGAAGAATTACATGTAGATGTTGAGAGCAAGAGTTTAGAAACTTTCAGAGCAGTTTGGCGTTGCTGTGGCACCCAGGCGTAGTGTGGAGGGCTCTGAGCAGCCGGTGGGGCGATGGCGAACACGCTGGTGAGCTCACGTGGCACGTGCTCCTGGTCTCGAGAGGGAGGACCACCTGTGGTCAGGGGCAGGTGATGGGTTGGAATGTTTAAAAACTGGTCCTTCACCCCAGAAGTTTTGAAAAGCAGTGATCTAAATTATTCCTTTGACTTCAGGTAGGATCCAAATCCTCCTTAACCTTTACCGAACCATGATCTCTAAGTCCCCCTAAAATCTGCGGCCACCACTACAACAGACAAAACAAATCATGCAAGGAAAGAAAGAGCTGAAAAGGAATATAACAAACGGTTAGTGAAAATTCTTGCAGCAGAGTGACAGTACATATTATTTCTTTGTATTTGTCTGTTTTCCATGTTTTCTGTAAGGAACATGTGTGAATTTTATCATTGAGGGTTTTGGGGGTTTGGGTTTATTTAAAATAAGAAATGGCTTTACAGAAATTCTCTGGAGACTAATCTCTCCATTGGACAACCCTTCACAGTGTCTACCAGCCCTTCAGTCAGGAGGTTCTCTGTTGTTTTGTTTGTTTGTTTTTGTTTTTTAAAATTTATTTATTTATTTTTAGCTGTGTTGGGTCTTCGTTTCTGTGCAAGGGCTTTCTCTAGTTGCGGCGAGCGGGGGCCACTCTTCATCGCGGTGCGCGGGCCTCTCACTGTCGTGGCCTCTCTTGTTGCGGAGCACAGGCTCCAGACGCGCAGGCTCAGTAGTTGTGGCTCACGGGCCTAGTTGCTCCGCGGCATGTGGGATCTTCCCAGACCAGGGCTCGAACCCGTGTCCCCTGCATTGGCAGGCAGACTCTCAACCACTGCGCCACCAGGGAAGCCCCTCTGGTTTTTTATTTTTCCTTAAATTTTTAGTGGAGTCTAGTTGATTTACAATGTTGTGTTAGTTTCAGGTGTACAGCAAAGTGAATCAGTTATACGTATACATACATCCACTCTTTTTTACATTCTTTTCCCATATAGGTCATTACAGTGTATTGAGAAGAGGAAGTTCATTTTTATATTTAATCCACGTCTAGAGAATCAGGGAAGAGAAAGAAGAAAATGGAAAACACATGCTGTCCCTCTGACTGCAGAGATCCAGTTCTTGTTATTCTTTGGTATTTTTACCATGAGGTTCATGGGTGGGGAGCAGGTGGGGTCAGAGTAGAGATGCCGCCAGTGGTCAGGAGTCCACGACTGTGAGGCCCGAGGGAGCAGAGAGCTTCCTGCGCTGACCATCTCAACCCCAGGGCGTCTGCTGGACCCTCCCCAGTGAATGCCTGTCAGGAGATCTGAGAAAGAGTGTGCTAGAAAGTTCAGGGCAACACCACCTCCTTCTAGGGAAAAACCCAAATGCTGAGGGATCACGGGCCTCCGTGGACCGGGGTTCAAACCCTGACTTGACCACTTTTTTGCTGTGAATTTCAGGCAGAGCAGTGGAGCTTGCCGAGCCTCAGTTTCCCCCTCCAAGACAATGGGGGTAAATAGTGCGACCCCAGCTCCTTAGCAGGGAGTCATGGAGAGCAAACTCCTGACACAGGTGGGCTCGGAGATGCTAGTTGATTGAGGTCAAGGTCATTACCCCAGGCAAAGGGCAGGACATGATAACTTCTTCGACTTGAACTGGCTCTTCGAGAAGACATGAGCTGGGAAGAAGATGCTTTCTTTCTGGGCTCCAGCCCTGCACGTGTGTGCACACATTTGACTCTACCTATACGGCCGCGAATACCGCCAGAGTTCAGGATTTCCTTTGCTCAAGATCTGCACAGTCCAATTTTGTAACCACATGTGGCTACATGTAGCTATTTAAACGTAAACTATTTTGATTTAAATGAAATTAAAAAATACTGTTCCATGGTTGCACTGAGCACATGTCAAATGTTCAGTAGCCACATGTGGCTGCCATCGTGGACAGCACAGATGAAACCCTGCCCCCATCCCAGAAGATTCCATTATTCAGAGCCGTGCTAGTGGCTCAGCGGGACCCCAGAGGACAGCCCCTAGACAGTGAAGGATTCTGGTGACGATTTGTGCTCTCATTTCTGCAACAGCACCTTCTCTATTTGAAAACAAAAATCTACAGAAGTGCCATCTCGTGTCTGGCATATTTGGGGGATGAGCAAGCAGACCCCCGGGTGGGTGAGGTTGGCGACCCCTGCAAGCATCAGGCCCCGAAGCCGAAAGAGGCTTCTGCTCACGGGTTGACTGCTCTTAAAAAAATAACCAATAAGGAGGTGGTGCTTTTGTTTTTTTTAACAGAAATATTTTAAGGAATCTGTTTTCAAAATGGTTTGGTGCTATTCACAGGAGGGAAAGAGAAAGGGCGGCTCCAAGCAGTGAGGACGCTGAGCCACCCGACAGCTCAGGGGCCAAGACGGCCTCCGGACGTCCCCAGATCCTCCCTGGGGCCCCAGGTTCTCTTGGCTCCAGCTCCAGGTTCTCAGTGGTACCCGGACACGCTGGGGCTCCCCTGGACAGTAGGATGGATCCAGCTCTGCTTCTCCAACCTTCTCCTGAGGGAGCTTGGGAATCCTGATTTCTAATCCTGATCTCAGATGTGGTCTGTTCCTCCCTCGGGACGTGTAGGTACTGTCGGCGTCCTCAAGCTGTGCCACCCCTGGGAGCTCCAGCCACACCCAGCTGCCAGCACCAGCCCAGCTGAGCTGAGCGATGTCTCTGGCTAAGCCCGTTCCACCCACACTCAGGCGTGGCCATCAGAAATGTACAAATGTTGTTCAACAGTGCACAGTCGTGCAAATACCCCGCGCCCTCGCCCCCTGGGCTGGGGGTGGTGGTGTAGCTCTGTGGACCCGTCCCAGATGCCCCAGCGTGCCTGAGCTCAGCTGCCCACCTTGGTCACTGACCAACCCCACCCCCTTCGTCACCTCCCTCCCTCTCTGTCCCCCTGCACACAACCCTACCGCTCTGTCCTGGGATCACCTCCCAAATAAACGATTTGCCCTCGAAACGTTTGTTTCAGGGTCTGCTCCTGGAGAGCCCAACCTAAGGCAGAGACCAAATCCCCAAACAGTTCAAGAGCAGCACCAGAAAGTTCTAGAATCAAGAGAGAAACGTGTGATTAAGATGGAAGGGGGAGGTGAGAATCCACAGAGTTCTGAGCGATTTCTCAGCGAAGGAGCCGATCATCTGGGATTCCCATGGCTCAAGGGGATCCCCGAGATTCAAATATATCCTTCTAGACACTCCAGGGGGTTGAAAGGAGAAAGGGACCCATGCGTCTGCCCTGGAGGATCAGTTTAAACGCCCTCCCCATGAGGGGCCCAGATCCCTAGCACAGGCCCAGCCCACCGAGCCAGGTCCAGTCAGCCAGGTTAGGGGAGACCCTCACGAGCCTCCGTGGGCACAGCACTCACTGGAAACCAGAAGGGACAGGTGCCAAACGCGGGACAGTGTAGCCCCAGAGTCAGGGGGTCACGGGAAGGAAGGAGGCCACGTCCTGTCCTGGTCCCTGTGCAGGGGGGCCAGCGGGCTGCCCTCGCCCTGTCTCCTCTCCACAGAGAGACGACCCCCTTGCTGGGTGGGGTCAGAACACCCCCCAATGCCTGCACCCCAGGGCACAGCAGGCTGGCAATTGGCAGAAAGGCCTCCTCACCAGGCGCATCCATAGCTCGAGAGCAGCCGTCATCTGACGGAGAAGTGAGAGCCTAAAACTGTCCTCTATGTATGAAATAGATAACTAATAAGGACCTACTGTATAGCACAGGGAACGCTCCTCAGTACTCTGTAATGGCCTATGTGGGAAAAGAATCTAAAAAAGAGTGGATATAGGTATATGTATAACTGATTCACTTTGCTGTACGGCAGAAACTAACACAACATTGTAAATCAACTATACCCCAATAAAAATTTTTTTAAATAAAATAAAACTGTCCTCGTCGGCTACATTTTGGTGTTTCTGCAAAAGCATTCAGTGAACCCAGGGTTTCCTCTTGCTGCAGAGCTGCATTGTTATGTCTGGTCACCCACGGACTTTTCCAGACTGTCTGCGTCCCTGCTTCCAGAGTGGCCTGTGGGAGGAGCTGGGTCAATGGCACGGACAGCTCACTGCCTAGATTATTGGGCTGTTCTGGGTTTTAGCTTTGAATTTTGAACTAATTTTAGACTTAGAGGAAAGTTGCAAAAAATAATACAGAGAGTTCCCGTATGTGCCTCATTCCGCCTCTTCCCACGTTAGCGCCTCACATCACCCAGCATGGTTGTTAAGGACAGAAAATTAGCATCAGTGATTCAAGTTAACATCTGGTAACTGAGCTGCTGACAGTACTAAATTTCACCTTTCTTCCAATAATGTCCTTCTGGTGCAGAATTTTATCCACGATCCCACATTTCATTCAGTGGTTGTTTCTTCTTAGTCTCCTCTAGTCTGGGACAGATATTCTGTGTTTCCTGGTCTCCAAGGACCTTGACACTTAAGAGTACTGGTCAGTTATTTTGTAGAATGTCCTTCAACTTTGGTTTGTTCAATGTTGTCTCATAGTTGGAGTGAGATTATGCATTTTTTGGCAAGAATTCCATTAAAATGATCTTGTGTCATCATGTCAAAGGATTCATGATGCCAATATGTCCTAATACTGGTGATGTTAACCTTGATCACTAGGCTAACACTGTGTCTACCAGGTTTCTCCGCTATGAACGAAGTTGTATAAGATATACTCTTGGGCGCCTGGCTTTTTTTTTCTCAATACAATAACAAGTTTTTGAGATTCAACCATACTGTTGCAGGTATTATTTGTTCCTTTTCATTGCTGTAGAGTGTTTCATTGTATAAATATACCACCACTCCTCTCTACCTCTAGGAGAGATGGGAAGCATCAGCATCTCCCTCTCCATTGCCTGCAGCACTTTTGGGGTTGGTGCACTGAGTACAGTTGTACAGTGCACGACCTGTGCAACTGGACATGGCAAACTGTGATCCAAGGACTACCTGAATTACAATCCAGGGCCTCTGATTTCTTTACCCCAGGGGATTCTACTGCATAATATTATTTGGAAACTCAAGGTGAAGCTCATGCTCTGGCATAGCAGTATGGTATAGTGGTTATATTCATGAACTTTGAAATCTGACTCCTGGTTCAAACCTTGTTCTTGACACTCATGAGCTAGGTAAACTTGAACGAGTTATTTTTCACTGTGACTGTTCCGTCAGTCAAAGATGTGATGTTGGTAGTACCTGTCCTATAAGCCTATTCCAAAGATTGAATGACATTTTTTAAATAGATCTTTATTGGAGTATAATTGCTTCACAATACTGTGTTAGTTTCTGTTGTACAACAAAGTGAATCAGTCATATGCATACATATATCCCCATATTCTCTCCCTCTTGAGCCTCCCTCCCACCCTCCCTATCCCACGTATCTAGGTCATCGCAAAGCACCAAGCTGATCTCCCTGTGCTGTGCTGCTGCTTCCCACTAGCTAACTATTTTACATTCAGTAGCGTACATATGTCGATGCTACTCTCACTTCGCCCCAGCTTCCCCCTCCCCCTCTATGTCCTCAGGTCCATTATCTATGTCTACGTCTTTATTCCTGCCCTGTCACTAGGTTCATCAGTACCTTTTTTTTAGATTCCATATATATGTGTTAGCATATGGTATTTGTTTTTCTCTTTCTGACTTACTTTACTCTGTATGACAGACTCTAGGTCCATCCACCTCACTACAAATAACTCGATTTTGTTTCTTTTTATGGCTAATATCCCATTGTATATATGTGCCACATCTTCTTTATCCATTCATCTGTTGATGGACATTTAGGTTGCTTCCATGACCTGGCTATTGTAAATAGTGCTGTAATGAACATTGTGGTACATGTCTCTTTTTGAATTATGGTTTTCTTAGGGTATATGCCCAGTAGTGGGATTGTTGGGTCATAGGTTAGTTCTATTTTTAGTTTTTTAAGGAACCTCCATACTGTTCTCCATAGTAGTTGTATCAATTTACATTCCCACCAACAGTGCAGAAGTGTTCCTTTTTTACCAGCATTTATCGTTTCTGGATTTTTTTGATAATGGCCATTCTGAACAGTATGAGGTGATACCTCATTGTAGTTTTGATTTGCATTTCTCTAATAATTAGTGATGTTGAGCATCTTTTCATGTGCTTCTTGGGCATCTGTATGTCTTCTTTGGTGAAATGTCTAGTCACCCAAGTCCAGGACAGAGAGAGTCCCATACAGGATGAACCCTAAGAGAAACACACCAAGACACATACTAATCAAACTAACAAAAATTAAATTCAAAGCAAAAATATTAGAAGCAGCAAGGGAAAAACAAGCAATAACATACAAAGGAATCCCCATAAGGTTATCAGCTGATTTTTCAGCAGAAACTCTGCAGGCCAGAAGGGAGTGGAAGGATATACTTAAAGTGATGAAAGAGAAAAACCTACAACCAAGAGTATTCTACCCGGCAAGGATCTCATTCAAATTCGAGGGAGAAATCAAAAGCTTTTCAGACAAGCAAAAGCTAAGAGAATTCAGCACCACCAAACCAGCTTTACAACAACTGCTAAAGAAACTTCTCTAGGCGGGAAACACAAGGGAAGAAAAAGACTCACAAAAACAAACCCAAAACAATTAAGAAAATGGTAATAGGGACATACATATCGATAATAACCTTGAATGTAAATGGATTAAATGCCCCAACCAAAAGACATAGACTGGCTGAATGGATACAAAAACAAGACCTGTCTATAAGAGACCGACTTCAGACCTAGGGACACATACAGACTGAAAGTGAAGGGATGGAAAAAGATATTCCATGCAAATGGAAATCAAAAGAAAGCTGGAGTAGCAATACTTGTATCAGATGAATGATATTTAATTAGAAGAAAGCATGGTGTCTGGCATATAATAAACACCCAACAAATATTGTTATTGTTGATAACATCATTGTTGTTTTTATTATATATGAATTAGTAATAATATTATAAGACTTCTCACTTGCTTTGCAACCTCCATGGCCTAGCCAAGTTGACACAATTAACCATCACAGTGGGCTACAGTTTGTGGCTTCCATTCACGTAGAGGGTCTCAAAACTCAAAATCCCTGCAGCAGCCAGTGCAGTGACTAAATGAGGGAAGTAGTCAGGTGGGGCTTCCTCCTGACCTTGGGGAGGAGTGGGGACTGTTGCTAACTAGGGAGCCCATGCTTTGCCCCAATCCACTCTCACGTGGGAACATGCACCACCCGGAGTGCCAGACACACCAATTTTTTTCCAGAAATATTGAAATACGGATTTCTATGTGAATTCTTCTATTTCTTTAATGATGGCAACTAACTAATTTTTTTAAATATGCGCAGGCCAAACAAATCCAAGTGTAGAAGTACCCTTCGGCAGCTCATTTGCAATCAGAGTCACAGGATCTTGCTGGATCTGTCAGATTCCTTGTTTTACTGATTCATGGAACTTTTGGTAAATAAAGGGTAGCTTTGTAGAGGAGGTAGTAAGTTCTTTCAAAACAGGATTTCTCTGAAAACCCAGAGCATTTTAGTGATCACGTTTTAGTGTGGATCAGAATCACCTGGAAGGCTTGTTAAAACACAGGTGCTGCGTCCCACCTCTCATCTCTGCTCCACTGGATCCAGAGTGAAGGCTAAGAATTCGCATTTCTAACAAGTCCTGCTGGCCCAGGGGCCAGACTCTGAGAACCACTGGTCTAGAGGGAAAGGAGAACATGGGTGGATGTCATGGCAACATGACAGGGTAGAGCCTGCAGTGGGGGCAGCTGGGTGGTCATCCTCTTCGAGGTCACTAGGTCATGGCGGTTCTGGGCTGTTACTTTGGGTTCGCTCGGTTCTCAGTCCTGCCCGCCTCCCCCTCTGGGGTCCTGTTCCTCAGAGCTCCGTAAGGAAAGGTGAATGGAGGAAGGTGAGGTGAAGGCACCTCCTACAAGATTCTCCCCCCCTCCCCGTGAATGATGCCCTGAGGCCCAGGGGCCTGAGAATGAGCCTTCCTGGTCCATCTCTGATGGTTGCACAACAATGAGTGTACTTAATGCCACTTAAAAACAGAAAAATAGGGGTCTTCCCTGGTGGCGCAGTGGTTGAGAATCTGCCTGCCAATGCAGGGGACACGGGTTCGAGCCCTGGTCTGGGAAGATCCCACATGCCGCGGAGCAACTAGACCCATGAGCCACAACTACTGAGCCTGCGCGTCTGGAGCCTGTGCTCCGCAACAAGAGAGGCCGCGATAGTGAGAGGCCCGCGCACCGCGATGAAGAGTGGCCCCCGCTTGCCGCAACTAGAGAAAACCCTCGCACAGAAACGAAGACCCAACACAGCCAAAAATTAAAAATAAATAAAAAATAAATAAATAAATAAAACGGAAAAATAACCAGGAAAACGATAAACTTTATGTTACGTATATTTTACTACAATAAAAAATATACACGTGTGTGTGTGTGTGTGTGTGTACTTTTCTGACAATTTGCTATAGCAGCCCAGGGAAACTAATACACCTTCCATGAATGTTGGCCGAAAAATAAAGGGAGAAGGGGAAGATGCTTTAGCAGGTGATGAGTAGTAGAGAAAAAGCTCTGACCTATGTCTGTGCGTCTCACACCTAAGCCAGCCTCCCCAGCTACGGCGAGGTGGTGTCTCCTGTACTAGAAACCCTCATCCCAGCCTCCTCCAAGTCACTTGACCCCGTGGCTCTTGGAGAGCTGGCTGGGGGACAACTCCGGGCCCCCAGGAGGCCAGGGCTGGAATTCGCAGGTCGCATTCTCTGGGTGGGCCCCATAGCCCCCACAGGAAAAGGAGCGGCAACCCCCTCAGAGTCCCTGCACGTCGCAAGAGGGTGAGGGTCCGGCTCTTAGCCCACCGACCCGAACGGAAGCCGAGTGCCGTCTGCCAGGGACACCGCAGCCACTGTCGCCCCGCCCCGCAGGGAACAGGGCCTGCCTCCTGGTCGCTCCTCCCTGGACGACTGGCCCTGCCTTTGCTGGTTTGGGTCCAGTGGAGGCCTCTCTCCGTGGCTGAGAAACGGGAGGAAGGAGATTCACTCCAGCTGTTCTTAGATGCCGCCAACAGCTGTCTCCCCGCCGTCTGGTCTAGTCTCTGCCCCCTTCCCCTTCGGGGGCATGAATTAGGGTCTCTGCAGCTCAGCCAGGTGGGCTGGGTCTACCCGCGCTCATTCAGGCCCGGGCACCTGAGTTAGGAGGGGCCACAGCCACCGCGTCACAATGACCAGAAAATCAAGAAGAATGAACTCGGAGCCTCTCAAGAACGCCCCCCCTCCACTCTGTGAGGAAGAGGCCGCATCAGCAGGGACAGAGGCTCCGCCCATGAGGTCCCTGGCGGAGCCGGTGCCCTGGCAGCCCCGCTCCACACGCTTTACCTCATGCGCTCAGAATGTCCTACCGAGAGAGGAGAACACGATCTGGAGTCCACCTCTGGCCACAGAGAGGACAAGCGTCACTGCCACGTGGTTCCCCAGAAGGCTGGAAAAAGCTGGGGCTCCAAATGCCTACCGCCTCTCCCCAAGGCTGACTTCGGAAAGAATCTCCCACATCCCGAGCTCCTGTCTCCCTTTGATTCTTTCTTTAAATCATAACCAAGTATTTCTTGAATTTTTCCTTTGGCCAAGAAACACAGGCCTCCTGACCAGCACCCCAGCCCCATCCACCCCTCTGGCCTGGGCCCCAGCCGTCCGGGCCCCTTGTTAGCTGGCAACGGGGCAAACAGACCCCTTACATGTGGAATTGAAGCTGCAGCTGGCCCAGTGGGGGAGGGCTGCCCAGGCTGGAGGAGGCGCCAGAGCTGCGCCCACAAACAGGGCTGGCTGTCCACTAGTCTCGGCCTCATCATTAGCTCTGGTTAAGGGGTCAGGGCGGGGCCCTGAAGGCACTTCCTTTCCCTCCTAGAAGTTCCCACCACCTGCTCCTCCAGCAACTGGATTCCCTAAATCCAGCATCCTCGCAGTTTGCCTGGCTTGGCACCACCTGCATTTAGTCCAAGCTGGGAATGAGTTTGAGATGGTCCCATGTTATTAGCCACGCTCCTGAAAGCATGACCATTTTGCTTCTCTCTTAGCATGTCCATCCCCACCTGTACTCTTCTCTGGGCGATAAGCTCAGAGGGAGGTCGTGTGGCTGTCCTGGCTTCAGTCAGCCCTGGGCCCTGGCCCTGGCTCGGCCACTGTCAGCTGTGCCTGCTGGTCTGTCCCTTGCACTCACAGGCCTGAGTCACGGGGGTCAAATGGAGGCCCACGTACCGTGTGTCTGAATATCTAAATGTTATAGCTCAAGCTAAGGAGCCGTTCAGTAAACTAGGCTCCATGTCCCTACATTGACTGTATTCTTTCTAAAGGGCTGGGAGGCCAGGTTTGAATTCAGCGCTCTAGGGCTCCATGGAGATCCACTGCAGGACGTGGCCGGGTGGGGAGAGCTGACCCAGGCCAAGGCCTGGCCCCTGGCCTGCCCCCAACCACTCTGTCTTGTCCTGCAAAGGCCTCCTACACATGCACACGACCTCCCAGCCCCGAGTCCAAGTTCCACCAACCCTTCCACAAAGAGCTGCCCCTCGGCCACCACTGCACCTGCTCCAGTCCTGGGTAGCCTTTGGGGATGTGGTTAGGGTCAGGGAGGAGACCCACGTGGGCCCTGGGAAGAGGCCTCGTGCCACTGGGGCAAGAGATCCAGGGTCCCAGGTACACGGGACTTGGTCCTGGAGGCCTCACAGGCTCTGGGTAGGCATGTCCCCCAGCCGCTAGCCTCCTTACCCCCTAGGGAGGGGCAGAGCAGGGAAGGGTCAGAGCAGAGCCCACTAAAGTACAGGGTCCAAGGCAGTGTCCCCCTCCCTTGCTGAGGTCTAGGCCACTACTGATGTGACCTTGGGATATTTTCTCAACCTCTCTATGCCTCAGCTCCCTCCTCTGTAAAAAGGAGATGATAATAAGGCTTGCTCCACAGAGGTGGTGTGAAGGTTGATCAGGATAAAGCAAGTAAAACACCCAGCACAGTGTCTAGAATGTAGTGAGTACTGCTGCATAACAAAAGACTCCAAAGCTTAGTGACCCCAAGCAACACACCATTCCATGATCTCTGATGATTTCGTGGGTGAAGAATTCAGGCAGGGCTAAGCTGGGCGATTCTTCTGCTCCTCGTGGCATCTATGTTGGTTACTCAGTGACCAGCTGGTGGGTTGCTGGTTTGAAGGAGCTTCACTCATGTTTTGGTGCTTTGGGGGGGACAGCTGGAAGGCTGGTCTCCGCTGGGACTGTTGATCAGCATGCTCACCTGTGGCCCCTTTAGCATGATGAGCTCAGGGTGGTCAAACTTCTCTCATGGCGGGTCAGGGCTCCCAGACAGGAGATGGAAGCTCCCAGACACATAAGCCCTGGGCCCGGAAACTAAGACAACAGCACTGCTACCATTTTCTGCTGGTCGAGTGGCCACAGAGCCTCACCTAATTCAGCGAGAAGGGACAGAGGCTCCGCGTTTCAATGGGAAGGACAGCAAAGGATTTATAGCCATCTTTATCACAGATGGAAAAATTATAACTATTATAATTTTTCAAACAAGGGGGGTAAAATAGGAGGCCAGAAGGTGGTGGGGCCATTTGGTCTATGACATCTTGAAGTATAACAAGATGATTTTTGGAGCCTTAATGTTTAGTACTGTTCTGAAGGCTCTCTCCCTCTCCTGACCCCTCTCCCTTACCCACCCCATGTCCCATTCAGTAGATCCTTGCCTTGCGTGAGTTGATCCACTTGGCCAAACTGAAGTTCCTACCGAGGGTGACGCGTGTCATGAGGTGCTGATGGGAGGGTAGATGGACGTGCAGAGAGGCTCCGCCTTCTCTTGTGAGGCTCACAGGCTACTGAAGGGAATAAGGAAGATGTACATCCAGTGGGGTGCTGCTAAGCCAGCTCTCGGGGAGGGGGCAGATTTGTAGTGTTTGTTGATTTTCCTGGCATGAATCCTTCCCCAGTGGTGGATTTCAAACAGCCAACGTGACTTTACTGAACCTAAGCTGGTGCGCATTGGCTCCGGTCCCCGCTGATGGTTTCCAAAGAGTGAAAACAAGGTGGGTGTGGTCAATGCCGAGAACAAGCTGCAGGGGAGACCGTGTCCAGTTGGGGTGGGATGAAGGGTGGTACCTCCTGAAGGCGATGGCGTTTGGGGTGAGTTTGGGGGGTGGGAAGAGATGTGTGAAGACCTCCCAGGCAGGAGGGGCAGTTCGGGGAAAGACCCAGGGCTGGGAAAGCCCAGGGCGCATGGGATACCCATCCCAGCCAGAGGCGGGACACATGGAGAAGAATGGTTGAAGATCTGATTGGAAAAGGCAAGGCAGCCGGACTTGAAAGCAGAGCTGAGGAGTTCATCCACTCAGCAACGGGGAGCCATGAAGGCTTCTGCACAGGGGCTGACCTGATCCAGACGGGGAAGCAGGAGCAGGTGGAGGCAGCCCGGGTGCAGGGGGAGCCCGGCCGGGAGGAGGAGGAAAAGGAGCAGCCCCAGCTGCACAGCCAGCTCGGCTTTCACACGAGGGACAGATGGCCAAGGGCCGTGGTACCCTAGGCTCCGAGGCTACAGCTGGGGATTTGCAGTGACTTGTTAGTATGCTCTGACGAGTTATTCTCCCAGAGAAATGAGAAAAGTTAATGGCCAATTCCTGAAAACAGTTCCATCTTCCAGACTAAGCATGAGGGGCTCTCCAGTGGCGGCTGTAGGGGAGAATTTCGGGGCGGGGCTTCTCCAAGGCCTACCTGCACGAGGCCCAGCATCCTTCATGGACCCTCCAAGACCTCAAGCCCCTCTTGGTCACCTGTCCGCACAGTGACAAAGGGAAGGCAGGACAGGGAAAGCCAAGAGTGTGTTTTGCGCATGAGACGCCTGGGCCCTGGTCAGGCTGGTGGGCCACCCCTCAGCCCTGTCGTGCTCCATCCAGCCTGGTGTCATCCTAAATGAGGGTGGACATGAAGAGCCACCAAAGACCCATGTGTCCCTTACACTATGACGTATTGTCCCCTTTAATCATCATACACATCCCACCTGAGAGTCGGTATTTATAGCCTCACTTAACAGGTGGAGAAGCTGAGGCCCAAGAGGTGAGAGACTCTGGCAGGCAGGATGCAGGAGGCCAAAGGCCCCTCCCTGCCCAGGGCTGGGCCTTGGGGTGTCCAGCCTGTCTGGGGACAGAAAACTCGCACCCGTGAAATAATCAGAAGGAATAGAGAAGGCTTTCTGTAGTCGTCTTCAACTCAACAACCCTGACGATACTGGGTCTGAAGAAGCCCTTGGAAACCCCTCAGGACAACATGTTTTACCCATGTTTACTGCGTAGAAAGAGCCCTTACGGTGACCCAAACGGAACCACCTCCATTCGTGTGCAACCAGAGTACAACCCGGCCTCCTCGGGGCCAGGCGAACAGGGTTGAATTCACATGAAACACGGTCCTCTCCCAAAGCCTTGAAAGTGTTTTTTTAAAGTATCTGGAAGAGGCAAACACAGGAGGAGAAGAAGGGGTAGGGGGGGAAGAGAGGGAATATTCCAAACCCGCAGCGCACCACTCCTTCTCCGCAGAGTCCCACAGCATAGGCGAGCTCTCTCCTCTCCCCTGCAGGCTCCACAGCCCTCTTTGCCTGCCTCGCGCCCTCCTCCCCGCTCGCTCTCTCCTACCTCCCTTCTCCGGAAGACTTCCCCTCTGACAGTAGCTCTAAGTGCTCTCTTAGGAAAATCAGTGTAGCCTCTCGGGCCTCCAGCGTGTTCTGGATGCCTCCCCAGCCATTACCCAGTGAACACAACCAAGACTGGGTGAGGAAGGCCAGCCAAGTCCGAGGGGAAAACGTGTTTGTCACTGTCACTCATTTCATCGCCTGTGATGGGGAAGATTCTGAGCTGCGGCTAAAGGCACCGATGTCACCTCAGCTCAGTCACTCAGTAAGTGTGTGACCTCCATGAATTCTTTAACCCTTGGACCTTGACTTAGAGTAGAAACTGGGAATGGGCGCTCCTCCCTGTGGGATGAGAGGTGCCGTGAACTTTGAACCTGCTACGTCCGGGGCTGAGGAATGAGAGGCAGGATCAGCTTCCCGGCAAAAGGCACAACCAAATCTCATCCCCGAGGAAACAGACCCAAGCAGAAGGACGCTCCCCAGAACAATCGGTCTGTGGTCCTCAAAAGCGTCATAAAGAACATAGGGCTCTAGAGAGACATACAGGTTGAAGGCAGTGTGATCTGGGATTGGACCCTAACTCAGGGATGGGGGGGTTTCTATAAAGGACATTCTAGGCACAGCTCGGGGGACGCGTCCATGGATCACGCAGTAGATCATAGCTCTGAGTCCATGCCATAGCTCGTGAATTTGATAAACTCTACTGAGCATGTGTAGGAAGATGCCCTTGTGCTTGGGAGATACACACTGAAGTATTTATGAGTAAAGCAGCAGGACTCTCCAACTTTTTCAAATGTTTCGGAAATTAATAACAGCAGGACTTCCCTGGTGGCACAGTGGTTAAGAATCCGCCTGCCAATGCAGGGGACATGGGTTTGATCCCTGGTATGGGAAGATCCCACATGCCACGGAGCAACTAAGCCCGTGCACCACAACTACTGAGCCTGTGCTGTAGACCCACGTGCCACAACTACTGAAGCCCACGTGCCGAGAGCCCGTGCTCCACAACAAGAGAAGCCACCGCAATGAGAAGCCCGCACACCGCAACGAAGAGTAGCCCCCGCTCGCCACCACTAGAGAAAGCCCACGTGCAGCAACGAAGACCCAACGCAGCCAATAAATAAATAAATAAATAATAAAATTTTTAAAAATAAATAAATAAAAAACAAAAAAGAAAAGAAATTAATAACAGCATGAGTGTTATATGTGTATGTGAATGTGATACATATATACTATATATATGTTTTTTTTATATATGGAGAGAGGACAGTGCAAAATGTTAACAATTAGGAAATCTGATGACTTTTTGGCCCTGTTTTTATAAGTTTTCTGTGGAAGTATTTCAAAACAAAGAGTTAAGAAGAAAAACAATAGTGGTACACAGGAGCTCTGTGGTATGAATTTTGAAATATCAAAGAAGCTTGTTACTCAACTCTCTCATTCAACAAGCATTTACTGAGCACCTACTATATGCCAGACAGGGCTAGCAACGGGGACGCAAGGAACAAAAGCCCCAGTCTAGAAGGCCAGACCAGGGTCAGGTGTGCAGTGGGCTCCACCCTGCGCTCCCCCATCCCCCTTGGACAACAGGCTCTCATTGTCCCAGGGAGGGCTGGTACCCATTGCTGGCAGGCCCTTCCCGGAAATTGCCCTCACCCGAAGGCATCCACTTGGCCTAAGGTTGCACCCCCTCCTGGCATCTAATGGCTGGTCACTTGGGGGTGTGGGTAAAGGCCTGGCCCCTTGTCTGGGTTTGGGATAACAATAAAGGCCTCCCCGATTCAGATCTCCCACAGGGTCAGCTCAGACCCCCATGGAGACAGCATCGCAGTTCAACTTCTCCCTTTGCCAAGAGCATACAACCACAGACTCAGGGTTTGCGTCCAAGGAAACTGATCAACGACAGAGTCCCAACAGGAAACAAATGCCACCGTCAGATTAGGAAAATTCAAGGTGGGTTCCAAAGGGACAATGTACAGGAGCGTGGGTGGGGTGGGGTGGGACCACAGGGACAAGGCAGTGACCAGGGTCTGGGAGCACCCAGACTGCTGTCACCCCTATGCGGGACGCCCCAGGAGAGAGTGGGCGTGTGGAGCAGCGTCCTTCGGCGAGACACAGCCAGCCCAAGATGGCCCTGCTGAGAGGCAGCTGTGACCTCCTTGCTCTCCCCGCCCCTCTGACTCCTGCCAGGGCTCCCACTGGCTGAACCCAGACAGACGTCAAGTGCGTGAGAACTACTGATGCTCTGTGTCAGCCCCTAGGGCACAGGGGAGGGGGTGGGGAGGGGGGAAGGTTGGGGGGGTTGGGGGGGAAGGTGAGGGTGTGTCTGGGGGCAGATGGGAGACAACCAGTGTAGGGCCCAATACTCCACCTTTGGATCTTATCCCTTCAAGAATTTGATAGAAGGTCTGAACTCCCCCCGGGGTAATGGAACGAACTCACACACCATTCTGCACCTAATTTTGAGGAATTCATGGATGCTCCTCCAGGAAGTCACTGCACCCTCAGTTAAACAATGCGGTGCTATGGGGCGGTCCAAGTAGAGCCCAAATAGGAGCTACAGAAGGGAGGAGAAGAGCAGAAGAACGGGAGGGGGTGCCAATATCCTTATCCTACGAAGCTGGGAATCGAGAGCTACATCGGCAACTGGTGTTGGAATAGGAGGTGCTCCGATAGAAACCAAAAATAGTCATCGAAAGTTGACACATTGGGAGTGGGGAGCTGAATCCCCATCTTAACTATCGTGGGGTGAATAGCTATTGTCTAACGATGGTAATTGAGGAAGGGAGGTATAAGTTTGTGATTTGGAGTCTGGAGGAAAAACATAAACTGGAACTTCCGAAAGATGCTGTCTCTGGGGACTGGGACAGGTGGGCAAGTGCGGCAGAGGAGATGCAGCTGCTTTTGTTTTAAGCTTTTTCTGACATATCTGAGTTGTTGCCACATAATACATTGCTTTGATAAATATAAATATATTTTTAAAAACCTTGCCTTTTTTTTTGCGGGGGGGACTTCCTTGGTGGTGCAGTGGTTAAGACTCCATGCTCCCACTGCAGGGAGCATGGGTTCGATCCCCGGTCGGGGAAATAAGATCCCACATGCCGTGCAGTGCAGCCAAATAAGTAAATAATAAAAATAAATAAAATATAAAAACCTTGCTTTTTCTCTGCCCTTATCTCTATCCCTCCAAGGCCCCAGAGCCAGTCAAACCCTGTATCCCTCCAGAGGCTGGCTCACTCCCACCTGCAGAGCAGAAACGGCCCTGCTTCCACCACCCAATTCTGTATCACAACAAAACCAAAATGTGGTGACTCAAAACAATAAAAATGTATTATTTCTCATGATTCTGTGGATTGACCAGGTGGTTCTGGCTGGGAGCTCAGGGGAGCTGTTGACCAGAAGCCTCCATTCCTCTGTGTGTATGCGGTGTGTGGTGTGTGTATGGTGTATGGTATGTGTGCGTGTGGTGTATGTTTGTGTGGTGTGTATGTGTGTGGTGTGTGTGTGTGTGTGTTTGTGTGTGTGTGTGTGTGTCTCCAATCAGCTGCATGAGCTTCCTCACAGAATGGTGATTAGGTTCCAAGAAGGAACAATTCAGGAAGCAAAGGCAGAAGCTACAGGTCTCTGCAGCCTTGGTACTTGCATATCACCACTCACACTGTGTTCTATTTACCCAAAGAAGTCAAAGCCCAGCCCAAACTTAAGAGCAGGGAATTAGATCTCATCTCTGAGTGTGAGGAAGTGGCCAAGAATCGTGGTCATCCCAACGGGCGGAGACAAAAAAGCTTCACGGCAAAGGCTGAAGACCCTCACATGACCGCTACCCCTCGCCCCAGCAGTGCTCCCACTGGCCACACCTTGGCGGACTGTCTGCTGGCGACTTCCCACCTGCGCTTGTGCTTCTGCACGGTCCCAGCCCTTTCAGGCCTGTCCTTTCAGTCATCTGAGTGCAGTGCCACCCGTGGTCCCAGACTGATGTGATCCCCTTGGTTCTTGATTTTTTACTGGTATCCTGGCCTTCAGATTTTAAAGCCCCAGATGACACAAACTAAGTCTTCTAGAAAACGCTCTGTACATTTTAGTGGAAGTCACTTTGCCCTCCCCTTGGAGGGTTGTAGTTAATAAATGCAATCAGTGTTTAAATTATGTATCTATGAATATATACATTACACAGCCATATCTGCAAGGCTGCCACCTTGCATAACTCCTGGGAGGCGCCATTCGCACTATAGGCTGTGTATATGGTACCCCTGGAGTTACGCAGTGCACAGCTCACACAACTGAACATGGACTCCCTGGATATGGATGCTTGGTAAATGTTTCATTTGACCTCTCCAGTGTATACTCCTTTCAGGGCAGTGGCTCTCAGCTTGACTGTACATTATAACCACCTGGGCAGGCCACAGCCCCAAATAACTACATCTGAATCACTTTGGGGTGGGACCCGGCATCAGTATTTTTAAAGCTCCCTAAGAGATTCCAGTGTGCAATCAAGGGTTAGAACCAGTATTCTCAGGGAGTGTGTACAGAATCTTTGAAAAGGCTTGTGGGTTTTATTGTAAAACAATAAAATAGCTGGCATTATTGTAGGAAGAAATTGAAAGTCACAGAAAAACCTAAAAAGCAAAACAAAAAAACCCACCTCCATGCACTATTACCCCGCTGGGATTTTCTTTTCTCTATGAACCCATTTCCCCAAGGAGTCGTGCACCCGAGGTTTGCCAGCTTCCGTCCTGCTCCTTATCAAATGAGAAGTGGGCGGGGAGAGTTGGGGTGCTGGTCGTAAACTTCACCTTCCCTCTGGCCTCAGGCTGAACGTGTGAACGCTCTTTATCTACAGAGGTAGCTCAGCTCCTCCTTTAACCTTTCCTAGGGACACTTGGGGTCAAAGGTCACATCCTATGCCTCCTGTGGCCTCACTGGGCTCCAGGTGTTCGTTGGAGGGAGACTTTCATTGCCTGGCTGGGCCTCGCCTTGCCCCTCTGTGAGAGGCCGGCACACGCTGTCTGCCATGGCTCCCAGCCGTGCGGAGCTGGGACCCCGTGTGACACCCCCTGAGCCTTCGTATCGGTCTAACAATCCTCCAGGACACTCAGCCGAGCCCAAGCCCCCGGCCTCTCTTGACCCCAGGACTCCAGGTCTTCCTCCCTGTTTGGTGGGGTCCCTGGTTCCTGATCCAATGCCAGGTCCAAGGCCAATGCCAAGCCTCAGGCCCCGTGGAGCAGGAGCCGGTGACCTGCAGGCCCACCTCCGCTGGTCCCATTGCCGACCACTGCCCACCACTGGGACACGTGGCTTCTTTATCATGGCCCTGGGTAGGGCCTGTTGCTGCTGAAGCATCACAGAGCAACTTCTCAAGCACCCGGCCCTGGGGGTCCCTCCACTTGGCCCCCAGCCCTGGCTCGGATGCCTCCTGCCACGACATGAAGGACTCACAGCACAGCCACTCCACACAAGCGTTTCCTGAAAGCCTGTTACAGCAGGTGCAGCTCCTGGTGCCCGGAGTTACAGCTGGTTCCTCCCTCCTGGAGCAAAGACAGAACAGGGTGTCCCGAGGGGCCCTTCCTGGGATGTAACCCTGCCCGGGACTGGGGATAGCTGCCTGGAGGAAGGGCTGGTGGACGGGCCATGCAGGGTGACGAGAAGCGGGTAGGTGAAGAGGACCAGCAGTGTCCCCGAGGGGGAACAGCACGTCCCAGGGCCTGTGGCAGGCAGGGCAGTCTCCTTGTGTGACCAACTCGGCTAGAAATTGGTAAGAGGTCAGACCAGAAGTTCAGGCAGGCTTTACTGGGACTCGTGCTGCACCACGAGGGAGAGAAACAAGTAACAGGTGCCCTTGCTCGTCCCCGAGGAGGGTGGGCTGGTTCCTTAAATGGGGTGAGGGTGTGGGCAGCTTGGTGGGTCAGGCCGGAGGGGTGGCTTAGGTAGTCTGCCCACCCACCCCGCTCTGTGGTGCCGTGTGCAGGTGGCATACCCAGGACCCTGCCTTTGCTCCCGGCACCTCAGAAGTGGCAGCTGCTTTGTGGCCTTTTTGTATCTTATTGTTCATAATTGCCCAGACTGCACATGTGCAGTCCCTTACAGTTTCTTATATAGTTTAAGAAACTTATAGTCCCTTATAGTTTTGTCCCTTATAGGTTCTTTGTATCTGTTACTGGAGGAGACGTTTGTCTGGATGCAAGCACTCAGGTAGAGGGTCCCAGGTCCCAGCCTGTCTCACTTGGAAGGGAGGCCATTGTGACAGGGCCCCTCCAGGCCAGAGAGTGGAGCGAGCTGAGCAGAGAGGGGCAGGGCCAGGGCACCAGCTCCTGTGGGCCATGTAAGCATCTTAGACGGCCTTCCGAGGTTTCTAGGCAAGTGAGTAACACAGACAGACAGACAGGCAGACACCCACTGAACTGCCCAGGTAGAGATGTGGGAGCCATCATCAGACATTGCCCTGTGTTATCTCTGAGGAGATACAGAAATCTGGAACGTGGTTTGCCTCCAGGAAGGGACAGGGGAAGGAGGGAGATTGTTGAGTATGGATTCTTCTATATCTTCTGGATTTTATTTCATGTGAGCACATCAGCTATTCCAAAGTAAAATAAAAATTAAGATCGATCCTGCCAAAATAAAGAATCGTAGCCTGAATCTCTTCATAAGGAGCAATCCGTCAAATCCAAATCGGGGAGGATTCTGCCAAATGAACAACCTGAACACTTTAAAATATCAGTGTCTCGAAAGACAAGGCAGGTGGGAGAAGGTTCCAGATGAGAGGAGGTTGAGGAGACCCAACAGCGGGGGGTGGCAATGGGCCTTGGTTGGGTCCTAGATCAAAAGGGAGAGGCCAGGATTAGGATAACTGGCAAAATCTTCATATAGGCCATAGAGAGAGATCGGATGTGTATCCATGTAAAATTCACTGGGTGTGATAATGGTTTTGTGCTTATGAAGGAGAATGTTCACCATCTTAGAATAGATATGCAGACATATCTGAGCAAAATGTCAGGACAGCTGTAACTTAGTCTCAAATAGTCCAGCAGAAAGAAAGGAAGGAAGGAGGGAGGCGCAGAGGGAAAGAGGGAAGGAAGGAAGGAAGGGAGGGAGGGAGGGAGGGAGGAAGGAAATATTACTGATTTTGGGGGGCGCCAATGTCTATGTTTCTATAGAGAGATAAAGCAAATGTGGCAAAATGTTGATTGCTGGTGAATTTAACAGTTATTATTCTTGGAGTTTTCTGTGGTTTAAAAATTTTCAAATGAAAAGTCAGGGGAAAATTAACATAAAATAAAAATACTTTTTAAACGGTTGCCTATGAAAGGAAAAAAAAATGAGTGTTGGCAGATTTCAGAATGAATGTTGGAACTTTTCCTATTTTAGTCAAAAACGAATCCCCCCCCGGACTGTGGTGGCCACCTGACCTATCCCCTCTGCGAGTAACATAACCAGTTAAAATGCTCCTGCTTGCATGTGCCCTTTTAAAAACACTCTGACTCCACAAAACAGGTGAAACACCTCACGGTGAAAGGGCTGAGGAAGCTACACGTTCAGAAACTTCCCAGTTCTTTTCAAGCATGTAGACATTTCCAACAGTGTAATGACCCGACCTTTTTCACAGGCCAAGCCCAAGTCCTTTTTCTTTGAATAAGCTCAGATTTAGAAAAAGAAAATTACCCAGGTGACCTTTAAAGAGTGAGTGTGATCATGGGGGCTCCCAGCTCTGTGGCTGCAGGAGGGGGCAGGGGGATGGCTGGTGACTTGGGTCCATTGGACCCAGTGACGCCCCTCCCTCCACCTGTAGGTGCTGGTTGGTTCACCACGAATCCAGAGTGTGGACTGGCCACCACGCTGCGTTTACGGTAAAACTGGAGATAATGAGAAATAAAACTCATTACTGTCCACGGTTGCCCAGCAGTGAGTTGGCCCTGGTGGGCATCCGAAGAGAGTGTTTTGATGGTGCGGTGGGCCCCCAGGGAGTCCTGGCTGGCTGGGCAGCGCCTGCGGTGGGGAATCCTGAGCTCTAACGCGATGTGGAGAACTGGGGGTGCTGGGGACAGATCTTGAGCTTGACCCCAGGCTCTCAGGGCTGTCTGGAGCACCTGTGAGGCCCGGGGTGGGCAGGTTTCTGATGACAGCACCCTAGGTATTCATATTCAGGTTGAGATCCTGAAGTGGCTCAGTCTCTCCAAGCCGCATCACCTTCATCCCTAAACCGGGCAGGTGAGGATCCACCAAGAGGTATATGCTCTGAAGATGAAGCAAGGTGAAGCGTCTCAAGCCTCAGAGCAGAGGATGAGCACAGAGCAGACGTGGACGTGGTAGCCCCCAGAGCTGGCCTCAGACGGGCTCCGCGGGACCGGGCCTGGCCAGCACCGGATGTACCGAGCAATGGAGGAGACCGCATCCCTGGGGCCCCGCCAGCCGCTGTGGCTGCAGAGGGAGGGAAGCGCAGGGGAGCGTGGAAGGAGCACTCGGTGACCCTGTGGGGAGGGCAGGGAAGGTGGGGCTGAAAAGCCGCCCTCCAAGGAGAGGAGAGACGAACTGCAGGGCTTCTGCCTCCCTGAGTGGAATTTGCAAGTTTGGATCCTGAGGAGAGCTACTCAGGAAAATGGGGCTGAGACTAAGGCAGCACCCGCCGCCCACCTCCCCTCAGCCTCCCCGCTAAATACTTGTCAAAGAAAGCAGTTTCGGGCTTCCCTGGTGGTGCAGTGGTTGAGAATCTGCCTGCCAGTGCAGGGGACACGGGTTCGAGCCCTGGTCTGGGAGGATCCCACATGCCGCGGAGCAACTGGGCCCGTGAGCCACAACTGCTGAGCCTGCGCGTCTGGAGCCTGTGCTCCGCAACAAGAGAGGCCGCGACAGTGAGAGGCCCGCGCACCGCGATGAAGAGTGGCCCCCGCTTGCCGCAACTGGAGGAAGCCCTCGCACGGAAACGAAGACCCAACACAGCCAAAATAAATAAATTAATAAAAGTAGCCCTCCACCCCCTTAAAAAAAAAAAAAAAGAAAGCAGTTTCATAATTCATATCCATGGAGAAAAGAGGGATCCTTCACAAGATCCTGATTCATTGGGACAACTGGGCGGTCATCTCGGAAAAAGAAAGCTGGATCCCCAGCTTACTCCTCACCCCAAAATAGAGACATGAAAAGATGCTCAACATCACTAATCATCAGAGAAATGCAAATCAAAACCGCAGTGAGATGTCACCTCGCACCTGTCAGAACGGCAATCATCAAAAAGACCACAAATAACAAATGCTGATGACGATGTGGAGAAAAGGGAACCCTCGTGCACTGTTGGTGTAGCCGCTTTAGAGAACATATGGAGGTTCCTCAAAAAGTCAAAACTAGAATTACCCTATGATCCAGCAATTCCACTGCTGGGTATTTACTTAAAGAAAACAAAATACTAATTTGAAATATTATTCGATTTGATATATGCACCGCTATGTTCATTGCAGCATTACTTACAATAGCCAAAATAAGGAAGCAACCTAAGTGCCCATCAATATATGAATGGATGAAGAAGATATGGTTTATACACACACACACACACACACACACACACACACACACACACACAATGGAATATTACCCAGCCATTAAAAAGAATGAAATTTTGCCACTTGCAACAACATGGACAGACCTAGAGGGTATTATACTAAGTGAAATAAGTCAGACAGAGAAGGACAAATACTGTACACAGTATTTTTTTTTTTTTTTTTTTTAAAGAAATTCACGTTCTTTTATTTATTTATTTATGACTGTGTTGAGTCTTCGTTTCTGTGCGAGGGCTTTCTCTAGTTGCGGCAAGCGGGGACCACTCTTCATCGCGGTGCGCGGGCCTCTCACCATCGCGGCCTCTCTTGCTGCGGAGCACAGGCTCCAGACGCGCAGGCTCAGTAGTTGTGGCTCACGGGCCCAGCCGCTCCGCGGCATGCGGGATCCTCCCAGACCAGGGCTCGAACCCGTGTCCCCTGCATTGGCAGGCAGACTCTCAACCACTGCGCCACCAGGGAAGCCCCTCACAGTATTTTAATTATATGTGGAATCTAATAAACAAAACAGAAACAGACTCATAGATACAGAGAACAAACCAGTGGTCCCCAGAGGGGAGGGGATCAGAGGTTGAGTGAAATAGAGGAAGGGGATTAAGAGACACAAACTTCCAGTTATAAAATAATTCACAGGGATGTAATATACAGCTAAGAGAATATAGTAAATAATACTAATTTTGTATGGTGACAGATGGCTAATAGAATTATTATTGTGATCATTTCATAATGTATCTGATTGTCAAGTCACTATGTTGTACACCTGACACTAACATAATATTGTATAACTACACGTCAATAAATAAATAAATAAATAAATAAATTCCAGATGGATCAGAAATTTAAACATTAAAACTGAAACCCTGGGCTTCCCTGGTGGCGCAGTGGTTGAGAATCTGCCTGCCAGTGCAGGGGACACAGGTTCGAGCCCTGGTCTGGGAAGATCCCACATGCCGCGGAGCAACTAGGCCCGTGAGCCGCAATTACCGAGCCTGCGCGTCTGGAGCCTGTGCTCCGCAACAAGAGAGGCCGCGATAGTGAGAGGCCCGCGCACCGCGATGAAGAGTGGCCCCCGCTTGCCGCAACTGGAGAAAGCCCTCGCACAGAAATGAAGACCCAACACAACCAAAAATAAATTAATTAATTAATTAAAAAAAAAAAAAACTGAAACCCTGTAAGCATTAGGAAAAATGGAATAATTTTTCAAAATAATCTGAGTGGGATTTTTCTTAGCATAACACAAAACCTGGAAGGCATTTTATAAAGTAATAAATTTAATTACATTAAAAAATTTTTAATTCAAATGTCCAAACAACAAAATACAAAGAGTATTTACAACATGGGGGTTGGCAAAGGTCAATTTCCTTAATATATAAAGCACTTCTAGACATCGATAAGAAAAAGACCAACAACCCAATAAAAACAGATGGCAAAGGATAGAGCAGAGCTCATAAAAATGGATACAAAGCTCTTTTAAACATATGAGAAGATGCTTAACCACACTTGTATAAAGAAGCAAGGATTATAATGACTATTACATACCAATTACTTTTAGCTCCTGGACTGGCAAATATCAAAAAATTTGACGGCATTCTGTGTTGGTGAGGATGTAGAGAAATAGATGCTCTCAAATACTGTTGATGGGAATTAAAAAATCAGTACAGTCGCTCTAGAGGGCGTTTTGACAATATTTATAAAAATTTAAAATGCACATATCTTTTGGCCAAGCGATACCACTGCCAGGATTCATCCCACGACACACAGGCACTCATGCCAAGCAGTCTAGTTAAGAAGATAAAGACGCTCACTGCGGCTTAGTGAGACAGTGAGATTGGGAGCAACCCAAGTGCCTGGCAATAAAGAATTGGTTAAACAAACGTACAATCCTACAAGGGATACCAAGCAACCATTTTTTTTAATGAAGAAGCACTTTCTATGCCCATATCAACCTATCTTCAAAATACACTAAATGAATTTATATACAGTCACAGCTCCTCGGTATCCACAGCGGGATTGGGTCCAGGCCCCACCCTCCACCTCCAGGGTACACCAAAATCTGCAGATGCTCAAGTCCCTTATATAAAAGGGTGTAGTATTTGCATATGACCCACCCACATCCTCCTGTATACTTTAAATCATGTCTAAATTACTTATAATGTTGGCCTCCCGTATACTTTAAATCATCTCTAGATTACTTATAATGTTGGCTCACACAGCAAATTCAAGTTTTGCTTTTTGGAACTTTCTGGAATATTTTTAATCCATGATTGGTTGAATCCATAGACGTGGAACCTGCAGATATGGAGGGCTGACTGTGTGTGTGTGTGTGTATGTGTGTGTGTTTGTGCGTGTGCTCATGTCTTGCATATAATATATACATGTATATATTATATACATGTATATAATATATACATGTATATATTATACATTTATACATACCTTGCATAAGCTATACATATATATATATGCTTGCATGGACTATCTCTGGAAGATGCACAGGTAGTGGTTTCCTCTAGAGAGAGGGAAGGGATGGAGGGATGAAAGCCACTTATGTTTCATGTGTGATTATATTAATATGCAGATGTATTACCTATTTTGAAAAATAACATATTTTTAAAGCCTTTACACTTGGGTAGATCAGCCACGTCTTCCTCTTGAATGAGTTCGATCCTTCAAGTCGGAAACCAAACTCCAGGACTTCGCTGGTGGTCCAGTGGTTAAGACCCCGTGCTCCCAGTGCAGGGGGCCCAGGTTCGATCCCTGGTCAGGGAACTAGATCCTGCGTGCTGCAACTAAGAGCCCGCACATGGCAACGAAGATCCCGTGTACCGCAACTAAGACCCAGAGCAGCCAAATAAAAAAATAAATATTTTTTAAAAATTGTCAGACTTAAAAAAAAAAAGGAAAGAAACCAAACTCCAAGGGGACCCCAAAAGTGATGCAGGCTTGGAAATGGGGAGCCTCAGGGAGTCTGTGCAGACCCACTGGAGGGCCCAGTGCACCACGGCAGCTCCAGGGTGGAGCCAGCCTGGAACCCAATGAATGTGCTTTTGTCAAACCGGACAGGCAGAGAGAGGTTGGGCGTGTGGGAAAGGGGCGGTGGGCTGTCCTGAGCCGAGAGCCAGTAACCTCCAGGAGAAGAATTGAGAAGGAAATTGGGGCCTTCCTCATGAAAGGAGGCAGGGCCGGGACAAGACTCAAGGAGGTGGAGGTGCTGCTGAGAGGGGCCTGGCTCAGCCCAGGGTGAGGTGGGGTGCGGAGAGCCCCTTCCCAGCCGAGGACCTGGGCCCAGCAGCCTCTGAGAAACGCTGAGGCCCACCAGGCTGGAAGCAGCGCTCCGCCTCCCCCACCAGCCACATTTCCGTCCAGCCGTTGGCCTGTGTCCACTGGCCTCCACACAGGCTGGGCTGAGTCAAGGAATTCCAAGGAACAGGCAGCTCCTGCACCAGGCTCACCATGCTGCCCTCCCACCAGATGTGTGGTCAAGTTGGACTCAGAGGTCTGCACTCTGTAACCTCACCCGCTTCTCTGCGCCCAGGTTTCCCCTCTATGTCTCAGCTAAGTGTTCCTTTTGGAAATTTTCAGCCCTTTTATGGCATAGTTAAGGGGAAAGGAATTTTTCCAGAACTCAGTCAAAGATGTTGGCTTAGCTGGGTTGGGAGGGGAGGGTGACTTCGGGAAGAAGAACTAGGGGTCGCCTGGGGCTGGGGTGTCGGTGAGGGGACAATGTGAGGCCCTGGGGAGTGGGACTGGGCCCCTCCGGGCCTGGGCCACCCTTCCCAGTGGCCACTGGTCCTGAGCCTCGATTGCCTACAAAGACTACAGCTTTCTAGCCTCTGGTCATCCCATACATCTCATCACCCCTCAAGTCTCCTCGCCCACCCAGCACTGTTGACGTACAACATACGTGCTCAAACGTCCCCCATCTGCCGTGGGCCCCCGGGGTCCCCCTCCTTCTCCCCGCAGCTTGTCTTACCCTCTGTCCAGCTACACCGGAGAGAAAAATTATGGGGAAAAAGAACTCTCGGGGATCCACCCCAGCTGAAGTTGTTGAGAGCAACTCTGAGGATACCAAGCAAATTCCACAGAGGCCACCGCCCCGCCTGGACTCCGGGGGCTTCCTGCCACTGGGGGGTCTTCCGAGCCTGGTCCAGTCTCCCCGCTCAGACCCCTCAGCCCAGACCTCTGCCCGGCATCTGCTTTCCCCACGCTGCCTTCTTCCTCCCATTGCTTGTTGATTTCCTGCCAAACCATTTCCCTCCTGGCTCCAAACTTCTGTCGGGAAAGAAATGAAATCAGCACTTGGAGCGCTGGAAGGGGAAAAACAGCTGCTTTTAACACAGTGAGTTCGGGGGGAGGGGCAGCCAAGCAGCTGGATCTTGGTGGAAAAGGAAGAGTCTGGTGGGAGCACAAAGCTCATGGCAGGAGGGGCAAACTCACATGCCCAGTGGGCCCAGCAGACACCATGACGGGGGCTTCCGAATGGCATCTTGGGCTGTAGTCGTCAGACGCAGACACATCTTGTGTCCACATTAACCATCCTTGGGCCGTGTATCTTCCTCCACTTTAGAGATGTGAGTACAATGTCTTTCCTCTTCACTCTCCTATTAAGGAAAATTATAGTGCATGTGTTTGGGACACAACAGAGAGCAGTGGGGGCTGTGGCATCAGGGCCACCAGGTAAAACTGCTCAGGATGGGCAGACTCTGTGCCATCCACCAATTGTGGCACGTGGCGTGTGGGCCTCCGTTAACAAATCTGACCTAGAGATCTGGATTTTTGTGTAAAAATCGCCTGAGATTTAAATGTTGGCAACTAATCCGGGAGCTTTAAGGCACTGGCAGGTCAGCTCAGTGTGGGCTCAACAAAATGCATCTGAGAGCTGGGCCTACGGGTCAGAGCTTGAGACCCTGGTTTATGGGTGAGAGCTGCTGCGTGGACCCGGCTGACTGGGCCACCTCGGCCTGGAGTGGGCAATGCCAGGGCTCCACCCATCCCCTCAGGTCTCCTTTTAGCACTGTGTGTCCCTGACCCCTGCCAGCTCAAAAGTGCTTTTGCTTTTCCAAGAGTGCACCTGGGGCTCATCTTTGGAGGGCCACCCTCAGGCTACTGGAGCTTCCTTGCTTGGAGACAGTGATCCTGAAGCACCTAGAACTTTACCTTCTGCTGCCACACTCACCCCACACCTGTCATTCTTGGTGAAGGACTAATGGGAACAGGAGTATGGAAGTCCGGCCCCCTTGCTTTGAATCAAGGTCACTCTGAGTAGCCCTCACACTCCAGAGCTCCCAAGGGCCAGGCTGACACCACCCTCCCTGTGGGACTTTGCCTGAGATCACCCCTGGCTTGGCCTTCCCCCTATCCTGACCTGCTTCCTTCACTCCCTTTGAAGTTCCTCCTGGGAGAATTTCCTTAATAAATCACAGGCACACGAGTTCTTGTCCCAGGATCTGTTCTGGAGGACCCTCCCGTAGACGCAGCCAAGCCAACAGACAACTCCTCCCACAGTGGAAAGAATAACTTTTCCAGGAGCTGATACAACAGTTTGAGAGCCTCAGAGCTGTAAACCTTGTCTGACAATCAACTTAGGAGGCTTGGGGCTCCTACAAACCCTCTGCCCTCCCATAACACCCCACCCCTTCCTTTGCATGTCACCCTCCTTTCAGCCTTGTGGTTGCTCCCAAACATCCCCTTCCCACACCCCCGCCCCCCAACCACATGGCAGCCACGCAGATTGTGTGTCTGACCCCACCCTGGGGTAAAAGCCAATTTCAGTAAGTCCGAGCCCCGTTGTGTAGCGGCTGGTACAAATAACCCTCACTGAAGTCATTTAGCAAAAGAATTCCCAGGGAATGCGGTGGGGAGCAGTGCAGAGGTGATCCAGTTATCTTGAAGATGGAAATTCGGGGATGCAGAGGCAATCTGGAGGGTGCAGGCTCGGAAAATGAGAGAAGCCAGCCGAGAATGCAGTTGACCTACAAAAGAGGGCAGATCAGAGAACTGAAGAGAAACGGAAGCCAGAGCCCAAACCTGGTTTCTGTTGGTTGCAACCAAAAGCACCTGGAAGTGAAGAAGCCAGTAAAGGGCGTTTTACAGAGCCAGCTACTGCTGTGGGCAGCTGGGCCACCCAGGAAGGAGGTGACCAACAGCAGAGGGGCACGTACCTCAGAGTTATCCCAACTGAGGGAAAAGGAGCCGGGGTATTTACGCATCCGCTCCCGCCAGCCAGAGAAGCACTGCTCCGGTTCACTGGGTCTCAAAATAGAATTCTCTGGGAGTTTTTTCTAAATCATGATGTGTGGGTCCACCTCCAGAGATCCTGAGTTAACGAGCCTGGGTGCTGGGTCTGGTGAAAGCCCCCCTAGGGAATTCGTGTGCACAGAACTGTTTGGGAAGCCCGGGTCTAGCTGATTTCTCAGATCCCTGTGAGCCTGCAAGTTTGGGGCCTCCCTGAACGACTTCAGCTGAGGATGGAAACCCTGAGAAAGCCGCCAGTGCAGCTGGAGATAAATCACTCATTGGCTGGGGCTGCAGCTGGTGGAGGCTTGAGAAATAAGGGTTTTGGCCTCAGCTCCACTGTTCGTGCTCCCGTGACCATAAAGGAGCCCGACCCTCAGCCGTTCTTTATAGAAGGGAAAAAAAAAAATGTCAAGCATATTTTCCGAGGTTTAATTTCCTCCCAGTGTCCTGAAGAAACCCTCCTAAAGCTTAGGCTGCCTCAACCAGAGTCTCTGGTAATAACATCAAAGACTTTGAAATTGAGACCCAGTGTGACTTTGCTAAAGTAAATAAAAACCAGGGGAGGAGGGAAACTAGAAAGCGCCTGGGTCTAGGAGAAGCGAACCTCCACTGAGAAGGTGAGAAAAGAGGCTGTTTGGGGTGGGGGAAGGGGGCAGAATTCTGAGGGTTAAAATTCAGGAAAAGGGAAATACACTAGGGTTGCCAGATTCAGCAAATAAAAACCTAGTTCAATCAAAAACTAGATGCCTAGTTCAATTTGAATTTCAGGTGAACAATGAATAATTTTTTAGTGTATAAGTGTGTCCCATGCAATATTGGGGGCATACTTATATTAAATATTGCATGGGGTAAATCTGTACTAAAAATATTATGCATTGCCCATCTGAAATTCAGACTTAACTGGGCATCCTGGATTTTATCTGGCAACCCTAAAACATACAGGCAATTAGATTGGTCTCAGCTGGTTAGGACACCCTTAACTAGGTGTGTGAGTTAAACTGGGTGTCTCTGTGCTTACCGACATGTCTCTAGTCTCACCTGGGCAGCTGTGGCCCAGGAGGTGCCTCTGGCCTTCTATTTGCAGGTGGAGTGGAAATGCCAGAAGAAGATGTGGAAGTAGATGAAAGCGGAGGAGAGAAGGCAGGAGGGGGGTCCAGCTGGGAGGGTGAGGGGCCCAGCATCCCCCTGCCAGCCCTCCTCACCCCCACCCCACCCCACCCAGCCCTCGCTGCTCAGGCCGGAGAAGAGCTCCATCCCCAGGCTAGGGCAGAGTTTGCCTCTCCCTCTGTAAGCCGAGGATGCAGAGGGAAGGTCCGCAGACACCCGGGAGCTGCTGCGCCCCTGCCCCGCAGCGATGGGAAGGGGGGACTGAAGGCTTATCCACCCACCCCTACCCTCAGGGCTACCCCTGCCCCGTCTCCCCGCCCCCCTGCGCCCTACATTTTTCTCCCAGCTGCCTCTCTCCCCACCTCGCGTCCCTCCAAATAAGGAAGCCGGAGCCGGAGGAGCGGTCGGACGGGGATGCGGGGGGTCTGGTCCCCTCCCCGAGGCGGGATCCCGCTGCCCGCGCGGCCGGGAGGGAGGGGCGCAGCTAGAAGCGGCCTCGCGGGCCAAGGTCAGGGTCGGAGGCCCGCGGCGGGCCCGGCGCTAGAGCCCAGCCCAGGTGAGAAGGGCCCGCGGGCCGCCCAGAACCTGGCCAGCCCCGCGCTGGCGACGGCGGGACGTGAAGGATGACGTGGCGGCGCGAGGAAGCGCCACATCCTCAGGCCCAGACTTCCCGCTGCCAGGATCCGACCCAAAGAAAATAACGCAGACCGAGGAGAGATGTCCGGAAGCAGTCCCCGCGGCAAAGGGGAAACGGTTTAATACATCTGGGTACATCAGCACAATGGAATGTGATTTTATATCTTCTGGCGTTCGTTAGCTGCCCACTTGGTGTCAGGCACCCTGCCAGCTCGTGGGTACACGAAGGTGGGGATAAGCCTGGCTCTTTCCCCTGGGGGGGAGGGGGGGTCACAAGCAAAACCATGGCTGTTAAGAGCACAGACTCCAGAACCAGGTAGCTAGGTGGGCTTGAACGGGGGTCTGTCTCCCCATCTGTGAGATGCGGACCTGAGAGGGAAGGGGGGGGAGGGTTCAGTGAGGTTCTGCCGGCAAGGCGCTTGGCACGGTGCCTGGCACTACATAAGGTGCCCAACAGTTACCAACTGTCATTATTGCTGTTACTATTACTGTAGGCGTGTGATCAGTGTCATAACAGAAGCATGGACAAACTAGGATGCAGGCACAGAGAGCGATGGGCTAAGTACCATGGTAAAGGGCACAGAAGCTACTAGGAGGAAACAGAAGAGAGTGTGCTAAGCACAGAACAGGAGAATGTACAAGCCCTGAGCATAGAGAATGGTGTCTTTCATTCTGCCCCGGGATGTCACCAAGGCCCCCGCAGGTGATGGGTCAGCTGGATCTTGAAGGGTGTGAAGTTCGCTGGATGGACAAGAAATGGAAAGGCATTGCAGGTAGGAGCAAACATGCGAGCCAGGGAGGAGGAGAGAAGGGGCAGGGCGAATTCCAAGAACGGCTGCTAAGTGTCTGCAGGAGAAGCAGATTAGTGTCCAGGGTTGCAGCTCTTCCCTTATGTGCATCTGCCCTCAGCTGCACATGTGCCAAGCCGGCTCTCCCTCTGTGACCGTCTAGGCCTTGGCTCTGTGCTCAAGACCCCACCAGGCACAGCCTCCATCATGGTGAGGTTCCCATCCTTTTAGTGACCACCCCAAACCACTCAAGATACTTTGAGGCCAACATCAAAAGGAAAGGTTCCGGGTCTTTATCTTTTTCTTCCCACAACGATTCTCGGCCCCTAGGCAAATCTGCCCACCCTTTCCCAGCAACCTTTGAGCTCTTCATACCAAGAGACGTGGAGGAGGAGCAGGCGTGAGCCATTTTTATGTCCATTGACCCAAATCCAAGTGAAAAGATCCCAAGCTCTTGAAAGAAGGGACTGTGGTGGTGATACTGATCATAATACCTAACAAACATGGTAGCTTCCTCTCCATCGAGCACTGTGCCGACACCCTCTGTATGAATTACTAGTCTTATCCCCTGGCTTCAGATATGCAACTGAGTTGAAGAGATCTGCTCAAGGCCACCCAGCTAGTAATGGTGAATCTGAGATTCAAACCCAGGGCTGCCTTACTCCAGAGTCCATCCCCTTACCACTGGACCATCTATTGAAAAAGCTAAACATGCCTAGTTAGGGCTTTGATCAAGAGCACGGAAAAGGCAGGGCTCCTGACCTCTTCAAGTGGAGAATGGGTTAGCTGGTAAAGTTGTCACCAGCCAACAGGGGCACAGCCACAGACCTGAGTGCCACATGGTGAGCATCCTCTATGCTCCAGACACTGCCCTGCATGTCGTGTCTCTATCTGTTGGGTCCCAGCACAAAAACCATAAAAACCACACAAGGTCTTTCAACCAAGAGAATTTAATATAGGAGGTTTGTTTTGCAGCTTGGACTTTCTGAGGAGCCAAACGGGATGGCAGGGTGACCAGAGAGTTTAGTAACAGCGGAAAGTCACTGCTGCCACCACTAGGGCCAGGACAGGAAGGGAGAAGCTGGGGTTACCAGAGCCCACAGTTCAGGCCACCTGGCAGGAGCTGGAACCACAGCAGAGATGTAGCCACTGCCACGTAAGCCACCAGAAGCACGGGGTGGGGTGGGAAGGAGATTTCTAACCCTAGCAACTTACCCTCCAAGGTAGTTATTTTTACCCCATTTTAGAGATGAGGAAACTGAGACTTAAGTGACTGACCCAACCAAGACAGAGGTCAGTGAAGCCCTGATCTAAACCCAGGTCAGGGTGTCTGTCTTCATGCTCTGGCCAAACCAGTCACCTCAGGAACTGTGTGAGCCATGAAGACCTCAACAACAACAAAAGAAGACAATCTAGGAGGCTTCAGTTTCCAAACACTTGACTAGTATGGGATCAGGGATCAAGGGGTGACAATGGTGCCTACGTTTTTCTCCTCTTCTGTCCCCCTAGGTCCCAGCTCTAGCCCAGAGAGGAAAGTTACATGAAGCCACAGCCAGGATTCTAGGTGTTGGGACTACAGGGCCATTTTTACCTTTGTGCTCTTCTGTACTTCCCAAATTTTCCCGGAGGAACATGCACACCCTCATTAATGGGAAGGACAAATCATCTCCAGGCATCACTAAAAAGGTAGAAGGCTCCAGACGAAGCCTTTAGCAGAAAAACAGCTGGGGCCAAAGATGGTGACAGGAGGGAAGACTGGCCAACACAGATGGCTCGTCACTGGCCTCCTCCCCTAGGAGGGGACACAACCAGGAGGCGAAAGCATGCCATGGCACCAGTTGCTCTTCACACATACACACACCCACCCCTCATATGCACAAACACACACACGACACACACAAATGTACACACACAAACACGTGTGCTCTTTTTTTTTTTTCATTTATTTATTTTTGGCTGCGTTGGGTCTTCGTTGCTGTGCGCGGGCTTTCTCTAGTTGTGGCGAGCGGGGGCTACTCTTCGTTGCGGTGCGTGGGCTTCTCATTGTGGTAGCTTCTCTTGTTGAGGAGCACAGGCTCTAGGCGCGCGGGCTTCAGTAGTTGTGGCTCACGGGCTCAACAGTTGTGGCCTGCGGGCTCTAGAGCGCAGGCTCAGTAGCTGTAGCACACGGGCTTCGTTTCTCCGCAGCATGTGGGATCTTCCCGGATCAGGGCTTGACCCCGTGTCCCCTGCATTGGCAGGCGGATTCTTAACCACTGCGCCACCAGGAAAGTCCACGTGTGTGCTCTTATAAGCAGGACCAGCCACAACACATATGCACACATATCTGCTTACATGTACACATGAAAGACATATAAACACACATTCCCATACACATATCCACACATGTGTATATACTAGCACACAAGTGTACATTTACACATGCCAAACAGAAGTCTCTTGTACACATGCACACATCACACCCATGTACACGGGCACACACACACACACACACACACACACACACACACAGGCTCATTCTGCTTCACTTTTAAAATGGGACTTGGCAAAATTTTCCTGTCATAGCATCTCCCAAGGTAGTATCTGGCCTCCTCAGAGCAGCTCCCAGTGACACCTCCCAGGGGCAGGGAGGCCTTCGCCTTTCAGCCCCAGAGCACGAGCCACAGGTGCCATCTCAGGTGTGAGCTCCAGAGAGCAACTCCCCCGTGACAGCGGCTGGAGGCCCAGCGCGTCCCCTTGAGCACCCAGAAGCCCAGCAGTACCCAGAAGGGCGGCCCATGAGCTCCCTGGGGACCCACACCCCGATGAGCCACCCACCACTCTCAGGAGTGGGTGCAGCTGGCAGAGTCCACATGTGCCCAGAGGAAGCCACAAGGCCAGACCTGCCTGGGCTCACAGAAAGGCCCGTGGAGTCTCTTCCGCGAGTGGTGCTGGGAAAGCTAGACAGCCGCGTGCAAGTCAATGAAGTTAGAACACACCCTTACACCATGCACAAAAAGAAACTCAAAATGGCCTAAAGACTTAAATATAAGACAAGACACCATAAAATGCCTAGAAAAGAACACAGGTAAAACATTCTCTGACATAAATCATACCGATGTTTTCTTAGGTCAGTCTTCCCAAGGCAATAGAAATAAAAGCAAAAATAAACAAATGGGATGTAATCAAACTTATAAGCTTTTGCAAAGGAAACCATAAACAAAACAAATAGACAACCTATGGACTGGGAGAAATTATTTGCAAATGATGCGACTGACAAGGGCTTAATTTCCAAAATATACAAACAGCTCATACAACTCAACAACAACAAAAAACAAACAACCCATTCAAAAAATGGGCAGAAGACCTAAATAGACGTTTCTCCAAAGAAGACATACAGAGGGCCAATAGGCACATGAAAAAATGCTCAACATCACTAATTAGTAGAGAAATGCAAATCAAAACTGCTATGAGATATCACCTTACGGTCAAAATAGCCATGATTAAAATGTGTACAAATAACAAATGCTATATACTTAAAATCCAAAATGCTGAGTCACAGGCTATCTTAGAAAATGGTACTAGATGGCTCTCCAGATGACCAGCCTATACTCCCACCTGCAATCCATGCTAGTGTCAGTATTCCCACTTCTCCTCAATAAAAAATATTTTTTCAGCTTATTAAGGTTTACCATTCTAAGACATATAGTGATTTCTCATTTTTGTTTTAATTTGTATTTTTATGGTTATTAAAATTTTAAGTACTCCTTCATATTCTCATAAGCCTTTTGAGATATCTTCCTCAGTAAATATCTTGATCATAAAAAAAATAAAATAACAAATGCTGGAGAGGGTGTGGAGAAAAGGGAATCCTCCTTCACTGTTGGCAGGAATGTAAATTAGTGCAGAGAACAGTATGAAGAACAGTATGAAGAACAGTATGAAGATTCCTCAAAAGCCTAAAAACAGAGTTGCCATATGATCCAGCAATCCCACTCCTGGGCATATATCCAGAGAAAACTCTAATTTGAAAAGATACATGCACCCCTATGTTCATAGCAGCACTATTTACAATAGCCAAGACAAGGAAACAATCTAAACGACCATCGACAGATGAATGGATAAATAAGATGTGGTACATATATACAATGGAATATTACTCAGACATAAAAAAAGAATGAAATAATGCCACTTGCAGCTACATGGATGGACTTAGAGATTCTCATACTAAATGAAGTAAGTCAGAAAGAGAAAGACAAATGCCATATGATATCACGTATATGTGGAATCTAAAATATGACACAAATGAACTTATCTAAGAAACAGAAACAGACTCACAGACAATAGAGAACGGACTGGTGGTTGCCGGGGGTGGGGGAGGGATGGAGTGGGAGTTTCGGGTTAGTAGATGCAAACTATTATATACAGAATAGAAAAACAACAAGGTCCTACTGTACAGCACAGGGAGCTATATTCAATATCCTGTAATAAAACATAATGGAAAAGAATATGAAAAAGAAAGGCCCTTGCTGTCAGAAGACTTGAGCCAAGCCCCTGCCTGTCTGTGGGCCTCTGTTTCCTTATCTGTAACGAAGGGGCCTCTCAGCTCTAGACCCAGCTCGGCGCGTCCCTCGCCTGCTGCATCAGGGCCTTGTAGCTCGCGCTGCAGATTTAGCTCCTGACCTTACGAGCAGCTGGAGAGAAATTTAATTCAGAGGCTGAAGTGCACCCACCACAGTCACTGCCACTATAAATATACATGTGGCTCACTCACCAGAGAGCCCAGGTGGCCCAGGGGAGGCTGGGGGACAGACCCCCCACGCCAAGCAGTGCATTCACCCACTCCTGGCCCCTTCAGGTTAACCGCAGCCCCGTGGCTTGCCAGAAACATCTGCCGGCGTGTATCCTGGATGACAGTGGAGCAGCAAAGGGCCTGGGACGGGAGGGGCCCTCTGGGAGCTGAGGGCCTCCAAGAGGTCTAGAACAGGAAGGGGGTGGCAGGCACTGTACCTGCAGGTGTGGGGACAGGGGCTTATGGGCAAGCCTGTGCCTTTTGAGCACCAAGGCAGGGGACATGCTCAGGGCGGGCAAAGATTCCCCTCTGCAGCGAGGTAACCTTCCAAAGAGGGTGCCCCGCAGAGACTGAATTTAGAGCTTTTGCTTCTTTAGAGGAAGACCTTGCCCATTACATTGTAAGATGGGTGAAGACTGGACATTAGCTTGAAATGACCTGAACTTGGCATCCCTTGGAAGAAGGGATGAGCCCCCGACGGTCCAAGGAGTAGGGAGTGGGCCCAGAGGGAAGGGGGTAACTCAGGGTGCCCAGAGCAGTGCTGTCCTTTGACCCTGGTGAGAGCCCCAACCCTGGCTCTTCTGGGCCACGTTCCTCCCTACAGGGTGAGGAGTTGGTGAGGCCAAGGGGACATGCCCAGCTAGACGATCCCACACACCCCCTTCTTCTAGGGTAGCATCCCCAGACTCCAGGGGTGGCCCGGGGCCGCTGTCTACCTGGGTAGCTGCAGCGGCCAGGGTCCCAACCGGAAAACAGAGCCCAGGCCAAGTGATTAATCGTGAATTAATGTAAGGAAGGAGTAGCTGAAACCCTAATAGGGGCAGTGAAGCAACCTAAATTAGAAGCGGCAAGAAATCGCTGCTTCCCTAGGGCTGGAGGGACAGAAGAAGAGAGGGTGCTCTCAGGAGCTGGAACCACGGAGGCGACACAGCCCGCTCTGGAGACACCACTCAGAGCAGGGGGACGGGAAGGAGCCCCACCCGCTTCTCCCCTCCCCCACGGCGCCAGCCTCCCTCCCCGCTTCCCATTGGCTGCACCTACAGGAAGCCGGCGTGCAAGGGACCCTGGGAAATGTGGTCCATGGGGTCGAGACCCGCAGCGCCGCGGAGCAGGGGAGGCTGAGGGGGGACCGGATGGCTGTAGCTGATACCTCAGCTGTACGGTGGGGCGGAGAAGGGCCGCTGTGCCCGCCTGAAGGCAGGAGGTGGCCTCTGCTGACACCTTCGGGGCTCCTCTGATCCACCCAGCGGTGGAGGGTGAGTCTTGGGGGAGAAGCCGCTGTCACCCTGCACCATCCGGAGGGAGAGTGGGAGAATGACCTTGTGAGCACTGCAGGTCCCTTGACCCGGGGTCTGGGGAGCCAGCGCGCTGGATCCCAACCCTTGACCTTCCTGTACGGTGGCTCCTGAGCGGCCCTGCCGGCCAGAGCTGGGCACCTGACTCCTCCTTAGCAGAGCGCCGGCAGCATTGGGGGCGGGGGGTGGGGGGGTGGGATAAGAGCAGCAGTTGCTGTTGGTGAAGCAATTAGCAGTCTAGGCGCTAAGCTTCATGCTCTAGGTGGGCTGTATCATTTCATTCTTTTAACAACCTCTAATACACACCAAGTGTGTCCCCATAAAACCCAGGAAAAAAATTATTATAATCAAAAAAAATTAAAAAGTGAGTCCCACGTGTACACAAATAAATGAGCAAAGTCAAAGTCCTGAAACTGAAAAAGGGGAACCTCCCAGAAGGTCTGAGCACATGTGGTGTGACTGCTTGAGGCCAAACTAGACCTTGGGGTCAACATAGTTTTCTATTAAGTAGATAGAAAAATGTTCACTTCTGCATATGTTCTATGTAACAAAGCCTGCATCAGCACCACCTCTGTTTTCATTCAGTATTTATCGTGATTCAACATTGTAAATGTTTCACATGACATCATACTTTAGAGGAAGAAATGAAGGATCAGAAAGGTGGAATAACCTGCCCAGGGTCACACAGCTTATCAATGAGAGACTCCGTGATGGAGTAGCTGCTAGTTAACCCCCCACTACTGACATTTCCCCACCTGTCAAGTCAGGTTCAAGGCTCTTGGCACTGAGCCGAGGTGGGCAGGGAAGGGGTGTACGTTCTGACAGCATCCCAAGGCCAAATACAAACTGGGGGAGGCACCAGAGTGTGATGCCACCACCGCCTCCACGTCATCACAGTGAGTACATTGTGTGCAAACAGAACGTGGTCAGTACGCTCTCCCGGTGGTAGAATGGACAGTCAACTCTCGGAAGCCTCTCTGGCCCTCCCTGGCTTTTCCCTTTAAGCCAGTAAGAAGGGGCTGTGGAGCATTCCAGTCTCCCTTACCCTAGGCAGGCCCAGAGGCGTTGGGTGACTTGCCCAAGGTCACACAGCTGGCTGGAGGAGAACCATGGACCACACATGCAGCTGCAAACCCATTTCATGGCCTGCTTCCTCTCTCCTTCTCTGGAATGCCCCTTTGCTGCTAGAGTTTCAGTGGTTCAAACCTAGAGGGCAGAATGGGTTGGGTTGGGTTTTTCACAAACTCCTTCACAGGTTACAGACAAGATTTTACTCTTGAACAGAAAGTAGGAATTTATTAAGTATGGTTTAAGGCACAGCTCTCTCCCTCCTCCCCACTCCAAACACATTAGTATCTTTTTTCCCCACCCACCCCTCCCCCAAAATTATTCTACAGGGCAGAAAAGAGGAATTTGTGAGTTTTCCCATTCCTAGTGGGACGTTTCCCAAAAAAAAGACAATTAAATCTTCACTGCTCAATAGGAAGAGGGCAGCTCCCAGCCCCGTGGCTGCCTGAGACAAAGGCAAACGAGAAGAAAGCTCAGCTCAGGTCCAAGGCCACAGAATCCAGGCCTCTCGTCCAATCGTTCCATCTGGGACCCAGGGGTCCACATCTTCCAGGTCCCTCTAGGGGGATTAATAGTCTGCCAGAACTCATGAGCTGTGGGGTCAGCAGTGCTGATACCTGAGTTCATGGCTAATGAGCTGCAGGGAGCAGGAGGCCATTTCTACCTCACTCAGAGATGGACCGTCCAGTTGGAAGCTAAGCTACTTCTGAAGGATGGTAAGATATCAAGGATGGTATTATATCAGTGAGCTTTTGCTGCATAACAAACAACCCCAAAACTCGGTGGTTTAAAACAACAACCATTTATTTAGCTCATGATTCTGCAGGTTAGCAGTTTGGTGTGGGCTCAACTGGGTGATTCTTTTGGCCCCAGCTGGGCTCACTCCTACATCTTTGGCCAGTGGCAGGGTTTGCCGGGCCTGGCTGATCTAGGAGGGCTCAGCCAAGGTGGCGTGCCCCGGCTCTGTGTGGCCTCATCCTCAGCAGGGAAGCCTGGGCTTTATACCTGGTAGCTGGCAGGATACCAAGACAAGAGCAGAAGTACTCAAGGTCATAAAGTCACTTTGACCATATTCCAATGGCTAAGTCAAGTCACAAGGCCAGGCCTGAATTGAGGATTGAGAAACTGGCTCTAGCTGTTCATGAGAGAAGCTGCAAAGTCACATCACAAAGGGGCATGGATACAGGGAGGAGAGAAGGACTGTCACCATGTTCCCAGATGCCCTTTCTAAATTCTTCAAGGAACAAAGTAGGGGCTCCAGACGAAAACAAAAATGTGGAATAGAATAGTCCATCCAAGCAAGGGTTCTGTGGCACCAGCCTGACGTGCACCTGCGAAGTGCAAACCTTAAGCCTTAGCAGTGGTGAGCTAGAGCCCATGAATGCTGGTGCACGACAGCCAACTGTTAAATACTCTGGAATTTTGTGAGCCCCTTGTTAAACCACCATTGCTTGAAATTGGCCATGGTGGGAGTATTTACACCCTGGGAATTGGCAAGCACTACAAATCAGAGAGCTGGCTTAGCAGGGCACCACTGCCCTTAGGCGCAAACAAACACTTTCTCTTCCAATCTAACGAGTAAGATGGACAGATACACAGTGAAAGAGTGTAACACACTAATCGGAACATGATGAGTGCAGTACGGGAAAGAAATGGAGAGACCAGAGAGTCAGAGAGAAAGGAACTCATAGTTCCCGAGAGGTGGGGATTAGCTAAGTCATCGTGGAGGAGGTGGCCTTTTAGCTGGGCCTGGAAGGATAAATAAGCAGAGGCGAGGCGGCAGCACAGGCAAAGGCGGAGAGCGGGGCTGAGATCACACCGTAGTGTTTAGTCTGAGTTTGGCTTCCAGCGAGGTCAGAAGTTTAATTATCCCCATCTCCATCTTGGGAAGTAAGTGGTCCAGGCAGGCACATGGCCCTGCCCCCTACCTGCCCTTCCCCCACCCTGTTCTAGAATCTCAGAGAACAGCTGCAAGACCTTCTCCCTCTCCCTCCCCTTCTCGGCAGCAGCAGCAGGTGGTCTATCCACCACCCCGGATTTGACACCTGGCTGTGTGCACTCAGACAAGTTGCTTCATCTTTCTGAGTCCTGGTTTCCATGTCAGTAAAACAGAGCGAAAGTAATTGCAGTGTCACCAGGATTCGGGGGTGGTGCCTGTGTAGCACGGTGGCTGACCCCGAGGTGTGGACACTCGGGGTGGGGAGTGTGTGTGTGTGTGTGTGTGTGTGTGTCTCACTGGGGGTGGGGTGTGTGTGTGTGTGTCTCACTGGGGGTGGGGAGTGTGTGTGTGTGTGTGTGTGTGTGAGAGAGAGAGAGACAGACAGACAGACAGACAGATTAGTTTTTTCCTTCTTTCTAGGCCCTGGCCAACCCCCTCTTGGCCTCCTCCATCTGCTCTGGGAGGTGAGGCCGCTCTCCTTCCCAGGCTTGGATGGGTGGGGAGAAGGCCTGGGTGGCCTGGCCGTCTGTTGGTTGGTTCTAGGTGGGCAGCTGCGCTGAACCTTGGCCACTTCAATCCAGCTTCGCTGATGTAGCCACTTCAGACAAAGGGTCCGTGGTGACGCCTGGCCCCAGCCCCCAGCCTGTCCATCTTTGCCCGCAGCCCAGGCCCCCCATGAGGGGACTGTGCCAGCCACACCTGCCCGGAGAGACCTCTTCAGGAAACAGCACCAACCCCTCCAGGGACAAGGGGCGGGGTATCTGGTTGGGACAGGGCCCAGGAACAAGCGGGCTGCACATGAGGGCGCCAGGTCAGCCAGGTCAGTGATCCAAGCAAATATTTGGCATATCAGTGCTCAAGGCTGACCTTGACAGTCCATCACTGCGTCCTCGGAAGTGGTATCAGGCTGCTCTCCCCCACACCTCCCCTCATTACAGGGATAGGTATTTCTAGCTGGGGGCAGGGGCCCACCCATCTTCCCAGCCCCCGGCCTACAGCTTCTGCCTTGCCCACCTCATCCCGGGTGGTCCCTGGACAAATCAGTTTCTCCCCCAGAGTGAGCTGCTGGGGGAGCCAAGCATCCGTCCCTCCAGGAGAAAGGCCGGCTGGCTCGCCCTCCCCCAGACCACCCCAGCACACACCCCGGACCCCTCCAGCTGGTGAGGATGTCCCTCTCCAAACCCCTGAGGGAGACAGCCTCGGAGGGAGGCGAAGGAGCTGCACCCACGCCCCCTGCGTCCCCCGCGGCTGGAGAGGGCGTCCTGTGCTTTCTCAGAAAGCTGCTGAGCGTGGCCCCAGCCAAGAGCCAAGAGCGCAGCACTGCCTCTCTGGGTGCTTTGTTCCACTTCCTGGAGGCTAAAAATACCCTGGCGCTGCCAAGGCAGCCCTTGAGAGCCCAGGGGAGCCGGCAGTGGGAGCGGTGATCCGGCACCTGGCACAATTAAAAGGAGAAACGCAGTCACTCCTTCAGCTCAGAATAAGCCAGCCTCCTGGGCGCCCCGCCACCTGCCCACTTGGTCTGCAAGGGAAGCCTCCCTGCACCCCTGCTGTGCCCCTGCTTCCTTTCTCCTTCCCCAGGCTGGACCACCTCCATCCCCGTCTGGCCGGAGCCTGGGGTTGCCTACACGACTGTGCTCTGACACGTGTCAGAACAGCAGCTCTCCTGCAGAACGTCCCGGAAGCCTCACATTCCTCTAGCAAAACCGCAGTTAGCACCCAGGCTTCAAATGGAAACTCCCTTAGTGGGTGACAACCCAGTGGCTTAAATTCAAGACAACCTGCCTCAGTCCATCTGCATCTTCTCAGGACCTCACGCCTCTGTGAGCATCTGATGAGAGCACTGGCTCCAGGGCAATATCCTCCAAGCAATTCGAGGGAACGTACGGGTGGCCTGAACCCCATCCAGGACTCCCCACAAGCACCCCCAAGTGAGGAGCCCTCCATGTTCTGGAAGCCGGGCCCTGCGCTACACCCTGAGATGGAAGATGGCGGAGTGGCACGCGGACGAACACCAGCCAATGGCGCGAGTGCGGGGCGGTGGGGTGAGGACCAATGGGCTATGGGACTGCGGAGGGCAGGAGGCGCCGGGACAAGCGGGTGTGGAGGGGAAGAGGGTGCGTTAGAATGGGGTTTTGAAGGACAGACAGGATTTAACCAGAGAGAAAATGCAGGCTCAGAGAATTTGTGTTCATAGCAAGGCGTGAAAAAGCAGCCTGGTTTGGGAGCAGGGGTGGCCAAAAGACTTGTACAGGGTATGAAGGGCGAGTGTGCTGGTTTTCCATTGCTGTGTAACAAGCAACACACGCTGATTATCTCACAGTTTCCGTGAGTCAGGAGCGAGCACAGCTCTGCTGGGTTCTCCTCTCACGAACTGGGTTCTCAGCTGGGGCTGTGACACCCCCCCACCCCACGCCTGAGGCTTCAAGGCAGGAAATCTGCCTCCCAGGTCATCCAGGGGATTGGCAGAATTCCCTGCCTTGCAACTCCTACTGCCTGGGGGCTGGAGGCTGCCGTGGGCTCCTAGAGGCCTCCGCAGTTCCCAGAGGCTGCCCCCAGGCCCCTCCCCGTGGCCTTCTCACTCCATAATTTGGCCAAGACAGAATCTTGTATAAGGTAACCTGATCAGGGGCAACATCCCTCTGCCTTTGCCATATTCTGTTGTCAAGCAGCCAGTCACAGTTCGTCCACACTGGGGGAGGGGATCATACGGGGCCGGGGGGGGGGGGGGGCGGCGATTAAATATAGGGAGTGGAAATCATGGGGCCATCGTAGAATTCTGCTGACCACGGTAAGACTTAGCTGGAAAACAGGGTTACAGCCCAGTTGAGAAAGCCCTTGATTCTGTGGGAGACAGAACGCCACTGAAAGGGGATGGGAGGGAAGAATGAGAGCAGAGGCACAGGTCATTGCCCTTTGGGAAGGTGGTTGCCATGTTTCCAGGGGAGAGGATGAGGGGCTGTGGCCATGGGGATGGAGAAGAAAGACCCGATAGCCACCCAGCTGTCCAGTCAAGTGTCACCTGATCAGTAAGGCTCTCCCTGTCCACCTGACATAAAATGACCACCTGTCTCTTCTCCCAACTCCGCACCCAGCCTTATTGTCTCACAGCCCTGACCACCATTGGTCATGCTCTGTGTTTGCCTGTTTATCAGCAAACATAATTGTCTTTCTCTCCCTCATAGAATGTAAGGACTTTGTTTGGCTTACTGCTGTATCTCCAGCCACTAAAACAGTGCCTGAAAAAACAAACAAACAAACAAACAGTGCCTGGAGTATAGTACATGCTCAATAAATATTTGCTAACTACAAGAATGAATGGATGAATGAATGGGTTTAAGAAATTCTGGCAATAGACTTGCTTGAACTCCATACAATTAAAATGTAGCAGCAGAAGACGGCTGCGTTGCTGATATGCTGAGGTTGGTCTTGATAGATTTCGTGGTGGTGCTCAGCATCTCCTTGGGAAGGGGTAGGTCAAGATGGGAAGTAGTCACTGAGGTTAGCTTTGGTCGAGTGGATCTGAGATGGTTAGGATCAGCCAGGTCGGGATATCTAGTGGGCAGTCGGAATTGTGAGATTCAGAGCTCCTGAGATGAATAGAGAACAAGGGAGTAGACTCTGCAGTCAGTGCTAATAGAGGGCAGACGAAGTCATGAGGGTAAATGACAGACGAGAACCAAGGATGCGCCTGGAAAGAAGGAGCCCCTCTGAGAGGTAGGAGAAGAGAGGGGAGGGGGTGCCAGAGAAAGAGTTCTGGAAGGAAGGCAGGCCAAGCAAACAAGACAAGGACCGAAAGGCTGTGGCGATGAGGGGGCCGCCGGTGACCACGTGAGCGCAATCGCAGAGTCGTTGCGGATTCCAAGTCAGCGAGAGGCTGCATGTGGGTACCAACCACCCTTCCAGGAGGAACCTGGGGCGATGCTGAGAACGGACATGATGGCGAGGAAGGGAGGAGGGGGAAAAAGAGGGCGGGTCTCAGAGTGGGCGGAGGAGATTCTGGGATGGCCTAAAAGCACAGACCCAGCAAACTCACCGGAACATTCCCCACCCTGCCTGTCCCAACCCTTCCCTCGGCAGAACGTGGGCAGGCACAGGAGGAGCTGAAGAAAGAAGGGACTTGGGTGCAGAACACATGCAGGTCCTTGGCCTTGAACTAGCTGTTGAGAGAAGCTTAAAATGGAAACCTCAGGGGAGCTCAGGAGCTGAGGGTGCCTGGTTACACGTGGAGCGTCCTGCTCTCAGCCTTTCCTCCGGGCTGGAACCCGTTACAGCCCTGTGGTGGATGGCATTTTCTAAAAATGGCCACAGTATCTCCCATCCCATGTGCTCTTCCGCGATGGGACCTTGACACACTGCCATCAAGAGGTGAGGCCTGTGTCCCTCCACCCTGAACCTGATGGCCTTTGTGACTCAACTAGTAGAGTCTGGCATCAACCACGGCAGGTGACCTCATCCTCGTGGTTGGACCTCACGGTTGGACAGGGCCATGCAGCTTCCGAAGGTTTCTGTCTCTGGAGACATGTGTCTTTGAAGCCCTGGATCACCATATAATAAGTCTGATTAACCTAAAACCACCACAAAGAGAGACCCTCGGCCCAGCCTCAGCTGAGCTCCCAGCCAACACATCCATACCACGCCTCTCGCGAAGGCTCTTGACTGTGGTCTGCCTTGTTCCTGGGGTGGATCACAAGGTCCTGCCCGTTCCCCTTCCCCACCGAGCATTCCCTGGGAAGGCTGGCTTTATTCCCCCATCCGGAGTCCAGAGTAAGTGATAAGCAAGCAGGCCCTCGGCGGGGTACCCACCCTGAGCAGGTCCCAGTGGTCGTGGGCACAGGTCACCTGCCAGCTCCCAGACCCCCACCTACTCCACTCCAGGAAACATGGAAAATCCAGAGACCATCCCGGGCCCAGCTGCACTCCAGGAAGAGACTGGGCAGGTTGCCCAGAATTACACAAAATGGACTTTGGGCTGAGCGCCCAAGCTGGACTGATGCCCCCACCTGCTTAGAAAGGGCACTTTTCCGAACCAAGGCCACACCTTGTCACGAAAGCCAAATGTTGGCAGAGCAGGACAGATGGGTGGGAGGGGTCCCTGGTAGACGAGGCACCTCCCCGGTGCCTCCCCAGCCTGTCAGTCGGGGGAGGGGAAGGTGGCCCTCACGTGCAGGTAGTCAGTCATCCTCGTTATTGAGGGCAGCCCAGCTGCTTCTGAGAACGGTCTGCTAAGGCATCTGGGACTCATCCCCCAAATCCCAGCCTTTAGCAGTGAGACAAATAGAGTTTAGGGAGCCTCACGAGATGGTCCTCCTTAGAGCAAAACCGATAAGTGAAAATCAGGAAAAAATTGTTTCATATCCTGCACTTGTGATGGGATACATGTAACCTGCCATTTAAGATAGGATTTGATTTATTATTTAAGTTGCTTTATTCTCAGTTATCCATTCTTTTGATAAATATCCAGGGAGCATCTAGTATGCGCCCAGCACCAAAAGAAAAAGACATGTTTTCATGAATACCTATCAATATATGTGAGAATATGCAAAGGCTATTTCCAGAACAGCGGTCCTCAACCAGGGTCCCTGGGGACATTTGTTAATGTCTGGAGATATTTTTGGCATCTAGTGGGTAGAGGCCAGGGCTGCTGCTACGTATCCTACAGTGCACAGGACTGTACCCACAACATAGAATGATTTGGTCTGAAATGCCACTAGGGCTGAGATTGAGAAACTCTGGCCTGGAAGGATGAACATAACACAAGAAACAGGTGAGCAATTGTTACCTGTGGGGAAGGGGAACTGGGAGACCAGGATACACGGGTGTGTGAGATGATTATTCTTCATCATGTGCTGTTTTGAACCATTTTGTAGGATTTCTTACCACGTGCATGTATTACTTATTTTCTAAAAGGAATAACTATGACTTGTTGTAGCCATACTTACTTGGTGGCCTTCTCCTGGCTGTTGGGGGAAAGGAATTTGAAAAGGAGGGAAAACCAAGGTGTTCACAGCCCATGGTGCCTGCAGCCCATGGGCCATCCAGCCTCCTCTGGTCCAGGACTCCTCAGCCTCGCCCCACTGACACTATGGACCAGATCGTTCTTTCCTGTGGGAGGCCATCCTGTGCACTGTAGGATATGTAGCAACATCCCTGGCTTCTGCCCACCTGATGCCAGCAGCGTCGTCCTCCCTTTCGTTGTGACAACCAAAGATATTCCCAAATGTCCCGGGGGAGGGTGGCAAGGGGCAAAATCACCTCTGATTGGGAACCACTGTGCCAAACCTCCTCTGCAAATCCAAACACAAAGAATTTCCCATTCACTGACCTCACAAATCTACAGTGGTGCAGCTGGACCCTCAGGTGGACACATAACCGCGCAAACTGGCACAAGGACGTGGAGGGAGCAGAGGCGCATGGAGCAAAGAGTGGGGTCCCAGCTGCCCGCGGGAACTGATGCTCACAGAGAGTAAGAGGGGTCTCAGGGCTCCTCTGAACCATCCACCCATTTCACTGAGGAGGAAACAGAGCAGAGAGGTGATGTGGCCAAAGTCACACAGTGTATGATGACCAGTGACACTGGCACCACTCTATTCCCTGTAGCATCCCAAGACGTCCCTCGGAGGCTTTCCTTGTCCCTCATCCACTCCCTGTTCCATGGGCACCCCAGAGTCTCCTGGGATCCCCTCTTGAAAGTGGACCACCTAAGATGGTGCTTGGCTAGTGCGTGTGTTTTCTGCATTCACCCTCTCTTTCTAGACAAGCAATCGCTCTGCTGTTCCCGGCACAGCATGGGCTCCAGTGTGAACCGGCTTGGTTGTGGACACAGAGTTGTCTCCTAGGGACTCCTTCTGCAGCCACAGGCAGCTGGGACCTGGGGAAAGCTGGTTTACAAAACTCTCTGACTTTTCATTGATAGAGAGCAGCAGGGAGGAATGGCATGAGAATCAAACCCCACCTTGTTTCAGCTCCCTGGGGAAGGCAAGTCAGAGTGAGCCTGGCCTTGGCAATGAAGTCAGCCAAGCCAGCTGGTCCCTTCTCTCCTTCCGGTGTGAAAACCAGGTTGCTTTTTTCATGGTGAAGAACCCAGGCTTTGAAGCTGGACTGCCTGGGTTGGTAACTCCACCCTGCTACTTCCTGGCTGTGTGGTCTCAGGCAAGTTACTCAACCTCTCTGAGCCTGAGTTGCTGCATCAATAAATAGCAATAACAGTGTTGGCTTCATAGTATCATTAGAGTCAGCTGAGATAAAACACGTGACATTCTTAGCATGGTGACCAGCACATTGTAACTACGAGTGAAATGATTCCTGCTGCTATTACTGTATGATTCATAATAAATATAAGTGTGAATATAATGTTTATAAATATAATTATATAAATTTCATATATATTATAATAAATATAATAATACCATGGCTCACGGGCCCAATACAGGTTTTCACAAATAAATTCCATTTGGGGACAGACGGGCTGGAAAACTAATGAGAAATTTCTGGTCATTTGTATGACATCCCTCCCCCCACCCCATACTGGAAAATAAAAGGATCTTTTAAAAACAAATTTTAATGGTGGTCTAGCTCATCTGAACAGGACACAATTGCCCTGTTCTTGGTTTTGGCTGTTTTCCAGCCACGGTGTTCTTCTCATTGATCAGAGAGAAATCCCCAAGGTTTGGCAAAGGAAGCTTTTAATAGCTCTGGATGGACCGATTTTTGGCTTAGCTGCTCAAGCATATAATTGAGGGAGAGACACAGAGAAAGAGAGAGAATGAATCACTTTGAGATTACTTTGAGATAAATATATAGTCAGACCTCCCCCTTCCTGATCAGACCTAAAACAGACACCTCTCCTGTCTCCCCCAGCTCTGGGAAAGGAGGGCACAAAGCAGGAACTGCATTTTCTTGATCTTTATCAAAATAATGATGTGTGATAATAACAACTGCTCTCCTTCATCATATGTGCTTGCTGTATGTTGGATTTCCCCAGAAACAGACCCTGAGACAAGTATCTAGTCAACCTACTTTATTTGGAGGGAATCCTGGAGGCACCAGGAAGGGATAGGGAAAGTGAGTCAGAGATTGGAAGTCAGCCAATAAAGGGTGTGTTATCAAGCACGTTATCACTGGGGCGCCCGGCACTTACTCTCCCCGGGAACCGTGGGACGAGGGAGCTGGAGAATGTATACCCCAGCCCATCAGTCACGGCGTGAGGGCTGCTCCTGGGGGGGTCAATTCCCTGGCACCTGCAGCCTCCCCCAGTGCAGGCAGCCAGAGGAAGCCCTGGGCAAAGGGTCACAAGAGACAGAGTGGGGCTTTCTGGAAAGGGAATGTGTGGGGTGAAGGGGCACCAATAGCACCCAAATAACAAACTCCAAAATATGATGAGTCCCTATTTCCCCACTCAAAAGATCCAAAGGATGTGTGACATAATTGAATGTATAATCTTTCTTTTTAAATAGCTGAACTATTTAATCATCTATTTATAACAAGTAAGTTACTTGCCATCCATGCCCACGATCACAGGTTACATGTAACGATGTTACTTTAGAAGATTCCTCTCACCCTCAGTCCGTGACTCAGTTTCTTGCCACCCCTTCCAACGCATCTGTGGGCTCAGGGTCTCTGCCATCATCAAAGGCACCTTTTGAGTCATCTGAGTTTGCTAAGCACATCTTCTTCCCTACCCTCTTGGTTCTCGGAGATGCAGCATTTTTGGAATCTGTAGGACGCTTTCACTGGCGTTTTTATCCCAAGCCTCCAGCACCTATTTACATAACATTAGGGCAGCTGGTGGTCCCACTCATCCAGAGGTGTCTGTGCCTCATCCTCATCCTGTAACCACTGACTATGGGTTCTTAAGTGTCCTCAAAAGATCTGTTCACACTCACACTGCAAACTATGACGCCACAGCATTGGTTCCAAATCTGGATTAAACTTCCTAGCCTCCTTTTAAGCAGTTCCTCAGATGACCTCAGTAAATGGCCATAAATGTATCAGGCAATGTATCTCACCCAAACAGTACATGGTGGTTCAAAAAATAATAACTGAGAGCCCTCCACTACACGAAAGAACGTGTGCAGCCTTCCTTGAAAATAAACAGCCTCTTGTTCCGAGAGTCATTTGGGGAGAGGGGAAATTCACAGTGTATCCAAATAGAGTAGAGTTTTGGTGGTTCAAAATATAATAACTGAGAGCCCTCCACTACACGAAAGAATGTGTGCATTCTTCCTTGAAAATAAACAGCCTCTTGTTCCGAGAGTCATTTGGGGAGAGGGGAAATTCACAGTGTATCCAAATAGAGTAGAGTTTTGGTGGTTCTAGGCATAAACTCACCTAACCCTCGCAACCATGCCCCATGAGGTGGGTTCTGGGATCGTCCCCATTTTACAGATGGAGTAACTAAGGCTCAGAGATGGGAGGGAGTTGCCTGAGGTCACATAGGAAGTGGCAGAGGGGCGATTTGAACCAGGGTCTGACTGAAGACAGGAGTGGGGGAGGGCTGCCAGAGGGCTGGGTCCCTCTGGAGTTGGGAGGGGGCCTGGATGGAGAGGAGAAAGCTGCCTTGACACTAATGGACCCAGACACTTTCCCTCGCCCATCAGGGGCACCTCCGCTGAACCCCAAGGGCTCCTTGTCTCCCGGGACCCCCCTGAGCCCGCTGGAGACTACCCCAGTCCAGGCCTGGAGCCGACGGCCATGTGTGGGCACCGTCGTCTCCCCAAGCAGGGGGGTCGAGGAAGCCCAGTAGCCACACGTGCACCCCTGAGTCCCAGGTGTGTTTCTTCCCTTCTAGAAATCAGGATGAAAAAAGAGAAGAGGAAGAAATGGGAGCGGGAGAACGGAGCCCCAGCGAAGAGAAGACAGGGACCCGCTTTCCCCCAAATGGGGACACGCTGCAGCCACAGCCGCCGGTTCCTGGACAAAGCTGGGGCCTCCCGGGGATGCTGGCGATCCCGCCGGAAGGCCACCCTCGGCCTTGCTCTCACGTCTCCTCACAGCCGCGATGTGCAGAGGGTTCTCAAGGGCAGGGTTCAGGTTCGCAAACGGATCCTCAGAAAATCGTGCCTCCCGGCTGCCCGCAGCAGCCACGTCAGCAAAACACACCGCGGAAGAGAAGTCTGCGGCCATGGGGCCAAAGGCGACTCAGGATGCTCTGTTTTAAATTAGCCAACGGCTGTCCCCTCCCACCGGTGACAATGACCAGATTTGGGCGGGGGGAGCAGGTGTGCCCCAGTTCATGAACATTTAACAGACAATCCCCAAAGCTTGAGGCTGAGATCATCCACAGCCACACAGAACCTCTGTCTCAGGCAGCCCAGTGACCTCAGGAGGGACCAGAGGGGCCTGTGCGAGGTGGCTTCTGTGACCCGTCTAGCTGGGACACGCTCTAATTCCATAGTCTCCCAGCCGCCTTCTAATGGCTCCACTGGGCCCCTGAGTGGTCCCCCAACTGTTTAAAAAAGGAACGTGTGTACTTTGTGGTGAGAGCACTTACAGACCTCACAATTTAGTCTCAAGAAGAGACTGGAAGACAGCTGTCATTTTTGGCAGCCCTTTTCTTATGGGGCGGGGGAGGTGCGCCCATTGTGTGGACCTTGGTGGACGGGAGGCCCCGCCTCCTAGTCCAGAGGCTGGGGAAGGACATCGGCCTTGGCCCAGACGATGGGAAACCCCTGCCCAGGACTCCAAATGTGGAGCAAGAGGTGAAAACATGCAGGAACCAGTTAGTGTTCATTTCGTGGCAGCAGCAGCAGCTGGCGGCCCAGGCAGAAGCCAGAGGCTATCAGCAGCGACATCCAGCAGTGCCAGTGTCCAGGCGTGGTTGCCAAGCCAGCCCATCCCATGCCTTTGCCTGGAGTCCTGCCACCAAACCACCCATGGCTCCAGTCCACTTTCCAAGCCCACAACTTCGGACTCTTTGTAGATCCTGCAGGCTGCCCAATAAACTCAATAGATTTGTTTCTTGCTTCGAGTTTAGCTACAGTTGATTTTTGTGGCTTGTTCCCCCAAAACACTGACTGATAGGAAGCCAAACCATTCTTCCTTTTTTTTTTTTTTTTTGGCTGCATCATGTCTTCTCTGCTGCACGTGGCCTCTGCTGCGGTGCGCAGGCTTCTCATTGCAGTGGCTTCTCTTGTTGCGGAGCACAGGCTCTAGGCGTGTGGGCTTCAGTAGTTGTGGCATGCGGGCTCAGTAGTTGTGACTTGTGGGCTCTAGAGCACAGGCTCAGCAGTTGTGGCGCTCAGGCTGAGTTGCTCCGTGGCATGTGGGATCTTCCCGGACCAGGGGTCGAACCCGTGTCCCCTGCATTAGCAGGCGGATTCTTAACCACTGTGCCACCAGGGAAGTCCCCAAACCATTCTTTCTTACTTCAAGAGTTAAATAATGTCAACGAATAATTTGAGGAGTAAAAAGGTAAAATTATGACTCTCATCAAAATATAAAGGTTCTGTTTAACTCATTCATTAATGAGGGAACCAATTAAGGTGTTCCAAGTGGTTCAGAGGAGAATTCCAAGGACCACACACATAGAGGTAGTCAAAATGCCAAAATCACCTTACAAACGGGTGCAGAGGAAGTCTGTCCACAGGGTGATAATCGATTGAATTCCACGGGACCAAATTAATTTGCATTTCTATGAACATAAATCACTAGCATTATTGTGGGGTTTTCCGTGACTTACAGAGTTGTAAAACAACTCAAAGACTGTGAGAGGCAGAGATGGCCTGGAAGGATGCCCTAGACAGGACACCAGGGATCTTTTTATTTTTCTTGTCCATTTGCAAGTCTGTCACTAATTTTTCCTGACGGTAATATAGGAGATGATCAAATGGACGGAAGAGACAACACAGGCTACACTCAGAAGATTCTAACCAGTTCAAGATGGAATCATGTGAAAAGTCCTCGGGGCAACTTGAGCTGGGTTTTAAGGCCTAACTCAGAGTTGGAGAGGAGGGTTTTCTGGAAAGTGTGAGCAGAAGCTTGGGGGCAGTAAGGAGGCTGGCAGGATTTACTGGCAGGTTGGATGCGTCTGCCCAGAAAGGCTGGCTTGTGAAGGCAACCGGCAATGACAAGGTTGGAAATATAAACTGGAGCATCCTTGTGGCTTCTTATTGCAGCTCTCAGAGCTTATTAAAGGGAGAGGGGAAAGGGAGGTAAGATGACCAAATAAAAATAGTGTAGAAAGAGTCACCTGAAAGGGCTGCTTGATTTAGTCTGCTCACAGTAGGCAAGGCTGGGGTGCTTTCCTAGGGACTCTCTTTTGGAAGTGTCCCCCCTCCTTGCTGAGGATGAAGCAGCAGGCAACCAGGTTTGAAACCAGATGACCCCACCCCTTGGTGGGAGTGGGGAGGGATAGGGTTTACACTCAGACCCAACCACAGTCAGGGGATGCTGATTCTGGAGTGGTGAGAATGTAGAAAATTGGGGCCTAGGTTATTACTATGGCAATCTAGAGTCTGTTGCCCACTGTATCTGCAAGAGCAGAAGGGCAGAGCCTCTAGGACATAGTCAGTCTGCAGGGAAATGGGAGCAGGCTGGCAGAGAAGTGACCACAGGCCCGGGTGCCTGGCAACCTCTGGTCCACGAGGCCGCAGTCCAGGTCCCTCCAGGGAACACTTTCTCCCTTGAATTCACATGAATAGCTCTCTGCTCCTTGCCCCCAAACAGGCTTAAAGGAGCATGATGAGCCCTGAGACATTGCTTCTCTAGCACCCACTCTCCCTGCATCTGGGCAAGGTTTGCAGGAGAACTGTTGAATACAGATTGCACAAATGAATGAACAGTGAATGCTACAAAATCCCATCATTTCACTTCTTTCAGAAAGGCCCAGGAGGACATTCCACTCCATCCCCCATGTATTAATTAAACGCCCATGGCTCCCTTTCACTGGACACCCACTGTATGCCGGGCACTGTGCTGACCCCTGCACATTTCAGAGGCAGCTCTGAGCCAACTGCCTGAGTCTCAGCCTGATGCCCGGCTCTGCCTCTTACCAGCTGTGTGACCTTGGGAAAGTTACTTAACCAACCTCTCTGAGTGTCCATTTCCTCACTCACAGAATGGGAACAATAACTTCCATGCCTCCGTAAGCTGTTGTGGGGATTTCAGTGAGTGAAAACAGGCAAAGCCCTAAAAATGATGCCTGACACAAAGTAAATGCTCAACAAATATTAGATCTGGTCTTCAAAATGCCCTTCAGAAGGTAAATACACGTATTACCCCCATTTCAGAGATGGTAAACTGATGCTTAGAGCCCTCTCCTGAGCTGGTAAGTAGTGGGGCTGGGGTTCAAACCGATTCCAGAACCTGTTTGCAGGTTATGTCATGTACCTTAAATACTCGGTGTGCACCTAAGAGGTACACAGTGCAAGGTGCTGGGGATACGGCTGTCACCAGAACACACCCAGCCCCGCGCCCTCGCTGGAGGCTGACCTGTCTGCCCTCGCCTCCTCCCCGTCCCTAGCAGCCCCAGCTGCCGCAGGGATGCCCATCGCCCTCAGACGACTCAGGCCTGCGGGCTGGGCCGTTCACGTGTCGGGAAGGGAGGGGAAACCCATCGCTGGGGGAGCACCCTCCCGCGGGTGGCCGGCGTCCCTGAGGGCGCCCGCTGCAGCGCTCACTGAAGCTGGCAACGCTTAAGTCCAGCTTTTAATAAAGTACAGTCCGAGCTGGAGTAAACCCGGAGGGAGACGCGGTCGGGCTGCGACGGAGGCCCTGCCGCCCCGGGCTTGGTGGCCGCGAGCGCGGAGCCTGCCCCAAGGCCGCCACGTAGAGGAGCCAGCCTTCCGGCCCCCGCCCGGCCCACCCCGCAAGCCGCTGCCCATCAGCCTCTCGAGGGACGCGGACTCGGTCAGGGCTCGGGGAAGGGCGGGGCTCGAGGAGGGCGGGGCTGGAGGGAGGCCTGCTCACCAGGCCCCGCCTCCCCAGCGTCGGCTCCCACCCCAGCCCCGCCCCCCAGCGGGGCTGGCCTCTCCCGAGCTCCAGTTTTCGCATCCTCCCTCTGCGGCGCCCTGTCCCTCTGCAGTGGCCTGTGCCTGCACGCTCACACACACACAACACCCGGCACCCGGTCCCTCTAGGCTTTCTTCCTTATCCAGTTAGAGCCCTCAGAACCCCCAGAGGTTCAAGGGCCTGCGGTCCACCAACACATTGGCTGGGTTCCAATCCCTGCTTGCTGGCTCTGTGACTTTGGGCAAGTTACTTAATCTCTCTGGGCCCCAGTTTCTCCATTTGTAAAATGGGGATGATAGTAACAAGTACTCACTCCATAGGGTTATTGTGGAGCTTAAATAAAATAACACAAATAAAGCGCCTGGCTTTAAATCAGTGCTGGTCTCCCATAGCATGACAAAGGCTAATTAGAATACAGAGCCTCATCTTCCCAAGGAGGCTTAGGCCAAAGGAGGGCCCTGCTTCCAGGACAGGACTTAAGGTTTTGCTTTAGAATAGGCACGAGGTAGGAGTTGGAGGGGCCCCCTCTGTATTCTTGATATCACAAAGGCAGTCGAATTCCACGGTCTCTGTTTGCTTATCAAGCACTTATCGAGCACCATCTGTGTGCCAGGCCCTGCGCGAGGAAACCACAGCACCTGCAGATCAAGGAGCTCTCAGAATCCAGAGGCACGAAGCAGCATAATGCTGAAGGCAATACTGAAGAGTGTGGAAAGTGCTACAGAAACAGGAGACCAGGAACCAGCCCCAAGTCCAAGGGAGCAGCTAGAAACCTTCCTGGGGTGTCAGGGAGCTGGGTCTCCAAGGAGGACCACCCACATGGACAGAGGGCACCCTCTTCCTGAGCTTTCAGATGCATAGTAGTTCCCGTTTGCTCTGCCAGGGAAGTGGGAAGAATTCCTTAGCCCCGTTCAGCTGATGGAAAAGTAGAGGCCCGGAGAGTAAGTGACATCTTCCCCAAGAGCAGACTTTTAGTGAAAGGATATTCTGTCCGATCCTAAGTGGCCAGCTCTTTCTGCTTCCACACTTGCCAGGAGTTTGCCGGCAGACCAGAAGATGAGGGGGAGGAGAGAGCCTGCACAGATAAGCCAGGCTGGCTGGCCACGGGCCTGGCACCAGGTCTGGACTTTGTCCTGTGTGGGCGCGGCGAGCCTGCACAAAAGTATCCACACCCCCACATTGCTCGGCCAGCCGCAAGGCCAGACTTTGTCCTCGCGACTCCCAGAACTGCCCTGAAACAGGGCTCCTTACCACAATGCCTGATTTAAACACAATGATTTAAAGGGGAGCAGGGGCCATTCCCACCAAGAATCGTTTCCTCACCTGCCTGGGCCTTTGTTGTGTCCACACAGGCATGAGCAGGACGAGGGGGTGCTTTCATTTACTGGGCACTGGGTGAGCCAGGCCCTCTGCTGGGACCCTCACAGATATCAATCCCCTCCATCCTTCAAATCAGAACCCTGGGGCAAGCATCATGGACAGCAAGCGGTCTGGAATGAGAGGACCAAAGTCTGGCTCTGACGGAGCCATGCAGACATCTCGGGGGGGCGGGATTTAACCCCCCTCCTCAGTGGAGGCAGGGGGCTCTCCTGGTTCACTTGGAGCCCACACGGGCCAGGCAGCAGGCACAGGGACCTCCTTGGCAGGGTGAGGTCAGACCAAGCAGGAGGCCCTGGCCAGCTTTGGCCCCTTGCAGGCGGGGCAGCCAGACATACCAAATAAAATCGCAGGATGCCCAGGTACATTTGAATTTCAGACGAACTAGAAATAAGGTGTAGTATAAGGTGTTCCATGGACCAGGGCTGTTGGAATGGGGGTGAAGAGACGGGGGCAGATTTAAGCTTTAATTTGGAGAGAGGCTCTGCGGGGATTGGCCGTGAGCTGGATGTAGGAGTTGAAGACGTGGGAGAAATCAGGGACCCCCCAGGCTCCAGGCTGCAGCAACTGTGTAGTTAGCGGATCCCCTGAGCAAGCAAGGGAGACGGAGCAGGATCAGATCAGCGAGGGGAACCGTGGGATCTGTTCCTGGTGTGTTAAATTGAGGGTGCCTGTTTGGGCCCCAAGTGGAGGTTGTGCAAGTCTGGGGCTTAAGGACAGGCCCTGCTGGGGACCTACCAGCACGCAGATGGTATTTGAAGCCATGGTTCTGGATGCAACCACCTGGGGAGGGAGAGTTCTGAGAGCAGAGACAATGGTCCAGAACTTGGCCTTGAAGACTCTCAACATTTGCAGGTCATCCAGAGAAGGAGGGGCATCCAAGGAAACGGAGTCAGAGCAGTCAGGGAGGCAGGAGGCAAGTCCACAGTGGGTGGGCAACAGGGCAACAGAGGAGCGAGTCTCCAGAAGGCCGGGGCTGACCGTGGTAGATGCTGCAGGGAGGTCTGGCGAGGTGGGGAGTGGAAGCAAGGGCCAGCCTGCGGTGAACTGGAGGTAGAATTAGAGGGGAGGGTGCAGAGGTACCACATCCATCAAGAAGTCCTGCCGTGGACTTCCCTGATGTGCAGTGGTTAAGAATCTGCCTGCCAATGCAGGAGACATGGGTTCGAGCCCTGGTCCGGGAAAATCCCACATGCTGCGGAGCAACTAAGCCCGTGCGCCACAGCTACTGAGCCTGCGCTCTAGAGCCCGCGAGCCACAACTACTGAAGCCCGCGTGCCACAATTAGTGGAGCCCACGCACCTAGAGCCCATGCTCCGCAACAAGAGTAGCCACCACAATAAGAAGCCCGCGCACCGCGATGAAGAGTAGCCCACGCTGGCCGCAACTAGAGAAAGCCCACGCACAGCAATGAAGACCCAACGACAAAGACCCAACGCAGCCAAAAATAAATAAATAAACAAATTTATAAAATAAACAAAAAAAACGAAATCCTGCCGTGCAGGCAGGGCTGGAGGCAGAGGGAACCAGAGGGCAGTGGGGTCTGGGCAGGTTTCCATCCATAACCTTTGGGGCACGTTCCCGCCTGGAGGCATGGAGACAAATCTTGACCACCCTCTAACTGGCAGTGGGTCCCTGAACAAATCAAGTCAAATGGGAACTGAAAACAAGGGTCTTCGAAAGTGTGTTAAGTGACGTAAAAGAGTGGGAGGGATAAACACACTCAATGACATGGATGGATTTCAGAACCGTTATGGAGCGTGAAAGAAGCCAGCCTCAAAAGAGCATGTGAGGTAGGAGTCCATTTCTAAGAAGGTCTAGAACAGGCAAAACTAATCGATGATGAAATAAAGATGAGAACCGTGGCTGCCTCTGGGGCAGGGTGGGGATGGGTGGACAGGGAAGGGGCTTGAGGGAACCATCTGGGTGATGGCAATGGTCTGAACCTGGACAGGGTCCTGATTCACACAGGACAATGCATTTGTCAAAACTCGGCAAATGGTACACTCAAGATTTGAACATTTCATTGCATGTAAATTTCACCTGAGAAAAATGAACTATAAAGTAATTATTCAACTGTACTTAATGATATATGTGCTGAAGTGTTTAGGGGTGAAGTGTGCTATAGTTTGCAACTCTCCTTAAAAGGTATGAAAAAAATAAGCTGGATTAATGGGTAGAGAGTTGGATGGACATATAATGAAGCAAATAGAGCAAAATGTCATCCAGGTGGTAGGTATTTGAGTGTTCACTCAACTTTTTTCACGATTCACTCAACTTTTCTGTATGTTTGAAATTTCTGTAATAAAATGTTGGGGGAGGGGATAAAGAAAAGAGGATGTGAGAACACTTTTCACCTAGTCCCGAGATGCTTTTTGAGCGCTAGCTGTACATCAGGTGCTGCGAGACAGGAGTGGTGCTGATGGCGATCCCAGCGCCATGGCGTGAGGCACCCTCCAAGTGGGTTCTCCTTAGAGCAGAAAACTGTCACTGTGCCTTCTCACAGGGGACACCAGAGGTCAAGAAAAGCACACACAGGCCTGCCAGGAACTGATTTAAAGAAACAAGTTGCTGGAGCCAGTGGGGCGGGCAGACAGCCAGGTGGCCTGGCCCCTGGCAATTTGGATTGGGATATTCAACACATGTTAAAGACAGTCAGGTTTGGGAACAACTGCTTAAACTCCAGAGGTTGAAATATGTCCCATCTAATTTGCCCACTGGTAGGGTTTTTGAATAATGCTCCAGGTCCCTCTGTCTGTATTATAGAATAGGAAACCCAGACCCGCCCCCTGAAGGATGTATCCTCAGGGAAGTTCATCATTGCCTGTTTTAAGAGTGAAAGTTTGGCAACAGCTGACATGTGTGTTGTCGGGATAGAGTGCTGGTTAAGTTATTTACGGTGGTTTAGAAATGCAGTGAAATTCTATGCAGCTGTTAAAAATGAGTGAGGTAGATCTATATGTCCTGGACTTTAACAGCTGAAATCTTAATGTAAAAATAATAATAAATAAATACATATATATAAATGATCTTATTTATATAAAATTAAATGTAGGTAAATGTCTATGGATATACATATAAATGGATATGAATATAAATATATATATCTCTTTATATTATGTCCTGCATGTTTGTGTCCCCCCAAATTCATATGTTGAAGCCATAACTCCCAATGTGGTAGTATGAGGAGGTGGGGCCTTTGGGAGGTAATTGGGTTTAAATGAGGTCATGAGGGTGGGGCCTACAGTATGGGGTTAGAGCCCTTATATGGAGCTCACTCTCTGCCACGTGAAGAGAAACAGTGAGAAGGTGGGATATATAGCCAGGAAGTGGGTCCTCACCAGACACCAAATCTGCCAGCACTCTGATCTTGGACTTCCCAGCCTCCACAACTGTGAGAAATAGACATTTATTGTTTAAGCCACAGTCTGTGCTATTTTTGTTATAGCAGTTTGAGCTAAGACAGTATATAAATGTACGCACACACAGAGCACTGTAAAAATGTTCACCAAAATGCTAATAATGGTCATTTCTCCATGATGGAATTTAAATTTTCTCTTTGCTTTCTTCTTCATCTTTTTCTGTATTGTTTAACATTTTCACAATAAGTATGTATAATTAATGAAGCAATTATTTTTAAAGCTAATTCTTAGAGTAAATTGCCACTTGCAAAGTGCTTATGAGGCTGCCGTGTAACCCCAACTGTTCACAGCTCTGTCCTCTATTCCTACCCTGAGTCCCAGAGCAGGAAGAACTTCTGAGAGGGGAGGTGAGCTGAGGACCCTCCCCGGCCGTGACTCAGTGCACTCCTACCCCTCCTGAGCCCCAAGACAGGAGCAGTGACATCATTTGTGGGGCTCAGCACAAAGTCAAAAGGTAGGGCCCTTGTTCAAAAATCATTAAGAATTTCAAGATGGTGACAGCAGAGCATTCAGCCAAGCGTGAGGCCCTCGTGAGTACAGGGCCTGTGTGATCGCACGCACTGCACGCCTGTGAGGCCCCGCCTGGCGAGACCATCTGAGAAACAGCCAGAGAGGCGGCCAGGAAAAACCGTCCAGGAGGAGCTGAGCATAGCCTTGGGAGGCTGAGTGAGAGGGAGACCCACACGGACCATCGGCTCTCCAGGAGTCTCCCCAGGGCCAGCGTGAGAAACATGCCGGGTGTGGGTGTGGAAGGCACACAGCGGCAGTGGGGGGGAGGTGTGTGGAGCTGCTTTAATTAGTAAGGGGCGGTCAGGAGGGCCTCCTGCCCTGGGAGGGTGTGGGCCCCTTGGAGGTGGCAGTCACCCACCGTTCGGCACCCCTGGCTGCCCGAGGGAACCTTCTCCAGGGACCCCACACACACCCCGGGAGCCCCCAGCCCGGCCTGCCATCCCCCCAGCGCCCCCCGCAGGGCCCTGCGACCACCGTATCCAGCTGCTCACGGAAAACCTGCGCCGGCACCGGCCACAAAGAGAGCCTGTGTGGGGCCGGTGGCACAAAGGCCGCTCTGTGCGGGGATGACCCGCCACCCCTCCTCCGCCAGGCACCGGGCGCAGCGGGCACCGGGGACACGCTGGCCGAGTGCCCGGGGCACGGGCAGGGCTCCCGCACGGTCTTCGGGCTGCGGTCCGGCCGAAGGGCTCCACCGAGTCCTCCCCTAATCGCGTCCCAGCCACCAGCCGTCCCACACCCTCCAGCCCAGCTGAATGGGACCCCGGCGATGGGAGCGAAGACCTGCGGCGGCCCCGCGGTCTGCGGACACAGCCGACCCGTCCGGCGGGAACCCGCGGTCCTCCCAGCTGACCCCATCCTCGCCCCGCTCCACTCCCTCCAAGCTCGGAAGCCTGTGCTTCTGCTAAACCAGAGACCCTCCCGGGCCCCCGCCGAGGCTATCTCAACCCTTCAAACCCGTCTCCTCCACTGTCCCCTCGACTCCCCACACCGCAGGACCCCAAGGCTTTATTGGGCGCGCGTCCACGGCAGCACCTCCAGGCCGGGCGCGGCGCTCAGCGGTTGCCTTGCCCGCCCGCCCGCCCTGGTGCACACAGCAGGCGCTCGGTAGACGGGCCTCCACCGGAAAGACCGCGTCTCCTCCGTGGACCCGGAGCGGCTGTAGCGCCCGCGCCCCGCCCTCCTCCGAACTCACCTGCGCTTCGCGGGCAGCTCCCGAGGCCCGGCTCCCGCCTCGAGCGCCCGCAGGGCTTTGCTCCTCCAGCTGAAGGCGCTCGGACAGCCGGGCGCGGGGCGCGGGGTATCTAATGCCGCCGGGAGCCACCTCCACCCACGAGGGTTAGGAGCTGGCCGGTACGTCCCGCAGCTTCCCCTTCCCGGTGGGACAGTTCTGGGGTGCATCCTACCCGGTCCCTCAAATGGTCCCCGGAGGATGGAGTCCCAGGTGCTGTTGCAGGTAACCACCCACTATCGCACCATCACCTCCCCCTTCCTGTCTCCTCTCTCGTCCCTCCCTGTGCTCTGCCTGCACCTGGGCTTGAGCAGGGTCTGCTCTGGTGTAGAACTTCATTCCAGACCTCGGTCTCACCTCCTGCTTACTTCACACGCGACAAACTTTTGTCCCGCGTCTGCTGGCATCAGGCAGTGGTGACGGGGTGAGGAGAAAGTTCTGTAGCCCCTGCCCCGCCCCCTGCGGTGGGCATCTGGGCACCACGTCCAGGGAGAGAACTGGGAGGTTTCCTCCCTCGGGTCAGTCCGGGGTCTGGGCACCCTCTCTGGCTTCTCCAGAAAACCCCTCCATCCACGGGTGGCCCCACGGTCCTGCAGGCGTTGATCCCGCCCTTCACTCCTCCCTCCCTCAGTCATTGGGGTCTGGCGGGGCTCCTGGTCGGTAGCTGCCCTGGAAAACCCTCTCCCTGGGCCCTGCAGGCTGGTGCTGCTAGTGGACGGCTCATCAGCCCCTGTGGTTCCCTCCACCCTGCCCACCTGGCTGTGAGCAGCCACTCCATTAGGAAAACATCCTTAGTGATCCCAGCTGAGTTGCTGCTGGTCTGTTGTTGCCTTGAGAGAGCTGGGGGCCGTGGACAGCATCCGGCTCCAGCAAAGTGTTCGGTATTCAACTCAGATGACCTCGACTCAAATCCCAACGCTACCTTTTACTTCCAAGCTGCTAGGTGTCTCTCAGCCTTTGCTTCCACGTCTGTAAAATGGGTATGATAATAGCTATGCTAATGTCTCGGTAATCTCAAAGTGGCAAATAACAGACCCCTCTTCAGACCCACTCGGAGAAGAAGAGGACATTCTCTAAGGGCCCTGGGGCTCCTGACTTGACAGAGGAACCCGAGCCAGGTTCTCATCCAGGTTCCTTTGTCTCTCTGTCTGCTTCTCTCCTTACCTCACACTTGGCCAACTGTGGTTCCCCTCCAGTTCACCAGTCTTTACACTCTGAATAAATACAGACTTTATTCCACAGAAATGGGCCCACACGTGCACGCACAATGAGCTGCAACCCGCTTTTATTCACTGATCGCCAGAAGCCTCCCCCGGTATCACTGGATATTCTTCTGTGCTGCAGCCGCACTGCCCCACGTACTCTGGATGTTCTACTAATATTTATTTCTTTGACTTGTCCCTTACCCTAGGATGTTTTGTAGTGACTGTCACCAGTGTTTGGGGCACACGTCCCTTCCAGAGCCCTCTTCCAGGACCCTTTTTTGGGGGGGGGGGGCACGCTGCATGGCTTGTGGGATCTTAGTTCCTGGACCAGGGATTGAACCCAGGCTCTCAGCAGTGAGAGCATGGAGTCCTAGCCACTGGACCGCCAGGGAATTCTCCCAGGATCCTTTCTGAAGCAGGGACTGACTTCCTTCCCATCCTGATTTCCTTCCTCCACCCCAGCCCTCGACCTGGCTTCCACCTGGGGCTCCCTACACACAGCGCGGTGCAGGCACGCATCCTCCCCTCCAGTCCTGCTCTGACTTACTGTGAGCTTTCTGAGGACAGCCCCCTTTGGGACGAAACCATCTCCAGTTTGGTCCCCGTTCCCCGGCAACCGTGACTTTTAAAACACGGTTGACTCTTGCGCTGAAGAAAAGCATGAAGCTACTCTTGTCTCCTTCCCCAAAGGCCTGTTTTCAAGTTCAAACAATAGCAATTCGATTGAGCACACACGTCCACATCCCTCCTGAGGCCTTCGAAAGAGGAAGAGGACACCACAGAGCTTTTTAAAATATTGTACAAAATAAAGTTTTGAATATCGGGTCAGGCACAGTCCCTGGGGGCACAGAGGGCACTCAAACTGGGTGATTTGAGGGGAGTTCAGCAGAGAGATGATTCACAAAGGAGCAGCAGGATTTAGGAAACGAGCGCGGGGCTGTGCAGAATCCTGGGCTCAGCAACATCGAGGGGCCCTTCCCAGAGCTGACGAGTGATCACCAGAACCCAGAGAGAATGACCGCGTGGAGAGGGCCCTAGGCAGGAGCTGGGTGGGGCCTTTAGGAGAGGGAGGCACCCGACCTGTGCAGACCCAGAAAGGAAGGAGCTGGGGGGGTAAATACCCAGACCTCACTTTCCTCCTGCCCCCCAGACATCATCCCACTGGATGGACCCAGCTGGAAACAAGACATCATGGCTTAAGTGTCCAGAATCCCAGGACCCAGGTCAGAGTGGAGAGGGACCAGGGGGACCTGGGCGGGGAGCAGGGAGGAGGAGCGCTGAAAGATATACTCTCACAAAGCCTTTGAAAGTGTGCAGTCCAATTAGAAATTATGAATTTATTGAACAGGGAGTAGTCATTTGCACAACTAAATAATGGTTTTGATTTTACAAACATTTTCAACTCGTTCCCTTTAAACTAACAAACTTCCCCCTGCAGTTAAAATATGGTTCAATTTATGGACAATTCAGCTGATTCAGAGCTGTTCAGGACCCCAGACGTTCAGGTAAATCAAACCAGGGCGCACGCAAGGGCTGGCTTGGAGTTACGCATACTTCCCAACAATGTCCCCTCCAGCGACCTCCCTGACAGCACCTGAGTGGGGAAAGGGCAGATAGTTTCCCAGAAGGAAATTAGAGGCCGAGAAAAGAGGGGGCAGATGCTGGAAGGCCAGGAAGCCAGCCAGCCATTCCATGAGGCGCAAACTAACTTGCAAAGCTCACTCCGTTCATTTAGTGGCTGAGTCCTGATCAAAATACCAGCCTGTCCTCCCCGACAGCTCTCGTGAATATTTCAGGCGGCCTTCCACCTTGACCTATGATCTTTAAGCGTCCGACCAGCACAATCTTTCCCAGAGATGTTCTTTCTTGATGCTCCCATCAGGAACACTCAGGCCTACCACAGGAGCCCCCTGCCTTGGGAGATCCAGGAGCCAGTGAACATTTCCCAAGGAAAGTCCTTATGATGGGATTTTTTCCTGTGCTCGTAGCTCCCCAGGTACGAGAGGTCACTGCAAAGGTGTACTTCACTGGTAACAGTGTAACACATGACAGCATTAAGGATAGACCCTCATGCAGCTGGGGGCTCTGCTCAATGCCAAGCCCCAAGGTGCCCACAGAGCCCCAGCCAGCAGACATGCGGCTGAGTCCACTGTCCTCGCTGCTGCACCCAGGACAGCGCATCTGCCAGCACTCTGCTGGATACCTGACCTCAGCTAGAAGTCACGGACACAGACAGAACCTCCACGTGCCCTCCAGCCGTCCCAAACGGCCATGTGCAAACCCTCTCCTGGTTCTTCATCTCTTCTCACCTCGTGCTAACGGGTAATCGTGCTTCACAAACTTGGAAGGTGGATACAGAAAGCGCCATCCCGAACCGGGCGGAACAAACTGCAGGAAGCTCAGAAAACACTGTGTATTTAAAGAGCCGTTTTGAACAACTGACCTTTTCAGACAAATCCCAGCAACCTTGGCACCGCCCCTGAGACGGCAGAGTGGGGAGGGTGTGCGGCCATGGTGGCGTGTCAACGACCGAGTCTCAGCAACACCTCCTGTGCCCTCTTGAAATGCCTACTGTTTCCTGACAATCGTGGTGGCCGTGGACAGGCTGGTCCCCGATGTCATATTCCCTCAATGGAGGCCTTTGTCTCCTGCCAGCAGCTCCACAGCCCTTGTCTTCACGATGTGTCACCTTCCACCGGAGCCCTGCTCTGTGGACAGTGTAACATGTTCTGGCAGGGCTCAGAGGAGGCGTCCACTCCCTCCCAGCACGTGCAGAAGTGCCACTGACAGGATGCAGAGCGGAGACCTTCATCCCGGAGCTTGGCCGGAACTCAGCCAGCCTGAGTGGGGGACGGTTTCATCACACCCTCCAGCTCCAGCCTCTCCCGATCACCTTCCAGCCACATGGCATCCCGTCCCTGTTCCCATGGTAACCAGCCTTTCAGATGGACCCCCACCTTCCGGCAATCAGTCCCTTCCCACATTTCAGAGGGCTGACCCGAGCAATCTGTTGTGGAAGGGCAGGATGTGACTAGGTCATAACAGCCATCGTGGCTTCCACCTTGCTCTCCCCGGGATCACGCCTCTGCCACGGGGTGAGGGCACTCAAGCAGCCCCGTGGAGAGGTCCATGGGGTCAAGAACTGAAGCCTCCTGCTAACGGCCAGCATGAGCACTGCATCCATGTGAGTGGCCGTCTTGGAAGCCAGTCTGCCAGCCCCAGTCAACCCTTCGGGTGAGTGTAGATCTTGCATCTTGACGGCAACCTCATGGGAGACCCTGAGCCAGGACCGCCCTGCTAAGCCACTCCCAGATTCCAGACCCACAGAAACTGTGAGACAGTAAATGACTGTTGTTGCTTTAGGCCACTAAGTATTGTTACACATAACATGGCATTAGGGAGCCTGATATTCTGGGTGATAAAGTCTGAAGCCTGCAGGGGCAAAGAGCAGAGTGGTGAAGGGCAGAGAATGGACATGGTCAGTGATCCAGCACACGTGGTTTCCTGATTCCTTACTGTCCTGCCCCTCGTTGTAAAAAAAGGAAGGAGGTGTTAAAAATGCAAGTTATCCAATATGCTCCAACCACCAGTCAGTACCTAGGACACCCCCCCCCCACCATGAACTGGACACTGCCCTCCCACAAAGCACCCCAAATCATGTTCTTCTTATAAAAAATTATACAGCTTTCTTGACTAAAGCCCCGAGCTCCTTTTCACAGAAACTACAGCCTGGCCAGACCCCCTCAACCAGTTCTGCACTTGGGCAATGGATTTCTCTTTAAAATCTAACCTTCTCTCTCGTCAGTTTTATCTTAGCTTCATTCTAAAGTTCCAAGCTATCGAAATAACTCATCTCAGCTCAGTGATCACTTTCACTCTTGCCCCCAACATTACGTCACCTTCATATCTGATGCCATAGTTTCTCACCATCTGCCATCTGGAAAGTTGACTGAAATAGTGACCTGGGCAGAGCTAACCGCAGAGCCCTTCGGCCCTCCATTACAGACTCCACTACTGTCTGGGGCCAGAGACCCCTTGACGACAAACACTTTGCAGAGAGTTGTGCAACCTGCCATAAATGCCCTGGAAATGCTCTCGTTATCAATGAGTTTTCCAACCCATTATTCAAATGCTGTTTGGATACAGTTTATTCATTCACTCTATTCACCAGCACTGTCTACAAAGAAAGTCATCTTAGCTTGTGTATTAGTTTCCTGCAGCCACTGTAACAAATTACCACAAACCTGTTCATTTAAAACAATAGAAATATATTCTCTCACAGTTCTAGAGGTCAGAAGTCTGAAATCTGTTATCACTGGATGGAAATCAAGGAGTGGGCAGGGCTGTGCTTCCTCTGGGGGGCTCTAGGGAGGAATTGGTTCCTTGTGTCTTCTAGCTCTGGTGGCCGCTGGCATTCCTTGGCTCGTGGCTGCATCACCCCAACTTTCAAGTCCAGCATCTTCAAATCTTTCTCTGCTCTGTCTTCACTTCACTTTCTCCTCTCCGTGTGCAGGTCTCCCTCTGCCTGTCTCTTATAAGGACACACATAATGGCATTCAGGGTCCAGCCGGATAATCCAGGATAATCTGTCTTAAGATCCTTTGTCACATTGGCCAAGACCCTTCTTCCTTATAACATCAATAGGTTCCAGGGATGAGGACCTGATATCTCTGGGGGGCGGGGGGGGGGGGATGCATTATTCAGCTCACCCACACCAAGATTTCCCACCTCCTGATCACTGCATTCTTTCCTAATGTTTACAAATAAACCATGTCATGCTCTGCTCTATCATTTTCCAAAAGGTTACTGTCTCTACTTTTATCAATCCACTTAAGAACTCTGCTTCCCCAGGCCACATCAGTCCGGACATAAAAATGGGGTCATACAACCCTCAGAATGGGAGAAAATATTTGCAAATGAAGCAACTGACAAAGGATTAATCTCCAAGATTTACAAGCAGCTCATGCAGCTCAATAACAGAAAAACAAACAACCCAATCCAAAAATGGGCAGAAGACCTAAATAGACACTTCTCCAAAGAAGATATACAGATTGCCAACAAACACATGAAAGGATGCTCAACATCATTAATCATTAGAGAAATGCAAATCAAAACTACAATGAGATATCATCTCACACCAGTCAGAATGGCCATCATCAAAAAATCTAGAAACAATAAATGCTGGAGAGGGTGTGGAGAAAAGGGAACACTCTTGCACTATTGGTGGGAATGTAAATTGATACAGCCACTATGGAGAACAGTATGGAGGTTCCTTAAAAAACTAAAAATAGAACTACCATACGACCCAGCAATCCCACTACTGGGCATATACCCTGAGAAAACCATAATTCAAAAAGAGGCATGTACCAAAATGTTCATTGCAGCTCTGTTTACAATAGCCAGGACATGGAAGCAACCTAAATATCCATCATCGGATGAATGGATAAAGAAGATGTGGCACATATATACAATGGAATATTACTCAGCCATAAAAAGAAACGAAATGGAGTTATTTGTAGTGAGGTGGATGGAGTTAGAGTCTGTCATACAGAGTGAAGTAAGTCAGAAAGAGAAAAACAAATACAGTATGCTAACACATATATATGGAATCTAAGGGAAAAGAAAAAAAGGTCATGAAGAACCTAGTGGCAAGATGGGAATAAAGACACAGACCTGGGCTTCCGTGGTGGCGCAGTGGTTGAGAATCTGCCTGCCAATGCAGGGGACACGGGTTCGAGCCCTGGTCTGGTAAGATCCCACATGCCGTGGAGCAACTAAGCCCGTGAGCCACAACTACTGAGCCTGCACGTCTGGAGCCTGTGCCCCGCAACAAGAGAGTCTGCGACAGTGAAATGCCCGCGCACCACGATGAAGAGTGGCCCCTGCTTGCCGCAACTAGAGAAAGCCCTTGCACAGAAACGAAGACCCAACACAGCCAAAAAATAAATAAATAAATTAAATTAAATTAAAAAGACACAGACCTACTAGAGAATGGACTTGAGGATATGGGGAGGGGGAAGGGTGGGATGTGACGAAGTGAGAGAGTGGCATGGACATATATACACTACCAAACGTAAAATAGATAGCTGGTGGGAAGCAACTGCATAGCACAGGGAGATCAGCTCTGTGCTTTGTGACCACCTAGAGGGGTGGGATAGGGAGGGTGGGAGGGAGGGAGATGCAAGAGGGAAGAGATATGGGAACATATGTATATGTATAACTGATTCACTTTGTTATAAAGCAGAAACTAACACACCATTGTAAAGCAATTACACTCCAATAAAGACGTTAAAAAAAAATGGGGTCATAATAAACAAAAACAGCATTTCTCAAGTTGGCCATTATTGCTGGTTCTCCAGCCCGCTAGAAACATCGGGAATCCCTAGAACGTATCTCTTAAGTGGAGGCAGCTTAGAGGTTGAGATCACAATCTCTATTTGGACTGTCCGGGTTTGACCCATCACTGTGACCAACTGTACTTTCCAAAGATGACCACAAAAATCTCTCCCATCCCAATGCTCTTCTGCAGTGTGGACTTGACCCCCGATCCCATCAAGAGGTGGAGTCCATTTCTCCACCCCTTCGATCTGGACGAGTCTATTGTGCGTTCTCCCATAGAATGTGGTGGAAAAGACACTGTGCCATCTCCAGGCAAAGCCCTAAACTGGGCTGGCAGTTTCCCATTCCTGCCTCTTGGAATGTTCTTTCTTGGGATGCTCCTTTCTGAAGCCAGCCACCCGGCTGTGAGGAAGCCCACCACACAGAGAGACCACTTGGCCGACAGCCCCCGCTGAGCTTCCAGACGGCCAGAGTGAGAAGCCTCCATGGACGTCCAGCCCAGCCAAGCCTTCAGAGGCCTCATGCCCCACCAACATCTGACTGCAACCACAGTGGACCCCAAGTAAAGACCACTCAGCGAGCCCAGTCAACGCGCAGAACCACAAGTGACAATAAATTGTTGTCTTAAGCCACTGAGTCCTGAGGTGGCTTATTATATACCAATAGATACTCAAATGAGCCACTTATTAACTGTGTAACCTGAGGCAAGTGACAGGCCTTAGTTGAGGGTCCAGCCAGAAGCAGACCCTGCAACAAAGACCTGGTGCATGTAGTTTATCTGGAAAGCCAGGAAGGAGAGTGGGGAGGTGAGACAGGGAAGAGAAGGCAGCCAATAAAAGGATAGCGTTTATGAGTGGGTTACCACAGTGACCAGTCCCTCCAGGGACCTACAATTGTCTCATCAATGAAATGGTGCAGCCATTGTGGACAACACTATGAAGTTTCCTCAAAAACTTAAAATTACTGTGTGACCCAGAAATCCCACTCCTCAGTATATATCCAAAATAACTGAAAACAGGATCTCAAAGAGATATGTGCACACCCATGTTCATAGCAGCATTATTCACAATCACCAAGAGGTGGAAGCAACCCAAGTGTCCATCAGTGGATGAATGGATAAACCAGATGTCGTACATACCTACAGTGGAATATTTTTCAGTCTAAAAAATAAGGAAATTCTGTCATATGCTGCAACATGGATGCATCTTGAGGACTTCACGCTAAATGAAATAAGCCAGTCACAGAAGGACCAACGCTGCATGATTCTGCTTATGTGCAATATTTAAAGTAGTCAAATTCATAGAAACAGAAAAGTAGAATGGTGGTTACCAGGGACTGGGGGAGGGGAATAGGAGCTGTTCAATGGGTATAGGGTTTCAGTTTTGCAAGATGAAAAGTTCTAGAAATCTGTTGCACAACAAGGTGCATGCAGGTAACACTGGAAACTTAAAAATGGTTAAGATGGTAAATCTTACATAATGTGTTTTTTTACCACAATTAAAAAAAATTGTCTCAGCAAGGAGCAAACAAGTTGGGGTATTCACCATCAACTCCCTTGTTGAGGGTCACTCTTGGGGTGTTAACTCCCCCCCCCACGCTAAGGGCCAGAGAACACCCTGTACAGAGATGCAGGAAGCCATCAGCACATATGGGACTCTCGGGGGTGACCTCTGGGTGAGCAAGGACCTGGGTGGGGCACTTATGGGGTCTGACACATCACCTACCTTTGAGTCTCAGTTTCCTTGTCTGTAAACAGGAATAAGCAATACCCACCTGGACGGAGGTTGTGAAGGCTATTTTGGGTGACAAAAGCTCTCTGCCTGCTCCCCCCCACCCCCGGGGCCTCCCCAGTCTGAATTTAAGTGCACACAGCTCAGTCTCGAGTTAGGACCACCCCCACCATCACACACCCTGCCTCCCCGCTTTTATTTTTACAAATCAGTGAAATATTTGCCCAGCCCCAAACTTTTGGAGCCAGCCTCTGAGTTTTGCAAAGACCGAGGCAGTAGCTCTGGGTCCCAAATGCACACTCCACCTCCTCCTGGACTCCGACCCCCCCCCCCCCCCCGCGCCAGCTCACAGATGTCCCCGCTGAGAGAGGTGGACACACAGGCAGCCTCTCTCACCAACCTCCACCAGCGTGACATCGCCTCCTCCGGCAGACAGACTTCGCCCTTCTTTATCTCGCTCGTTTCAGGCTCCAAGCACGGCTTTAGACACCCTTTCTGGAGGCTGGGAGAAAATGTGCTAAAATACCAGCAGCGGTCCAGCTGGTTGTAGGACTGAGGGAGTAGCTCTTTTCTTCTCTATGCTTCCTGGATTTTCCACAATAAACACATTCTATTTTTTTATTGACAGAAAAACCAATTGTGTTTCTTAAGCAAGCCACCTAAAAGCCCTGGTTGCCTCCTCACTTTTCGTAGCCTCAGCTCATTCTGAGTGTCAGTTTTTCAGCCATTATTCTATTTCCTGCCTCTCTGGTTTGAGTCCTCTGCCTTTGGACCTTTGCTCCGTCCTTTGAACATGTGAGCTAATCACAGATGCTTGTGCAAACCACACCAGCCTCCCTCTAGGTGTCTTGATTTTCCTTCTCACTGGGAATATTTACAACCCAAATTTGCTTTACAGTCTCCCAAACCAAGAAACTACCCTCATGTTCTCCTGATACGATGCACTGAGAAGAACGTGCCATCCCGTCCCTAATATAGGAGGAAACATCAGACAGACCCAAACTGAGGGACAGTCTGTAACATAACCGGCTCTCACTCTTCAAAACTGTCAGTGTTGACAATGGCTCCTGTCCTCCTCCCCAGCTGGAAGCACAAGGGGAGTTTTCCCCCAATATTCACCTGTGAGAGCAGATTGGGTTTCTGGAGGTAATTCACAAACAGGTGAGGACTCCTTTCGCACTGGGCCCCCTCTGAAGTTTCAACTCTTAGCCTGGTCTACACTGAGCCCCTGGCAATTCGTCAATTTCCGTTCCGGTTCCCTTCCCCAGCCTGGGTTCCTGTGCAGCTTTCTGCTGCTGGGGCCGTGATTCTCTGCGCTTACCTGTCGGTGCCTCCGATGCGGGGGCAGCAGTTTGCCCTGTGGCCTCACTTCTTTCACAAATCTAACAAGAGTTGTTGATTTTTAAAAAAACAGGACTTCCCTGGTGGCGCAGTGGTTAAGAATCTGCCTGCCAATGAAGGGGACACGGGTTCGAGCCCTGGTCCGGGAAGATTCCCACATATCACGGAGCAACTAAGCCCGTGCGCCACAACTACTGAGCCTGCGCTCTAGAGCCCACGAGCCACAACTACTGAGCCCACGTGCCACAACTACTGAAGCCCGCGCACCTAGAGCCCGTGCTCCGCAACGAGAGAAGCCACTGCAAGGAGAAGACCGCGCACTGCAACGAAGAGTAGCTCCCGCTCACCACAACTAGAGAAAACCCTTGCACAGCAACAAAGACCCAATGCAGCCAAAAATAAATAAATAAAATAAATAAATTTTTTAAAAAAGAAAAGCATTAAAAAAATATATATATCTTAAAAAAAAAAAAAAAAACTGTCAGTGTTGTGAAAGACAAAGAAAGCCTGAGGAACAGCTCCAGACTGGAGGAGACACGACCACAGGCAACTTGTGATCTCGTGATCCTGGATATCCTTTTGTTTAAAAGGAAGGTATTGGGACAATTGGTGAAATCTGAATCTGGATAAGGCCTGATATTACATCACTGGATTGATAGAAGTTTCCTGAGTGGGGTAAACGCACTGTAGTTCTAGAAGAGAATGGCTTTTGTATTTTTTGGAATTATACAACTGAAGCTTTGGGAGGTAAAGGGTATCCTATCTGCAACTTATTCTCATATGACTCAGAAAAAACAAAACCAACACACACACACAATATGGGTGAAGAGTAAAAAACAAGTTCTTTGTTCTATTCTTGTGATTTTTCTATAAGCCTGAAATTATGTTGAAATTAAAAGGGAAAAAAATCCCACAAACCTCAGGCACCGCAGGCCCATCAGCCCCTGGGGCTGTCCTTTCCGTGTCTGTACCTTTAGTTCTCTGACGAGAACCTCTTCCTCCTGTCTGGGGGCTCATCCCTCTCTCACCCACAATTCCCCGCTGACTGTCAGGATTTCCATCTGGGACTATCTCAGGATCCCTTTCGCTAATGAAGATAAAGAGGCCCTTCCCTACCCTGCTGCAAAGCAGGAATTCCCCTCCACGGGGGATCCTGGATTCTCTCCATCACAGCAGTGGTTCTCACCCTCAGGAGTCCTAAAAACTCCAAGCTGAGGAAACACCCTAGATTAGAATCTCTGGTGGGGGAACCCAAGCACCTGTGCTTGGAAAGCTCTCTAGGTAATTCTACTGAGTAGCCAAGACTTTAAAAAATCGACCCTACATCCCACCCAGAAAGACAACAATAAAGACCCCCCCCCCACCCCGGCTGCATTCCAGAACAATCAAACCAGAAGCTCCAGGGTTGGGGCCCAAGCAACTGACTTTTTTAAACTCCCCAGGAAATTATACCGCCATCACGCTGATTTCTAAATACAAAAATAAAAGAAACAATCGAAAACAAATCAAAAAATAAAGAAAAACAATCAACTGGAAACAGGTGATTCCAAAGGGCACCCACGTTTGAGAACCAGCGACTGAGGACGGCGGTTCCCAAACTTCAGCTGCATCCGAGTCTCCAGTGAGGCCTGATAAAGCGCAGATTGCTGGGTTCCACCCCGGGGTTTCTGATTCAGTCGGTCTGGATGGGGCCCGAGAACCTGCATTCCTAACAAGTCGCTTGTCAGGGGACGCGCCTGCTGCCCCTCAGGACAAGACTTTGGGAACCACTGATGAGAATCTCCCTATTGTGTGTGGCGCTGGGATCAGCGAGGTGGCACCACCTGAGAGCCTGTTAGAACTGCAGACTCTCAGGCCCCCCAGATCTCCTGACTCAGAATCTGCATATTAAACCAGCTTTCTTGATTTCCGAGCCACACTGCGCTAAAGGAAGCCCCCACCATCTCACACACATACACGTGTGTTAGGGCCCCGAGCGCTCAGGACTCAGGATGGGGTGGCTGCATCTGGGGAGGACCCCCATCAGTATGACCCAAAAAAGCCCTCTCATAAAAGATGGTTAACATGACCCAGACAGGCAGAGGCCGCCAGTCTGCTGGACCAGGATGAGGGGAAGGGGGAGGGCAGAGGCCCTGTAGGGGTTAACCGTCCAGAAAGCACAGGTGGGGGTGAACACCCCAGGAGCCCCCTGGTCTCCCCTTTGATTTGACCTCCAGAGAATGAAGTTGACACAGCTGCCTGACTCCTAGGAGACTCCTGGCTAACCCAGTCACTTGACGTTCTTGACCTTGGACTGATGCAGCCCCTTTAGCGACACTGAGCAGGGAGACCAGCTCAGAGCTGGGTGTCTGTCACCGCCGCACCGTCATCGTTGCCTGCAGGGGCTGCACTTAATTGTCTGCGGGCGCTGCCCCGAGGCTGCACTTCACCGGCTCCTCACGAGTCTTGAGGTCGGTATTTATTATTAGCCCCAATTTACAGATGAAGGAACTGTGGCTGCGAGAGATGAACTTGTTTGCCCCAAACCACAGCAGCTGTTAAGTGGCAAGGGCAGAACTGACTCCCAAATCTCTCTGGCACCACCGTCTTGACAATAAACTAACCTGAAGCAGAACCCTTACCTGGAGAGCAGGAGCCTTAACTGGCCACTGTGCTCTTCCTGCGTTTCCTCTCTGGTTTCTCCTTTGCTGAAATGACAGAAACAGAACTTATTCTAAAGCTGTGACCCTTGGGCATGTGTGGCTATTTACGTATAAATTAATTAAAAGTAAATAACATTTAAAATTCAGTTTCTCAGTCACACTAGCCACGTGTCAAGCACTCAACAGTTTCACGTGGCTGGTGGCTACTGAAATCGCATAGGACAGATTGTAGAGCAAATTTCCAAAAGTTCTATCGAACAGCACTAGTCCAAAAACTTTTACATGCCCTTCACTACCCACGGTCACTCTTCATTCCAAGTTAACTTTAAAAAAATAAAGAAATGAAACTTCAAACCCACAGAGTGTGCTTTTACCTTGTTCTCATTTGTCAAATAGAAGCCAAAATTTTCAGCCATGAAACATCAGGTGTTAGAAGGGAGGCCCCTACTGGCAACACATGGGATTACAACCTAGCACAATCAGACACTGGAAACTGGCCAGAGGCTGGGGTGGAACAGCCATCGCTGAGGTATCAGGGAATCCACAAGTGTGGGAGAAATTCCATATCTGGATACGATCAGGGATGAGACTCCATGAGGACACTCTGAGTCAGAGAATCCATCCATCGCCAGACTGAAATCTCCAGTATCATATACCTCATGCCTAGCACAATGCCTGACACCAAGAAGACACATAATAAATGTTACTTACTACTCAATTTCTAAAAATCTAAAATCAGTAAATGGCACGAATTTTCCAGTCACTTATCAAAATGGGCATATAGGTTTCTGCCTTTGATATTCTGATGTGATGATTATGTAACTTCCTAATAAAGCTTGGTCTTGATATTAAAAAAAAATTAGTCACTTAAATAACTGATTGATTGATTCTGAGGATTCCAGAACTGCACCACTGATCATTTAATCCTTTAATCTTTTTTTTTCCCAATTGGACACGTCCTTTTTTTTTTTTTTTTTTAATTTTATTTATTTATTTATTTATCTATTTTTGGCTGCATTGGGTCTTCATTGCTGTGCACAGGCTTTTTCTAGTTGTGGCGAGCGGGGGCTACTCTTCATTGCAGTGCATGGGCTTCTCATTGCGGTGGCTTCTCTTGTTGTGGAGCACAGGCTCTAGGCACGAGGGCTTCAGTAGTTGTGGCACGTGGGCTTCAGTAGTTGTGGCTTGCGGGCTCTAGAGCGCAGGCTCAGTAGTTGTGGCACACGGGCTCAGTTGCTCTGCGGCATGTGGGGTCTTCCTGGACCAGGGCTCAAACCCTTGTCCCCAGCATTGGCAGGTGGATTCTTAACCAATGCACCACGAGGGAAGCCCCCATCCTTTATATTAAGAAGCCAATGGAGAAACAGGATTTACTATTTCAGACACTTAGCTGACACGAGAGTGTTCAATAATCAAGGGTGGTTAGAACTTTATGAAATCATCAAGAACAAGATGTCAAAATTTTTGAGTCTCTGGTAAAACATGAAAAGACATTCCTGGTTTTTCCTTTGGCCCAAGGTGGCAGGAATGAAAGATCGCCTGCCTGATTGGGAGATGAATCAAATCCCAAACCATTCATTTATCCATTCAGTTCACAAGTACAGACTGGGCCGCATGGGAGCCAGGTGGCAAAGGAAATGAGCTGGCGGCTGCTTATCTGAGCCCTGCACACAAAAGAACACAACGCATCCAAAGCTCATCCCCAATCTGGAAAGCACCCTGGGCCGAGCAAATGCTCCACAAAGACCTGGGCTGGGGAGGGCAGCCTGTGGTCTCTGAGGTCTCTTCTGGGGATCTAGGGGTCCAGGTGCTGGGAGCCCTGGGCTATTGGATGCAAATCTTGACCGTGAAGAAATTGGAGTATAGATAGTGATGCAATCCTAGGGCACTGCAGAGGACCCCCAGTTACTGGGGAGGCTTTTCATGGGATCCAAGCAAGCCAATCAACAGGTCTGAGTCAGGGCTGTATTAATGATCTGGTGGCCTAAGGCTGCCTATAGGTCGCTGTCCAGAACTGGAGGGGACACAGGGTCTGGCCTAGCTTCACGGGGATGGAAGAGTAGAGAATGGAGAATATCATTTATTGCAAGATCCAAAACAGCCCGCTATGGATGGTCCCCCATTTGATGAATTTCACTGGGTTCCAGTCTTGTGCGTGGTCCTGTTCTAGGTGCTGGGGAGACAGATCGGTAAGCTTCCGGGGCTGGGGTCAGACTCATTAAAAAGGGCCCTTCTCTCTCATACTCCTCTTCACAAGCCCACTTGAGCCCCCTCTCAATTCCTGGCATAAGTAAGGCACTATTTCACGACACTTTTACCTTAATTAAAAGGTCTCAGATACCCATACCCAATGCGCAAACGACTTGGACAGGGGAATATCCGAATGGCTGGGAAACATGAAAAGATGCTTAACATCAATGGTTACAGGGAAATGCAAATTAAAACTACGAGTGCTGCGACTGCACACTCACCAGCATGGCCAAAACCAAACCTCTGGAAATGTCCAGGGTGGGTGAGGTTGGGGAGAAGCATGCACTGTCAGTGGGAGTGTGGATCGGTCCAAGCACTGCAGAGAACTGTCGGGCAATTTCTGTTAAAGTTAAATAGGGACTTCCTTGGTGGCGCAGTGGATAAGACTCCATGCTCCCAATGCAGGGGGCCCGGGTTCGATCCCTGATCAGGGAACTAAATCCCACATACCGCAACTAAGAGTTCACATTCTGTAACTGAGGAGCCTGCCTGCCGCAACTAAGACCCGGTGCAACTAAATAAATTTTTTAAAAAAATAATAATAATAATTAAAGTTAAACATACACTTAACATACAACCAAACTCCAACTCCTGGGGATAAATCCAAAGGAAAGGAGGGCGCTCATGCACCACAAAGGCCATGTCCAGAAATGCACATCACAGCTGAACCGTGAATAGCCAGATCCTAAACATAACCCAAATGCCCATCAGTGGAAGAATGGAGAAATAGCATGTACAGCACCGAAGGGAAATGACCGAATTGCTCTTGTATGCGATAATATGGATGAATCTCAAAAACAATGTTAAGGAAAAGAAACCAGACACAAATGAGCACATCCCGTATAACTAAATTTATATGGAGTTCGACAGGCAAAACTCCTTGGGGGGAATTCCCTGGTGGCGCAGTGGTTAAGACTCTGTGCTCCCAATGCAGGGGACCTGGGTTCGATCCCTGGTCAGGGAACTAGATCCCATACGCATTCCGCAACTAAGAGTTCACATGCCACAACTAAGGAGCCCGCGAGCCGCAACTAAGACCCAGCACAACCTAATAAAAAAAACAACAACAAAAAACACCTCATCCATGGCGCTGGGGTCAAAATAGTGGCCGCCTGCTGGGGCAGTGGGAGGTGGCGATTGGGAAGAGGGCTTGAGGGGACTCACTGGATGATGGAATGTCCTCTGTGCTGATCTGGGTGGTGGTCACACGGGTGTAGACACAGGTAAAAATTCATCAAACTGTCCACCTAAGATTTGTGCATTTTACCGTGTGTAGATTATGCCTCAATAAAAGCGTAAAAGCAATCAAAGGTCTTGGTGACCACACTTGACAGAAGCTTGGCTGAACATCAAAAGCTTCCATGAAATCCCATGACCACATCCCCTGGGAGTTTAACGGAACAGTCCCAAACACGGTCACAGTCCCCAGGCCCTTGGCAACAGTTTCCATCCTTACTGCTCACCTAGCACAAAAAAGGATGTGACCCTTTCCAGCCAAGCGGGCTGCAGCCCCTCCCAGAGCTCTCAATGGACTCACTCCCTGGAGTTGTCCCCCAACAGCTCCCAAGCACCTGGGGCTGAGTGCTGCCAGCGCAGCCCTGCACCCCCGGAGCCAGGCCTGCTCAGAGCCTCGGAGACGGCCCTGCTGGACTTTAGTGGAAACTTACGGGGCCCTGAGCAAACTGGACATGCAGGGCTGGCCTGCAAGGAAAGATTAGACAAAGGAAGAAACGCTTTAGGAGGGTCCTGTATGTTAAATCACCTTTTCTGTCAATCAACTATAATGTAAAAAAATTTTTAAATAAATAAAACACTTTTTTTTTTAATACACATTTCTTCATTTCTTTATTTATTTATTTTTATTTTTTTTGCTGCATTGGGTCTTTGTTGCTGCATGCGGGCTTTCTCTAGTTGAAGCGAGCGGGGGCTACTCTTTGTTGTGGTGCGTGGGCTTCTCATTGCGGTGGCTTCTCTTGTTGCAGAGCATGGGCTGTAGGTGCGTGGGCTTCAGTAGTTGTGGTGTGGGCTCAGTAGTTGTGGCTCTCCGGCTCTAGAGCGCAGGCTCAGTAGTTGTGGCACACGGGCTTAGTTACTCTGTGGCATGTGGGATCTTCCCTGACCAGGGCTCGAACCCGTATCCCCTGCATTGGCAGGAGGATTCTTAACCACTGTGCCACCAGAGAGGTTCAATAAAACACTTTTTCTGCTGGAATTGTGCAGCTTCAGCCGTGTTGCACCCTAGCCCGTGGACTTCTCAACTTTGGCTGCATGTCGAAGCACATGGGAATCACAGGGAGCTTTGAAAGGTAGGATGTCAGGCCCACCCCAGCCCAGAGCAACCGAATCAGACTCTCTAGCACAGTGATACTCAGAGCGTGTTCCTGAAGCAGGAACTTGTCAGAAGTGCAAATTCTCAGGCCCACTCTGACCTCCTGGATTCTGGAGCTGGCCCTGCCAATCTCTGTGGTAACTGTTCTAAGAAGCCCTCCCAGTGATTCTGACACACGCTGCAGTGTGAGGACCACTGCTGTAGTTAGAAGTTCGCATTTCTAACAGGTTCCCAGGTGGTACAGACGCTGCTGTTCTGGGGACCACACTTTGAGAACCACCACTGTCTGTCTAAAGGTTAGAGCCAAGCTCTGGGAGGTGGGAGGGGAGATTAAAAGCTACGCAAGTGAGTGACTCTGATGCAGGTGAGGGTTAATAAGGGCTTCCATGGACTTTCATCATCGAATCTGGCAGGAGGGGCACACCTGGGCGGGAGGCCCACACAGGTGAGAATGTTACAGGAGAAGAAGTACAATTTGTTCCTGGGGCTCCTTTTCACCCCATAAAACTGCAATGTGGGGTTCCTGGTGTGGCAGGAGTTACTTTCCCATCCCTGAGAGTTTCTTCTGGCACTCCTGGACCTGGAGAGGTTTCTGGTAGAACACTTTGCATAAAAGTCTCAACTGGGGGAAAAGCCTGATTTTACCCTCAAAGGTTAATCTTTGGTCCAAGATAGATGGGAAGCAAGGGCAGGGAAATCGAGGAGTAAATGGAATGAAGAAGAAGAGGGTCTGGGCGAGGCTGGGCATGAGACAGGGATAGGCTGGAAGAGAGAGCTGGGGTGGGGGGGCGGGCAGGGAGACATGTCTTCTTTCTAAGGAAGGCTGACCCTTTTTTTTTTTTTCAATTGAGCCCCAAAAGGGTTTTGTGCAAGATTAGAGAGAGGTGCTGAGCAAGCTGATCTGCACAGCAGGAAAGAAAAGGATTGAAGTGAGTCCAGAGGACTGGGAAGGGCAGGGAGGCCAGCACTTGGGGAGGGTGGGAGCATGGTCAGGCTCAGAAGATTAAAGCTTCCTTTTCTGAAAAGACAGACCACAGGCTGGGAGAAAAGAGTCACAACACATATACCTGGAAAAAGACTTGCATTTAGAATATAGAAAGTACCTGTACACCTCACTGGTAGGAAGGCAAACAACTCAATGAAAAAAAAATGGCCAAAAGACATGAGTAGGCCCTTCACAGAGGATACACAGATGGCCGACAACCACATGAAAAGATGCTCAGCATCATTAGTCATCCGGAAAACGCAAAACACCACATAACACCCACTAGAATGGCTAAAATTAAAGACTTCCAATACCAAGTGTTGACAGAATGGAGGGCATCTGGAACTCTCATACCCTGCTGGCAGAAATTGAAAATTGTACAACCACTTGAAGAAATTCTGGAGTTTCTTTTAACATTAAACATACACCTACCCTAAGACCCAGCAAATCCACTCAGATCTTTCCCAGAGAGCAATAAAAACTAATGTCCACAAAACAACTTGTAGCTATATTTATATATACGCCGCAAAAGTCTTTGCAAGTGCCAGGGAGGAAAAGTTTCCTCCACCTTCTTAGGTTTGTGATTGGGGCCTGCAAATTAAGGTGACAAAAGACAGAGTAGCAAGAGAAAAGGCAGAGTTTATTTATTCATACATGCAAGAGTGCCCAATGATGAGTAACCAAGTAGTCTTTAGAATTTGGGCCTTATCTACTTATATACCTAACCTAGTAGGGGAAATGGAGGGGGAGAAAAGAGACTTCTATAGGAGAACAAATAGGTTTCTTTAGGAAAGACAAATGGGTTTTTAGGAAAACAAACCGGTGATGAGAAAGTTTGTGATAGTGTTTGTTCATGCAGGTCTTTCCATTTTCTTCATGGCCGTGAAACCCTCCCAAGAGGGGATTTTTGGAAGGTTCATTCTTGGTTTCTCTCCTGGAAGTAGAAGCTGCCCCAAAAAGGAAATTTATGGTGGCCCTCATTTCTCAGAAGTTTATGCTTTTAGTCAGATAAAGGAAGCTCTAGGAAGACTTCTTTCTGCATCTGTTGAATCTCAAACGTCTTCAATATAAAATAATCTTTATACCAACTCTGGGGTTCTGAGTGGATAATAATCGTTATGCATTTGTAGGGCGGGGATGGAGGCAGGTGGGAATTGGGAGGTTGGGGACAGGGGTATAAGGAAAACAATTTTGGCACACTTTTTAAATTTTTAAAATTTTAGAAAGATATCAGTGCATTGCCCATTCAAAAAAAATTTAGGTCTAAGTATGTTTCCAATCTATTTAAGGATTAGTTTCAACCTCCTATTAAGAAAAGATGGATTTTTGCCTCAGTAGCAAGGCTTAATAGAATCCAGCCTGAGGGAAGTGCAAAGATTTTATCATCATTGGCTGCAACTTCTACCCGGAAAGGTTTTAAGAATCAGGTCACCCTTTCCACTTTGCTGGGAAGGACACTTCAGCAACATCTCAGCTGTAAGTCCCAGGACCGTCTCTCATTGTTCCCCTCTGGTCACCAGGAACACAAGGGCAGCTGCAGAGGACAGTGGGTGGGGTGGAGGTGGGTCTCCAAGACCCAGCAGACAATGGAAACCTTCCCCCTTTAAGCAGATGTCAGGTGATTATTTGGGCTTTGCACATGGGTAAAAGGACGGGTGAAACTCTGACAGACACCTGCATCTTGTCCTGACATTCTGACTTGTTGCCCATAAAAGGATCAAAGTACTTTCTGGCTTAGAGAGGGAGCCATTCTTGATCTGAAGAAGATCTCAAAGGGACTTCCCTGGTGGTTCAGTGGTTAAGAATCCATCTTGCAATGCAGGGAACACCGGTTCGAGCCGTGGTTGGGGAAGATTCCCACATGCCGTGGAGCAACTAAGCCCACGTGCCACAATCAGAGAGAAACCCTTGCAGCACAACAAAGAGTCCACGTGCCACAACGAAAGACCCCGCATGCCACAACTAAGACATGATGCAGCCAATAAATAAATAAATAAATAAATAAAAGAAGATCCCAAAATAGGAATTCAAGGTCAGTTCAAGGTTTTTCAGATAGAGTTGACGAGAGGGTCTTAAATGCCCTGAAATTTTAAAATACAAACCAGAGAGGAAAAGGATCAAGGTTCTGGTTGTGGGGACACATCTCACTTCCAGAACAAGCCAAACCCATTCCCACCTGAAGGCAACTAAACTGACCATGTCCTCTACCTAGACTCCTCATCTCAAATCTTCTCATCCTGATCTCCATTTAAATGCACCTCCCTCAACATACACCTCTGATCACCCAAAATATAAGTCCACCCACGCAGCCTCTAACACATCCACCTTTACCATCTATTCTCTTCAGAGCCCTTACCACCCTCAAATCCTTTCTTATTTGCCTGTCATCTGTCTCCCAATGAGAATGACTCCAATGGTGTAGCCATAACTGGCCCTTCTTCCCGTGCTTCCCCAGTGTTTCGAGCAGTTGCCTAGTACACACTGGGTGCTCAATATGTGCTCAACGGATGAACAAATGAGTAAAAGTTAAACTTGAGATGTCTGTGAAATAGCCAAGGAGCGATATCAAATAAGAGTTGTTAAAGGTCCTGCTGTATAGCACAGAGAACTATAGTCAATATCCTATGATAAAGCATAATGGAAAAGAATATTTTAAAAAAAGAATGTATATGTATAACTGAAGCACTTTGCTGTACAGCAGAAATTAACACAACATTGTAAATCAACTATACTTCAATAAAATATTAATTAATTTTAAAAAACCAAGAGAATGAGTTAAAAAAAAAAAAAAAAGAGCTTTCAAGTGGTGGGAAAGATCCAGACTGGAGGTATATTTGGGCATCATTAGAACAAATTCAGTTTTTAAGTCCATAGGAATCAATGAATCACCTGAAGAGAGATTTAAAGAAGAAAGAGCCTGAGCTCCTAGGAACCCAGACTTTAGAGATTGGGTAGAGCAAAGGGAGCAAGTAAGGAAGCGCAAGAAGACTCCAGTGAGGCAGAAGGGAAACCAGAAGAGGCAGGTGTCGCCGAGGCTGAGAGACAAGAGGATTTGGAGAAGGAAGTGGCCTCCCGTGTGGGATGTGGCCCATAGGGTGGGCAGCACGGAGGCGGTCAGGATCTGGACGAGGCAACTCCAGTGCGATTATGGGCAGAAGTCCACTGGGATGGACCAAGGGATGAATGGGCGGAGGGGGCGGGGAGTGGAAGCTTGAGTGTCAGTGACTCTATCCAGAAGGTTGGATAAACTGGGTGCAGCTACAGGCAGATATGGATAAAGGGTTGATTCTCTTCTGCTCAACATATTATTGTGAAAAACTTCAAACCTGCAGAAAGTTGAAGGAAGAGTACAACGCACAGCTCTTCACCCTTCACCTAAATTCATCATTTGTTAACATTCTGCCTCATTTACTTTCCACACACACACACATATTCATTTTGGGGTGAATCACTGGAAATAAAGTTGCAGGTACTCCTGAATACCACAGCATGCCTTTCCTAGGAACAGGGCCATTCTCCTACATGACCTCAATGCCACATCCCACCCAAAGAAATTTAACATTGAATCGGTAACATCATCTAGCAAACAGACCATATTTACGTTTCCCCAGCAGTCCAGACACGGCCTTTATAGCTGCTTTCTATTTCCTGGTCCTGGATCCAATTGACGTTCACTCATTCCCTTTGGTTGTCAGGTTTCCATACTTTAATCGGAAACAGTCCCTGCCCTTTTTCTTGTCTTTCAGGGCACTGACATGCTTGAAGAGTTTAGGCCAGTTGTCACGTTGCCTGTCCCCATACTGGATTTATCTGATTGTTTCCTCATGACTGGATTCAGGTTAAACATTTTTGGCAGGAATACCACATAGATGATGTGAGCTTCTCAAGGGAGAGTTTTTAAAAGATGGAAAATACTCCATCTACTTGAATGCAGATGTAAATGATGCAGTAGATGACGGGGAGGGAAATTGGCTCAGTGAAGGAGGTCATAACATCCTTAAATTGGCCGGAGGTGGGGTGCGGGGCCGGGAGATGGGGAGGGTGGAAACAGATGAAGGGATAGACATACCTGACTGGCAGCAGGTACATCTCCTTGGTTGTAGCGAACAAAGAGAAGTAGAAGGTGGTGTGAATGAATGAACATAGTCTGAGGCAGGGAGGTGAGTCTGTATGGATCTGACAGCTTCTACCTCCTCACTGAAATGAGGCGGCTGGTGGGAATGTAAAAGGGCACAGCCGCTGTGGAAAACAGTATGGCAGTCCCTCAAAAAATTAAGCAGACAGGAATTCCCTGGCAGTCCAGTGGTTAGGACTCTGTACTTCCACTGCAGGGGACACGGGTTCAATCCCTGGTCGAGGAGCTAAGATCCTGCGTGCTGTGCGGCATGGCCAAAAAAAAAAAAAAAAGAAGAAAAAGAAGAAATTCCCAGGCCTAGATGTTTTCACTGGATAATTTTATAAAATATTTAAGGAAGGCTTAACACCAAATTTATACAATGTCTTCCAGAAAATAGAAAAGTAGGGAGTACTTCCCAACTCATTTTATGAAGCTAGTATTATCCTGACACCAAAACCAGACAAAGATAGTACAGAAAACTAGAGATCAATATCCCTAATGAACATAGATGCAAAAACCCTTAACAAAATATTAGCAAGAAAAGTCAGTCATATATAAAATGAATCATACATATTGACCAAGTAAGATTTATTTCAAACAATAAAATATTTGAATGCAAGGTTGGTTCAATATTTTAAAAATCTATCAATGCAATCCACCATACTGACGGTCTTAAGAAGAAAAATCACATAATCATATCAATCAATGCGGAAAAAAGCATTTGACAAAATTCAACATCCATTTATGATTTTAAAAAAAAAGCTCTCAGAAAAATAGAAACAGAGAGGAACTTAACTTGAAAAATGAATCTACCCAAAAAATCTACCACTAATGTTATACTTAATGGCAAAAGACTGAATGTTTCCCCCATAAGAGCAGGAAAAAGGGCAAGTAAAGGCTCTCACAACTTGTATTCAGCATCGTGCTGTAAGTTCTAGTCAGTGCAATAAGGCAAATATGAAAACGAAAGAAACAAGAAAAGTAGGAAGGGGTAAAATGCATATGACTGGAAGAAAAGAATTGTTCCTGTTTGCAGAGAACATGATTGTCTATGTAGAAAATCCCAAGGAATTTGAAAAAACAATTCTAGAACTAATAAGTGAGCTCAACAAGATCTCAGGACACAAGTTAAACATATAAAAATCCATTGTATTTCCATGGTCTAGTAATGAACAGTGGACACCAAAATTAAAAATACAATACCACTTACAATTGCACAAAAAGAAAAGGAAATACTCAAGAGTACACATCTAACAAAACTTGTTCAAGATCTGTATGCTAAAGTGACAACATGCGGGTGAAAGAAATGAAAGCAGATCTAAATAAATGGAGAGACATAGTATGATTGTGGATTAGAATACCCAACATAGCTAAGATGTCAATTCTTGACAAACTGATATACAGGTTTGAAGCAAACCCTATCAAATTCCCAGAAAAGGGTTTTGTTTTTTTTTTTTAAGATACAGACAAGATTATTTTAAAATTTATACTGAAAGGCAAAGAAACTAGCATGGCTAAAACAGTCTTGAGAAAGATAACTAAAGAGAGAGGAATCAGCCTATCAGATTTCAAGACTCACTGTAAGCCTGCAATAATCAAGGATGTATGGTATTGGCAGAGGAATAGACATATAGACCAATGGAACAGAGTAGAATATTCAAAGATAGATGCACACAGACTTGCCCAACTGGTTTTTTACAAAGGTGCCAAAGCAGTTCAATGAAGGAAAGAGAGCCTTTCCTACAGGAGCAATTAGACATCCACAGGCAAAAAAAAATTAACATCAACCTAAACCCCACACTTAATACAAAAATTAACTCCAAATGGATTGCTGACTTAAATGTAAAATGTGAAACTATAAAACTTTTAGAAATATGCATAGGAGAAAATCTCTAGGACCTAGGGCTTATACTTGATACCAAAAGCGCTATTCATAAAAGGAAAAATCAGTAAATTGAACATCAAAATTTAAAACTTTTGCTCTATGAAAGATCCTGTTAAAAGGTAGAAAGACAAGGTACAGAGTGGGGAAAAAATATTTGCAAACCATGTATCCAACAAAGAACTATTATTTTGTGTATATAAAGAACTCTCAAAACTCAATAATAAGAAAAACAAACAATCCAATTAGAAAATTGGAAAAAGACATGAAGAGAGATTTCTGAAGAGGACATACAGATAGCACGTAAGCAGTTGAAAAGATGCTCAACATTATCAGCCATCAGGGAAACGCGGTTTGAAACCGCTATGAGATATCAATACACATTTATCAGAAGTCTAAAATAATAATAGTGACAACACCAAACACTGGCAAGGATGTGGAGTAAATGAATCCCTCCTACATTGTTGGAGGGAATGTGAAATGGAACAGCCCAACTGGGTCTTGAAAAATCTAAACATGCAACTCCCATATGAGCCAGAAATTGTACTGTGGGTAAATTATCTCAGAGAAATGAAAATTTATGTTCAGACATAAACTAGTACATGAATGTTTATAGCAGCCTTATTTGTAATAGCCAAAAACTGGAAACAACCCAAATTCCTTTAAGGGGCAAATAGTTAAAACAACAGTAGTACATCCATACCATGGACTACTGCTCAGCAATAAGCAGGAACAAACTATTGATATGAGCCGTAACCAGGATGAATCTCCAGAAAATTATGCTGAGTGAAAAAAAAGGCCAATTGCTAAAAGAAATCTAAAAAAGAATGAATATATGTATAACTGAATCACTTTGCTATACACCTATAAAACAAATTGTAAATCAACTATACTCTAATAAAAATAAAATATTTTAAAAAAACAAAAATTTTTTCAAAAGCCAATTGCAAAAGATTACACATTGTGTGATTCCATTTATGATTCCACTGTTGAAATGGCAAAATTATAGAAATGGATTAAGGAGGGAATGGCTGGGCTTCCCTGGTGGCGCAGTGGTTAAGAATCTGCCTGTCAATGCAGGGGACACGGGTTCGATCCCTGGTCTGGGAAGATCCCACATGCCACGGAGCAGCTAAGCCCACATGCACAACTACTGAGCCCGCGCACCTAGAGCCCGTGCTCTGCAACAACAGAAGCCACCACAATGAGAAACCCGCGCACCGCAACAAAGAGTAGCCCCCCGCTCACCGCAACTACAGAAAGTCCGCGCACAGCAACAAAGACCCAACGCAGCCAAAAATAAATAAATAAATATATATATATATATAAAAAAGGAGGAAATGGCTGCAGGAGGCGAGTGGGTGTGGGTATAACAGCTCAACATGAGAGCCCTCCCCATGTACACAGGATCGCTCTGTATTACTTCTTACAACTACATATGCATCCACAATTATCTCAAAATAAAGTTTAATGGAAAAAATTCCAACTGAATTATTAGGAGATAAAGTCAATGACATTTTCCAAAAATAGAACGGCAACAAAACATGATAACCTGGAAACTAGGAAAGAAAACGTAAGAAAAATACAGCATTCATCCAGGTGGTCTGACATCCAGCTAAGATGAGTTCCAGAAAAAAGAACAGAGAAAAACAGTGGGGCAGGAGATTATCAAGGAAATTATACAACAAAATGACCAGAATGAAAGGAAGTGATTTTCCTACTGAAAGATTCATATAAATGTAAATCATCACGAATGTCAGGACTCTAGGGTGGAAGAACCCAGAGAAGGAGAAAACAGAAGTGTCTCTGGGGTTCTTTGGTGTCAGTACTTTCCGCTTCCCCACTGCCGGCCACTATGGGTCCCTGTGTCCTGGCTGCTCAGTCAAGTAACAGCCCCTCCAGCTTCTTGTCTCTATAGGGTTTCTCTCCCTTTACTGTCACTTGGATTCAGGAAGGAGTCGAGACTAATACCTGTGCTCGGTCTACCCTCAACTCAGACGTCAGGTGCTAGAATTTTACTCTGTGTTTGAACCTAAAATCTAAATTCTCTCCTCTGCCACCTCACAAAAGGCTCATGTACAACCAAGAAGCCAGTCCCCTCCCAGCCTCTCGGTCTGCAACTGTGCCTTCTTCTTCACGGGAGTTCGCGCCTGACTCTTACTGTTGTCTAATCCACATTTCACCTGCATGGCAGAGTGGGTGGTTTATCCCTCGGTTGGGAGGTGGGGCGGAGTCTGGAAAATTCACTTTCCAGTGTAACTTGCCTGCCTTAGATCAACATTGCCTAGATGTCATGTTTTTTAATTATACAAGTAATATTTGGATGCATTCTTTTCATAAAAATTAAGCCCTTACAAAAGATTCCCCCTTTACCCAGCATTCCCAATACAGGCAGACCTTGCAGGTTCGGTTCCAGACTACGGCAATAAAGCAAGTCACATGAACTTTTTGGTTTCCCAGTGCTCATAAAGTTATGTTTACACTATACTGGAGTCTATTAAGTGTGTGATGGCATTATGTCCGAAAAACAATGTACACACCTTAATTAAAAAGTACTTTCTTGCTAAAAAATAACTCTCATCTGAGACTTCAAGGAGTCATAATCTTTTTGCAATAGTAACATCAAAGGTCACTGATCACAGATCACCATCACAAATATGATAATAATGAAAAAGTTTGAAATATTGCAAGAATTACCAAAATGTGACGCAGAAACACGAGGTGAGCAAATGCGGTTGGAAAAGCGGCACCGATAGACTTGCTCAACGTGGGGTTGGCACAAACCTTGAATTTGTAAAACATGCAATATCTGCAAAGTGCAGTCAAGTGAAATGCAACAAAACGAGGTGCGCCTGTACCAGAGGGATGCGTTTCCAGTCCCTTTTCTATACATTTTCATACATATTCACAAGCCCATAGAAAACATAGAGCATTGTTTTATTGCAGATTTTTTTTTTTTTTTACATTTAACACTTGAGAAAACTATATATCCTTTTTCTACTCAATAACATGTCTCAGCCACCTTTGCACGTCAGGTCTTATAAATCTCCCATCTTTATTTCTTACTATTACATGGATTTTATGCTATGGACATAACATGTTTATATAGTCATTCTTCTATTGATAAGTATTTAGGCTCTTTCCAGTTTGTTTTGCAAGCAGCACAGCTGAGCATCATGACTCGGAGTCTGTGGTCCAGCATCCGGAGGTGGCCCCGAGTTGTGAGGCAGGGGGTGGGAGGGAGTGGTAAATACTGAGAAACTTTTATAGCAATTTGGCAGTGATGTTATGTCAAATCTCACAATAAAAATCATGGGCTTGTATTTTGTAAACCTTTCATTTTTAAAACTTTATTTCTCTAGTGATTCATTTTTACTGTAAAAGTAAAAATGTATGAGTTTGTGACAGACTGGAAATAAAGGCTAGAGCTTGCCCAGGACCGCTGAGAAGCCCTGCTTTTGTGAACAACCTCACGCACACCCAAGACCTTACCCTCCTGCTCAAGGGTCTCTGTCCCACAGATTCAAAGACGTGATTCTCTGGGTTAGAGGATGTGGACATTTTTTTACTGTAATAGATAGTCTCAACTTGCCTCTTTAATTCACTAGTATTTTTTTTTTAAGAATTTATTTTTTATTATTTTTTTAATTTTTTCTGCACTGGGTCTTCATTGCTGCGCGCGGGCTTTCTCTAGTTGCAGCGAGCAGGGGCTACTGTTCATTGTGGTGCACGGGCTTCTCATCGCGGTGGCTTCTGTTGTTGCAGAGCCTGGGCTGTAGGCGTGCGGGTTTCAGTAGTTGCAGCACACGGGCTTCAGTAGTTGTGGCGCACGGGCTTAGTTGCTCTGCGGCATGTGGGATCTTCCCAGACCAGGGATCGAACCCATGTCCCCTGCATTGGCAGGCGGATTCTTAACCACTGTGCCACCAGGGAAGCCCCTTCACTAGTATTTTTAATTCATACGTTCCTGAAAACTGGTGAGGTGGAGCTTCTTTTTAGTTTGTTTGGTTTTTTTTAATATTTATTTAATTATTTTATTTTTGGCTGTGTCGGGTCTTAGTTGCGGCCACAGGTTCTTCGTTGGGATCCTCCACTGCAGCGGGCGGGCTTCTGGTTGCAGTGCATGGGCTTCTCTCTAGTTGTGGCCCACGGGGTCAGTAGTTGTGGTGCGTGGGCTTAATTGCCCCAGGGCATGTGGGATCTTAGTTCCCTGACCAGGGATCGAACCCAGGTCCCCTGTATTGGAAGGCAGATTCTTAACCACTGGACCACCAGAGAGGTCCCAGAGCTTCTTTTTATATGGTTATTGTCTCTTTCTGTTTCTTGGAGGCCAGGAAGTCAGCCAGGCCCTGGGTTGTGACAACCCTTTTGTCACCTCATCTGTTTTGAAGCCCTAGGCAGTCCTAGGAGGGGGACCAGGCGAGGGTAATTTCCTCTTTAAATTTCCTCCTGTGGGTAATGGAGGCGGGGGCTGCACCCGGGCCCCACATCCACAGATATTTATTGGCAAAGCCCAGGTCCCCTCCCTCCAGACTCAGAACGAAAGCCCAGGCCCAAGAGTTCACCAGGAGAACAGGCTGGGAATACAGGAGGGGCCGGGAAGAGTAGTGAGAACATGAAACAAGAACTAGATGCAGGAGGTCAGGAGGGCCAGGGGAACAGTGCGGAGCTGGGACACACAAAGCGTGACTCGGTTCCCTCTTCTGGAGCCGTCAGAGGGGCCGCCTGGGGCCAGAGAGACAGCAGACCATCCGACAGCCCAACAGTCTAAGTCAATAAGAAACCAGGCGTTTCTTCTGTCTATTCACCTAATCTTTTAACACTGTTTATTGGAGGGGTTGACATAACTCAAGCCTCCTGAAATAATGCAGGGGCTTTTCCCCAACCAACTCAAACATCGAACCTGCAACTACCAAGACACTAGGCGGAACCATCACAAACACGCACCCTGCCCAGCCCGGGAGGCAGTTTCCAGGCTAGCAAGGGGGCTACAGAGGAGGAACCTGCCGTGAGAAGCAGGGGCAAAGGGAGAAGGCTCCAGAGTGTTCGGTGGAGACTTAGAACTGTCCTCACCCAAATTCATATCTTCAAGCGCCAGCTCTCAGTACTGTTTCTAGACCCCAGGTAAGTCACTTAGCTTCTCTGTACCTCAGTTTCTTCACCTGTAAAATGGGGCTATGCCTGGAGTGGATGCTGTGGGTGCCCTGCCCGTAACCTGTAGACCCTCACCATTCCCGGGCACAACTTTGCCTGAGGACTTTCTCCAGCCACCATAGCCCGCTCTGCCTGCATCCTTAGAAGAACTAGAGAATGAACACGCCCAGGAGCAGCCATCAACCCAAACTAACGGGAATCAGTATATAAGCACCCCTGCTCCTGAGGGGCCGGAGAACTCAGGTATGAGTTCCACACTGTCTCCCAGGCTCTCCAGCAGGACTGAAGTCCAGTTGCTCATGGTGATGATGTGCTTGATTATACAATAATAATACAATAATAATACAGCAATGGCTGCCCTTCTCTCCCTGTCTCACTTCCCCACGCCCCCCTGAGATCACCTCCCACAGAAAGCCCTTGCCCTTGAATCATTAAAACAAGGTCAGCTTCTGAGGGACCCAAATGAAGGACCTTCCTTCCAACAACATTCTCAGTTGTTGGTAAGATCAGTCGAAGCTCGTAGACAAAGGTCAACGTTATCATCATGATATCTTGGCACTTTCTGTCTGCCACGCAAAGGGAGCTCCTGGTCAACATGACTTGGGTGTTCTCCAGCTTTTGAACCCTAGGGGCTCCCCAGGGGGACTGTAAGGTAGAAAGAACAGAAACCATAAAAGACAATAATTTGGAGCCAAACTAGGTCCTACCTGGTTTGATGGCTCCCGACACAACAATCACAACTTCCAACCTCCAAATGGTGGGGATTTCTGCAAAGATTCAGCTCTGCCAACACACCAAACAACAAAGAAATATGTTTTAGGTATAATCTGGCCCATAATTGATTCAAACAGAAGATGTGACCTGTGGCCTCAATAGCCCACAGAACCCAAGGAGAATATCTAACGATTAGCTGAGTGAGGCCGGCAGCAAATCCTAGAAAACCGAGGGGAACCAGAAAACATGGGGCTGGTCCAAAGGATACAGGGGCCCTGAAGGAGCTCCCAGCAGCCAGGGCTGAGAAATGTGAACAATAAAATAAAAAATGATAGTATCAGATTATCACCCACGGAATAAAATATCCCTAAGTCCACACAGATATAAATAAGTATTTGATTAAATAAGTCGGAGCAGAAGGGCCAGCTCTTTCTTTCTTTTTTTTTAATTTTTAAAAATTAAAAAAAAATTTTTTTTAAATTTTTATTGGGGTATAGTTGATTTACAATGTTGTGTTAGTTTCAGGTGTACAGCAAAGTGAATCAGTTATATATATACATATATCCACTCTTTTTTAGATTCTTTTCCCACATAGGCCATTACAGAGTATTGAGTAGAGTTCCCTATGCTATACAGTAGGTCCTGGGACAGCTCTTTCTTGCAGTGGAAATCCAATCAATACATGTGGAAGGAAGGAGGGAGGGAGTGAGGGAGGGGAAGCCAAAGAAGTGATGCTGCAGACAAGATCTGATGGAGGCTAGAATCTTGAAAGGTTTAAGGAGAAAAGGCATCTGCATGGCCTCAAGGAATCTCTCCTGAGATGTCTGTCGATGGGGCTGGGGGTGGGGATGGGAGGTGAATATAACCTTACAGAAGAAAAGCCCCTCAGGACCACCTGACCAGAGAGCCAGGCATCGCTGCACAAATCAGCGTCGTGACCCCGTGGCGCCAGGTCCGGAGCTCCACGGCAATGGTGCCCTTGCCGGATGTACGCCCTCCACCCAGACATGAGGACCCCACAAAGCCTGGGCTCAGGGGTGTCGGCATGGTGACTGGTCAACACTCCTCGTGGGTATCCGGGTCCGGGCAGACAAGGAACAACTTAGGGACCATTGCTGATAGCAAAGCAGCAGAGACGCAGAACAACTAAATGCACGGGCGGGACCCTGGATGCATTCTCCTGGAGCCAAGAAGGACATTCGTGGAAAAGCTGGTGAGGTTCACGCAGGGACTTGGGTTGGATTAAGGGTGTTAGGACGAGAGCTAACCTCCTGGCTTTGATCGCTGGGCTGCGGGTTTGTAAGTCTGGGGAAGTTGGGAGAGGAGGACAGGAAACTTTCTGTACTGTTCTTGCAACTTTAATACTACACTTACTACTTTTTACTCCTACTTTTTGAAATGTAGTTCAAAATGAGAAGTTTAAAAAACAGCAGCAAATGTCCAGTTTGCCAGCAATGTCCTTCTTAGAAAAGGAACAATCGCCACACCTGTGCTGATCTGAGCAATGCTCAAAACTGGGGCAACAGACCTCAAAATATTCTGCCACGTGTGAGTGGGGAGGTAAGAGCCAAGGCCTTTTCTCTCTGCAACGCGCCCCCCAGGTTCAGAGGAGGCAAAAATTACAGGATCTCATCTGAATAAACTTGGCAGAAAAAATGTTTGGTGGCCTGTCCGAGGGCCGGTCACACATTTACCAACAGCATTCGCAGCTCTGGGCTCCCCGCTGGGGTCTCCCAGGCCTGTGCACGGCATCCGCCAAGGCCAGGAGCTGATTTCCTGGAAAATAATGTGCAAAACTGTTTCAGACAACACGTCCTTTCACCACAACCTCTATGTGGCTTGTTCGAACTGGGATCAGGAGCCCGAGTTGCAGCCAGGAGCAGTTTGGACATTTAGAATATTCTCGGGACCTCAGTTCTAGGCCCGTGGACCAGACCCGACATGTGTGGAGCCAGAGGACAGGTTCGAGGTGGAGTCGAGTGACTTGGGAAAGCCATGCTGGGCCCGGGGAGCCTGCTGGCAGAGAAGGGGGAGCCCCCAGGGAAGGACAGGGAAGCAGAGGGCAAGGAGGCGAGGGCTGCCATGTCTGCTGCCGCCCTTTAAGCAAATACCAGCCTGTTTGAGGAATAAATATTGACCAAGGTGAAGAGCAGCACAAGGCCAGGAGGCTGAGGCTGCAGAGGGAGCCTGGCTTAGAAAGGGTCCCCTGGAGAGAGCTCTCAGGATTCCCAGGCCACTGAGCTCCTCTCCCCAGGGCGTTGGAGAGGGGCCCTCACACACGTCCTCGATGTCTTTCAGCTGATGCTCCTGGGGGACTTGGGGTCAGTGGCCAGGATGGGAGCCACACCAGGGGCAAAGGCGTAGCCCAAGGGGCTGTCCCTGGTCTAGGATGAGCGCCAGGCCTGGAAGGTCCTGGGTAAACACAGTCCTGCTTCAGCAGGTGTTTCATGGGTCCCGGGTCCAAAAGGCCTACCAGCATTCTCAGGGTCAGGGGAGCTTCTCAATGTGTGGGTACAGGGCTCTCATCAGAGGCCCCTGGGGCGCTGGGTAAAAATGCACATTCCTGGGCCCCCCAGGCCCCTCCATACACTCAGGGCTGATGCCTGGGACTGTGCATTTTTAGCGCCTTCCCTAGTGATTCTGATGCCGGTTCAGGCATGAGGCCGGTTAGACCCATTTTGCAGAAGAGTAAGTCAAGGTCCAGAGTGGGAGGGCGGGCACGGCTTCCTTTGGCTGCAAGGGGGGTGAGGGGCAGCGAGAGAGGGAAGGGAGCCCTGGCTTCACCTCTCTCAGCCCCCCGGGAACAGCCAGCTGCTTCCAACGCTTTGACTGGGAACGCCTTTCCCTCCCCCGACCCAGATTGTCCAGACGACTCCTCTGGGCCACGGGGGTCTCAACCCCTGTCTCCAGCCCAGGAAGGAGTCCCTGCCTGTCCTCGGCCCCCAGCCCCTGGCCCTCTCTCCTGGCACTGGCCACAGCGAGTGTGACTGACCACGACCCCCGGAGGCCCCACAGCAGCACGGACACGGGTGCTGGAGCCACAGCCTCAGGGATCGCTCTGCAGCGCCACGCTGCCTGCCCCCACCCGGCAGCTCTAACAGACAAGGAGCTGGTCCTCCAAGTCCCAGGGCCATCCCCCATAGGCCTGCCCGGGTCAGGGGAGAAGCTCACCACAGCCGGACCTCAGTGCTCCGGCCTCACCAGGCATGGGGGCAGCCCCAGCAGGAGGGCGGGGCTGGGAGTGGGGGAGAGGCTCCTGGGATGGGGGGAGTTCCTCCCGGAGGAGGGAGCAGCGGCTGAGGCAAAAGCCAGCACCTGCCACCCCGCCCACCCCCTACTGACCCGGGTCTCACCCTCCGTGAGGGCTGCGTCTCCTGACCATCCCTTTCGCTCACCAGACAGCCCCTAACGGGCTTGCTGGCAGCTCCCGTGTCCACCCCCCCAGCCACCCCAGACTCCACTCCCCTCACATGGGTGTATCCCCGGCCCAGCACTCTCATTTCCTTTGCCTAGAATTGCAGACCCCTCCCCTGCCCAGCCATGGACACCTGCCCTTCCTCGCACGTGGCCACTTCCCTACTCAAACCCTCAATGGCTCCCTATTACTTGCCGTCTGAATCCTCACTCTGGGGTTTACGTTCCACCTAAATCTGGCCTCCAAGGTGTCACTGGCGCTGTCATTATTCCATAAGCCTGTTTTGATTACTTATAATAAAAAAGGTAAATACCTCCAGATTCTCCAACCCTCCTAGAGATTGGACCTGCTTGTGGCCACTCTTTTCTTCTTTATTCCCACATGGGATGGAGAAGACACCAGCCACCTCATTACCTTCCCTCACTTTTCCTCTGAGCCTAAAACTGCTCTAAAAAATAAAGTCTTAAATAAAGCCACCCCCTGAAAAAGTACTTGCGAGAGAGGAAGGGAGAGAGTGTGTTTGGGGTGGGGTGGGGGACCCACACTTGTGCAGAAGGAAAGGCTGGAAGGTTGTGTGGGCTGGGCGTCTCACCTCTCCGTCCTGCCACTCAGTGACTTAACATGTGATTTGGGGGACATTAAAAAATCAGTTTAAGGAACTTGGGGGACAAGAGGCAGTTTTCATGAGAAAAGGCACCAACCACATTACACAGGCTGGGTTGGAATCTCCGTGGTCATGTGGCCTTGGGAGAGTCACTTGTGCCTTTTTCTCTCTGAGCCCTGGCTTCTCACCTACAATGTGCGGGATTATAATAAATTGCAAACGTGGCCGCAATCTTTGCAGCACCTGCTATCAAAAATTGGATGGATTTGCCCTCCCCTTGAATGTTATATGTTGACAAAACATGTCCGAAGTGACCGTGTCTGTTCCAAGCCCAGACTTGCTCTCCTGGAAGCTTGTCCAGCGGCCACGAGCACAAGCTGGGTAAGGCCTGCTGGGGGCCGGGAGCCGAGAACACTCACCCCAGTGGAGGCTATCTGAAGCCCCCCTACCCCAGCCAGCCTGGCCGCTGACATCAGGCAGTTGAGTAAGCCCAGCTACCAGAAAAACTGCACTGCTGGGTCCAGCCAGTAAAAATAAACAGCTGCTATTTTAAGCTACTAGGTGCTGGGGTGGCTGTTATGCAGCACTAGCTAACAGATATACTCACCAAAAATGCCCCTACCTTGCAACCTTTGCCCTTGCTCTTTCCTCGGCCTGGACCCTCTTCCCCAGATACCCACATGCCTTTCTCTCTCATTGTCCTCAGGTCTCTGCTCAGTGAGGCCACCTCAGTAGGTCCACCCCCGCTCACCCTCCCAGATGTGTACCTCACCAGAGCGCCATCACCTTGCTTCTTTATGTGCCTGCTTGTTTGCTTACTGTCTCTCTCACCCCAACACTCACAGTAGATTAAAGCTCCACAAGGGCAAGGACAGTGATTCCTGCCCAGCTGGCTCTGGACCACCCTTGGTAGCTTCATGCCAGCTGCCCCCCCACTGGCCCGCCTTGCTCTGGATTCTCACTGCCCTGGTCTTTGCATTTGAACGGTCCCTTTAGAGTGTAAAAGGGACTCCACACCATCCATTGGTCCCCTTTCCCTCCTTCCACCACTGGGGACACTCCCACCCCTATTTTTCAGAGGGGAAACTGGGGCCTGAGTGACTTGCCCAAGGGGATGGGGGTATTTCAAGGCACATCTTGCCCAGAGCTCCCTCAGACCACTGGACAGAGGTACCTCCTGCTTCCTAGCCCAGGGACCCACTGGAACCCTGGTCAGGAGACCGTGCTGGAGCCTTTTCTCCTGCTCCAGGCTGCACTGGGGCCTGATCTGCCCTCCCCGCAGAAGAAATTCCAACAACCCCAGTGCCTCATGACGCTGACCTCAGCATTGTTTAATGTGAAGCAAATCACAGGGGTCTTCGACTTTGGCCTGGGGCCCCTCTACACCGAGAGCTTGAGAGACTAAGGAAGAGGGGCAAGGAGGGGGTCCCCTGCAGCCTCGGGGCTGCTGTCACCTGCACCTCAACCTCCCTCCCGCCCCCATGGGCACCTCGGGGGTGTCCTAGTAATTTGGGAGGAAAAGCACCGAGGGCAAGTCTCTGGAGTTCCCGGGTGGGTGCTCCGTCCTGTTTGCTGTGGTTCGGACTCTTCCCAAGCGTATGGGGAGGAGGACTTGGGCACAGCGCTGTATTTGGGATGTGGCCTGGGAAGCCCTGGAAGGGGGTGTGGAGGTGAGCAGGGTCTGGGACTGTGGACCCACCTCTAACTCATCCCACCGAGGGCCAAGGACCCCCCAGCTCCTGCCCCTCTCCAGGTGGGGTCCCTCCCAGGGGAGCAGCCAGGCCCGGGGGGCAGAGGGCCAACTGTATGTGCAGGAACAGCAGCAGGTGGCCTTGGTGGCCAGGGTTGAACCCAGGGTACCTGCAGTGCCGTGCGGGACAGAGACCAAAGAGTAGCTCCCCAGTGGCTGTGTCAGAGGAGAGCAGGGCCAGGAGGAGGGCTCACGTGGTTGACTCTCCATCTCCAGGCCGAACGCTGGGTTTTCCGAGCCCACCGGGCTAAGGGCCTTTGCCCGCAAAGGCCCCTGTGTGGACACAGTGTTCTCGGAGGGCAGCTCCAGTCTGGGGAGCAGGTCTAGGCCGCTTCGGGAGCTGCCCGCCTGGCCAGAGAAAAGCCTGTTGCCTCTGGCTGCCCTGCGGGCGCCTGAGATATGAACTCTGGCGGAGCTGGAACTCCTAGAATTAGCCCCCAGGAAAGTGGCTCCAAACCAGTGGAACAAACAGCAGTGATTGGGAGTCTGCTGTGTGCACAGCCCTCAGCCAGGAGATGGTGGGATGGTAACAGGACGACCTCACTTTTGTGAAGCACTGACTGCGCCGCTCAAGGCTTTGCGTGGACCACCTCCCTCGGTCCTCACAGCCCCTCCAGCTAGTTGGACCTATGACACTCATCCGAGACGACACTGATATTCCAGCATCTCAGGTATGCGCAGGGGTCCATACCTCCCCAGCTGGACCCTCTACTGTGCTCAGAGCAAGCCCTACCCTGTCCCCCGTCCCTGCGCACATGTGCAGAGGCCTGAGCTTCGGGAGCGGAACCCCGCTCACCGCTGATGGGAGGGAGGTAGATAACTCGGCCTGGATGACCCGGAAGCGTCAGAGTCCTTACCCACAGGAGACACAGTCCAGGCAGAGAAACAAGCCCCGGAGGCAAATGAGCAAGAGAAGTTAAACCCCAACACAACGCAGTGACACGGGAGAGGGTGCCACCCAGAGCCAGACGCTGGGCGCCAGCTGTCCTGCCCCTGCTCTTTACCAACCCTGTGAAGTTTCTAACAAGTGTCTGAAAAAGCACTTAGAACAGCACTGGGTGGATGGAGGGGCCGTTGCCTCCTACTTTAAACTGTTTGTTGGCAACAGATCTTCCCACCCCTTGCAGGGCTCTGCAAACAGCCACTGTCCCCCTCCGCCCTCCCCCAGAGGGGTCAGCCAGCAGGAAAGCAGCCCCTTCACTAAGGCAGGGAGGGGCCTCCTACTGCAAACGGAGCCCCCAGGCCTTGGGACACTGCTGGGGAGACAACAAAATTAGAGGGAAGGGCAGTGAGCAAATCACAGAGTGGGAGTGGGCAGCTAGAGAGCCTCTTGTTAGGCTGATTAGCTGCAGTGCGAGCCCAGGCCCTGTGGAGGGGTTACCTACCTCCTGGGGGGGTTGAGGGCCCCTCTGAAGCCCAGGGCACCCCAGTCCTGGCTTCCGCCTTCTGGGCAGACCCTGTCCCCTCACTGTAGCGGAGGAGCCAAGGGGCTCCCGGAAGGACCCTTTGACCTGCGTGCCCGGCCGAGCCTCATTTTCCTCATCTGTGAAATGGGGCTTATGAGAACCTGGCGCACAGGGAATGACCAGGGATCCACCTAAACAAGTGGTTCTGATCCTGCCTCTCCATCAGAACCACAGTGAGTGCTGTCAACTGCCACCACTGGGGCTGTACCCCCCACTACTGAAATCAGAACCTTGGGGGTGGGCCCAGGCATCAGCATTTAAAAATCTCCCACACCAACAGCAGGTTGAGACTAGACCAGGCCTGTGAAAGCGGCTACAACTCCTCGGTTCGTGTCACCAACACCAAGTTAAATGGCCGATTTGGGGTCGCCCTCCCAGATCCCCACCCTCCTAGAACAGAGGTTACTTGAGGACAGGGCCCTCATCTGTCACAGCCACCTTTGCAGCCCCAGGGCCTGGGACGGTACATGGCATACAGTGTTTGTTGCATTCATTCATGTTGAATGAATGCTGGTAACAGAACGAAACCTTACACCTACAGGGAATCTAGGATCAGCAAACAGCCGGGCTGAATACTCGAGGCCGTTTGGAAAGACGGCCCCGCCTCTCCACTAAGCAGTGGTCACTCCTTCCACAGACGCCTGCCGAGGACCCACTGCATGACAGGCGCTGTTCCCGGCGTCCGGGCACATCAGGGAACAGAAAAGGTGTGGAGCCCTGCCCGGCCTCCCTGAGCTCACAGTCCAGCGAAGAGACAGAAAATAAGCTGCTCGTATCAAGAGTAATGATGAAGAGGTTTGTGAAAATTGTTTCAATAAAGTAGGTAAAGTAGATCAGGAATTAAGTAGGATGGTCAGGGAGGCCTCAATGAAAGGCAAGATCTGAGCAAAGATTGGAAGCAGGTGAGGGAAGGAGCCAAGGGCGTGTGGGAGAACATTCCAGCTCAGGGCCCGGGGTGGAAGTGAGCTGGGTTCCTGGGGGCCTGAGGGAGTTCCAGCTACAAATGACCACAAACTTAGCGCATGAAACAAGCACCATCTTACTGCGCTCAGGGATTCTGTGGGTCAAGGACTCAGGGCCTAGGGGGACAGCTTGTCTCTGTTACACATCGTCTGGGGCCTCAGCTGGGGAGCCGCAACTGTCCTGGGGTGAATGACTGGACCTGGCTTTCTCTAGAGGACACTGGCCAATACAGTAGCCACCAGGAACATGTGGCTGTTTAAATTTATTCAAATTTTTAAAAATTGAAAAGTCACTTCCTGGGAATTCCCTGACAGTCCAGTGGTTAGGACTCGGTGCTTTCACTGTCGTGGCCCAGGTTCGATCCCTGGTTGGGGAACCAAGATCCCACAAGCCGTGGGAAAGAAAAAAAAAAAAAAAGTCACTTCCTCAGTTGTACTAGCTGCATTCCAGGTGCCAGATTTTGCAAATAAAAATGCCCAGTAAATTTGGATAGCTGAAAAACAACACATAATTGTTTTGGTATAAATATATCCCAAATATTGCATGAGACATACTTACACTAAATAAGTAGTGTTGAATTCAGAAACAATTGGACAGGGTGTTCTGTGTTTTGTCTACACCAGAGCTACCATGTGGCCGATGGGCACCTCGCTGGACCGCAGACAGAACCTTCCCATCACACGGAAAGTTCTATTGTCTGCTTCCTGGGCTGGGATGGCTGGAAGGCTGGGCTTAGCTGGGATCCGTGACCTCTCCTGCATGTGGCTTGGCTTCTCTCAGCACAGCAGCTGGAGAGAGAGACAGAGACAGAGACTGGAGGGAAGAGAGAGAGCAAGGCTTCCTCTGGTCCCTACCGGGAAGTTCCACCCCCACTCCACCCGCAGTGTTACTCTGTCCCATTCTATGGATTACAGATGTGTCACTAAAGCCAGCCCAGGTTCAAGGGGAGGGGAATTAAATGCCTGTGCCGGGCAATCACATTACAGAAGCACACAGGGGACGTGGACACCTTTGGAAAATACCACCTCAGGGTGGGGTCTACAAATCAGGCGGGGTCTTGCAGTCGTTGGAAGGACTTGCGCCTTTATGTTGCATCAGATGGGGGCATCCTGGAAGGGTGTTTTGTGGATGAGGGTCATGATCAGACTCGGGTTTTAAACGGAAACGTGAGGAGCGAAGTGGGGGACCGTGAGCTCGTCCAGCACGTGGCTGCCAGCGCTGGTGATGCGGAGGCTCCCTGACAATCCCGGCCCCTGCCCACCTCCTCTCCGCTTACCCAACAAGGACCCTCGCGACAGCACCCCGCGCTGGCCTGTCCCCGCCCCCCCCCTCAATGGGACAAGCGCTTTGCAGGCGGTGTCAACGGGCCCAAAGACAAAAACCAGACTCTAGAAAACCACTTGTGCACGCCCCACAGGCTTCTGAGCAGGCGTTTCCAGAGTTTCCCTCTCGACATGGGCTTTATCCATCACCTGTTTGTGGGCGCTCACTGGCTGCTTCTCCCCTCATCTCCTGAGAATCCCTTTTCCTCCCCCTCCTCCTCTGGCCACTTTTTCTGCCCCCAAATCCATGCCGTCTGCCTCCCAACAAGACCAAATGGGCTCGTGATACGATCAACAACCCCGAGGACAGGGAGGCCCCAAGAGCCTCTGCTGGAGCCAAAGGCTGACTCACCCTCGAGTGACCTGCTCAGCTGCTTTGCAGGAACTTCCCTTCCCCAGGCAGAACAGGCCACTGTGGCGTTGGGACTCCCACCACTAGGCCAGGAATTAGCACGTGTACCAGGCCTGAATCTGGGGAAACTGGTACTAGCCTAAACCCAGCAGCAGCGTTTTAATTTGCTGTCCCGGAATCTTGCCCTGTCTTAGGTTGATCATCCAGAGCAGGCAGAGTCCCCTCCTGTGATTCTTCAGTGTGAGGGGACATGGCAAAGTACACACACAATCTCCATTCCATCTCCAAACCACCAAAATGACAAGAGTGTGCGGCGTGGCAGTTAAAAAATGAGGCCAGTAAACAGTTCCTGAAATGTAAGCATCTGGCCAGCCTTCCACTACATAATCTGCGCAGCAAGCTTCAGCGGAAATCCTATCCCGACCCCCCAAGCCTCTCCCCTTTGACTGATGCTAAAAAATCCTCCTTCAGCTGAGGGTGCACCAGATGAATTAATAATGCAAGAGCTGGAAGGCAGCCACCAGAAATAAAATGGCTGTGGGCTGGGATTATGGGCTCTCCTTTTTCCTGAGTGTTTTGAAGATCACAGGTCTCACAATTTAACGAGCTTTAAAAAGAGGTTTTGTAAAACATGAAAGTAAGACACAATTAAAATTAAAATCTTCCTAAAATGGCTAGGTAAGTCTTTGGTTTAACAAGTGAAGACTTTGCGGGATGGGGAAAAAGATTGCTGAAGAGAGGCCCGAGGGTGGGAAGGCCAAGAAACCCTCACCTCCTCCACACTTGACCTCCAGGGGGTCCTGCCCTCTTTCTGGTGGGACTGGCAGTGGAAAGACAAAGAAACAAAACGTGTTCAGGCCTCTGGACCATGGAGACCATTCCAAAGGGAGAGAGAAGGTACTCAACGGTTAGGAACCCCCAGAAACCAAGCCCTACTCTGGCATCCTGAACCGTTCTCTGTAAAATACACTATCTACATACGGGGAAAATCAGAAACATATTAACTGACTTTTATGGGATGTGGTAAAATAGGATTTTTATTTCCTAGTTTAGTTTGTATTGTCTGAATTCCTCTTTAGTAGTCAGAAGATTAAAAACAGAAGTTAAATGCCTTTTGAATGGCAACAAACTAAACCTGCAACAAGGAGTCACTTTGCTCTGCCCACGCAAGCAAGGGAGGGGCATGGGGAACAGGGCTGGGGGAGGCCCCTCCTGGACCGCTCAGCTCCCAGCTGCCTCTCAAGCTCATAACCGGCCCCTGCCCAGCTGTGGTGCTCCCTGCCTTCCTTCCAGACTTGTCACACGGCCCAGCTCTGAACCCATTACCGCCCATCTGTCTGACACCAGTCCCAGAACGCAAGGAGCAGCCTCAGCAACAGAGAGTGTCTTGGGTCACCCAGAGAGGACTGCTGCTCTGGGAAGAGACCATCGGAAACAACTCTGCAGACACCGGGCTGTCCCTCTGTCCCACAAGCTGAGGGCACGTGTGGGCTCTGGGTGCCTCTGCCCCTACAGGTGGAAGCTGACGGTGCAAAGTGACTTCCAAATGGAAACCACCTCTTACAGAGCTGGGTCTAGGCATCGCCTCAGATGAACCGCGAAGGCAGTACCTGGCATGCACTGTATGTGGTACAGAAGAGTCACTAGCTACCAGGTCTCTCAGAGCAATCCTCAACCCTACAGCACACGCACTGAAGCTTTCAGAAGACACCCCAACAAAAGCCTCCCACACACCACACAGAAGTGGCCCCAGTTCACCCATGGGCTTGAGGAAAAGCATTTTAGAATGCTCTGTGCCCACCTGTGCCCCTGGAAGGTGCCTGGGCAGCTGTAAGTTTCCCACTTGGCTCTCCTCCTGCTGAGGCTGCACAAGGTAGCCCCTCCCTTGGGTCTGCACCCTCCGCCGCCCGCCAGGCGGCACGTAGATGTCAGCACCCAGTCCCACACCGAGCCTTGCCTTCCTGCATCAGGGCGTTGGCTCCCTCTTAGCCAGGTCGCCTGGCTCCTCAGGAAGAGCCCAGGTTTGCAGAGGCAGCAATGGCTCCACTGGCCGACGTGGGCAGGGAAGGGGAGGACTAGAAACACCCTCACTCGCCCAGAACCCCGTGCAGTTCCATGAATGACCAGCAGGCCCATGACTTTAGTGCAGAAGGTAAACACAAACACTCCGAGATCACTCGTATAAAATTAACTTGAGAGGCACCTAGTTTAAAGCATTGCTGCACCTTACAGATCTGTCTGGTTCAGAAGGGAGCCCCCTTAGCCACCAAGCAGGGCCGGGACTTGGACCCCAGCGCCCCAACCACCTGTTCCACATCCAGCAACAGACCTAGTCCAAAGTGGCCCCCAGTCACGGGCTGAAGCAAGGCGAGCCACAGCCAGAACTCCTGGGACCAGCTGTGACCCAGGCACACTAGGCAGAGTCGCACACCCCAACGCCACATGACGGCTGTGTTACTGTGGGGGATCCCGGGGTGACAGGTGTGCGGGAACCGAGACGTGGTTAGGAACCCAGACTGGAGCAGAGCTTGTTTAAATGCACTCGCTTCCTGCACCACGCCTCCCAAACGCTTCACGTGAAGGGGGCAGGAATTACTGTGTCTGGGCTTGTTTAGTAAATTTTAGTCACTGTAACTGGCTGGGAGGGCAAGACTTCGGCATCAGTTTAACATCAGAAAAAGTCACCTATGGTGTCCAAAACCAGAGTTTTACAACCCTCACACCAGTTACGGCTGATTAAAACAGGCTAAAAGCAGTGGGTAAACTTTTTACATAGTCTCAAAGTATCTTTCAAATAATTACAAAAGATAGACATAAACCTGGCAGGCACCACCTTAAGGCTCAGTCACACCGATGATGGGACAAATATACCCTTAAAAACAGGTCTGCAGTCTTCTAAACTGTTAAGATTAGAACAGAGGCTGGGACAACGCTTGGCAGATACCAAAGCCCTCACCACCACCAAGGCTTAGCTGCGACTGCAGTCTCAGGGCGCACCTGGCCTTGTTTCCCACAAAAACACTCCATAGTAGAGCATGGATTATTTTATTGTACACTTTATAAAAAGTCCAAACACACACATACCGCCCCCCCCCATTAGGGAGGGGGTTCACATCTTTCTTAATGTAGATCTGGCCACCTTCTAAATTAGGCCTTATTACTTGTTCTTATACCCTTAAGATGCTTCTTTCCCCTCAAATATTTATCTCCCAACTACAAAAATGGAGTTGCAAAGGGTGTATATAAAGATATGAGATTTTTCTTGCTCTTGTTATAGTACAAACAACTCAAGGTGATTAAAGAACCAGGAGAGTAAGAAAGGGGGAAATTACCTAATGAAGAGATGGAATGTCTCTTACCTGTAGCAAGCGGCTGACTCATCTGTTATAATCGGCACCTACCCTAAAGTCACCGGTTTGTAGGGGCATGGGCACAGGGAACAGTGAGGCAGTGTGTGCCAGGCCACTGCTTACACAGACTCCAGAAGGCGCAAGATTCCCGCACCCTTTCTTAATTACGAAAGACAAATTAGAGGAGAACCCAGTACTTAGATTCTACCCACTCTGAGGTATTAAATGCATAAAGATTAGTTATGTCCAAGTAGCATGCAATAGAAATATCTTTAAACCAACATGGTTAAGTGTTAAGATCTTTAGAAATCAAAATATTTATTCACATAATTTTAAACTAAAGCCAAAGGTAATAAATCTTCCGCGGTAATGATCTGAGTGCAAGTGATGTGGGCTTTCTTCACATTCACGTCCTTCGTTCAGTTGTTCTTGAACAAGTCGATGCAGCTCTGCAGGAGGGAGACGTTGTTCTAGAAGACAGACGTCGGGGCACTGGTGAGGCACGGACCTCAGACCCACCGACTTCGCTTGTCACAAGACATCTGGCCGGGTGCTTGCTTTTCATTAAATGACCCCTGAACCACAATTCCCCTCACCCCAATTTCACTTTGGGGAGTTCCTCACCCTCAGAAGGGCTGGTCAGCACTTCAGCACCTCCACCCCACACCCCAGGTTTGCTCCCACTGCCATCATGCCAATTCCACTCATGTGACTTAACCTAAATGTGGTATTTGAAAGCCTTGGAAAGACTGGATAAAAAGTTGCTAAAAAAAAAAAAAAAGTTGCTAAAAAGTAGTTATGGGTGAGATTATAAATGAGATTACAAATGATAAATATTCACATAGGACTTGGCAGGAAATACTGTACAAAGTTCTCACTTTAAAGGAATTCAAAAAACCTAGAATACTCAGAACACTACGCATAAATGACCCATAAATGATACTTTAAAACTCCAATTTAAAAGGCCATATACAGCAGGACTTAAAGAGGCAAGTGAGTAAGCATCTCTGTTGTGGTCAAAATAAAGGAATTCAAAATACATACAAACGTTCAGTCTTCCCGCTTTAACCAGTGCAGATGGCCAGCGACAGTGACCTGACTGCCCTGGCTCAGACAGCACCCTGAGGCTCAGTATCTGCCGCACCCAGGAACCACCCAAAGAGCCCAGAAACCCTGAGTGAATGAGCCTGGGCACAAAAAAAACAAAAACAAAAAACCCCTAAGAGCTCCCCAGTAGGATTTCAATATGCTCTAGCACTGAGAACCACTGTTCTCCATCTTTTCTGGGCTAAATTATGCTACAAACATTATGAGGAAGTTTTCCTCCTTTTTAAACCAAAAGGGACTTAATATCAGAAGACACTTAGCAAATTCGAAAACTATTTAAAAAAAAAATCTACCATGAAAACTCCAGATAACGAAGAGCTTATAAATGCTATGATGGATGCTCACAAATTACTGGAAAAACTCCTTCAGGGTGTGGCCCGCAAGGACATCAAGAGAGAAGCTGGGTAACCGCCACCAAGAATGCTCTTCTCAAAAAGCAGTATTTCATCAAGACATACGGAGTTTTGGTTTGCAGTGGAAAAAATACTCTGACAAGTGGCTCCCACCCACACCTCAGGGGATTAAAACCACAAAGCAAATGCCATCTGCTTGATGACACTGGAAGAGTGAATTGGTAAATAACTTGAAAAAGACCCCCCAAAGTTGACTTAGTTTGAAGATAACACTTACCCTGGCATGCTTTATTTCCAGTTCAGACATTTCAATCAGATTCTTCCTAAATGCTGCCACTCTCTTTCGTTTGAAATTGATTAGCTCTACAAAGTAAAGTTTACCAAGAAAAACAGAACAATCTTCATCTTTAACTTCCAAATACCATTCTTACAAATAAAATGATCTCCAAAGCTTTGGTACCCTACACCACATTTTCTCACATTTTTGTTATCTCTACCATTGGAACACACCCCCAGTCACCAGGAATGGCCCCTGAACACCTGGAGGTTTCTGAGTTGAGCTGCCTTGCCCTTTCCCTCTAGGAACCAGTGCTTGTGGAGGGTGGGCTAGGGAGGTAGTGGGCCACACGTACTTGCACCAATGACCTTTTTTAAGGATCATTTTTAAACTTTGAAAACTGCTTTTTTGTGGCTATTGCTACAGAACATGCCACCTTTGTGTTTATCCATCATAAAAATTCAGGATCAGTGTCCTATCAGACTCCCTCTGATTCCTTCCACACACTTGTGAACTCAGGCTCTACCCTGCAGCTCTCACCATCACTCCTGTGATCAAAATCCTCCCTTAGCTTAAGCTGGTGCTCAGAGTCCTGTATCTTGTCTACACAGCACCGTCCAACAGAAATGTAATACAAGCAGCCACATTAAAAAATAAAAACTCAACAAATGTATAGTGATTTTAACGACAGTAACTTGGATATATCAGGCTGGTCTTGTCAGATGTCAAAATAAGCTCTTCTCCTTCCCTCCAGGACCAGAACTCCAGACTGACCCATCTGTCTCCCAGGACACCTGCCCACTGCCCTGTGCTTCTGCAAGAGCTCCCATCAATTCAGCCATAACCTTAGAACCTCAACGTAAGACAAACAGCCTAGGAGCCATTTATCTCATTATTCTACAGAGTACTGCACTTTTAAATAGTGTACACCCAGGCTTACATTTTGAATAAGGAGGATACGATCAAACAACAAAGGGACAAACCGTGGGCAATAGAGACAGGCCTAATCTGGCACATTGTAAAGCTTTGTGGCTTCTCTTTAAAAAAATTCTCAAAGCCACTAAACTCTCGCCTATACAATAACCTAAGATTTCAACTCAGTAGTTTTGAAGTGTTCTTTTTCCTTATATATTTAAATTAGCTGTTTTTTTCAAAAAGCTAGAATTTTTATTTAAACTACAGTGCAGCGAGAAGGAGGTTCCTCTGAAAGAATCCAAAGGGCAGCCATGGGAGCGTGTCTGCAGGCCATTTGCAAAGACTGTACAGAGAAGCCCTGTCCCTCAGTGAGGGCACCGGAGTCCTGAACAGAGAGGAGCCAAGACAAAGGAGCAGAGCTCTTCCAGATACACCGGGATTGCAGCGCCACAGAGGAGGGGGAAGGTTCTGAGGAAACAGTCTTATAATGAGATACGGATTCCACATGGAAACCTGAGTTTTGAAGGGGGAGGGTGTTCTGAGGGTGAATCAAGTGTCCACTCTAATTTACATTCACATTCTGGAAGACACAGTCTTTACTTTTTGCTCTGGCATGTTCCATGGCCCCTAAGAACTTCAGGGCAGTGAGATCCCCACTAAGGAAAAGACTACCTATTACACTCATGTTCAATGGACATGGTACACCATCTCCCAATTTTATTTTGTTTTATTTTTTTGGCCAAGCTGCGTGGCATGCGGGATCTTAGTTCCCTGACCAGGGATTGAACCTGTGCCCCCTGAATTGGAAGCAGAGGGTCTTAATCACTGGGCCGCCAGGGAAGTCCTAAATTATATTTTAAAAGCCCCTTACTCTGGAATGGTAGAAGGCAAGAACCAACCCTGTGGAGATGGAATACAACTGAGTCATTATTGCAGACTCATGATCCCTGAAGAGTATATACGCGTGTGCACACATCCTGACATTTCCCCACTGTTGGCTGAAAGGTCTAGAAGCAGAGGCACCCCAGAAGAAATGAGCACACATAGCACTCAATCTGGGCTCCTAGAAGAAATGGCGATTTTCATGGCTGGAGTAGAAAAGGTCTAAGATTAGCACGAAACATCTAATCCTCAAAAATATGGGGGTGTCATAAGGACACGCCAGCTTTAAAGGCACTCTCACTGGCTCAGTCTGGACAGTATGAACACCAAAATAACTTTGTACAGTCATGAATTTTAAAACTTTTTGAAAACAGGAATCCATGAGTCTAACGAAGATGATAAAAAAAAACTATGGGAGAGAAGGGAAGGCTTGTGTTAATAAAGGATAGACAGCACCAAGTGCTGACATGGAGGAGTCGGGGAGGGGACAACTCTGTATTGTATCAAAGGTTACCGAAGTTGGTAACTGTACTGCAGGGATGTAAGAGAAACACAGCGAAGTTTTCAGGGATAAAACAACTAAGAAAGATACAACTTAATCTCAAAAGGTTAAAAAAAACCCAACCCAGATATGTTTATAAAATCACACAAGTAGGAGCACATGTACGTGTGCAAGTGACAAAGCAGAGGATGTATGTGTGTTCTCTGTACCATATGTGCAACTTCTCTCTGTAAGCTTGAAATTACTTCCAAATAAAAAGCAAAAAGTAAATAAAGAGTGGCCCCACTCAACCTTCTTTTGCAGATTCAGAAAGCTGTTCAAATTTCTGGCAGCATTCCTGCTGGTGTGCCTCAGCCAGCTTGACATCTTTGCTTTTTAACCGGGCCTTATCCAATGCCTTGTTTGAATTCTCATAGTCAATGAGGGCTTTAGTGCGTCTGTATAAGAGATCCTGAGAAGAAAATTAACAGATATGATACATGGTAGTTAAACCTATACCGAAAAATCTCTAGAACAGAACAGGAAGACTATCTGAAGTACTCTAAAAAACAGACAAGTACCTTGGGGCACTGCCTAAAATGTCAGACATCAACCATCTCCTGCACCGCCCCCCCCCCTTAAATCTCAACATTAGGCTGGTAATAGCAATGCTTAATACATTGTTGACAGCCTTTCCAGAATTCTCTATATGGATCAAGAGAAGGAACCAAACAGTGACGACTACAGGATTTTTTTCTCTAAGAAAACATGCCACAAGACAAGTCACCTAAAATAAAACTAAACTATGGGGGAAAGAATGAATTTCTACTTCCTGATGACATTTTCCCATTAGGTATTTTCCCTACCTAATTTTATGCTGCCAAGTTTAGTATATTTCATATAAAAATAATTTAAACATTTTTCTTCAGGACAGTGTAGACAGTGAAGAATGCACGTTCCATTCCCAAAGGTCATTCTGCTGACCACTTCACCTTGCTTTTGGTTAAGTAATGCTTTATGACTCAAAGGATGCAGTGACAACTGCAATTCAGTAAAAGATCACAACCCCAAAGCCTTTTCTGCCTCAGAAATAGCCCCTTTGGCATGTGTCCGGTTATCTCTGCATCCAACAGCATATAATCTCCCAAACCATTATCTGTCTACTCAGCACCAGCCCTACTGCCCCTAAGTTCCTAAGCAATGCAAACTAAGGACACAGTGTCACAAAAAGGAACGTCACTGTGAGATGATTTCAATCTAAAACGGAACTGGAGGATACACACCCGCACCCTCAGAATATAACTATACAACTTAAGAACTGAGAGACTGATTTCCCACAAACATCTGATACACAGGAGACCCAGACTTACCTCCCGACCAGTGAACACCGGCCAATGAGCTGACTGCTGGGGACCAGCTCCCTCACGCCAACCATCTTACTGCCAAAGACTCTTCCTCTTTGCACTCCTTGCCCCAAAATACATCCCACCCCACACCCTCAATGGACTCTCCTGTGGCTTGCTACAGTGTTTCCCACACTGCGACTCCTCTGTTATTCCTGAAGAAACTCGAGCTTGCCTCAGTTTACTTCTTTATTTAGGCTGACATCACTTACATGAACAATCCTGACAAATTTCCATCTTCTTTCATTTTTAACAAAGAGAATACATCTGTATCATCAGACCTCTTCTGCGAGAACTCCCTCACCTTAGCAGCCTCTATGTTGAGCATGTAGTATCGGAGGAGCTCTGTCAGCTTTAAGTCTTCATCTGAGGAGACTCGACTCTCTACTTTCTGTTAAAAAACCAAAGGCCACCATCATCTAAGCAGAAATCTACAGATTATAAAATACATACCTTGAAGACCAACATAAAAATCCTTACCCTAAGTTTTTCAAATAGCTCAGCCGCCTTCAACAGGTACCTGCAAATATACACGATTTTGGCTTACGGTCTTAAATCATGTATGAAATATGATCTTATCAATGCTCTAAGACATGAATGGGTAAATTCAGGAGTCCTAGTCTGTGGCGCTTTAGAATTAACTTATCAAAGCAACGCTTTCATCACAAGTGGCCCAATCTAGCAGAGAAGACGGTTACGAAATCGAGCACATTTCCAGTGCCGCACTCACCGGCATTGGCCTCTCTTGCTGCCCCTCAGCCACCTTGCTGTGCAGAACCCGTGTCCCCAAGTTCTTATCCGCTGTTAAACTTGTGTTAGCCAAGGTCAGGTTCTAAGCCATAAATATGCTACTAGTTTGTCTTGGTTCTGCCATCAGCCTGACTCCCATTTTCAAGTCTGAAATACTAACGCCCCCTAGACCAAGCCTAGGTGTAAGTAGAACACAGTCATTTGACAGTAACAGCGAGGGGTGGTTCCAGGATACAGTGCCCACCCTGCACAGAGACTAAAACCCACAGTTGACCAAGTCCCTTATCTATATGGTATAACGTACACCCTCCTGTATACGTTAAATCATTTCTAGATTACTTATCACGCCTAAAATGTAAATGCTATGTAAATAGTTGTAAGTACAACGTAAATGCTATGCAAATAGTTGTTGATGCACAGCAAATTCAAGTTTTGCTTTTTGGAACTTTCTGGAATTTAAAAACAAGTATTTTCTATCTGTAATTGTTTGAAGCTGTAGATGCAGAACCCACAGGTATGGAAGGGGCCAACTATTCCATCTCACACCAGAAATAACTAGAATGAAGAAACTGTGAAAAATTAATATAAAAAAATGCTCAAAATCAGACTGGGGTCATTACTTTACCCTTATGGCCACCTTAACCAAATCTCTTCAAGTCAGCCCAGGGCATTACCGAGTAAAGCACAAGCACCACTTGCCAGAAAACACAAAGCAAACTTCTCTCAAAGACAATTCCAAAATCAAAATAATCAACAACAGACACATGTAAGTTTGACAGAAATAAAGGCTTTGACCAACAGCTACCACGTTTGGTACAGAAGTGCCCTGAGTCCCTTACAAACGTCTTACAAGTATTTACGTTCAGAGGGTGTATAGTATAAAGTGAGTGCTGGAGACTATGGTCGACCAGAGATGGGCTTGGCTCAAGAGCGGAACTGAACCTGTGTAGTCATTACCCATTTTACCACCCAACAGTTTTCAATTAGGGGATTAGAGAAAATGTCTTCCAACAAAAACTTACTTTTTGATGACCGTGGGCTCTTCTAAAGCCAGGCTATGCAAGCAGGCTGCGGTGTGGATGTAATCGTCCGCTACATCTGCAGGAACAAGGACAGACCTTTTATGTGAGCAGAGCTGGCACATTAGCAAACTAAGGGGCTAATGGGCGAACATATTTACTTTTATGAGCGCTGGTCATTCTGTCAGCCTTTGCACAGGAACCCTTGATCCTATCGTAATAGTTACTGAGGAAATGCTTCTCTTGCTCAAAGAAGTCATCTACCTCCTAAAGGGAAGGAAAAAAGAGGTTTAAGAAGCAAAACTTCTAACAATACAAATATGTATTTTATATTATAAAAAAACACTAAAGAAATAAGCTTATGCATAAGTTTAACCTCTAAAGACTAGGGAAATAAAAATAATTTTTTTTTGAAATGGACTTTTCATACTTGGGATTAGGAAAAGTGAAATGCTGGCAGGAAATGTCAACAGAGAGAACCATTTTGAAGAGCCATTTAGCACAGCCCAGTAAAACTCAGCATCCTCTCTAACCTCCAGCAATTCCGCTAGAGCGGTGGTTCCGCCCGGTGGGTGGCTCCCGCGCCTCGGATACCTGCACCTGCCAAATGTGTTCGGTTCCAGACTGGGAGGAAACGCTGGCACCTGGCGGGCACTGACCAGGGATGCCAAACGCCTGTATACGTTAAATGCGTGGGAACAGCACACCTTCAGCTGTGCCAGAGACAGCCCCAGAGCTTCCACATTTCTGACAACGCCCTGTCTTTCTCAGCACCTACACCCTGGGCTCCTTACTCAAGCCCTCAAGTGGCAAAGTCAGACACCAGACAGTAACTGTTATGGTAGCAGGGAGGGGGGCTGAGGAGTGAAGAAATAAACCACACCTACAAGGCTAGTGAGAAACTTGTACATTTATTTCATGTTCTAGAACAGCACTGTCCAATAGAAACATGTGAGCTACACGTGCCGCTTAAAACTTCTGTAGTAACCACATTATAAAAAGAAATAGGAAAAACCCATATTTTATGGTTCTTTCTTCCTATCAAGTCCTTGAAATCCAGCATGTAAACAAAACATAAAATTCAGTTCCTTTATTACACCAGCCAACTGCATCTGTCAAGTGCTCAACTGCCACCTGAGGCCGGGGCTACCAGGGGACAGTGCAATTCTGGAGAATAGCATGAAATACTGGTCTTGTAGCTTATTTTTTAAAAAAATAACTAACTGAGTAACCTCTCCTTACAGAAAAGGAGAAAATGAAGACTTAAGTGTGGAAAGGTTCTTATCCCTTCTCCTGGGAAAGAACGGAGTATTTTTGGAAAATAAGTGAAAATTCAATGAGTAGATAAAAATAACCAAATTTGAAAAAAATTATTTACATTTTTGAGAAGCTAATACTATTTGTTTCACAAATACCTATTCTGAAGAAACAAAAAGTCACCTATTCACACAAAGAGAAGAATTTTCTCAAACAGCTAAAGGCCACTTACCTTAACTCCTGAAAAAAGGACTTCATCAGCACTTTTCACCACACTTTTGAAAAAGCCACCAAACATCTCTTTGGTATTTTTCCGCCTAACACTTAGCTAAGGAGAAATCCAAAACAGTTAACGGTACATATATTTCCCATCAAGTCCTGAACACATTCCAAGTAACTGTTTACTAGTATAAGCATACACTTAAGATACCTCTAATTCCATCGTTAACAACAGATCTAAATATCAAATAAACAGCTAAATCTAAGCACAGGTTGTAATTCTAAAAGTGTGACTTAGGAGATATTTTGAAAAACCATCTAGGTATCAATATCAAGTCTTTGTGCCTTTAAATTCTTGGTAGAATTACTGTTCTGTTATGTTGATTATTCACTGGTTAGAAGACTTCTGAGGAAATGTGTAGGTCAGGGCTTGCCTCATACATATTAAACAGCAAGAAATGTAACGTATTTTTGTAAAAAAGCAAGCATATGTCTCCCTTTCAATGAAAAAAACAAATGTGGATCAACTTAAATTCTTTCGAATAATCCCAAGCTTAACTGAGGGGATAAAGGTCAAAATATTTACATGCAACATCTTATTAAAATGCCTTACACGTTGGATCTATTGCCCTCGGGGAGGTGGGCAAGGGGAGGAGCATCTAAGAAAGGTTTCTGTTGTGTTGATAAGAAACTCAACCTTGAAAGTCAATTTTTCAGAAAATATATCAAGTATATTCTTTGTACATTTTAACTGGATCATGGAAATGGAATAAAAATGCCTTACATCTTGATCATATTCCAGGAAAATGTGAAAGTTGCGATCTTTACTGAGAACAGGGTGAGAGGAGAGCCGCTGAAGAAAGACTTCATGGGAAGACACAGTCTTCTTGAAGACCGCGAGATACTCACTGGAAGAGAAGCGCACAAGGCCTCAGCTCAGCTGACCACCCAACACTGCTCCCTGGGACCTCACTGCGCTGCTCCTCCAGCCATGCAGAACACCTCAACTGGACCCAAAGCAGCTTGGTATAATGTAGCATCCAACTAGGTAATAAGGCAGATCTCGTTTTGGAATCTGTGGAACAGCCACCGAAAGGGGAAGCGATATAACCAGAGTTGATAGGGTACGTCTGTGAAGCCCAAACCCACGTGTACTTAAGCACAAAACACTGGCTTCTTTAAAACCATGAAAACCCTTTAATTTTGCAGCCATGTACACAGCAGTGAGTCTAACAAAGCCTGGAACCATCAGAAACTACAAAGTGGCTTCATCTCAATCTACACACTAGAGATGACTCAGAACTTCCCAACAGTAGGAACTTGAGTCTGTTGTGTTCAGCGCTCTATCCTCAGAGCTGTCCACGGGGTACCAGGCTAATGCGCCTGTGGCAGCGTGCTGAAGAGACTCGCTGAGATGGATGCCTTAGAAGGGAGGGAGCCAAGGGAAAGAAGTGCAAGGATGGCGTCATAAGAAACTGTATGCAGACCTCCAACTATGATACAGAATAAAGAATCCATTCTTCTTTGAAAGAATTACAACCAGATTAAAAGAGCCATAGCTGTGGCTATTCTTAGAATGCTTCTTTGTAGCAGCACTCACTGCCATCTAGTTTCAGCTATACTTCCAGTAAACAAACTTCAGGGAAGAAAGTTTTGTACGTTATCACAGCCTGAAGACTTGTTTATATATAAAGACAAACGTTTAGTTCTTCACTTTATGCCAGACCAACACTCCACGACAAGCATGGTCTACAGATAGAACCACCATCTACTCAGTGTCAGCAGTCCCCAGGGAATCAATGTCTAAAGTACAAAGACCAGGTCCCTCCACCCACACTCTGCAAAATGTGGTTTGAGAAGACAATAGCCAGGTAACTAATTAACTGAAATTAGCTGTCAGATTCTCGTTTCTGCACACATTTTTATTCTCAAAGGGTAGAGCCCCCATCAAGAAAATGCACTTACGCTTCCAGCTCTTGCTTCATCTTGGCAAATTCTTCTTTGGTCATAGACCCTTCACCCTCTCCCAGTTTCTGCATCTTCTCTCGAGGGCCGTCGAAGTCAGGCTTTGCAGGCGCGGGCGGAATCTGCAGTCAAGGCAGTAACTTGTGAGGGTTCTCGCCCCCAGAGACGTGCAACTCAGTGCCTGTGCACAGGAGGCAGGGAGCCCAGTGGGGCTGCCTGAAAATCAACTTGCACTTTTCTCTTAACCTTATTCCTTTCGGCCATTTAAAAGAAGTGTCCCCTACAACGGGCACTCACTTTGACTGCAATCATTTGTTTGGTTAATCAATCACTGGACAGTTGGTAGGTATGACAGTTTATCCTGCTTCAATTGTCAGTTTAATTTATATATTACAATCAATGCTAAAATGAAGCCAATGAAGTACGATGAAGATAATAATCTCTGGATTTATAAAGGAATTTATTCCAGAGGATAAAAGATTCTAATTTTGCGTGGACATTCTTAAACATAAGCTTCAGTACTGATTTTGTTTAACTATTTGGCCAGATTCTTCAGCTGGCCTGGCAGGAAAAGCCGTGTTTCTCTCTCCTTTAAAATCGGCTAAGGGACTTCCCTGGCAGTCCAGCGGTTAGGACTCCACGCTTTCACTGCCGAGGGCGCGGGTTCAATCCCTGGTTGGGGAACTAAGATCCTGCGAGCTGCACAGTGCAGCCAAAAAATAAAAATAAATAAAATCAGCTAAGTCTCTTCCCAGAGCCACGCATTAACTCTCAAGGGCCGAGCACAAAGACAACTGCCCCCTTTACGCCTTCAGCAGAACACACCTGAGAAACCCAGCACACACTACCACCAGCAGAGATCAATTCCACTTGATGGCTGAAAGGAAATGCCAGAGAAATGCCAAACGCAAAGGTAGACAAGACTTTACACCATGAAACTGCTTACTCTCTTTTATTGTACAGAATATAAGACTATGCTTCATCTTACAGCTAAAACGCTATTTTCACATACTTTAGATTTTACCAGTAATAGTGAACACATACTCCAGTTGACAAATGAAATCAGACTATTTTCACAATCTATTACAAAAAAAGTGGGTAAAAGTCTCTCAAAACAAAATGAACAGCAAGGGAGAAGAAATTGGCTTCAGTAATTATTTGATTACCCAAAATGTACTTACAATAAGCCCAGCATAGTCTGTAGTTTCAATAAGAGTTTCATGTAGCCACACAAAGTCTTCATGTTGCCTTGTAACAGAAAACTCTGGGCTCTGAAACGTGGGCAGCGTGGTCTGTAAAGAAAAAAGAAGTAACTGTTAACTACTATTTTCAGATAAAGTGGCTTGGGTTTCATGCAGTGCACTATGGGAAAATTCTGCATAATAGAACATCCAGTTTTTTAATGAGATCCAATAAAGAACAAAGCTAAGATTCAGCACATTCTTTACGGAATTCTAGTCACACAACTCCACCTTTCAGGTCAACTCAGACAGATATAATCTATAACCTATAAACGTAGGCCTCACGCTGCCTGAGTGACAGGTATGTTAATCAAGCCACCAAGGTACGCAGAGAAAACCTCGTGGGAGGGGACCTCAGAGACAACATATTACCAATATTATGCTGGAGATGGCATAAACCAAGAGCTCTAGCTTCAAACTTCCTGACTCAAATTGTGCCTCAGCCATTTACTTCATTTAAACCTGTACCTCAGTTCCTCACCTGTAAGATGGGGATAACAGAATACCATAAGATTGTTAGAAAGAGAAAATTAAGCCCATGTAAACCCTTTACAAAAGTGCCTGGCATAAGACAAGCACTCAATACATTTTAACTAGTATGGAAGGAGAAAGGAGGCTAAAAATGTTCCTGAAAAGATCCCAAGAAATTAAACTTTCTATATTTTTCACAGATTGGCATATTGCTTTTGTCAAATTAAAAATCTGGAGAAAAATTAACACAACATTATATATCGGTTATACTTCAAAGTAAAATTTTTTAAAAATCTGGACGAAAAAAACCTCTTCTGAATCATAATAGGTGGGGTGACGGCCAAGAACTTAGTAAATATGGGCAAAGCAAGCACTTCCCACGCATGCAAATTAAAAACAAAGGTGGAGTTCTGTGGCAGGTGGCTCCAGCTCTGTGGCTCTGCCTGGTTTGCTTCCCCACGGAGCAGAGCACAAGCCACACTAAACACCAGCAAAGCCCACAGCCCCAGGGCTCCACCACAGTAGAAAATGCTGTAAGAAGAGCACTCATCTGATGCTTACTAGGAGCAAGCGGAGGGAGGGGCCTCACTTAGCAGGAGTACCACACTGCACTCAGGTCACTAGGTCTCTTCTCACACCCACTGTGACTAACAAGGCTGCAACCTGGCACTGTTGTTATTACTGAAGTCATTCTGTCACTTACCTTGGTGTGCACTGTAAATTTGACTTTATCCCTCTCACTGAGTGCATCAGGTATGTCAATCTGAAGCGAGGGGTCAACATTCAGGTCCACTGATACAGATCTCAGCTGAAATACATTTTTTGGCTATTAGTCTCAAATTCATTTTAGTCCTAAAAAGTATCCTTTCAAAAAATGGGGAGCTCGTAATTAAAAAGCAGTCTGTATAAGACTTCTATTGTTCTATGTAGAACAAAGTCAGTTGAGATAATATTTGAAACTGTGGGGAAACCTGCTCTTAAATGCATGGGTGGGTCCAGTGAATTCCTGTAATCTAAACAAAGCAACTATATGATTCTAATATCATGTACATTACATACTTTGTGTCCATGAAAAATACATTTAACCAAATACTTGAAGAACTGTACTAAGAATAAGAAGGCTTCAACTGGATAGAATGAAATCTTGAACTTCTTCCATAAATGCCCAAATTACAAGAACATTCAAGAGGCATTAACAGACTGTATGTATATCTGAAAGTTAGAGGCTGGGAAGTACAGAGAACAGTCAGGTGGTATGGGATCTTGGGCGGAGAGATAAAAATCCACTCAAGAGTGGACCTATTTACATTCAGGGACTGTCAAGGAGATGAGAAATCTAGACACAAGAAGTGAATTGTAAAAACCAACAAAGGCCTTAATTATCAGAATTCCATTGCGATTACATATAAGGGACAAGTGTGAGCACTGCCCTGGAAACAAAAGTAAATGATTTTTGTGAGTTGGAAACTCAGAGGAAAATAATATCCAACTCCAGTTTTGCCTGTTTAAAAAGAATTCTTGGAAGAAGTGGCCTGTTAGGAAAAAGTCGTTAAAATGGTCTTCCTTAAAAAAAAGCTTTCCTACTGAATCTAAAATATGATAAATTCTTTCATTCTTAAGACAGACAAGCTGACAGTGGATCTGAAGGCCTGACACAAATAAGAGGTTGCAGGGATTAAACATCCCATCCTTCCCCCAGCCCCCAGCTGTAACCTAGTGCTAAAGTTGCCAGAACCCTCTAGACTATTAACACAAGGAAAATGTCAAGTGAAGACTGGAGTTAAGAGGATGAGAGAACAGGGAATCCTGAGTTTTTCCCTCTAAATTTCCCTTTGAATTCCTTTCTTCAAAATAAAAAGACCAAAGACTGATGAACTTCTGAAAATAGAAAAACTGGTTCTATTAGGTATAAAAAGATTAAACATATTCTCTAAGAACACATGGATTACTTCTCTCTCCTTTGTAGTATTTCAGAAACTGTCAGTACTTCCCTTTTTCCTTCAGCACTGTGACCAAGAAAAAAATTTTTTTAATTTTAATTGCAAAAACCAGAGTGAGCCCTAAAACAATGGCTTTCCTCTAAGAACTAAGGCTCACATTCTTGCCACCAGAACTTGATTTTTAACATCAAGTATTTTAAGATCACAATATACTTAACAGTTCCTGGCATGTCAACCTAAATACATCTTCCAAGTGAATTCTTGATGACTCCTATGAAATATTTGCTTGTTTGGCTTAATTTTCACATGTCCATTTATGAAATCTTTGCAAACAAAGATAAAGCTTCAAGGTCAGGGATACTTCATTTTATCACAGCTGTGACTCTAGCTCTGACACATTTCTGATAAAAGCTTCCTTCCTTCTGATAATTTACCACTGGGCAAATGCAGCATTCAAAAAGACCTCAAAATATACACTAAATTTGACTGCAGAGAATACTGGCCACCCCACTGATCTCATGTTTGTATGAGTCAAGAGTCAGTACACGAATAAAGTGGGTCAGGTTACTGGTGGAAAGATGGGGCCGCCCAGGGACCGTGTCTAAGGTGCATTTCCCTGAGTTCAGCAACAACAGCCATGTTTCCTGAAATTCCATTTCCTAACGAGGTCACAAATCCTGGTTTCCGGCAGTCTCTCAATTTCTGAACACACTGTCGATTCCATTTTAGCTCACTCCAAGCCCAGTGAGCCCGCGAGCACCACAAGGACTGCCTTGGGAATTAGCGTTGGAAGACCCAAGGGGAATGTAATCTAGTAAACGGGGCTCGTTGAAGCACCAGTCAAAGCGGTGATGGACTTCACCAGCCAACATCAGATGTCACCTCTTTCCCACACTCCAACCATACAGAAGTATAACAGCCCAGGTTATTCACTGTGTTACTATCTTCTTGTCAGTAAAGATATTTTGTTTTTTAGTGTAAGAGTATGATGAAGACACAAAATAACAAAAACCACTAGAGGTTTGGAAAGACTGTGCACTGTAACAAGATGCCAAGCACCCAGCTTCTCCAGCAGTAATCACTTTTGCCTAAATATACCACCCTAGGAAGGGACTCAACAATCCCACCACCTGACATGATGAACACTCCCACCCCACCACAAAAACAAAACAAACAATTAAAAAAAAGAAACCCACAACAGATAACACGAAAAAGTCTGCATTTAGGCCTTAAAGAATTGTCTGAAAAAAGATGGTGGCAAAATTCTGAGTATGCAGACCATCACCAACTCAAATGATCCCTATTCACAAGTCAAAGGAACTTTCTTGTATTGTAGCAAGATAATCCTCCAGATAATGAAGCCCATAAATCACCAAGGAGTAAAAAGTTGTGAAATGTTTAAAGCTTCTAAGTCAGCACTGTCTCCTCACTCCGGAAGCATCAACTGTGATTAAAAGCTCAGCATTCCTTTTTCTGCTTGGTCAACAGAACCAACACTCCATAGCCCCAAGGCACAGTACTTGCTAAATAATCAACAGGGTGGAGGGTACAGCGAGTGGGTGACACGCCTCCATAAACTTTCGCCCACTCACCATCTCTGCCCCCTAGCCTAAGTGTGTGCCCAGAGTGCTGCCTTAGCCCTGTTGGCCAACACTGTCGGACCTGGGCCACAGGTGTCAAAATGACTGGGACAGCTGTTTAAAGCAGCAGGAAGAGGCAGGCAGGCGAGGCAGGCTTCAGAACGGAGTCTAACCTTAGGGACGTTAACTTTCCCTTTCCCATTCCCTTAGGTCACTGGTGAGAATCAAATTTAAAACACATTTACTCTCCAATGCGCAATGTTAAGTTTTAAAACAGACTTTCTTTTGTAGATTTCCACAGAAACCACTACATCACATACTCCAAGTTTTAGATGGAGTTTCAGTCCCCAATATACTTCCTTATCAGACTAATCCTTACAGTAAGGATTACAGTGATCTTTGTGAGAAAAAAGGGGGGTAAACAAGCATTGCTTCATTTAGAAAACAAAATTTTAACTGTTTTAAGAAATCTGAAGGCTTGGTAAGAGAGCTGAAAAGGAGAAAAACTAAATCAATCCTTGTGCATTCCCTCACTTGTTCATCAGCCTCCCAGCTGGGGCACCTGACACTGGCCACAGGACAGATGTGCAAAGCTCTGAGCTGCTAAGGACCACTTTTGGTCCAGATCTCACTTATGACTCACTTTGGTACATGACTTTAATTTAACGCCATTGCAAAGCCTCCTCTTCAAAAGGTTAAGTGGCACAGAGATGGCAAAGAGCACCTCTGTGGCTGGGCAACACAGAAAGCCAGATTCAGAAATTCAGAACCCACAGAAGAAGATATATAAAGTATAAAAAATGTTATGGCAGCTGCAGACTCCAGTTTACACTACTGCCATACAGCCAAATGACAAAACACAATGGGAAGAAATCATCTCCACAGTAACTCTGATCTGCTAGAATGGGGTCTAGTTGAATAGCCACTTAAGTCTAACCAGTTTTGTATACATGCAAGAAACTGAATATGCCAGCCCCTATATTTCCATCTTAATTTGAATGTTGCAAGGAAACTACTGCAGATAGAAGAAAAGCCTGCATGTATACACTGAAATGACTTTCCATTCTCCAGTCCCGAAGCAGAAATGTACTTAGCCAGCGCATGCTAACACATCAGTGTGCCTCTCCTTCAAACTGTTTCTCTCCTAAGGATTCTGCTTTGCTTTCCCTTCACCCAATGGCTAAGGTACTAAAGACCCCTACCAGGGAGAGGGGCAATACGACAAATCATCTTTGAATGGTCTGTAAGCAGCATGGAGCCAGAACAGGCAAGAAACAACCAGGCCATATTTCAGCTGGACAGGTACAGATACCTTGCCTAGTCCAATACTCACTAGTGAGGAAATAAATCCAAAAATGCTCTGCGGTAGACACAGTGGATTTGCAGTAATTTCTGAAAACTGACTCACGTGATACATACTTATATTACTTTGTTACTGTTTCAGCTCAAAGGAAGGACGTGCTCTGTAAGAAATTCTAATACTGTATCTTTCTCCGAACCCCTCTTTATGGTTCAAATACTGTAATGGTACTGAATTATTTCTTACTATTTTCTCCCACCCTGAAGGTAACCAAAACTTGTCTGTGTTCTATCCCACTTATCCCTGAGGCACTGGTGCATGAAAAACAATTGAATTGACTGTGTGCAATACATGAGCTGCTTTCACAGGTATCTGTGTTCATCTCCCTCCCCCCACCACTGGCTTCTCCCTTCCTATAATTCAGGCCTGCCAATATATCATAGTCCTCAAGGACAACAGAACCAAAGACTTCTAGATCTCAGCCTACTAACATAGATAATAGTTATGGAAATTAGCCACAAGCTTAACAACTAGATAAAGAGCTGCAGCAAGTGATCAGATTTCCACCACTCATCTTGGTGAGATGAGACCCACAGGGACCCATCCCTGCTGACACCAACCATTCTTACCGGTAGTCCACCAACACACAAGCTGTCCACAGTAGAACACTGCAGACTGCAGGGCATCTGGAGGCTATGCAGCCCAGAGTTCCTAGAACAGAAATCCAGGCTTGGAAGAAGGTCAGTGCAGCGCACTCAGCGAATGGATAAACTGAATCATCATTTCACAAGGCTGCAAGCCCACGAGCTAGTGGAATCCCAACATGGAACCAGAAAGAGATTAAGTTGAATTATTGGCTAAAACAAAATTCACTGTAAAATCCATCTAATTACAATCCATCTAATTGCAAGATACCTGAATTATTTTCAGGAGTTCACAAAGTGAAAGGTTGAACCATATGATCTATAATGATCTCCTAGCACAGAAATTCTGTTGGGAATCAACATACCACTGCTACAGAGGAAGCAGCTGCCACAAACAAAAAACTAATTTCCTCCATTCAAAGCTAAAGCCCTTCACCTACTACTAGATTTCATCAAGTCTCCCTTCCAAAAGTTCCTCCTGGTCTATCAAGTCCACAACTCCTTACTACAAAGCAGTCTTACTTTATGATCAACCCAAGATGAAATAGAAAAAGATTTGAGAATAAAATTTACCTTCACCAACAAAGATGATTCAGCAACATGGATAGAGCTGACCTTGAGCTTGTGTCATGAGTTTAAGACACAAATGGCAGCATGGAGAGAAGAAAAGCTTGCCTGCTTCCTGGTGGGATTCCTTGTACGCCAGTCAGAGGCACCACACATTTCCCAGATCTTTCAGATATAAACATTTCAGCCCTTCATCACTCACCAGATACCTGGTCCCCACTAGCACAACATGTAAGCTCTGTACTGCTCTTCATTAAAGATCAGGTGAAAGCCTTCAGGTTGGCGACACTTGCATTTGTGCTCCTCACCGTTTACACTAACTAGACCCAAAGGCTTAGGGATCTGCCCCTCAAAAACAAGTAAACCATAAACTCTTCTGGCAGAAAACTCATACCACAGATTAACATAAGCAACTATTTTGAGAAAACTACACTTTCCTCTTCAGACCATATAGCAGTGCCTGAAAAAGTTACACCAAGTTTGTAAACGGAAGCGGGGGGCAGGGGGGGGGGGGGAGGGGGGAGTCAAGCCAAGAACCCAATCTCTAAACTAAAGTTCAGTCTCTCCTGAACCTCAAACTGCAACTTCACTCCTCCCTGTGTATTTACGGTTTGCCTTTGGGGTATGAAACACCTGAGAAATTCCATATCCCCCTTTTAGGTGGAAATCTCTCTTCTTAAGAGTAACTCAATGGCCAATCAGAAAATATACAGGTGTTGGAGGTGAAGTATCTTTTTTTTTGGGGGGGGGGGGAGGAACTAGTTTCTCATGTAAAGATGTAAAGAAACTTCTCAATTTGAACCTGTAAAAAAACAAATTTGCTATTCATGCAAGACAAGATGTCCCACTATCCCTTCGCTATTTCAAAAATAACAGGCAGAACTTATAAAGCTCAAAAATACTTTTCTCTGAATAATTGGGTTCATTAAAAGGTTGCTTCCCTAAATACAACCTAACTTCACTGCATGTGCCTTTCACCACTGGCCAGTGGTACTACTGACCTACAGAAGTACATCCTAATTTCCTCAAGCAATCAGGACAACAGAGCAAAAAAGCAGGATTTTTAAACCAAGTTCCACCCTGTAGCACGTTTCTCAGTGAACTTCAATTCTGCCCCACAATGCTTTGTGAGTACTGTGGCATCCGAGCCTCAGGTTTCCACTGTCCAAAGGGGGCAGTGAACTCCAACATAGTAAACAGAGTAGTTTGTAACTCTCAACTGCCCAGAACCCTTTACCATTTTTTGGTAAGGCTCCTCAATACTGGGGGGAAGGCTAATTCTACCAAAGATAGTCAATGATGCTGATGTTTTAAACGGCCTGCTATTTCCTTAGAATTTATCAAGCATCTGAAAAAAAACTTGAAACAAACTGGCACACTAAAGATTAGCCTCTAACACAATCTGACCCACCCATATCACACCATTTTAGAAAGTTCAAATTGGTGATTCTCAACCAAGGGACATTTGACAGTGTCTGCATTTATTTTTGACTGTCACTGATGAAGGGAAGGGAGTTACGGTCACCCAATAAAGGCCAGGAATACTGCTACAATGCACAGGAAGGACAATTCCCCCTCACAAAAAATTATCAAGCCCAAAATGTCAATCGGTAGTGTTCAAGTTAAGAAACCCTGGTTTAAACTGAAGCTCTACGTTAGATGTTAGTCACTTACTAGGTCTCATACCAAATGAGAATTTGGATCTCAGAATCCAGAAAATTCTCTCATAGACGCCCTAAGCCATTTCTTCCTACAGCCAAAAAAAAAAAAAAAGTGGGCAGATCATGACCTGCTATAGTAGTATTCACAAATGGGGATCTTAAGACACTGTCTGCAAGTTACTGATCCAGAACTAAGGCTTGGGCAGCTTTGAGAAGCCACACTTCCCGAATTTAAGAAGTCAAGCCATAAACATAGTAGAAAACTTCAGTCCACAAGAATCACTTACTCTGGACTTGCTGCAGTATTGGTGAAAATTCAGGACTGTTCCTATACTAACATAAATTTTAACACTCTTCATCTAAGCTGGTGGAGAGTGGTGTCCCTAGAGACAACTTCCACACCAGTTAACAATCTGCAAACCAGAGGGGCAGCATAAATGTAAAACGTTAATGACTGGCTCTGGGAAGGAAACACTGTCCACCCAAAGCCCATGTAACCAACTAGTGAAAGTTAAGGTGAAAGTAACAGCACTAGGCTGGGGAGGGCCCTTACAAAGCCCTCCTGTGCGATCATTTGCTTCAGTCCACTAACAAGTTAAGAATAATAAAAATCCCAGGAGACAATCAGGACTGGCACTCCATTTGCCGTAGGTTGGCAAGACTAACGGGACCAAGACTCATCACAATAGACATACACTGAGTCCGTGAGTGGGAGCCTAAACGTGATGCCGCTGTTTAAAGGACCTTTTGGCAAACAGGAGGCCTGGGTAAATATCTTATGGGAACAAGGTCCTGCATAATCTCCATTTCTCTCCCCAACCATTAAAAACTCCAGACACCTTAGAATGTTGATGCAGCCAGTGCGGGAGGCGGGGCGGGGGCTGCACTACGCCAGTTTCTTTATCATGAAGATGCGGCCTAATGATGTTAAAGGTTCAGTTAAATTTCTCAGGGGCTCGACTTAGCAAAACCTTACTTTTCTAAATTTAAAGACCAGAACACCATCTTTGCCATCAGTAGAGGACTAGTTAAACAACAAATTAATCATACAACTGCTTTCTGGGAAAGAAGACAAATCAACACCTTCAGCTCAAAAGGATACGACTAAATGAAAGTGCCAGGCTACCGGATATAGGCCAGTACTCCTGTTTTGCTGAACTAGCCAAAAGTTCTGCAGCAGCACTCAAAATCCTCAAGAATTAATTACGTTCCGTGCCTTACTAGCGGATCTAAACCTCAAGAACCCCTATCCTCATGGAAATCCCAAAGCAATCAGAAAGTTTAAACTTACATTTTCAGCAAAAACGTAAAATATTTCAGTTAACTAACAAAGCTGAATTACAGCAAGAGAACAGTTTGCCCAAGATTTGCCCTCCTGTTATTTCACTCTTGTCCCAAACTCCCCTTTGGTGAACAGTAAAAATCATCTAGACTTGATCCACATCCCAGGACTAGTATCGGATATCAGGAAGGAAAATGAAGCCACGTGTTAGAGTAATATTTTATTAAGTTTATTATTTCCTTATTTCTGCAATTAAAAGAAAAGCAGGAAGATAATTCTATATAATCCTTTCCTGTAGTCACTAAAACCAGGAAGAAGGAAACAGCCTTCAGAATCCTCTTTTGCTCAAGGATCAGAATGGTGGGGAAGTTACTTTAAAAACCAACCACAGGTGTACTATACTAACAAATAGGAAGGTCGGTTGAAGTTGTAAAGAGCTGTCTAAAATAAATTCTGGACCAAGAAAGAAGATGGAAGGTGGGGGATGGAGGGGGGAAATCCATCTACCCAAATTTCTATTCAGCCATCTAAACTTCTAGAGAGAAAACTACCTTTGGAATGTTCTAGAAAGAATGGTTCTCAAGTTCCCACTTCCGGCTTTAGGGAGGGAAAAAAAAATTACTTCTTTCCACTTAGAAAGAAATAAAAATACCCCAACCAAGACCCTATCCTCACGCTTCATTTCAGTAACTAATACAGCAGTGACCCCCTTGCTGAACAATCCGGCAGCCGTATGCGAGCTTTGGCACCACTAGATGAAAAGGTCTCTCCAAAGAGCTGTGGATCAAAGATGCCTTTGATTTCTAAAGAGATGCCTTCCACGTTACTCGAATGTCAGAGCGTCTCGAATTCCTAGATTAGTTTTTTTTTCATTTTCTGTTAGAAAAACGTTTCTGTTGACGATTCTGCACAAAACGTTGCGGCTCATACCAACCCCTGTAAATTTCAAACTAACTTATGAGTAAAGGACCAATCAAAGTGAAGGCTTGCCTCAATCTTCAATTGGCTATGGTGACATAAATTGACTGCATTAGTCACCTTTTAGACCTCAAGATCCAAGCGGCATGGGGGTAATTTACATCAACACGCAAATCTTAAGAGCGAAAATTAAGTTCAACTATTTGAGCACCTGCTAAAAACGACAGCACTCCCTCCCGGAGCGGCGCACTGAGCGCTTTTGAAGTTGTAAGAGACACACTCCCGATACCTGACTCGATTGAATTTCCCCAGTATTTTGGAGGAGCTGGGGCGCGGTTTCGAGCTCCGTCGTTTGCTGCAAAGCGGATCTCGCGTGCACCGCGCGGTCTCCCCCGAGAAGTTTTAGCAACTTTCCACGCCGAGCGCGCGCTCCCGCGTCTCCGGCCCCTGCCCCGCGAGCCCCTCCCGGGAACCAGGGCAAGAAGCGTGGGGTCTGGGAGACCGCCGGGGCCTCCCGGCCCGGGGGCCGAGGGCGGCCAGGGCCTCACCTTGCTGCGGTCCTCCTCCTGCTGCTGCAGCAACTCGGGAACCGCGGCCATGGCGACGCGGGCCTCGAGCGTGGCCGCCTGGCTGTGCGAGGAGAGAAGAGGCTGGGCCGCCGCCGCCGCCAGGGCTCGTCTCGGGGGCGGCCGCGGCCCCGCCTCCGCCAGCCTCTCTGCCCGACGGCGGCGGGAGGCCTCGCGACTCCTCCACCGTCCCAGCAGCCCCGGGAAAGGCGAGCGGCGCCCCACGTGCTCCCCCAGGGCGGCCTCCCCCGTCCCCGCTGCCGTCCATCTTGGAGCTGGGCAAACAAGCTACGCGGGGCCTACCCTCGCTCCGAGCCACGCGGAAGCCGCCGACCACCGGCCGCCACGGGGACGCGCTGCCCCTAACACTCTCCCAGCGAGGCGCGTCTCAAGAAAGGCTGCGCGCTCTTAGGGGGAGGGAATTTATTATTCAGCCGGAGTCCAAGATGGCGACGAGCTCTGACGTAAACGAGATCTCGTGAGAGAGAGAGAGAGAGAGAGAGCGCGCGAGAGAGGGCGAGATTTGGAGGCACCCGCGCTTCTGCGTGCGGGGAGGGTCTCCCCACGGATCGCTCGAGTGTCCACTGAGGTGCATGAGGGGCTAGGGGTGGGGCGTGAGCGCCGCAGTGCATGCTGGGGCCGCCGTGCCTGGGGCGGGGCCTAAGTCGGGAGCAAAGCGCGGGACCGACGAAAGTACCTGCTCGCGGGGTTGTCGCGCCCTGGGGCTAGCGGAGCGCGCCGGCTTCCGAGGTACCTCCCCTGCCGGCCCTCCCTAACCCTGACGCCCGCTCGAGGGGCCGCCGCCGTCCTGTCCCCGCCGGGGCTCCGCCTCCGCCGGAGCGGGGATCGGGCGGTGGGCCCTGCTGATGGCCTCTGGCCGGCTCAGGTCAATGGGGACCCTTCAGGAGCGCGAGTGCCGCGTTTTGAGCGGGCCGGGTCGCAGTGGTGCCCACCTTGGAGGGTGTGAGGGGTTAGATGAGAACTCTCCACGCAGGATACGTAGCAGAGAATCTGGTGTTTAGGGATGAGTGGAGGCACTGTTAACTCTGACTGTCGCCGCTCCTCCAGCGTCCTGTGTTTCTTTGTCTCACACACGCCTCCCTTCGTGGCCGGCACATGGCTCCATAGTTGGGACATGTGGCCCCAAGTTGTCTACTACTTCACGTTTAACAGGTGTCGGTCCTTTAGAAATAGTTTTGTCCGAGTATTACCGAGTCCAAGCTCGGCTGGAGGACAAGCCAGTAAATTGACAGATGACCTGTTAGGGCAAAGTATAGTGACTTTATTCAGAAAGCCAGTAGCCAGAGAAGACGGTGGACTCGTGTCCCAAAGAACCATCTACCCCAGTTTAGAGTTCAGGCTTCTTTTATTCTAAAAGGGGAGGGAGTGTGGCTGCTTGTTGCCCACTTCTTGGTGCCGGAATCCTTTGTTCTTACAGCTGTCCACGCAGGTGTGGTCACAATGTTCCTATATACCTGCAACAAGATCGTTATTTTCTGTTCTGCAACTTTTTAATGTCTATATGATTGGAAAAGTGTTAATACCTTTAAAGGTCAGAGCCTTGAGAATGGGTTCTTCTGTGTATTTCCGGCTATAGGCAATGTACTTTTCCAAAAGGTGCAGAGCCGGAAAGACTAAGCCCCCTGCAACAGGGCACAAATGTTAGAGCTAAAATAATAGATTCAGTATGGAGTCAGGTTTGTTTTCCTCTGTTAAACATGTCGAAAAAGTTTACCGAATACAAGTTTAATGTGCAATATCATACTGTTGCAGCTTTCGCTTTGATGGTTCAAATATTTAACACATTTGATATCTAACACCACTTTTCTCTTTGATAGGAAAGCAAAAATTAAAAAGGTCCTCGACATTACAAGTATACTAGAGGGAAGTGAAAAAAATCTAAAGATGAAGGTATTTCAGACCATCTGCAGGCAGCTTAAAAGTTCAAAGGGGTTTTCTGTAGAACCAGCCCCCTGTGTGGTCTTCTCCACTTCCTCTTATTTGTGTGGCCGGAAGAAAAAAGTGAACCCTTATGAAGAAGTGGACCAAGAAAAGTACTCTGATTTAGTAAGGTCTGTCTTGTCATTCAGAGGCCATGCTCAGGCACCACAGTCTTTGTTTGAGGAAGATGATTTACTCTACGGACCTGTGAGGAAGTGTAAGGCCCCAAAGCAAGAAGAAGCAGGAGTTCCACGAAACTGGTGTCCTCTCTTCAATCCAGAGAAAAGCGGAAAACCAAGTGCAACAAGTGATCCTACAATTCCTTTGAAAATCCCTTTGCAAAGGAATATGATACCAAGTGTGACCCGAATCCTTCAGCAGACCATGACCTCAGAACAGATTTCCTGTTTGGAGAGGTGGAAACGTCGGATGATTCTGGAACTGGGAGAGGATGGCTTTGCAGAATATACTTCAAGTAATTTTCTTAATCCTGATTCCATATGGTTATTATGTTTTCCAGAATACAGAGCACCAGTGTCAAAAGGATGAGTTGTGCTTTTTCTAATGTTAACTAGTGAGGAACTACTTTCAAATGATCATTAGTATTAACAGCATTCTTTATATATTAACTCACTTAATCCTCATGACAACCCTATGAAGCACAGATACTATTATCCCCATTTCACAGATAAAATTGAAGCACAGAGATGAAGTATTTTGACTAAGGATGTATGAAATTCATTTATTTTATAAGCTACAAACTTAAGTATTAGAATTGTCTGTTTTGTTTGATTATGGGAGAGTCAATCGCCTCATAATGGAATTCTAGTTGTTTGCCAGGCATTCTGTTCAGAATCTAGTAAATACCCCCTTGCTCTGCTTATCAGCAGAGACTGACTCATAAATTTAAAGACGGGCAATAAGCCAGAACATGTGATCTGTGTTTAGGTCTTAGTAAATTGAGATGATCAGATGTTCTTCATTAAGAACTGAGAATTGATAAACTTCAGCCTTCAACTCCTAACTCACTAACTTCTTAGACAAGTGAGGAGAATAGCTTTCTTAAAATAGATTCCATTCAAAAGCAAGATGAAAGAAAAGACCACTGGTACAGGAGAATTAGCTGGTCCCCCATCAGGATTATAGTTGTTGAAGCTAAGTTTTACACTGAGCATTCCTTAGGCCATGCTTCCCAGAGAGCAGTACATGTACCCCTCGTGGTACACAAGCACTTTCATTTTTAATTTAAGAGCAATGCACTTGTTTTGAGGCATCTTAGAAAAAACCTATGTGTATGCATAACACATTAAACCTGTGGTCACGTGTTTTAAAGAAAAAATATTAAGTATTTAGGTGGCACTTGGACGTGGCAAAAATGGTCAAGGCCGGAGCCCCATGTAAATTCCTCGGCTCCCTGGGGCAAGGACTATATGCAGGAGCTAATTGCCTTTTATTTTTATATAAATTTATTTATTTTATTTATTTTTGGCTGCGTTGGGTCTTCGTTGCTGCACGCGGGCTTTCTCTAGTTGCAGTGAGCGGGGGCTACTCTTCATTGCAGTGCGCGGGCTTCTCATTGCGGTGGCTTCTCTTGTTGCGAAGCACGGGCTCTAGGCACGCAGGCTTCAGTAGTTGTGGCACGTGGGCTCAGTAGTTGTGGCTTGAGGGCTCTAGAGCGAAGGCTCAGTAGTTGTGGCACATGGACTTAGTTGCTCCACAGCATGTGGGATCTTCCTGGACCAGGGCTCGAACCCGTGTTCCCTGTGTTGGCAGGCGGATTCTTAACCACTGCGCCACCAGGGAAGTCCTACACTGATTTTTTTTAATTCTGAAGTATCCATGCTGTCAGTCAGAATATAGGAGACTCATGTTTGTTTGTTTTTTTAATACATTTTATTTACTGGGACTTGAAAACATTTCACTTTTATTCCTTTAATTTATTGAGTGAATACTCTGACTTGATGCTATCTGCAATATCTCTTGAATCTTTGAAGATTTATTTTCACAAGTTTAATCATGTTTAATGTTCTTAGCTTTACACTCCTAAGGGATTCTGTAACCCAGATCCCGTGTGTGTTGCCCCTTAAATAAGAAGACCTCCCTGGGGTTAAGACTGCAGTGGGGAGTGAGTTGTCTGTTTGCTTGGCTGTTGATAAACGAATTTTCTTCCTTCATGTTTTTTTTTTTTTTTTAATTTATTTAATTTATTTTATTTTTGGCTGTGTTGGGTCTTTGTTGCTGCACGTGGGCTTTCTCTAGTTGCGGCGAGCGGGGGCTACTCTTCGTTGCGGTGCGCGGGCTTCTCATTGTGGTGGCTTCTCTTGTTGCGGAGCACGGGCTCTAGGCACACAGGCTTCAGTAGTTGTGGTGTGCAGGCTCAGTAGTTGTGGCTTACGGGCTCTAGAGCACAGGCTCAGTGGTTGTGGTGCACGGGCTTAGTTGCTCCGTGGCATATGGGATCTTCCCGGACCAAGGCTCGAACCCATGTTCCCTGCACTGGCAGGTGGACTCTTAACCACTGCGTCACCAGGGAAGCCTCCTTCATGTTTTTAACATGTTTGTGTTCTGCTTCAGTAAAGCTAGTCTGTAGATAAATACTGCTCTTCTTTTCCCTAGGTTTTAATTCCATAAGTCTTAAATTTGTAGGCCTTTTACGTGCTAATAAGTCCAATTAAGCCAAGTAAATTTGGAGTAGAATAACTTATTTCCTCAGTTGAATTTCACTTCACTTTCCAAGGAATTTCCCTGAAGCAATTCCATTTTTTGCCAATGGTAGAACTGACCTTTCAAAATGTTTGTAAAAAATACTTGACAAAGGTTATATGGTTTGACATTACCTCATTAGATGAGATGGTTTTCCTCGTTTTCTGTGGGTCTGTCTCCAAGCATGTATATCTCCTGCTCTGTTTCTGTGTGTATCTTACTGATGGTCCCTGAATTTTCATCTCTCACTCTGCTGTGTGAGGGACCAGAATGAACTTAGGCTCTGGTGCCAGGCCCCAGGCCAGCATTGTGCTTTGAGGCAGATTAACAGCACTGCCTAGGCCTTCTTCATTAAAATGGGGGTGATGATCCTTATCTTGCCAGGTTGTTGTGTTTGAAAGTTAACAGTTTGAAAGCGCCAAGGCCACTGCTTAGCACAGCAATACCCTCTTATTCTTTCTTTCTCTCCTTCCCTTATCAAGAGTCAAGTGAATATGTAGTGTTTCTTGCATTTGTTGAATATGTTTGTGTCCTCTTTTCTTAAAAGTGTATGAGAAGGGACTTCCCTGGTGGTCCGGTGGTTAAGACTGCACGCTTCCATTGCAAGGGGCACGGGTTTGATCGCTGGTCAGGGAACCAAGAACCCACATGCTACATGGAGGCCAAAAAAAAAAAAAAAGTGTATGAGGAAAAAAAATTCAGGACAGAGCCACTGTCTTAGGCTGTTCTTGCCCTAAAAGAAAGTGCAGGAGAAGAATGTCATATATTTTCCTCCCCTCTGCCCCAAATCCCACAACATTAATTTGTGTGTGCCTTGATTTTCACTCTTTGCCAGTCACTAAGCCTGTTGGTAAAAGGATGCCTCCACCTATGTTCATAATTAAGATTTGGTTGTAAAAAGAACTGTAAACAAGCACAGTTCCCTAAATGTCTAATAACTATTTATCACAGCTAGTTAACTTACTGGTTACCTAAATTAAACGGACACTTAAATTCACACTTAAATTCTGTGTGAATTCACTAGGTGTGGTCCTGTAGCCCCCAGATCTTCAATTCTAGCTTTGACCTAATGCTACTAGAAATACTTCATTTTAATCTATTTTATTATCTAAGCTCTTCTAGTCCCTTTTGTTTTCAAAGTGCATTCTTAGTGTATTTCACAAGAGGCTGAAATATGGTGTCTTAGGGGTTGTCACTTAAAGGTAATTCATGTAATTTTTAATTTGATTGTTGAGAGTTTTTATAGAGTATCTGTTCTTTAGTATTAGCTTTGTTTTGGGGTATTTTGTTATTGCTGTTGTTTTCCTTTTCCCCTGATTTTCTTTTCAGACATGTTTTTACAAGGGAAACGGTTTCATGAAGCCTTGGAAAGCATACTGTCACCCCAGGGGAACTTAAAAGAGCCTGATGAAAATCTCCTCAAATCTGGCTACATCCAAAGTATCCAGCATGTTCTGAGAGATGTCAGTAGAGTGCAGGCTCTGGAAAGTGCTGTTAAACATGAGACCCTAAAGTATGTAGGTCTGCTGGACTGTGTAGCTGATTATCAGTAAGTATTCAATTTTTTACATCAAGTGTGGAGGTGAATTCATTCTGGGTGGGACACATGGTTCCCTTCCAATGCTAGTTTTTCCTTTTAATTCCTGCTTCAAGGTGTGGCCTCTGTAAAGTCACGTCAGGTAAGAGCCATCTCATCCTTGTAAATCTACATTCCGAAGTCAAAGTGTTTCGTGGAGAAAAGATGCAACTTTCCAGTATCCCTAGGATGGCCTGTTTTCCAGCATGTTCCCCTCCCCTCCCCCCCCCCACCCCAAGCAAAGTACCAGCCATAAGATCCAATTTGATTCCTGCATTTTCTTTCCTGTTTCCCTAAAAACAGCACCTTGATCTGTTGGCCCTGAAAATCAACTCTTTGCCTGGCTTCCAGGCAGTGTTTGACGTGGATAGGAACTCTGAGCTTAATAAAGCTTCCCGTGGCTTTTAAATTGCTGCTATGTTACTGTTTTCACCACTTACTCCAGATTTCAAGGGTAGATATAACCTGCAGATACCCCTATTCCAAAAAAAAGAAAAAAGCATATGAGCGATACAACAGGATAAGGGGAAAATCTGTGAGTGAAACCCTTGGAACTCCAGTTAAAAGTTACTGGGCCCTGGAGACAGGCTGCCTGAGTTTGTTGTCTGGCTTTTCTTCTTAACCCTGGACTACTTACTTGGCTTTGGCTTCTCTGTACCTCAATTTGTTTATTTGTAAAATAGGACAAATAATAGTACCTACCTCATAGGTTTGTTACAGAGGTTAAATGAGACATTCCCTGTACAGTACTTAAAATGCACACTATCTACTCAGTAAATGTTAGCAACATTATTTTGATCCTATTCTCTCTTGATCCTGTTCTCTCTTTTTAACTGCTGTTGGGTATGAATGAACCATATCCATTATCCTGTTGGGAGCACTCATGTTATTCTGGTATTTCAGTTACAAACTACAGCAATGACCGTGTCTCCTATTCTGTCGTGAGTTTCGGCAGGTGCACGGGTTCGTTGGTTTGTTTTGGTGAATGATATGTGAGGTTTGGATAAATTCTGTTGATCTGAAGTAGGCCTGGGCGTGAATACTTCTTAAATTTTCCAGGCACGTGTCACTTGCACCCAGGATAGCAAACCATTGCTCTATGGTACAGACCTAAAAGAGAAATTGTGGGGCCACAGGGAACGTGCGTTTTAACACTGTTTCATCATTTCAGCCTGCATTTCAAAATAAATTAGGCTGAGCAAAATAAATTAGCTCTTTTTATTTGTTAAAGAGCTATTTGTGGACTCTCTCATTGCAATTTTAATTTGGGTTTATACTACTAAGTTTTTTTCCATGTTATTAAGTTCTACAAGTTATAGTACATTGCTAGAAACAGTGGTACGTGGCAGAAGTCTTTACTGTAGGGTATTTTGATTTTTTTCAAGGGAGAGAACTGGGAATGGTAGTGCCCTGGGGTGCTGGGGCCCTCTCTTCATTTGCATAGATTGTCAAGCTCTACAGCAATAGAAAACAGTTATAAAGATGACATGTTACCTCTATACCTGCACCGTCCAGTAGAGTAGCCTTTAGCCATAAAAGGCCATCATTAAGCATGTGACTGCGGCCAGTCCAAACAGAGGTATGCTGTAAATATACAAATTAGATTTCAATGACTTCGTACAAAAAGGAATGTAAAATATCTCATTAATAACTTTTTAATATTCATTATATATTGAAATGATATTTTGGATATGTTGGGTTAAATAAAATATTAAAATTTCACCTGTTTCTTTTCTTTTTGGATGTAGCTACTAGAAAATTTTAAATGATGTGTGTAGCTCGCATTTTATTTCTTTAGACGGTGCTATTTTAGACTTTATAGATTTTATAAATACCTTGCATAAGTTGTAATCTAGGGCTACGGTGACAGGAAGGTAACTCTGTGCAAATCTCCCTCTAAACTGCTGATTTTGAAACTGAAGTGAGCAGATAGAGCCCTTTGAGAATCACCAGTTCTCAGTGCAGCTGCCCTGCGACCCTTTTGACATCTGTGCTTGGCAAGTGTAAAATTCCACCAGGATGGGGTGGGGGTGGGGGATGTACTGGTTATTTAACTAAAAAAAAGTGGCAGGAATTTTTTTCTTTTCCCAATATCCCTAATAGTCAGTAATATCCCTACCCTGTGTGTAAACTTAGGACAGGGACCAGGTCTTCTTATTTGTATTTCTGCATATAGTTGGTGCCTGTTAAGTGTTGATGGATTTGAACTCCAGCTTTGGTTTCTGAGACACCACGATGCTTAGTCCTTTACGATGGGGACTTTGCTACTGGTCTGTTGTGGTTCGTTCTGATAGACGTTTGAAGCCAAATCAACTAAGATAATAATAGTTTCAATTCCCTTGTCAACTGTTAAGCCATGGAGGTCCAAAGAAACTTCTAGAAAGTTTAGAAGCTTGTGCTGGAGAAGTTGTTTCCCAGCACACGCACCTGGGCCCGCACCTGCAGCTCCCATGGGTGCACTTAGGAAGCATCTTCCATCATACCTCGTGGCTGACCTGAATGAGGGGCTCAGAGGAAAGAGAACGTCACACCTCTTCAACCCTAAGTAAAGCTCAGGAGAGCCGTCTTCTTGGAACGTGGGGAATAGAAGCAACAGTCATTGGGTGACAACTAGCAAACTATGTGTAAGAAGAGGTTTAGCCTAATAGCGTTTTAGTGTGAACTATTACCTTCAAGGGCTTCCTTTGGTTTCTCTTTAGGGGCAAGCTGTGTGTGATTGATTGGAAGACATCGGAGAAGCGAAAGCCTTTCATCCAAAATACATTTGACAACCCGCTGCAAGTCGTGGCTTATGTTGGTGCCGTAAACCATGACATCAACTACAGCTTTCAGGTCAGGACGCGGAGCCTCCGCTTACTTAAAGCTTTGCTCGATGCCGGGTTATAGCTCCTTCCCTCCTTAGGGTTTTATTCTGTTTGTAACCCACTGCTTCCTCTGGTGCTGTCCTTCTGCCACTTCAGAAAGCACTTTCCGCCTCTTGCTGGGCTTTTTGTGGTTGTTAATAGCTCTTTAAAGATCACAGTCCATTCTTTAGCGTCTTACCTGTCATCTCTGTGTTCTTGTGTATCCTGGGCCAGTCTTTCATCGACCCGTCTTAGGAATTGAGTTAGGAGCTGTTCCTGTAGATTGTTTTGTTCTGAGTGTGCCCTGGAGTAAGAAGGAAATGGACCTCAGCTCTGGTGCTGCTGTGGAGATGCTGGAATTGCCCTGTGTTCCTTCCTAGGTTCAGTGCGGCTTGATCGTGGTTGCCTACAAGGACGGGTCCCCTGCCCACCCGCATTTCATGGACGCAGAGCTCTGCTCCCAGTACTGGGCAAAGTGGCTTCTTCGACTGGAAGAATATACAAAGAAGGAAAAGAACCAGAATATTCAGAAACTAGTTTAAGGGCAGGAAGCTGTGTGGGAACGTTCAGGGCTTTCTCAAAGTTTGCGAACACGTATCGCTGTTTCCTGTGACCTGGAATGAGGTGCCACAGGGTCTGAGAGCTGCAGTAACACAAGCAGAACTAGTAATTTGTTGAAATTTATTGCAACCAAAAAGGCAAAGCCAGAAAAGTTAAATTTAAAGAGCTGGACTTGAGCACATAAAAAACCAGCTCTGCTACCTCTGGCTAGCATTTACCCGAAAAAAGGGCAAGCAACACTGGCACAGTGTTGGCGGCTCTTGGACCTCCATAGACCTTTCTGTGTCCCAGGCAGGACGCCCAGTCTTTGAACCGAGAGGTTCAGGGTGTGCAGAGCGTTTCCCCCGGGCACGCCGTGGTTGGGGGGGGGGGGCTGCGTGCACCCCTACGGTATGTGTGCAGTGAGAATTCGCATCAGCCAACTACTGCTGCCAGTGCCGGCTCCTAAAACTTGTTTTATGTATGTGGTTCCCTGTATTTCATTTGGGGGAAAAAGCTTCCATTTGACATTTTTGAGAAATAAACATGATTCCTTAGCCTCAAGTAGGCATTGCTCTCTGGACAGATGGAGCATCCGCACCTTATCGTGGGCAGTGCCCCTTGGCATCCCACCAGATAACCCTCAGAAGCAGCCAGGCTCCAGACTGAGAATCGTAATTGTAGGTATTTTGGTAGCTAGCTTCTGGTTTGAGCCAAGGGATTGTGTACATGGAGAAAATGTATTGTTTGTGGAATTTTCCAGCTGTGGGAAACAATAATAACATGTAATTTTTTCCTATGTTTGATAAGTAATAAAACTGACTAGTTGCCACTGGGTTCTGGAAACTTAATAAACGCCCACTACAGCCCTGGGGGAAGGCTCCCTGTTTTATGGAGTAGATTAGCATTTGAGTTACAGTTGCTGTCTTAAAATAGTAGAGCGCTACAAACACTTTTTTCCTTCATTAGCCATTAATTACAAGAAATAAAATACAAGATGTGATTAAGGAATGAGGCTTTTGGTTTTGCTTTTTATTTAAATTTGTGCATTTATAGAGTGATTTCACAAACCTGGAATTGTTTAGATTTTGTTTTTAAATTCAGAATTTTACCATTGACCCAGTAGCTCTGGGGCGTGTTGTATGTACATGCACACACGAAGGAGGTGCCCTTGACCACGGTCACGTCACCTGGAAAGTAAGCTTCGGGTAGGGGGGGCAGGATTGAGGGAGACCTGGTGTTGACTCCACACACCTCGCATATTTTTCAAGCAGCGTATATTCCTGTAGCCTGTAATTTCCAAAGTCAGAAATCAAGTGAGAGCATTCGGAGTTGTCCCAGCAGGTGTGGCCACTGCTCCACCAAGCCTCACCCTAGAGTTGGGGAGCCCAGACCCAGCAGGTTCTCTGGGCTTAAGATAAACACACCTTGGACCTGTCACTCTGTCCCAAGTCTCCCAAGCTGAGGTGGCGCGAATTGTTCCACGAAAGACCCTCGGTCCGACCGGGAAGGTGTGGTGGGAGTGAAAACAGGTAAGGCCCCCGGAGCTGCACGGGTTCCTCCCTGCATCTGCCGCACGCCTCAGGCTCAGCGGTGAAGGCGGCTCAGTCCCCCGAGCGGGGGAGGTCAACTGAAAAGAGCTTGTCTCACTACTACGGCAGAGGAGGAAGTTTCTCAAGGAGTCACAGCTCTTCCAGAACTACCGTGGGTGTTGCTAATATTTGGAACCACTTGTTCCCCTAAGCGATGTGGCATATTAAACTCCAGGGAAGGGAAACAGGATTTGCGACACGGAGAGATTATCCTCTAATCGAGGATAATTAAAGTATTTGTAAAAGGAGGTATAGATTGCTCTTCTGAGGACTCCTCACAGAAGTGCAGAACAGAGCCGAACCGTCCTGAGCTTTGAGGCAATCCGTTAGAGTCAAAGCTATCTGCGCGCCAAGCTATTCCACCTTTCCTCTGCAATTCTACACTTCTTTCCCCACCCCACCGCCCACCGGCTGTGTGGCTTGTGGGATCTTAGTTCCCCGACTAGGGATTGAACCCAGGCCCCGGCAGTGAAAGCACAGAGTCCTAACCACTGGACTGCCAGGGAATTCCCTACACATTGTTATTAATGCATTTGGCAGCTGGCAAAAGCTCCATGCTGGCACTAAAAACCAATTTTCAATTTTTTTCCCCTCAGACCTGGCTTCTTGCTCAGAGCCATTAGCCCCCATTAATCTGGGAACATTAACCTCTATAAACCTTTCAGAGTTCTAGGAAAACTTGTCAACGAATGACCTATGGTTTCATATGTGTTGACCCTGGTCAATACAGGAGGCGGGTTAGTCATAAGTCATTGTGTTTCTAGGTAACCAATTTGCCTACAGCTTTAGAAGAAGTTGGAGGGGGGCAATTTGTTTTAATCACTGACCTTTCCACCTGAGCAATTAAACATTTGGTTGTAACCTACCCTACCCTCCTCATACACACAAAAAGCAAAGCAAGGGAATAGTTGGAACTTTTATGTTTAAAGAAACACCTCAGTTGTTTGGAGCTGGTGTCCTAAAGAGAAGCACTGTCTTAAACTAAACCAATCAATTACTAAGTAAAAGGCAGACTGACTCTCCCGGGCTCCCCCCCTTTCCCTCCATCCCTCTTTTCCAGGTTAACAAAGATGTGCTGTGGCTGGAGGTCTAACCTACTGAACTCATGAGCTATTTAAACCCGAGGAGGGAGCCTGGGGGAATCTCTCTGGGGAGATACGCTGCCTGAGCAAAGGCTCCCCTGTTGCCTTGACAGTCACAGCTGTCAGGTGTAAGAATTGCGTTTGTGAGGACTTCCCTGTGGTCCAGTGGGTAAGACTCCGCGCTCCCAGTGCAGGGGGCCCGGGTTAAATCCCTGGTCAAGGAACTAGATCGCACGTGCCTTAACTAAGATCCTGCATGCCGCAACTAAGACGCAGCACAGCCAAATAAATAAATAAATATTTTAAAAAAGAAAAGAAATGTGTTTGTGAAGATCAATCATAAAATGCTATTCTGAGTTAGAGTAGGGTTTGAGGTTTTTCCCTTTTGCTGAAGAGGGAGGGAGGGAGAGAGAGACAGAGAAAAAAGATAATAGACATTACAGATAAAAGCCCTTTTCCCTAATCCCACTTGCCTCTCCCCTGAGACAAACACCATCATAAACGGGGTGCAATATTTTGAGCGTATCCTTTTATAGTCTTACTACTTATACCTGTGCTGGTCGCCATGAATAACACACAGTTCTAATTTCTGTGTTTGGTTTTTACTGCTGTGTCTCAACATGAGTCTCTGAGATCATCCAGGTTGACCACCACTAAATCTAGCGCACGGCTCCCAAGCGCTCTGCCTTGTCCCCTTGTGGTTCACCGTCTCGCCCGTGGGCTGTTAGACCAACAGTGTTTCTCTGCTGCAGACGGTGCTTCAGTCAGCACCCCCACGTGTGCCTGTTTCCTGGAACACAAGAGCCGTGTGCAGCGCAGTGGAAGCAGGGTGTGGGTTGTGGCTCTGCCACTTCCGAGCTCTGTGACCTTGGGCGAGTTACCTGACCTTTCTGTGGCTGATTTCCTCATTTGTAAATTGAGGGGAAATAATAGTACTTCTTAGAGTTGTGGGGGTTAAATGAGGCTTCGTGCCTGGCACACAGCAGGAACACAGTACATGTTGGCCATCCGCGTCCTTATCGGGTGAGACCTGCCATGTCTGCCGGGTCCCAGGACGTGCAGGGCGTGAGCATCACTGCCCAGTCCCCCGACAACTGCGATGTCAGCTCACGCGCCCACCAGTGGCTGCTGAAATGTCCTGCTTTCCCTCATCTTCACTCACAAAAGGGTTTAAGACTTATTCCAACATAATGGGGTGAAAACAGTTATTTTTTACTTTTTAACTTAAACAGTGTTATTGCTTGAAAAAAATCTGCTTTAAAACACGATTGCCGGGCTTCCCTGGTGGCGCAGTGGTTAAGAACCCGCCTGCCAAGGCAGGGGACACGGGTTCCAGCCCTGGTCTGGGAAGATCCCACATGCCACCGAGCAACTAAGCCCGTGCGCCGCAACTACTGAGCCTGCGCTCTAGAGCCCGCGAGCCACAACTACTGAGCCCGCGCACCTGGAGCCCATGCTCTGCAACAAGAGAAGCCACTGCAATGAGAAGTTTGCGCACCACAACGAAGAGCAGCCCCCGCTGGACGCAATTAAACAGCCCACGCGCAGCAACCAAGACCCAACGCAGCCAAAAATAAATACATAAATAAATTAATTAATTTTAAAATACGGGATTGCCATCTAGTGGTGGGAGAAGTGGACTGCAGTTAGGGGCCTGGAGCCAAATGCGAGTGGACCCACGTATACCTCGGGACAAACTGGGCATTTTAGTCACTCACAGCTGGTTTGAATTGAAGCAACTGCGTGAGAGTTCTTCTCTTCTCCCCTTTTGAGGCGCCTTGTGATTTTGTCCTCACTTTTCCTGGTGCAGAGGCATGGAGACCCATCTGCACAGCTCTGGACAGCATCTTCCAGCCAGTGGACTGGGTCGCTGGCTCAGAAGGGAGCAGGGAGGTAGATTAGGAACGAGGCTGTTTATAAAGTGGCGGGATTCTGTGGCTCCAGCCGGGCAGGCTTTCCTTGAGCGACCCTCATCCTCCAGGGGAGGAGGCTTAGGAGCAGGTGGGCGTCAGGGATGTGCCCGCAAACTACCTCCGAGGGCTGAGCTGAGCCCCAGTGAAACGTCCTTCCAAACCAGGGCCTTGGACTGTCTGCTGTGAAGAGTTCTAAGATCACAGCTGAGGAAGATGAGTGCATGAAAATGTTAGATACAGTTCATCAAAGACAGAGATACCTGTTAACAGATCTGTACAAAAATGTTCCACGGAAGATAAGGGTGTCAAAAAAGCAGTGTTGCTGAAATGTCACATAACATGTCTTTAAGTCAGTACTGTCACTAAATGAATGGGATAGTGAAAGTTAAAAAAAGAAATCAAAGTCTAGGACTTCCCTGGTGGTCCAGTGGTTAAGAATCCACCTGCCAATGCTGGGAACATGGGTTCGATCCCTGGTCTGGGAAGATCCCACATGCTGCAGAGCAACTAAGCCTGTGTGCCACAACTACTGAAGCCCGCGTGTCTAGAGCCCATGCTCTGCAACAAGAGAAGCCACCACAATGAGAAGCCCGTGCACTGCAATGAAGAGTAGCCCCCACTTGCTGCAACTAGAAAAAGCCCACGCTCAGCAACAAAGACCCAATGCAGCCAAAAAATAAAATAAATTAAAAAAAGAAAAGTAAAAGATTATTAAAAAAAAATAACTACTTCATAGGGTTTTTATAAAGATTAGAAATAACAAATTTAAAGTCCCTGGCATATAACTGATACTCAATAGTAGCTGTTTTATTGTTATGAATAATGAAGACGTTTAATCTCTATTGGGTATGAGCATTTCCTAAACTTCAGTCACTCCTGTGCCACCACCAGGTCTTTTACCGTATGTGAGGGCCATTAGACAATTATTTTAAAATAAATGTATTTATTTTATTTATCTTTGGCTGCATTGGATCTTCGTCACTGTGCGCGGGCTTTCTCTAGTTGTGGCGGGCGGGGGCTACTCTTCGTTGCGGTGCATGGGCTTAGTTGCTCCGCAGCATGTGGGATCTTCCCGGGCCAGGGCTCGAACCCATGTCCCCTGCATTGGCAGGCGGATTCTTAACCACTGTGCCACCAGGGAAGTCCCCACTTAGACAATTATTTACACAATGATTTTCTTTCAACAGGTTCACTCTTCTTATTTAAAGAAATTTATTTCAAAAGCAAACTGTATCTCACCACCACCTTGAAAAACAGCTATGACTTGCTGTAAACAGAAGGCAACCATAAAATAAATACAACAAAAACAAAACAGTGCTATTCATTCTAACTCAGTTCCCTTGCTTTCCGAAGGCCAAATCTGTGGCCTGCGTCCTCTTGGTTAAAGAGGGTATTCGAGCAAAAGAAGGGCCAAAAGCTACAGCCTGCAGCGGTTTTCTTCTCAATACAGAGAGAAAAGAGGCCTTTTTCACTGCGTGCTCGTGTTATTTAGAGCAGCACATGGGCAGCACACAAAATGGTCTCAAGCCGTCTGGGAAATGCTGAGGCCTGTTTAGCCCCCTCCCACCCTCGTGACGGCCCTTGGGCCTCTGGGGGGCTCTAAAACGAGGGAGGTACATGGGACGAGGACCCAGGTGTGCCTCCTGGACCTGCCACGTCCTGGCTACTTCACCTCGGGCCCATCCGTTGGCATTTGGGAAACCTTGGTTTCCCAAAGCTAATAACTTCTTACCTGCCTTACGGAGTGGCTGTAAGAACCGATCATGAGCGTGTATGTCACTTTGCTTCTTCATCTGTAAGCTACTGTGTAAACAGAGCAGGTCATAAGGATATTCCCTGAGGCCAGGCATGAAGAAGTGGGCGCAAGGAAGGGACGGTCTGCTCCTTAACCACTGGCACAGGTGACAAAGCGTGGGCACACTCCCCACCCGTGTGGTCTTAAAAGCAAGGAGCCAGCCAGACAGGACTTGGGCGAGGAGGCAGGTCCAGGGTCCTCTCTGACCGCTTCCAATGCCAGGACCCTCTGATTGGTCACCAGGGCCACTGGGCTGCTGTCCCTCCCCACCTGGCACCAAAGGTGTCACCCTGGGATGTGGGGCTGCCTGAGCCCAGCCCCCTTTGCTGAATGCCTGGGGGAGCAAGTATTCCAGCTGTCCAGCCTCACAGAAGGCAGCCGCCACGTGAGGCAGAGACCCTGTGAGCAGCTGACCACGTGCACATGACCCTGAACTTCATGCGGCTGTCCAGAGCCGGCTCACATCCCCTGCCCTGCGAAGCTCCTCGCTGCCCTCAGTGTGGTCTGCCCCCCGCGGCGTCTGAGCCAGGCCTCTGCATTAGTGTTCACCTCGTCTGCTCATACAGCCACTGCCCCCACTAGACGGTTTGTGTTTCTTCTGCCCCCAGGTCTGGCACCACACCTCCCCTGCAGCGGACGCACAGGCAGTGCTGGTCGGTGTAGCAAACCCTGCCTCGCCCTGTCCACGTCCCCTCAGCGCTCCCTGTTCCAAACCATGGTGCAATGGGCCGTGTCCCCTCAAACTTGTATGTTGAAGCCTCAATCCCAACGTGATGGTGTTCGGAAGTGGGGCCTTTGGCAGGCGATTAGGTCATGAGGGTGGAGCCCTCATGATGGAATTAGTGGCCTTACAGGAAGAAGAGCTGGCTTGCTTTTCTCCTGCCATGTGAGGACACAACGAGAATTTGGTGAGAATTTGTCTGCAACCCGGAAAAGGACCCTCACTAGAACCCAACCATGCTACCACGCTGATCTTGGACTTGCAGCCTCCAGAACTGTGAGAAATACATCTCTGTTGTTTCTAAGCTGTCCTATTTATGGTACTCTGTTGTACCAGCCCGAGCTGACTAAGGCATCTTAGTAAGAACCTGAGAACTTCTGCCTGGAGGTTTCGTCGGGCTGCAGGCAGACCGAATTCCACGAGGGTAACGCCCGGGGGTCCACCCTCAGCCAGTGGAGCACAGGAGGTGGTGGATGAAGAGCCCAGCTTCCCCACCCCTTGGGGTGCCCTGAGCCCCCCAGTGGGGCTGAGGCCCGGTTGCCCACAGCGGTAACCTGCTCCCGGTTAACCCCGGGCTTTCTTCTCTTGTGTTTCACTTCCCCACAACCACCTCACACTTCCTGGGGGCAAATAAGCCACTGTCTCAGGTCTGCTGCCGGGTCAATCCGTGAGTTAGTTGGTCGACTGGATGAATGGACGAGGACGCTTAGCAGCACAGGACATGGAAGCAGCTCGCACGGCGTCCCCAGCGCAGGCTGCTGCTCCCAAGGCACGTCCAGACTCCACTGGGCACGTGCACAGCCAACAGCTCGGGCACAGGAGCAGCACTTCCCAGCTGTCCTCACCAGCCTGCTAGCTGTCATCCCATCCATCTGCTGTCCCCACGAAACACTCCCCCACGTCAGCTAAAATGGTGCACTGGGCTTGGAATCCGATGAGAAAACGTCAGGCGGATGGCATCAAGGAGAGACCCGAAATAGCAACTGTGTGGACCGTGGTGGCAGCCGCAGGACTCAGGCCCTCTGCAGAGGAGGCCGGACTCTGGGGCCCGGGAGGCCTCTCCGGGGGATTATTCCGTGGCGGGGTGTGCGGGGCGGGCCCCAGGAGGCGTGAGCAGTCCTCCGTGCATCTCCTACCTGGTACCTGGCGCCTGGCACCTCCACCCCTTCCTCTGGCTGGCTTCCCATCACCTACTGCTTCTTGTCCCCTCTTTGGGAACACAGGGCATTCTCCAAACACACAACTGGATTCGTTTAAAGTGGCTGTTTTATTTTTAAATGTTTATCTATTAGTTTCCCAAGCAGTCTTCCATGTAGCAGTTCAGGAGTTCAATAAAAATGTGCAGATTCTCATGCCTAAGGTCAGTTACAGGAGGTACTCACAGAACAGTGTGTGCCCTTAAGAGCTGGGGATTGGATTTTTTTTTCTTAGAGGAAAAGGGTCATTCTAAAACCAAGGCCATTTTGATCTCAGAAGAGTGGATACTTATCCACTCATCCATTCAATAAGTATGTATGGAGGGCTAGTTAGGAACCAGGCACTGTCCTCAGCTCCAGGGATAAAGCCGTGAGCAGAACGAACAGAATTCCCACCTCATGGAGATGGCAGGGCAGTGGGAGAGATGGATAGTAAACAAATGCATGTATAAATGTCAGGAAATTTAAGTGCTGTGAAGAAAAATAATGCAGAAGAAAGGAAATAGAGACAGAGGCTGCAATTTGAGTGGGTGGCCAGGGGCAGGGTTCCAGTTATTTGCAGCTGCCTCAAAACTAAGTGATGAAAACAGCAATCAATTTATTATCGTTCAAGATTCTGTGGACTGACTGGGCTCAGCTGGGTGGTTCTTCTGCCGCCCCACCCCCCACCCCCGTGGAATTTCACTGGGGCTACAGTCATCTGAGGCTTCCCTGGGTGGGAACAACCAGGGTGATTCCTTCACACATCTGTGTCCTGGCAGGATGGCGAGAAGCCCAGGCTCTGCTGGGATGTCAGGAGAACCGGGCCCCTCTCTCTCTGTGCAGTCTCAGGGCTGTTCCCTCTCTGGGTGGCCTGTCCATGTGGCCTTTCCCACAGCCTTTCCAGCAGGGTAGTCGGACTTCTTATGTGGCAGCTCAGGGCTCCCCAAATTCAAAGGCAGAAGTTGCCAGGCCATCTTCAGGCTTAGGCCTGGAGTAGCACAGCATCACCTCTGACACACAGTGTTGGTTAGTGTCACGGGGCCAACAGATTCGGCGTGGGAGGGGGCTGCACAGGGGACAGAGCACTGGGGGCCGGCCACCCAGAAGGCCTCATTGATTGTGCAACATTCGAGCAGAGACCAGAATAAAGTGAAGGAGGGAGACGTGTGGCAGTCGAGGGCGTGCAAAGGCCCTGAGGCAGGACTGTGCCTGGGGTGTGAGAGGAAAGCAGAGTCACCGAGGCTGGAGCTGAGGGCTGGGCCACGAGGTCAGGGGGCAGCCTGCGGGCCACGGAAGGGGAGCAGGGAGTTGACCTCGGCGTGACGGGAAGCACCGGACGTGCCGTGACCCACAACAGTCACGTGATCTCGATGCTGCTGGATCCCGAGCTTTTGGGTGCAGACTCCCCGTCATCTTCTCACCAAGGCCCAGGACCACCTGTTTCACCCACAGCCCCCCCCCCACCCGGCTCTCACAGGCACCTTCTCTGCTGGGTGACACCACAGCACTGAGCGCCCCCCACACGCTCCAGGTGTCACTAATTTATCTATGTCCTACCTTCTGTAAATCAAAACGTACTGTAAACAAACAGGCAGGGTTTTTTGCCTGCTTTGTCTGTAGGCCCACGACTAATACTTGTTGTACGAGTGAACTAATGGGTCACTCCCTGCAGCCCCCGACCCCGGGTCTAACACGACATTTGAGACACGTGGGGTGGGGCCGCCTAGTAAACAGTGAACAACATAATTAAGTTGGCAGCAGAATAACTTTTTTTTTTTAACATCGTTATTGAGGTATAATTGCTTTACACTGTTGTGTTAGTTGCTGCTGTATAACCAAGTGAATCAGAATAACTTTTACAGTTCACTCCGCTTATCCAAAAGTCACCTTCCAGGAAGCAATTATCCAGGGAAAATGAAGAAGTAAGGAAAGCAGCCTAAACAGGGACCAAAGGTCACAGGACAGCCCCCGTGTCACCTGTGATTCCAGGGTGCCCCGAGAGCCGGTCATCAGACAAGTCCTGGATGAAAGCAGGAGGCGCGGTGAGAGGACAAGGAGAAAGTGATGGCCGGGGGAGGGCAGATGCTTCGTGCAGCGGCAGGTGGGATGGCCTGGGCTGCAGGGCGTGGGAACAAGCAGCCCGTGGGCCACGGCGCCTCGCCAAGGCTTGCACACAAACGGTGTGACCGCAGGCGACGTTGATAAAGTGACCAGGTCACTCGTAACAGATCGGATTGTGTTCAGTCCTTCGTTTAAGATGAGGAAATACACACAACTGAGAAAGATTTTCGTTCAAAGGGATGAGCAGGTGCCCACGGGTGACGGAAAACACCCGCGAAGGTGCACCCGCCCCACTGCCTCCACCGCGTCCCTCCTGTCCGATGACGGCTCCTTTTCAGTCCCCATCACTTGGGTCCCCCCTTCACTCCCTAACCTCCACGCCGGCGTGCCCACGTGTCCACGGTGCTTCTCTTCGCTGGAAGGACAGCATCCAGCCTTGTGGCTTCTCGCTCTCTGCTCCGGTGAGGCTCAGGTTCCCATCTCCACCTCCGGCCTCAGGAGGGAGCTCCCACCTTCCCAGACAACGTGGATGGCTCATTGCCAACATCAGCAACTTGAAAAGCTCAAAACCGGAACTGCTGACCCCACCCCTCCCCGACCCAGCTCCTCACGCTTGGTCGTCCCCACCTCCGTAAACGGCACTGCGCCGCTTGCACAAAAACTCTGGAGCCATCCTTGACTCCTCTCTCTTTCTCATCACCGGGGTGATGATCGTGTCGTCCATACATACACTGGAACTGCCCCAGACAAAGAAAGCTGTATGGTCTGTCGATAACCCACGTCCAATTCATCAACAAACCCCATTAGCACTACTTTCAAAAACATATCCGGCATCTGGACGTTCCTGCCACCTCCTCCACCATCACCCTGGTCCAAATGTTCCTTGTGTCCTGCCTTTATTTCTGCAGTGGCCTCCTAGCTGGCCTCCCCACCTCCACCCAGGCCTCCCACCTCCAAGTCTGTTCCTACAGCAGCCGCAGCCGGTCTGCTCAAACCTAAGTGAGATCTTGTTACTCTCAATGGTTTCCTGATTCATTCAGAAGAAAAGCTGACGTCTTCACGACGGCCTGCAGTGGCCACCTGTTGCCCCCAACCTCCCTGACCTGTCGACACTCGCCCCAGCTCTCCTCACCCCCTGCTCTCAGGCCGCACGCACCCCTGCTTCCCGGCCTCGGCCTTTGCTCTTCCCTCTGCCCTCACTTCTTCCAGGCCACACGTCCCTGCCCCCCCAAAACAAAACACCAACACTCCCCACCTGTCCGTCTGCCTGTCCGTCCTGGTCCCAGCCTCCTTGCTGTAGGTGGCAGATTCCATTTTCTAAAAAGGGCCGTAGCAACATGGATGGTTCCCATAAGCTCTTGTAGAACCACTCCTCCCATCAAAAGGGAGACTCATTTCCCTCCCCTCAATGTGAACCAGCCTTAGGGACTCGCTTCTGACATAAAATGCGGCAGAAGTGACCCTGCAGGACTCCGGAGGCTTCAGAGCACGCCCCTGGGAACCCACCACGTTGGAGGAAACCCACAGAGAGACCCCGTAAGGAGAGGCCCACAGGGAGGAGAATCCAGACCCCAGACGACAGCCAGCATTGGCCCCCAGATGCACGAGTGAACGAGCCCTCAGACAGTCCACAGGCCCAGACGCCCCGGAGCAGAGGAGAGCCATCCCCTCTGCCCCTGTGCTGTGCCCTGTCCCAATGCCTGCCCCAGAGAGCCTCGAAGTTTTGACACAGTTTTTATAGCCATAGTAACTGGAACACCAAATTTGATTTTTTCTATACTAGTTAACATAGGGGAGTTCCCTGGCGGTCCAGTGGTTAGGACTCAGTGCTTTCACTGCCCTGGGCCTGGATTCAACCCCTGGTTGGGGAACTAAGATCCCACAAGCTGCACAGTGCAGCCAAAAACACCAAAAAAAAACACATAGTCTATATTTGCTTATTTCATATCTGTCTCCCCCCAGGAGAATGGGGGCTCCCGGAGAGCAAGGACTTGGGTCCATTTCTTCCAGCCTCAGTATTTAGAAAAGTACCGAACACACAGTGGGCACTCAGTTAATATTCGCTGAACAAATGAATCTCTGCTAATTAAAGAAAACTGCTCCTCACTATAATTTGCAATACCTTCTGCTGAGGCATAAGACCTTTTCCTGAAGACAGTGTTTTCTGGTGTGTTTTGGACCAGCTCCCTGTTAAAAAATATCTCTTGTCAGCCATCTGGAAAACGATAAAGTTGGATCCATACCTCCCACTATACGCCAGGAAATAGTCCAAATGGATCAAAGATTTATACGTGATAAAATGAAACCGTTAAAAGTCCTAGAAAAAAGCATGACAGGATTCCGGTACAACCTTGGAGTGGGAAGGCCTTTCTAAGTATGACTCGGTCTCCAGCAGCCATAAAAGAAAAAGATGGATCAATTCAAACTACATAAACATCACAAAACTTCTGCTTGGCCCCAAAAAACAAAAAACAAAACAAAAAAAAAACAGCATGAGCAAAATTGAAGAATAAATGACAATGATCTGGGAGAAAACCAGCAACTTCGACCACAAAGAACAAAACTTCCCGATATATTCAAAACAAACAAATTCCTACAGGTTGGGCAGAAAAAAAGACCAACCACCCCACAGAAAAATGGGCATTCGGGCAGCTCCCAGGAAAAGGAACTACAAACAGCCCTTAATCACATGAAAAGCCATGTAACCTCTTTCTCTCACACAGAATAAGAAAAACGTAAAACAAAATTACACTGAGAAACTATTTCTCCCCTATCAGATTGGTCCAAATCCCAAACCATGGCAATATAAGGTCAGTAGGGTGTTGGGGAGAAGGGCCATCTCACACTTTGTTGGTGGGACTGCTAATCAAATTGGTACATCTCCATGCTGGGGAATTGGGCCATATTGATCAATGTTATGGCAGGTCCACCCTTAGCCCTGACAATTGCATTTCTGGGAATTTATCCCACAGATATGTCTGCACATATGTAAAATCACATATGTACAGAGTTACTCACTGTAGCATTCTTCGTAGTAGCAAAACTTTGGAAACAACATAAATGTCCATCAGTAGAAGACAGATAACCTAAGTTATGGTACATCCATACAATACAATAATAGATAGCTATAAAGAAGAATGAGATCACTTTTTTGTACTACTATGGAAAGAGCTACTAGATGTATTATTAGAAGAAAAATAGAGAGGGGAAGGATAAATTAGGAGTTTGGGATTAGCAGATACAAACTACTATATATAAAATAGATAAACAACAAGGTCCTATTGTATAGCACAGGGAACTATATTCAATATCTTTTAATGAGCTATAATGGAAAAGAATATGAAAAAGAATATATATGTATAACTGAATCACTTTGCTGTACGCCAGAAACCAACACAACATTGTAAATGAACTATATTTCAATAAAAAAAAGAAAATTCAAAAAAGAAAAATGCAAGGTTCCAAAGAGTATGCATAATGCTATACGTTAATTTTAAAAACAGCAGTGGAGAACAAAGATACATATATTCCTATTTGCTTCTATGTGAGTAAAGAAACTCAAGAAAGGTACACGAGAAGCTAAGAGTGGCTGATGATGATGGTAGAGGAGGTTTGGCAGATGAGAAACGAATTCGGGGGGAAGACATTTCTCCGCATACATTTAAAAACATTTTTTATTTCCCCCCCAAACACCACATAATTTGCAATAAGTGATTCACTCCTTTAGCTCCCAAAGAGGGCCCTTATCAAAGTATAACTATTGGACCTCAATCTCCTTCACCCCTAAGAATCCACTCCTGTGATTTCTCCCTCCCTCACCCTGGAAACCTCCACGTGAACCACCCCCAGGTTCCAAAAGGGTTGGCTGCTGAACAGCTGGTGGTCCTGCCTTCCCCCTCACCCCCCAGGGATAAGCCACAGCCAATGGCCGGCCCCTGGCCTCGCGGTGGGACACTGTCTATGGCACCTCACACTCCAGAGCTCCCCCTGGGATTGGGCTGAGGCTAGACTCCAGCGGAACCCACAGCCTTGCCTGGTTTCTCTCTGTTGTAACTTGCATCCCTCACCTCCTTATTGGTTTCTCCTGAGAGCCTCCCCCAGTAAATCACGTACCCTAGATTCCCTGTCTCAGGCTGCCTCAAGGAACCCAACCTAAGACATCAACCAAATAAAGCACGTAGGTTGATAACAGATCCCTCTCTCTGAAACAAACCACCAGGGGCACTGCTGACGAGCACAAGAATCAGTTTCCATACTAGGTGCTGACCTAACACCAACCAAAAGCAAAGGCGTTGCTGGGTGGACTTCGTACAGGCTAGTAGATGGTTTCCAATGAGGGACAGAAGATATTGACAACAGCTCATCCATCTCCACCCTCACCACTTACAGACTTAAGGTTCCAGGGCTGCCAACCTGAGAACCAGTGCCCTAAATCATGACCCTGGACACTGTAGCTGGATTTCCTGACAACTGGCTGAGAGCAGGACAAACAAACAGGGTTGGGAGGAGGGGGTCAGAGGCTCGGGTGGTCATCAGCTGGCTTTGCCTGCCACGCCAGAGACCGCGAGTTGCTCCCATAATCCGTCCCCCGCTCTGGCATACAAGAGCCTGTGGCTGCATTTTTCTGCCCCCCAGGTAACGTGGCAAAATCCTCACCCTGCAATGTGAGTGGAAGGCCTGTGTGCCGCGTCCGGCCAGCAGCTTCAGAGGGTGGGTGTGACCCGTGCACACCTGTGCCAGACCCAGGGCCGCCCCACCCAGGTCCCCGCAGCATTTGCAGTATGTGGCTGGTATATAAGATTGCTCACGGCCAAGCCCTTGAACTCTGCCTGAGGGCTTTTCCTGGCACAGGAAGCATGCCTGGCCAGCGCACAGGGCAGGTTGGAAGCACCCAGAAATGAATGCCCCCAATGCCAGCACCCTCAACCAAACCCCCAGGCATGGGGAGCTAGTCGACCATGGCTTGCTATGCCCCTCCTGTGGGGAAACTGTCTCCCAGCAATCCCCTCTCGGATTAAGCTCCAACTGCCCACATCAGTAACTTCCCTGGTTACAGTCTCTTCATTCGTTGTCTTTCTTGTCCTGTCCCACTTCCCCACCTCCCTACATCTGTTGCTTTCTGGGATCACCTTCTAAGCCAGCAACTTGAACTTGAACCCTTGACTCAGAAGCAGCTTCTGGAGGAAACCAAACCCGGACAATTCTCTTACTGGCTGAAAACCAGAACCCCAGCTCCAACCATGCACATGTTCACAAGGTCCCAGGGCAACAGATGAAAGAGGTCCCAGGACTTCCCTGATGGCACAGTGGTTAAGAGTCTGCCTGCCAATGCAGGGGACATGAGTTCGAGCTCTGGTCCGGGAAGATCCCACATACCGCGGAGCAACTAAGCCCACGCGCCACAACTACTGAGCCTGCACTCTAGAGCTCATGAGCCACAACTACTGAGCCCTCGCGCCACAACTACTGAGCCCTCGCACCACAACTACTGAAGCCCGCACGCCTAGAGTCCATGCTCCGCAACAAGAGAAGCCACCTCAATGAGAAGCCCGCACACTGCAATGAAGAGCAGCCCCCGCTCGCCGCAACTAGAGAAAGCCTGCTTGTAGCAACGAAGACCCAACGCAGCCAAAATTAAATAAATAAATAAATTTATTAAAAAAAAAAAAAAAAAGGAGGTCCCACTCCCTGAGTGATGGTATGGAGGAGAACTACCCGCCAACCCAGAGCCGCTAGATGAGGAAGGAACACCCTTCTCTCTTCTTTAAGCCATACCACATGCTGGGAATCTTTGTTCCAGCAGCTGTGCCTTGTCTTAGCTGGTACACCTGCCCAACATCCATTTCCTCTCTGGGCACAGCACCCTGCTTTCTGCCAGGGAACCACTTTCCCACCCTTCCCAAGCCAGAGGTGTAGCCAGCCTGCTATCTCCAGCCCTGCTTCGGAGGAGGCAGGAGCGCATGGCTCAGGCCTGGGCCAGCAGAGCACAGTGACTGGCTAGGGTCGGAGGGGAGAGGTGATGACAAGAGCCAGACGGGGCCAGTCAGACACAGGAAGCATCAGCCCAGGATCTTTGGCTAAAAGATAAACCCTCCTTCTGCTGGGCTGCTGCAAAGACGTCCAGAGCAGTGGATGGCCATCCAGCCCCCAGTTGAATCTGCCTGAGAAAGAAGCCACCTGGAGGAAAACTGGATAAAAGACAGAAAGATAAAGGATGATATGATTTAAGCACCTAGATCCAGCCACCCCTGAAGCTGGAAAAACCCTAGACATTACAGCTAATGCATTCTTTTTTTCTGTTAAAGTCATTTTAAACTGAGTTTCTGTCACGTGCCACCAAAAGAGTTCTGTTTAATAAAAATCTGACCCTAAAGAGAACACCACGTCAGCTAGTTCACAATTCCCTATGCAAAACCGGCTACAGGCCAGCTGGCCCAGCCAGTCACTGAGATATTCCTTTACAGGAATGCCAGATAGCTGAGGAAAGCAAATCAGCCATCTTCTAGCCTCTCTCCCCTGTATCAACTGCTGAGACACAAACCAGTTTGCCCACTGGACCAGGGCTGAGCCCTCAGCACTGGCTGTGTCCCTTGAGGCTGCACTGGGCAACCACCACACCCCACGTGCCACTGTGGGTCCCAAGGGCAACCCTGCCACTGCTGATGCTCGAACGTGGCCATTTAGACCACATGGCACTGCAGCCTCAGCCCAAACACCCAGACCTTCAGATGCAGCAGAGCAGGACCCACGGTGGCCCCTCAGTCTGGCCCGCAGCACTGAGTCTTACCTTCAGAGAAGCCGGAGGGGTGAGGATCCCCCAAAGCCTGCCCTAGTCTCACGTTGGACTCTTGTGTAGCCAACGTTGGACCTGAGGCCTTGTCTTTCCTTTTTGAAGGGAGGGTGGGGAGAGGGAGGGAAAAAGGAGCTCTGACCAGATTTAGGGGCCCTGGACCCTTCCTCCAGCAGCCAGCCCGGCCGACGGCCTCTGTGGTTGCCTCCTCTGCCCCCCACCACCTGGCACAGGGATGCTGACCCCCCAGGAGTGCTTTCGAGGACATCATGCAGTGAGCGGTGCCTGGCTCAGTGCCCGGTGCATCGTAGGTGCTCGGAAAGAGGGTTTATTTCCTCCCTTCCTTCCGAAAGAAAAGTGCTGACTTGGCAAAGAAACGTTGAGTTACGGGATGTACCACTTAAACTGCCCGGATCCTGGCATGAGGCCCTGCCCACAGTGGTGGCAGGGGAGGGGGCAGGGGGGAGAAGTAGGGAGAGAAGAGGGGAGGGGAGGAGAGGAGCAAGGGAGGATGATGGACGGGAGGGAGGAAATAAGAAAATGGCCTCACCATCCAAACGTTCCCAAAGAAAGATTTCCTTGACTTTCAGAGTGGAAATGAACCTGCGCACTCTGCCCCGGCAGCGCCCAGGCACAGCTGATCGGCACCTCCTACAAGTCAATCCCTCCCGGCCACAGGGGCTCCTGAGAGTTCTGAGTCCTTCCTCCGGCCCCTGCAGGCACAGGACGACTCTGGAGACCACCTCACACGCTCCCCGCCCCCCGTCGGCTTTATTGTTAACCTCCCACGTGAGGAGGTGCAGGTGGCCAAAGGTCACCTCGCGCAGCAGTCGCATGCCCTGGAGGAGATGCTGACGCGGCCATCACCTCCCCCCCTGCCCCCCCTGCAGGGGCACTGAGGGCCCCCGGGGGCTCCTCATGCTCCAGCCTCGGCCCCACGGTGTGCACGGTGTCCCCGGTGCTGGACTCACGGAGGGCGGATGGCCTTCAGCCAGCAGGCCCGGTCCTGGAGGCCAGAGCATCTCTGCAGCAACACCCTGGCCCAAAGAGCATCTGTGAACCGCCTGCCAAGCTGAGCCCAGCGCCTCTGCCTGACAGTCACGTGTGGGGCTGTCTTGTCACTAGCTGTCTGTTTATGTTTACCCAACGCTCAAGACGCCCTTCTTCAAACCCACCCACTAGTACAAAACATCAGCCCCCAAATAACCTGAAGTCGAAGGTCCCACGATAAGCCCTGGACAGGGAGCTACAGGGCAACGCTCTCCTGTTTCATTCTGATCAGGAAAACTTCACAAGGACCTTTCCTTTATTAAAATAATTCCTGCTAACTCTTTCAGAATAATAGGATTCATTTTCCCTGCTGGAGTAGCATTTCAAGTGGAAGTACTTTTATTTCAAGGCACCATATCAACCTCTCCAAGGGGTGTCTCTCTTAAGAACACCCCTGCCTCCATGTGTGAAAATCCTAAAAAAAAAAACAAAAACCCCAAACCCCAGACGGTGATCATAGCCATCCACAAGCTTTCATTCATGTGACAGTGTTCCTGAGGATACAGGTTACAGGGGGCCTGAAGCCACTGTTATCACTGACAGCCTTGGAACGGAGCCCCCCATTGAGGCCCCCAGAGGACAGAGAGATGGACGGAACACTTGGACTTAGAAAGAGCCCGTGGGTCAGGGGGCCCTCAGGACCGGGAATCTGTGGACACGTGGCAGCGTTGGCATCCACGCCCTCTCCTACTTCTCCTCCTCCTCGCTCAGGTTGGCATTGCCCTGGAGCGTGGATGTCAGCTTGTTTTGCAAGAGGGCTGCCAGTTTCTTGGATGTCTTTTTGAGGAACGCGCTGCCCGGGTGGGCACCATTCACATGCAGGTACAGGTCCTCCTGGGTGGGGCCCGTGTAGCCACAGTCTTCACAGACGTACAGCTTGTCCCGGCGCTGCTTGTAGGCGTACTGCTGCTGCACCCCATGAATCTTCTTCAGATGGGACTCCAAGGAGCAGCGCTGGGTGAAGGCTTTGTGGCAGACGTCACATTTGTAGGGGCGAATGCCTGCAGGGTAAGGGGCAGACACAGCACCAGTTGGTCACAGCCCAGCCAGAGCCTCCCACCTATGAAGCCATTAAAAGTCATCCTGCACCACCCAACGGCAAAAAACCAACACCACGATTCGAAAACGGGCAGAGGAATTGAACAGGCATTTTTCCAAAGACGTACAAAGGGCCGACAGACACATGAGAAGATGTTCCCCATCACCAGTCATCAGAAAAATGCAAATCACAACCACGTAGAGAGGAGATCACCTCACACCTGTCAGAATGGCCATTATCAAATAGACAAAAGGTAACAAATGCTGGTGAGGATGTGGAGAAAAGGGGACCCTTGTGCACTGTTGGTGGGAATGTAAATTGGTGCAGCCACTGTGGCAAACAGTATGGAGGTTCCTCGAAAACTTAAAGACAGACCTTCTATACGATCGAGAAATCCCACTGTGAGTATTTATCCAAAGGAAATAAAAACAGGATCTCAGAGAGATATCTCCACAGCCATGTCCACTGTAGCACTGTTCACAATAGCCAAGACATGGAAACAACCTAAGTGTCCACCAACAAATGACTGGATAAAAGAGGTGTGGTATATATCTACAATGAATTATTATTCAGCCAGGAGAAAGAGGAAATCCTACCATTTGCAACAACATGGATGGACCTTGAGGACATTATGTTCAGTGAGATAAGCCAGACAGAGAAAGACGAATAGTGCGTGGTGTCACTTAGATACAGAAAAGTCAAACTCCCAGAAACAATAGAAAAAGAGTTGCCAGGGGCTGAGGGGTGTGGGAAATAGGGAGGAAAAAAAAAAAATCATCATGACCAAGGATGAGGAACATGAGGAAAATGATTAAGGCAGGAGACAAAATTGTCCACAGACCAAATGTAATAAAAACGGATGCATACAGCAAAACACCACCACTTGCCTGCCTTAATGTTTGGGTTTCAAAGTGGGCAGGGTAAACCTTGTTTTAATTTTAGTTTGGGTTTCTCTGGAAAAGGAGTTATTTGGGAGGTGCTCTCAGGAGGGGTGACCCCGTGAAAAGTGGGAGGTGACTCCCCACCTGCAGGGGAGGGAAGATGATGACAAGGGGGAAAGGGGTCATCCAGCCGGTCACCACTGTGGGCAACCAGAGTCCAAATGGCCAGGCAAGGTGGGGGACAGAGTAGAACACACACCTCGAGTTACCCCGCCCCTCGGGAGCTGGAGTCTTTTTCCGCCTGCTCCGGCAGCACCGTGGAGAGCGCCCTGGGTGGGACAGGTTCTCTCTCCCCAGCATGTACAGCCTGCCCTGGGGTAGAGTGGCCTCCAGCAAGGACATCCTCAGGCTGGGCTGCAGGTGTGGGCAGCAACGACATGGACGGGTGTGCCCAGAAATGGCAGGGGCCAGAGGACACTGATGGCGTCGGCTACAGTTAGGAAACTATTTCCAACCTAGCTCTCCTGCTGGCTTTAAAAGTGAGCCACTATTAGTGGGGCCTGCCTTGCAGATGGAGAGGCCACGGGTACCATAGGAGCAGGGAGCTCAGCCAATCAAACCACAGTCATGCCCATGCCCACTGTGGGCACCCGACAGGGTGAGACGGGAACTTAGGTAAGGAGACCTCAGTAGGTGTATCTCAGGCTCTAAAGTGGGGGGGATTCAAGGAAGCATACAGTGTCCCATGAGCACGGAAGCCCGGAGAGGGTGAATGTTGTGCTGGGGGGTCCGTGGAGCAGAGTGGGCTGCCAGCTCTCAGACCATCTCAGAGCCCAGAGGCCAGGAGGACCACTGCCCGCAGGAATCCCCAAAGCTTTAGGCTCAAAATTTAAGAGTATGTGAAAACATCAATCAAGATAAATATTTTCAAAATCAAAATATATACAAAAAAATCCATGATGAACAAGTTATCAAAAATTTAAGTAAGGACAGGATCCACCAGGGCTGCGTGGAGTCATGTTGGAGCTTGAGGCGAAAGGGAAAATGTGCATCTCCACGTAGATGTTTTTATTTGTTTTTTTAATGGTTATTTTTTTTCCCCAAGAATGTTCGAGTTGCTGAAAAACTAGTGAAAAATTGAAAAACAGGTGTATTAAAATTCACATTCTAAAATGCTTAAATAGTTTATTTATGCAATAATGGGTTTTATCATGATGTTACTATCCTGGCTTTAACGGAAGCAAACTATTATCAAAAGATATTTTCAAAATCTACTTCTCTCGCTTAACAATATTCCTGGGGTACCATATCACACTGATCAGAATGGCCATCATTTAAAAGTCTACAAACAATAAATGCCAGAGAGGGTGTGGAGAAAATGGAAACCTCCTACACTACTGGTGGGAATGTAAGTTGGTGCAGCCACTGTGGAGAACAACAGTATGGAGGTTCCTCAGGAAACTAAAAATAGAATTACCATGTGATCCAGCAATCCCACTCCTGGGCATATATCCAGACAAAACTATAATTAAAAAACATACATGTACCCCTATGTTCACAGTAGCATTATTCACAATAGCCAAGACATGGAAGCAGCCTAAATGTCCATCGACAGATGAATGGGTAAAGAAGATGTGGTGCATATATACAATGGAATATCACTCAGCCATAAAAAAGAATGAAATGATGCCATTTGCAGCAACATGGATGGACACAGAGATTATCATACTAAGTGAAGTAAGCCAGACAGAGAAACAAATATCATACGATATCACTTATATGTGGAATCTAAAATATGACACAAATGAACCTCTCCATGAAATAGAAACAGAATCACAGACATAGAGAACAGACTGGTGGTTGCCAAGGGGGAGAGGGTTGGGGGAGGGATGGCGCGGGAGGTTGGGGATAGCAGAGGTAAGCTTTTACATATAAGATGGATAAACAACAAGGTCCTACTGTATAGCACAGGGAACTATATTCAATATCCTACGATAAACCATAATGGAAAAGAATATCAAAAAAAAGAATGTATATATATATACTGAATCACTTTGCTGTACAACAGAAATTAACACAACATTGTAAATCAACTATACTTCAATAAATAAATAAATATTCCTGGAGATTTTCCCATATTGGTGCTTACAGCTTGGTTTCATTCCTTTTTAAGAGCACCGTGGCGTTTTGTTGTACAGCTGTACCCAAATCCCATCTTTTAAAAACTGTAGAGATTGAGGAAGCCCTGCTCCAGCCCACACCGTCCCATCACATGATGCTGACTTGAACGACCTGGTACTAAGGTGTAGTCCACCTTACATCACATCACCTAGGAGCTCGTTGGAAGTGCAGAGCCTCGGGCCCCACCCCAGATGTCCTGATCCAAGCAAAAGCAGTGGTTCTCAAATTTGAGCCCGAAACAGAACCACCTAGAGCGCTTGTCAAAACACAGATTCCGGGCCCCCCTGCTGGCGGATCTGGTTCTGGGGCAGGGATGAGAATCTGCATTTCTCACAGGTTCCCAGGTGCTGCTGAGGCTGCTTATGCTGGAGTCACAGGTCTGAAGCAACACGTGGTGAAGCCTTAGGACGGCACTTGGGGTGTCTGAGGCAGCCAGGCCCCCCCAAGTCCTCTCTTCAAGGTTAAACGTCCCCAGTTCCACACTGGTGGCGTGTGGAGGGGGGCCGGTAGAGCTACGTCTGTTCATGAAGTTTTTTCAGTACACAGATGACAAAGGAAGTCAAAATGGAAAAAAATACTCCCCCCACCCTCGTTCAACCACCTGAACAAATCGAGTCGCTTCCACTTTTCTTCCTGTCCACATCCAGAAGCTTCCATCCTTTCCTCTAAGGTTCATGTGAAGAGAATTATGTTAGCTCAATGCCGTGGTGGGGTGTTCCTCCAGCCCGCCCAAGCAGAAAGCAGGCCTGTATTATATTCCACATGTTTCAGAAAAACTGCTAAAAGAAACTCCTTTATAATCCTCAGCACTTGGCACATAAGAGGTGCTCAGTAAATCATTTTTATTTTTTATTTTATTATTATTTTTTTTGGCCGCACCATGTGGCTTGTACATCTTAGTTCTCTGACCAGGACTCGAACCTGGGCCCTCGGCAGTGGACGCGTGGCGCCTTAACCACTGGACCAGCAGAGAATTCCTAATAGGTGCTCAGTAAATAATTTTTGAATGAATGAATGAATCCTACTGGCCCAGGAAAAAGAGAGGTCACATCTTGGGGCTAGTTTTCTACAAACGTAGGGGCTGTGAGGTCTCTCCAAAGGAATACACCACGTAGGTTGCATGTCTGGGCCACAAGGGGCTTTGTGTTAACCAGGCCTCTGCGCCCACATGGCAGCTGGTTCCCACCACCTCTGGCTGATCAAGCAGCAACCTGACTTCAGACCCGAAGCTCATCAAGACAGAAATTCACCCAGAGGCCAGCTGCTCCTTTCAAGGGTGACTGGAAACAGCCCTCGACTATTTTAAAACATCCAAACTCAACTGGTGGGGAAACCAGCACACTGACACCAGGCTTTAACCTGGATTCTGGAAGTGGACACTTCCAATCCTACTCCTGGGGGTCCCCACTCCCAACGGTGACCTGAGAAGGTGATGCGGATGGGGCTGCATGGCTTTGCCTGAGCCCTGCTCCTTGCAGAGGGCATCGGGCCAGGGCCAAGTCCACTCGCACGGTCACGTCTCCTTCCTCTCTTCATTCCGCAGCTCAGCCGAATCCTACGGGCACAGCGCCCAGCGGAGCCTGGATAGCAAGGGCTAGAGGATTTCAGAGCCCTGCGTCGTGCAGATGACGACTAGGATGAGGATGACTGCGGGGGGTGGAGGGGGGTAGACAGGAGGTCCCCACACCTCTAGTTATGGCAGTTAATCCTGACTTTTGCAAACCTGCCCTCCCCACCCCGCTCTGCAGACACCACATTCATCCCTCGCTCACTGGTGCAGGCAGACATGATCACCCAGCAGCCGCCTCTTGGTGACTCTTTCTGGGCTGGGGAACAAGTCCCTCCCTCCTGGAGTCCTCCTCTCCCCCAAACTCGGGGGGCAGGGGATGAAGGGGGCCAGGGAGGAGCCCCAGATGAGGGGGACAGATACCAAGGCCTCCCTGACATTGGGCCTCGCCTGTCCTGGACGTGGGCGCTCTCGAGCAAAGGCCAATCTTGTCCGTACCTGGAGTGGGATCCCGGAACCATCCCTGCACCAGGCATCATTAACCTACTGACACCTGCACAGTAACAGAGTCCAAGGCCACTGGAAACCCAGGCACCACCCATCGGCCACACATTAACTGAGTCCACACCTCAGTTTCCTCACCTGTAAAATGGGGATAATAATTGATACCCCTTGTAAGGCTGCTCTGAGGATTAACCGAGATCTCACAAGCAAAGGATGCAGCACACACTGAATATTCAACGGGATGCAGCTTCAACAGCTTACAATCCAGGTCAACAGAACGCAAATACGCTCTATTCAGAAGCTGGCTGGTGGGTATGTGAATATTTAGTATCTGTCTTTAAACTGTATCTATATGTACACCTTTTTGTTCATTATCTATTTCACAATAAAAAAGGATAATTTTTTCCTGTAATAAGTCATAATAGAAAAGAGTATAGAAAAGAATATATATACACATATGTATAACTGAATCACTTTGCTGTACGCCAGAAACTAACACAACATTGTAAATCAACTATACTTCAATTTAAAAAAATAAATAATTTTTTTAAAGGCTAATATTTTAAAATGTCGTTCCTAGGCAGTTGGTGGAGAGAGGAAGGGACACACTTCCTTCCCCATCCACCCTCCAGACTATTGTGCTGCGGGTCTGTATCACCTCGAGCAGAAAATACTGTGTGTTGCGTTATCACAAAGGGTCTCTTCTTTTCAAATGTTCTATTCCTACTACCAAATCAAGCTTCATGTCACTCATCCCCAAAGAAAAGTCTTTGTCATTGGCGCTCTCTGCTTGCTGTAGCTAAGTCTCCTTTACTGAACTTTATCCAAACATGGACTTTAGCAAGGAGCTCTCTGCAGGTCTCCTTGTGGGAGTGGACATTTAGAGCAAACTCTTCAGGAGGCAATGTGACCACCCCATAAACATCATAATGGGTCTACCCTTTGGCCCACTTCAGGGAAATTATCTACAGAAAGACTCACACAAGTAGGCAAAGGATTTACAAGAATATTTGTGGTAGTACTGTCTAAAATTAAAAGAGAGAGACAGAGAAAGAGAGGAAGAAAGGAAGGAAAGAAGGAAGGAAGGAAGGGAGGGAGGGAGGGAGGGAGGGAGGGAGGAAAGAAAAAACCAACCCTGAAAATGTAAATAAGTGTCATCATTTGGGGCAAGAGAAAAAAATGACAGTGCCTCCATATTTGAAATTACGTCATAATCTCATATTAAGAAACACTCTGACAACTATTCAAAAGAGTGAGGTATGTCTACCTGTGCAGATGGGAAACAATCTCTAAGATAGATAGTACACGAGAAAAGCAATGTGTGTTAAAAACTTCTGGGGAAAAAAAATTAAACGGTGGCTTGCTTTCAGGAGTGGATCTAGGGCTTGGCGTGGAGAGGAGGCTTCTTTTTCTCTTTCTTTCATTGTTCCCTTTCAATATTATTTTTGGTAGCTAAAAAGTCAGTCAAAATAAAAGAGGGGAGAGTTTGGTGAGTGAAGAAGGCCACCCTACAAGGCAGCATTCAGCTCCCTCAGGGTGGAGGTAACTCTATTCTTTTCCCCCACCCGCCCTGCTCCAAACTTCTCCCAGCCTGCATTTTTCCCAGTCCAATCAACCCTTCCCCATAGGCTCCAAACAGACACCATTGTTTCCTCTTCTTCAATCAAGATGGGATTTGTTTGCCTTCTCCTTCTCAATGTGGCCCAGATGGAAGATAAGGCCCGAGGGCCCCACTAAGGGGGGCAGGGCAGACCCTGCGCTCCGGCCAGAGCCTCCTCCCCACTGCCCGGACCTCGGATCTGAATTCCTCAGCCTCCCTCCGTGGAACTCAGAAGCTTCCGCAGGAATGGCAGGCGCACCTCGAACCAACTCCTTTACTATAGTCAGGGTCGTAAAGTTATCACCAACCCAGGTTATGCCTCCCTGGAGCCCTCACAAACCGAGCGGGGGACCCTGCACATGTGTGTGCCCTTTTCGACTGGTTACAGCAGCGCAGGCTTTCTCCTCTGTAGTCCGTGTATTGACTGAAGTCTTTTACAAAATAAGTAGTCACTTTACATACGAGAAAAATGAAATGCATTCAATGCAAGCTGTACTTGTCTGATGAGCCTGGCACATCTGGTCACAGTGGCGAACAACGCCCAGACCACACCTGACACCTCAGTAAACGTTCAACACGCCCCCAGGTGCCACTGGCGCTGGGATCCCTGGGCAGCGAGGGGGGAGACACTCAGTGCTGGTTGTTTGACTCTAAATGACAGATTTCCCCCACCCACACCCTGCCCCCAGCAAACTCTCTCCCTCCCTGGATGGCCAGCTGGCTCAACCTAAAACACTTGAACAAATCCAAAAGAATATTCTCTAAAACCAGGCCCATGACATTTTTCACGGGCTATGAACTGAATATACATTCCTGTCTTGAAAGCGCATCCCTCCCACCCCCCCATCTCTATTTTGTCCTCAGGTGGGTCAACAGCCATAATGTCACACATTGGCTTCAGTGACCCTGTCAACTCCACTTAAATAGAGCAATTCCCTCTATTATGTGTGCAGTGGACCCTCTTGGTCCCCCATCAGGACCCCCTTTTCTGGGCCAGCTGTCACCTATGTTGGCAGCTAACAGTTCCTGGATGTCCCCTTCTCCAAGGAACGGGCACTGGGCAAGTGACCTGCCCACCCAGGGGAAAGGCAGCCTCTGACTCATATGGGCACAGAAATGTCCCCCACTTGCCTGGGGACAGGACAGGCCGGTAGCACCAGTCACACCCCAGAGCCCTGGTGGGATCAAGCTGGGGCCACATCCCCGCTACCCTGTCCTGCTCTCCCCTCCCTCACAGGTTTCTCCCAAGAGCTCTCCTTCAATAAATCGGTTTATAAGAATCGCCGTCTCAGAATCTGCTTCTAGGGAACCCAACCTAAGTCAATTTGGACTGAAAACAGCCACTCGTTTGCAGACGTATTTTCACAAAACGTTAACCAAGTTTCTTTTGTTCCAGTTTCTCTCTTCCAATCTGGACTCAGATGTCATTTGGCTGCTCCCCTCCCCCATCTCACACACACACACACACACACACACACACACCTCTGATCTACTCTTTCCTTGGTGAAGTCATATCCAAAAAAGAAGTCTTAATCTTTTCTTTCATCTGCTTGGATATTAAGGTAAGACATTTCCAGGCTCTGGTTTCCCTGGACGTTTTCCAAGAAGTTTCCTCGTGTTCTGAGTCTTTCCTTAGAGGCCCCGCTCTCTCAGGAGGAGACGTGGGGGAGGGGATTAATCCCAATCCCCGGTCTCCGGTCCCACTGTCTTTGCCCACCTCATCAACACTGTCGCTGCAGTTCTCAAAAGAAGGGTCCTGGGATTCCAGGTTAAGTCTTCCAATTAGTCATGGTCTGGCCCAACCGGACTGGGAGCAACCATAACCTTCACTCATCTGCCTACTGTATTTGTGAGAACGCTGTCCACATCTTTGCTTCTGGTCCAAACACAACATTTACTTGTAATTGTCAAGAGCCAAAATCCAACATTCTCATCTCCATCAAAGGCAAAACCGAATTCCCAGAATTCTGGGTGAGATCTTTTGGAGCCAGTGAGGTGGTACACATGAACTACAAAAAGGTCTGAGAAGCCCAGATTTTTGCTCTTTTTACTGATTATCCTTTTTGCACAGAGCTCAGAGCTTGCAGGGCAGGCCTCTTGCGCCAGGAGGCCAGGCCTGTCCCTCCAGCTGCCGCAGAGGGGCATCCCCAGAGCTGGGGCCCCTTTTTTCTGTTTGCCACCAGCTAGTTTGTCAGCAAGGCCTTGACTCCTCTTTCTGGTCATTATTACCTGGAGGCACATCTCCATCAGAAAATAAACCAGGGAATTTGTCCCACCCTCCCCTTCCTCCCGTGTCCACATGTCCATTCTCTACATCTGCATCTCTATTCCTGCCCTGCAAATAGGTTCATCTGTACCATTTTTCTAGATTCCACATATCTGCATTAATATATGATATTTGTTTATCTCTTTCTGGCTCACTTCACTCTGTATGACAGACGCTAGGTCCATCCACATCTCTACAGTTGGGAGATTAGAATTGACTTATATACACTACCAATGCGTAAAATAGATAGCTAGTGGGAACCTGCTATAATGCACAGGGAGCTCAGCTCGGTGCTCTGTGACGACCTGGATGGCTGGGATGGGGGATGGTGGGAGGGAGGTCCAAGAGGGAGGGGATATAGGTATACATAGAGCTGATTCACTTCATTGTACAGCAGAAACTAACACAACATTGTAAAGCAATTATACTCCAAAAAAAACATCAAAACAAAAAGGAAACAGGGAATTCCCTGACTGTCCAATGGTTAGGGCTCCGCGCTTCCACTGCAGGGGGCACGGGTTCGATCCCTTGTCGGGGAACTAAGATCCCATGTGCCTCGAGGCACGGCCAATTAAATAAATTAAATAAACCAGAGGGAAAATAGGTTCAAGACATTTCCATAATGCTATTTGTTGGTCACTTTAAGAGTCAAAATTATAATAAAAAAACTTTAAATCATTATCTGTAGATTCAATGACCTTAGAGCTATCCAACAGAGATTAAAATGCAAGCCATTTTGTAATTTTAAAATGTCCAGTGGGCTTCCCTGGTGGCGCAGTGGTTGAGAATCTGCCTGCCAATGCAGGGGACATGGGTTCGAGCCCTGGTCTGGGAAGATCCCACATGCCGCGGAGCAACTAGGCCCGTGAGCCACAACTACTGAGCCTGCACGTCTGGAGCCTGTGCTCCGCAACAAGAGAGGCAGCGATAGTGAGAGGCCCGCGCACCGCGATGAAGAGTGGCCCCTGCTCGCCGCAACTAGAGAAAGCCCTCGCACAGAAACGAAGACTCAACACAGTCATAAATAAATAAATAAATAAATAAATAAATTTAAAATGCCACATATCCAACTTTAAAAATAAATAAATAAATAAATAAAGCCCAGGCTGGAGGGTGCGGTTTGTGCCAGGCCCAAGTTCCTCTCTATCTCGCCTCTCGCAGAGCAAGCTGGCTTCTAGAAACTGAACTGGGGCGGCTGGCAAGGCCCAGCCTCAGAAAGGACGCTGAGTGAGCACAGTACTGAGGGGACGGGGACAGAGAAGGGGCCTGTGGAAAGCGGGGGACCTGGACTCAGGAAGACCAGCCGTCCTCAGTTCCTCACCTGTGAACTGCGGGTAACAAGGGCTTGGGGCTCCTCGGGGCTGTTGGACACAACAGGATAAAGCCGAGGGCCTGGCTTGCAGAAAAGCCACCATTCTGAGCTCGCTACCACCTGAGGAAGCTGTGTGGGCCTCCGCAGGCTCTCCCGTCTCTGCCAACACCCCCCCCCGCATCCCCCCATCCCGGCTGCTAAGGCTTGTTCTCCCTGGCAGACACTGCTACCCCCCCACCGAACCCCTCAGCCTCCCACCAGGCCGGCTCGGACAGTCCCAGGAGGCCAGTGGCTTCCTGCCGCTCCTGCCCGATGATGCTCCCCCGAGGCGTGAGGCCTGCAAGGGGCTTCGGGGAGGAGCTGCCTAGGAGCAGAGGGTCCCAGGATGGACCCCCAACAGCAAGGATGGGAGCTGATGGATAAATACCCCACTTCCCACCCCTGGAGCAATTCTGGGGTTCATTGTGTGCATTCAGAGGGCCCCCAGCGGGCTTGAGCCCCAGTTGCCCCCAGTGGTAACCCACTCAGTAAGTAACTAGCTCTCACTGACTCTCCTTCCCTCTGTCTCCTCTCCTCATCCCCTCACTGTGCCCCCGGGACCATCTCCCAAATAAACGGCTTCACCCAAATCCTCGTTGTCAGGGTCTGCTTCTGGGGGGACCCAAACTAAGACATTCCCCATCTGCAATGCCCTTCCCGCCCCGTCCAACTGTGAAAATCTTGCTCACTCTTCAAGGCTCAGCCAAAAGGACACCTCCTCCGAGAAGCCTCCCTGGTGCCCCTGCCAGCAACAATGCACCTTCCAGGCCTCCCCACCAGCATTCGCCACTTTTTCTTCTGGCACACCTGCTGGTTTCCTTGGGTTACAGTCAGGGGTTTGGATTCTTTCTCCCTATGTTGGCTGAGCTCTCCACAAGTACAGAGGTGAGTCTTCGGGCCTGTCACACCGCAGGGTCCCAGGAAAACTCTGCCAACTATTTCAACATTTACCACCACTAATAGCTCATATTTACTAAGTGCTTACAATTTGTGAAGCACTTTGTATGCCATTATTGCCCTGAAACCTCACAGCCATCACCTAGGGGATAGGTAATAAAACCATGCCCATTTTAGAGATGGACACGCTAAGGCAAAAAGATAAGTAATGTTGACAAGGTTGCAGAATCAGCTAGCTCAGATCCAGAGTTCTTAACCACTGTGTGACCAACTCAGTGCAAACTCTTGCAAACTCTTCCCTGAGAGCAGTCAGTCCCTAATATTTCTACTAATGGAGAATTAACTCAGTCACAGATGAGGCAGCTCCATGTTTACTCCAACTGAAGGTACCAACAGCCCACAATGCTCCCCAAGCCCCCTTCACTCTGTGGGGGAGTGACCACAGAGCCCACCAGGTGAGGAGTTGCAGAAGAAATAGGCCATGCCCTCAAGGACATCCTCAGATAGAGAGGAAAAGCTGAGAAACTCTCCAGGACAACCAACAACAAATGACGGCGTGAGTGGTCCCCAATTTCCTCCAGCTCCTTGGGCCAGTTGCCTATAAGCCCAGCTTTGCAGCCACTTGATGGGTCCATTGATAGCCAGGGGTCCCCCCGTCACCCACAGGACCCCCATCCTTCACAGGACCCTCTACTACCCACAAGACCCTCCACCACCTACAGGACCCTTCACCCTCTATAGGACCCTCCCTAATCACACAGGACCACCATCACCCGCCACTCCCTAAGTATTCTCCCTGCCCCAACCCAGGTGTCAGCCTGGCCACACAGAGGTCAAACTTTTATAGAAGTCAGGCTACTGGTGCCTCTTGGAGGGAAGATGACAGTGACCAGAGGGGCAGGAGGGAGGGGGCAGTGTCTTATGGGGGCTGGAAATACTCCAGCCAGTTATATGCTTGTGTTCGCTTTGTAAAAAGTCCTACATTCTCAAACTATCCACTTATGATTTGTGTGCTTTTCTGGATGTATGTTACATTTAAGTGAAAATTTCACTTTAGAAAAGTTTTTTTTAAAGGAAAAAGAAAAACCTTTTAGTATGCCAGTCAACTCTCTAGGGTGGAGGACACCCTTCTGAGGCCAGGGAGGAAGCTCATGGCCAGTACTCTAAGAACAAAAAAGTGTGATAAGGGCTTAAAGGAAATCTGAATACAGAGGATCTGAGAAGGGCCCTGTGTGGCGGCTGGGGACCTGAGAGGCCCCCTGGGAGAGAGGAGTGGACATTTTACCACCCCACCCCCAAAATACTTAAGGAAACCCTAAACCCTGAAAGGGCTTGATGGGATTGGCGGGACTATAATTAGTAAATTCTATGAGGTTGTAGGGAGAGTGCGTGGCACCAGGACAAGACTGAATCGTTAGGATCGGATGGATTTAGATGAGATGACATGGGTGGGATGAAAAGATGGAGTGGGATGGGGTGGGAGGGGCTGGGACAGGATGGGGATTTGAAGAGGGGACCTAGACTGTGAGGGGCTTTACATGGAGCCCATCGAGACAGGGAGTTTGGATTCTGTCCTGCCCAGAGCTGGAGAAGGTTTTTTTTTAGCAAGGAAATGGCATCTTAGAATTCTCCTCCCGGGATCGCTCTGGCACAGGTGTGGCCCTCGAGGACCAGCCTGGAGGCCAGGTGTCTCCTAGACAAAACTACCGAGGCTACAAACAGCCAGAGGGGGCGGGAGGGCGGCCAACGGGCACCCCAGGGCTGTCCGTGTAAGGGAGCTGGCGAGGACCCAGACCCACGCTGAGCAAAGCTCAGGGTGGGGGAGACACTTGCCCACCCGCCCCCGCAGGAGGCTCGAGCAGCGCTAAGTCAGCTGCGTGTTCTCTTTCTGAGCTCTCAGGAGGAAGCAACGTGATGCTATTTTGAGACAGACTCACTTCCCGAGAAAGGAGCACAAAATACCAGCAGAGGGACCACGGGGACCACGTTCCAGCCCTCAGCCCGGCCCGAGGGCTGCACCGAGCGGGCATCACAGCTCCCAGGACACTTCCGGCCAGTGATGCGCCGCCCATCTCACCGGGGCGAGAACAGGCTGAGAGCGGCTCGCGGGCCCCAGGGGACACCAATGGCAGGTGGCAGAGCCGGGCGGCCCGGCCGCGAACACCCCGCCCCGCGATTCTTCCGGAAACATAGCTCTGCCCCAGGCTCCCGACTGGGTTCCTTGCGGGGAAAGACCAGGGGCTCTTGGCCGCGCCCCTCCCTCACCTGTGTGCGTGCGCACGTGCCTCTTGAGGTCGAAGGTGTCGTTGAAGCCCTTGCCGCAGAAGCTGCACAGGTGCCTCTTCACCTGGCTGTGGCACTTGAGGTGCCGGTTGAGCATGCGCTGCAGGCGGAAGGCCTTGCCGCACAGGTCGCAGGTGTGAATCGCCGCGTCGCCGCCGCAGGTGCCTGTGGTGAACTGGGACAGAGAGAGAGGGGTGAGGACCCGCGCGGGGCGGCGTGCCCACCGCCCGGTGCGTCTAGGCTGGACCTGACTCGGGCTCCCGCCCCCCCCCCCAAAAGCTCCCAGCAGGTTTTGGCTTTGGGGAAGGTGGAACAAGGCAGCTCCCCGCCCACCCATGCTCCCCTTGGTCCTCGGGACAGACCTCTGATTACCAGCTGGGCACCCCGCCCCCAGCTACGCGCCTACATTTCCCAGCCTCACAGCAAGTCCTGCGGGTGGGACCACCTGGCTGGTGAGTTACACTCTCTGAGGGGAAGGATGGTGCCCTGTCCCGTGATTTACTCCTTCCTGCTCGGGAGAGCTCCAACAGCCACCTCGGACCCAAGGCGGAAGCCAGTGCTGAGGACGGAAGAGCAGAAAGGAAAGAGGAGTCTAGGTCTGATAACATCACGGAGCCCCCAAAGACAGCCACAGTCAATTCCTTCCCCCCGGCCAGCATCCACCAAGCGACTGTCTCCCCTCCCCCTGGATCTGGGCAGGGCCTGTGTCAGTTCCAGATCCTAAGAAACGGTGCAGCTTTTCTGTATCCTCCCTCTTGGAAGCCAGCAGCCATGAGGAAGCCTGAGCCCACCATGCTGTGGGGAAGCCCAAGCAGCCATGCAGAGGAGCAATGAGGTGCCAGGTATGAATAAAGACTCACTGGACCTTCCAGCCCAGCCAGGGCTGCCACCAGCTGAGTGAACAAACCTGGCCCGGAGGAAAACTGCCTAGCCCAGCCGTGCCCCAGTTCCTGACCCAGAATCATGAACAAATAAGATGGTCATCTTGGGAAGTGACTTGGTCAGGATCCCACAGCTTCATTATCAGAAAAACTATAACCAAATCCCAGGTTCCGGACTGCCTGGTTCATTCTCTCAACCGTGTTTGCTGCCTCAAAGGAAGAAAACAGAATCTCTAACTGTGTGATGAAAAACACCAGATCTGATATATTCATTAAAGCTTTCCTAGTTATCAGATCCTTTAGAAGATGGATCCAATCGTTCTGCCAAAATTCTATTCATAAAAGGACCTAAAAAACTTAATTTTCAGACAAACATTATTAGCAAGAAGAGTTGGTCTTTTCCTGGCTTAACACCTTCCTTGTCTCAAACACCCTCCTTTCATCCACCAGGGTACTGTCTTCTGCCAAGCCTCAGCTCACCTGTTCCCTCCCTGATGAGCTTCTCCAGCCACTGCAGACCCTGCCCAAACTGGTCCCTGTACCCCTAAGACCAGCGCCTCTCAAACCTCAGTGCACACACGAATTCTCTGGGGGTCTTGTTAAAATGCGGGTTCTCTCTTGCACTGTTGGTGGGAATGTAAATTGATACAGCCACTATGGAGAACAGTATGGAGGTTCCTTAAAAAAACTAAAAATAGAATTACCATATGACCCAGCAATCCCACTACTGGGCATATACCCAGAGAAAACCATAATTCAAAAAGACACATGCATCCCAATGTTCACTGCAGCACTGTTTACAATAGCCAGGTCATGGAAGCAACCTAAACGCCCATCGACAGACGAATGGATAAAGAAGATGTGGTACATAGATACAATGGAATATTACTCAGCCATAAAAAGGAACGAAATTGGGTCATTTGTAGAGACGTGGATGGACCTAGAGACTGTCATACAGAGTGAAGTAAGTCAGAAAGAGAAAAACAAATATCGTATATTAATGCATATATGTGGAACCTAGAAAAATGGTACAGATGAACCGGTTTGCAGGGCAGAAATAGAGACACAGATGTAGAGAACAAACGTATGGACACCAAGGGGGGAAAGTGGTGGGGGTGGGGGTGGTGGGATGAATTGGGAGATTGGGATTGACATGTATACACTGATGTGTATAAAATGCATGACTAGTAAGAACCTGCTGTATAAAGAATAAATAAAATAAAATTCAAAATAAATAAATAAATAAAATTCAAAAAAAAAAAAAAGTGCGGGTTCTGATTCAGGAGGTCTGGTGGAGTCTGGATGCTGCATTTCTAGACAGCTCCCAGGAGATGCCACCGTGCAGTCCATGGACCACACTTGAGATATGAGGGACTGGCCCTCACACGGTTCAGGACTTCATTCCAACTCGTTCCAGAGGCTTCCATCAGGCACAGACGTTTCCTCAACTGAACACCTTATGGAAGCCAGCAAGCATTCGCGCAGGCTCCTGGCCCCCATGCCCCGAGCGCAGATGAGGGCCGCGCACGGTCAGAAAGTGTTGGTGGGCGATGGCTCGCAGGTGGCAGGAGGCGAAGAGCCCAGAACAGGGCTTTCCAGTCAGCCCCCTCCACCAGTTCATTCTCACTGCTCCATCTTAGTCTCAGCCGACACTGATGTGTGCCTGATCCGAGACAGGGCCTGTGCTCAGAGCACCAGGATGGCTTGTCCCCAAGAAGCTGCCAGTCTAGTCGGAGGGCAGACCGGGCAACAGGCCACTGCCATCGGGGAAGCCCCGGGTGCAAGGGGCGGCTGGGAGGGGAGCCTAGCCCGGACAGTGGGCGCACGGGAAAGCGCACCCAGAGAGGTGAGCTCCTCAGGCAGGCCACGGTGAAGAAGAAGATGGGGGAAGGGCAAGGAATATGCCAGAGAGGGCGCTGGGAAAAGGGGGACTGTGTGTGGTCCAGCCTGGCCAGCCTGAGCCCTGGAGAGTAGCTGATGAACAGAGCTGAGGGAGCAGAGGAGCAGAGAAGCAGAGAAGCAGAGAAGGGCAGGGCCCCCCTGAGGGCTCTACCTCGGGGGCCCCAACGAATGTCAGAGGGCGGGGGGGGGGGGACACATTGGAAGATACAGGAGGACAACCGCAGGGCTTGAGTCTGATGACCCTCCTGCCTCATACCCCACCTCTGCCCCCCAAAGGGGTGGGGCCTGGCAGGGCCTGAGGGAGACCCAGCTGTGCCCAAGGCTTTCCCATCACAGGACAGGTCATGGTCTCCTCCTAACCCGCAGTCCCCATTCTGGTCACTGCCTCCCTTGAAGGGATGTGAAAAGACTAAATATGGCCCAAGTCTTGGCAAACAAAATACCGTGAGCTTCTCAAGGCCAAGTCTACAGAGGATAAAGGTCATTTGAGAGGTAGTGTGGCTAATAAAATAGAACAGAGGCACATGACCCTGGTAATTCTGATGAAAAACGTGAAGAAAGCTAGAACTGTCTTGTGAAAGCCTTGCACCATGTGCCCAAGGACTCACCAACTATGGTTCCAACCTGAACCCTTGTTTACTTTAATCCTTTTGGTAATCTCCTATTTTTAAAATGCTCTGCATGTAACATGGATACCTCTTATTACAGTCCAGGATGGAAATCTCAAATCACTGGCATTATTTGGTTTGAAAAGCATAAAAATGTTGAGGGCAGATGGGATGGAGATCAGTGACCATTTAAGGGAGTGCAGGACCAGTGGATCATCTGACTGAGAGAGATACAGAAAGCTTTTTAACACAGGGGAGAAAAAGGGAATGAGGCGAGGGGACTGGAGAGGGAGGGCACCCCATTCTCAGGGGAAATTCCCTCTGGTTTTCTCAGAGCAAAAATAAAAGATCTCCAATTGCCTCAGCAAAGGCAGTGCTCCCATTTCTCCACTTTTCACAACATGGACAACTGAGTCAACAGAAAATGCTCATGTAGAGAATTCCCATAAGGTGCACCCTCCAGCCCATGAAGGGTTGTTTGCCAACTATAAATGTATTTCTGACCAATCCAGACTCCAGACATTTATGAATTATATCCAGGCGTCTGAAGAGAGCCTTTTCAAAAGAAGATGGAGGGTTAATTAAACAGCAAAAAGATCATGGCTGATGAAGCCAGCTTCTCCCAGACTTGTTCACTTTTCAGAGGAAGGAAAAATTCCTTCGTTAGAAAGGTGAGAGTCCTTATTATTCAGCCATAAAAAAAGAATGAAATCATGCCATTTGCAGCAACATGGATGGACCCAGAAATGATCATACTAACTGAAGTAAGTAGGACAGGGAAAGACAAATACTATATATCACTTATATGTGGAATCTAAAAAATAATACAAATGAACTTATTTACAAAACAGAAACAGACTCACAGACAAAGAAAACAAACATAGCTACCAAAGGGGAAAGAATGGGGGGGGGGGATAAATTAGGAGTATGGGATTAATAGATACCACTATATATAAAATAAACAACAAAGATTTACTGTATAGCACAGGGAATTATATTCAATATCTTATAGTAACATATAAAGGAAAATAATCGGAAAATATATATACACATATATACATATATGTATACAGACATATGTATAACTGAATCACTTTGTTGTACACCTGAAACTAACACAATATTGTAAATCAACTATACATCAATTTTTTTTTAAAAAAAGGAGAAATGCCTAAGAATTCCTCAGAAAAATATTTGGAGGATAAATTCCTAAACATGAAATTTATCCCAGAGTGTACTTCACATGTGCCTTGAAATTTGGTCTGTGATAGCAAAAAGCTGAAAACTACCTATATGCCCATCAATAGGGACTTGTTAAAAAAAGATGGTGTAACCGTGTAACAAAGTAGCTAGAAAAGGACAAGAGTACCAACTGCCAGTCACATGAGTGAGCCCTCCTGGATGTGCAGCCCAGTCAAGCCCCCAGGAGACTCCAACCCCACTGCCATCTGACTGCACCCACAAGAGAAACCCCAGGCAAGACCCACCCAGCTGAGCCCAGTCAATCCACAGAACTAGAAGACATCATAATAAAGTATTATAAGCTGCTAAATTTGGGGTTGTTTGTGAAGCAGCAATAGAACACTGGAACGGTGATAGATGTATCACATTCTCTCTAGAACACCAGAGCTGCCACATTTCTGAGTGTTCTCTCCCAGGATGGGCAGCATGATACAGAAGACACACCTGATTCCTGAAATGATGCCCCATGTGCCGGAGGACTGGCAATCTCTCCTCGGGTCACCTGTCTGCTCACTGGGCCATCTTTATTATGTTTACACAGGCTTACGCCTACCACTGTACTTCCTAAAAGTCCAAAATAGGGTTCCGAACTACCTTGTTACTCTACTCTGCAAGGGGTAGACCAAAACTAGTTACATCTTTGTCACCTGGTCACAAAATGAGTGGGGTGGAGAGACAAGAAATGCTGAAGATCAAATAAAAACCTAGACCTGGATGGCTGTGTGATGTCATTTAATATCCCTGGGCCACACTTTCCCACATATAAAAATAATAAAATGGGATTAGATGAGCTCTTTTCCTAAGTTCAAATCCTGCTCTACCACCTACAGTCTGGGAAGTAGGCAAGTTACTCAACCTCTCTAAGCCGTAATTTCATCACCCATAAAATGTGGACAATAATGATACTTGCCTCTTGGGACTGTTAAGGAATTAAATAAGAGAAGCTATTTTAAAAAGACTGGTTGCTAGGGACTTCCCTGGCAGTCCAGTGGTTAGGACTCCGCGCTTCCACTGCAGGGGGCATGGGTCCGATCCCTGGTCAGGGAACTAAGATTCTTGCATGCCGTGAGGTACAGCCGAAAAAGAAAAAAAAAAAAGACGGGTTGCGCCAGTAAATGCTAACTCTTAGAGTTAGACAAGCTCCAGAGTCCTGTGATCCTAAATAAAAGGTAATTGGTCAAAACCCATTGTTTCTCCATTTGTCTTTTGAGTTTTTCTCTCACTGATGGAAGAAAAAGGGAACTAACCTTCAGTGTGGGTCACCAGCCCCTAGTCCTTCATCTGCGACTCTGAAATCCAAATAGCTCTGAAAACCAACATTCGCTCCTATCTCCCTTGGCAACAAAAGTGGAAGCTACCCATTTGGTGTCAATATTCATGTTTTGATATGGAAAGTATTTATGTGTTCAATTACAGTATACTGCTCCAGACACTGTTATCTTCAGAAAAAGCTTAATAGTCTCACCCTTAATCCAAAATTAACTCTCCAAAAGGCTTATTACTGAAGTAAGGAAGCTACCACAAGGATGGGAGGTGACATCAGTCTGGAGATTAATTAACTAACTGGAGATTAATTCAGGGCAAGAAAGATGAAGAGAGATAGCAGTTCCCCAACCCTGCACCTTGGCGCTTTCTTATTTGCTGTCCTGTTTTCTGCAGGATCTCGGCTTTCATTTTAAAAAACACACAAAGTTCCCCTCTAGCTCTTCTAAAAAACAGGCCTGTGCAGCAGAAACAAACCCATCATTGTATCAGAGCTGCTGAAGACTTCAGGAGCATCCAGGGAGGTAGGGACCTGGGCTGGCCCTCTGACCAACTTCAAAAGCTGGCTAAGGTCACTTACCTGTCAACTTCTAAAGGAAAAAAAAAAAAAAAAAAATCCTTTATTTTCTGTGGATGCTTCCACCAGACAAGTTCCTTAAATTAATGGTCCTGTTTCCTGTGGGAGGCTACCATGAGTGCAGGCTACCTTCCGGTGGCCGCACAGACGAGATTTCCAGTGACACATCTGCTTATGCCTGAGCGCTCAAAACATGCTAAGCGTATTTCCCCAGTTCCTTTAGGATAAAAATTCCCCTCCTGCTCCTATGTACCACTTCCTTAAGCTTCACAACTCCACTATATGGCAGAATGCAGAACCTTCCCAAATGCAGAGATGCTGAAGGGAACATATCCTAATCATCCAGAAGAAACAGATTCAAATAGCTGAAACCCGCCTGTGGCCACAGGACTTGTAGGTGCCCACACTGAGATTTTGATGGGGCTTGTTGTCTGCAAAACGTGTGCCTGCACTTCCCCGGGACAGGCCCATGGGTCTGGGCATGACGTGTGGGAGAGGCAGGGATGAGTCCTGTGGTTTGTCTCACGTCATGGTGAGAAACTGCTTCAATTCCTTCATGTCAGGCTGTCAGTGCTAATGGCTAAGGCGTCAAAGGTACCTTCCACGATGCAGTACAACAACGCTAAAGAATAAGGAGGCTTGGGTTGGGCTTTGCCACTAGTACCTGTGAGGAACTCAACAAAACCTCTCTGGCTTTACCTTTCTCCCCACAAAAATGAGGAGACTGGACCACATAAGGGTCCCTGAAGTAGATCCTGTGGGTGGAAACGCTCAGCCTCTATTCCTGCTCCTCTGGTGGGCCTTCCTGTACAGCAGAGGCTACAAAGCTAGGCACTATATTTCCCAGAATCCCTGGCATCTGTGGTCTTTAGCTGTGACTTGGGTACCACCAGTTACATGCACCATCAGGAGATTTGACTTCGGGCCTGAGTTAATTGAGCCGAGGCAGGTATGTGGCAATTGTTTCACACCCTGCATTAGCAGAAGCATCGTGATGCACGACAGCAGCCAAAGAGGCCGCGGCTGCAGTTCCCTAGGTAGCCCAGGTCTGTAGTGTGGCTCTGGGAGTCACTCCTGGGAGCTCAGTCTGGTCTCTCTTTAGCCCATTTAGTACCCTATAATTAACCACTGTCTGCTTAAGCAAGCTACAGTGGATTCTGTTTCTGCAACAAATCCATTCAGACCCTTCCAACCACAAAAACCAACTTCACCTATATTCCAGTTAAAAGCTGGTTGCAGTTAACGCTTACATTGTTCTCCTATTCCTCCTTTTTCCCCCTTTAAATTAATTTAAGCTTTTTCAAGCATCCATTCCAAGCATTTTTCCCTTTTTGTCTTGCTTCCTATTTTCCCCCAGATGCTATTGACTCCTTCCCTGCCTGTATTCCTCTTCTATGTTGACTTATGTCCTCCTATGAGTCAGGCATTACTGCACCGGGTGCTGAAAATACAAGCTCAGCAGGAATGCTCCCTGCCTTTGGTGGGTCTAGAGTCAAGAAGAAAAGTCTGGTCAGCCAAGGAGATGGTCAGTGAGTTACAAGACTGGTGGGGGGAATTGGGGCATCCAATTCTGTCTTGGGAGACTGAAGTCAACAGGCAGGGAGTTAGGGATGGGGCTTATGTTCCCTTCCAAATATCAAATGGGTGGGTTTTAAAAAATACTTAAATCCAGCCAATCCAGTTGCTAAATCCCTTGTCCCTGCTGTAGGTAACAAAGTATTGGACATTAACAAAACTTGCTATGAATCACTATCGGCTAACTCCCCACTGGGCAGTTTACACACACGCAAAATTGCTCAGCGTGTTGCCCCCATTGTCTCATGTAATCTGCCCAATGCTTTGGAGAGGCCGATTCTCTTATTTCTCTATTTTACAGATCAGAGAACTGAGGCTCAGAACAGATAACGTATCCCCAACCAGAGCCGGTGAGATGGACCCAAATGAGGTTTTCCTTCTCAAAAACCTTCCAGAGCCCCTCCTCTGCCCCCACGGGAGCACCCACACTTCTCGGCTTGGCCCCTTTACCATCGCAGCCTGTCCTGGCTACATGTCCAGCTCCTCACCTCAACTCTCCCTGACCCCAGGCCCATTTCCCATCCTCCCTCCAGCTCTGAGTCCTGTCCTTACTCAAGCTTTGGGCTCCGCCCATACTACCCTAAAGCGTACCTCCCCCTTCTCCCACAGCCCTCAAATCCACACCAAGAAACCTTCCTCTGCTCAGAATGTACTGCATCTTTGCTTGTGCTTCTAGTTGAGCATTCACTTTCCTGTAATAGGGTTAATAATTAATTTAGTATTTGTGTCTCTCCACCAACCCAAATAATTCTAGCTAGAGTTATTGGACACCTACCATGTTTCACGCTTGACTCATTTATCCTCACAACTCTATGAGGTTTCATTACTTGTTTCATTACTATCCCCATTTTACAGGTGAGGAAACTGAGGCCCAGAAGAACTAAACTAGAGCCTAGAGCCCTAACCATTACTGTCAGAAGATTCTGGAACACCAGTGTGGCAGCATCTTTACCTCCTGGCTGCCCTGTGCACAGCAGGCACTATATACTGTTGGATGGGATGTAGCTTCTCTCTGCCCTTGTCTGGTCCTAAGAACCAACTGTCCAGTGAGTGTCTTCAAGTCACTGAAAAAAATGCATCATGCTTGAGTGGCTTCCCCCTCTTATGGTTAGGAAACTAATTCTTAGACAGTTCAGCATACTTTGCATAGAACTGTACAGTTACACAACGTGCTAAGTCACGGGCAATTGGACCAGTCATTTGAAAATGGCCAATACCACAGCTGATAATTCTGTAGGCTTGGAGCATCTTAACCCCAGGAGGTCTTATGGAAGCAGAGAGGGAGAGGGAACCTGAACTTCGTCCTCAGTAAACAAACAAAAACTCCTCTGGAAACCTTGTTAAGGGTTGAGGAGCATACTCTATGCCCTACCCCCCCACCCCTGGGGTCAGCACCAAAACAAGGATCCTGGGAAGAAGATTGGTTTATTCATTCCCTTAATCCAGGGCCCCAGTGGAGCTGTTTGCCTGGGGTGGCAGAGATCTCCTAAAATGGTGGTTAAGGGACTGGATATTTTTCCTGTGCCACCTTGTCTCCAGGGAAATCTGGGCAGTTGGGGGACAGAGGGGTAAACTAGCTATAGACCACCCGAAAACAACGTTGCAAATTGGCCTTCCGGCCGGGTGATAAACATGCAAGTGGGATACTTTGTAGAATTTCCTGGAGGGCAGAGCTACAGGCCTCAGGCAAATTGTCCCTCCCAGTTAACCCAATCAGGCCCAGAAAAGCCTCCCATCAGCTGGCTTTGAACCTCGCCGGCGCACTTAACACTAAGCAGGATGCCCACACCCAGTCCGAAGCATCCTTTAAAGGTGTCTTTTTCAAGGATTCCAAGCTCAAGCCTCTAGCCTCAATTCATAACCAAATGCACGCCAGCCCACCCGGAGCCAAGCCCCTGGAGCCAGGAATATGCACAGGGGAGGGAAAACCTCTCCCAGGAAAAGTAACGGAGGAGGCTTTCGCAATCCACAGCGAACCCTAGGGCTTCCGCCCCATCCCGCTGCCTGGGCAGGGGGGCTTCGGGACCACCCTGGAGCGCCCAAGAATTAACACCTACACCAAGGGCCTGAAGCCCCAAAAGGCTCACACTAAGGCCCACCTGGCTAGGAACTGGGGTCATGTGATTCCTAAAACACCACTCCCAGGCTCCCGCCGTCCGTGAGTCAGTGGAATGGGACGGCTTAATCTTAGAGGTAGCGGATACCTTTGAGCAGGCAATCATGGAAGTTCCACACAGGAAAGCGCAGATGGGCGTCCGGATAAGCTGTGGCCTACAATTCCAGGAGGCTGGGTGGGGGTGGGGGCTGAAGCGCGAAAATAGAGGGAAACAAACACTCCAACCCACTGGGGGCGGGGCAATGGGCCAATTTGCAGTTGAATCCGTTTATCCGTGAACATAATTCAAGAAGATTTGACAAACACAAGTTTAAAGTGCCCGGCACAGACCTCGTGTCTAACGGGCACTTCATAATTGGCACTGGGAATAGTTGTGATTGTGAAAGACCCACTGTGTGCCAAGCTGCCACCACTGCCTCCAGAACTCGAGGAAGGGGGCGAAACTCAGAATTCACAAAGCTCTAGGAACTGCACCTCAGAGGAGGGGAGCCCGGGGCCTGGGGTCCCTTCTTTCCCACCCCGGGAACACCGACGGCCAGGGTGTTCTTCAGGCCCTGCGCACAGAATGGGCTGCTGGGGGGAGGAAGCTGTGCCTGAGCCTTTAGGCAGCTCCGGAGGCCACGCGGGCGGCCTGTGCCCGTGCGGGAAGCCAGTCTCCGGGGCGCAGCAGCGCGGGCGGCCGGCTACCTGGCACGCGGGAGGACGCGGGGAGGCGCCCTGGCCGCGACCCAGGGGCAGGTGCAGGAGCTGCGCTGCGGGCGCGCTGGGTGCTCGGGTGCCGGGGCGTGCGGGCGGGCGCGACAGGGAGAGGCGCCGGCCCCGGGAGCCCGACGCCAGGGCGTGGTGCTGGTGGCGGCGGGGGCAGAGTCGACATCGTACCTTGATTTTCGACCTGGCGACCGGGCGCTGCTTCGCCGCCAGGTGTCCACCGGGGACCTCGCCATCGCCGGGCTCGGGGGCGCGCGGGGACGAGCTGCTCTCCGCGCCTCCGGGCTCCCCCGCGCTGTTGCTGCCGCCGCCACTGCTGCTGCCGCCGTCGCTGCGGCAGTCCTCGGGGGGGTCGTGGAGCAGACGGCCCAGGCCCACTGCGGGGGAGGGCCGCGCCCCGACACAGACACGCGGCGTCAGGCCCGGGCGCCCGCGGCAGTTTGACCTGCGGGCGGTGCCGCCGCCGCCCCGCCCCGTACCTGGGCACCTCGCCAAGTGGGCAACGCCGCGGGGGTGGGCGAGAGAGCCCCGGACTCGGCCTCCCGAGCGAGCTCAGGGTTCTGGGAGCCGCTCCTCAGTCCCAGTTCCAGCGCCCACGAGGAACAGAGGGCCCAGCGCGGCTGGGGACCCGCGCGCCAAATTTCCTCTCCCTGGGATGGGGGCGGGGGCCCTGACCTCGACCCACCCAGCCCCGGAGAGGTTGACCCATCCCTGTGCAACCCACGAGGACGTGGGACTGAGGGTTGCCCCTACTGGCCCCTAGCCCCCCTCCCGGGCCACCCCGGCCCGCGCTGCAGCCAACGGTCCCGCCGCCGGGCAATTAGAGGCGCCCACTAGGGGGAAGGGGGCGCAGGGCATCCCAGGTTCCCAGCCTCTCACTCTCGGTCCTCCCGCGCCTCAGTGACTTCCTCCTCCCCCTGAAAGAGGGACATGGGGGAGGGGGAGAGTCCAGCCCCGGGCGTTGAGCAGAGGGGACCCGGCCACCCTTGCCCGCACCCCAGGAACCCGGCGCCCAGGCCCGGCCCCGGCGCGGCGCTCACCTGGGATGTAGGTGTCTGCCCTCTCCTCGTCCGGGAGCTCATCCCAGCTGCGGACCGTGACCCCCGGGCTCCTCCTCTTCACCAGGAAGACTTTGGGCATCGTGGGGCCCCCTCCCCGGACTGCGGCCCCCTCGTCCCGGCTGCTCCCCTCTAGGGGCGGCGGCGGCTCGGTCCCCGGTTCCCCGCGGCCAGAGCCCACCTTCCCGCCCGGCCGGCCCTCTCCCTCCGCCCCCCGCCGCGGCGCGGCCCGGCCTCTCCCCCGCACGCCCGGCGACTCCCAGCCTCCCGGCTCGGCGACACCTATGCCTTAAATCGCGGGTGAGACCACGCCGAGGAAAAAGTTTCATAAGGTGGAATAGAAAAGGCACCAGGAAACTTGGGAGTGAGCATGCGCCCTGCAACATAACGGTGTCAACAAGCTCGCTACCTGTCCGACCGGTTCCGGCGGCCGGGGCTGCCTGTTCCAGCCCTTCCTTCGGCACGAATGTTTGCAAAAGAATTTAACGTCTCAGTCTTCCCCCCTCCCCTTCTTAAAAAGGGAAGAACGTTTTTCTCTCAGCCCCCTGCCCCATTCCCCATCACAGGCACCGCAGGGCGAACTCTTTGAGGAAAGCACCAAGTCCGCTCCCCGGGCGTCCCCCCTAGAGCTGGAGCCCCCGCGAGTCGCCCCCTCCCCTGCCCCCCCCCCCACCCCGCCCCAGTGGATTCGCCTCCGACAAGCAAACCAGAAAATGGCTCAGTTCCTCTGGACTTTGTGGATCATTCCCGGGGTTTGTTGAAATCTCGGTGTGCGGAAGGGGGAGGCCGCGGGAGACTCCCCAGGATTCTGATCTGGTAAAGAGGGACCTTGGGAGTTTCAGCTCCCCTTCATAGACAACAGTCTCCCAAATAAACACAGTAAAATTAAATGTTAAAATTCATGCATCTTTAGAACATTATTTTGTGCCATACAATCTAAGAAAAACAAGTCCGTTTGTTCCACCCCAAGATCTTCCACCCCAAGAGTCCCCTTACCCCAAATAAACACGATGGAAAAAAAGCCAAGTGCTGGCTATGCAAACACAGTTTTGAAACAGATTTCTTATCCTCGCCCACTCCCATTATTGCCTCCCCTAACCGTTTGCTCCCCAAATTCTGAGGCTGGGAAATACTTTCCAAGAAGCCAGTGAAGATGGGCTACATCCCCTCACTGCCCCTACTGGGGAGGTGGCTGGAGAGCTTGGTATTTATTTTGGGTTTGGGGTTTTTTGCTTGTTTGTTTGTTTGTTTTAATCTACCGTTATACCTGGAGGGCCGGGGATGGGGGAGAGGGTAGAGAAGGAAGGGGAGTTGGTAAAAGAAAGATGCCAAGTTTCTAAGCGCAGCTGTACCCGCGTTGGGGGATTTGGGGGGCGCGCTGCGGGTCCTACGGCCTCTGCTCGGTGTGCCCAGGGGCGCATAGCACCGCCTCCACGGCCGTGGCGGGCACCCCCTTCCCGGGGTGTTCAGACGTGTGCCAGCTCCGGGGGCTGCGGGGACGCGGCCGGCCAGGGGTGCCCTGGCGCCAGCAGCTCGCCCATCCGGCCCGACTCACCTGTCTGTAACCTGACCCGTTGCGCGCCCAGCCCACAGGGCGGGAGAATCAACACAGCGGTTTTCCCCATCCTCTTCCGCCCTGGAATGGCCCTTGGGGACACAGCAGCCTGGTAACGGATTTCTTGGCTCGGCTGGAATACTCTCCCCGCGCTCGGAGACGGGGCGCAGCTCGGCCCAGACTGCTCAGGGTGCAGACGCGCCCCGCCTCCGGAGCTGCCCTCAAGGGGTCACCCTCTCTGGGCTCTTCCCTGTCTGGACTCCAGATTTTCTCTGAGAACGACAAACAAAGAAGGAAAAAGACTTTGAGCCGGGTGAGCCAGGGGAGGAGGAGGAAGACATTTCCATAGCGGCACAAGGAGACCGGGCTTCTTTCTCGTCCACGAGGCTGATGGCGCAGCTTCTGGGAGAGACTGCGAATGTATTTTTATCCGCCAACAAACTGGAGCCTTGCTAGAAAGAGAGAGCTTGGCTGAATGAAAGTAAAAATAGAGTAAAACTGTGAAATCACGGAAGTATGTCCCATCTCATAAAAAGCTTAAAAACTTCACTTCATTCAAAATTCCTTATTTTACAAAAAAGACCCCATTAACAGAGCCTTTTTTTCTTCTTCTTCACCTTTCACTGGATTTCAGATCACCGAGTGCCTGAGACACTTTGTCCATTATTTGAAAATATTATAGAATGATAGGATCTAAGGCTAGAAACCTCAAAATGCAACGCAATCTTCAGGGGATTGGAGGTGAAAATAACAGGTATAATTACACTTTTATTCAACGAATTGTTGGATGCATGCTTATTCTGATATTTGCTGGATATTTCTTTGGAAGAAGGGAAATCTAATGTGTTATCTTTCTTTTTTGTGTGTGTGATCAGACTTGAGATAGGTTTATCAACAGTATTAACATTTTCAAAGAAACAGTTTTGCCTTTGTTGACTTTTCTCTAGTGTAAGGTCAGATTTCTAAGTATTATGAGAGGTATTGATAGAGTATTGCCTAAAAGTAGGATAAGAAATGGTAAAAAAAAAAAAAAAAAGAAAAGAAATGAACCCAATTCTTTTAAAAATCTCAAAAGTTTGGAGTTGGAAGAGACGGAAGACACACTATGGTCCAGAGCTCACCCAGTATTGCGGGGAGGAGGTGGTCCCGGAAGAGTGACCATGATAGGTGTGTCGCCAGCCCTGCTTGAATACCTCCAGTGCTGGAGAGCTCATTTTTCCCAAAAGCAGCCTATTCTCTGGTTAGACAACACCCATCTTAGAAAGCTTTTCCTTCTGCTTTATGGAAATCTGTTTCCCTGCATTTCCATCTCCCCTCCCCATTCTGCCCTCAGGGGCTGCTGAGCCCCCTCCCCCTGATAGTTCTTCTAAAGCATGCAAGCACCATCGGTGTTCTCAATTAAGACTTCTTTTCTCCAGTAATGTACGGTGAGGTTGAAATAGACAGGTACAAACCTGCTCAGTGGCATCCTTGGAGCAGACAGTCACGAGGAGAGGTTAGGATGTCAGGAAAATATTCCTTAAAATTTTTTTAAACATTTTATTGAAGTATAACACAGTGTTAGAAAAAAGGCACAGATCATAAGTCCACAGCCAGATAAATTTTCACAAACCAAATTCACCTTTGAACAAGCACCCCAGAACAAGACAAAGCTGCCGGCTCTCAACATTCCATTCAACATTAGACCAGCTTCCTTATAGGTTCAATAAGGCAAAAAAGAAGAAATAAATGTATAAGGATTATAAAGGAAATAACAAACCAACATGATTTGTAGTCAGTATGATTGTCTATGTGGAAAACTCAAAAGAATCCTCAGATAAATTATTAAAATTAATAAGAGAGTTTAGCAAGGTTGTTGTATATAAAATCTGTGTGTGTGTGCCTGTGAGAGTGGATATGTGTTGTGTCAATTGCATTTCCATATGGCAGTAGCAGAAAAATTAAAAGTCTAATAAAAAAATTGACTTACAACAGCAACCCAAATAAAAGTGCCTTGAAATAAATTTTTAAAAAATATTATGCAAGTTCCCTGTGGATAAAATTAGAAAACTTTTTATTGGAAGACGTTAAAGAAGATACTGATCAATGGAAAGATTTACCATACTAATGGATTGGAAGACTCCGAGTCAAAAAGAGGTCAAAAATCCCCAAATTCATCTATAGATTTAATACAATTCTTAAAAATACTTGGGGGAAGAAAGATCTTTTTGTGGGACCTGACAAAATTATTCTGAAGTTTATATGAAAGAATAAGCAACACACTCCCGAAAAAAAACCAAGGTGTGTAGATTTGTTCTATCAGACATCAGTAGTAATTAAAATAGTGTGCATTGGTGCACAGATAGACATTGGTGCACAGGCTGACCACCATTACAGAACAGAGAGCCCAGAAACAGACCCACACATATGTGGAAATTTGATTTATGAGAAAAGGCACGGCAGAGCAGTGGGGAAAGATGAGTAATTCAATAGGTGGAACTGGAACGTTGGTTATCCATTTGGGGAAAAATAAAGGAAATTGACTAATGCACACACAGAACAATTTCCCATGGATTAAACATTGAAATATGTATGTATAGATATACATATATATTGGGTTGACCAAAAAGTTCGTTCGGGGTTTTCCATAAGATCTTAATGGAAAAATCCGAACGAACTTTTTGACCAACCCAATAGATAGCTAGATAATGTAAAAGAATATATTTATGATATAGGGTAGAGAAGAATTTCTTAAGAAACAAAAAACAGACCATAAAAAAAATTTGATAAGTCTGACTGCCGAAAAATTTTAAATGTATCAAAAGGCACAATAAAGAGAATAAGCTAAACAACATACTGAGAGAACTTTTTGCAACACATTTATCTGACAAATGCTTAGAATCCAGAATATATAAAGAACTCTTATGAATGAATATGCAAAGACAAACTCAATAGAAAAATGGCAAAAGACTTGGACAGGTATCTCCCAGAAGAGAAAACATGAATGGCTCATCAACATATAAAAATATATTCAATCTCATTAGTAAACAGGAAAATACAAATTAAAATGACAATGAAATACGATTTTATGTTTACCAGGCTGGCGAAATTTTAAAGTTTGACAATACTAAGTGTTGGTGAGGATATGGACCAATGAAATTGTTCAAATGTTGCTACTGTGTATGTACATTGATTCAAACATTTTGGAAAAGAATTTGACCTTACCTAGTCAAATTGGACATACACATATTAAATGACCCAGAAATTCCACTTCAGGTTTTGCAATCTAGAAAAAGTCTTGCACTTTTGCACCAAGAGTCACAGACAAGAATATTCATCATAGCATCATTCGTCATACTCAAAAAAAATAAAAAACACACAACCCAAATGACAATCAATAACTGATTGGATTAATACGTAGTGATAAATCTGTACAGTGAAAAGGAATGGCTCACAGCCACACACATTAACAAAAGTAAATCTCAAAAACATATTGTTGAAACAAAAAAGCAAGTTACAGAAGAATTGTACTATAAGATTCAAATGATTTTAAAAAACATCAATGTAAACAATATCTTGTTTAGGAATACAGACACGTGTTAAAACCATTAAGCAACAAGCAACGACTTGGAAGAATCTCTAGAGACTATGCTGAGTTAAAAAAGGGAATCCCAGGGACTTCGCCAGTTGTTAAGACTCTGTGCTTCCACTGTAGGGGACACGGGTTCGGCCCCCAGTTCAGGAACTAAGATTCCTGCATGCCGTGTGGCCCGGCTGGGGAAAACAAAAGAAAAAAAAAGCAATCCCAAAGGTTACCCATTGTATGATTCCATTTATATAACATTCTTCTTATTGTTTATTTTTTATTTTAAAAATTTTTATTTCATTTTTAAATGTAGTAAAGAAATCCAGGAAGATAAAATTTCAATTGTTCTAACAGGCTTACCAAAAGGCCGTTGTAACCCTTGACAGTTTCTTAGAGGCAACAAAATCTTTTCTGGTTATGCTTGTTTGTTTAGTTTAGAAACTAAATATGTTCACAGTGATACCTGTGTATATGTGAGTTCAGTGCATTATCTTTTAATATCCTACATGGGAAAATAAGGATTTAGGGCAATCTCCCTTCAGTCTCTGATCCCTCTGAAATTAGTTTTTTTCTTTTTCAAAAAAATTAATTTTCCATCTTTATATTACTTTTATATTTTGTATTATTTTGCTAGGGCTCCATAACATTCTTTTTTTTTTTTGTAAATCTTTCATTTTTTGCCCCATCCTTTTTTTATATATAAATTTTTTTATTTTATTAATTTTTATTTTTGCCTGTGTTGGGTCTTCGTTGCTGCACGCAGGCTTTCTCTGGTTGCAGTGGGCCGGGGCTACTCTTTGTTGGGGTGTGCGGGCTTCTCATTGCAGTGGCTTCTCTTGTTGAGGAGCATGGGCTCTAGGCACATGGGCTTCAATAGTTGTGGCACATGGGCTCAGTAGTTGTGGCTCGCGGGCTCTAGAGCGCAGGCTCAGTAGTTGTGGTGCACTGGTTTAGTTGCTCCACGGCATGTGGGATCTTCCAGGGCCAGGGTTTGAACCCGTGTCCCCTGTATTGGCAGGCGGATTCTTAACCACTGTGCCACCAGGGAAGACCCCCATAACATTCTTGAAATGACAACATCATAAAAATGGAGAAAAGATTGGTTGTCAAGAGTTAAGGATTTGTAAAAGGGCAAGCAAGGGATCCTTGTGTGATGGGACTGCTCAGTGTCTGTAGTAGCTGATACACGAACCTGCACCTGTGATACAATTGTATAGAATTAGACACACACACACACCCTCACTCACTCACACACCAGTGAGTACAGGTAAAACTGGGTAGATCTGGATAAGACCTGTGGGTTGTCTCAGTGTCAATATCCTGCTGATAATACCCTCTCTCGTTCTGTAAAATTTACCATTGGGGAAACTGGATGAAGGGCACACCACTGCATGTGAATCTGCATTATCTCAAAATTAAAAGTTTAATTTAAAAAAATGGAAAGTTGCTAAGAGAGTTGATCTTAAAAGTTTTCATCACAAGGAAAAAAACTAAGCGTGTGTGAGGATGGATGTTAACTAAATTTATTGTGGTAATCATTTTGCAATACATACGTATATCAAATCTGCATTGTACACCTAAAACTGATAGAATGTTATATGTTAGTTATATCTCAATTTAAAAAAACACTAGGCAAAGCAAGAAAATGATTGATACAAAAGTCAGGTGAATGCTGCTCACTTGGAGAGAGGAATGGGTCTGAAATTAGGGTGGGATAAATAGGGAGTGGGGTGGGTGTTCCAAAGTACTGGTAATACCGTATTTCTCAACCTGGGAAGTGAGAATAATTGTTGTTGTTATTTAACCATGTATACATATTATACACATTCTTGTCTATGTAATATGTTTGACAATATTTTTAAAAATAAAAAACCAAACCAGCTGATGTATCGCACATGAGCCCTGCTTGAGGAAAGCCAGTAACTTTGCACACCTTCCCTTTTGGGTAATTTTCCCTTAGGAGTCTCACCTCCTCACAAGGGAGCCAGAAGATTGCTTTCTCAGACTCTCTCGCTGCTGGGTGCAAGCCTGTGACCCGGGATCCATGACCGGGGTTCACGCACACACTGGGTTTAGCACAGGGAGCGGGGGGGGGGGGGGGGGGGGGTCAGGGTCCTGGAGGCCGGTCCTGTGCTCAGCGAGGATGGGGCCCGGGCACGCGGACCACGGCGACAGAGCCCCTACTGGAGACGCCCGGAGCTGCAGTCTGAGCATCGTTTCAGGCGGCTCCCTTCCGAGACTGATTCTATGATCTCCTGGAGATTCCATGAGCTACCTAACAACCTTTCATAAATTCCTTTTCGGATTAAACACGCTAGAGTGGAGTCTGTTGCCACATCTTGGGTCGTCTATTCTGCAACTGGCGTTGTCTCCAGGACCTCATTAGGTGGTCTTCCAATCAATGACAAGATTATGAAGTCTCATTCCCACGCTACTATAACTCAAAATAAAAACAACACGAACCACAAAATATGTATCCTTATTTTAAATCTTTTCTTTCTAGAATAATTTGCAAGGTTCTGGTTAAACTCCTGGGCGTGAAACTTCTCTCTCTCTCTCTTCCCTCAGCCCCTCTCATGCTCTTGCTTGTCTGGTGCCCTAAGCTGACACCTAATCTGCCTCTAGTCCTGCACTGTCCAAAACGAGAATCACCAGCTTGTCATATGTGTCTGCTGAGCACCTGGAAGGTGACTGGTCTGAACTGAGATGTGTTCTAAGTGTAAAATACACATGGGACTTTGAAGACACTACTGGAAAAAAAAAAAGACTGCAAAATATTTCATTAATAGTTTTGTATATTAATTTATATATTGAAATGATAATATTTTGGACATATTGCGTTAAATAAAATGTATTATTAAAATAGAGTTCAGGGTTCTTTGTTTTGTTTTTTACTTTTTAATGTGGCTACTAGAAAATTTAACGTGACATCTGTGGTTCGAGATGTAATTCCATCTGACTGTGCTGGTCTAGACTATTAATGACCAGCATGAGGAGCCTATGCTGTTCTGGACGACTGTCCTTCAGCATCCCCACGTGTTCCTGGTCAGCACTGTGATTTGGGGGGTGACAGGGAGGTCGCATTGAGAGACCAGGACTTGGTGTTGGACCATGGCTCTGCCACTGACACACTCCAGGGACATGGCAAAGTCATTTAAATTCTCTGAGCCTCAGTGTGTTCATCCCTAAAATGGGACAATAACGTGTCTCTTACCTACTTCACACAGTTACTGTGAGTATAAAATGGGATCATATTTGTGAATGTGCCTGTAGGAAGCATTTTCCTATTGTTTAAATGCCAATGACGAATGTTAATCGAATGCCTTCTCTAATCCAGACACTGGGTAATATGCACTAGCCACGTTGTTTCACTAAGCAGCCATCTGTGGGAGAGAAAATCTCTTTTTATACACACTTCACAAGTGAGAAAACAAAAGTTTAGAAAGGTCAAGGACCCCTTCTCTCGAGCCCCTCGTTAGGAAAGCACCAGATGCCGAGAACGTCCATCCTACGCTCAGCAGAAACCAGCAGTGTGTCCATCAGGGTCCCCAGCCAGCCTGGGATGTGCCATGCAGGGGAACCCCCTCGCCTGAGGGTTACTCCGTCTGTAAACACACTCAGAATCTTCCAAGAACAAGATCTCGGTGTCTCTTCCACACTAACGAGCTCTCCCTGCTCCTGGGCACGCCTGTGTCTGGGGAAGGGCAATGTCTACCTGTGGAGGCCACCTGTTGTTTCCACCTTCCCCCCGTCATCCATTCCCCTGTCTTCCAGTAACTGAACATGCAGTTTTGGACAGGCTGACTCCACGCCTCCTGCGGGAGGTGGGCGCTTAACTCGGCTAATTAGAACCTTCAACTTGGCCACAGGGCAGAGATCCAAACTGAACCAGTGCTGGACAGGAGCTGTTGCCGAGACTCCCATTCCCTTGAGACTGAGAGAGCATGCGACACAAGCCCGGGGCAGGCAACCACCTTTGCCACCAGCAGCTGCCTAAGAATGCTGCCAGCACAGAGGAAAGCAAAGCCAAGAGATGGAGAGAGCCAGACTGAGTCCTCATGACAGCCTGAAGCAAATCTACCCCTGGAAATGCTGAATAAATTCTCTCTTTCATATTCTTGCTCAAGCCAGTGGGAGCTGTGCTTTCTCACTTTCTACCAAGAGTTTCAACTAAATACCTAATAAAAATGACACTTGTTCGCTTCTCTGCTGTCCTGTGATTCATGGAAAAGACAGTGTGTCCCTTCCCCATGAACCACAAGCTGGGTCTCCAAAGGCCACCAGACCACAATGACTTCTTAGCTTACTCCTATGAGACAGAGGGCATGCGTCTGTAAATTAAGGACATACATGAGAAACAACAAATCTCCATCATTTGGGCCCCATGTAAATATAAATAGATAAATGGCTTGGGAGTGAGTTGATTATCATTGTGAGTTACTGATCTAATCTTCTAAGATGCTTACAGGTGTGTACGAATCCAGATTCCACACACTCAGGTATAGGGACAACCTCACAATTTTATTTTCTTTTACCTGACTCCAAGCTCCCATCCCAATGTGGTGGGTTTGCCATGAAGCCACCTTCTCTACCTTTTCTTCTAGATCCTGTGCCCAGTGAGGGGCATGAGGGTCCTCACTGCTTCTGGATCCTGGGATCCAACTTCCCTGCTCTCCCTCCATCCACACCTCTCCCTTCATCCACACCTCTCCTCCCAACTTGTGAGTTTAGGTTTTCTTTAAAGACTGCAAGAGAGATGCCTCAAAAGCCTTTGCTTATTCAACCCAGACCTCCCCAAAGACTAGAAAGCATCAGGGAACATCTACCTGATTGGTACTGATGGAGGAAAAATTACTACTTGAACATAGTAAAAGTTAATATCTCAATAATTTTCCCACCACAAGGCTTAGCAGCAATGAACTCAACAAGGCAAGGCTCTGTGGCTGTTTGAGGCATATTTACTGGTCTTAGGTAAACACGAACATGGAAGCCCCAGGTGAGAAAGTTGTTCTCTTTTTAATTCTCTTTGACCTTTCTGATTAGGTCCAGGAGAAAGTCTCAGCTTGGTGCTAATAGGTCTTTAATTCCTTTCTAATACTGGCAAGACTCCCCTGTGAGGAGCAAGCCAACCTCAGGCTCTGATCCTCTGTCAGGCAAGCAATGGGTACGTGGCTAAACTTTAACAACATCATTCTGTTGGTCTATATTGCTATCTACATTTTCAGCTTTCCCCCTGTTTACGGCAAGTGATATTGGCTTTCTATTTCTTGTAGTGATGTGAAATGTCCTATTTATTTATTTATTTATTTACCTATCTATTTTTATATTCTATTAGATTATTTTATTTATTTAATTTTTGAAATTGAAGTATAGTTGATTTACAATATTATATTCGTTTCAGGCATACAGCATACTGATTCAGTATTTTTACGAATTCTACGCCATTAAAAGTTATTACAAGATGATGGCTAGGGGAAAGCAGGGAGGGGGGAGGTGGTGGGATGAATTGGGAGATTGGGATTGACATATACACTAATATGTATAAAATAGATAACTAATAAGAACCTGCTGTGTAAAAAAATTAATTTAATTAAATTTTTAAAAAAAGACGATGTCTATAATTCCCTGTGCTGTACAATATACCCTTGTTACTCATCTATTATATACATATTAGTTTGTACTCCTTAGTCCCCTATCCCTCTCTTGCCCCTTCCTGCTTCCCTCTCCCCACTGGTAACCACAAGTTTCTTCTCTATATCTGTGAGTCTCTTTCTGTTTTGTTATATTCATTCATTTGTTTCATTTTTTAGATTCCACATGTGAGATCATAGTATTTGTCTTTCTCTGACTTATTTCACTAAGCATGATGCCCTCTAGGTTCATCCACGTTGTTGCAAATGGAAGAATTTCATTCTTTTTTATGGCTGAGTTAAAATTTCCTTTTTATTTATTTATTTATTTTTAAATTTAATTTAATTTATTTATTTTTGGCTGCGTTTGGTCTCCGTTGCTGTGCGTGGGCTTCCTCTAGTTGCGGTGCGCGGGCTTCTCATTGCCGTGGCTTCTCTTGTTGCAGAGCACGGGCTCTAGGCGTGCAGGCTTCAGTAGTTGTGGCACGTGGGCTCAGTAATTGTGGCTCGCGGGCTCTAGAATGCAGGCTCAGTAGCTGTGGCGCACGGGCTTAGTTGCTCCGCAGCATGTGGGATCTTCCCAGACCAGGGCTTGAACCCATGTCCCCTGCATTGGCAGGCAGATTCTTAACCACTGCGCCACCAGGGAAGCCCTAAAATTTCCTTTTTAAATACATTTATTTAATGATGAATTATTTAAAGATAAGTATTAGGTAGGTAATACGTGTTAATCTAGATTATCTAAGAAGCAGATACCAAGAAGGAATTAAATGTGCAAAAAGTTTATTAGGGGATATGCCTGGGAGAAAACGGAAAGGAGGGAATTCCCCTGTGGTCCAGGGGTTAGAACATGGCACTTTCATTGCCTGTGGTCCTGGGTTCAGTCCCTGGTGGGGCAACTAAGATGCTGCCAGCCACATAGTGGGGCCAAAAAAACAACAACAAAACAAAACAAAACCAGAGAGGGGACTGGGAAAAGTTTGGAGAACTGTCCGACCAGGCTCCAGTCCGGACCCCAGTGAAGGAGAGTGGGAGGGAGGGAGGCTGGGTGGATGGTCTTAGATGGCCGCGAAATTCTAAGGCCGAGTCAGCAAGGCCTTCAGGGAGTCCTCAGCCAAAGTCACCTCTCAGAGGGGCCTCCCGGGGGTCGGCGGCGGCCTCAGTAGCCCTGCTGTGCTCAGTCACCAGCTGGAGCAGCCCCCTGTTTCAGAGCAGCAGCCGAGGTCCAGGGCCAATCACACTCCTGCAGGTGGGGACAGGAGAGGCATGTTCTCACGGCCACCATGTGATGGAACGGTGGTGCATACATAGAGCTAAGATACCGCAGGCTGGTGTTGGAAAGAATGATTTGGAGCCAATGTAGTTCTAAAGGGAGGTGGCTTTTCAAGTGGGGGAGCTGACGCGTCCATGTCCTCTCCTCGGCTGAAAAATGCCCCGGAAACCAGGAATGTGATATTATTTGGAAAAGGGTCTCTGCAGAGGTGATTAGGTTAAGGATCTTCAGATGAGGAGATTATCCGGGATTATCTGCGGGGGGGGGGGGGGGAGGGTAAATGCCATGACAAGTGTCCCTGTAAGAGGAGACAGAGGGGGGCGTCACATGGACGGAGGAGGAGACCATGTGAGCACGGATGCAGAGACTGGAGCGATGCGGCCACAAGCTAAGGAACGCCAGCTGCCCCCAGACCTGCAAGAGGCAGGAGCAGTCTCCTCTAGAGACTCCAGAGGGAGGACGGCCCTGCCGACACCTTGATTTCAGCCCAGGGGTACTGATTTCAGACTTCTGGCCTCTACAACTGTGAAAGAATACATTTTGGGGACTTCCCTGGTGGTCCAGTGGCTAAGACTCCACGCTTGCAGTGCAGGGGGCCCGGGTTTGATCCCTGGTCAGGGAACTAGATCCCACATGCCGCAACTAAGTGTTTGCATGCAGCAACGAAGATCCCCCGAGCAGCAACTAAGACCCAGCACAGCCAAATAAATAGATATTTTAAAAAAGAAAGAAAGAAAGAAAGAATACATTTCTGTTGTTTAAGCCACCAAGTTTGAAAAAGAAAGAATACATTTCTGTTGTTTAAGCCACCAAGTTTGTAGTAATTTGTTATAGCAGCCCCAGGAAACCAACATCCACCTTCCCTTCCTTCTTTTCTCCTCTCCTTTCTTTTCTCCCTTCCTTTTGTGCTTTTTCCTCCTCATTTCTATTCTCTTTAACCACCTTCTGAGTTTGTTTTTTGTTGTTGTTGTTTTTGGGTTTTCTTGTTGTTGGTTTTTCTTTTTTTTTTGGTTTTACTCTCCTTTTTGCTGAATCAGCATGAGTAATTTTACTTGCTAATTAATGCACCTTAAAAGCCTATTTTCAAGAGAATTTTGTGACTGGCTCTGAATGTTTCTTCTGTTTTGTTTTCTCGTCTTCTGATTTTCTTCACTTTTCCTAAGTAGACCTTCTATTATCAAAACTCCCCAAACCTGGAAGTCAATATCACATTCATTTCCCCATCCTGCTAGGTGATGGGGACCCAAAGGGGAACAAATCCGGGCTCCTGACCTCAAAGGGTCACATCGAGAGGAAGGAGACAGAAACGCAAATTTAAAATGAGTCCTAAGTCTTTCACGTGCTTTGATAAAAGCCTGTCCTGGGTATTGCTGGGCAGAGGATGTAGTTAATTCTATCGCGGGGTGAAGGGTAAGGACTCTCCCTTAGAGGAGGTGACCTGGAGTCCTGATTTCTAATCCACAGTGGCCACAGTCCATCATTGTTGCATATTTACGACCTACCAAGTGCCAAGCAATGAGCTACTTAGGGAAACATGGCTGATACAATGTGGCCTACTAGATATCCATTCTCCATTTTTTCCTTGGTGACAGACCTCCAGTTTCATGTGGCATAGTAACGTACCAAGCTCCACTCTCTTTCCCAGCCTCCCTTTCAGCTAGTTATGGCCACGTGACATAGTTTCATCCAAGGAGTCCCAAGCAGAACTCGGCTTGGTTATGATATCTGGAGGTGTGGCAGCCATCTTGTGACCATGAGGATGGCAGCATGATGATGAAAGCCCATGTGCCAATGTTGGCAGAGCAGAAAGAAAGAGCATGGGCCTTTGAAGGAATCCTTGAGCAGCTGAAGGAATGCCTGCAATTGTTCATTTTCATATTCTTTATAATGAGAGAAAAATACCCTGTATTGTTTAAGCCACTGCTAAGAGAGAGAGAAAGAGAAAGGGTGTGGGGGAGAGAGTTTATTTATAATAAAGAGTAGGTTTGTTTCACAGCTGAATGACTTTGACACTTTCTCCTTGGTACTTCACCAAGTCCCCTCCTTTGGAATCCTAGCAGGCTCTGCAATAGCTTTGACCAATAGGTATGGTGGAAGTGAGGTTGTGCCAGATTCCAGACTGAGAAGTTTCTACTTCCTGTCTCATTGAATGCTCACTCTGGGGGAAGCTAGCTGGCATGTAAGAAGTCCAAGTATCCTGAGAGGAAGCCCAAGCTACCTATGGAGAGAGGCCACACAGGGAAAGCGAGATGCCCGGCCAGCTCCAGCCGCTCCAGCCGCTCCAGCCACTCCAATCTGGGGCCAGGCATGTGAGTGAAGGCAACCTAAGCCCTGGGCACCATCTGACTACAGCTGCCCGACTGAGACCATTAACCCCCAGAACCGCAGGAGATCATAAAGTGTTTCAAGCTCCTCAGTTTGGGGGTGGATTGTTACACAGCAGCAAGTACCCAGGACAGGCAGACACTATTACTATCATCATTTCTGAGTTGGGGAGACGGAGAATGAGAGCGCTTCTCCAGTAAGATCAAGCCAAGATGTGGCCAACCCGATATGAGCTCTTGTTGTCTGACTCCAGTTGTCCTGGTTTGGAGAACTTGAAAAGGAAGATGTGACCAGTAGTGTCAGGGAAGTGAGGGCAGAAGAGTGTTCCCTGTTGTGGAGGATCTTAGGCTGAGCAGGTCTGAGAAAGGAACATGGGCAGATCAAGACTGCATGGTGCAAGGCAGGAGCAGAAACTAAGGATGTGAAGAAACAGCAGAGACAATTCCTTCAAGATGCTTGGCTGTGAAAGGAAGGAGAGAGACAAGTTCATATCTGGAAAGAGTATCCAGTGTAGGAGGGATTATTTTATTTAACCTTTTTATGACAGAAAATTTCAAATATACAGAAAGTAGAAAGAATAGTATAGGGACTTCCCTGGTGGTGCAGTGGTTAGGAATCTGCCTGCCAATGAAGGGGACACGGGTTCAAGCCCTGATCTGGGAAGATCCCACATGCCGTGGAGCAGCTAAACCCGTGTGCCACAACTACTGATCCTGCGCTCTAGAGCCTGCGAGCCACAACTACTGAGCCCGTGTGCCACAACAACTGAAGTCCGAGTGCCTGGAGCTTGTGCTCTGAAACAAGAGAAGCCCCCACAATGAGAAGCCTGCACACTGCAGTGAAAAGTAGCCTCCGTTCGCCGGAACTAGAGAAAGCCTGTGCGCAGCAGTGAAGACCCAACACAAACAAAATATAAATAAATAAAAAATGTAAAAAAAAAAAAGAAAGAATATTATAATGAAGCCCCCAGTACCCCTCATCAGCTACCACTAATCCTCCAGTGGCCCCTCTTCCTTTATTTATGCCCCCACCATTGGGCTCATTTTGAAATATATCCCAGATATATAATTTCACCTGTGAGTATTTTAGTTCGTATTCTTAAAATATAAGGGTCATAAACAACATCACCACAATCAGTTATTATTGACGTGTCTCATAAATCTCTTTTAGATTTCTTCTCCATCTCTTTTTTCCCCCCTTGCAATTAATTTGTTCAAGAAGCCAAGTCGTGTATCTGGTAGAATTTCCCACAATTTAGATGTGCTGATTCTATCCCCCTGGCGCTAACGTGTTCTGCGAAGGGGTTGTTGGATCTAGAAGACAGGTCAGACTCAGAGCTGGTTTTTTGGCAAGACTGCATTTGAATTCTTCCATCAAGCAGCATAAAATATCTTGTCCCTCGTTTTTGTGGTCTTAGCAGCCATTGATGAGCATCGCCTATATCTGTTATTTCATTAGGGACTTATAGATTGTTATCCTCTAATGCTATCATTCCTTCTTTATTAGGTGGAATGTTGCATAAAGAGAAGCTTCCCCTTGTCAAAAATGTATCCTTGAGATACAGTTTACAGATAAAGTAAGAGAAATGCTTTATTCTGGAAAGGTCATTTTAACAGTGGGGACATATTTAAGAGTCCTCTTGTCTTCAATGTTCTTCTTGTTCAGCGTCCTGCACCAGACACTCTACAGTCCTGCATTGTAACCACTCCATCCCCAGTACCCTTGATGCTTTGGTCCTCTCACCCTTTGTCCTACAAATCCCTTTGTCCTACAAAAAACTCCACCTTGAAAGTCCTGTATCATCCCCCTTCTCTGGGCCTGTCCCTGAGCTGGTGAGCGTTGCTGAAGAAAAATTACCAACCAGGGCCGGCTGGTTTCACAAACCCCAAGCCCACCTTCAACTCAGTTCCACAGCCCAAATCTGTTTCTCTAAGAATGCGCCACTGAGGCATGAGATGTGCCTAGTGAGCTAAGGAACTAAATCTCTACTTTTATTTAATTTAAATTAAGTTAAATATAAATTGTCTTATGTGGCTAGTGGCTACCATACTGGACAGCACAGATTATAGAACATTTTTCTGATTTCAGAAAGTTCTATTAGGCTGGTCTAGGAAATTGACTTTTTGTTCCCTAAGACAAGTTCATACATTGTCCCCTTGCCTCAAACCTCCTCCATCATTTTCTCCACTCTGCTTTCATTCTTCCCTGAGAATACAGAATATGAAAGCTTCCAGATACACTCTTCATTCTTTATGGCAGTTATGGAAGCTCCCTGGTACAAGCTTGCTCAATGTTCCACGTCTGATCCGCCAAACCTATGCACACTTGCTACCATGGGGTAAAAGTCCAGCTCCTACCAGAGGCCAAAGCCCCTATGATGCTCCAAATCCAGGCCCGTTTGCAGAATCAAGGACTTTGCCCCTTCATTTATCCCTTTTTTCCTGTATCGTCCATCTCTCTCACTCTATCAATCACTCCCATCAACAAGCAAATACCCTTCATCTTCAATCTTTAAAAATCCTTCCTTTATCCCCCCTGCCCTCCAGTTTTCTGATGCCCATTCATATCAAAAGTGTCTATTTTGCCAGTGGGTCTCAAGCTGTCGTGCTCAGGCTAGCAGCACCAGCATGACCCAAGAATTTGTTAGAAATGCAAATCACCAGGCTATACCCAAGACCTCTGGGCCCAGGAATCTGGACTTTACAAGCCCTCCAGGTGATTCTGATAATCGTTTGGGTTTGAGAACCACAACATGTTCTCTACAATATATACCTACACTTTTTCACTCCCTCTTCACTCTTCCTCCCATGAACCCCCTCCAGCTTGGCTTTTGTTCTCAACTCTTCCTCAGAGCTTGGTGCTGACTCCTTTCACCTCCCTACCTGCATTCTTTCCCAAGGAGATCTCACCCATTCTTTATTGTTAAATTTCTTGACCTTCAAAGTCATAGGTGCAATCCACACCTTTCTTAGAGTTCCAGATTCCCCCGGATCAGCTGTTTATTTGGTATCTCCATCTGAGTGTCTCCTGACCATCCCAGTAAGTCTGAAAAAGTCTTGACGGTTTCCTCGAAATTTCTCCTCCCCCATCCCTGCTCCAGACTTCCCTACGTCAATAAATGGCATTCATTCAGCAGCCCCAGAGGAAGAATCCTTGATCCCTCCTTTCTCTCACCACCCCTCCGCATCCTTAATTCCTCTTTGCTGTCTGAGACATAATGACAGGTTCCAGGGACTAGGGCGTGGACAGCTGTGGGGAGGGTAGTATTCTGCTACTGCACCGTCCTCAGGGAGGTGAAGCCTGACTCTCCATCCTCAAGTGTGGGTTGCACAGCGACTTTTTTTTTTCAAAGAGGACAGTACAGAAAGGAAAACAAGAGTAACTTTAGTGGAGAAACCTGATAAACACTATCTCATCCCGGTGATCAAGATCGACATCAACTGTGATAAGTCAGGTGGATAATACACACTCTTGATAAGACGTGATGAAAATGGCACTTTACCTCCCCAAAAACTTATAACCCCAGCCTCACCATGAGAAAAACCTCAGATAAATTCCAATTAAGAAACATTCTACAAAATACTTGCTTGTACTCCTCAAAACTGACAATGTCACCAAAAAAACAAGGAAAATCGGAGAAACTGTCACAGTCAAGAGGAGCTTAAGGAGACCTAATGACTAAATGCAATGTGGTGTCCTAGGTAGGATCCTGGGACAGAAATAGGACATTATGTGGCCATCATTAAAAAGTCTACAAATAATAAATGCTGGAGAGGGTGTGGAGAAAAGGGAACCCTCCTACACTGTTGGTGGGAATGTAAATTGATGCAGCCACTATGGAGAACAGTATAGAGGTTCCTTAAAAAAATAAAAAGAGACTTACTATATGATCCAGTAATCCCACTACTGGGCATATACCCAGAGAAAACTCTAATTTGAAAAGACACATGCACCCCAATGTTTATAGCAGCACTATTTCCAATAGTGAAGGCATGGAAGCAACATAAATATCCATCGACAGAGGAATGGATAAGAAGACATGGTACATACATACAATGGAATATTACTCAGCCATAAAAAAGAAGGAAATAATGCCATTTGCAGCAATGTGAATGGACCTAGAGATTCTCATACTAAGTGAAGTAAGTCAGACAGAGAGAGACAAATACTATATGATATCACTTATATGTGGAATCTAAAATATGATACAAATGAACTTATTTACAAAACAGAAACAGACTCACAAACAGAAAACAAACTTACAGTTACCTAAGGGGAAAGGGAGTGAAGGAAGGATAAATTAGGAGTTTGGGATTAACAGATACAAACTACTATATATAAAATAGATAAACAACAAGGTCCTACTGTATAGCGCAGGGAACTATATTCAATATCCTGTAATAACCATAATGGAAAAGGAAAAAAAGAAGACACTACATAAAAACCAAGGAAATCTGAATAAAGTATTAACTTTAATTAACAATAATGTATCAATATTGGTTAATTGTAACAAATATATCACACATATATGACACTAATAACAAGGAAAACTGGGCTTGGGGTATACGGAAGGTCTTTGTACTATCTCTGTAATTTTCCTGTAAATCCAAAACTGCTCTGAAGAATAAAGATTATGTTTTAAAATAAGAAAATGTAAGCCCCTCCCCTTGAAAGACAAGTACTCTATTTCTAACTCAATTACAAACTCCTTACAAAAAGACACATTTATAATAAAATTTTTAAAAAGTTTAAATACTTTAAAACTACTTTGAAAACTTTTTTAAAAGTTTAAATACTTTGAAAAATTACTTAGGAGCAAATAATTTACCAGTGAAATCCTTCAGGTGTCTAAGTTATAAAGATCAGCTAATTCCCATGTTATACAAATTACTCTATGAAAAAAGAAAGAAAAACAAAGAAGGAAAAACATTCTTTTCTGAAGCCCCCGCACCAAAAAAATCAGAAGATCCAGACACCAAAAAGTAAACAGATCATAGTAAAATATTTTTAAAAACCAAGTAAACAGGGCTTCCCTGGTGACACAGTAGTTAAGAATCCGCCTGCCAATACAGAAGACACAGGTTCAACCCGTGGTCCGGGAAGATCCCACATGCCGCGGAGCAACTGAGCCTGTGCACCACAACTACTGAGCCTGTGCTCTAGAGCCTGCGAGCCACAACTACTGAGCCCGCATGCCACAAATACTGAAGCCCACGCACCTAGAACCCGTGATCCTCAACAAGAGAAGCCACCACAATGAGAAGCCCGCGCACAGCAACGAAGAGTAGCCCCTGCTCACCGCAACTAAAGAAAGCCCGAGCGCAGCAAAGAAGACCCAACGCAGCCAAAAATAACTTAATTAAATTTAAAAAAAAACTGGCAAACAACCCCACTGAGTCAAGCAAAAGAAGTATAAGTTCTCTTTTTAAAGTTTCAAAAGGATAGATAGATAGATAAATAGATAGATGTGTATATGTGTGTACAGATAGGTGGGTAGATATCCCTCTTGGTTCTGGTTCTGATTTTCCGAGAACCTTGGCCAATACAAGGATGAAGCCTGGATTTGCTGGAGCCATCTTGCCAGGCCATCTGAAAAGAGAGCCCACAGAGGGCTGAATGAAGAGCCAGGCCCTGTGGTGACATCTGAGCCCCTGAACTAAACTGTGCTTCAAGGCAGAATTACTCCTCATGTTTTCACTTAAATAAGCTAGGAATCCCCTATTTAGTTTAAACCCAATTTGACTTGAGACCAAGATTCCTCGGGGATATCAGATGGGGGGAGAAAAGGGGTCTCCCCAGGTCACCTTCCTGAGAGAGAGGGGATGTTTGCCTCCCGTGGCTCTAGGCTGTTAGCAGGTGTGTGTAGAGAGACATGGGGGTCGGGGGGACGGTTCTCTGCCTCCACAGGAGGGAAAACCTGCCTGATCCCTGTGAGGCCAGGCACCCCCAGCCCAGGAGGGTTGGCCAGGATGTCCCGCTGGGGCTCCTCCCTGCAGGTTCTCTGAACCCAGGACAGAACAAGCTGCCAGCAGCTCCGCTGAACACCGCAATCTAAACCCAGGCAGCATTAAAAGGCAGTAGATTTCCACTTTTCTTCCAGGAATATCTGAGCCCAAAACAGACAGAGCAGGATTTACATGAAAGCGGAGTCTGTCCCCTGAAGTCACCTTCATGAGGACAGGAAGCCTTCCCGTACTCTGTAAACACCCGCCCATGGATGAGCCCAGGCCAACGCTGGACACAAGACTCCCTCCCGTCACCACCAGCAGGTGTTGTCCCAAGTCAATATGCAAAGGCCTCTGGGAGAGGTGGCACTCTTAGCTGTTATCAGACTTTAATAATAGTAATAGAATTACACAGATTTTATAGGCGTGGGTGGGGGTGAGGCAGGGAACCTGGAGTGGAGGCTCAGCCATGGAGGATAAGGGACTCAGAACTGGGAGCCCGGAGGGTGCCTGGTATAGACTTTAAGACTGACCACAGGGGAGATGGAGACTCGGGGGACATTCTCTTTCTCAAAAATAAGATCACTTTGTCCTGCATTTAGCTGATTCTCTAAGGCCCATTTCCATGTGGCCTGTGGCTGCTTCCACCCCGTCCTGGCAGAGCCAAGTCACTGCCACGGAGACCGCGTGGCCTGTAGAGCCTAAGATATTTACTATCTGGCCCTTTCCAGAAAAAGTTTCCTGACCCCTCTAAACCAGTAGTTCACGAACTGGAGTGGGCATTAGAACCCCTGGCAGGCTTACCAACGCATACATTGCTGAGCCCCATCCCCGAGCCTCTGATTCATTCCATCTGGGTGGGACCCAAGAATTTGCATTTCTAACAAGCTCCCAGTGACGCGATGGCTGCCGTTCCGGGGGCCATGCTTTGAGAATCAGTGCTCTAACCTCTCATATCCACACTCAACATTTCTCTCAATGCCTTCCCACGGTTATGGCTTCAAAGGACCCAGCGTACACGGTAATTCTGACTGACTTCGGCATATTCAGCAGTTCCACAGCTGCAGCCCCTGAGCCCTAAGACCCTGCTGCCTGTGGGGATGTGAGGACAGCTGCCCTGTGAAATGTCTGGGAAGGGGCAGAGGATTAGCTGCTGTAACAAAGTGATCCCCAAATACAGCAACTCAAGTGAAAAAGAGGCTCATTTCTCCCAAGTCAGCATTCCAGCTCATGCAGGATGACAGGGTGATTCTGAGTCCCGTGGACATCAGAGACCTTCTTGCTTTCCATTCTGTGGCTCTGCCATCCCCTGGGTTTTTTCTTTTTTGTCTGTATGGTCAAAGGTGGATCCTTGCCATCTCCACATTGAGGCGCCTGAGAAAGCCACAGCATGTGGCTCGTTGTAAGCTGTAGGTAACTAGAGAGCTGCTCACATCCTTCACATCTGCTGACTTCCGACTGGCCCAGGATGAGAGACTGGGAAATGAGAGGCCGGTTAGGCTGCCCTGTATCCAGGATGACGGAGAAGAAATCAGAGAGGACAGTTAGTAGCCATCCCAGAGCACAGCAGTATTTTCTGGATACTTAAGAAAACAAAGGTTCTCTCACGCTACGTGTCCAGGCCAGGTAGCTAGAGGCTTGCCCCAGATCAAAAGAGAAGTGCTACATTTTTCAAATCTTGCTTTTTAAAAATTTGATTGAAATACAACATACATATAGAAAAGTGTACAAATCAAAAATGTATAGCTCAGTGAAGTTTTTACAAATTGAATACATCCATGTATCCAGCTCATAGACAAGTAACAAAACATAACCAGGGCACCAGAAGCCCCCTTACACTCAGCCCTGTCAAGAGTAACCTCTATCAGCCTAAATCGTAGATTAATTTTGCCTAGTTTTGAACTTTATGTGCCAAGTGTTGGTGGAAATGTGGGGAAACCAGAACCCTCGTATACTGTATACCATACTGTATGGTTTCTTCCATGTCTAATTCTTTCACTCAACATTTTGTTTGTGAGATTTATCTATGTTTTTTTCATGCAGTACACATGCAATACATTTCTATTGTGTGTGGGCGTTTTTTTTTTGTTTTTTTGTGTTTTTTTGCATTGTTGTGTAATACTCTCTTGCTCAATGCTTTGTTTATCCATCCTAGCATTGATGGACACTATTTGTTTCCAGTATTTGGCTACTACCAATAGTGCTTCTATGCACATTTCTGTACACGTCTCTTGGTGAATATATACTGCATTTCTCTTGGGTGTTTACCCTGGAGTGGCATTGCTGGGCCACAGGGATGGGGCAGGTACAAGCTCAGTCTTAGTATTTATTGCCAAACCGTTCTCCAAAGTGGTTGTACCAGTTCACACACCCATTAGATGTGGTTGCTCCACGTCTCACCCACACTTAGAACTTCAAGCACGGATTCTGATCCAGTTGGACTTTGCTGAGAAGCACATAGACAGACCAATTTTCATTCTCAAAGGTCATAAGATGCCTGGAGAGACACATGTGCAATGCATGATGAGTTTGATACCTCATCCAGTGCTCTCATTCACTGGACTGGGGAGCTCAAGTGGAAAGCCCAACATATTTTATAGCCCAGATATAAAATCTGGAGACTTCATATAAAAATCTGGCTATTTTGCTTCGGGGAAAAATGGAAGATCCAACAACGCAGGGCCCGTGTTCCTTCAAGACTGATTGGCTGGAGTTGAGTGCAGGTGGTTCCCAGACCACTGTTCCCACCGTTCCCTACCTGCCGTCACTGACCCGCGTCATTCGTTGACCTGAGCTCCCCAACCGACCGGGGTAGGTAACTGAGTTTCAACACGTGCAGGGGGCTCCCCAGCTTCCCTCCTAGCCCTGATCAAGGTATCCAACACGACCAACTAAGGCACGCCTTACCCTTCATAGGATACGAGGAAAGTGTCAGAAAATTTTTCTCTGCCCGAAAACATCTCCACTATTACAACTTTTACTTTGTACTAAGAATTGCTCTCTTTTCACAGGCATATCTTAAACTGAATAAAAGCTACTGAAAATGATGAAACAAGAAATTGTCTGGTGAATACTTCCCGTTTCAGGTATCTTTTGCTGCGCAACAAACCATCCCCACACTTAGGGGCTTAAGACACCATTTGGCTTGAACACGATTTTGTGGGTCAGGAACTTGACGGCAGCACAGTGGGAACCGCTTGTCTGTGTTCTGTGCTATGTGGGGCTTCATCTGGAAGGGCTCAAAAAGCTGAGGTCTGGTTAGAACAACTCAACCGGGTCGTAAAGTCTAGGCTTCAGTCCTTGTTCTTGGCTGGGTTCCCTCCATTCTGCCTCTCCATGAAGTTATCTTGGGCTTCCTGACAGCATGGTAGTCTCAGGATAGCTGGACTTCTAACAGGGGGCTAGCTTCCCCCAGGCAGCAAAAGCAGAAGCTGCCTGACCTTCTTAGAACTTAGGCCTGGAATTGCATCATATCTGCCCCATTTTATTGGTACAAGCAAGTCACAAGATCACCCCATGTGAAAAGGGGATTTGAGGGTCTCAGTGGGAAAACTGCAAAGAATGGGTGGCCATCTTTAACCCACCCCGCCCCTTCTCCCTTCCTGCCTCTCTTTCTCTGTCCCCCCTCATCCTTCTCTGTGACTCTGCTTTTGGCACATGTGTATGGGATGTTCCAGGCACTACGCTAGTTATAGAAACACAGAGATAAACAGTCTTTGCCCTCAAGAAGCTTACAATCTAATGGACAAGATAAACCAGCAAACCGACAATTACAGTAGAGTGAAAAATGTAATGAAACATGTGCATGCAGGGTTTTTAGAAGAGAGGCCAATATATTGTTCATTTTGTAACCGCCCCACCTAGTTTAGAGCGTGTATCAGACCCTCTAAAAACACTAACTGAATTAGTGAATGTCATTAACACCTGAGCATGGATGAATTTCTTTAATCACTTCCTACAAAGAGAAAGAGCTAGATGGATGTTGTGAAGAGTTTAATGAAATTAACTGGCTAGTTATTAATTTACCTACTGATAAAAATTTCAGGATTTAAAAAAATTCAATTGTTTGGCATAAGATAGTAATTCTTGTGTGCAAAGTCTTTGAAGCAACCCAAGATCCTGAAAATTCTTAGGGGGTACTGTTTGAAAATGGAGTGAACGTTCAGAGATCACGGGGACTCATGGAGGGAAAGCAAGTAGAAGGAGGGACCCCCACGGGCAGGGGGTCCCGGAGAGTAAGTGAGATGGTCAAGGGTAACTTTATTTTTCTCATAGTTCTGCATGGAAACATGCAGCTTAACTGGCACTTGTCACATTGATGCTTGAGAACATAAACAAACAGACAAACACTTGTTTGTTTAAGCTACTGCTTATCAGGTTTTTCTATCAGTTGTAATCAAATGTCTAGTTTTTCTAAGAAGACAGTAAAACAGAAAGCAGACCCTTTGGGGGCAGAGCACGGAGAAATAACCACTGCAAAGCTGTCTTGGGTCAGGGTCCCTAGAGGCAGAAGCAGAGCTGAAAATGGGGGGGTTCTTGTCCATGTGCTTTATTGGGGGTGCTCAGAGGACAACCTTGTAAGGGAGTGAGGGGCGCAAGAGGAGAAGCAAACATGAATGAGGTTTCAGGTGAAGTCAGTCTCAGCCTGATCCTGTGCGGAGCGCTGAAGTATAAACTGCAACATCGGGAATCCTCGAGGCAAGGGAACCGGCCTTTGGCACCCCTGGCTGCGACCACCCCAGAGTGTATGTGTGTTTGGGGTGGAGGGGTGGTGGTGGGGGGATGAAAACTGCGTGGCAGCTCTCACGGCCCAAGGGCAAGCCCTGGATAAAGTTGCAGGTATGAACCTTTAGCAACAGCACCTGCAGCAGCGGTGAGACAGTAACAGGGATCCCAGGAGACCCGGGCAGGGCACCAAGAGCATCTGCTACAGAAGATGACTGAATCTTTCTATGATTTAGGACAACCCGTAAAACCTAATTTACATTCCCACCTACAAGAATGGCTAAAGCAGACAATCAAACTAAGCAGAATGTTCCCACAAGCTGGTGAAGGCAGGGAGCAACTGGAATCGCTCGCGTTGCTGGCGCCACCACTTCGGAAAAATATTTAGCTGTACCTACTAAAGTTCAACACAGGAAGAAAATCTGATCAAGCCATTCCACTCCTGCAAATATACCCAGTAGAAGTGAGCGTTGGGGGCTTCCCTGGTGGCGCAGTGGTTGAGAGTCTGCCTGCCAATGCAGGGGACACGGGTTCGAGCCCTGGTCTGGGAAGATCCCACATGCCGCGGAGCAACTGGGCCCGTGAGCCACAACTACTGAGCCTGAGCGTCTGGAGCCTCTGATCCGCAACAAGAGAGGCCGCGATAGTGACAGGCCCGTGCACCGCGATGAAGAGTGGCCCCCACTCGCCGCAACTGGAGAAAGCCCTCGCACAGAAACGGGGACCCAACACAGCCAAAAATAAACATAATAAATAAATAATAAATAAAAAAAAAAAAGAAGTGAGCGTTGATGTCCATCAAAAGGCATGTAACATGTCAGCAAAGAAAAAGGGATGTACTGTTGATGGATATCAAACTAATTACCTGAGTGAAAGAAGCCAGTCTCCAGTGGTTCCGTACTATGTAATTCCATCTATATGACATTCTCAAATGGACACAACTATAGTGGTGGAGACTAAATCAGTGGCTGTCAGGGTTGAGAGGTGAGGGGTAGCACAGAGTTCTTTGGGGTGATGGGACTGTATTGTGGTTGTATAAATCTACACACATGTTAAGATTCATAAAATGGTACAAACACACAAAAAAGTCATCAAATAAATAAACAGAATTTTTAAAAAAGATATGTATGAGAATGTTCATAACATTCCTTATTTACGACAGCCTAAACTGGGAGCTTCCCAAGTGTCCACTCAGGAGAATGGGTGTGTAAATTGCAGTATGTTCGTACTATGGAAAACTACTCAGCACTGCAAAAGAACTAAGTACTGGTACATGCAATGGCAAGGATGAAGCTCACAGAGCATTAAGTGAAAGAGGCAGGACCCAAAAGAGAATACACTGTAAAATTCCATTTCTATAGTGTTCAAAAAACAGGCAAGATTAATCTAAGAGGATACAAGTCATATCCTCTAGGGGCGACATAAAGAAGGCCTCTGGGGTGTTAGAAATGTGCTCTGTTCTGATCTGGGTGGTGGCTTTGCAAATGCATTCATTTGTAAAAGTTCATTAAGCTGCTAACTTAAGATTTGCACTTTTACTTGTGTGATACCCCCATGTTTTAAAATGCTTAAGATTTTAAAATTATTTTAATCTGATTTGTATAATGGTGCACAAGGAGCTAAGGTTCACCGTCAACTGTTGGTTCCTTGGAAGCAGGCTTCTTATCTTGGCTCGACAAACACAGACAGGGCACTGTGCTAGGCTCCAGGGACACGAGAGCAAAGATGAGGTCCCTGCCCTAGATCAATATTTGCTGTTGATAACCAAGGGGTGATGATATTTGGAATCCACCAAATTCAGGATTGCGCTTTGTCCTGCTTGGTGAAAATGCAGCTGCATGAGAAGAACAAGTGACTGTTTTCCCCAAGAGGAAAAAGGGTTTTAAAAGGACCTATAACCCCCTCGTGGCATTGGGAGGTGATTAGACCTTCCTTACTGCAGACCACTCCTGAAGGGAAACCTTGCCATGGACTGTGAAGAACACAGATCAAAATTCATACCGGAGCCACTGTGAAGCAGGAGCTCTGCGTGCCATTTAGCTTCTAACAGACCTCCTGGGGACATCTCATTCTTTCTTTTGTCCCCACGTTGGTTGATTTATGCTCTCTTTGCCTTATGCCTTCGAGTTCCTCACAAAAAGTTCCCAAATAAGAATGTAAGCCCGTTCCTTGTAAGAAAAATACTAAACCTTGACTCATTTTTTTGAGGAGGCTATTTATATATGTTAGGTTTGAATGATGTTCTGATATGATTTTTTAAAAATAAATTTATTTTATTTAAGAGTATGGTATTTTTATTTAATTTATTTATTTTTATTTAAAAAAATGTATTTATTTAATTTATTTTATTTTTGGCTGCATTGTGTCTTCGTTGCTGCACACCAGCTTTCTCTAGTTGCGGAGAGTGGGGGCTACTCTTCGTTGCGGTGCGCGGGCTTCTCTTTGTCGTGGAGCATGGGCTCTAGGCTCATAGGCTTCAGTAGTTGTGGCACGTGAGCTCAGTAGTTGTGGCTTGCGGGCTCTAGAGCACAGGCTCAGTAGTTGTAGCACACAGGCTTAGTTGCTCCACAGCATGTGGGATCTTCCCGGACCAGGTGTCGAACCTGTGTCCCCTGCATTGGCAGGCGGATTCTTAACCACTGCGCCACCAGGGAAGCCCTGATATGACTTTTATACTTATCTTTTTCCAAGTTCCCAAATACTATCAGCCTATCCTTAAAATGCAAAACAACAACAAAACAAAACAACAACAACAAAAACCCATTCCAAACAGAAAGAAACTGAGACAACTGTACATGTTTTTAACGATTTTAAAAGTACAATGATTATGAAATTGGTTACTATTGGAAAAGGATAGGCGTTGCATACGTTTTCCTAATATTGTTTATTCCACAAAGATCTGTTCATCATCTTTTTCACTTTAGCTCACTTTTACTGACCATGCGGGAAGTACTGTAATAGATAAAGCGCTGTCAGAGACAAATAATACACAGCTTTCATCTCCAGTAGTTTAAAATACAACAGGAGGGACTTCCCTGGTGGCGCATTGGTTAAGAATCTGCCTGCCAATGCAGGGGACACGGGTTCGAGCCCTGGTCCAGGAAGATCTCACATGCCACAGAGCAACTAAGCCCATGCACCACAACTACTGAACCTGCGCTCTAGAGCCTGTGAGCTACAACTCCTGAGCCCATGTGCTGCAACTACTGAAGCTTGCACGCCTAGAGCCCGTGCTCTGCAACAAGAGGAGCCACCACAATGAGAAGCCCATGCACCGCAACGAAGAGTAGCCCCCGCTCGCCACAACTAGAGAAAACCTGCGCACAGCAACGAAGACCCAATGCAGCCAAAAATAAATAAATAAATAAATAAATAAATATTTTTAAAAAGGTGGTCACAGGTGCCAATTTGGCCAATGACCTCCACCTTCTTCTTAAACAAACCATCGCCTCTCTGCCTCCTTTCTTCCTCAGCCCTGCCCACAAAACCTTCTCATTCATTGCCTCATGCCTCCACCCTCACCTGCACATTCGTGCCCACCATCTATTTCACTTTAAACCCAAGCCTCCCTATTAATACCTCCCACTAGAGTAGGTGAGTAATATTCCCTAAGACAGAAGTGACTTGGAAACCCAGCTCTCCCCCAATAGCTTCGGGGACCTGGCCCCGATTCAAACCCACACAACAGAAGCCAAATTACACACTCAGTGGTGAAAGCATTTTTTCAAATCCCGCCCTTGTGTGAGTGCAGGTGGAACAAGCACTGGGTGACCACATTCTTCAAACACAGGGAGATGACTGTACCCCCTGCCACTTAGTCTCCATTGCATGGCTCTTCTCCAAGCCGCTGGTCTCCAACTGTCCTTCTTTTTGATGTTTCTTCTTACTTTGCAGAGACTGCAGGGGAGTGCAGAGGGTAGTATGCTATTCTAAAGAGTTTGGGGCTTTATCCTATAGGAATGGGGAGCCACTGAGAGTTTTTTAAGAAGGTCAGAGTCATATTTTTTTCTTAGAAAATAAGTTCAATCTGATGGCATTGGTTAGGTCTCCCAGTGGTTTTACTTAGCAAGAAGTATCACGCAAGCAATCAATTTCAAAGGGACTTCAAGGTTTGAAAACAACTCAGCAAGGGTGCGGGAGCCTGCAGCTCCCGGGCTTCCAGAACACCTGAGCTCCTGAGGTTTGCATGTCACCACCAGCCTCTTCAGCTCTAATCAAGGCTGACTTTAAAGGGACAGAAGCTGTGAATGGAGCACCGCTGTCCCCTCCAGGAGAGCAGTGGTCACTCTGGGCACATCTGGGTCACTCCAAAGCCGAAAAGGGCAGGAGCTGACGTGATCACTAGACAACCAGGATACTAGAATAAGGGCAGATACACAAGGTTCTGAAGTTCTGCCTACAAAGCAAATGGTGTTAAATTAGCCATGCTTCCTAATCTTTGTCCCATCCTGAAAAACATTTAAAAAAAGGATATTGGTGCATCTCACTGGAATCAACTTGAGGGAGCTTAGATAATTCTAAATGGAGCTTTGTGGATAATAATTACTTACATTTTCTTTACATGATATAAAAAATAAAAACAAAAATCTATGATATTATAAATTATAGGAAAAAGAATAAAAACAAAGTATTGGGTAGATTTAAATTGATAACAATTCTGTGATTTTTTTAAAAATGAAAAACTAGAGCGTGCTTCCCTGCATCTAACTTTTTTATATTAAGTTTTATGTTTAAAATGTCTGCACACAATTCCCGATTCAGACATTTTAAATGATAATCTCTTCAAATTTTTTTTTTTTTAATTTTTTTATAGCTACTTTATTTATTTTATTATTTATTTTTGGCTGTGTTGGGTCTTCGGTTCGTGCGAGGGCTTTCTCTAGTTGCGGCAAGCGGGGGCCACTCTTCATCGCGGTGCGGGGACCGCTCTTTATCGCGGTGCGCGGGCCTCTCACTGTGGCGGCCCCTCCCGTTGCGGGGCACAGGCTCCAGACGCGCAGGCTCAGTAGTTGTGGCTCACGGGACCAGCCGCTCCGCGGCATGTGGGATCCTCCCAGACCAGGGCTCGAACCCGTGTCCCCTGCATTAGCAGGCAGACTCTCAACCACTGCGCCACCAGGGAAGCCCCCTCTTCAAATTTTTAAGCATAGTTAATTTACAATGTTGTGTTAGTTTCAAGTATATAACAAAGTGATTCAGTTATACATATATAGCTATACAGTAGGTCCTTCTTCTTTACCTATTTTATATCGTACATAGTGTATAGTACTGCGCACATGTTAATCCCAAACTCCTAATTTATCTCCCCCACCCCATCCCTTTTGGTAATGATAAGTTTGTTTTCTATGTCTGTGAGTTTATTTCTGTTTTGCAAGTAAGTTCATTTGTACCATTTTTTAAAATTCCACATATAAGTGATATCATATATTTGTCTTTATCTGGCTTACTTCACTTAATACGGTATCTTCAATCCTTGATAGTCATCATGGAGAAAAAACTTTCTTAGTGCAAGAAGTGGTGATAAAATGTGAAGGCATTTTTTTTTTCAGTTCATAATTTTATGTAAGATTTTGTATAGCAGTAGGTCATGCATATAGGTATGAGCACAGAATCCATGTACCACTTGATTAATCTTCACGGATACCCAGTAGCAGCACCCAGATCAGGAAACAGAATGACATCAGCATCCCAGAAGCCCCATTCACACCTCATTCTCCCAGTAAATACTCTCCCGCTGTGCCCCCCCGCCCCCCCCACAAGGTAACTACCGTGCTGACTTCTGCAAGTGGGATTTATATAGATATGCTTGCACGTGTGTTCGGGTGCACACACGTAGCAGTTCTGCAGGGCCTCCATCTGGGGCTGAAGTTTCTGGGTCACCAGGTTCGCACCTGTTCAGCTCCAGCACATTCAGCTGAAGTGGTTCCAACAGACACTCCCACCAGGAGTACAGAGCCTTCCACCTGTTCTATGTCTTTGCCAACACGTGATATCGTCAGTTAAAGCCCTTATTTTTTAGCAATGATTCATACATTCACAGCAGTCAAAGTTACATTTAAAGGATTAACAGCTCTTTACTTCCATTAACAACCAGTAACGTTGACGTTTTTCTCTGACTATGTGACTGGATTTTGAATCCAAAAGAACTCAGCCACACCAAGTATTTTGAAACCCCGAAACTCTAATGCACAGTTTGGGCAAGCAGGGCGAGAGCGCTCCCGCTGCCGCCAGCTGGGATGTCACCGAAATGCCCTGCGAGCTGCAAATGAACAGACTTCTCCTGAGGATGCGAAGACAAGGGTTCCCCTCCCCCCAGGCCGACGGGATCCCCATCTCACGACTCCCGGGGGACCACTGAAGGCTCACTGGCCGGGGCGCGGCAGGCATCACCGCCCCGCACCTGGCTTGGTGCAGTCACGCTGCTAATTCCTCCTCTCAACCAGCAAGCCCAGGAGGTAGCAGGCATATCATCATCCCCACAGTACAGAGGGGGAAACCGAGGCCCCAAGAGGTCAGGGACTGTCCCCATTGAAGCCAGAAGCCCTTTGTTGCTGTAGAGCTTCGCTCACAGATGCCACCTTCTGAGAACAACATCCCGCTGGAGGGCTGCAGGCTCCTACAAAGGGAGGAATGGGAGACCCGAAAACTGAACCCCAGAGGCCCATGTGAACGGGGCACAGAAGTCAGGTGAACATCCCAAGAGGCCAATGCTATGACCTCAGGACCTACAGATCACCTGTGTGTCCATTCTTAGCGGCCTCCCTTTCTTTCCACTCCTTCCTTTCTTTAAGTAGCTGAAGTATGGAATTGGAAGATTCTACATATACACATTTTCCCTATCACCCGAAGATATATGTTCTCTGTTTTAAACTTTTAAACCAGGTGAATTTAATCTTTTATGTCTTTTGAAAACAAAACAAAAAACCAATTAGGTCGCTCTGTAACTTTCAGGCTGTGGACCCTGGGCAAGTTACCTACTGCTCTGTGCCTCAGTTGCCTCATCTGTAAAATGGGAATAATAATAGCACATACTGTGAAGATGAAATAAGTTGATACATATAAACGGCTTTATGTTTTTTCACCATCTTTTAACAGCTTTATTGAAATAGTAATTAACATACCTTGAAGTTTACCCTTTTAAAAAGTGTACAATTCAGTGGTTTAGTAGATTTACAGAGTTGTGAACCCATCATCACTCCCCACCTTCCAACACCCCCTGCCCTTGGCAACCAGTAATCTACTTTCTGTTTCTATGGATTTGCCTATTCTGGACATTTTATATAAATGGGATCATACAATACCTGGTCTTTTGTAACTAGCTTCTTTTACTTAGCATAATGTGTTTAAGATATCAATATTCATCTGTGTTGTATTGGGTGTCAATGCTACATTTCTCTCTTTTTTGAGTGTGTATATGTGCGTGTATGTACATAATTTATTTTTCTTCTTGGTCCTTAAAATTTTTTTCTAAAATTTCTTTTTTCCCCAACTTTATTGAGGTATACTTACAAATAAAAATTGTACATGCTTAAGGTGTACACTGTGATGATTTGATATACATTGTGAGATGATTACTACAATCAAGGTAATTAGCACATCATCACTTCACATAGTTTAACTTTTTTGTGTGTGGTGAGAATACTTAAGATCTACTCTCCTAGCAAATTTCCAGTATACAAGTATTAACTATAGTCACCACTGTGTACATTAGATTCCCAGAATTTATTTATCTTATAATTGAAATGGTCAACAGGCACATGAAAATGTACTCAACATCAGTAATCATTAGGGAAATGCAAATCAAAACCACAATGAGATATCACAGACACCTGTTAGAATGGCTATTATCAAAAAGATAAGAGAATTCCCTGGCGGTCCAGCAGTTAAGACTCCACACTTTCAATGCTGGGGCCCGGGGTTCAATCCCTGGTTGGGGAACTATGATCCCTGCAAGCTGAGTGGCTCAGCCAAGAAAAACAAAAACAAAAAACAAAAAAGATAAAAGATAACAAACGTTAGTGAGGATGTGGAGAAAGGGAACCCTTGTGCACTGATTGGTAGGAAAGTAAGTTGGTACAGCCATTGTGGAGAATAGTATGGAGGTTCCTCAAAAAATTAAATAGAACTACTGTATGATCCAGCAATCCCACGGTTGGGTATATATCCAAAGAAAATGAAATCAGGATCTCGAAGAGTATCTGCATCCCCACATTCATTGAAGCATTATTCAAAATAGCCAAGATATGAAAACAACCTAAGTATCCACTGACAGATGAATGGATAAAGAAGGTGTGGGATATGTATACAACGAGATATTATTCAACCATAAAAAAGAAGGAAATTCGGGAGGACATTTTATTATGCTAAGTGAAATAAGCTGGACACAGAAAGACACTATGCTCTCACTTATATGTGGAATCTAAAAATGTCAAAGTCACAGAAGCAGAGAGTGGAATGGTGGTTGCTAGGGGCTGGGGGGTGGGGGAAGTGGGGCGATGCTGGTCCAAGGATAAACAGCTTTAAAATGTGCATGGTGCCTGAACGTGCTGAGGGTTTGCAAATCATGATGTGACTTTTTTTACCCTCCCTGTGGGTGCGTGGGTCTCAATTTTAAATCTCCCACCCTATAGTAGAAGCTCTGCCTGTACTTACTTCTGTGATTACTTCAGGACCACCTCTCACCCAGAGTCTGCAGTGGTTAAGTAGGACTTTTCCATTGAGTAGGCATTAGTCATGATTTACCACAGAGAGGAAGGGAGTGAAGAACTCAAGACAAGCCGGCACCTGGCTCCCAGAGTGCTGGAAGGTCCTGAAAGAGATCTGGGCCTTGAACCTTCTCCTGTGTCAGGTGATGCTGACTCTGGAGCAGTAGATCCACACCCGCACTTAACTTTGGGGAACAGATAATTGCTGTCTTAGTCAGGTTGGGCTGCTATAACAGAAATACCATAGACTGGGCGGCTTAAACAACAGACATTTATTTCTCACAGTTTCGGAGGCTGGGAAGTCTGAGATCAGGGTGCCTGCCTGGTCAGGTTCTAGTGAGGGCCTCTTCCTGGTTTGCAGGTGCCATCTGTTTGTGTGTCTAGTCTCTTTTCCTTCTTATAAGGACACTAAGCCCCTCATGCGGGCCCCACCCTCATGACTTCATCTAAACCTAATTGCCTTCTAAAGGTGCCACCTCTTAATACCATCCCATTGGGGATTATGATTTCAACATAAGAATTTGAGGGAGACACAAACACGCAGAACGTAAGAACTGCTACTTGACTGATAACAGTCAGCTGTCTCCCTGTCTTTTTTATTGTGATTATTTGATACCAGTCTGTCTTCCTTCCAGGCGTTCAGCTGCGTGAGGGATGGGGGCTGCCTTGAATCTACTGCTCCTGGTACTTTCTTTTTTTTTTTAATTTTTGTTTATTTTTTAATATTTCTGGCTGTGCTGGGTCTTCGTTTCTGTGCGAGGGCTTTCTCTAGTTGCGGCGAGCGGGAGCCACTCTTCATCGCGGTGCGCGGGCCTCTCACTATTGTGGCCTCTCCTGTTCCGGATCACAGGCTCCAGATGCGCAGGCTCAGTAGTTGTGGCTCACGGGCCTAGTTGCTCCGCGGCATGTGGGATCTTCCCAGACCAGGGCTTGAACCCGTGTCCCCTGCACTGGCAGGCAGATTCTCAACCACTGCGCCACCAGGGAAGCCCACTCCTGGTACTTCCAATCAGTCTGTTGGGAAAAAAAAAAAGAGCCAACCAGCAAGTCTGGACTTTCCTTTTTGAAAATGTATTCATTGGTAGAAACTCTTCAAGTTGTCTCAGAAAACTGTTTTTATTCAAACATACTGGACACACTTAAAAATATACTCAGACTAGATGGAAATTGTTTAATGAAAAAAAAAATTTGGTTTCAATGTTTGATGATGTGCAGTCACTCTCACAACTCTGTAATTTATGTGACAATAATCACAGAAAACATTCTGCTTAGGTTTATAAATAGTTAAACAGATAATCCATTTCTGAATTTGACACCGTTAACACATAAAGGATTTTTTTTTTTTTGGGTGGCGACCGGCAGCTTGCAGGATTTTAGTTCCCCATCCAGGGACTGAATCCGGGCCCTGGCAGTGAAAACGCAAATCCTAACCACTGGGCCGCCAGAGAATTCCCCATAAGGGATTTTATTTTATTTAATTTATTTATTTATTTTTAAAATATTAATATATATTTACTATTTTTAATTTTTATTTACTTATTTATTTACTTTTGGCTGTGTTGGGTCTTCGTTTCTGTGCGAGGGCTTTCTCTAGTTGCGGCGAGTGGGGGCCACTCTTCATCGCGGTGCGCAGGCCTCTCACTGTTGCGGCCTCTCTTGTTGCGGAGCACAAGCTCCAGACGCGCAGGCTCAGTAGTTGTGGCTCACGGGCCTAGTTGCTCCGCGGCATGTGGGATCTGCTCAGACCAGGGCTCGAACCCGTGTCCCCTGCATTGGCAGGCAGATTCTCAACCACTGCGCCACCAGGGAAGCCCTATTTTATTTTTTAAATTTTATTTTATTTATTTGGCTGTATTGGGTTTTAGTTGCGGCATGCAGGATCTTTTTTGTGGCATGAGGAATCTTTCGTTGCGGCGCACGGACTTCTCTCTAGTTGTGGTGTGTGGGCTCCAGAGTGCACAGGTGGGCTTCTCTCTAGTTCTGGCACACAGGCTCAGTAGTTGCAGCGCACAGGCTTAGTTGCCCCATGGCAAGTGGGATCTTAGTTCCCCGACCAGGGATACGAACCCATGCTCCCTGAGTTGGAAGGCAGATTCTTAACCACTGGACCACCAGGGAAGTCCCCCCATAAGGGATTTAAAAAAGTAGAATAACAATACATTTCAAGAAAACAAGTTGAAACATCAGTCATGATAGAATGAAAGGTCATCTCACTCTGACACACATTCTAAAGACATGCAGCTTTATTGAAGATGCACTGAGTTAGGGGAAAAAAATATCTGGAATCTACCACAAGTAAAAAGCAGTCTAATATAGATTTTTTTGTCTTTAGAGAAACACCCAAATATGTCCTGAATTAAATTGCTTTTAACTCCAAGGTCAGCACAGGGACCCCGTTCTCCAATTCAATGGTACTTCCTCCTCTGCCGAGAAAAATGCTGCAGACAAAATGACATTTGAAGAGGGTATTTGCATTTTTTGAATTTATTTTTATCTTATTACATTTCTTTTTAAAATTAATTAATTAATTTATCCATTTATTTTTGGCCGTGTTGGGTCTTCGTTGCTGTGCACGGGCTTTCTCTAGTTGCGTGAGCGGGCTTCTCATTGTTGTGGCTTCTCCTGTTGCAGGGCACGGGCTCTAGGCGCACAGGCTTCAGTAGTTGCGGCACGTGAGCTCAGTAGTTGTGGCTCGCGGGCTCTAGAGCTCAGGCTCAGTAGTGGCGCACGCGCTTAGCTGCTCTGCGGCATGTGGGATCTTCCCGGGCCAGGGCACGAACCCGTGTCCCTTGCATTGGCAGGCGGATTCTTAACCACTGCGCCACCAGGGAAGCCCTTATTACATTTCTTGACAGCAACATTCACCTCAAGCCATTGAGTCTCGCACAGCAGACGCTGGAACAGCAAGGCACTACAGAGATCAATGTCGAAGAAGCCCTGGGGTGAGGCTAACGGAGACTCAGCCCAAATCAACAGCGTCCACAGTTGCTTGCCCAGGAGGAAGTTTGTCCTTTGGGAATTCTAGTGGGAAAGAATGACTTGATGATAATACCTTTTCACTGGAAAGCCCAACCTCTGTGTGCGCCTTGCACAGTACCTTCTGTGGCGGTTCTCGACGCTCTGCTTCGCTCGATCATTTCGGGCATCTGAGGGCGGGAACTAGGTGTAGAAGGGATGCCTCAAGGATTACCTGGGCGACAAGGGGACAGCGCCTTTCGTGCCAGCAGGCGAAGACGTGCCGCTGCCCAGAGAGCTTGCTCTGTAGCCAGAAGGCTTTTTGACGTCAAGAAAAACCAGACCTGACCTGCCACCCCACAACGTCAAGGTGAAAGCAGGTGACCGTGTCTACAGCATCTAACGAGAAAAACTCCATCTCCTGGCACCTCCCCGCCAAAGGGGCAACGAGGGCTGCGTTTGGTGAGGCTAGCATTGAGCGAGGCAGCCCCGCGCTCCGAAGGGAGGCGCGCGGTCGAGGGTCTGCAAGGTACCGGGTCCGGCATCCCGCCCCCCGGACTCTCTCGCCGCTGGGGGCGGGGGATGAACTGAGAGGGCTCAGGCCTGGAACCCCGCCCTGGGTGGTGCTGGGGCCAGCTCTGGGCCGGGGCTCTGGGGAGTGTTATTACCCGCCCGCCCGCAGGGCAGGGAGGGGATGCCTGCGGTTCCGAGGCCCTACCGGAAGCCGCGCCTTCCGCTGAGCCGGGGAGGCGCTCGGCGCTCGGCTCTCGACTGCTCGCGCCTGGCGGCAGCTGGGGCTCTGCGTTCGAGGGGTCGAGCCTGGCCCCCCCCCCCCCCCCCCCGGCAACGGCGCGCGCTCGGCGGCGGCCCCGGGCCTGGGGCACTGGGAGCGGAGGCGGCGGCGGCCGGCGCGGGGATGTCGGGGAGCTCGAAGGTGGTGCTGGGGCTCTCGGTGGTGCTAACGGCGGCCACCGTGGCGGGCGTGCATATGAAGCAGCGGCAGGACCAGCAGGTCGGTGTCATGTGCCCGCGTCTTCTGGCCCGCGCGGCGGCGGAGGCCTGGGGCCTGGGGTCCGGCTCCGCGTGGCGCCGCTTCCTCCTCGCCTTTCCTTTCTCCCCTCCCCCCTCCTCCGAGGCGGGGAGACCGCTCCCTGGGGCGTCCGGGAAGTGGGGGCGGTGGTCCCCGGTGCTCTGGGCCGGCCCCGCCCCCGCCCCCGCCCCGCGGGTGTCGAAGCGCTGGTGACGCTTTCCCCGCCTTTCGCCTTCGGGAATTGGGAGAGATACTCGTGTGGGGTGGGTTTTTCCTTCTTAAGGAACAGTTTGCTATGGAAACTAGATTCTGGGGACTATAGAGATAGCGGCCTCCAATTTTTCTCTTTCCGGTGGTTTTATGTGCGGAAACATCCTTCACTTGACCGCTCAGGGGCCTGTCCGTCTTGCTGTGTCTCCCAGTCCTGTTTTCTTCCTTTTCGCATTTGCGGACGTTACTGCCGGGCCCCAGTGTGCCACGCTCCGCCCCGGGCGCGTCGGGAAACAGAGATGAAGACGCGCAGCTGCTCCGGGGACGGAAGGCCGGGCGCGAGCGGGGGCAGCCCGGGGCGGGGGGTGTGTGTGTGGGGAGGGGTGCGGTGGACCCCGGTTGGCCCGGGGTGGACGCAGGCCGCTGGGTGAGTCACTGTAAACAGGCTTGTCTGCGTGGGACCGCGCCGGGTGCTCGGGGTGCAGAGATGCAGCAGGTGAGGCCTTTGTCCCGTGTTCACACTCTGGAAGTCAGAGGAAGCCTGTGATGATACAAGAATTTAGAGGAGGGAATGAAATGATTAATGGTGACAGGGCGCGGAAGAGATTAGAGATTGAGATTAACGTAGTGGTTCTAAGGGGTTAGCTTTTGGAACAGAAGCGGGAGATTTTCTCCTCTAAGAAGGAAAAGATGGTGACTGGAGAAAATTTGAGATAGGGTAGAGGATGCTATGTCAGATGCAGCTCTGAGGTCAGCGAGCAGGGATTTTCCGAGTATGGAGTACGGCTGGGTGAAAGCTTGGTTCTGACCTCCAGCTACACGTGCGATTGTTCCTGGAAGTTTTTACCAGGTAGCAGCCTGGGCCCTGCTCCTGACCTATTGAATCAGAATCTCTTGGGGATGCAGATCCCACTTAGGTACGTTTTAAAAGCGACCCAGGGATTCAAACATGCAGCCAGGGTTGAGAACCACTGTCAGAATGGGACAAGTGTAAGGTTTAGGTATTTGGAAGTTAGAGGTTGAGATTGACCGGAATAACCTGTGTTTGTTTTACGTCCAGTCATTCATTGCGGGGTTACTTTCTAGCAGCGGGAAAGAGGAGGACAAATGTTTGACACAGCGGGTGTGTTGGAAGGTTCAAGGAAGCAAAAAATAAAACAATGACTGTTGTCCCCCATTGTTTCCTGACTGCCACATGCCAGGCGCTGTACTAAGCACTTTCCATGCATCATCCTCGATCCTCACAGGAACCCAGCAAAACCAGCAGTGAGTACTACACGAGGAGCCGCGTTCTAGGTGTTAGAGTTGTGATGGTGAAGAGGTCTTGGTGTTTAGTAAGGTAGTCCAGTGGAAGTCGCAGGAGGGATGTGCGAGGCGGTCGGCACAGACTTTGAAACCTGGAGGAAACTAGCGAATGCTGGATGGAGAACAAGGTCCCAAGCCGAGTGCTAACGTCCCTGAGAAAGGAGGGGAGGACCTCAGAGCAGGTGTGGACGGTGTGGGCTTCGGGGCTTGGGTGGGGTGTATAGGTGCGTCCTGATGGAAGAAGCACAGGAGAGGATGAGCTGGGGAGGGAGGAGTGGAATGAGAGCCTCCGATTCTGCCTGGAGATCTTGCCAGGGGCACAGGGTTCAGGACAGTTGGTTTTCAGTTGTGTTATCAGTCCCAGGACTCTTAAATTTCCCAGCTCCCCCCGTAATGGGGACTGAAGCCCTAGGCCTGGAGGAGGGCCAGCAAGTAGGTACTTGGTGAGTTGTTAAAATAGACATAATAGTAATTTAAAAAAACCCTACCCAGGCCCCAGGCCCTGCCCCCATTATTCTGCCTCACAAGGCCACTGTTAAGTTATTAAGAGTATTTTATGACCTGTAAAGTGTAAGTTATTAGTAATGACTGGATTGATGCTTTAGAAAGTCTCATCTTAGATGCCAGGTCCATATTCTGGAATTTTCTACCTGTCTTTAGTGTTTATCAAAGTAACGACCATCAATGGGCCTTTATTTTTTCCTCTGCTGGTAGCGTTCTTTTTCCCCGTCTTTCCCCATTATGTAATTGTAATTTTTACCTTTTCTCTGTACATAATAGAAGAAGCCGAGTTCTTTACTTTCTTGCATCCTTAAAGTTTGTTCAAATTTTAGTAATTTTCTTTCTTGGATGTTTGTTATTCAGTTAGGACAATTGCTAACAGGAATGTAGTTCACAGTTACTCAAGTAACTCTCATCAAGTTGTTCTTTCTCTTTTTTGGCTGAGCTGCTGCTTGCAGGATCTTAGTTCCTTGACCAGGGATAGTATCCGTGCCCCTTGAAGTGGAAGTGCGGAGTCCTAACCACTGGACCGCCAGGGAAGTCCCTCATCACGTTTTTAAAGCATCATATATTAACTAAACTTTTAAAATTCAGCATAGTGGCAGTTTTTCTGTTTTAATTGTTATTTCCCATTTTTATATTAAATGATGCAAAATTTCTTAAAGTATGATAAGAGGTCTGTAATAATACTATCACGCTACCAAGTTAATTTGATGGTTTATTACATTTACATTTACATAGAAAGTTAAAATAGTAATTGAGTACTTGGAATCTAAAAGTTTTAAGTGTATTTTGGTAACACTGATTTTTGGATTTGAATGACACAAGGATGGGAACCAGCTGTTCCGAGTTTCTCTAAAATCTGTTTCTTACGTTTTTAGAGGCTTCGTGACGGAGTGATCAGAGACATTGAGAGGCAAAATCGGAAAAAAGAAAATATTCGTCTTTTGGGAGAACAGATTCTTCTGACTGAGCAACTTGAAGCAGAAAGAGAGAAGATGGTGTTGGCAAAAGGATCTCAAAAAACGTGACTTGAAATGCGTGTGAGATATTGATGGAACAGACAGCGTTAAGTGTGTGTGAGTGAGTATTGATGGAGAACAGCTTAGTGAGATCTTCAGCCTTTTTGTGGTCACCGTCCTTTTAAACTTGATCAGAAAAAGGACAATGGATCATATATTCTAAATAATTGCTTTAAGTGCCCCTTGTGTCTGAGTAGAGTCAGGCAGACGCTCTTCTGAGAGTTTGTGTGGTCAGCAAGGAGCCCCTTCAAGCTTAGTGTCCAGAGACTGAGATTGTTCCCGAGAGCACTGAACCTGCAAGCCGGGAGGGATGGAGAGTAACATCCATCTGAGCAGTTTGATCAGTCGGCACGACGATGAAGCAACAAGAACGTCCACCTCGGAGGGGCTGGAGGAGGGGGAGGTGGAGGGGGAGACTCTGCTGATCGTCGAGTCAGAGGACCAGGCGTCCGTGGACTTGTCTCACGACCAGAGCGGGGACTCCCTAAACAGTGATGAAGGGGACGTGTCGTGGATGGAGGAGCAGCTGTCCTACTTCTGCGACAAGTGCCAGAAGTGGATCCCAGCCAGTAAGAGCTTCTCCTTTCCTTTGCTTTGTCAATTCCTGCGGGGTTTGTTTTTCTAACCTGTGAAAGAAACATGAATGTGAAAGAGACCCAAATAAAAAGATAACTCTTATATTTATTATTAGTGTAGTTGATTAACTGCAAATTTGTATAAAACGTAGACACATTTGTACTAATATATATTACTGCCAACCTCTATCACGTTGTTAAATTAACATTCTCGATTGTAACCCAATAAAAATTAGAAAATTGGAAATTCTGTGTTACTTAAAGAATTAGCCACATTTTTCTATCAGGGTCACATTATTGTGGTTTTGGGGCCAAATTCTAGGCCCAGTGTAGAGCTAAACTTCAGACTCATAAACATAACTCTGGTAGTGTTTAACTTACATGGAAAACAACTGCTATAGTATGTTGATATAAAGTCGGAACTAGAAGATTAAATATGTATTATGCCTTTTTCTAGGGCCATTTGTGTTTTCTCCTTGCTGGCCTCCTTGATCTGCTAGCAGTAGATACACGCAGTAAGGTGCTTTGCCAGGCATCAGGGCTCTTAAGCAAAACAGGATGTTTCCATTAGGCAGAGAGTAGTAAAGACATATGTACTAGAGGAATACTCTGTGTGATAGAATTTGTAACTAGGTCAGAGAAATTTATGTATGTGTATGTATATATATATTGTTGTGAACTGGGTCATTTTCTGGTATGTGGAGGTGTTTTTAAGGTGGTTTCAACTCTTCAGATTCATAGTTTTTATTAATAAATTAACACCATTTTCACAGAAAGCAAACCTAAAATTTATTATAAGTTAGCTAGTTTTTGCTTTCGAGCTGTCTCTGCTTATAGATTCAGGGTTCTGCCTGAAAGCCTGGGTGGCTTTCCCCCATCCTCACAGCCTGCGCTGTAAATGCCCTGCCTCCTGGGGCCCCTGGTAATTGCTCCAGCCTCTCTCCTTTGTGCTCTCCTGTCCCCACATGGATACAGAGCTTTGCAGTTAGGGTGAGCTTTTCCTTCTCCACAAGCAGTTCATTCTTTTTTTTTTATATAAATTTATTTTATTTATTTATTTTTGGCTGTGTTGGGTCTTCGTTGCTGCACGCTGGCTTTCTCTAGTTGCGGTGAGTAGGGGCTACTCTTCATTGCAGTGCAAGAGCTTCTCATTGCGGTGGCTTCTCTTGTGGAGCACGGGCTCTAGGCACATGGGTTTCAGTGGTTGTGGCACGTGGGCTCAGTAGTTTTGGCTCACGGGCTCTAGAGCGCAGGCTCAGTAGTTGTGGCGCACGGGCTTAGTTGCTCCACGGCATGTGGGATCTTCCCAGACCAGGGCTGGAACCCGTGTCCCCTGCATTGGCAGGCAGATTCTTAACCACTGCACCACCAGGGAAGCCCAAGCAGTTCTTTCTTATCCCTAGGACTTTGCGAATGTAAATTTCCTCTGTGGAACATTTGTCTCTACAGCCTCTATACTCCCCGCCCCACACACAAACACCTTTTCACCTGCCAATTCTAGCCATCCTTCAGGCCCCCGTCCACCCCGCTTTTTCTAGTGCTCATGTCTTCCTCATGTGGGTGGGCACCTCTTTTATGTGCTCTCACGTTGCCCCACGGCGCCCATCACATCCCACTACAGGGTTTCCACGTCTCGCAGAGCGTCAGCATCACCTGGGGAACTTCAGAAAATGCCCTGCTTCCAGAGGTTGATTTATTTTGCGGGGGATAGACCCGGGCATATTTAAAACAAAACTTCCTGGGTGGTTCTGATGCACAGTCAGGACGGAGAGCCTCTGTGCTGCTGTGATTACCTACTCTCTCCTCTGTAGCCCTCACCGCATCTGTAAGCCTCTGAGAGCCAGCACCGCGTCTGTCTCAGGTGTTGTGTTCCTGGTTCCTAGCCCAGTGGCACAGTGGGAGCTCAGATGTTTTCTTGGAAGAATGTGTGAGGAGACCTCCTGTAGGAGTCGGGAATGTTAACATTTGGAACAGCCAGTGAGAACAATCCTACCTGCCTTTCCAGTGTCTTTCTTCTGAAAGTCCGGGAACCACAGATCTATCTTAGTGGGCATGCACTTGATGTTAGAGGAATAAAAACCTTCTCTACTCCCTTCCCCATCCCGCCCTCACGGGCTGGCTGAAAGAAAAGGAAAAACACAGCCTGGGAAACTTGGGAAATGGCTGGTAGATTGATTAAAACTTTGGGTTACCTCTGTTCTAGATACACCTGTGACGTGCCCTTTTTGTTTTCCTCCTAGGTCAGCTGAGGGAACAGCTCAGTTACCTTAAGGGCGATAATTTTTTTAGGTTTACTTGTTCCGATTGCTCTGAAGATGGCAAGGAGCAGTGTGAGCGGCTGAAGCTGACGTGGCAGCAGGTGAGTTAAAGCTCTTTCTCTAGAATTCATGGGGTTGGTCCCCCCCACGCCGCGAAATTTATTGGAATAAGTAACTAGGGAATGAGGAACCTACATATGAGCTTCTGAGTTGTTTTGAGGGTCACTTTATTTCACAATGAAAATCATAATGTGTGGAGAAAGGAGTTCTTAGTGAAAATACTCACTGCCAACTTAGTGAATTGGGTTTGAGAGTCTGAAAATCTCACCCATGGTTTCATTTATACATATACATTTATACATAATACCAAACTGATTTTAATCGAAGAGGTTCACATTTTTTTTGGCAGCTATTTTTAGAAAAAAACATTCTAAAAAATATAAAGATGCTGAATCAATATGCTGTACACCTGAAACTAGCAACTATACTTGTTGTATATTGTAGAGCAACTGTACTTCAATTAAAAAAAAAAAGTAAAGATGGTCACCCTAATCTCAGCCAACTATAGCCCGAACAGTGTCTTTTAACTGATCTCCAGGTTGTATTAATTTTTGGGGTTTTGTTTTTATATTAATATGTTTATAACAAGGCACCAATGGTATATGCAGTCTTTAAGTTCTAAAAATGTATTAGACATCACTCACTCAGTTTTTATGTTTATTCATTCGACAAATATTGAGTGCATATGACGAACCAGGCACTGTTCTAGGCCTGGAGAGTATAATCTAGTCGAGACCAGCTGATTCTTCTAGCTGTTTCTTCTTCGTGGTGAATGAGACAGCCAAGACCCTAGCCCCAGGTAGCTGACATTCTAGACATTTATTTTAGATGATAGGCAGACAAATAATACCCCTAGCACTTTTTGCTGTGAAGGAAATAAACAGGGTAATGAGAAAGATTTTAGGTTGTACCCTCGAAGGCACTTAGGGTGTTCCTTGTAAACTGTAGCTGTGTTCACAGCCAGAGGCTATCGTGTTAATTATCAGTGCTTCATTAGGACATCTGTTGAAATCTGTCAGTGGTGATCTTAGGGAGCCTTTTTGGACTTGCCTGAAAATATGTAAGTAGAAAATGAACGGAAGTTTGTATTGAGGATACAGTCTCATGAGTATTCTAACTGGGATTTTTTTTTAAAGTGTGCATGGGATACTGTGTCTAGAGAAGGTCAGATTAATATTAGTAGATTATTCTGATGTGTGCATACGTAGGCAGGTTTGCATTTGGCCTGCAGGTAGCTTCTCATAAAATTGTAAAATGGAAGAAGAGCAAATGTATGTAATTTGTTACTTTCAAGACTATGAGTTTTCTGTGGAGATTCTTTTTAAAAGAAAAAGTGGCTTTTGATTATATTGCTCAATATATTGGTAATATTGGCTCAATTTGCTCATTTAATCAGACTAACATCTCTTGAAAATTATTTTTTCACTTCCAAAAGACATATGGATAATAAATACCCTGGGATAATGAAGTGAAAACTGGGACCAGACACATCTGGTTCTTGGAAAAGTACTGACCAGTGTTTCTAGTTGCATCTCTTTCTTTTTCTCTCTCCCTCTCCCTCCCTCCCTCCCTCTCCCTCCCTCCCTCCCTCTCCCTCCCTCTCCCTCTCTCTCCCTCTCTCCCCCTCTCTCCCTGTCTCCCTCTCTCCCTGTCCCCCTCTCCCTCTCTCCCCCTCTCCCTCTCCCTCCCTTCCTCCCTCCCTCTCCCTTTCTGTCTCTGTCTCTCTCATGCAAGAGCTAAAAGGATCCGTTGGTCTGGAATAGACTCTATTGATGTCGTATTCCAATTGGAATGTGGGTTTTCTGTTGTTTTAAATCTTAAACTTTGTTGATTTACCAAAATAAGAAGTAGAAATGCTTGTTTATATAACAAAATGCCAACAGTAATGAGGTGACTAAAAGGCCCCTTCCACACACTTTCTGTGTCCTCTCCTCCTCCTTGGTGATGTGTGAACAACGGTCTGAAAAGTAGGGAAGCTATCAAGTAGGGTGGTTTTTACGTTCTTGTCCTAGACACGCTCATTATCTTTCCAGATGCTCTTCAGCAGATACTTGGGAGGTGCCCGCTGGGCTGTGCCAGCCTGAGCAAGGCCTTGGAGCTGTGCTGGTTCCCCAGGCCAGCCTGTTACTGGGAGCTTGGGCTGGTGATGTGAGAGCAGAAACGCAACTGGGATTCGTTCTTTAAGGTTACAGATTCCAGAAGAGGGAAAGCCACGTCCTTCGTGATTGGATTTTTAGTTTGCTCAGTAAATACGGTGGTAATAGGAAAAGTTATTTGCAAGTAAATATGTGAATTTAAACTTTCTAAAGTCATGAAATATTTCAAAAAAAAAAAAAAATAGTACCGGAAATGAAACAACACACTTGTGTCTGTACCACGGAGATTAACAGTGAATACACGTTTCCAAGTTACTCTAGGAGTCTGAGTGGGCAGAAGAGCTCATTCCATCCTTTTCTTAAGGTATTTCTTGAACAATAGCTTTCTTAAATTGTAGTAAAATATACATAACAGGGCTTCCCTGGTGGCGCAGTGGTGAAGAATCCACCTGCCAATGCAGGGGACACGGGTTTGAGCCCTGGTCCGGGAAGATCCCACATGCTGTGGAGCAACTAAGCCCATCACCACAACTGCTGAGCCTGCGAGCCACTACTACTGAGCCCACGTGCTACAACTGCTGAAGCCCGCGTGCCTAGAGCCAGTGCTCTACAACAAGAGAAGCCACCGCAATGAGAAGCCCGCACACCGCAATGAAGAGTAGCTCCCGGTCACCACAACTAGAGAAAGCCCACGCACAGCAACAAAGACCCAACGCAGCCAAAAATAAATTAATAAATAAATTTATAAAAATATATATATATACATAACAAAGCTTACCGTTTCCACCGTCTTTAAGCATACAGTTCAGTGGCATTAAGCACATTCACATTGTTTTGCAACCATCACCACCATCATCTCCAGTAAGTGCTCATCTCCCCAAAGTGAAATCCTGTGTCTATTAAACAGCGACTCCCCGTGAACAATAACTTTAAAGGGAGAGGTTTGTTGGCTGATGCAGACCCGATGCAAAAATAAGTGGAATGATTTGAAAAGTCTGTTCATGGGGTTAATTGGCCGACTGTCTGCAAATTTTACAAGTTTAAGGATGGGGGAAGTTGAGACTCGGTAGGAGCATCAGAATCACCAGGCCCCTTGGAGGGTGTGGTTGTCGGTCTCCCTGTGGGGCCATCGGGATTTGGGGCTGTGAACATCGATGTCGGGGAGCGTGAACTGCAGTCTGTTAGACCCTGTACCGCTTTGGGCTACTCGTCATGGAAAGAAGAGTTATGGAGGGATTCTCTTCTTAGGTTCTGTCCCCTTTTCAATTGCGCTGGCCCAAGATTAATCATTATTTTTATTAGGTTGAAAACATGGTTTTGAATAGCGTGTGTAGTTTCTTGTCCATTTACGATTACAAAATTGCATTTAGATGCGAAGAGAAATGTCTAATAGGATAATCACTGAAAATGTTAAAAAGGATTATTTCTTGATGGTGGATTTAAAATGATTTTTACTTCCTTCTTTACTCTTTTCTCTTTTAGTGAAGTCTTTTACAGTGAGAATGTGTTATTCATATTTCTGCAAAGTACTTCCCCATTTGGGGCCGTGAATTCGTTATCTGTTAAATACGAGGTTGGATTAGATGTGGAGCTGGGGGTGTCCTGCTCTCTGAGGATGGGCCAGGCAGCCAGGCCTTTCAGGTCCCTGCCCCTTGTCTATTCTGATTTCATCTCAGGAACAGTTTCCACAGCTGAGAAAGGCTAAACCCAGAGGGGATGGTACCTCACGTTATCTTCAGCTCTGAAATTCTGAGAGTCTATTGTTTCTGCCCTCTAAAGAGCTTAGAAAAGTATATGTGCAGGGGTGATGCTTGGAATATTTAGTAAAGGTCAGCACTGTCCGTCAGAAATGCCGGCTGGAGCAGGCCCTGGGGCCTCCTGATGCCAGTGGTTAACACGGTGTTTAGCGCTGCCTTTGAGTGGTGGAGGGGGACTGGGATGGGGGCTGCTTAGGGCAGTAGTTACTCATCACCAGTTCAGCCACACAGCAGCCTTGCACATGTAACACGGGAGGAACAAGTGCACGTGATTAAGGGGAACAGTGATACTCATCTATGGAAAGCGAAAAAGGAAGTAGAATTCTGTCCTGAGAATATTCCAAGATATTATCCTTCCTTTTCCCCCCTCTATTCATACTCAGAGTATAAAACAACAAACGTTCCCCCCTGAAGTTTACCATCCCTGTTTGTGCTTTTCTCCCAGCCTGTTCTGCTTCTGTTTCAGGTGGTCATGTTGGCGATGTACAACTTGTCCCTGGAAGGCAGTGGGCGTCAGGGCTATTTCCGGTGGAAAGAAGACATCTGCGCTTTCATTGAGAAACATTGGACTTTTTTGCTTGGGAATAGGTAATGTGATTTTTAAAAAATCTTATACTTGAATGAAGATGTAAAGAATAAAGTGTATGAGACTTGAGACAGCCTAATGCAGGCCTTTAGAGAATTCGAGTAATTACTTGTGGCAATTACTGAGAATTTTTTAATCCAGAAAAATGTTGTTACTTTTAAGTTAAAAATCGAAGTGGAAGTTGATGTAATTACAAGGGTAGGTTTCCATACTTCTTATCCTACTTTTGAAGGAAACTGTTGGTTTCTACTGAGCAAGAAGACAGTTGAACAGATTCTTAGAATGTTAAAAAATAGAGAGTTTGATTAAATGAGGCAGTTTAATAGTTGGATAGGTGACTAATTTGAGGGTAGAGGAATATTATGTCCTTTTAAAATCAGTGCCTTTAGGAGGTCAGAAGAAGAGAAATGGTGGCAGTTATTGACTGCACTCATTTAAGTTGCTCTTGGTTAATTACTAGTGTTTGTGTTTATTAACTCTGGGAGGTAGAAATCGTTGTATACTGTTTGGTATTCACAGTGCTTGGCCGAGTCTGGGCACATTAACACGCATATGGTTTATTCCTTTGATACTCTTTTCATCATGATGCTTTGAATTTGCTGCTGAGTGCTTCTCCTCCGTGACCCCTCCTTGGTTCATCAGACGTAGGGGTGCCGGGGCACGGACATCCACGCCAGATGTTTTAACTAAGGGTCCATGTGCATCTAGCAAGATTTTTATTGCTATTAGAGGTTAGCAAGTTTGCAGTTGCATTGGCGGATTGTTTGAGATCTTTCTCTTTTTTAAAAAAAATATTTATTTATTTGGCTGTGCTGGATCTTAGTTGCGGCATGTGGGCTCTTAGTTGTGGTATGTGGGATCTAGTTCCCTGACCAGGGATTGAACCTGGGCCCCCTGCATTGGGAGCGCAGAGTTTCAACCACTGGACCACCAGGGAAGTCCCTTGTTTGAAATTCTGATTGTTAGTTGCCTTCTGAAGTCCTGTGTGAGATTCATAAATCTTGCATAATTGGGTCGTTGTGGACACGATAAAGGTCAGAGCAGGGAGTTTGTGCTTATCCTCACTCGGAACTCCCTGCAGCCCGTTTTGTCGGGTGCTGAGAAGTCACAGCTCTGCCAGAGTTGCTGAGGAATCACGGAGGGGTGACCTTCTGCAGGCTGCTGTGAGGGAAAAATAGAATTGAAAAATAGAACTAAGAAAAGAATTGACAGCATAAGTGGTTCTTTTTCTTAAAGAAAGGAAATCTGTTGTCTTAGTTTAATGATTTAGCTCTATTTATGGAACTTAATACACCCCATTTATAAGGGACAAGGAAGGGAAAAAAACTGATAAAATTAGATCTTGGAAGGTTTTCATGATCTTTCAGTGCTGTTCTGCCTGGTGGATTGTCTTCTGGAAGAAGTTGGATTTAAATTGCCTGTTTTAAGGAAGTTGGCATATTTTAGCATCAGGTGCTCAGTTTCATTTCTAGAGCGTGTTCTGAGAGGCATCAGCTGAGGCTCTTTTTCTTTTCAATACTTCTACTGAAAGACATTAATTACTCTCCAGCTTCTTGTAATTTAACCATTAAACTAGTGGGTTTTGGCCATGTTAGTGTATCACTTGAATTATCGTTTACTTATTTAAATCAAGTCACTGAAAAAAAAAGAAACTTCACACCACCATGGTAAGTGGAAAACCCATATCACTTGCCATAAATAGAATGAAACTGTAAAAATAAGTGCACTAAAAATAAAGCAATGCTATTGACTTGTAGCTAGATCCCATGACCTGTAAAGGCAATCTGAAACCCTCTTTCCTTTTTTTTTTAATCCTATGATTCCATCTATATATTTTTTTCGTCCAGGTTTATTGATATGTAATTGACATCCAGCACTGTATGAGTTTAAGGTGCACAGCAGAATGATCTGACTTAACATACACCATGAAATGATGACCACAAAGTTTAATGGACATCCTTCATCTCATAGAGATACAAAATTAAAGAAACAGAAAAAACATTTTTTTTCCTGTGATAAGACCTCTTAGGATTTACTCTCAACAACTTTCCTGTATAACATTCAGCAGTGTTAATTATATTTATCATGTTGTACAGTACATCCCTAGTACTTATTTATTTTATAATTGGAAGTTTATCCCCCAACCTCTGGAAAATCTGACCTCTTTTTCTGTGAGTTTGTTTGTTTTTGAAGTGTAAATTGACCTACAACACTACATTAGTTTCTGTTACACAACATAGTGATTCAGTATTTCCATACGTTTCAAACTGATCACCACGGTGCGTCTAGTTACCATACGTCACCATACAAAGATACTACATAACTACTGACTGTTTTTCCCCACACTATACATTTCATACCTGTGACTTATTTATTTTGTAACTGGAAGTTTGTACTTCTTAATTTCCCTCACCTATTTCTCCCCTGTCCCCACCCTCCTCCCCTCTGGCAACCACCTGTTTGTTCTCTGTATCTGTGACTGTTGCTGTTTTGTTATGTTTCTTCATTTGTTTTGTTTTTTAGCTTCCACATATAAGTGAAATCATACAGTGTTTGTCTTTCTCTGACTTATTTCACATAATACCCTTAGCATAATACCCTCTAGGTCCATACATGTTGTCACAGATGGCAAGATTTCATTCTTGTTTATAGCTGAATAATATCCCATTGTGTAGGTGTGTGTGTGTGTATCACATCTTTTTTTTTTCACATCTTTATTGGAGTATAGTTGCTTTACAATGTTACGTTAGTTTCAGCTATATAACAAAGTGAATCAGCTATATGTATACATACATCCCCATATCCCCTCCCTCTTGAGCCTCCCTCCCACCCTCCCTATCCCACCCCTCTAGGTGGTCACAAAGCACTGAGCTGATCTCCCTGTGCTATGCAGCTGCTTCCTGCTAGCTATCTGTTTTACATTGGGGAGTGTATATATGTCAATGCTACTCTCTCACTTCATCCCAGCTTCCCGTTCCCACTCGCCGTGTCCTCAAATCCATTCTCTACGTCTGCGTCTTTATTCCTGTCCTGCCTCTAGCTTCATCAGAACCTTTTTTTTTTTTTTTTTTGGATTCCATATGTATGTGTTAGCATACGGTATTTGTTTTTCTCTTTTTGACTGACTTCACTCTGTATGACAGACTCTAGGTCCATCCACCTCACTACAAATAACTCAGTTTCATTTCTTTTTATGGCTGAGTAATATTCCATTGTATATATGTGCCACATCTTCTTTATCCATTTATCTGTTGATGGACATTTAGGTTGCTTCCATGTCTTGGCTACTGTATATAGTGCTGCAATGAACATTGTGGTACATGACTCTTTTTGAATTATGGTTTTCTCAGGGTATATGCCCAGTAGTGGGATTGCTGGGTCATATGGTAGTTCTACTTTTAGTTTTTTAAGGAACCTCCGTACTGTTCTCCACAGTGGTTGTATCAATTTACATTCCCACCAACAGTGCAAGAGTGTTCCCTTTCCTCCACACCCTCTCCAGCATTTATTGTTTCTAGATTTTTTGATGATGGCCATTCTGACTGGTGTGAGGTGATACCTCATTGTAGATTTGACTTTCATTTCTCTAATGATTAGTGATGTGGAGCATCCTTTCATGTGTTTGTTGGCAATCTGTATATCTTCTTTGGAGAAATGTCTGTTTAGATCTTCTGCCTATTTTTGTATTGGGTTGTTTGTTTTTTTGATACTGACCTGCCTGAGCTGCTTGTATATTTTGGAGGTTAATCCTTTGTCAGTTGCTTCGTTTGCAAATATTTTCTCCCATTCTGAGGGTTGTCTTTTGGTCTTGTTTATGGTTTCCTTTGCTGTGCAAAAGCTTTTAAGTTTCATTAGGTCCCATTTGTTTGTTTTTATTTCCATTTCTCTAGGAGGTGGATCAAAGAGGATCTTGCTGTGATTTATGTGAAATAGTGTTCTTCCTATGTTTTCCTCTAAGAGTTTTTTTTAAATTAATTAATTTATTTATTTTTGGCTGTGTTGGGTCTTTGTTACTGCGCATGGGCTTTCTCGAGTTGCAGCGAGAGGGGGCTACGCTTCGTTGCACTGCACAGGCAGTGCATTGCGGTGGCTTCTCTTGTTGTGGAGCATGGGCTCTAGGGTGTGCGGGCTTCAGTAGTTGTGGCACGTGGGCTCAGTAGTCGTGGCTCACGGGCTCTAGAGTGCAGGCTCAGTAGTTGTGGTGCACGGGCTTAGTTGCTCTGCGGCATGTGGGATCACCCCTGACCAGGGCTTGAACCCGTGTCTCCTGCATTGGCAGGCAGATTCTTAACAACTGTGCCACCAGGGAAGTCCCCTTCTAAGAGTTTTATACTGTCTGGCCATACGTTTAGGTCTTTAATCCATTTGGAGTTTATTTTTGTGTGTGGTGTTAGGAAGTGTTCTAATTTCATTCTTTTACATGTAGCTGTCCAGTTTTCCCAGCACCACTTACTGAAGAAGCTGTCTTTTCGCCATTGTATATTCTTGCCTCCTTTATCAAAGATAAGGTGACCGTAGGTGCGTGGGTGTATCTTTGGGCTTTCTATCCTGTTCCATTGATCTATATTTCTGTTTTTGTGCCAGTACCATACTGTCTTGATTACTGTAGCTTTGTAGTATAGTCTGAAGTCAGGGAGCCTGATTCCTCCAGCTCCGTTTTTCTTTCTCAAGACTGCTTTGGCCATTTGGGGTCATTTGTGTTTCCATACAAATTGTAAAATTTTTTTGTTCTAGTTCTGTGAAAAATACCATTGGTAGTTTGATAGGGATTGCACTGAATCTGTAGATTGCTTTGGGCAGTTTAGTCATTTTCACAACGTTGATTCTTCCAATCCAAGAACATGGTATATCTCTCCATCTGTTTATATTGTCTTTGATTTCTTTTATCAGTGTCTTATAGTTTTCTGCGTACAAGCCTTTCTCCTTAGGCAGGTTTATTCCTAGGTATTTTATTCTTTTTGTTGCAATAGTAAGTGGGAGTGTTTCCTTAATTTCTCTCTCAGATTTTTCATTGTTAGTGTATAGGAGTGTGAGAGATCTCCGTGCATTAATTTTGTATCCTGCTACTTTACCAAATTCATTGATTAGCTCTAGTAGTTTTCTGGTAGCATCTTTAGGATTCTCTAGTATAGTATCATGTCATCTGCAAACAGTGACAGGTTTACTTCTTTTCCAGTTTGTATTCCTTTTATTTCTTTTTCTTCTCTGATTGCCATGGCTAAAACTTCCAAAACTATGTTAAATAATAGTGGTAAGAATGGGCATCCTTGTCTTGTTCCTGATCTCAGAGGAAATGGTTTCAGTTTTTCACCATTGAGAACGATGTTGGCTGTGGGTCTGTCATATATGGCCTTTATTACGTTGAGATAGGTTCCCTGTGTGCCCACCGTCTGGAGAGTTTTTATCATAAATGGGTGTTGAATTTTGTCAAAAGCTTTTTCTGCATCTATTGAGATGATCATATGGTTTTTCTCCTTCAGTTTGTTAATATGGTGTATTGCATTGATTGATTTGCATACATTGAAGAATCCTTGCATTCCTGAGATAAACCCCACTTGACCATGCTGTATGATCCTTTTAATGTGTTGTTGGATTCTGTTTGCTAGTATTTTGTTGAGGATTTTTGCATCTATGTTCATCAGTGATATTGGCCTGTAGTTTTCTTTTTTTGTGACATCTTTGTCTGGTTTTGGTATCAGGGTGATGGTGGCCTCGTAGAATGAGTTTGGGAGTGTTCCTCCCTCTGCTATATTTTGGAAGAGTTTGAGAAGGACTGGTGTTAGCTCTTCTCTAAATGTTTGATAGAATTCGCCTGTGAAGCCATCTGGTCCTGGACTTTTGTTTGTTGGAAGATTTTCAATCACAGTTTCCATTTCAGTGCTTGTGATTGGTGTGTTCATATTTTCTATTTCTTCCTGGTTCAATCTTGGAAGGTTCTACTTTTCTAAGAATTTGTCCATTTCTTCCAGGTTGTCCATTTTATTGGCATATAGTTGCTTGTGGTAGTCTCTCATGATCCTTTGTATTTCTGCAGTGTCAGTTGTTACTTCTCCTTTTTCATTCTAATTCTCTTGATTTGAGTCTTCTCCCTTTTTTTCTTGATGAGTCTGGCTAATGGTTTATCAATATTTTGTTTATTTTCTCACAGAACCAGCTTTTAGTTTTATTGATCTTTGCTATTGTTTCCTTCATTTCTTTTTAATTTATTTCTGATCTTTATGATTTCTGTCCTTCTGCTAACTTTGGGGGTTTTTTGTTCTTTCTCTAATTGCTTTAGGTGTAAGGTTAGGTTGTTTATTTGAGATTTTTCTTGTTTCTTGAGGTAGGATTGTATTGCTATAAACTTCCCTCTTAGAACTGCTTTTGCAGTTCTTTTTGCATCCCATAGGTTTTGGGTCATCATGTTTTCATTGTCATTTGTTTCTAGGTATTTTTAAACTTCCTCTTTGATTTCTTCAGTGATTCTTGGTTATTTAGTAGTGTATTGTTTAGTCTCCATGTGTTTGTATTTTTTTACAGTTTTTTTTCCTATAATTGATATCTAGTCTCATAATGTTGTGGTTGGAAAAGATACTTGATACAATTTCAGTTTTCTTAAATTTACCGAGGCTTGATTCATGACCCAAGATATGATCTATCCTGGGGAACGTTTCATGTGCACTTGAGAAGAAAGTGTATTCTGTTGTCTTTAGGTGGAATGTCCTATAAATATCAATTAAAACCATCTGGTCTGATGTGTCATTTAAAGCTTGTGTTTCCTTATTTATTTTCATTTTGGATGATCTGTCCATTGGTGAAAGTGGGGTGTTAAAGGCCCCTACTATTATTGTGTTCCTGTCGATTTCCCTTTTTATGGCTGTTAGCATTTGCCTTATGTATTGAGGTGCTCCTATGTTGGGTGCATAAATATTTACAATTGTTATATCTTCTTCTTGGATTGATCCCTTGATCATTATGTAGTGTCCTTCTTTGTCTCTTGTCTTTATTTTAAAGTCTATTTTCTCTGATGTGAGTATTGCTACTCCAGCTTTCTTCTGATTTCCATTTGCATGGAATATCTTTTTCTATCCCCTCATTTTCAGTCTGTATGTGTCCCTAGGTCTGAGGTGGGTCTCTTGTAGACAGCATATATAAGGGTCTTGTTTTTGTATCCATTCAGCCAGTCTGTCTTTTGGTTGGAGCATTTAATCCATTTACATTTAAGGTAATTATCAATTGTATGTTCCTATTACCATTTTCTTAATTGTTTTGGGTTTGTTTTTGTAGGTCTTTCCCTTCTCTTGTGTTTCCTGCCAAGAGAAGTTCCTTTAGCATTTGTTGTAAAGCTGGTTTGGTGGTGCTGAATTCTCTTTTAACTTTTGCTTGTCTGTAAAGGTTTTAATTTCTCTGTCGAATCTGAATGAGATCCTTGCTGGGTAGAGTAATCTTGGTTGTAGGTTTTTCCCTTTCATCACTTTAAATATGTCCTGCCACTCCCTTCTGGCTTGCAGAGTTTCTGCTGAAAGATCAGCTGTTAACCTTATGGGGATTCCCTTTTATGTTATTTGTTCCTTTTCCCTTGCTGCTTTTAATATTTTTTCTTTGTATTTAATTTTTGATAGTTTGATTAATATGTTTCTTGGCATGTTTCTCCTTGGATTTATCCTGTATGGGACTCTGCTCTTCTTGGACTTGAGTGACTATTTCCTTTCCCACGTTAGGGAAGTTTTTGACTATAATCTCTTCAGTTGTTTTCTCAGACTCTTTTTGTCTTCTTCTTCTGGGACCACTATAATTCGAATGTTGGTGCATTTAATGTTGTCCCAGAGGTCTCTGAGACTGTCCTCAATTCTTTTCATTCTTTTTTCTTTATTCTGCTCTGTGGCAGTTATTTCCACTATTCTCCATTCTTCTGCTTCAGTTTTTCTGCTATTGATTCCTTCTAGAGTATTTTTAATTTCATTTATTGTGTTGTTCATCATTGTTTGTTCGCTCTTTAGTTCTTCTAGATCCTTGTTAAAAGTTTCTTGAATTTTCTCCATTCGATTTCCAAGATTTTGGGTCATCTTTACCATCATTACTCTGAATTCTTTTTCAGGTAAACTGCCTATTTCCTCTTCATTTGTTTGGTCTGGTGGGTTTTTACCTTGCTCCTTCATCTGCTGCATATTTCTCTGTTTTCTCATTTTGTTTAACTTACTGTGTTTGGGGTCTCCTTTTTGCAGGCTGCAGGTTCGTAGTTCGTCTTATTTCTGGCGTCTGCCCCCAGTGGGTGAGGTTGGTTCAATGGCTTGGGTATGCTTCCTGGTTGGGGGGGGACTGGTGCCTGTGTTCTGGTGGATGAGGCTGGATCTTGTCTTTCTGGTGGGCAGGACCACGTCCGGTGGTGTGTTTTGGGGTGTCTGTGAACTTAGTATGACTTTACGCAGCCTCTCTGCTAATGGGTGGGGTTGTGTTCCTGTCTTGCTAGTTGTTTAGTATGGGGCATCCAGCACTGGAGCTGAGTCTTAGTGTTGAGACAGAGATCTCTGGGAGAGCTCTCTCCAATTAATATTGCATGGGGCCAGGAGGTCTCTGGTGGTCCAGTGTCCTGGACTGGGCTCTCCCACCTCGCAGGCTCAGGCCCGACACCCGGCCAGAGCACCAAGACCCTGCCAGCTTCACAGCACAGAAGAAAAGGAAGAAAGAAAAAAATAAAAAACAGAACCCCAAAACAAATGGTAAAAGCAAAATTAAACAGACAAAATCACACAAAGAAATACACACTCATAAAAAGAAAAAAAAGAAGAAAAAAAAAGACAGCCCCAAGACAAATGGTAAAAGCAAAACTAAACAGACAAGGGACTTCCCTGGTGGTGCAGTGGTTAAGAATCTGCCTGCCAGTTCAGGGTCGTGGGTTCGATCCCTGGTCTGGGAAGATCCCACATGCCGCAGAGCAACTAAGCCTGTGCGCCACAAGTATTGAGCCTGCACTCTAGAGCCCGCAAGCCACAACTGCTGAGCTCACGCCCAACAGCTACTGAAGCCCATGCCCCTAGAGCCCGTGCTCTGCAACAAGAGAAGCCACCATGTACTGCAGTGAAGAGTAGCCCCTGCTCGCCACAACTAGAGAAAGCCCACACGCAGCAACAAAAATAAAAAAATTAAAAATAACTAAACAAACAAAATCACACAAAGAAACATACACACACACACACACTCACAAAGAGAGAACAAAAAGAAGATAGCAACCAAACCAATAAACAAATCCACCAATGAAAACAAGCACTAAAAACTAAACTAAGATAAACATAACACCAAAAACAAATCAAATGCAGAAAGCAAACCCCAAGTCTGCAGTAGCTCCCAAAGTCCACCGCCTCACTTTTGGGAACATTTGTTGTCTCTTCATGTATTCCACAGATGCGGGGTTTATCAAGCCGATCGAGGGGATTTACTCCACTGCTCCTGAGGCTGCATGGAGAAATTTCCCTTTCTCTTCTTTGTTCGCACAGCTCCTGGGGTTCAGCTTTGGTTTTGGTCCCACCTCTGCGTGTAGGCTGCCCTCAGGCCTCTGTTCCTTGCCCAGATAGGAGGGTGTTAAAGTAGCGGCTGATTAGGGCTCTCTTGCTCACTCAAGCCAGGGAGAGGGAGGGGTACGGTAGTCATAATTGGAACGTGGGGTGTGCCTGTGGCAGCAGAGACCAGCATGATATTACAGTAGCCTGAGACACGCCGTGTGCTCTCCCAGGGAAGTTGGCCCTGGATCACAGGACCCTGGCAGTGGTGTGCTGCACAGGCTCCCGGGGGGGTGTGGGGAGTGACCTGCACTTGCACACAGGATTCTTGGTGGCAGTGGTGGCAGTGGTAGCGGTCCATGCCTGTCTCTGGGGTGCGAGATGATAGCTGCGGCTCGCACCCGTCTCTGGAGCTCGCTTAGGTGGTGCTCTGCCGTCTGTGGGCACACAGAGCAAGAAGCCCTTCTCCTTGTGCACTCTGAAATTATGATCTCTTGCCTCTTCGGCAGGTCCAGACTTTTTCCTGGTCTCCCTCCTGGCTAGCTGTGGCACACTGGCCCCCTTCAGGTTGTCTTCACGCAGCCAACCCCAGTCCTCTCCCTGGGGTCTGACCTCCAAAGCCCGAGCCTCAACTCCCAGCTCCCACCTGCCCCGGTGGGTGAGCAGACAGGCATCTCAGGCTGGTGAGTGCTGGTTGGCACTGATCCTCTGTGTGGGAATCTGTCTGCTTTGCCCTCTGCACCCCTGTTGCTGTGCTCTCCTCTGTGGCTCTGAAGCTTCCCACCTCCTGTCCCTGCCAGTGTAGGGGCTTCCTAGTGTGTGGAAACTTTTCCTCCTTCACAGCTCCCTCCCAGAGGCGAAGGTCCTGTCCCTATTCTTTTGTCTCTTGTTTTTTCTTTTTTCTTTTGCCCTACCCAGGTATGTGGGTCTTTTCTTGGCTTTTGGGAAGTCTGAGGTCTTCTGCCAGCATTCAGTAGTTGTTCTGTAGGAGTTGTTCCACATGTAGATGTTTTTTTGATGTATTTGTGGGGAGGAAGGTAATCTCCACGTCTTACTCCTCTACCACCTTGAAGGTCTCCCCCTCACATCTTCATTATCCTTTTATCTATTGATGGGCACTTGGGTTGCTTCCATGTCTTGGCTATTGTAAATAATGCTGCAGTGAACATAGGGGTGCATATAGCTGTTCAAATTAGTGTTTTGTTTTCTTCGGGTAAGTACCCAGGAGTGGAATTGCTAGATCACATGGTAGTTCTATTTTTAATTTTCTGAGGACCCTCCATACTGTTTTGCATAGTGGCTGCACCAATTTACATTCCCACCAATAGTGCACGAGGGTTCCATTTTCTCTACATCCTCACCAATATTTGTTATTTGTTGTCTTTTTAATCATAGCCATTCTCACAGGTGTGAGGTGATAGCTCATTGTGATTTTGATTTGCATGTCCCTGATGATTAGTGATGCTGAGCGTCTTTTCATGTACCTGTTGGCCATCTGTATGTCTTATTTGGAAAAATGTCTTTTCAGATCTTCCACCCATGTTTTAATTGGATTGTTCATTTTTTTGATGTTGAACTGTATGAGTTCTTTGTGAGGCATCTTTCTTGATCAAAAAGGGAGACTATGTGTGTTAGTGAGAATTTAAAGCAACTAACTTTCTCCTTGATCTAACCAGAGGAGTGAAAGAGAATTAAAAATTACTCTGTGATTCCTTGGCACTCAGTTTCCTGCCTCAGTGCTGTCCTTCCTTTTGGGAACTCTGCTTTAAGCATCAGTGATTGGAGAAGCCCTGAAACCACTCACCCGAGGTGGTCTCCAGTGCTCAGATGTGTCCATGTATGAACACACAGACTCACTACCCCCACAATTAAACACTTCTCATAGCTGCTAAAGATTTACAGTCTGCTCTCCATGGAACATACTTTAAAATTCTTAACAATGTTAACCATTTCTCATTTGCCATAGGATATGAGAGAATAGTATACTGTATAATGAAGTTTTAAATTTGAATACATTTTCTTTCACATCTTATATGTCCTTAATATTTTATTAAGGTTTAAATGTATAAAGGTTTATTAAGGGCTAACCTAAATGACTTTATGTACCTATTGTAGAAGCAAGTTAAAAAGTACGCAAAAGCTTAATTACTACATTTTAATTGCTATTGTATATGTGATCATTTAATCTGGTTTTACAGTCCTAGCCTTGAATTGTTCCCAAAGTTATAATTTTGATTACTGAAGAATAGTTTGAATATTTTTTCTATTACCATATTTCATTGATTTTAAGATAAACAGTTTTTCAAACTTTGACATCTCTGACAGCTGGATACATCTTAGAAGTGATGGTGTGTCATAGCTTACTTGATAGCTAGTTTTCCTTCTTGTACACAAAATGGTGTGTCTTAAAGTCAGTGGATCTTATGTTTGATGAAATACAATAAAACACATTCATAGTATTTAAAATTAAAAATATTATACAGGCATATCTCAGAGATATTGCAGGTTCAGTTCCAGACTGCTGTAGTAAAGCAAATACCACAATAAAGTGAGTCACATGAATTTTTGATTTCCCAGTGCATATAAAAGTTATGTTCACATTATGCTGTAGTCTGTTAAGTATGCATAGCATAATTTTTTAAAAAACAGTGTACACACCTTAATTAAAAAATACTTTATTGCTAAAAGATGCTAACCATCGTCTGAACTTGAGCAAGTTGTAGGAGTAACATCAGAAGTCACTGATCACAGATCACCGTAACAAATACAATAATAATGAAAAACTTTGAAATACTACAACATCTAAAACATGCCACAAAGACATGAAGTGAGCACATGTTGTTGGAAAAATGGCACCGATAGACTTGCTTGATTCAGGGTTGCCACAAACCTTCAGTTTTTAAAAAACACAGTATCTGTGAAGTGCAGTAACATGAGCTGTGCCTGTATGATGAGGGTTCTGGGAAGATGGCAGAGTAGGAAGCACCAGAAATCTGTCTGCCCACTTAGGTAGCAGTTGCATTGGCAGACTCCAGTGTAACTGTATTGGAACTCTGGAGTCAGCTGAAGGCTTGCAACTTCCAGTGGAAGCCTTGCACCATAAATTACAATCAGTGTTGGTCAGTTTTAACCGTGGCAGACAGCCATGCACACATTCCTGGAGCAGCTTGCACATAGTATGGGATCCGGGGTGGACACAAAGGACGCTGTCCTCCACATATCATATCTGTGCTGATCACTGACTGCTGCTTCTGATCACAGAGGTGCTGACAGAGGGGTGGGCGGCCTTTGTTGTTGCACCTCCTCCATTGTTGCAAGCCCCTCCCCCTCTGGCTGAGGTGACTTTAAAGGGACTCAGAGGGCTGGCACCTTCCTCCCCGCTTTCACTTTCCTCTTTGTCCCCTTTTTGGAGCCAGACATTGAAGACTAAGACATTCAAAAGCAACCACATATACAGGGGAATTAGCCACCCTGCATGTCCAGGGTGGGAGGCACAGGCTTAGACATGAGCTGAGAGGACCTTGAGTTTCTGCTCCGGCTGATCTTTGGCACAGAGACAGCCTGCAGCTGTCAAAAACCAGTAAACCCCGGGGAAGGAGGAGAGTCTGGTGTCCAGAGTTAACACATTATTAGATTCAAATGTCCACTGTCCAGCAAAACACAAGGAATACAAAGAACAAGGAAAGTATGGCCCATTCAAAGGAAAAAAATAAACTAACAGAAATTGTCCCTGAAAAAGACCTAACGGTGGACTTACTGGACAAAGACGTTAAAGCGCTGTCTTAGAGATGCCCAGAGAACTAAAGAAAGAAGTGGAGAACATCAGGGAAGCAATGTATGGACAAAACGGAAATATCAATAAAGAGATAAAGAAGTTCTGGAGCTGAAAAGTACAATAACTGAAATGGAAAATTCACCAGAGGGATTCAAAGCCAAATAGGATAATGGGAAGAAAAGTGAACAGATCCCACAGGGCCTGTGGGACAGCGTTGGGCAGTGTAAGAAAGCAAGTGGGATGGGTTTGCCCTGTCCGACCTCTGGGCAACAGGAGGGGGGCCTGGAAAGGTCAGAACAAGGTGAGACCTTGTTCTGCTCTGACCCAGAATGCTGGGGGTCATTCTCCTGTCTCAGATATGTGCTCATGCCTTTATAAAGTTTTTTTGTTTTTTGTGGGGTTCTTTTGGTTTGTCTGTGTTTTTCTAGTACATCTCTGTTCCTAAGGATACTTTTTTCTCTTGCCTCCCTAGCAGTATTTGTCATCTGTTAGACTGACTTTCCTATGAAAAACTGTTCTGTAGGATTTCTGGTCATTGATTTATGTTTTCAAGGTGGAAATAGAACAGTTTCCTTAAAAAAGCATTTTTAGCAGGAACCTGAATAGTTGACATTTTACATATCATTTAAAATTTTTGTTGTATACACTGTTGTGTAGTTATTTTGAAATGCTTGCTGTATTTTGGGGGGGTTTGGTCAGAGTTGGTAATTCCCCCACAGCTCAGCTCTGTGGGACATACCATATAGTTTTATTCCTACTCTTCTATGCGAAGGCAAGTAGCAGACTGAGGGATGCATCCTTCTCCTTGGGTAAAATGAACTGTTTACCAGGGCTAATGACTCTCCTGCTTTCTTTCCTGAGAGTTGTGTTTAACTCATACATAAAAGCAGCTCAAGTTAAATAAAATTAGCCTGTAGAACTCCATAATCATGGATAAGAAGTGTTGTATGAGCTTTGTTTGAATTAACTTCATTTAATCCCCACAGCAGTCTTGCACGTTCTATTATCCTGATTTTAAAGATGAAGAAACTGAGGCAGCTAGAAGGTGGTGGAGCTGGCATTTGAAGCCACGCAGAACCCCGAGCCTCTCCCTTATCCAATGTGCTCTATTCCTTCAAAGAGGGGAAGTTGCATAGCCTATCACAGACTTGGAGGCAGAGACTGCACTGTCTATGTAAGGATAGAGTTGAAAAGCCAATAATTTTTAAATTCTTGGACTCTCCAGGAAAAAGACCTCCACCTGGTGGAGCACAGTGGCGGGCTGCCTTAGCGTGGGGAGCCCCATGTACTTCCGCTCGGGAGCTCAGGAATTTGGAGAACCGGGATGGTGGAAGCTCGTCCACAACAGGCCCCCTACCCTGAAACCCGAGGGAGAGAAGCTGTCCATCTCCACTCTGAAAGTGAAAGGTACTGTCGTGAGCCGAGAGGTGCCAGTGTAGACAATCCGCTTTTACCAGGCACGGAGCCCTTGCCTCCCTGGAGCTGCTCTGCCCCACAGTTTTATTCTAACACAGTTTTTTATGCCGTAAATAAATATTATACAAAAAATGTTTTATAACTGCCTAATCAAGTTACCAGTTTAATAAATTTCCTTTAGTATCTGAAAGGTTCTCTGTTTTCAATCTGTTTATTTATGGTTTTGATCTTTTTAGTATGGAAAATTTAAAATATACAAATGTGAAGTAATATAGTGAATCCCCTGGTACCTTTGTCTTCACTTCAGCAATTAACACTGGCAGTCTTGGGTTTTTTTTGTTTGTTTGTTTGTTTTAAATATTTATTTATTTATTTGGCTGTGTTGGGTCTTAGTTGCAGGTCTTAGTTCCCCCTTGGCATGTGGGATCTTAGTTCCCCGACCAGGGATCGAACCCTCGTCCCCTGCATTGGAAGGCGGATTCTTAACCTCTGGACCACCTGGGACGCCCCAATCTCATTTTATCTTGGCCCCTGGGTCCTTTCTCCCAACCCTCCACACATCCCCACCCTCGGATTATTTAGTAGCAACTTCCAGGCATCAGCACTTCCTTCCTAAATAGTTCATGATTTATCTCTTATCCATAAGGACTCTTTTTTGTAGCCTAACCATAATGCCATCTTCACACTTATAAAAAATTAACAGTAGCTCCGTACTATCACACATTGATCTGATTTTTAATGACCTTTTGAATTTTTAAAAATATAATTGGAAACAAATCTCATAGTATTGAAGGTGTAAAGTCTGCAAGTTCCCCACGTGCCCACCCTGCCTGCAGCTTCACTCCAGCGGAGCCACTGCTGTCTCTTGTGAAGCTTTCAGAAGTCCCCTCTGCATATTGAAACATTTTTTTACTGAAAAAAACCCCGTAAACTGATTCATACTATATTACTTGTTCTCCATTTTTTTCCCCACTTACCAGTATACATTGGACATCTTCCCATAACAGTACATGTAGATCTACCCTATTTTCTTTTATATCATTGCATTCCGTTGAATGGCTATGTGATAATTTATTAAACCTTTACCCCGTTGATGGACATTTTGGTTATTTCTATCCTTTTTTGGTATTTAAACAATACTATAATTACACATATGTGCCAATTTTTTGTGATAAATTCCTGGAAATAGGTTGCTGTATCAAAGGGCATATTTATTCAAAATTTTAATCATATTGCCAAATTACCCTCCAAAAAGTTGTAATAAAGTTTATGCCCTATCAAAAAGGCATGAACTATCCATTTTTCCCCCTACGCTCTCTGAGCATTATCAGACTTTTAACGTTTACCAATTCCAGTAGGTGAAAGACGGTGCAGAAGTGTTTACATTTGCATTATAATTCCTTTTTCCTGGTTAAGAGAAATCTAAATCTTAGTTTAGGGCATTCATTGAACGTTTTTCTCTTTCAAACATGGAAGTAGAGTCACAATAAGTTAGAAAAAGAAGCTAACGTTGAATAGCTATTAAAAAATTTAGATATTTATTCTTTTCCAGCAGCCTCGAAACCAACTTTAGATCCCATCATTACTGTCGAGGGACTTAGAAAGCGGGTGAGTCGGAATCCTGTGGAATCTGCCATGGAATTGAAAGAGAAAAGGTCTCGCACTCAGGAAGCGAAGGACATCCGGAGAGCCCAGAAAGAGGCGGCTGGCTTTCTTGACCGCAGCACCTCCTCGACGCCTGTGAAGTTCATCAGCCGAGGACGCAGGCCGGATGTGATTCTGGAAAAAGGAGAAGTGATCGACTTCTCATCCCTGAGCTCCTCCGACCGCACCCCGCTGACAAGCCCATCTCCTTCCCCGTCTCTGGATTTCTCTGCCCCTGGGACCCCTGCCTCTCACTCAGCCACGCCCAGCCTGCTCTCAGAAGCTGATCTGATTCCAGACGTGATGCCGCCACAAGCCTTGTTTCACGGTAAGACGGCCCGTCCTCAGGTCTCTTGGGTTGTGTGTGGCCCTGATGGCAGTGTGTGTGCTGTCCCTGTGGGCGGCGGGTCTGCATTCCCCTCCTGCTTTCTGCTCTGCGCAGATGACGATGAGATGGAAGGTGACGGCGTCATTGACCCCGGGATGGAGTACATCCCGCCCCCTGCCGGCTCTGCCGCCTCGGGGCCAGGGGTTGGAGGCAGGAAGAAGGTCAGAGCGCCTGAGCAGATCAAGCAGGAGGTGGAGAGTGAGGAGGAGAAGCCCGACAGGATGGACATCGACAGCGAGGACACAGACTCCAACACGTCCTTGCAAACAAGGGCTCGAGAGAAGAGGAAGCCCGTGCTGGAGAAGGACCGGAAGCCCAAAGGGCCCAGGTTCACCCCCGTGAGCATCTACGAGGAGAAGCTGCTCCTCAAGCGGCTGGAAGCCTGTCCCGGGGCCGTGGCCATGACCCCGGAGGCCCGGCGGCTGAAGCGGAAGCTGATTGTCCGGCAGGCGAAGAGGGACCGGGGGCTGCCGCTCTTTGACCTGGATCAGGTTGTGAATGCCGCGCTTCTGTTAGTGGACGGGATTTATGGGGCCAAAGAAGGAGGAGTTTCCAGGCTTCCAGCTGGACAAGCCATGTACAGGACAACCTGTCAGGACTTCAGAATCCTTGACCGGTACCAGGTAAGTGTTGGCCTCGCTCTCCAACTCCTGGGGCTGCAGCTCCAAGGAGCACGTGGGGATGTGGAAGAAAACAGCAAGGGAGAGAGGTACAAAAATGGCTGGGCTGTATTTTTTTTTATTTGTCCAATATGAACATCATTTCATACGTCTGAGTTTGGATTTTTGTTTTCCTTTTGGGGATTCCAGAAGGAACCTAGATGTTTTCTTTGTATCTCTTAGTCCCTGAGGGTGGCTGTACGTGGTTTGGGTCGTGGCTTTGACGGACAGGTTTGTTGAGGACATACAGCGTACTGGACACTGAGCTGAGCAGGAGTGAAGGCGTGTGAACATCTGTGTAGTTAGGTGACACCCTGTGGGAAGAGCAGCTGGGGTCAGTGTGGGTCAGCGTGGCCGGAGGATGCCTGTGTGTGAGCGCTCCCGGGAACAGTTGATTCCACCCAGAAGTGCTGGAATCCGCCTTCCCACGGCAGGAGCAAGACGACTTCTCTCTTGTATCTTTGCTGGAGTTTGCTACTAACCATCCTTCACCTGGTTTTGCTGATCTGATGGCTGTAAAATGAAGCCTTGTTTTTTTACATTTATTTGATGACAGGTGAAGTTAAACATTTTTTCTGTTTCCTAGTTGTTTGTGAATTGCCTGTTTGGATCTTTGCACATTTTCCTGTCTGCTTCTTTGGACACTAGTAGCATCTGGTCTTTGTTGCCAGCGTTCTGATATTACTCAGTGATGATACCACATGTGGGGCTTTTCTTTCCTGGGGCTGGGCCTTTGCTCTGTGGGCCTTGCCATTTGAAATGCTCCTTTTTTTTTTTTTTTTTTAATAATATTTATTTATTTATTTGACTGCATTGGGTCTTAGTTGTGGCACGCGGTATCTTCTTTGTGACATGCAGGATCTTTAGTTATGGTATGCTTGATCTAGTTCCCTGACCAGGGATTGAACCCAGGCCCCCTGCATAGAGAGCACGGAGTCTTAGCCACTGGACCACTAGGGAAGTCCCTGAAACGCTCCTTCTTGAGTTCTGGAATTTCCTAGCTTCTATTGTCTCTGGTTTGTCTCTTTAGAACACCCCTGTTGTTTGGATATTGGGCCCTCTAGACCAGAGATTTGCAAGCCTTTTCTATAAAGGGTCAGATAGTAAGTAGCTGTGGCTTTGCAGGCCAGCCCTGCTGTGCAGTGTGAGAGCAGCGTACATGATACATGATGAATGGGCGTCGCTGTATGCCAATAACATGTATTTACAAAAGCTGGCTGGTTTTGGCCTGTGGGGTCTGTAGTTCGCCAAAGACCCTTGCTGTAGCTGGATCCCCTTAATTTTCTTTATTTCCCTATTTCCCAGCTTTCCTTTCCTGGGAAGTAGTAACCTGCCTGCCTACATCCTAGAAGCCTCATAGGGAGGACCAGGAGCTGACCATGCAGTTGTTAAACTTCACCTGAATCTCCGTTTTCAGGACAGAGCTTCCACCCTTGGCTGCCTCAGAATCTCTTTGGAGCCGCCAGAGTCTAGCCTGCCCCTGGAGGGAGGGGTCATTTCTGGATGTGAACGGCAGAGGTGTCATTGGAGCTTTAACCTCTTAACTAAAGAGACGCTCAGTCCATAGCCACCCTGCTCACCCTCAGCTTCAGCAGGACCTGATGCCCCCGTTGCTGCGTTGTCCTGAGGCACCGGCTCTGGCCTGTCCTCACCGCTGCCTTAGGTTTTGGCTCTGCTGGTCTTAGTCACTTGCCACTTACTCATATGCTTTCGTTGCTGTCATCTGCTCACCTCTTCTTTGTTCTCATAGGTTTGTCTTTTTAATCCCTATACTTAATTTTTAAAAGTATGAAATGCATCGTACCCATAGAAGAATGCATAGAACATATGGATATAATTTAGAGGTTAATAAGATAAATAACTATGAATCTAGCTCCTGGGTTAAGACACAGGGCATTAAAAACACCTTAAAGATCCTTCTGGGCACTGCTTGCTCCCCCCAGAGGGAGCCACTTCCTGACTTTCAGTGTTAATCATTCCTCTGCCTTTTTAACGTCTTTATCCCTAAACGGTGTACTTTTAGTTGTTTTTTTGTTTGTTTGTTTGTTTTGAAAACTAAGTAGGAAGCACAGATGGAGCTGTGTAAGGAAATTGCTGCTATTAGATGAAGGCTTCCAGGAGAAGATAAGCTTGACGGGCTTTTTGGGTCACTGATGTAGATTGAATTGTGTCCCCAAAAGTGTATATTGAAGTCCTGACCCCTGGTGCCAGTGAATGTGACCTCATGTGGAGATAGGGCCTTTGCAGGTATAAGTAGTTAAGCTGAGGTCACACTGGAGTAGGTTGGGCCCTTAACCCAGTGTGACTTCTGTCCTTACAAGAGGAGAGAGACACACAGGAGACATGCCATGTGATGACTGAGGCAGCTTTTACAGCTTTTAGAGTGATGTGTCTGCAGAGCTAAGGGGCAGCAAGCCTTGCCAGCCACACCAGAAGCCAAGAGAAGGACATGGAATAGATTGCCACCCAGAGCTTCTGGGACACCACGGCCCTGTTGGCACCTTGCTGGCTGGCTTCTGGCCTCCAGAACCATGAGAGAAGGAATACATACATTTCTGTTGTTTAAGGCCCCCTGTTTGTGCAGTGTTGATACGGCAGCCCCAGGAAGCTCGTCCAGTCGTGTTCTGGCTTCAGCTGCCGTGCCGTGACCCCTTCCTGGGGAAGTCGGTGGCCAAGGTCGTTAAGGAGTCCTGGGAGTGTGAGCATCAGCGGGCTGCAGTGTGTACCAGCGAATGTGCGGAAATCTGGTTGCGGGGGGGTCCCTGTCCTGCGTCAGGGCTGCCGTGCTTCCCTCCAGCTTGTCAGAGGTCAGGGCGGTTATCTGTGGGGTAAGTGTCCTCCGCTGACCCAGGGAGCCCGCAGAGGGAGCAGGGGAGCCTCACATGCGTTGTGAACCAAGCTGAGCACGGACAAGCGTCCTCGGGTTTACAGGACGGTCCAGTGGGGCAGAGGCTTAGTGACGGTAGCCTCAGGATGTCTGCCCCTTGAGTCACACTTGTCGCTCTGTACTGGCCGCCATCGTGGTCCTGGCATCTCCCCTTGCCGGAGCCCCATCTTCCCCTCTGCTGGATTGAACCCCCTGTTTCCTGCTCCCCATCTTTACCTTTTCATAGGTTTACTCCCTTCTTTAGTGAAGCACATCCTAGTGGCTTCCAGAGGAAAGCTGCCTGGGAAGTAAACTTTGAGACCTTGTGTGTCTGAAAGGCCTTGAACTTAGAGCCAGAATCCCCAGCTAGCGCTGGGTAAAGCTGAGTGCCAGCTTAACAGCAATACTGGAAGGAAGCCGGCAGTGGAGCAGTGCTTTCAGAGTCCTCGGGAAAGCTAGGTTGAACAGGGAATTCTAGGCCGAGGACCCCCAGTGTCACTTCCTTTAGACCCTTAGGCCAGTCAGAGTCCCTGCAGAAGACTCTTCAGTCTCGGGACCCTTGTGGCCACCGGGAGAGGGGGTCTTACTTAGCCTTCAGCTGGTGCAGGCCTCACCCCTCAGTGCCACGTGAGCTGCCCGTCCAGAGCCTGGTTAGGCCTTCTGTAGAGCTGGGCCCCCAGACTCCTGTGGGGAGGGCAGCCACCCCGCCGGTGGGGGCGGGGTTGGAGGTTTGGGGCCTTCCTGCTCCACCCACAGCTTTTATCTGCTCCTTAGTTTTTCCCAGTTCCAGAGGAACCTGGTGCTGCCACCTGGGTTAATTTAGGAGGATTCTGCAGTACAGGTTGGGCTGGTTCTCACTTCACTGAAAGCCAGCTTGGGATTTTGGCTTTAAATCTGCTACTTTGTGTCCATCTGCTTCCCAGTTACTTTGGTTTCTTCTCCTGATCTTTTTGTTCTTGCCTGCTTGTCTTTTCTTTTTTTAAGTCTGTTTCTTGTAGTTGGGTTTTGGGAGGAAATAAAATTGGATGTTTGTGTTTAATCCCCCATTTTAACCTGGAATTTTAGTATCTCTTTAATGCAGTTACATAGGGGAGCAGCCGTAAATGCATTTGTTCAATCCATTCTCTTTCTTGTCTTCTGATCAGTATATTCATAGCTATAACTGTCTCTATGATATTTTAACCATGACTCATGACCTTTGAAATGATGTGATTTTTTATCAATCAGTACTTTGCGTTTTGTAATTTTTCTCAGCATTTCCTCTTTAAGCCAAGAGTTATTTAGTGGTAAATAACTCGTAGTTTTATTAGATACATGAGAATTTTTACAGTATCTTTTAGTAATTGATTTAATTTCTAATCAAATTATATTGCAGTCAAAGAAAATAGTCTATGTGATGTTGAATCTTTTCTATAAAGAAAATTGTATGTTCTATTTTTATTCTTTTTATAGGTCCTAACTTAAGACATGTATTGATTTTTCTCTGTTAATTTTTTAATATTATCATGTGCTCTTCACCCTGCAAACCAAAAAATACCTTTGCATGCTCTCCTTTGCCTTTTTTTCTTTTGTGTTGCTTGTTTAGGTACCAGTAAATCTCACTAAAGTGTTCACTCAGTCTCACTTCCCATTGCTTCTTCTGGGTTAACTTCTTGCTAGAGTACTTCCTCTAATAGTTCTTTAAAATACGGTCTTTTTGAGGTTAATTTTTAAACCAGTATGCCTCAGAAGATCTTCACTTCACTCTTGCATTTAAATGCTAACATAGTTGGATATAAAATTGTCATTTTGTTTTTTCTTTTAACTTTTAGCATTATTACTCCATCATCGTCTTGCTGTAGTGTCTTTCCTGGAGCCACAATGTCAGGCTTACTCTTGTTTCTTTGTAGGTGGCCTCCCTTTTTATTGTCCCATGTCCTGGAAGCTTTCCGAGTTTTCTCTTTGTTTTTGATCTTGACTTGTGTTCATGCGTTTCAAGTGTTTTTTGCTCTCATTTATCTTGCTTGGCACCTCTTCTCTTTCAGTTACACGTGTCCAACATGCTTCTTGGCGTTTATCCTCCTTGTTCTCTGAGCTCCTTGGGACTGTGGTTTTGGTTTGGTGTCTCATTAACTTGGGGAAATTCTCAGTTGTTATTGCTTCAGGTGTTTCTTCTGTTCCTTTTTCCTCCTTCTGCTGTTCCCATTATGCATATATTACACCTTTTGTAGTTGTACCACAGTTTTTGGATATTCTGTTCCGTTCTGCCTTTCTTCCCTTTGCTTTTCAGTTTTGGCAGTTTCTGTTGACATGTCCTCAAGCTCGGGAAGTCTTTCCTCAGCCACGTCCGGTCTACCAACGAGCCCATCAAAGCCGTTCTTCATTTCTGCTACAGTGGTTTTGATCTTAGCATTTCTTTTTTATTCTTTCTTAGAAATTCCATCTCTGCTTAAATTACCCATCTGTTCTTTCATGTCCTCTACTTTGTCCATTAGAGCCCTTAACATGCTAATCATAGTTATTCCCAGTTCAGTAATTCCAACATCTCTGCCATATCTGAGTCTGGTTCTGATGCTTCTGGCTCTTCAAACTGTGTTTTTGCCTTTTAGCTTGCCTTGTAATTTTTTGTTGACAGCCAAGGATGGTGTCCTGGGTACAAGGCACTGTGGGAATAGACCGTTAGTGATGTGGGGGGGAGGTGTTCTGCAGTCCTCGGATTGGTCCTCGGTCTCTAAGTGAGCATGTGCCCCTGGGCTGAGACTCCACAAGGGCTTCTCAGTTTTCCTCCCCAGTTAGGTGGGACAAGGTGGCTAGAGGGGGCAGGGGCTGGGTATTCCCTTCCCTCAGGTAGGTTAGGCTCTGGCAGAATAGTTTCGCCTGAGGGCAGCCTTGTTAAGGAGCACAGATACCCTGACAGTTCAGAATGAGCTGCTCCCCATGGCAGCAGGAGGGGATTTTTCTTTGATCCTCACAGTGAGCACGTGGTAGAGCCTCCTAGTGGTAAAACTCACGCAAGTGCGGGGCCTGCCTGGTGTCTGTTCTCTCAGACTTGTCCTCGCTGAGCCTCCAGCAGTTCATCGATGGCAGGTAAGGTTTTCCCCTCACAGCACTGCTTCCCGAGGCTTCTTACTCCAGTAGGTTGTGAACCTCTGTATCCACTTGTCTGTCTCCAGTCTGCGAGGCAACGGTTTGCCCTGTGACCTTACTTCTCTGATGGGTCGGAGAAGAGTTGTTGATTTTCAGCTTGTTCAGCCTTTTCCTTGTTACGGTGGAGTGAGGACTTCCAGGCTCCTTACATGCAGGACTGGAACCTGAAGGGAAACTCATGCTTCTTTATTTTGGGAAATTCCTCATCATGCTCTTTAAATACATTTCTCCTTTATTTTTTTCTTCCCCTTCTGGAGTCCTAATATGAATGTTGACGCCATTACTTCTTTATCTTTTCATTTGGTTTTTTGAAGAGACCTATCCTTAACATTGTTTGTTGAGTGCTTACAGGCAGACCTCAGAGATATTTCGGGTTCAGTTCCAGACCACTGCATTAAAGCAAATATTGCAACAGAGAGAGTCACGTGAATATTTTGGTTTCCCAATGCATGTAAAAGTTATGTTTACAGTATAGTGTAGTCTATCAAGTGTGTAATAGTATTATCTCTAAAAATCCAATATATATACCTTAATTAAAAGATCCTGTATTCCTGGGGCTCCCCTGGAGGTACAGTGGTCAAGAATCCGCCTGCCAATGCAGGGGACACGGGTTCGAGCCCTGGTGCAGGGCTAAGCCCCTGTGCCACAACTACTGAAGCCTGTGTGCCTAGAGCCCATGCTCCGCAAGAAGAGAAGCCACCGCAATGAGAAGCCTGCGCACCGCAACAAAGAGTAATGCCTGCTTGCCACAAATAGAGAAAAGCCTTCATGCAGCAACGAAGACCCAGTGCAGCCTAAAATAAAAAGAAATAAAAGAAATAAATTTATTATTTTTTTAAAAAGATACTTTATTCCTAAAAAATACCATCATCTGAGCCTTCAGTGAGTTGTAATCTTTTTGCTGGTGGAGGGTCTTGCCTTGATGTTGATGGCTGTGGACTGATCATGGTGACTGTGGCAGTTTCTTAAAATCAGTCAACAGTGAAGTCTGCCTTATTGATTGACCCTTCCTTTCATGAGCAATTTCTCTGTAGCATGAAGTGCTGTTGGATAGCATTTTACCCACAGTTAGAACTTCTTTCAAAATTGGAGTCAGTCGTCTTAAACCCTGCAGCTGCTGCTTTGTCAACTAAGTTGCAATATTCTAAGTCCTTTGTTGTCATTTCAGCAGTTTTCCCAGCACCTTCACCGGGAGTAGATTCTAGAGTAGTGTTCCAGGCAGAAGCTGAGGGTGTTCAAACTGGTGTGGAAGCAAGGGAGAGGGAAGGGGTGGGGACTGCACGCATCCAGGGCTTTCACACACCTCACCTTCCCATTTAACCTGATGCTGCTTCATGGGCTCAGGGGCCGCTGTAGTCTCTGCTGCGTTACAAACCAGCCCAGAGCTTAGTGGCTTAAAACAGTAACTATTTAATTCCTCTTCTGAGTCTGTGGACTGGCTCAGCTGGGTGTTCTTCTCCTTCATGTGCTGAAGGAAGGGCCACCCTGTGGCTCCACTCAGCTGGGAGCTGGGTCCTCCAGAGCCTGTCTCCGTGTGGCCGCCAGCCCTTCAGTGGTTGCGCCTGGGCACTGTGGCAGCTGGGCTCGAGGAGGGAGGAAGTAGAAGCCGCCGGCTCCCTTATGGCCTGGGCTCAGAAGTCCCAGAATGTTACTTATGCCATGTTCTGACTGGTCCAGCCTGTCCCAGGCCCGCCAGATTCCAGGGGAGGGGACGTTGACTCTGCCTTTCCATGTGGGGAGACACTTGTACCTTCAGGCACAGGAGGAAGCATTGGGCCATATTTGGAAACTGTATACCACAACTTTGAATTTCACTTTGAAATGCAAAGTCCTGGAAGAATTTCAGAGTTGGCCTTTGAAAGTTTTGGTGTCCGGTTTGGGAAAGTAATCAGAGCAAATTATTAAGGAAAGAATTCTTGCTCTTCTTCCAACAAAGTTATTTTCTATGCTAAGAGCAAGCTGTTTCTACAAAAACAACTCAGGTTTCTAAACTTCATCCAACCCTTGGGAAACCACTTTATAAATGTGCCTTTTAATCTTTCCATCTGAGCTCTTTGCTATAAAACCCTACTTGTCATGTTCTGTTACGACATGACCGAGGGCCCTGGAGCAGCAGTGTCTGGAGAGCAGACGTCTGCAGCCCTTCTGTGGGGACATCCTCTGGAGGAGCAGGACTGCGTCCCCCTTGACCCTCTGGTCGGGCCTCTCCGCTCATGCTGTGTTTTAGGGATGATAATCTGCATCAGTCCTGCTTTTGTCAGATTTACTTGGTAGAGACATATTGTAATAGATCCACATGCAGATGCAGCAGTGATTGACCCCCACGCCCCTGTGATAACAGAGACCACTCATGAGACAGGAGGCCTGTGTGTGTTACCCCTCCCCCCTGATGCTCGGACTGGTGAACATTTGATGAGTGGATTGACTGTGCCTTTATAGACAACATGAAACCTGGAGAGGCTGTAAATCCAGGGATCAATTCTGCATTTCACCTGTCTAAATCTCTTTTAAAGTCTTTACAAAACTTAAAAAGTTTTAAAGTTATTTTGCTTTTAAACTATTAAACCGGAATTAGTTTTTCATACCCATTTTTATGTAAAGGTACCTATGAAGTTTGTATTGAACCTTGAGCTTTCCAGTTAATTCCTGTGGACTTACTTTCTGACACATAAAAATGTTGTAAGTACTACTTATCTGTGGAAATTAAACCAATCCTTTGAGTAATTTTATTTTTATATAACTAACATGTCTTTCTCATAGACTGCCTTGCCATCCAGGAAAGGATTTCGGCACCAGACCACAAAATTTTTGTACCGTTTGGTGGGGTCAGAAGATATGGCTGTGGACCAGAGCATTGTCAGCCCTTACACTTCTCGGATCCTAAAGCCTTACATCAGGTATACAGAGAAGAGCTGTGATGTCGAGCGTGTCATGGGGAGTAATGTTTGTGGTTTTCAAGCCCTGTTCCCCAGTTGGCGTGAATAAAGACCAAGACCTGTGAGCTGGCATCAGCAAGGACCGAGTCTGTGCTCTGTGTCCAGTCTCATCCTTGGCTTGTTTCAGCTGTACATTTTTGCAGAAAGGATGGTCCTTTGAAAGAAACATAAAAGGCAAGGATAAGTTAACTCTGTTAGATTTCATTATGATTATCATACTCATTGTTTTGTTTTAAATTTCAAAGTTGTATATATATTAAGTCGTCTGTGAAATGAAAAAATGGGATGATGTCTCAGTCGGGCCTGTATGTGGACTGCTGATGAGTCTCCTTGTGTAGGCAGCGCCCTGGACGCCGAGCTGGCCGGAGAGGCCCCAGCGCTGGGCTGTGCGTGACTGACAGTTGTCTCTGCTGACCACGCTTGCTCTGCAGCCCCCAGTCATGCGGTCCTCCTGGCACAGCCCCGCCCTCCCGGGCAGACGCCGGGAAGCAGCAAGCGAGCCTCCTCCACCTCCTGGTCCCCAGCTGTCCTGGCGGGGTTGGGCCTTCCTCTCCTGGGCTCTGTCCTGTGTCACAGCACTCAGAGGGTTGAATTAGGATGCTGTTTCTGTTTCCCCATTCTGTTCATCAAGGCTCACCAGCACTAGTAGAGTTCCTGGCAGGTACTGAGGGGTTGGGTCTGACGAACGTTAATAGAATGAATTTTAAATTTCATACCAGAAAAGTATTGTAGCTGTTAAGTCAGCCGCCATAAAAGTAGTGCAAATTAATTTAAAATTTCAAGCAGATCAAAGAGTTTTGTGAATCAAATGGCTGGGAATAATGGGTATTTTTCTTGACTTCAGTTTGTTTATTTTCTGGGTTCTGGAGGCGTGATTATGAAACGAAGCCACCCAAACTGCAGCTGCTGTCCCAGATTCGTTCCCACCTGCACAGGAGTGACCCTCACTGGACGCCAGAGCCGGATGCACCTCTTGATTACTGCTATGTCCGGCCAAATCACATTCCGACGATAAACTCCATGTGTCAGGAGTTTTTCTGGCCTGGTATGTTCTCCCCTCCCAAACTAGGCAGATCCATTTTCTGTGTCATTCACTTTAGCAGTTTTTAAAATGAGTGTATGTCGTGTGGCCCCCAAAACCTTATATGATTTCATTCAGTTTGTCTCTGCTAACACAGAAATATTAAAATATAAACATCTCTTTCTTTCCTAAGGTCCAGAAGAAGCCAACAGTTAAATTCATAAACAGTGTTTTTGTTTGTTCCTCTTCCCTGTTTGTCTCTGGTTCCAGAATAAATGATTCACCCTGTTTTGCTTCCACATGTGTCTAGATCCCAGGTAATGTCCATCAGCACCACACAGGCTGGTAGCTTGGGCGTATTTGGACACTTTTGATTTTTCCTTAGTAATTCTGTGTGCTTTGTTTATTTAGCTGGTCCTTTTGAGAGTGTTAGCACAGCCAAAAGTTGTTTTTATTTATTTATTTTTATTAATTAATTTATTTATTTCTGGCTGTGTTGGGTCTTCGTTGCCGCGCGCGGGCTGCTCTTCGTTGTGGTGCCCGGGCTTCTCATTGCGGTGGCTTCTCTTGTTGCAGAGCACAGGCTCTAGGTGCGTGGGCTTCAGTAGTTGTGGCTCGCGGGCTGTAGAGTGCAGGCTCAGTAGTTGTGGCACACGGGCTTGGCGGCATGTGGGATCTTCCCGGACCAGGGCTGGAACCCGTGTCCCCTGCATTGGCAGGCAGATTCTTAACCACTGCGCCACCAAGGAAGTCCCAAAAGTTGTTTTTAAAAAGCCAAATATCCCAACCACAGACTTTGAAAATAAGAATAAATCCAATGTGATTCGTGATTTTATCAGCCTTAACATATTGTCTCTGAAGCCATCGATCAAAGGAACACAATTTCATTGCTAAATATAAACACGTTCTTTGTGGATCTGTTTCACCGCGCTGCTTTGGAATGTAAAGGAAATGATACGTGTCTTCTAGGAGCTGGATAAGATTTTGTCAGGATGTCACAGTGCACGTGGTGGGGGGTGGGATGGGGCTGAAAGGAGCATTCTGGGAGTGTCTGCTACTTCCTGCCCCTACACTGGGTGCCTTCCAAACGTTAAGCATGGAGTTATGTTATATTTTACTCCTTTATTGTAAAATGTGACATTTGTACCAAAGAGCTTGTCAGTTGTCTGTGTACGGGCGGTCTCGGGATCTTTCCCCAGCCTCCTGGGGTCTGGGTATCTCTCATCTTACCCAAGGCAGACACCGAGGCGGGGCGCTTAGGGATGCGCCAGCTGGCACTCGCGGCCCTGGAGGCCGAGTGCAACGCTAGGTGCGTCCAGTTCTGAGCTTGCGTGCTCTCTCCTACCCACCCTGTCCTGCTTCTCTTCTTTTAACATATGTACTTAGACCAGGCGATGCTAATTTTGATATTTTCTAAAATTCACTTTTTTATTTTTATGATCTGAATGTGTGGTGTCTATGGTAATGTCTCTGTCTCCAGTTTGGGTGTTTTAGCACGCAGATGCAGCTGAAAGCACAGACTGAGTGGCCTGTTGCTCACTAGCCCCCGAGCCCGGGCTGACCCTGCCGGCCTCTCTCCGTAGGTGTTGACCTGTCCGAGTGCCTGCAGTACCCGGACTTCAGCGTCGTCGTCCTCTATAAGAAAGTCATCATTGCCTTTGGCTTCATGGTCCCCGATGTGAAGTACAACGAAGCGTACATTTCATTTCTGTTTGTCCATCCTGAGTGGAGAAGAGCGGGGATCGCGACTTTCATGATTTATCATCTGATTCAGGTATGTGGTCTCTGCTCGCTGTCTGCCCTCCTGCCTCTGGACTTCCGGGAAAGGCTTGGAGGAGGAGGGGGCCAGCGCCAGGCGCCGCCAGTGAAGAAAAGCCGGTCCGTGTCGCTCACGAGGTTATTAACCCCCAGAGAGCAGCCTTCACCCCCTAAAAGAGGGTCGCTCCTCACACCCAGGTTTCAAAGAAATCAGTCTGTGAACGTGTGTAGTAAATGAAATGAGGAAAGTACCACGAGTGGGAGCCTAGAGCACTTGTACCGTCCATGTCGTAACTGCTGCTGCTCTTGGAATCACCACCGCGGTGACTCTGAGAAGTGGAAGTGAGAAGTGACTTTTAGTTCTTAAGTATTTTTAAACATTTTAGCAAAGCTATCAATCAGTAGTACGTGCATTCTGTTAATGCTGCTTGTTTTTAATTTTACTGTTGCTATGAACCTTCTAAGTAATTCATCCCTTGATATATCTGTATCACCTTTGAGGAAAATAGACCATATATTTATATACTAACACCAGAAAAACATGCAAGGATTTTTTTTCCCCCAGAATTTATCTGGAAGCTTATTTAGAAACCATTGGGTATGGAGCATTGTGTGTCACGTGGGCAAGATTCTTTTTAAAAAGAAGATGGAGATGATTCAGTGTTTTTTTCCAGTTTTTAATGAAACTTGCTCAATAATTCACAGATGTTGGTGAGAACCTTGAGAACACTCTATCGAGGAATTGTATTCTCCTCTCCTCTCTTGGCAGTTAGTGTGAGGCTGTCTCCATGATCCCTGCCACACCCCACCTTCACCCACCCCGTGCACAGGGCCTACCTCCCCGTGTCCACCCTCTCCTGGCAGGTTGGCCATGGGCTTCTGCCTTCTCCTTCACCAGCAAGGGCCAGTGGATAGGGCAGGGGTGATGTTCTGGTGGCACACTCGGTCCTTACTGAGCCTCCCTGGCTGGGAGGAGGAGTGTCCGTCTTTGTATGTGGGTGCCTGGCCCCCGGCCAGACCATAAACCCCGGCCCAGACACAGTACCACCCAGACGGTCAGCTGTGCTCGGCGACGGCGCTGCTGGGACTGTGCCAACTTGCAGCGTAAAGAGGACTCTCGTCCTTGGTGTGCTTGTAGTTCTTTCTTGTCCTAAAAATGCCTTTGGATGCAGAATGTGAGGGAAGCAGGGATGAGAAGGAATCTGTCTACTTTTGACCTGGGATTGTAAAATCTCAGGAACTCATCAAGTCTAGGATCTCAGTGCCTCCTCATTAAAGAGCAAATTGTGAATTTATGTGGCTTTCGGGGTACTTTCTTCTGTGTAGCTAACTAAAGAATCCAAGAACTCGCCTAGACTTGACAGAGCAAGCATCACTCTTTTCCCCTAGGATTAGGCCCACGCTAAATGCAGAAACCTCAGTTCTCAGAAGTTTGGGAGTGATGAGAGGGTGTCTTTGTGATTCAGAATGTCTGTATAAGGTATTCAGGTTGTGTAATTAAACAGAAGTCTTAATATTTCATATCTGGCTACATAATTTAACATATTTTCTGGAAGGTCTAGGCAGGGAATTTTTACGATTCCCTTGCAGAATGACGTCTAGTTTTTAAAAGCAGAATGTCTCGTCTTATCCTCTGTTTCTTCAAGAATGTTGTGATGTTGTTGTTGATATGCTTGATGTATTTAAATGCAGTTGAATATAAAACAATTGACAGTGAAAGATCCCTGTTGGCTCTTTGCTCCAAAGAGAAAAAGAACACACCCAGCTTACCATCCGTTTCCTTGGTCTTGAACGTTTCGAGGCAGTGTTTTGGTGGCGGCTGAGAAGGGTCAGGTTTCCTGCTTTTGCTGGTGCTGCAGTGTCTCAGCTTCAGGCCCCAGTGTCTCTGGTTTCTGTAACTGACTGCCTACACTTAAAAGTTACTTCACCCACTCATTTTCCCTCCGGCTTTTTTGTTTTCACCTTGTGTTTTTCCACTCTTTTGGCAGACCTGCATGGGCAAGGACGTAACCCTTCACGTCTCAGCGAGCAACCCTGCTATGCTGCTCTACCAGAAGTTTGGATTCAAGACTGAAGAATATGTTTTAGATTTTTACGATAAATATTACCCCTTGGAGAGCGCGGAGTGTAAACACGCGTTCTTCCTGCGGCTGCGACGCTGATGTGAGTGCACCCCTTCACAGAGGGGTACACGTGCTCGTAGAGGAGGGCCGTCAGTAGACCCCCAGCAGCAGGTGCTCGCTTCACCGTGGGTTCTGATCTCAGCCGAGCTGAGAGCGGCGTGGGCAGTGGCGTCAGTAGTGGGCGCCCCTTCAGCTGAGTCGCTGTCCAGCCCTTTCTGGACAGGCCTTTGCCCACACCTTGGACTCCACAGTCAACTAAGACTGGCAGGTGCGCTGTCCTTTGCCCGACAGCCTGTCGAGCCAGGAAGGTCCAAACTGGTGTTCTTGGGGAGAGAGATTCTGTCCCGTTTAAAGTGTGAGAACTGTGATCGCGGTTAAGGGTTCCTGTGGTGCTTCCTTCAGAGGCACCGTGCTGTCCTGGGGTGGTGAGATGATCACACGGTGGACGCCAGCCCGTCCCAGCCTGGCTGTGCTGTCACTGAAGCCAGGGGGACCCGTCGGGCACTCGCGGACTTTGGTCATGGTGTTCGTGTGTGACGTCGACTCAGCTGTGCCCCTGTGAGCATCCCCCACCGGGGCCCTGGCCTAGGAGGCGGGATCCCGTTCTCCCCTCCTGTGGCCGGAGTAGCTGAGCGGCCTGGCATTTCAGTTGTGCCCCTGGATGGAGGCAAGTGGCGGTGGGAGGGGAGCCGGCCGTGGACGGTCCCGTCTTGTCTGTGGAACGAGGCTGTTGGTGGGTTTGTGAGTGTTGGAGCTGGACTGTCAGGTGTTTTTGGATTTAGCAGGAACATTTCCAGAAGTATCCGATGTTCTCAAATAAAAATCTTTCCTTGTGACAACCCATGGCCAGAGCTTCAGTCTCATCAGTTTGCTTTCAAACTCTTTTTAATTAAGAGCAGTAGTTCTTATCTTTTCGGGACATGAATCCCTTTGAGAATCCAAAAAAGGCTGAACACCCTCTAGAAAACTCTGCACATTTAAAATTTTGCATTGGTATTCCGTGGACCACAGGCATCTCTGTTCTGGAGGCTGTGCTGAGAGGGAGCTTGAATCCCCTCGTTCCAGGGGAATGTGTGTCGCCCCCGCAGGAAGAGTCTGCAGCTGTCCTGTCGCTTATCTCTGTTAACCTGGCTGGGATCGGGGCTCCCTTTCCCCTCCCCCGCATGAGGCCCCGGGCTGGACACGCGGAGTCACTCAGGTGCCAGGATCAAAGCAGCGATGGTCAGCCTCCAAAAAGGAGTCTTCTGGGCTCCTCCTCACCCTCTCCCCTTCCAGAGGGTCAAAACCAGCATTTCCCAGCCTGGCCCTGCAGGAACCCCCAACAGACTGGGAGGGACCAGCTGTCACCTGCTGCCTGCTTGGCCTTTAAGGTTTAGGTTCTTAAGATTACAGGTATGTTATATTCTACTATCTGAGTGTGTCTGTTTTATGGCTAAAGTGATCGATTTTTTCACCCCAGAGCTCGAGGAAGAGCTGACGCTCGGGGGAGACAGGCGGTTTGAGCCCCAGCCCGTACGCGCCCCGGGTGTGTGTGTGTCCACGGACCTGCCCTCTCATACTTTCCTCTGCAGTGAAACTCCAGGGCTTCAAGACAGACCGATTTGCACTCTGAGTGACACCTTATAACTCGTGTCATTTTGAGAGAGAATTTCCAGGTGAAGGTGAATGGGGGCTGAAAAGCTCGTATGTTCACGTTTGGCCAAAATGTCTAGTATTCTAAAGTGAATGTGGCTAAAGGCTACATTAAATCAAAGGTATGTCTAGCAAAAGGCAGTGGGCTCCAAGTGGGATGGAAAGCAAAGGCCTGATCTCAGAGGATATCAGGAAAAACAAGAATTGCTGGCAACTGGGGCCTCTGCGCCGCTCCCTGCCCTGAGCGCACTCAGCACCCAGCCAGGTGGGCTCAGGGGTAGGCAGCATTGAGCAGACAAGGTACAAGGTGCTAAGAGTAGGAAAAATGTCAGCCCCGTTCCTGAGTTCTGAATTCTCCCAGCGACTCCATGAGGTGGTCGTACCGTTGCCTCAATTTTAAGGAAGAGAAAGTGGGCTTGCTGAGTAAGTCCATGCCAGGGCGCACAGACAGAAAGCAGAGGACAGGACCCCAGTCCTGGCACCGGCCCCTCCCTGCCTGCGGGGCGTGTGACGTTGGGGAGGAGTTCTTCCCGGGGCCTAAGGCCCCTGGACCCTGACAGGCGGCCTGGATTCAGAGCTGATTCGCTTCCCACTCTGACCTTCCATGTTTTCCTTGCTGGGCTCCCAGGTCAGCGTTTGTGGTCGTGTGCAAAGGCAGGTGTGTGTGAGTGTGAATGTTTTTTTGGGGGAAGGGTCTGAAGCTTCATCAGACGTTCAGAGGGGTGTGTGAGCCAAAAAGCAGTAACAAGCCCTGTTCAGACTGGAGGGAAGACCTTTCTGGAGCCAGCCGAGTGGTTGGAACAAAGGTTCAAAAGGAATGACTCACCAAACAGTATCTTAGAAATGTTTTATTTTAAGTTTGACATAGTTTCAGTCTTGACAGAAAAGTTACAAAAGAGTACAAAGAATTCCCAGGTACCCTTCATCCCAGTTCCCTAAATGTTAACATTTCACACGTTTGCGCCCCCTGTACTCATACATGTGTGTGCACACGCACACTTTTTTCTGAACCATTTAAAAGTAAGTTGCAGATACTACTGTGCCCCCTTTACCCTTAATAAAAGCTAGGAATGTTCTTACCTAACTGCTGTACAGTGACAAAATCAGGGAAGTTAACCTTGATCTCTTGTTGTTAATGTACAGACCTAATTCACATTTCACTGATTGTCCTTATACTGCCCTTTATAGCAAAAGAAGATGAAGGTTGCGTGTCGCATTCAGTTGTCAGGCTCCTTTTGTCTCCTGTGATCAGGAACCGTCCCCAAGTCTTTGTGAATGTGGACATTTCTGAAGCGTCCTGGCTAGTTGGTTTGCACACTGTCCCAGGATTTGGGGGTATCTGCTTTTTGCTCCTGTTCAGCTTCTGTAGGCACTTGGGCAGGAATACAATGGACATAAGTCCCGTTTCTGGCAACGTTAACTTTTAGTTAAGGCAGGCAGGGTTCACTTCGCAAGTACGTGTCTTATGGAGAGGTTCACTGAGGATATATCAGTACCCTGCTACTCAGACTTTGCACCCCTGGTCTTAGTATCCAGACAATGGCATCTTAGCCTTCTAGGTTCATATCTCCTTGAGGAAGCGGCTTTTAGAGTGGGGTGTGCAGTGGCCTGAGCTTAAGTGAGGGCCTGCCTGTCACCCTTCAGTAAGATGCCGGCAAGAGTTCCTGCCTCCCCAGGGGCACAGCAGGGTGTCCTGGGCAGGTGGGCCGGGCACTCAGTGTTACAGGTGGCACTTCTCAACACTCACCAGGACTTCTCTGATGACCAAGAGGCCAAAGGATGTCTGTGTTACCTAGTGCTACGTAAGGAACCACCACAAACTCTAGCCACTTAACACCATAGCGGTTTCTTTTCTCTTGGGATTCTGAGGGTTTTCTGGATGGTTCTCTCCATGTGGTGCTGGCAGGGGCACTGGGGCAGCCCCTGTCATCTGGGAGCTCAGCTGGGGTGCTGGCCGGGGGCTTCAGTTCTCTTCCCGCCTCCCCGTGGGACTGCTTACACCACCTCATGGCGAGGTAGCTGGGAAGACAGACCCCACTGCAAGTGCTTCTCAAGCCTCTACTTGCATCGTGCTTACTGCTGACCCATCATCCGGAGCCAGTGACGGGGCCGAATTCCTAGACCACGCCGGAGGGAGGGCTTCACAAGGACAAATACTGGGATATGTGGTTCCCGAGGGGAGGGGGGTGGCGAGCACCAAAGTATAGTCAACCACAAGGGTCATTATGGAAAAGCCTCTGAAGTTGTGACACCCAGAGGGCAGCTGCCCAGCTTGGAATTGTTCCCCTTTGGGGCAACTGGGTGGGCTGTAGCTGGTGGACACCTCATCCATGCTAGGAAGGCAGTGAGGGCGTTCCTCGTGGCCAGCGTGCAGGAGCTCTAGGTGGCCACGGTTTTTTGTTTTTTGTTTTTTGTTTTGTTTGTGGGCCAGTCTGTAGAGAACAGGAAGGATTGGGACAGTTTCAGATAGATTTCAGGTGAGGCCTCTCCCTGAGGCTGGCTGAGGCTCCCCCTCAGGATTGGGGAAGGCTTCCCCTTACATGCATCCCATTTTATAGTAAATCATCCCTCTTTCCTTTTAAAGTTTTGTGGAGGTATAATTTGCATACTATAAAATTCACCAATTTTAAGTGTACAGTTCAGTGGTTTTTAGTAGATTTATGGAGTTATCACTCAATCCAGTTGTAGAACATGGGGCCAGAGAGGCCCCTGGTGCTCATTTGCAGTCAGTCCCCACTCCTGCCCCAGCCCAGACGACCACCAGTCTGTTTTCTGTCCCTATAGATTTGCCTTTTCTAGACGTTACATGTCAAATGACCCTTTTTGCTTTACTTCACGTTGGCTTGTTAACCAGCTACCGGAGAGGCTTCTCTAACCCAGCAGAGCCCATTGCTTTAGATATTTTGGTATAAATCCTACAAGGCCTTTTGTCTCATGCACCATACATATGCTCTTGCATATGTCATTTTTTTTCATATACTAGTTTTTAAAATGAACTGTGATCATATTGTATATCTTGTTCTATAAGATATACGACTTTTGGGGTTGTGTTTTTTTTAGGTGATCACAAATAACATTCCACGTTGTCATATGTTCTAAAAAATCATATATGATAGAATTATATTTTGTTATAGGCATGTACCATAGTTTAACAAATACTCCTTGTTTCCAATTAATGCAATCATACAACAGGCTAAAGAATAAAAATCACACGATCATATCACATGATACATGACAGAATCCAATACCCATTCATGATAAAAACTCTCAGCAAAGTAGGAATAGAGGGGAACTTCCTCAACTTGATAAAGGACTTATGCAAAAAACCTACACCTAAACATCATACTTAATGGTGAGAAACTAGAATACTTAGAAACTAGAAGCCCTCCAGCTAAGATGGAACAAGACTAGGGTGTCCTCTCTCACCACTCCTTCTAACATCGTACTAGCTAATGGAAGTTCTAGCTAATGCAAGAAAATGAAATAAAAGGTATACAGATAGGGAAGGAAGATATAAAACTGTTTGTATGCAGATGACATGGTTGTCTATGTAGAGAATCTGAAAGAATTGATAAAAAGTTGACCCCAAAATGGAACTAACAGGTGAATAGCAAGATTACAGGATATGAGGTTATTTATACAAAAGTCAGTCACTTTCCTATATGCCAGCAATGAACTAGTGGAGTTTGAAATTAAAAACAATACCATTTACGTTAGCAGGTATAAATCTAACAAAATATATACAAGATCTATATGAGGGAAACTACAAAACTCTGATGAAAGAAATCAAAGAACTAAGTAAATGTGGCAATGTCCCATATTTATGCACAGGAAGACTCAACATTGTCAAGATGTCATTTCTTCTCAGCTTGATCTATAGATTCAAAGCAATTTCAGTCAAAATCCCAGCAAGTTATTGTGTGGATATTGACAAACTGATTTTAAAGTTTATAACCAAAAGACCCAGAATAGCCAACACAATATTGAGGGAAAAGAACGAAATTGGAGGACTGACACTACTCAACTTTGAGACATACTGTAAAGCTACAGTAATCAAGACACTGGTATTGCTGGAAGAACAGATAGCTAGATAAATGGAACAGAACAGGGAGCCTGGAAATAGACTTCCATAAATATAGCCAACTGATCTTTGGCAAAGAAACAAAGGCTATACAGTGGAGGAAACATAGTCTTTTCAACAAACGGTAATGGAACAGCTAGATATCCACGTGCAAAAAAAAAAAAAATCTAGACACATCTTATATCCTTCACAAAAATTAACTCAAAATGGATCATATAAAACTGCTAACATAGGAAAAAATCTAAATGCCCTAGGGTATGGTGATGACTTTTTAGATACAACATGAAATGTTACCAAGCCAAAACTTGGGTCCAGTCGCCAGCGTGCAGTAAAGCCAAACAACTGACACCAGGTTGTGGTGAAAGAGCAGCATTTATTGCAGGGCGCTGTACAAGGAATCCGGGACAGCTAATGCTCAAAGCATACGAACTCCTCGATGGTTTTCAGCAAAGCATTTTGAGAGGTAAGGTGAGGGAAGGGAGTCCCAGGGTAAGTGATCAGCTCTGATTGGCTGATGGTGAGGTCACAGGGTAGTGTCACAGGGGTTCATATGATCAGTCTTTAGGCTCTAGTAGGTCTGGGGGGCTATATACTCATGGTCATCAAGTAGTTAACCTCTTCTATCTAGTGGGGGTTTTGGCATCTGTAGAACAACTCAGGAAATGTGCATCAGGTACTATTAGGTACTTCAGAGAGGAGCTGAAGCAGAGGATGTGGGGGGAGGGGTCTGTCCCAGGGAAGACCCCTTAGGGTCCTGGTTGGTTCCACAAAGGCACAATCCATTAAAGAAAGATTTTCTAAGCTGGACTTCATTAAAATGAAAACTTCTGCTGTGTGAAAGGATACTGTCAAGAAATTAAGACAAGCCACGAACTGAGAGAAAATCTTTGCAAAGCACACATCTGATAAAGGACTGTTATCCAAAATATACAGGGAAGACTTAATAATAAGAAAATGAACAACCTGATTTTTAAACGGGCAAAACACCTAAACAGACAATTCACCAAAGAAGATATACGGAGAGTAAACAAGCACGTGAAAAAATGCTCCACATCATGTTATCAGGAAAATGCAAATGAAAACAACGAGATGCTACTACACACCTTTTAGAATGGCTCAGATCCACCACTCTGACAACACCAAATGCTGGCGAGGATGTGAAGCAACAGGAACTCTCATTCATTGCTAGTGAGAAGGCGAAATGGTGCAGCTGCTTTGGAAGGCAGTTTGGCAGTATCTTACAAAAATAGGCGTATGTACTCTTATCACATGATCCAACAATTACACTCCTCATATTTACCCAAATGATGTTAAAATGTATGTCTATACACAAACCTGCACATGAACCTTTTTTCATAATTGCCAAAACTTGGAAGCAGCCAAGACGTCTTTCAGCAGGTGAATGAATAAACTGGTATGTCCAGAAAACAATATTTTTCAGCACTAAAAAGAAACAAGTTATCAAGCGTGCAAAAACATGGAGGAACCTTACATGCATATTACTAAGTGAAATAAGCCAGTCTGGAAAGCCCGCTTGCTGTCTGATTCCAATTATATGATATTCTGGGAAAGATAAAACTGTGGAGATAGGGAAAGGATCAGATTCTGGGGGTTAGGGAGGGAGGATGGGATTATTAACAGGCAGAACACAGGATTTTTAGGGCGGTGAAAATACTCTGTGTGATAGTATAATGGTATAACAATGGATATACGTCATTATTCATTTGTCCAAACCCATAGTATGTGCAACACCAAGGATGAACTGTAATGTAAACTATGGAGTTTGGATGACAGTGATGTGTCCGTGTAGGTTCTCCTGTCACAAAGGTACCACCTTGGTGGGGGATGTGGATAATGGGGGAGGCTGTGTATGGGGGCAGGGATATTTGTGAAATCTCTGTACTTTCTGCTCAATTTTTCTGTGAACCTAAAACTATTCTAAAAAATGAAGTGTTAAAAAAAGGTACTGCAGTTAAAATGGGCAAATGATTTGACTAGACAATTCTCTGAAGAAGGTATACAGATGGCCAGTAAGCATATGAAAAGATGCTCAGCATCATTAGTCATTAGAGAAATTCAAATGATATTCACATCAAATGATGTTCTTTTGTGTTCAAATTCAAATGATATTCAAATGATATTCACAATTCAAATGATATTCAAATGATATGAAGACATAAATAATCAGGTGGCTAAGGCTATGCAGAAATTGGGGCCCCCATACATTGCTGGTGAGAATGTAAAATGGTGCAGTCGTGTTGGAAAACAGCCTGGCAGTTTTTCAAAATGTTAAACATAGAATTACCATATGACTCAGCAGTTCCTCTCAGGAGAAATGAAAACGTATGTCCACAGAAAGACTTGTACATGAATATTAATTGCAGCATTATTCACAATAGCCTCCAGGTGGAAACAGCCCAAGTGACCATCAGCTGATGAATGGATAAACAAATGTGATAGATGCGTACAGTGGAGTACTACCCAGCAATAAAAAGGAGCAAGCACTGATAAATGCTATAACAGGGGTGAAACATCACGAATTGAAACATTTCAAAGAAGCCAGACAAAAGAACACATGTTGTATGATTCCTTTTATATGAAGTGTCCAGAAAAGGCAAGTTAATAGAGACAGAAAATAGATTAGGGATTACTTACTTGTATCGCTTCATGTTATATCACAGTCATTTTTTTCAAGTTGCTAAATGGTTTTCATGACCATTCTTTAATGGTTCTGTTTTCATATTCTTTTAGTGCTCCTCATTAGGATTCCTGCTTTTATATAAAACATTGCAGTGAACACATTTGTGCTGAAGGTTTTTTGCCATGGATTGGATTTTTTACTTCTGGATAGATCCCAGAAATGGTATTCTTAAGTCAAAAGATGTGAACATTTTCATTGTCACTTTCTCATTGCCAACACTGTCATTAATGTGTTACGGTACCAGTCTCACCTCAAAACTACCAGAATTAGTTATTATCACTTGAAGTACTTGTTGCTAATTTTTAATAGGCAGTAATTTGCCATTTAAAAAATTATTAGTGTGGTTGAACATTTTCCATTGTTTGTTTCTTAGTAGCATTCCTTCTTTTATAAATTGTTTGCATCCTTTTTCTCTTAATCTCCAGGGAGTAGGGAGATCTTGGTGTTTCTCATTTATTCATATGAGTTCTTCCCACAGTTGAAGTGGTGATTCTCAACCCAGTCTAACTGGCTGGTCCCATCTGGGGAATTTGTGGAGAGGGTCCCTCAAAAGTCCCCTTCGTGTGGTATTAAGGAGGGAGGTGGAGGAGGGGGTAAGAGAAGGGAGGGACCAAGGCAGAAACAAAACAACTCAAAGGCAGGTAGGTCCTGGTCCTCAGCCAACCCCGTGTACTTGTTTCCCCCAGTCCTGGGAGAGCAGGCTACAGGGAAGAATTGGACATCTGTTCTCTGTCTCTGGGGCCCTTGGCCTGGTTCCCTCGTTTATCTGCTCTCATTAGTCGACGAAGGCCTGGTCTCGCCAGACCAGCCATCCCAGGAACCCTGCTTCCCTCTCTGGGCCCCCCTCCCCAGTCCGACGGCAGACCCCTCTTTCTGCCCACCAGCCCGGATCCCCTTTTGGGCCTCTTGGAAATTTCTGTCCTCACCTAGTTCTCAGGTCATTTGAATCACTGAGGTGTGGGGCATGGCTGTAAAAAGCTTGGCTTCTGGACCATTCAGGCCTAAGTCCCGCACCTGCTGCTTGCTGGCTGTGCCTCAGTTCCCTGTTTGCTAAAAACCTGTGATTTGTTGTGAGGAGGACCCGTGAGGACATGTGGAGTACTCGGCAGGCTGCCTGGTAGCTGGGGGCCACGGAACAATGGTGGTCACCCTCAGGGGAGGGGGGAGACCCTAGTTAAAATGAGGCTGTTGCTTAGTGTTTCTCAGCCTCGGCCACAAACTCGCCCACACCTGGGTCCCGTCCACAGAGAATTTGATGTAGTTGGGCTGGGGTGTGGCTTCCCAGCTCAGGCGATTCTAGTGATGGCCAAGGTTGAGAAGCACAGGCTGGGAGGACTAGTCTGGGGGGATCTGCCCATCATCTCCCGCCGCCACCCCGGGCCTCCCAAGGGGAGGCTCCTCGTCTCACTTTCCGAAATGCATCCCTTCTCCAAGCCCGAAGGCCTACCTGAGCTTCTGGTAACTGACCTTCCCTGGATGAAGCCGGAGCAGGGCCCACTTCCTCTCCTGACTCGGGGTTTAATTCCATTTTATTGTCGCACCACCTTTTCTTTTGCACATGTTGGTGTTTGTTCTTTTCCTGCCTGCACGTCTGTGGACAGAAAACCAGACTTGTTGGCTTTTGTGACCCTTGGGGCATCTTGGAGGCTCCCGACTGTAAACTAGTGTTTGGGAAAAGTGCGTCTTTCTCCCCAAGCTCGTCAGATATCCCCAGGGCTGGAGAGGATGAGGCCGGGGGAGTGAGGCAGGCTGTGCACGTGGGCTTGGCAGGATACTTTCGGCTGCAAGTAAGAGGAGCCGCGGCTCAGAATGGCTCAGAGGACCACCAACTGTGGTCTCACCCAGCAGACGTCCAGAGGGAGTGCGTCCCATGGTCGCGCAACCATTAGCGTGTTAACCGTTAGCGTCTTAACCATGTGAGCTTGGGCTGGTGGCTTAAACTCAGCGTCCTCATTTGTGAAAAAGGACCGTTGCCCGTGCAGTGACTTAACATTAGTAAAGGCCTTACAACAATCCCTCATGTGAAGGAAGTGTTTTGTATGTGTCGGCTACTATACGATCAGTCATCGCTGCGTAACAGATGCGAAATTCTCGGTGGTCCACAGCAATCAGCATTTCTTTCCCGTGCGTCGTCTGCAGGTTGGCAGGGCTTGGCTCGGCCCCTCCCATTCAATCTGTGCGTATAGCTCAGGTCTGCCCCACACGTGTTCTCCCTGGGTCCCAGGGAAGCAGTGCAGCAGGTGCCGGGGTGATGCTGTTCACATAACAGTGGCAGTGACACAGGATAGAGGAAAAACACCAGCGTCCGTCGGAAACTGGCACGTTCTCACTCTGCCCCCTTTCCTTTGGCCCAAGCAAGTCCCATGTCCCAGCCCAGTTTCTGCAGGGAAGGGAGGTAAATTCTACTCAACTCCAGTTAGTGGTAGTATCAAGTCACATGTCAAAGGACATGAAGAATTAATAAACAGTGTGTCATCGGTGGATTAGATCAAAGATTGTATTAACATTGTTAAATTCAAAATGTTTTCTCATTTGTGATTTCTTCTTTGACCCGTGGTTTCTTTAGAAGTGAGTCATTTAGTTTCCATATCTTGGGGGAATGTTTTCATATATCTTCCTGCTACTGATTTCTAGTTTAATTCTCTTATGATCAGAGAACATACTTTGTATCAGTGTTAAATTTCTTAAGCCAAAGGCTATACTGTGGAGATGTAATAGAACATCTCTTTTCTTAGAAAATACATGCTGCAGTATTTAGAGGTAAATGTCCATGATGCATGTAACTTACCCTCAGATGGATCAGGGAAGAATTTGTGTGTGTGTGTGTGTGTGTGTGTGTGTGTAGATTGCAATTTACTGAAGGCGGGACAGGGAACAGGCACAAATCATAAAGCCAAAGGGGTAAAATGTTAACAGTAGGTGAATCTGCGCAAAGGATATATAGGTGTTCTTTGTACTATTTTAATTTTTGCAACTTTTCTGTAAGTTTAAAACGATCTCTGAATAAAAAATAAAAAGAAAGGAAAAGCTAATAGTCTCCCCCCTACTCCACTCCTCCAGGTGTGTATCCTTCCATATGCTTTCCTTACCCACACAAACATATACTAATATTTATACAGTTAGATGGGATTTTTATCATTTTATTAAAATAGGATTATTCTCAGTGCATTAATTATCGTGCAACTTGATTTTCTCAACAATACATCATAACGATCCTTCTAGGTCAAAAAACATAGGTTTAATTTACTTTGAAACAGAGGTTTATAAGTATCACAGTTTCTTCAATCATCCCCCTACTGTTGGATATTCCGGCAGTTTCCAGTTTTTTTGTCACCACAAACGAGGCAGCAGAAACCATCCTTGTACATACCACCCACAGTATTGGTGCCAAGTCCGTGACTCACTTCTGGAATTAGAATTTCAGTCAGAGTCAGGTAGCACCACAAACCCTTTGCGATTCATCACGTTCGAAGCTGTCGCACCGTGGGAGTGAGGCTGGTCTCCAGAGGCCACCTGCTCACCCTCGTGTCCAGTTGCACGCAAGCCCACAATTTCCAAGGCGGGCCAGAATGTCCTCTGGGAAGCTTTAAAAAAAAGATAAACAGTGCCCCACCCCACCCACGTTTCTCTTTGGACCTGAAGAGACTGCTGGAACGGTCTGCTGTCTTGTGGCAGGGACCCCATGTCGAGGTGGCCCAGGAGTCCAGCATTTCCACATGTCAGCCAGACCTGGCACGTCCCACCTCAGCCAGTTCATGCACCTGCTAATTATATAACTTTAAGAAGGTTTTGCTAGAAATTTCAGGCAGAGCCCAGGCTTCTGTAGGTGGGACCACAGGTGGCCCACGAGTGGCTGGTTGGATTCTCGAGTGGAGACAACTTGTAGTCCAGTTGATGTGGCTGAGATCGTAGTTGTGACCTTCACACAGGACAGTGTCCCACAGCAGGGATAACAGTTAACATCCATGGGATGTTGCCTCGTGCCAGGCAGGGAGCTAAGCACTTTCCATAGAGCATCTCGTTTAACTCCCGCCGTGACCCTGAGGTACAGGAGTCGTATAATCCTATTGCATCACTCACCTGTGGCCACAGCAGTTCTGCATGAAACCACCCCAAACCTTAGCGGCCTGAAACAACCACCAGTTATTTGCCTGTGATTCTGTGAGTGAATGATTTAGGTGGGGCTCACATGGGCAGTCCTGGCTTCGTCTGGGCTCCCTACAGCTCAGCTAGGCTTCTGGGAGTTGGCTGGCTGTTGGCTGGAGCTACGGGGATTTTCATCCATGTGGTGTCTCATCCCCCAGCAGGCTAGCCTGGGCGTGTTTACGTGCCGGGGGAAGGGGTGAGAGCGGGAGAGAGACAGAGAGTACCAAGGCTTGCTCAGGTCTAGCCCAGAATCGGCACATCATCTCTCTTGCCACATTCTCTTGGCCAAAGCAAATCACACGGTCAGCCCAGATCCAAGAGGTAGGAAAATCAGTCCACCTCTGGGTGGTAGGAGCTGCAGTCATGTTGCACAGGGCATGATACAAGGAGGGGTGAAGGTCTGTGGCCATTTTGGTGGTTTATCTCACCGGCTTTTGCAGGTCAGATGAGTCAGGAACAGAGAGGTTACTTGAAATCGCCCGAGTTCACAGAGCCAGCAGGTGGCAGGTCCGGACCTGGGTGGGCAGACAGCAGCGCCCAGCATCCAGCCCCTCTCCCATCTGTCCGCGTCCATGAAGGCTTCCTGACTGTGGCATCATCTCGCCATCTCTGAAAATCTCCAACACCCAGTCAACCTCAAGGAGAAAACCATCTCCAAAGACCCTTGGCTCCTTGAAGGACAGGCATGTGACAGAAGTTGGAGGAGGTTGTGGACAGATGGCCTGGCAGGTGGTTGGGGGGTTGAGTGGATTGGTGGGTGGGCGGCTTGTTGGCAAGTAGATGATGTGAGAGGGCTGAGGACAACTGTCACCTCATCTCCGCTTGGGTTTTTTCTGAAGTGGAGGGGCAGGAAAGAAATCTGAGACTCCAGGTGGACTTTCTTGGGGCCATCAGGCTGAGGGCCTGAGGTGTGGGGTCCACACTGGGATGAGTCGGCCTTTCCAATCAGAGGTCCTCTGAGCTGGAGATGGTGAGTGCAGAGTCTTCCTTCCTTCAGAGGAGGGAGAGCCCAGAGCGAATTTTAGAAGAGAGTCTTCAGTGCCAGGGTTTGGGCCAATCATTTCCCAAGTCTCTAGCCCTGTGCAAGGCACCAGGATTCCCAAGAGGACTCTTATCTCCAAGGAGTTTACTGTCTGAGTCCCCTCATAGGGCCCTGGGCAAGGCCAGGGACACAGTCTGCAGGCACAGGTCCTGGCTGATGGCCAAAGAGAAGAGAGCGGCCTTCTCCATCCCTCTTTGTGGCGTCACCTGGGTGACTGTGCTGTGGATCCCTCATGTGTGCCCAGGCTGCGTGTCAAGTATCCCAGCCCATCCCAGAGGGGTTTGTGGGAAAGGCCTTGTCTCTGCTCTGGAAGCCACCCCCAGCCATCAGCCTGCCAGGCGGGCCAAGTGCACTGGTTCATAATTGGTCATGTCACTGTCCCTGACCCTGTTTCCTCCCCATAGAACTCTGAGGAGATGGGATGGGGGCCGAGGGACCCTCCAGCGCCCAGAGGAGGCCTTGGAGAGCAGCAGCCAGAACAGCTGCCTCACCACCTGCCAGCTTCCTCCCAGCACCACCAAGCTTTTTTTTTTTTTTCAAATTTGTGTATTTTATTGGGTCAGCTTGATGACTTTTTTACCTAGGTATATGAGATACCTAGTTGAAGACACCGGCCCTTTCCAGCACTGCAGAAGGTCACTTGTGCTCATCTGTACTTTCCATGGCCACCACTTTTCTGACCTTTAGGTGAGAAAGGTGAGTTTTGCAAGTTCTCAACTCTTCCTGCATCCCATGCTTTCCCGGGGTTACACTCATCGTTGATCTGCACTGGTCTCTCCCCGCAGGGCTCCTTGAGGGCTCCGGCTGCTCCAGCTGGAAAGCCAATACTCGAGAAGCAAGTGTTAATGGAAAGGAGGGTTTGCTTTATTCCAGTTGCCAGCAACGGGAGGAGAAGGCGGACTCCTGTCCAAAGGCCAACTCCCCACTGCCAATCAGTGGGCAAGAGCTTTTATAGGCAGAGGGAGGGGGCCGCATGCAGCACAGCACAGTCAGCTGTGACAGTCATCTCAAAATGTCACCGGTCGTCTGATCAGCATCATCTTGATTGTTTTAAGCACAGTCCGTCTTCAGTTCCAGGGTCGGTTTGTTCCCATTTCTTTGAGGCAAGTTCTCGGATTTGCGGCAACTTATGTCATGGCTACAGTCTGGTCATCAGGTAGTTAATTTCTTCCACCTGGTGGGGGCTTCAGTATCTATAAGACAGCTCACAGGACATGGCTCAGAATATGATCTATAGCCCTTGAGGAGGAACTAAAGGTCCTTGACTTTGTTTAACGGCTAAACTATTATTATTTTGTCCTGTTTGACTGCTTTCCTTTGTTTCTATATTTTCTCATTTCTCTGATTAAATTTATTCTTTGGCTAAGGTTTTCTATGGACAAGAGGCAGGTGAAGGACAAGGGGGCGGGGGGGTGGGTGTAGGGAGGTTCTGTCCTGGAAAGGTCCCATAGGGTCCTGTTCCATTTCAGGAGTGGGTCTTAATCACCTCTGTCCCTGTTTCCCTTCCCTCCAGGCTAACACAGAGCAGGGTGCCCAGTGGATGTGCCTTCCATGAAGGCCAGCCTGCCTCTGTACAGCACAGGGTGATGGGTAAGAGCACAAGCTGCCTGCCTTCCAAGTCCTGACGCTCTCACTTACCACTGTGTGACCTTGAGCCAGTTACCTAACCTCTCTGTACCAAACCAGGGAGGATAATATTACTTGCCTTACAGGATCACTGTGATAATTAAGTGCATAAGTATTTATAAAGCTCTTCCAAATGTCTGGGGCATAGTGAGGCTGTTTAAGTGTTTGTTAAATGAAGACATGAAAAAAAAAAGGTATTTTCCACCTGAGCAGCTGAGGGCAAGGTCTAGCCCTGTTTTTTGACCACCATCTCCTGAGTCAGGAGTCAGCAAATTATAGCCTCCCTGCCACCAGGTCTTGTAAGTAAAGTTTGGCGCACAGCCATGCTTTCTGGTTTGTGTGTTGTCTAAGGCTCGTTCATGCTGCGATGGCAGAGTTGAGTAGTTGCAACAGAGACCATTTACCCTCCGGCCTTTTCCAGAGTGAGCTTACTGACCCCTGCCCTGAGTCTTCTAAACCCACCATCAACCATGGTCTGCTGCAGCTTCAACGTGAACTGCTCTGACCTGGGAAAAAGTGACTTCTGTGGATGTCGCACGTTTAAATGCCTCAGCTGTCCTCTCTGCACAAACCCCCTTGACCCCCAAGGGTTTCCTTGGCCTTTATCCTGGTCCTCAAGAGCCCCTCAAGAGGCTCAGAGGTGGCCCTTTGTTTGGCTGGTGGGTGGGTTTGAACTGTCCTCTCTGAGTGGGGACAGGTGAGGAGAGAGGTGCAGACATGCCCTCGGGGATTAAAGTTCCACCCAGAGAGACCGCGACTCCTTCCTGCCACAAGAGCCACAATCCTGTTTAAGGTAAGCTGTTAAGTGTTGGCCTCAGGGCCAACTCTGGCGAGCTTGCATTCCTCCGGCACTTTCCACCAAGCTTGCGTTGCAGATTACTCAGGAAGGCGCCAGAGAGTAGATTGTGAGATGCAATTTATTATGTAAACCTGGAGCTAGTCTTCGTAGGCCATGGGTTTACTGGGGCATCGCTCTGGGCCTTGCAGATACTCCCGTTACTCCTGGCAACAGACCCACCTGCCATTCACAAGCTCCATTTCCTGGGTCCTATTGCCAACAGGAAAACAAAACCGAACCAGAAAAACCAGCATGAAGGCAGAACTTACTTGAGGGGAGGCGTGCAGGGGGAAAAGGACAGCAGACCTTAGCATTTCAGTAGGAAAAATCCGCTCAGATACCCCTGGGGGGTGGGAGTGTACATTGGAGCCACCTTTCGGGAAGCCAAATTGCAGTATGTACCAAGAACTTGAAAATAGTCCCAGCCTTTGACCAAATCCACCCTCTGGGAGTTACCTGTCGCCACAACCATGGCGTGTAGCAAACCACCCCCAAACGCTGATTTACAATCATAAACAATTTTCTTACACACGAGTGTCAAGAGCTGTGAAGGGTCTCAGATGTTATCCTATTTCCAAGTTACCAAGTGAGCTGGCCTGTTTCACGGGGGCTGGTGGGAGACGTGAGTCTTCTGGGTCAAAGGTGAGGGGTGGTTTGTTCACCTCAGCCATGGCAGTCGCCAGGGCTTCAGCATTTGCCCCATTCTTCACGTTCTGATTCTCACACGGCAGCGCAGTTAGGACAGGGGACACCTGCACACAGTGGGTGACACAAAAACACACAAACATCGATTCAAGGTGGGTTGTAGACATAAATGTAAAAGGCAAAACAATAAAGCTTCCAGAAGAGCATCTTGAGATAGACAAAGAACATTAGCCATTTGGCCTTGATTCCCAGTCCAGGCGGCTCTTGGCGAGGCCAGGCCAGGCCAGACCACCTCCGGGCCACTCGGTCTGCTCATTCCTCCACCCGTTCGTTCATCACAAGTTTTCTGAGAGGCAACCCTGGACAAGGCCAACACACAGCAGTAAAACAAAAAAACAAAAACATTAACCATGAAGGAAAAATTGATCAACTGGACTTTATTAAGAATTTATTTCGTGTAGCTTGATGATGTTTCCAACTTTGCTGGTGGGGCACAGGGATTCTGAGTTATTTCAGAAGATGAAGAAAGAGAGAGAGGCTGCTTGAGAAAATTAACAAGGTGATCCCGGCGGCACCCTCGGCGGGCCCAGCTTCCTGGCTGCTGTCTGGGGCTCTCCCCTCCACCGCCGGGTGCACAGCGTGAGGGCCTGAGACCTGGCTCTGTTACTTACTGGTCGTTTACTAGCATGTCACCCTGGAGAGTTACTTCACTTGGCGCACGGCAGCGATGGGAAATGGAGGGCCGGCACTGGTGCTGACAGCCACCCCAGCAGAGCCCTGCGCACTGGCTGTTCACATCTGCCAGCAGAAGCCATTGATGGACTCCATGACCGCAGTGCCACCACCCAGAGGCTGACACAACCATCTGAAAATGGAGTGAGTCAAAATGACTCAGTCTGCAAATGCTTTATCCAAAGCTGAGTTTTTAAACCAAAGCACAAACCATGGCAAGTAGGAATATTAATTCAAAGGAACAAAAAGAAAAGCTCAACCTTTATATACTTATTTAGAACCACCTAGCAATGTAGAAGCAAGACCTAACTCTGCCGTCTACTAGAGGTAAACTGAAGTGTAAGCAACCCGCATGGCTGGATGTCCTCACCTGGTGAAGAGTATCCTCAGGTGGCTGGGTCCTGTCAACTGAAGAACAAGTTATCAAAATAGAGCAGATCTCTCTAAAAGCAGCAGGATTCAAGGGGAAGGGACAAAGACCTTAATAGAGAGTCAAAGATTTGTGCCATTTAAAAAAACTGCCACAAAGGATAAAACTACCTATCTTATAGGCTGGAGATGAGGATTAGTGTTGAACATAATGCAGGTATTAGGCACGTGAATGCGTAGTCACTAGTATTATTATGGCTGTTAAGTAGCGAATGATTTGAATGTACCATCTGGTCAGTTCTTTTAACTGTGACCATCAGAACTACAGTATCATGTAGCTTTTTTGCATGAGGTGTTCTGAAGCTGACTGTCTTGGGTCAGAAGCAGACTCTGGGCTGAGGACTTGAGTGTTAGTGGTTTATTAAGGACGCGCTTCCTGGGAAGACTGGTGTGGGAGTTAAGGGAAGCAGAACCGAGAGGGGTAAGCAGCTCTGTGCTTTCAAGTTAAGTTCTGTGGCTTCATCCTGGGGGCTCAGGAGTGTAAGTTATGCCTCGGAGTTTCCCTGACCTGAGACAAAGGAATTCTGGCATCCTCCAGACGTTGTCTGCAGGGCTGCGCTCAGGGGAGAGTATTAACTCCCAGATGCTTCTACCAACACTTTACCAGCTTTTTACCAAGAACACTGCTCTAGTGAAGAGTATCGCTGTGAATCACGGAAGCACATTCAAGGGGTGATAGCCAAACAGTTAAAGGGATGCAGAAGGGTCTGGGCAGAGCCCTGACAGGCTCTACTATGCTTACTAATCCCTATTAGGCTGAAGAGACATCAGCAAAGGGTCTCCTTTCATGCTGGTTAGGAGAGGAACCAACATCTGTTCAAAGGCCACCATGCGTGAGGCCCCACAAGAGAGCATTTAAAAAACATTGAAATCGGGGGCTTCCCTGGTGGCACAGTGGTTAAGAATCCGCCTGCCAATGCAGGGGACACGGGTTCGAGCCCTGGTCTGGGAAGATCGCACATGCCGCAGAGCAACTAAGCCCGTGCGCCACAACTACTGAGCCTGTGCTCTAGAGCCCGCGAGCCACAACTACTGAAGCCCGTGCACCTAGAGCCTGTGCTCCACAACAAGAGAAGCTACCGCAATGAGAAGCCCGCGCACCACAACGAAGAGTAGCTCCCGCTCGCTGCAGCTAGAGAAAGCCTGCGTTCAACAACAAAGACCCAACGCAGCCAAAAATAAATAAATAAATTTATTTTTAAAAAAAGATTATAGAGAGGTAAAGAAACACAAGAGTTCTACTCCTTAAAAAAAGAAAAAAATTGGGGCTTCCCTGGTGGTGCAGTGGTTGAGAATCTGCCTGCCAATGCAGGGGACACGGGTTCGAGCGCTGGTCCGGGAGGATCCCACATGCCGCGGAGCAACTGAGCCCATGAGCCACAACTACTGAGCCTGCGCATCTGGAGCCTGTGCTCCGCAGCGGGAGAGGCCGTGACAGTGAGAGGCCCGCGCACCGCGATGAGGAGTGGCCCCCGCTTGCCGCAACTAGAGAAAGCCCTCGCACAGAAAGGAAGACCCAACACAGCCAAATAATTAATTAATTAATAGATTGATTGATTAAACAAAAGGGACAGCCATAATTTAAAAAAAAAATACTTCCTTTGCAGCAACCTCTCTCAATGCTGGGAAAATAGTATCTATACCAAAAGCCTTAGGTTTAAGTCAATTCTAAACCTGGCCTAGGAATTCCTGTTTTTGCTATGGGACTTCCTATCAGTCAACAGGACCAAAAAAAATCAGTTTCAGGAACCTAGAAAGCAGGTGGTGTCTCTGCATCAGCCTGGGTTTATGCCCTCTCTGAGCCCAAGGCTGACTCATGGAGAGGGTTCTCGAATCTCAGTCTTCTGTTTTATAATCCGCTTTGCTTTTTCTTGAACACCCCCTGGCTTCTCTGCCGGTCCCCACGGAAAGCATGCCCAGGGGTGCCCTGTCTCATGCTGGGACAAGCTGACAGTGCGTGGAGGCAGAGCCGCAGGCTGAGGAGCCTCAGGACTGGGATTAAACCAGCCTCTCTCACTTCTTCATCCCTGCCTGCAAAATAAGAAAACCTCTGAGCTGAAGGGTGGCAGGTCCCCACTGAGAGTGATGATTCTTGGGTCATCTATGTTTTTCTTGGCTGGAGGCCAGAGCCAACATAACCCAGGGAACATTTGCAGAGAAAAATCCTTATGTTTGCTTACTTTGCTTTCTTGCTCTTTCTCGTCAAAATTTAAACAGTGCTGAGGCTGAGAATGAGCAGATTCAGGAAAAAATGGCAACAACAAGAGTAACAACCTGGAAAGTGAGCTGGTGAGGCCTGTTGGCTGGGCCGGCAGACTCGGAGGCCCTCCGGAGGTGGTGACTTTTTGACTTTCACTTGAATCCCTGCCATGTTCTGCCATCTTTTCCCTTACCTTTCCCATCCTGGGTTCTGCAGTTAAGGTCCAGAATTGAGCGCTGTTCAGAGCGTGAGACCTGGGGTGAGCAGAGATGCAATGCAACCATTTTCTCCAGTGTCCTAAGGAAGAGAAACCCAAATTCAGCCAAGTGGATAAGTCTTATGAGGCTAAGAAAGAAAAATGCATGTGTGGAGCTTGCATTTTCAGAGATATTGTTATGACCTACTATGTGCCATGTACTGTTCTAGAAATTGCTTAAATGAACAAAACCATAGTATCTAAACTAATTACAGAGTTTCTAAATGGCAGTGATATAGAGGTCTGGGATATTACTTTAGTCCTATCATGCAGATATCAATAATTATATTTTGTTTTATTCATGATTAGATAGCAATATCATTTATGCTTCTATTCTAGGACTAGGACAGGAAAAATGCAAGATGAGCCTGAAGTATCTTTTTTTTTTTAAGTTGAAGTATTGTTGATTTACAATATTATCTGTTTCAGGTGTACAGCATAGTGATTCACAGTTTTTAAAAGTTATACTCCATTTATAGTTATTATAAAATATTGGCTATGTTCCCTGTTCTGTGCAATATATCCTTGTAGCTTATTTATTTTATACATAATAGTTTGTACCTCATAATCCCTTATCCCTATCTTGCCCCTCCCCCTTCCCTCTCCCCACTGGTAACCACTAGTTTGTTCTCTATATCTGTGAGTCTGTTTCTTTTTTGTTATATTCACTAGTTTGTTTTATTTTTTAGATTCCAAGTATAAGTGATATCATACAGTATTTGTCTTTCTCTGACTTATTTCACTTAGCGTAATATCCTCCAAGTCCATCCATGTTGCTGCAAATGGCAATATTTCTTTCTTTTTTTGTGGCTGAGTAGTATTCTATTGTATGTGTACACCACATCTTCTTTATCCATTCATCTGTCGACGGACACTTAGGTTGCTTCCATATCTTGGCTATTGTAAGTAGTGCTGCTATGGAGAGCCTGAAGCACCTTGTGGTGCCAGTAAGTAAGGAAGTATTTGAAAAGGGTGGGGATGTGTCAGTGGCTGACAGAGCTCCTGATGGCCAAAGCCGGAACAATTGAAGCAATGAAATAAATAACAATAATGTTGGATTATAACCCATAGAATAAAAAAATCCGTAAGCACTATTGATATAAGTAAATAAAATTTAAAGAATCAATCAATAAATAAGGGAGGAAGGACAGCTCTTCCTTATAGGAGAATTCTAATTAATAAATGTAGAAAGAAAAAGGGAAACAGAAAATCTCCTTGAGAAAACAAATCTAATAATTGTCAGATTCACTGATGAATCCTAAAGTCAGCAAAAGTTTGAGGAAAAACAGGATATTTGCAATCTCAAGTATCTCCCCCAAGATACTTATTAATTACAAAGAGAAAAACAGTAACCTTATGGTACACAAATCCAGGACACAGCACCATAACTAAGTGACCAAAGGCAACATCACTATAAAAAGATATGTCAACACGTTGCTCCCCTGACAGGATACACTGAGGAGGGCACAGTGCCTCAGGGTTCCTGCCCAAACACTTCACCTGCATCTGATGCTGAGACAAACCCAAACTGAGGGATATTCTACTATATAACTGACCAGTACTTTTCAATAATGCCCAAGTCATGAAAGACAAGGGAAGGGACTTCCCTGGTGGTGCAGTGGTTAAGAATCCACCCGCCAATACAAGGGACACGGGTTCGATCCCTGGTCCGGGAAGATCCCACATGCTGCGGAGCAACTAAGCCTGTGAGCCACAACTACTGAGCCTGCTCTCTAGAGCCTGCGAGCCACAACTACTGAGCCCGCGTACCACAACTACTGAAGACTGCGCTCCTAGAGCCAGTGCTCCACAACAAGAGAAGCCACTGCAGTGAGAAGCCCGTGCACCACAACGAAGAGTAACCCCTGCTTGCTGCAACTAGAGAAAGCCCACACGCAGCAACGAAGACCCAACGCAGCCAAAAATAAATTAAAAAAAAAAAAAAAGACAAGGGAAGACAGGAATGGTCACAGATTCAAGGAGATTAAGGATATGTGACACCCAAATGCAGTAGTGGGAAAACTGCTGAAGTCCAAATAAAGTCTGCAGATTGGTTAATAGTATTGTACCCATGACAACTTCTTAATTTTATACGGTTATGTTAGATAGTAACATTAGGAGAATCTGGGTAAAGGATAAGTAATAAACTTTTCTCTAAGTCTAAAAAAATTAAAGGACAAAATACATTTGAAAGTAGGTCTATTTTATGTCTCATAGAAAAAGATTTAGCGGGAATTCCCCGGCAGTCCAGTGGTTAGGACTCCACGCTTGCATTGCACGGGGCACGGGTTCCATCCCTAGTCGGGGAACTAAGATCCTGCAAGCCACGCATTGTGGCCAAAAAATAAGAAAAAGAAAAAAGAAAGAGAAAGATTTACCTTTAGGTTCAGAATGGTCTGGTTTTACAAAGCACCTGTTTATCATGGACTTAGGGTCGTTGAGAAAGGCAAACTTGTGTGTCTGTGGCGAAAGAGCCAAAAACCAGCTGTCAGGGTAGCTGAGACTTTCCTTCTTGCTTTGCCCCTTGCTGACTTGGTATTTCCAGGTCGTTTTGGTTTTCCAGATGTGTACAAATGAACCCCTGGCTCAAAAGTATTACAAATAATTACAATTCTTTGCATGAGGTAATGTGGCTTATACAGTACCTTGTCTTAAAAAAAAAATCCGTACAGAAACCACTTGGTGTGCATTTTGTTTACCCGAAATCAGATGTCATGTTGACCCTGTAATTTCTGGACTCACATTGGCGCATTAAAGTCCTCAGACCACATCCAGAAAGACCACATCCCTCAACACAGTGCTTCGGTTACGTGGACCCAAGTGATGGAAAGGAAAATAGAGAACAAGGGAGTTTTCCCTACTAACTAAACAATTAGGCCCTTCTGAGGGAAAAACATCAAATTTCAAGTAACCAGAAAGTTTCACAGGTCATTGTGGTTATGAAAATCACTGCAGCCAACAATTAGCAGAAAATTTGGATGGTGCCTTTTGTACCATCAATGAAACAACTGAAAAGAGTGGAATATTCCCCTTTTCTACCTTTTGTAAGCTTTTCAAAGTAACATTTATTTTTAAGGAAATTGTGTTTTTAACAAAGGCTCTGTGTGTTCTTTATTGGTCTATGAATAATGACACTGGTCAAGTAGGGAAAAAGTGGCTCCAGGCAGGGCCACCACGAACAGTTGTGCATGTTGTGTACTGCAAAAAAAAGGCACCCCAATGAAGGGCTAGTGGAGCTGAAACCCGTCCTTCTCTCTGCCCTCCAAGCTGCACGCCTGTAAGGTCACATCTACCCAGAGGAACGGTTGCCTTATTCTAATTACACAAAGGTGCTGAGCAGGCTAGTATTGGCTCTAGCAGTAGGTGTGGTATGACCGGTGTGGGGAGCAGATTGGGAAATGCAAGTTTGGTGTGGCAGGAGGAATTTTGATGGATCTATGACTAGATCTTAACTATTTTACTGTTTTATGGCAAATATTTCTTTCTAAAGCCAGTGTTTTTATTGAAAAGGTAAGACTCTCTGCTATCCCGGAAACCTACCACATTCCTCATATAGCCTTCAGAAATTTCCTACACACACACACATACACACATACAAATTTACACAAATGACAGCTTATTATTATATCCTTTGCTTTTTTTTAAAATTTATTTATTTATTTTTGGCTGTGTTGGGTCTTCGTTGCTGCGAGCGGGGGTTGCTGTTTGTTGCAATGCACGGGCTTCTCATTGCAGTGGCTTCTCTTGTTGTGGAGCACGGGCTCTAGGCGCCCGGGCTCAGTAGTTGTGGCTCGTGGGCTCTAGAGCGCAGGCTCAGTAGTCATGGTGCATGGGCTTAGTTGCTCCGCGCATGTGGGATCTTCCCAGACCAGGGCTCAAATGCCTAATTGTCTGTCACACATCTTGAAGACATGCTATGGATTCCTCTGACAGCCTAATTTTAAAACTAAGATATTCTTTTTTAAAAAAATTTTTATTTATTTATTTATTTAGCTGCAACGGGTCTTAGTTGCGGCACACGGGATCTTTTGTTGCGGCATACGGGCTTCTCTCTAGATGTGGTGCAGGGGCTCCAGAGCATGCGGGCTTAGTTGCCACGCTGCAAGCCTTGTGGGATCTTAGTTCCCCGACCAGGGATTGAACCTGGGCCCCTGCAGTGAAAACACCAAGTCCTAACCACTGGACCGCCAGGGAATTCCCATAACCACTATTTATGTTCAGAATTCTTTCGTCACCCCAAACTGAAACTCTGTACCCATTAAATAGTAACTCCCTATACCCTTCCCCCCAGCCCCTGGCAACCACCATTCTACTTTGTGTCTCTATGAATTTGACTATTTCAGGTATCTCATATAAGTGAAATCATACAATATTTGTCCTTCCGCATCTGTCTCATTTCACTTCAAATAATGTCTTCAAGTTTCATTCAAATAATGTCTTCTATATTATAGTGTATATTAGAACGTCATTTCTTTTTCAGGCTGAATAATATTCCATTGTATGTATATACCACATCTTGTTTATCCATTCATCTGTCAATGGACACTTGGTTTGCTTTCAACCTTTTGGCTACTGTGGATAATGCTGCTACGAACTTGGGTGTACAAAAATCTCTCCAACACCCTGTTTTAGTTCTTTTGGATATATACCCAGAAGTGGAATTGTTGAATCATACAGTAATTTTATTTTTAAGTTTTTGAGGAACCACCATACTGTTTTCCAGAACAGCTGCACCATTTTACATTCCCACCAACAGTGCCCAAGTGTACCAATTTCTCCACATCCTCACCAACACTTATTATTTTCTGTTTTTTTGGTAGTAGTCATCCTTATTGGTGTGAAGTTGTATTTCATTGTAGTTTTTTTTTTTTTTTAATTTTATTTATTTATTTTTGGCTGCGTTGGGTCTTCGTTGCTGTGTGAGGGCTTTCTCTAGTTGCGGCGAGCGGGGGCCTTTCACTGTCGTGGCCTCTCTTGTTGCGGAGCACAGCCTCCAGACGCGCAGGCTCAGTGGTTGTGGCTCACGGGCCCAGTTGCTCCACGGCATGTGGGATCTTCCCAGACCAGGGCTCGAACCCATGTCCCCTGCATTGGCAGGCAGATTCTCAACCACTGCACCACCAGGGAAGCCCTTCATTGTAGTTTTGATTTGCATTTCCCTAATGATTAGTGATGTCGAGCATTTTTTCTGTGCTTGTTGGCCATTTGTGTATCTTCCTTGTTGAAATGTTTTCCCACTACCATTTGTTGAAAAGACTGTCATTCCGCATTGTATGGTGTTGGCACCCTTGTGAAAAATCATTTGACCCTATATATGAGGTTTATTTCTGAGCTCTCTATTTTATTGCAGTGGTCTGTATGTCTGTCTTTATGCCAATATCACATCATTTGGATTACTGTAGCTTTTGTAGTAAGTTTCAAAACCATAAAGTATGAGTCCTCCAACTTTGTTTTTTTTCCCTCAAGATTGTTTTAGCTATTTGGGGTTCCTTGAGATTCTACATGAATTTAAGGATGGATTTTTCTATTTCTGCAAAAAATGTCATTAGGATTTTGATAGGGATTACATGGACTCTGTAGATCACTTTGGGTAATATGAACATCTTAATGATATTAAGTCTTCCAATCCATGAACACGAAACGTCTTTCCATTTATTTGTGTCTTCTTTAGTTTCTTTCAGCAATGTTTTATACTTTTCAGTATGTAAGTCTTTCACCTAAGACTAATTCCTAAGTATTTTATTTTAAACTACTTAAAATACTTAATTCCTAAGTTGTTTTTTTTTTTTATAAATCACATTAGGATTTTTTTTTAATTTAATTAATTAATTTATTTAATTATGGCTGTGTTGGGTCTTCGTTTCTGTGCGAGGGCTTTCTCTAGTTGCGGCAAGTGGGGGCCACTCTTCATCGCGGTGCGCGGGCCTGTCACTATCGTGGCCTCTCTTGTTGCGGAGCACAGGCTCCAGACGCGCAGGCTCAGCAATTGTGGCTCACGGGCCTAGTCACTCCGTGGCACGTGGCATCTTCCCAGACCAGGGCTCGAACCCGTGTCCCCTGCATTGGCAGGCAGATTCTCAACCACTGCACCACCAGGGAAGCCCCCTAAGTATTTTATTTTTAAAATATTCCGAAGTATTTTATGCTTTTTGATGCTACTGTAAATGAAATCATTCTCTTAATTTCCTTTTCACATTGTTCATTGTTAGTGTATAGAAACACAACTGATATTTGTGTGCTGATGTTGTATCCTGCTCTCTTACTTTTTAAAAAGTATGCTTTGGGGCTTTTTCACGCAATTAATATTTAGACATACCTCATCATACTCTGGATAGCATTTCATTGTGTGGATATTCTAGACCTGAGACCAAAGCTACCTATTTTCATACTTGATCTGAGAATAGTTTCAAAGTAGTACCTACATAATAAACTCTATGTTACCTCTATAGCCTAAAATACTATCTAGCCCTTTAAGAAAAAGCTTGTCAATCCCCATTCTAGAACACATTTGGCCAGACTCCTGTTGAAAGGCCATTTGAATTGTTTCCAATTCAATGCTATTATAAACAATTCTCATTTATTGAATTTTGCCCTCAGGTATATCTATCTGTAGGTAAATCCCTGGTAGAGGAAGAATTGCTAGATGAAGAGCTACATGCATTTTAGTTTTTCACAGTTAACACCAAAGGGCCCTAGAGAGCAATCAGAACCATTTACCTCTCCGCAGCAGTGCCTCTTTCCCTGCACGCTTACAATGTGAATTATCCATCTTCTTAATTTTTATTGTCTCATTGGAATTTCCATTTCTCTCGTAAGAAAGGTTGAGCACCTTTTCATTTATAAATTACCTACTCTTGTCTTTTGTTCCCTTTTCTTTTGGATGTTGGATTGTTAATATTTACCAGCTCTTTTTGTTTTTAAATAACAGTTATTTCAATATTAAGGCAATTGGGCCTTTTGTCGTATGAGTAGCGAATATTTTTTCCAAGTTTGTCATTTTAAAAAACTTCTAAAATAAGTATTTTTCCCTAAATAAACTTTTTTCCTTAGAGTATTAATCTACTTTTTTTTTTTTTTTAAACTTTTTTATTTGACTTATTTTTGGCTGTGTTGGGTCTTTGTTCCTGCGCACGGTCTTTCTCTAGTTGTGGGGAGCGGGGGCTACTCTTCGTTGCAGTACGCGGGCTTCTCATTGCAGTGGCTTCTCTTGTTGTGGAGCACAGGCTCTAGGCGCGCGGGCTTAGTAGTTTTGGTGCATGGGTTCTAGAGCGCAGGCTCAGTAGTTGTGGCCCATGGGCTTAGTGCTCCGCCGCATGTGGGATCTTCCCGGACCAGGAGTTGAACCCATGTTTCCTGCATTGGCAGACGGATTCTTAACCACTGTGCCACCAGGGAAGTCCCAATCTACTTTTTTTTAAAGTATAGTTGATGTACAGTATTATATAAGTTACAGGTGCACAGTATAGTGACTCACAATTTTTAAAGCTTATACTCCATTTATAGTTATTTAAAAATATTGGCTATATTCCCCATACTATACAATGTATTCTTATAGCTCATTTTATGCATAATAGTTTGTACCTATTAATCTTCTATAAATAAACTTTATATGTACATAAATGTAGCAGTCTTTTCCTTTATGGCTTCTGGGTTTTATGTCTTATTTAGAAAGAGCTTCCCTACTTGGAGATGATTTCTTTAAAAAAAAAAAAACAACCTTAACTTCTCGTACTTTTATGTTTTTAAAAGTACTTTCATCCATCTGGAATTGACTTTGGTGTCAGGAGTAAGGTATGGCTCCAGCTGGCACTCGGCTGTCCCAAAGTCATTTATTGAATAATCCATCTTTTTTTCACTGCTTTGAAATGCCATCTTTCCATATGTATTTGGGTCTATTTCTGGGTGCTATTATTTCTCCCACTGATCTAGCTGGTACATTCATATACTATTTCAAGCTCCTTTAATTAAGTATGGTTTTATAATACCTTTTATTATTTAGAAGGAATAGTCTCCCCATATTAGCCTTCTTTAGTAGAGTTTTCTTGGCTATTCTTGCATGTTTTACTTTTCATATGAACCTTAGAATCAGCTTGTCTAATTAGAAAGTAGATATTTTCATTGAGATTGCATTTTTAGATAAATTTAGGGAGAAAAAATATAATATCACTTCTTCCTATTCGAAAATAAGGTATGTCTTGCTATTTATTCAGTTGTTTTTTATTCAAGTTTTGCTAGAGCTTTGGCTCATTTAATTCATTTTAATTGAGTTTATTCCTAGATATTCTGTCTTTTGTGGGTATTGTAAGTGGGGTTTTTCTTTTATTGTATTTTCTAACAGGTTCTTTGCACATCAAAAAGTGATTGCTTTTTGTATGTTAAATTTATAATTAGTCACATTACTGAATTTTCTCATTATTTCTACTCATCTTTCAGTTGATTCTCCCGGGTTCCCAGATACACAATCATATCACCTACAAATAACGATACTTTCTCCTAAGAGTTAGTTACACATTTACTTTTACTGCAGGATTTTCTTACAGGGCCGGGCAAGGATCTTCCAGTTCTCCTGTCCTCGAAGGCTGTGTCTACAGCCGGGACACGCCAGCTCCGGATGCTCTGCTCTCTACCCTCAGCCCCAGTGGCTGATTTCCCACCAGCATAAAACTTAACAGAGAAGAGCTCTAAGCAGAGGAGAGACAGGTTTGAATCTGGAACTAAGAAAACCACCTGGCATCTTCCAGAATGACCCTCCTCTCTGTGCCCTTGGCAACATTTTCCAAACCTCTGTTGAAAATAAAGATGATTCAGATCACTCAAGTCATACCAGGCCTCAGCTGGGTTGTTCAAATACTGGAATTATTTCAATATTAAAGACATGTTTCTAGTTCTTCGTTGCTAACTAATCCCAGGCAGGAGTAAAATGGCACAACTGCCTTGGAAACCTGTTTGGCATAATTTCCTAAGGCTTAACACACCTACAGCCTCTGACCCAGCAATTCCACTCCTAAGTTTTTATACTCAGGAGTAGTGAAACCCACATACCTACAGTCATTAATCTTCGACAAAGGAGGCAAGAATTTGCAATGGGAAAAAGACAGTCTCTTCAGCAAGTGGTGTTGGGAAAGCTGGACAAACTCATGTAAATCAATGACGTTAGAACACACCCTCACACCATGTGCAAAAATAAACTCAAAATGGCTTAAAGACTTAAACATAAGACATGACACCATAAAACTCCTAGAAGAGAACATAGGCAAAACGTTCTCTGATGTAAATCGTACTAGTGTTTTCTTAGGTCATTCTCCCAAGGCAAAAGAAATAAAAGCAAAAATAAGCAAATGGGACCAAACCAAACTTACAAGCTTCTGCACAGCAAAGGAAACCATAAACAAAACAAAAAACAACCTACGGAATGGGAGAAAATAATTTGCAAATGATGCAACTGACAAGGGATTAATCTCCAAAATATACAAACAGCTCATACAATTTAACAGTAAAAAAACAAACAACCCAATTGAAAAATGGGCAGAAGACCTAAAGAAACATTCCTCCAAAGAAGAAGTACAGATGGCCAACAGGCACATGAAAAGATGCTCAACATTGCTAATTATTAGAGAAATGCAAATCAAAACTACAATGAGGTACCACCTCACACAGGTCAGAATGGCCATCATTAAAAAGTCTACAAATAACAAATGCTGGAGAGGGTGTGGAGAAAAGGGAACCCTCCTGTACTGTTGGTGGGAATGTAAGTTGGTGCACCCACTGTGGAAAACAGTATGGAGGTTCTTCAGAAAACTAAAAATCGAATTACCATATGATCCAGCAATTCCACTTCTGGGCATATATCCAGACAAAACTATAATTAAAAAGGATACATGGGGCTTCCCTGGTGGCGCAGTGGTTGAGAATCTGCCTGCCAATGCAGGGGACACGGGTTCGAGCCCTGGTCTGGGAATATCCCACATGCCGCGGAGCAGCTGGGCCCGTGAGCCACAATTACTGAGCCTGCGCGTCTGGAGCCTGTGCTCCGCAACAAGAGAGGCCGCGATAGTGAGAGGCCCGCGCACCGCGATGAAGAGTGGCCCCCGCTTGCCACAACTAGAGAAAGCCCTTGCACAGAAACGAAGACCCAACACAGCCATAAATAAATAAAAAGTTTATAATAAATTGCCATATCTTTAAAAAAAAAAAAAAAGGATACATGTACCCCTATGTTCATAGCAGCACTATTCACAATAGCCAAGACATGGAAGCAACCTAAATGTCCATCAACAGATGAATGGATGAAGAAGATGTGGTACATATATACAATGGAATATTAGCCATTAAAAGAACGAAATAATGCCATTTGCAGCAACATGGGTAGACCTAGAGATTATCATACTAAGTGAAGTAAGTCAGAGAAAGACAAATATCATATGATATCACTCATATGGGCAATCTAAAAATTATACAAATAAACTTATCTACGAAGCAGACACAGACTCAGGGACATAGAGAACAGACTTGTGGTTGCCAAGGGGGAGGGGGTTGGGGGAGGGATGGAGTGGGAGGTTGGGGTCAGCAGATGTAAGCTTTTATATAAAGAATGGATAAACAACAAGGTCCTACTGTATAACACAGAACTATATTCAATATCCTATGATAAACCATAACAGAAAAGAATATTTTAAAAAAGAATGCATATATATGCAACTGAAGCACTTTGCTGTACAGCAGAAATTAACACAACATTGTAAATCAACTGTACTTGAATTTAAAAAAAAGAGAACTGAGAAGCGAATGCATAGAGCCTCCAAAGTCAAAGGCAGGAATGTTCTCAGTATTTCTGTTGGTACCCTCCTCCAACCAAAACCAACTCAAATGTCCATCAACAGAAGGACAGATAAATTGTGTTTTATTCATACAACGTAATCTTTTTTTTTATTGGAGTATAATTGCTTTACAATGTTGTGTTAGTTTCTGCTGTACAATGAAGTGAATCAGCTCTATGTATACCTTGCTCTTGGACCTCCCTCCCACTACCCCCCATCCCACCCATCTAGGTTGTCACAGAACACCGAGCTGAGCTCCCTGTGCTTTATAGCAGGTTCCTGCTAGCTATCTATTTTATGCATGGTAGTGTATATATGTCAATCCTAATCTCCCAATTCGTCCCACCCTCCCCTTCCCCCCGCTGTGTCCACATGTCGTTCTCTACATCTGTGTCTCTATTCCTGCAAATAGGTTCATCTGTACCATTTTTCTAGATTCCACATATATGAGTTAATATACGATATTTGTTTTTCTCTTTCTGACTTACTTCACTCTGTATGATAGTCTCTAGGTCCACCCCCATCTCTACAAATGACCCAATTTCATTCTTTTTTATGACCAAGTAATATTTCACTGTATATATGTACCACATCTTCTTTATCCATTCATCTGTCAGTGGGCATTTAGGTTGTTTCCATGTCCTGGCTATTGTAAATAGTGCTGCAATGAACATTGGGGTACATGTGTCCTTTTGAATTATGGTTTTCTCAGGGTATATGCCCAGTAGTGGGTTTGCTGGGTCGTATAGTAGTTCTACTTTTAGTTTTTTAAGGAACCTCCATACTGTTCTCCACCGTGGTTGTATCAATTTACATTCCCACCAACAGTGCAAGAGGGTTCCCTTTTCTCCACACCCTCTCCAGCATTTGTTGTTTGTAGATTTTTTGATGATGGCCATAACATAATCTTTCGTAGCAAAGAAAATGCCTGAAAGAGACATTCACCATGAGAAAGAACATATTCCTGCTATACTCACAGCGTGAATGGTTCCTACAAATGCATTGTGAGCCCAGAGGCCAGACCCATCAGAGTGCATGCTGCAGGTTTTTACTGTGAACTACTTTTGTGTATCTTCAAAATTCTCCATAATACAGTTTTTTTTTTTAAGCTGCTCTGAAAAAAAAAAATGTAAAGATGCGTAAAGCCATTTAGTAAATTTTCCATCAAAATCACTAAAATAAAGTCTGACAGTTGAAGAAGAAAAAAATGCAAGGAAAACAGTATGTAATGTATTTTACAAAAATGTTAACCCAAAATGTTATTCAAGAAGTTTGTGCCTTACAGAGGAGTAGGGGTGGAGTTATCAATGACCTGAATTGGGCAGCCTGGAAGAACTCCTGGATGTGCTTATTCATCCTCCTGAGGTTTGCTGGTCACCCACTGTGGGTGGACCGCAGGGACCCGAGCTCTGGGACAGGGGGACTGGGCACCTGGCCTGCCACTCACCTGTGCCCACGCTGCTCACCCTCTCCTGGTTCTAGATCAGCACCCACTTCACTGGGTCATGAGGAATAGAGAATCACAGACACAGATGCTCTCGTTTCTTGTAGGAAACAAAAAAGGGTGTGGGGGCAGATTTGCTTTTGGAATGATGCTCTGAGCAGGCAGGGTGGGTAGATGGCAATTCTTGTAGAGAAGCACACACAACCCTGAGGTTGGAGTAGTTGAAAGAATGGGCTCCTATGATGGCTCACAGCACTGTCCTTGAAGCCGGAGCCCCGAGACCTGTCTGTGCCCCACATCCTGAATTCAGTATGGCCTCGAAGACCTGCGGTGACAGTTAGTATGTGGGAAGGTTTAGAAGCACACTTGGCCTGAGTGCTTGATGCAGGTGCTCAATGAACCTACTTACAATAATAATGCAGCTACCCATTTGTTCTGATAACCCGCGTGCCCCTTAAGGATTTCTGGGCCAGCCTACATTTGCAAAATGCTGAGACGCTGCCATGGGTAGCTTGAGCATCTTTTTGCTAAAGCCATAATTGATCCAGGCTGCACATAATCAACTTAGCTAGGGACTCGGAATTTTAAAATGGCCAAATAGACCTTTAATAACGCTTTTTTTGTTTTTTAACATCTTTATTGGAGTATAATTGCTTTACAATGGTGTATTAGTTTCTGCTTTATAACAAAGTGCATCAGCTATACATATACATATATCCCCATATCTCCTCCCTCTTGCGTCTCTCTCCCACCCTCCCTATCCCACCTCTCTAGGTGGACACAAAGCACCGAGCTGATCTCCCTGTGCTATGCGGCTCTTCCCACTAGCTATCTACTTTACATTTGGTAGTATATATAAGTCCATGCCACTCTCTCACTTCGTCCCAGCTTAATAACTCTTTTATAGTTCACATCCAAGGTCACGTGCCACGGTGACGCAAACCTCCATTTTCCTCTCCTGTGAAATGGGTGCACATCCTCAAGGTGCTAGGTAGGTTAATAGGACTAGATCCTTGCATAAGGGTAAGACTAAGAGGTCCCAGGAAGGCCGTAGCCCCGGGTGACTCCTTTCCTCTCTGAGTTTGCCCCAGACTGTCCTGCTCCTGCCCTTCCTCACCATGAGATGCTGGGTGATTCACCAGCTTCAGTCTGGGAGCAGGCGCTGAGGGTCCTGCCCGTCTTCCCAGACACACAATATCCCAGGTTTCCTTCTCCAGGTCTTGGTGTCTCTGCCAAAGATCCCGGGTATGGGCTGCAAACTGTGGGAGAGTGGAGCACCCCTGGCTTCTCCCCATGGGGACAGTGAGGGCATTCGTCACCGAGCAAGCCCTCTGCGCATTTGTTTAGTAGGTGTAGCAATAGAAATGCTCCTCGCCAGCAACTTCTTTGGTATTCTGACTCTGTCATCTCAAGAGAGCCCCATCAAATCATGCCATTTACTCCAAAGCACGGCATCTGTAAAAGCATAATGCTGGGCCGGGGGGCTCAGCCTGCTCTTTATTTCAAAAGCCCTCTGGCAGCCCTTCTCGAGATCATCTGGGCTCAGGATGTCACTCCCTGGTCACGCCCAGATTCTTGACGGATTTATTAAGTTTTTCTGGGAAAATTCTTCTCTGTTATTTGCTTGGCAAAGCCTTTTTGGCTCCCGTTGGGAGATGATTACAAGAAGCATATGGAAAAGAAGTGGAGACGCCAGTCACATGTGGTCTCCAGAGCTGACCGACAGTTTTCCAGAGGCCTGAGGGGCCAGGTGGGGAAACCATGTGGCTGGATTGGGGTGAGTCGTTCGCCTAAAGGTCTGGGCAAGTTGAGAGAAGAAGTGCTGACCATCCCCACAGGGAGTCACAAACGCCCGTGCCCTCTCGGTCAGGCAGTAGGGAGTGGTGGGGACTGTGGTGAACTGGAGAGTGCTTGCGCCTTCCAGACAGCAACCCTGCCCTCAGGCTGACCTGCCTTGTGGGAATGAGTGCCCAGCTTTGCCAGACCTTTGATTTGTCAAAAGAGGCCAGGAATTTGGAGCTGTGAAATTTCCAGATTCTTCATGTTGAGAACTAATTTTTTCAATTGAAAAGAAGCTCAACATCAGTCATCATTAGGGAAATGAAAATCAAACTACAGTGAGATACCACCTCATACCCATTAGGATGGACTATTACTAAAAATAATAATAAAACAGAAAAAAATAAGTCTTGGTGAGAATGTAGACAAGTTGGAACCCTTGTACAGTGCTGATGGGAATGCCAAACAGTATAGCTGCTGGAGAAAACAGTATGGCTACTCATCAAAAAAATAAAAATAGAATTACCCTATGACCCAGCAATTCCACTTCTGAGTGTATGCTTAAAAGATTTGAAAGCAGGGTCTCAAAGAGATGTCTGTACACTCATGTTCATAGCAGAATTATTCACAATAGCTAAAATGTGGAAGTACCCCAAGTGTCCACTGATGGGTGAATGGGCAACTAAAATATGGTATATTCGTATGACAGAATATTATTCAGTGTTAAAGAGGTAGGATATTCTGACACATGCTACAACATGGACATTGTCGACATTATGCTATGTGAAATAAGCCAGTCACAAAAGGACAAATAGTATATCATTCCATTTCTATGAGGTACTTAGAGTCCTAAAATTCATAGAAATTCTACAGAAAGTAGAACTGTGGTTGCCAGGGGCAAGGGGAGGGGAGACTGGGGAGTTAGTGTTTAATGGGGACAGAGTTTCAGTTTTACAAGATGAAAAGAGTTCTGGAGATGGATGTTGGAGATAGTTCACAACAATGTGAGTATACTTAATGCCATTGAACGGTACGCTTAAAGTGGTTAAGATGGTAAATTTTATGTATATTTTCCCACAATAAAAAAAAATGGAAAAAATTGTAAGTACAGCACAAAGAAAACTTGTCTTTGGGCAGGCGGGGCCTGAGGCTGCTGGCTCGTCCCCTCTGCTGCACCTGAGCCCCCACTTCAGCCTACTCACTGCGTCCACTTCGCTGCCAGGCCCAGCTCTGCACCGTCTCCGGGGCTGGGTGCACCTGGATTTCAATCCTGCTCTGCTTCTCACAAGTCAGGAGATGTTGGAGTCTTCCCCTAAGGATAGGCCAGGGATTATAAAAGCAGCTTTGTCTCTGTGTTTGTTTCCTACCTGAAGGTCCCTGGAGGCACTGACCCCAAATGCCTCAGCCCAGGTGCCCTGGGTGATGGCAAAGGTGAGCTCAGCTCCTGGTCATGTGAACTGCTTGCCCACACGCTGACTTGACATGGTGCTTAGGAATTACAGGCTCTCTTTAAACCCGTGCTTAACAGTTTAAGAGGAGGGCATACGTGCAGGTGGGCCAAACTAAACGTTGTGAAGAAAAGAGGATGGGAGGGAATATTAGCAAAACAATTTTACATAAATTCCCCTCACAGTTTTCTTATAGAGTTTAAAGTTTTGTTGTTGCCTGTGTTCTTTGAGGGATTCCAACAGACTTGTTTTTTCTGACAGTGTAAAATTTAGTAAAAGTAAATTAGAACTTTTTTGGTAAAAGTAAATTGGTGAGTTATATTCTTAAAATATACCATCTTTTCTTGGGCATTTACCAAGGATTTGAAAACAAGTAAGTTGTACAAGGTCCTTGTCCTCAAGGAGCTTACATTCTAAAGGAAAGACAAAATTAAAAGTACTTGTTTAGCTTCTGGGTAAGGGGGTACAGTAAGGGTTACTAGGGATTGGTGGGTGACCAGCCGGAGGGGAGAGGTCAGGGGACCTGTCCTGCTGGACAGAAAGCCTGAGCTGACAGTACAGGGGGACCAGGACTGAGCCAGAGAGCCAATGGGAGGGGGAAATGGAGAAACACAGAGAGCAAGTTCTCGTGTCTGTGATGTGAAACCTAAGACGAGGGCCCAGTATTAAGTGCTGCCTTGACATCTGGTGAAGCCCCCAGAGCCTCAAATGCCCAGACCACAGGTTCCCCTCCCCACCCTGCTCCCCAGGATGAGGTCCCCCCACCCAAGCAACCCTCCTTGTCAAGGGGACCAGGCGCAGTTCCTGCTTATCCCTGAGGAGCGGGTTTCAGCCTGTGGAGGTGTTCAAACAAGCCAACCGCACCCTGCCTCTTGAGCCGGAGGTCACCCCGCCCCTTGATACCACCGAGCTCACCACCGCAAGAAACAGACTGTTCACTCTGTGCCCAAGCGCAGCCCCGGGGAGTCCTGAGCGGCACGGGGCCCTCCCCCACCCCCAGCTGTGAGGATGTGTGTCCTTGGCCATCCCCGTGACCCTAGGACCGGAATCCCCCCTCACCAGCAGGTGAATAGGAGGCGGTTAAGCAATGCCCAGCAGGATGCACGT